>NC_083694.1:12370607-13627107 GCF_033118175.1 Dama dama
CAATCCCAATCTCCCAATTTATCCCACCACACCATCCCCCCAGCATCCATATGCTTGTTCTTTATGTTTGTGTGTCTATATAGGTTTTATAAATAAGATCATCTATATAAACGTTTTCAGATTCTACATAGATGCAGTATTATACAATAATTGTTTTTCTCTTTGTGACTTAACTTCACGCTGTATGACAGTCTCTATGTCCATTCACATCTCTCCAAATGATCCAATTTCATTCCGTTTCATGACTGAATAATATTCCATTGTGTATATGTACCACATCTTCTTAGAAGTTGCTTAGAATGCCAAGAAGGGTCAGTTTGATTTCTAAGAAGTGGTCCTTAAGGTTAAAATAGTCCTACTTTTGCTCTTAGAAGGAACTACTTTGTCCTGGGCAATCTTTACATATTTTCTCCTAACATTAGAATGTAAAGAATTCAAGAGCCAAGTTTTAATGTAGGATTTTAAATCAAAGTGTAAAAGAGAGCCACTAAGGTCAGAAAACTAACCCCCATGGCTCATAAAGACCCAAACATCTTTCAAGTACTGAGTTTACATAATAACTAGAACTAAAACAATTGGATGAAATAAAGTAACTTTGTGTAACTACAACATGATGGTCATACATCTGACAGGATTCTAAATATTCATGACTGTTAAGTGCCTGAATACTTAGAAATCTAGGAGCCTGACTGCATAGATGAAAAATATTACTCTAGTTTGGATTACTGACAGTTTTATGCCCTGGAGTCCATAGAGGATCACTCAAATCTTTAAATTAAAGGCAATGTTAAATGGCTTAAATAAAAGTCTCTTATAAGGGATGTGTGCATTAGAAGTGAGGCCCAGCCAAAATATGCTCTTTTCTTGCAAACTTCAAATGTATATATCTTATTTGGATTTCAATTGAGACGCTTGTAATCATGAAGTAAAAAATATAATTAAAATATTATTATATTACACTGTATGGAGGTGTCATGTTGGCACATGTGTGTGGATGGATTTTTTGATGGTTAATAAGTGGATCTTTAGATAAATATAGACATATAGCTATACATATTATTATATGTATTATATTATATTATTCTATAATGTATTTTCTATGGGCTTCCGTGGTAGCTCAGGGAAGAATCCGCCTGCCGTGAGGGAGACCTGAGTTCGATCCCTGGGTTGGGAAGACTCCCTGAAGGAGGGCATGGCAACCCATTACTGTATTCTTGCCTGGAGAATCCCATGCACAGAGGAGCCCGGCGGACTACAGTCCATGGGGTCACAAAGAGTTTGACACGACTGAGCGACTAAGCACACATGCAACAATATTAAATATACATGTCTATAATCTGGTGATTTCATTCTGGATTTACTGAAACCCATGCATATATGTAGAAGATACTGCCAAGAGTATGCATAACTGCATTATTAAAAAGAGCTGCAAACTGGTAAGAACAAGGTATAACAACAGGGAAATAAATTGTATTAATTGGTATAGTGACATACAATATATCTTGGAAAATAAATGAACTATGTAGTTAAATGCAGTAACCTGGATTAAGCACAATCATAATGCAAAGATAGGTATACAATATAACTCCATTCACACTAAGTTCAAACAGACCAAACTAAACTCTAGTAATTAGTGATGCATACTGATGACTAAGTTCTAAAATGAAAATGCAAAACACAGTCAATGTATCAAAAATCAAAATCATAGTAACTTTAGTGAGAGGAGGCTTTTGCTGAGAAGCTTATGAAGAATCATTGTGTCTTAATGCTTTATGTCTTTATTAAAGTGAAAGTTTTGACTATTCACATTATTAAAAAAAAGGTATAATTATTTTATACATCCTCTTTTTCTTTCTTTTTTTGTGGGGAGTTTTATTTTTTATTTTATTTTTTCCATTTATTTTTATTACTTGGAAGCTAATTACTTTACAATATTGTAGTGGTTTTTGCCATACATTGACATGAATCAGCCATGGATTTACATGTGTTTCCCATCCCGATCCCCGCTCCCACCTCCCTCTCCCTGCCACCCCTCTGGGTCTTCCCAGTGCACCAGCCCTGAGCACTTGTCTCATGCATCCAACCTGGGCTGGTGATCTGTTTCACCCTTGATAGTATACTTGTTTCAGTGCTGTTCTCTCAGAACATCCCACGTTCGCCTTCTCTCACAGAGTCTAAAAGTTTATTATGTACATCTGTGTCTCTTTTTCTGTTTTGCATATAGGGTTATCATTACCATCTTTTAAAATTCCAAATATATGCATTAGTATACTGTATTGGTCTTTAACTTTCTGGTTTACTCCATTCTGTATAATGGGCTCCAGTGTCATTGATCTCATCAGAACTGATTCAAATGAATTCTTTTTAATGGCCGAATAATATTCCATGGTGTATATGTACCACAGCTTTCTTATCCTTTCGTCTCCTGATGGGCATCTAGGTTGCTTCCATGTCCAGGCTATTATAAATAGTGCTGCAATGTACATTGGGGTACATGTGTCTCTTTCAGATCTGGATTCCTTGGTGTGTATGCCCAGGAGTGGGATTGCTGGCTCATATGGCAGTTCTATTTCCAGTTTTTAAAGGAATCTCCACACTGTTCTCCATAGTGGCTGTACTAGTTTGCATTCCCACCAACAGTGTAAGAGGGTTCCCTTTTCTCCACACCCTCTCCAGCATTTATTGCTTGTAGACTTTTGTATAGCAGTCATACTGACTGGCATGTAATTGAACCTCACTGAGGTTTTGATTTGCATTTCTCTAATAATGAGTGATGTTGAGCATCTTTTCATGTGTTTGTTAGCCATCTGTATGTCTTCTTTGGAGAAATGTCTGTTTAGATCTTTGGCCCAATTTTTGATTGGGTCATTTATTTTTCTGGAATTGAGCTGCAGGAATTGCTTGTATATTTTTGAGATTAATTATTTGTCTATTTCTTCATTTTCTATTATTTTCTCCCATTAAGGCTGTCTTTTCACCTTACTTATAGTTTCCTTTGTTGTGCAAAAGCTTTTAAGTTTCTTTAGGCCCCATTTGTTTATTTTTGCTTTTATATCCAATATTCTGGGAGGTGGATCATAGAGGATCTTGCTGTGATTTATGTCAGAGAGTGTTTTGCCTATGTTCTCCTCTAGGAGTTTTATAGTTTCTGGTCTTTCATTTAGACCTTTAATCCATTTTGAGTTTATCTTTGTGTATGGTGTTAGAAAGTGTTCTAGTTTCATTCTTTTACAAGTGGTTGACCAGTTTCCCCAGCACCACTTATTGAAGAGGTTGTCTTTTTCCATTGTATATTCTTGCCTCCTTTGTCAAAGATAAGTTGTCCATAGGTTCATGGATTTATCTCTGGGCTTTCTATTTTGTTCCATTGATCTATATTTCTGTCTTTGTGCCGGTACCATACTTTCTTGATGACTGTGGCTTTGTAGTAGAGCCTGAAGTCAGGCAGGTTGATTACTCCAGTTCCATTCTTCTTTCTCAAGATTGCTTTGGCTATTCAAGGTTTTTTGTATTTCCATACAAATTGTGAAATTCTTTGGTTCTAGTTCTGTTAAGAATATCATTGGTAGCTTGATAGGGATTGCATTGAATCTATACATTGCTTTGGGAATATACTCATTTAAACAATATTGATTCTTCCAATCCATGAACAGGGTATATTTCTCTATCTATTTGTGTCCTCTTTGATTTCTTTCATCAGTGTTTTATAGTTTTCTATGTATAGGTCTTTTGTTTCTTTAGGTAGATATACTCCTAAGTATTTTATTCTTTTTGTTGCAATGGTGAATGGTATTGTTTCCTTAATTTCTCTTTCCGTTTTCTCATTGTTAGTGTATAGGACTGCAAGGGATTTCTGTGTGCTAATTTTATATCCTGCAACTTTACTATATTCATTGATTAGCTCTAGTAATTTCCTGTAGTCTTTAGTGTTTTCTATGTAGAGGATCATATCATCTGCAAGCAGTGAGAGTTTCACTTCTTCTTTTTCTATCTGGATTCCTTTTATTTCTTTCTCTGCTCTGATTGCTGCGGCCAAAATTTCCAAAACTATGTTGAATAGTAGTGTTGAGAGTGGGCACCCTTGTCTTGTTCCTGATTTTAGGGGAAATGCTTTCAATTTTTCACCATTGAGGATAATGTTTGCTGTGGGTTTGTCACATATAGTTTTTATTATGTTGAGGTATGTTGCTTCTATTCCTGCTTTCTGGAGAGCTTTTATCATAAATGGATGTTGAATTTTGTTAAAGGCTTTTTCTTCATCTATTGAGAAAATCGTATGGTTTTTATCTTTCAATTTGTTAATGTGGTGTATTATATTGATTGATTTGTGGATATTAAAGAATCCTTGTATTCCTGGGATAAAGCCCACTTGGTCATGATGTATGATCTTTTTAAATATGTTGTTGGATTCTGTTTGCTAGAATTTTGTTAAGGATTTTTGCATCTATGTTCATCAGTGATATTGGCTTGTAATGTTCTTTTTTTGTTTGTGGCATCTTTGTCTGGTTTTGGAATTAGGGTGATCATGGCCTCATAGATTGAGTTTGGAAGTTTACCTTCTTCTGCAATTTTCTGGAAGAGTTTGAGTAAGATAGGTGTTAGCTCTTCTCTAAATTTTTGGTAGAATTCAGCTCTGAAGCCATCTGTTCCTGGGCTTTTGTTTGCTGGAAGATTTCTGATTACAGTTTCGATTTCGGTGCTTGTGATGGGTCTGTTAAGATCTTCTATTTCTTCCTGGTTCAGTTTTGGAAAGCTATACTATTCTAGGAATTTGTCCATTTTTTCCAAGTTGTCCACTTTATTAGCATAGAGCTGCTGGTGGTAATCTTTTATGATTCTTTGTATTTCAGTCTTGTCTGTTGTGATCTCTCCATTTTCATTTCTAATTTTGTTAATTTGGTTCTTCTCCCTTTGGTTCCTAATGAGTCTTGCTAATGGTTTGTCAATTTTATTTTTTCAAAAAACCAGCTTTTAGCTTTGTTGATTTTTGCTATGGTCTCTTGTTTCTTTTGCATTTATTTCTGCCCTAATTTTTAAGATTTCTTTCCTTCTACTAACCCTGGGTTTCTTCATTTCTTCCTTCTCTAGTTGCTTTAGGTATAGGGTTAGGTTATTTATTTGACTTTTTTCTTGTTTCTTGAGGTAAGCCTGTAATGCTATGAACATTCTGCTTCACACTGCTTTTACAGTGTCCCATAGGTTTTGGGTTGTTGTGTTTTCGTTTTCATTCGTTTCTATGCATATTTTGAATTCTTTTTTGATTTTTGTCTATGATTTGTTGGTTATTCAGAAGCGTGTTATTTAGACTCCATATGTTTGAATTTTTAATTTTTTTTTTTTTTTTTTTTTCCTGCAGTTGAGATCTCGTCTTACTGCATTGTGGTCAGAAAAGATGACTGAAATGATTTCAATTATTTTGAATTTACAAAGGCTAGATTTATGGCCCAGGATGTGATCTATTCTGGAGAAAGTTCCATGTGCACTTGAGAAAAAGGTGAAATTGATTGTTTTGGAGTGAAATGTCCTATAGATATCAATTAGGTCTAGCTGGACCATTGTGTCATTTAAAGTTTGTGTTTCCTTGTTAATTTTCTGTTTAGTTGAACTGTCCATAGGTGTGAATGGGGTATTAAAGTCTCCCACTTATTGTGTTATTGTTAATTTCCCCCTTCATTCTAACTGTTAGCATTTGCCTTAGATATTGTGGTGCTCCTATGTTGGGTGCATATATATTTATAATTGTTATATCTTCTTCTTGGATTGATCCTTTGATCATTATGTAGTGTCCTTCTTTGTCTCTTTTCACAGCCTTTATTTTGAAGTCTATTTCATCTGATATAAGTATTGCAATTCCTGGGTTTTTTTGGTCTCTGTTTGCATGAAATATTTTTTTCCAGCCCCTCACTTTCAGTCTGTATGTGTCCCTTGTTTTGAGGTGGGTCTCTTGTAGACAGCATATATAGGGGTCTTGCTTTTGTATCCATTCAGCCAGTCTTTGTCTTTTGGTAGGGGCATTCAACCCATTTACATTTAAGGTAATTATTGATAAGAATGGTCCCGTTGCCATTTACTTTGTTGTTTTGGGTTCACGTTTATACAACCTTTCTGCATTTCCTGTCTAGAGAAGATCCTTTAGCATTTGTTGAAGAGCTAGTTTGGTGGTGTTGAATTCTCTCAGCTTTTGCTTGTCTGTAAAGCTTTTGAATTCTCCTTCATATCTGAATGAGATCCTTGCTGGGTACAGTTATCTAGGCTGTTGGTTATTCTCTTTCACTACTTTAAGTATGTCCTGCCATTCCCTTCTGGTCTGAAGAGTTTCTATTGATAGATCAGCTGTTATTCTTATGGGAATCCCCTTGTGTGTTATTTGTTGTTTCTCCCTTGTTGCTTTCAATATTTGTTCTTTGTGTTTGATCCTTGTTAATTTGATTAATATGTGTCTTGGGGGTGTTTTGCCTTGGATTTATCCTGTTTGGGACTCTGGGGTTCCTGGACCTGTGTAACTATTTCGTTCCCCATTTTGGGAAAGTTTTCAGCTATTATCTCCTCGAGTATTTTCTCATGGCCTTTCTTTTTGTCTTCTTCTTCTGGGACTCCTATGATTTGCATGTTGGGGTGTTTCACAGTGTCCCAGAGGTCCCTGAGGTTGTCCTCATTTCTTTCAATTCTTTTTTTTTTTTTTTTCCTCTCTGCCTCATTTATTTCTACCATTTTATCTTCTACCTCACTTATGCTATCTTCTGCCTCCATTATTCTACTGTTGGTTCCCCCCAGAGTGTTTTTGATCTTATTTACTGCATTATTCATTTTTAATTGACTCTTTTTTATTTCTTCTAGGTCCTTTTAAAACATTTCCTGCATCTTCTCAATCCTTGTCTCCAGGCTATTTATCTGTAACTCCATTTTGTTTTCAAGATTTTGGGTCATTTTTATTATCATTATTCTAAATTCTTTTTCAGGTAGATTCCATATCTCCTCCTCTTTTGTTTGGCTTAGTGGGCATTTTTCATGTTCCTTTACCTATTAGATATTTCTCTGCCTTTTCATCTTGTTTAGATTGCTGTGTTTGGAGTGGCCTTTCTGTATTCTGGTGGTCTGTGGTTCCTTTTTATTGTGAAGATTTCTTCCAGTGGGTGGGGTGGACGATTGGCTTGTCAAAGTTTCCTGGTTAGGGAAGCTAGCGTCAGTGTTCTGGTGCGTGCAACTGGCTTTCTTCTCTCTGGAGTGCAATGTAGTGTCCAGTAATGAGTTTTGAGATGGGTCTATGTGTTTGTTGTGACTTTGGGCAGCCTGTATGTTGACGTTCAGGGCTACATTCCTGCATTGCTGGAGAATTTGTGTGATATGTCTTGCTCTGGAACTTATTTGCTCTTGGGTGGTGGTTGGTTTCAGTGTAGGTATGGAGGCTTTTGGATGATCTCTTATTACTTGATGTTCCCTGTAGTCAGGAGTTCTCTTGTGTTCTCAGGTTTTGGGGTTAAGTCTCCTGCCTGTGGATTTCAGTAATATTCTTCCAGTAGCCTCAAGGCTTCTCCAACTATGCAGCACTGATAATAAAACTTCTAGGTTAATGGTGAAAGGATTCTCCACAGTGAGGGACACCAGAGAGTTTCACAGAGTTACATGAAGAAGAGGAGAGGGAGGAAGGAGATAGAGATGAGCAGGAGGAGAAAAAGGGGGGACTCAAGAGGAGAGAGATAGATCTCTGCAGTACTCTGTTCCCTAAGTGTTTTCTGTAGCCCAGAACACCCACAGAGATTCACAGAATTGGATTGAGAAGAGAAGGGGGAGGGAAGAAATAGAGGTGATCTGGGGGAGAAAAAGGCAAGTCAAAAGGGGGAAAGAGTAATCATCACACTCCTAAGTAAAAATGGATACTGAATATTGGATTCTTAAATGTCCAAAATTGATATCAAATACTGAAAAACAAAGATTAAAAATCTAGAGTAGAGGTTAGACTCTTAAAAATACAATATTAAAAACAAAAACACAAAAAAATTTAAGAAATATATATGAAGTTTGCCTTAAAAATAGGATTTTTTTGCAAGGTTATAGTGAAATGAAAATGAAAATTAGGGAGTAATAGAGGAGTAACAGAGGACTTTAAAAGAAAATAGAAGGAAAAAAAGGAAAAAAAATTAATTAAAAAGATAGTAAAAATATATGAGAATGAAAATGAAAATTAAGGAGTAATAAAGGAGTAATAGGGAATTTTAAAAGAAAATAAAAGAAAAGAAAAAAATTTATTAAAAAAATATAGTAAAAATATATCTAGGAATTTCTCTGGAGCTGTTGTGGGCAGTGTGGGTTCGGTTCAGTTTCAGATAGCTCCATGTTCCAGCTTCCACTTCTCGATATCTATAGGCCCCTTCCAGTGCAGTCAGTGTTACCTGTTGGGTAATAGGGATTTTAATCTGTTGCACCAGTCACTTCTGAAGGGCTTCCCTTTGTTTAGTTGGCTTCTGTTTGCAGGTCTCTTCAGTGTCTAATTTCCGCCCTGACTCAAGTGGGCGGAGGTTGTCTCTTGTTTAGGTTTGCTTGTTCAGTTGTGCTGTGGGGAGGGAGGGGCCCTGCAGACAAATATCACTGGCTTGTGTGGGGAGCGCTCGCAGTGTTCCGGCCACTTTGGGTTTGCCCCTCGCTCGCGGCGGGCGTGTGTGCTTTCCCGTCTACACTGCTCAGGCTCCAGGCTGCTCTACAGGGAGCAGGCCCTGAGTTGTGTGCAGTTCCAGTTTTTGGGTACTACATCAAAGCGCAGACTCAGTTGGGCCTGCGTTTTGTGCCTTCCCCTGCCCGAGCAGCTCAGGCCGCCAGGAGCTTGATGGGCGCACTCTCCCCGGGTGCAGTGTGCCTTCTCCCCTCCGTGGTCCCAGCCTCAGTTTCTGTGCGCGCCGGTTGGGTGCGCCTTGTGTCTGTTCTCAGGAGCTGACCTCTAGCCACGACCCTCCCAGCAGATGTCAACCATCCAGAATCTCAGGAAGTCTTTGGTTAGAAACCGGGAGCCTGTTTGCAGTTTGGTAGGGGGTGCCATCTCTGGGGCTGAGTTTGCCCATTTCCCCTTCCCCCTGCCTCCTGCCTCCAGCAGGGGATGGGCCGGTCCACAGCCAGCTAGCTCTTCTCTGAAATTGCTCAGTTTTTCTTTTGTTCTGCAAACAGCCTGCAGAGTGTTTTGTTAGCGCACTTTTCACCGGTTAATTTTCTCTCTCTCTCTTGCTGTCCCACAGTTTAAGTTGCTATCTCACATTAGCTCCCTCCAGTTGCCCTCAGGGCATTCAGGCCCGGTCCTTACCCTAAGCAATGCCTCCCGCTCCTCTCCATTCTGCCCCCATTTGCTGGTGGCGGATGCGAGTGTCTGGGGTACTTTTCTGCTGGGAGTTGCTTTTAGGCATGTTATCTGTGAGTTTTATTTAATTTTCCTCCCAGTTAAGTTGCCTTCTGAGATTTGAAAAACTTTCCCCAGACCCGCCAGTGACAGGGTTTCCTGGTGTTTTGAAACTTCCTCTATTACGACTCCCTTCCTGGGACGGGTCTCCATCCCTAGCTCTTTTGTCTCTCTTTTTATCTTTTATATTTTGTTCTACCTCCTTTTGAAGACAATGGGCTGCTTTTCTGGGCACCTGATGTCCTCTGCTAGCGATCAGAAGTTGTTTTGTGCAGTTTGCTCAGCGTTCAAATGTTCTTTCAATGAATTTGTAGGGGAGAAAGTGGTCTCCCTGTCCTATTCCTCCACCATCTTCTGTGGGGAGTCTGTACATTCTTTTATATGTATATTTTATAATAAAGGGTTTCCCTGGTGGCTCAGATAGTAAAGTTTCTGCCTGCAATTCTGGAGACCTGGGTTTGATCCCTGGGTCGGGAAGATCCCCTGGAGAAGGAAATGACACCCCACTCCAGTATTCTTGCCTGGAAAATCCTATGGACAGAGGAGCCTGGTAGGCTACAGTCCATAGGGTTGCAACAAGTTGGACACGACTGAGAGACTTTACTTTCACTTTTCACAATAAAAAGAGTGTATAAGGGTAAATTTTCCTATGTATTTTAAAATTAATCTGCATTATCCAATTCAGTTGGGTTTCCCTGGTGGCTCAGACAGTAAAGAATCCACCCTCATTGCCAGAGACCTGGGTTCAATCCCTGGGTTGGGAAGATCCCCTGGAGGAGGGCATGGCAACCCACTCCAGTATTCTTGCCTGGAGAATCCCCACGGATAGAGGAGCCTGGAGGACTACAGTCCATGGGGACACAGAGAGACAGACACGACTGAGCGACTAAGCAGAGCACAGCGCATCCAGTTCAATTAACTTTCCAAATAATTATTTGCTATTGAGTGTTGCTTTCTGATAGGAAGCTCATTTAAAAACCCTTCATTTTATATTTTTGAGAGTTTAATAAAATTGTATTTGTCAAGTGCTCTTGTAGGTAATGAGAATTCACAGGTAAAGAAGATAGAGTCTCTGTCCTCAGAGACTTATAAATATTCTCTCCAAACACTATGGTCTCTTAAATCAGTTCAGTTCATTTATTCAGTTGCATCCGACTGTTTGCGACCCCATGGGTGACAGCACGCTGGGCTTTCCTGTGCATCACCATCTCCCGGAGTTTGCTCAAACTCATGTCCATTGAATCAGTGATGTCATCCAACCATCTCTTCCTCTGTCATCCCCTTCTCCTCCTGCCTTCCGTCTTTCCAGCATCAGGGTCTTTTCTGAGTCAGTTCACATTAGTTGGCCAAAGTATTGGAGCTTCAGCTTCAGCATCAGTCCTTCCAATGAATATTCAGGACTGATTTCCTTTAGGATTGACTGGTTTGATTTCCTTGCAGTCCAAGGAACTCTCAAGAGACTTCTCCAACACCACAATTCAAAAGCATCAATTCTTTAGCGGGCAGCTTTCTTTATGGTCCTACTCTCACATTCATATACACAACTACTGGAAAAGCCATAGCTTTGACTCGATGGACTTCACTTTGTCAGCAAAGTAAAGTCGCTGCTTTACAATGTGCTGTCTAGGTTTTTCATAGCTTTTCTTCCAGGGAGGAAGAGTCTTTTAATTTCATGGCTGCAGTCACCATCTGCAGTGATTTTGAAGCCCAACCAAATAAAATCTGTCCATTGTTTCCCCCATCTATTTGCTGTGAAGTGATGGGACCGGATGCCATGATCTTTGTTTTTTGAAAGTTGAGTTTTAAGCCAGATTTTTCACTCTCCTCTTTCACTTTCATCAAGAGGCTCTTTAGTTCCTCTTTGCTTTCTGCCATAAGGATGGTGTCATCTGCATATCTGAGATCTCTAAAATACGTACCATTAAAATGGTATTTTGGTCAGGAGAACATTGATAATTTAACATTATTGAAATTGTACTAAGCATAATACAATGATCTTAACCGATTCGTTGTGATTTACCAAAATTCAACATGGTTGAGCCAAAATGATACCCATAGACCTATCAATCTCATATCTGGTGATTTGAAGAAACTCTCTCCCCCACCAAATGATCTCAAGAATCATATACCTACCTTCCTGCAAAATGTTTATTTTCTCTGTAATCAGTATCTTTTAGAAGATAAAATGTTACCATTTACAAAGTCTCTGAATGTTATTTGAATTAGGAAATAAAGTCTCCTATAAAATATATTTCAAGTGACTTAATATTAATACCATTTTTTACCTTCTTTTCTTTATCCTTGCAAAAAGATGTGAACCCTGAGAATGAACATTTTCTGTTAGTGGTGAATGGTGTATATTTCCTTATAAGATAGTTTGTTATTTTCCTAAAAATATATTCCAAAGGAGTGTATTCTTTTTGAGTTCCAATACAGAGAATGAAATATTGATTACTGCATTGTAATATTATGATTTTGAAACAAAAGTGTTTTGTTCATATAAATCCATTGAAAAGAAACATTTGTTTGAACAAGTTTAATAGGCTATTGATAATCTTCCACTTTTATTTTTCAAAGTAGGTATCAGAGGAATATCACCTTGATTCCTAACTGAATTCACAGTATGTTTATAAGTATCATCTTGCTGCTCATTTCCAATTAGCAATAGGACTCATAAAAACAAACCAAGTATCTAAGAAATTTTAAGTCAGATGGCTTTAGAAATATTAATTTATTTTTAAGTTCCATTGCAAGAGAAACAGAAGCACATTTCTTTATTTTTATTTACTCTTTTCTTTAGCATATATTTATTGAATTTATGTGCCAGGAACTCTTCTATAAAGAAAACAAACAGAAAAGCACAAAATATACATGAATGCCAAGATAACAGAGTTTAATACATTTTGCATGCAAGGTATGAAAATCTCAAATTAATAAATAATATTATCTTGTTATTTAAAACATTATATTTTATGTTAGCCTACCATGGCAACAAGATCACATTTGTCCTTATGGAATACATTAATTTCTCTCTCTTTTAGGTCCAGTCATAATTATTGAACAAAAAACATTACATGGAGAATCCAGCTGTAATTCAGTAAAGGAAATAAAATGAGGAACAAGTCAATATTTAAATTTAAGTTGCAGTAATCAATATAGTGAAAAGTGAAAGTGTTAGTCACTCAGCCATGTCTGACTGTTTGTGACCCCATGACTATAGGCTGCCAGGATCCTCTGTCCATGGAATTCTCTAGGCCAGAATATTGGAGTCAGTTTCCATGACCTCCTCCAGGAGATCTTCACAATAATCAACAGGAGAAGAGCAATCTGAAATATTTTAATGAGAAAAACAGTACAGTATTTTAAAGCTCCCAAACCAAAATGGGAAGGTCTGAGTGGTGTTTGTAACTTACTAAATATAAGATTTTACTTCAGCAAATTGCCTAATATCATAATGGTTAAATATCATACTATAAAATATTTATTTCAGTGTGTTAGGAAAAGCAAACAAGAATACACATTAAGAAATGTTTTAAATATATAGTATGACCATAATGTATCATCAAGAAAAGTATCAGAAGGACAAGAGAAATTATCTGAATCAGAGTTGAATATAAGTGAATAAATAAGAAAAATTGTAAATACATTCACCTAAGAAGGTGACAATTTTCAAGTCTCATTAAAATTACATATCCTGTGAGAAAAAAAAATCCCATCTGCAGTACCATTTTCTGTTGTCTAACATGTCCAGTAATAGAGTCAAAGAGAAGCTTTTGCTATCACTGCAGAGAGCTGGCTGTGTTGTTGATGAAACACATGTTAATTACTTCCATCTATTGACGTGTTTTGTGGGAAAATATATTCAAAATTATATAATTTATTTCACTGTAAATATGTTTGTTTACACATTTCCAAGCTATTTGTTATTTCATTTGTTTTTGATACTATTTTTCTCACATACAGTAGTGTGAAGTCTAATAAATATTAAAAAAAACTTTCAAATGAGATTAGTAATGAAATTATAGGGGAAAGTATGGTATATAGGAACTGTGACAGAGAGTAGAGTAGAAGAAAAACAACTAGGTCAGTTGTAAGAAATCCAAATGAAATTATCAAGAGATGAGTAAGAGTCAAAACTCTTGATTCAGGCAGAGGAAGCAATTGGAGATAGGGGGTTGGTGGTGGGGGTTTGGATTGTAAAGTGTTGGCCTAACCTAGTTAATTTCAGTACAGTGAATTTGTTCAAGCTTTAGACTAATTTTAAAAGTTCTGTGATGCATTTGCTTTCTTGGTGGCTCTTATTATTATTATTTTTAATGGTTTTCTAAATGTATTTACCCATGCAGACATATATCTGTAAATATGCAAACTCTTGAAACTAAGTACTTTTAAATATATGCAGTACATGTATTTAGTCAGTAGAATTGCATTTACCATATTAATTCATTCACTTTTAAATGATAATAAAAGAATAACAAGGCTAAGCATTATGGAGATATATCAGAGTAAGATTTTTATTCATATGAAATCAACAATTATGTGGCTCATAATCCAGTTCTTACACCATTAAATCAAACATAGTTTCAGCACCCTTTATATGTCAAAATGTACTTGAAACTCATACAAATTAAGATCAAAACATAGGATGTTTAGACTTAGGACAAAGGAAAAAAAAATAGACCAGAGGATGATAGGTATCTTATGTATTTTGAAGAAATTGAAAGAAATGTATGAATAATTGATTTCAGAAATGGAAGAAAATGAGATACCAACTATTTATTTAAAATTAAGGATATCTCACTGAAGGATCTTGTCATTAGCACAATCACAGCAAGAGGTCTGATGATACATGGTGACTTGAAATAGCTTCAATTTAGGATTAGTGGCCATTAGATGAATATATAAAATGCCTAGAAGTATTGAAAAACTTAAGGCCTCCAGCAAAATATATATTGTGATATTATTTGGTCTATAAATGTTATTTTCATAATTTTTTCTTGCTTTCCTTCTTTATGTAAGTGTAAGATGATAGGGGAAACAGGTGTAATAAAATTGAAGATATTGAAATCTAAAGTGGTAAGTCAGGATTTTCAGTGAATTCATTTAGTAATATTCTCCCCAGCTTTTATTTCCATGGATTAAAAATGTTGACTGGACTATCTCTACACAGGTTTTCATTTCCTCTCATTACTCTAATGAGTCACAGGGGCGTCCTGGGTTACTAGTTTTCCCAGCTATTAGAGACTTGATGACTTCCTTTCCCATTTATTTTATTTTCCTCCTTAGTCCTACTGGAATGCAGCTTTCTAACTAATCTCCCATTTACCTGGTACCTCTCCCCTCTGGAATTGATTATTTTTAGACTGCTCCCAACTATGTTTTGGAAACATTGTTTTACCTGAATTTTTAAAATTCAATTTCTTGTTCACTTTGATTTTTCTATTTTCCATACATATGTGTCAACTCCAGAATCTCAGAGGTTTGTCTTTGTGGTAATTTACTGAATTATTTTATAGGTATATAGTTAATGCTGCTAGTTAGAGAGTTTTAAAGTAAGTACAATGCTATTTAATGTCTTAACGACTTAAACTACTGAAATCTACTTACTTATTCTTATCTTCCATGTTTAACATGTCTATTAACTAACCTTAAAGAGTTCTGTTAGCTTCCAACTGCTTTTTTGTTGATAAAGATATCTGCATATGCATGCCAAAGTCATATCTAAGCCACCTTAAAATATTAACAACACAGACATTGTTTTAAATTTTAGTATAAAGAGTGAATAAAGATAGAATACTCGAACTGAAAGCAAAAAAAATCTAGGCACTGATTATCCTGAACTTAATTCTTTGGGTTGTCTTGAAGGTAAGTGAGTTATAGCATTTTAAAATCCTGGGCTTCATAGAGGATCTTGCTGTGAATTATGTCAGAGAGTGTTTTGCCTATGTTCTCCTCTAGGAGTTTTATAGTTTCTGGTCTTACATTTAGATCTTTAATCCATTTTGAGTTTATTTTTGTGTATGGTGTTAGAAAGTGTTCTAGTTTCATTCTTTTACAAGTGGTTGACCAGTTTTCCCAGCACCACTTGTTAAAGAGGTTGTCTTTTTTCCATTGTATATCCTTGCCTCCTTTGTCAAAGATAAGGTGTCCATAGGTCCATGGATTTATCTCTGGGCTTTCTATTCTGTTCCATTGATCTATATTTCTGTCTTTGTGCCAGTACCATACTGTCTTGATGACTGTGGCTTTGTAGTAGAGTCTGAAGTCAGGCAGGTTGATTCCTCCAGTTCCATTCTTCTTTCTCAAGATTACTTTGGCTATTCGAGGTTTTTTGTATTTCCATACAAATTGTGAAATTCTTTGGTCTAGTTCTGTGAAAAATACTGTTGGTTACTTGATAGGGATTGCATTGAATCTATAGATTGCTTTGGGTAGAATAGCCATTTTGACAATATTGATTCTTCCAATCCATGAACACGGTATGTTTCTCCATCTGTTTGTGTCCTCTTTGATTTCTTTCATAGGTGGGAGGGGGGATCGGGATGGGGAATACATGTAAATCTATGGCTGATTCATATCAATGTATGACCAAAAAAATAATAATAATAAAAAATAATAATAATTAAAAAAATAAATAAATAAAATAAAATCCTGGGCTTCCCTGGTGGCTCTGATGGTAAAAAAAAAAAATCCACCTGCAAGGCAGGAGACCCAGGTTCAACCCCTGGGTCAGGAAGATACCCTGGAGAAGGAAATGGCTACCTACTGCAGCAGTTTTGCCTGGAGGACCCCATGGCCAGAGGAGCCAGGGGGGCTATTGTCCATGGGGTCACAAAGAGTGGACACAACTGAGCAACTAACACTAACTAACAAACCAAAATCCCTTGCACCAATGTGCCATGTCACATAATATTTTATATGTCACATACTATTTTATAAAAAATTGAATCCATTGCCTCCAACAAAATATGTGTTTCCCAGCACTAAAATTGATGCAGTATTTATTTCAGGCACTAACTCAATCTTGGTTACATGTGAGACCTTTAAGCAAACACTTCCATCAGTAAGCATCCTGGGAGCTACAAACAAACAGAAGGAGAAACAGAATGGAAGTATATGGGGAAAATATGGATTTTTTTTTTATTCTTCTCTCTTGAATGAGACTGTCCACACACCATTGAGAAAAAAGCTTTAATTAAAAATCTAACAGCATTTTGTCTATATTTTGAGGTTTTTTGTTTGGTTTGTTTTTCTCTTAGAAGACAGGGTATGTCATTCATTTTAAAAGTATATGGAAACTCCAAATCATCTTTCTAGAATTATTTTAATTCAACATAAATGATGTAGTAATTATTGAAAGACATCATGGCTTCTAGAAGCACTCTTTAGAAAATAACAACACAAACAAGAATATGTACAGGCATTAATCCCCCAAATGCTCAGGCATTTTTTGCACTTTATATTCATAGATTTCTTTGAGAAATAGTTTGTCCTTTGTTTGGCGTAATTTTAGATTTTGTATAAAATAATAGATGTTGTATAATATAATATATGTTAATTGTCAGGTGAATATTGATTATATCCCAACTCTGAATGGTACTGTTTAACTGAATGATCTATAAATGAGTCTGTGAATAAGGGTATGTATAATATTGTTTGCATAGAGACGGCAACCAAGTTTATTCCCCTGAGCTCTAAAATACTGCTCGTATTTCCTGAAATGTAACCAAGATTTTATATAAGATAGGATTTGTTGCAGTTGTTGTTTGTTGACTATGTAAGTCATGTCTATACTCCTATTACAAGATTCTTCAAAGACTAGGTGCATTTTAAGAACAGGACCATAATCTGTTTATCTTTGTACTAGCAACATACTGGGTGTCTTCCACACCACATTCATTTGCTATATGTTCACTAAGTGGAAACTATCTGTCATTTATTTTTTAAAAAATTATAAAACAGAAGATAGGTATTTACATTTGTTGTTACAGAATAGAGAAGAAGATTTAATTTAAGGAAGTAACCATCAACTGTGTCAGTGACTCAAGAACTTAGCAGTCAATTATTTTTTCTCTGTAGGGTTTTCACATTTTAATCAAAGCAGCACTGTGAAATTCATTGAACCTGCCTTCACATGTAATCTGAAAACCTCCAAAGGAGGTAAAAAGGAGACAAGTAACATAACCAATGGGAAAATGTGTGGGACAACAGACTGGAATAAAATAAGCAATGGTGAAATTAACACCCAAGGATACCAACTGAAGGCTTCTTCCTGATGACTTTAATCATCATTCATAGACCACAGGAAAACTCCCAAGGCAGAATGAATTATGTTAAATGTTTCCTTGGAGGAACTGTAAACATTCAACTCATCTGCTTTTAAAAATTAGGATTAGAAAACTAAAATATAGTGCATTTATAGACTGAAGAAAGTTAAATATATATGAATATATATATATATATATATATATAATTTTTTTTTGAGAGAAAAGTATAGACACAGTCTGTTGTTGGAAAAAGGAAGAAAAAAAATAGATGCTTGTAGGAGAAAGGGGAGAAAAAAGAAGTATGTGACAGATAAAGGAATATTACAGCTGGACTTAAAATCTTAAGCAACATCAATAGAAAGTAGAAATGCATAGAATTAAGAAAAAAAGAAAGTGAAAAGGAGAGAAAAGGAGATACATAAAAAGTGAGGAAGAGGGGCTTGGAGGACTGCTTAAAGTGAAATGAAGCAGATATTGGCATGAGGGATGTGAGAGGAAAGGGTCAGAGAGGGGAAGAGAAAGAGATATAGTGAAAGAGAAAAGGAAACCTCTGCTCTCTCACACCTTTGCAGAAACAAGTCTAATGTTTTGGGTACTGCCAAGCAGAGCAGACAGCAGATGAATGGCCAGTGAGGTTACCGAGGCATGGGTGAGCTGCCTATTAGCCTGCATCAGTTACAGTTTTGTTTTCTAACACAAATCTCACCCCTGAGCTCCGAGACTACATATTTGTTTAGGTGATATTGCCTCTCTGATTCACTGTAGGTATCTTAAAATACAATGTTGGAACCTGTTCTAGCTAGCAGGTGTCCTCATTGTGGAGCTGACATCACCATCACCCTTCTAGCTAAGCATCTATTTTCCTCACATTTATATGTTTTTAAAATTCCTATGGCATGTAGATAAAATAAATAGGGATAAATATTTAAAATATGTGTTCATTTAAACATGAATGTAAATATAAAATAAAATTTTCTTATTTTATTTTAATACAAATTTAAACAAACACACCGACACAAGATATTAATATATATGCAAGAGGACCCAATGTTAATGCAAGCGCAGGCAAGAGAGGATATGCTCTTGAAACTTGGATCTCAATAAGGCTAGATGTGTTTCATTGCTTTTTTTTTTTTTTCTATTGTTATTTTTAATATTTTCAGTTGAGTCTATTCCTTAGCATGAGAAAGAAAGTTAATACTTTCTAGGATTGATGCATCAGAGGAAAGAATATTTGAGGCCAATAAAGCAGCTATTAATAAGTGCAGAATCTATGCATTCAAGAAAACCAGAGAGAGAGAGAGAGAGAGCCACTTCTCTCAAAAAATCTTGGGCTGAAAGCCAAATTATGCATAATCAATGGAGAGTCACTGGGTACCTGATTGAAAGACAGCAGAAGGAAACCATAGTAATAGAGGAGACAGAACAGCAGCTGCATGCCAGAAGGTACACAATATTTGCAGTTTGCCTCCAGGCAAGTTGATTGCTTACTACAACTGCAACAACATCATCAAGAAAGTATCTTGAAAGGAATACAACAGAAGATAGAACAGCTGCAATCTAATCTCAGCAGTGCCCAATTTTCAAACAAAAATAAGCAGACATGAAAAAAAAAAAAAAAAAAAGGAAGAAAAATGAGAAAGGTCCACAAGTATAGAAAATTCTGATCTAGTTTAAAATAAAAAAGTCCAAGTGGGCAGAGATGGTAATTTCAGTGAATATTTTAAAGTAGCTATTATATATTTGTATAAAACGTAAAACAAAAATGTGGTATCAGTGAATGAACAGTTGGGTCCAATGTTAGAAAATTCTAAGTAAAAGAGGAGAGTGAAAAACAGGCTTAAAACTTAGCATTCAAAAAATGAAGATCGTGGCATCCGGTCCCATCACTTCATGGCAAATAGATGGGGAAACAGTGGAAACAGTGGCTGACTTTATTTTGGGGGGGCTCTAAAATGGCTACATCCTCATTTATAGTGGCAGAGTGATTGACCCAACCCAGACAAATGCTTGTTGGTAAAGCTGTGATTGGAACCCCTAAACCCTGCTTTGTCTGCTGTTCTTTTCCATTCGTTTCCTTAGGCAAAACAAGTTAGCAGCGTGAGATATCCATTACAAGACAATGTCCTCTCTCCTTAAGTGAGCTGAGGCTATGAGAGTTCTCTGACGATTATATCCCTCATATCACTTTAGGAATGTCTTATGTAATGTGTCCTCTTGAAAGTTGTCTGTAAGTCATGAAATGAACGTGGATGAGTGACTGAACTGAACTGACTAAATCTAAGGAATGGAGTAAGATTTTTCAAATCATATATCTGATAAGTACTTAAAGTCCAAAATGTATAAAGAACTTGTGAACTTAATAGAAAGACAATATGATCAAGAAATCATAAAGGAACTGAATAGACTTCCTCCAAAAAAAGGCATACAAATAGTCATAGAAATGTATATGAAAAGGTGCTCAGCATCACTGATCATCAGTTTAGTTCAGTTGCTAATTTGTGTCTGACTTCTTTGTGACCACATGGACTGCAGAACGCCAGACTTCCCTGTCCTTCACCATCTCCTAGAGTTTGCTCAAAATCATGTCCATTGAGGGCCTGATACCATCCAACCTTCTCATCCTCTGTCATCCTCTTCTACGCATGCCTTCAATCTTTCCCAGCATCAGGGTCTTTTCCAATGAGTCAGCTTTTCACAGAAGGTAGCCAAAACATTGGAGTTTCAGCGTCAGCATCAGTCCTTCCAATGATTATTCAGGACTGATTTCCTTTAGGATGGACTGGTTTCATTTACTTGTAGTCCAAGGGACTCTCAAGAGTCTTCTCCATCACCACAGTTTGAAAGCACCCAATTCTTTGCTACTCAGGCTTCTTTATGGTCCAAAATTCGCATCCATATATGACTACTGGACAAACCATAACTTCGACTATATGAACCTTTGTTGGCAAAGTAATACCTCTGCTTTTTAATGTGCTATGTTTCTCATAGCTTTTCTTCTAAGAAGCATATGTCTTTAATGTCTTTACTGTAGCTACTGTCTGCCTTGATTTTGGAGCCCAAGAAAATAAAATTTGTCACTGTTTCCATTGTTTCCCCATCTATTTGCCATGAAGTGATGGGAATGGATGCCATAATCTTCATTGTTCGAATGCTGAGTTTTAAGCCAGCTTTTCACACAGCTCTTTCTCTCTCATCAAGGCACTCTTTAGCTCCTCTGCTCTCTGCCATTATGTCGGCATCATCTGTATATCTGAGGCTATTGATGTTTCTCCTGGCAGTCTTGATTACAGCTTCTGATGAATCCAGATTGGCATTTTGCATGATGTGCTCTGCATGTGAGTTAAATAAGCAGGGTGACAATATACAGCCTTGATGTATTCTTTTCCCACTTTTGAACCAGTTCTTTGTTCCAAGTCTTGTTCTAATTGTTGTTTCTTGACTTGCGTACGGTTTTCTCAGGAGATAGGTAAAGTGGTCTGGTATTCCCATCTCCTTAACAATTTTCCACAGTTTGTTGTGATCCACAGAGTCAAAAGCATTAGCGTAGTTAATGAAGCAGAAGTAGATAATTTTCTGGAATTCTCTTGCTTTTTCTATGATCCAGAGGATGTTGGCCATGTGATCTCTGGTTTATCTGCCTTTTCTAAATACAGCTTGTTTACATCTGAAAGTGCTCAGTTTGTCTACTGTTGAAGCCATGCTTGAAGGTTTTTGAGCATTACCTTGCTAGCATGTGAAATGAGCACAATTGTATGATAGCTTGAACATTCTTTGGCATTGCCCTTCTTTGGGATTGAAATGAAAACTGACATTTTCCAGTCCTGTGGCTACTCCTGAGTTTTCCAAATTTGCTGGCAAAACGAGTGCAGCACTTTCACTTTCATTTTTTAGGATTTGAAATAGCTCAACTAGAGTCACATTACCTCCACTAGCTTTGTCTGTAAGAATGCTCCCAAGACTCACTTTACTTCACACTCCAGGATATCTGGCTCTAGTGAGTGAAACACCATCGTGGTTATCCAGGTCATTAAGACCTTTCTTGCACAATTCTTCTCTGTATTCTCGCCACCTCTTCTTCATCTCTTCAGCTTCAGTTAGGTCCTTGCCTTGTCTGTCCCTTATTATTCCCATATATGCATGAAATATTCCCTTTGTGTCTCCGATTTTCTTGAAGGAATCTCTAATATTTCCCATTCTATTGTTTCCCTCTATTTCTTGGCATTTTTTTCATTGAGAAAGACCTCTTTGTTTCTCCTTACTATTCTTTAGAAGTCTACATTCAGTTGGGTATATATTTTCCTTTCTCTTTTCCCCTTGGCTTCTCTTCTTTCCTCAGCTATTTGTAAGGTCTCCTCAGATAGCCATTTTGCCTTCTTGGGTTTCTTTTTCTTTGGATGGTTTTGGTCACTGCCTCCTGTACAGTGTTACAAACCTCTGCCCACTGTTCTTCAGGCACTCTATCAGATCTAATCCATTGGATCTATTTGTCACTTCCACTGTATAATCATAAGCAATTTGATTTAGCTCATACGTGAATGGCCTAGTGGTTTCTTCTACTTTTTTCAGTTTAAATCTTAACTGGGTAATAAGGAACTCATGATCTGAGCCATGGTCAGCTCCAGGTCTTGTTTTTGCTGACTTTGTAGAGCTTCTCCATCTTCAGTTGCAAAAAATATAATCAATCTGATTTTGGTATCAACCATCTGGTGATGTCCATATGTAGAGTCTGCTCTTGTGTTGTTGGAAGAGGGTGCTTGCTATGACCAGTGCATTCTCTTGGCAAAACTTTGTTAGCCTTTGCCCTACTATATTTTGTACTCCAAGGCTAAAGTTGCCTGTTACTCCAGGTATCTCTTGACTTCCTAGTTTTGCATCCAAGTCTCCGTGATGAAAAGGATATCTCTTTTTTTCTTTTTTTTTTTTTCTGTTAGTTCTGGAAGGTCTTGTAGGTCTTCTGAGACTGTTTGACTTCAGCTTTTCCAGAATTACTGGTTGGGGTATACACTTGGCTTACTGTGATGTTGGATTATTTAATTTGGAAAGGGACCAAGATCACTCTGTCATTTTTGATATTACACACAAGTACTGCATTTTGGAGTCTTTTGTTGTCTATAAGGTCTACTCCATTCCTCTAAAGGATTCTTGCCTACAATAGTAGATAAAATGGCCATTGAATTAAACTTGCCAATTCCCATCTATTTTATTTATTTATTTTTATTATTTTCTTCTTTTTTTCCCACTTATTTTTATTAGTTGGAGGTTAATTACTTAACAATATTGTAGTGGTTTTTGCCATACATTGACATGAGTCAGGCATGGATTTACATGTGTTCCCCATCCTGAACCCCCCTCCTACCTCCCTCCCCATCCCATCCCTCTGGGTCATCCCAGTGCTCCAGCCCCAATCACTTGTCTCATGCATCCAACCTGGACTGGCGATCTGTTTCACACTTGATAATATACATGTTTCGATGCTGTTCTCTCAGATCATCCCACCCTCGCCTTCTCCCATAGAGTTCAAAAGTCTGTTCTATACATCTGTGTCTCTTTTTCTGTCTTGCATATAGGGTTATCATTACCATCTTTCTAAATTCCATATATATGCATTAGTATACTGTATTGGTGTTTATCTTTCTGGCTTACTTCATGCTGTATAATGGGCTCCAGTTTTATCCATCTCAGTAGAACTGATTCAAATATATTCTTTTTAATGGCTGAGTAATATTCCGTAGTGTATATGTACCACAGCTTTCTTATCCATTCGTCTGCTGATGGACATCTAGGTTGCTTCCATGTCCTGGCTATTATAAATACTGATGAGAAGAACATTAGGGTATACGTGTTTCTTACAGATCTGGTTTCCTTGGTGTGTATGCCCAGGAGTGGGATTGCTGGCTCATATGGCAGTTCTATTTCCAGTTTTTAAAGGAGTCTCCACACTGTTTTCCATAGTGGCTGTACTAGTTTGCATTCCCACCAACAGTGTAAGAGGATTCCCTTTTATCCACACCCTCTCCAGCATTTATTGCTTGTAGACTTTTGGATAGCAGCCATCCTGACTGGCAAGTAATGGTGCCTCATTGAGGTTTTGATTTGCATTTCTCTGATAATGAGTGATGTTGAGCATCTTTTCATGTGTTTGTTAGCCATCTGTATGTCTTCTTTGGAGAAATGTCTGTTTAGATCTTTGACCCATTTTTTTGATTGGGTCATTTATTTTTCTGGAATTGAGCTGCAGGTGTTGCTTGTATATTTTTGATATTAATCCCTTTGTTGTTTCTTCATTTGCTATTATTTTCTTCCATTCTGAAGGCTGTCTTTTCACCTTGCTTATAGTTTCCTTTGTTGTACAAACTCTCACTGTTTGCAGATGACATGATCCTCTACATAGAAAACACTAAAGACTACCAGAAAATTACTAGAGCTAATCAATGAATGTAGTAAAGTTGCAGGATATAAAATTAACACACAGAAATCCCTTGCATTCCTATACACTGAGGAAATAGAAAGAGAAATTAAGGAAACAATACCATTCACCATTGCAACAAAAAGAATAAAATACTTAGGAGTATATCTACCTAAAGAAACAAAAGACCTATACATAGGAACCTATAAAACACTGATGAAAGAAATCAAAGAGGACAAAATAGATGGAGAAATATACCGTGTTCATGGATTGGAAGAATCAATATTGTTTAAATGAGTATACTCCCAAAGCAATCTATAGATTCAATGCAATCCCTATCAAGTTACCAACAGTATTCTTCTCATAACTAGAACAGATAATTTCACAATTTGTATGGAAATACAAAAAAACTCAAATAGCCCAAGCAATCTTGAGAAAGAAGAATCGAACTGGAGGAATCAACCTGCCTGACTTCAGGCTCTACTACAAAGCCAGAGTCATCAAGACAGTATGGTACTGGCACAAAGACAGAAATATAGATCAATGGAATAAAATAGAAAGCCCAGAGGTAAATCCACATTCCTATGGACACCTTATCTTCGACAAAGGAGACAAAGATACACAATGGGAAAAAGACAACCTCTTTAACAAGTGGTGCTGGGAAAACTGGTCAACCACTTGTAAAAGAATGAAAGTGGAACACTTTCTAACACCATACACAAAATTAAACTCAAAATGGATTAAAGATCTAAATGTAAGACCAGAACCTATAAAACTCCTAGAGGAGAAGATAGGCAAAGCACCCTCTGACATAAATCACAGCAAGATCCTCTATGACCCACCTTCAAGAATATTGGAAATAAAAGCAAAAATAAGCAAATGGGACCTAATTAAACTTAAAAGCTTTTGCCCATTCCCATCTATTTTAGTTTACTGATTCCTCCACTGTCAATATTCACTCTTCCCATCTCCTGTTTAACCACCCAATTTATTTTGATTCTTGGACCTAACATCCCAGCTTTACATTTCTTTAATAATGAATAATTCTATAATTTGTATAGAAAAGCTAGCAACCTAGAATACCTAAAGGAGGTTTTTTTTTTTTTTTTTTTTTTTCTTATTTTTATTTTTTTAATGGAAGAGAAAAATAATGAAGGATCACACAATAGTTGCTAAGATCTAATTTAAGTCAGTGTTCATCAAGTCAGCTCAGTATCCATGTATATGTACATATACACACACTTTTTTTAGATTTCCTTCTCATAAAGATCGCCACAGGTCATTGAATAGGATTTCCCAGAATAATAGGCTTTTATTAGTTATCTATTTTATACATAGCAGTGTATGTCTGTCAATTCTATCTAGTCTCCCAGTTTTTCCCACCCTCCCTTCCCCATTTGGTAACCATAGGTTTATTCTCTACATCTGTGATTCTGTTTATGCTTTTCCAAAATGTTCCTCTGTATCTTTTTACTAGATTCCCCATATAAGCAAGAGTATGCAATATTTGTTCTTCTCTTTCTGACTTATTTCACTCTCTCTGACAATCTCTAGGTCTATCCATGTCTCTGAAAATGACACTATTTCTTTTTATAGCTGAGTAATATTCCACTGTATTATTCATTTACCACATCTTCTTTATCCAGTCCTCTATTGATGGATATTTAGGTTGCTTCCACTCCTGGCTATTGTAAAGAGTACTGAAATGAGTATTGGAGTGCATGTCTTTTGAATTGTGGTTCTATCTGGGATTAATGCCCAGTAGTGGGACTGCTGGATCATGTTGTAGCTCTATTTTTCGTTTTTTGAAGAATCTTCAAACTCTTCTCCATAGTGGCTGTACCAGTTTACATTCCCACCAACAGTGTAGGAGGGTTCCCCTTTCCTACACACCCTCTCCACCATTTATTTTTCATAGATTTTTTGATAATGGCTATTCTGACTGGTGAGGTGATAACCTCATTGTGATTTAGAGTTACATTTATTTAATAATGTATAGAAAAGCTATACATAATTTGTATAGAAAAGCTAGCAATCTATAACACCCAAAGGAAGGTTTTCTTTCCTTTTTTTTTTTCTTTTTAATGGAAGAGAAAAGAATGAAGGATCACACGATAGATGCTAAGATCTAATTTAAGCCAGTGTTCATCAAGTCAGTTCGGTATCCATGAAAGGACAGACATAAATATCATAGAACAAAATTGAAAGTACAAAACAGGCTCAAGTATATATAGTAAATTGATCTTTAAAAAGTTAAGGTGGCAGTTTAGTGAGAGAAATAAAAACCTTTTTGACAAATGGTAATAGAACAACTGCATATAAATAGGATAAATAAGGATAAAAATAAACATGATCCATCTTTATATACAAAAGTTAACTTTAAATGAGTCACAGGCTAAAATATAAACCATGAAACTTTGATATACCTAGAAAAATAGAGAAGAAATATTTTACAACTTTCAGGCATGCAAATGTTTCTTAGGTAAGATACCAAAAAAACATGAATTTTATTTAAAAATTAAATGTTCTATAGGTGATGGTTTATATATATGTTAGATGATTGAAAATAGATGGATGACAGAAATATAGATAGGTGATAGACAAAATGATGTATGCTTCAGGAAGTCAGTGATCTTCACCTCTTATGATTCTGGCATATACTGTTATATATTTATTGAATATTGTTTTACAAGATTTAACGGTTCTTTGATAGTAGTATGTACAACACACTGACACTTGGGTAAATGAAAGGCATAATCCTTTGTTACTTATGTTCTAAGGGAGGGAAGACTGTTAGCATAGCCGCAGGAGGGGTTGCACCTGGGGACAGAATCCCAGGTTTGAGGTTTTGCGGGGCTGCCCATGTATGGTATTCAAGTATGGGAGGGTATCTAGATTTTGCTCCCTGTGGATTGGCTAACCTGAGATATTTCACAGGTTCGGGGACAAGGGGCTGTCCTTAATTGTAGGGTTCCTTCCCGTGGGGCTATTATGGTAGGTGCACAGTGGCCTGGAGAGTGAGAGCTCTACAAGGGGAGAGGTTGGCTTGTGGACTTAATCCATTGCTCAAAAAGGGAAACTAACTAACAGATCTCTTACACGCATTCTCAGTCACCCAGTTACGTCCCACTCTTTGTGACCCCACAGACTATAGCCCATCAGGATCCTCTGTCAGTGGAATTTTTCAGGCAAGAATACTGGGGTGGGTTGCCATTTCTTTCTCCAAGGGATCTTCTTGACCCAGGGATTGATCCTGTGTCTCCTGCATTTCCTGCATTGGCAGGTGTATTCTTTTACTACTGTGCCACCAGGAAAGCCTGGGACTGATCTCTAGCCAGGGTCTACAATACTGGGTTAAGACAGAATTTTGTAAAACTGTATTTACAAATAAGTATACACCTTGGGGGGAAAAAATCCTAAATTTTGAGGGTGATAGAGAAGAAACAGAATGAACAAACAGAACATTTAAAGTAACTAGTCTGAACCAATATAAACAAAAGTAGGTTAGAATTATGTTTATTAAAAAAAATTCCCATAACAATTCACAGAGCTGGAACATCTTTTAATATTCATGACTTGGGAACACCTCTGAAAGAATTATTTATAGAATTGTTTTCAGAAAGTAAAGCAAATGGTACATAAGACATATTTCAGATCATTTTCTTGACCACTTAGTAGTAGTCAGAAATACAAACCCAGCAATTTGTCTGCATCTCCTCTAAGTCGATCAGTTCAGATTAATCATACACAGATCATGAGTCTACTGAATTATCTGTGCTCTAAAGAATGCTCACTGTTTAGAAAGGAGACTGGACTCTTTCATTAGATATTTTATTTTGCATTTCATAGTTGGGAAAAAAAAAATGTCAGTCACCATTTCAGTCAAATCTAAAAATGAGAAAATCAGCATCTTCCACCATGCAAAAACTCAAAAAGCATATTGCTCCAAATTGCATATTTCCAAATTTTGAATGCTGTGCAATGTGCCTAACTCTAATTTCCTAACATTATAATACTTTAATGTATAAAAAAATCTGGCTCTAACCCAACGAAATTTCCATTTACATAAATATATCATTTTGACTTTTTGTTTCAATAGTTCCTAACATAATGAATTTTTAAATTTTTTTTAATTCCTAAAATATTCTTGTAATATACTATCCTAGGAAGATAGAAACATTTTACTGGTCCATTATAAATTAAAGATTTAGAATAAATCACAAGCTTTTGTAATTAATTAAAGCCTCCTCCCAACAGTATCTTCAAAAATGTTTGTATTTTCCTCATATACCCAGAAACCAACAGCTTTTCTTCTACTCCATTAACACTTTGATGCATTTCCTCCCACTGTCTACATTTAGAAAAAAAATTGAAGTATAATTGACCTACAACACTATGTTAGTTTCAGGTACACAACATAGTGATTCAATATTTCTCTATTCATTACAAAATGATCACCATATGTCCAGTTACCATCTGCCACCATACACAGATAATATAGTATAATTGGCCATATTTTTTATGCTGTGTATTTCATCCAAATGACTCATTTATTTTGTAACTGAATGTTTGTAACTCTTAATCTCCCTTACCTCTCTCACTCATCCTCTGACTCCCTCCACCCCAGCAACTACCAGTCTGTTCTGTGTGTGTGTGTGTGTGTGTGTGTGTTAAGTCCGCATATAAATGAAGTCATACAGTATTTATCTTTTTTGTGAGACTTACTTCACTTAGCATAATATCCTCTAGTCCTCCTATTTTGTCACAAATGGCAAGATTTCATTTTTCTTATGCCTGAATAATGTACCTCTGTGTGTGTGTGTGTGTGTGTGTGTGTGTATCCCCCACATATTTTTCATCCACTCACGTACTGGTGGACACAGGTTGCTTCCACATTTTGACTATCATAAACAATGCTGCAATGAACAAAGGGGTGCATATACCTTTTTGAATTTGAATTAGTGCTTTTGTTTTCTTTTTAAAAATACTAAAAAAAATACTCAAAATTGGTATTTTTGTTGAAGATTACTGTATCTATGTTTATTAGTGGAATTGACCTGTAATTTTATTTTTTTGTGGTGTCTGGTTTTAGTATTTCAGCGAATGAGTTCAGGAGCTTTCCTTCCTCTTCAGTTTTGTAGAATAGTTTGAATATGTTAAGTACCAACTGCTTTTTAAGTATTTGGTAGAATTCACCTGTGAAACTATCTGCTCCCAAACTTTTTTTTGTTGAAAGTTTATACATCACTGATTCAGTTTAATTACTTTTAAATGGTTTGTTCATATTTTCTGTTTCTTCCTGACTCAATCTTAGCATATCCACATTTCTATGAATTTGTCCATTCTTATTGGTGGTCCTTTTTATTAGGTTATAATTGTTCATAGTCATTTCTTATGATACTTTGCATTTCTGTGGTATTGATTCTAACTTTTCCAGTTTCATTTCTGATTTTATTTATTTGAGCCTTCTGTCTTTTTTTCTTGATAAGCCTGGCTAGTTTATTTTTTTTCAAAGAACCAGCTCTTAGATCAATTGATTTTTTTCTATTTTTTAATTCAGTTCTGTTAAAAATGTTGTTTCCTGAAGTATGCTTATGTTGCTATAAATGTCCCTCCTAGAACAGGTTTTGCTGCATTGCCATAAAATTTTGGATCATTCTGAAATGTGTGTCTTGATGTCTTTCATTGGTCTTAGAAAACTATTAGTTCTTTATTTCCTTCAAATAGTTCTACTTCCCCATTCCCTTTTTGGGAGACCGATAACATACATGTTAGAGCTTTTTACAATGTCATAGCATCCCGTATATCTTTCATACTGTTTATATTTTCTCATTTTTTCTCTTTGTGTTTCAATCTGTGTAATTTTACTTATCCCAGTCTCAATTTGCTCATCTGTTCTTCTGTACTTAAGCTCTTATTTAACTTATACAATTGACCCTTGAACAGTGTGGGGACAATGGGGACATTGCCTCCCCATTTGGTCCAAAAGTTGTGTATAATTTTGATTCCCACCAGAATGAACTACTAGTAGCCTCATTTTGGCGAGAGGCCAAATATATAACATATACTTATACTTATAAGTATATAACATATACTTATAATATATACTTATATGTTATATATATAACATATACTTATGTTATATATATACTTATGTTATATATATATAACATATATATACTTATATATATATATACTTATAACATATGCTGTTATAACATATACTGTTATAACATATACTTATAACATATACTGTTCACTAACATATTTTGTATGATACACACACACACACATTTTATGCATTCATGAGACACCTAACTTTCCCTTAAATTTTTAAATTTAAGTTATATGGTTTGCCTGCCTACAAGTATTTTCAAATTGTCATAAATCTCAAAAAAATATTTCCAATACATTATTGAAGAAAATCTGCAAATAGTTGGACCCATGCAATTCAACCCCGTATTTTTCAAGAGTTCAGTTCAGTTCAGTTCAGTTCAGTCACTCAGTCGTGTCCAACTCTCTGTGACCCCATGAATTGCAGAATGCCAGGCCTCCCTGTCCATCACCAACTCCCAGAGTTTACTCAAACTCATGTCCATCGAGTCGGTGATGCCATCCAGCCATCTGTCATACCCTTCTCATCCTGCCCCCAATCCCTCCCAGCATTAGGGTCTTTTCCAATGAGTCAACTCTTCACATGAGGTGGCCAAAGTATTGGAGTTTCAGCTTCAGCATCAGTCCTTCCAATGAACACCCAGGACTGATCTCCTTTAGGATGGACTGGTTGGATTTCCTTGCAGTCCAAGGGACTCTCAAGAGTCTTCTCCAACACCACAGTTCAAAAGCATCAGTTATTCGGCACTCAGCTTTTTTCACCGTCCAACTCTCACATCTATACATGACCACTGGAAAAACCATAGCCTTGACCAGACGGACCTTTGTTGGCAAAGTAATGTCTCTTTTTTTTAATATGCTATATTCAAGAGTTAACTGTAGCTTAAAAAAATATTTTAAACTCTAAAATGCATTTGATTCTTTTGTATCTGCTTATTCTGGGAGGAAATTTTCTGCCTTTTCCAATATTTTCTGATATACATTAATGCTAGTAGTTTTACAGTCCATTCCTATGGATCTCTTTCCATTTTATGTTCAAGTGCTGTCTTTGGAAATTTGCTCCTATTTAATAGCATTTAAACTTTTTTGATAGGATGAAAGACACTTTCTTGAAACCTGTAGACTTCTACAGCATCAAGGGAAAACTATTCACAGAATATGGCTTCACTGACTGAGGCTTCCTTTTTCCTGGAATTTTGGTCCTCCAGTCCCATCTGCTATGTCATCCCTAAATATAAATTCCACTTCCTCAGCCCATGTGAATGTCAATTCTCTTTGGACTCTGTGCAAAAAGTTTGTCAAAATCCTCTAGCAGAGCCAATGGTGAAGAAAGTGCTTATAGTACAATATTTCAGTATTCCATAGATGGCAACCATGCACGTCCCGCCTGTTGTAGTTGCTGCTCCAGGCTATCAGATGTTTTTCTGTTTTTAAACATTTCCAGCTTTCTTAGATTTTTTGTTTTTGTTTTGATTTGGGAGGGAAAGTTCAGTAGGATATCTTGGTCAGAACTTGAAGGCTCTTTATTTTTATTTGTAAGAAAATAAAGAATGAATTTTGAGGAATGTACAAGCATAGATGTTTTTAACATAGAATTTCTTTGGAACAGATCTTCATGAAAAGGGTCATTTGAGAGCCAAGGTGCCCTCTCACATTGATTTTCAAAAGGTGCATGTGCTTTTATTTATTTATTTTTTTTATTATTTTTATTTTTTTTTTCCAGTGGGTTTTGTCATACATTGATATGAATCAGCCATGGATTTACATGTATTCCCAATCCCGATCCCCCCTCCCACCTCCCTCTCCACCCGATTCCTCTGGGTCTTCCCAGTGCACCAGGCCGGAGCACTTGTCTCGTGCATCCCACCTGGGCTGGTGATCTGTTTCACCATAGATAGCATACATGCTGTTCTTTTGAAATATCCCACCCTCACATTCTCCCACAAAGTTCAAAAGTCTGTTCTGTATTTCTGTGTCTCTTTTTCTGTTCTGCATATAGGGTTATCGTTATCACCTTTCTAAATTCCATATACGTGTGTCAGTATGCTGTAATGTTCTTTATCTTTCTGGCTTACTTCACTCTGTATAATGGGCTCCAGCTTCATCCATCTCATTAGGACTGGTTCAAATGAATTCTTTTTCATGGCTGAGTAATATTCCATGGTGTATATGTACCACAGCTTCCTTATCCATTCATCTGCTGATGGGCATCTAGGTTGCTTCCATGTCCTGGCTATTATAAACAGTGCTGCGATGAACATTGGGGTGCACGTGTCTCTTTCAGATCTGGTTTCCTCAGTGTGTATGCCCAGAAGTGGGATTGCTGGGTCATATGGCAGTTCTATTTCCAGTTTTTTAAGAAATCTCCACACTGTTTTCCATAGCGGCTGTACTAGTTTGCATTCCCACCAACAGTGTAAGAGGGTTCCCTTTTCTCCACACCCTCTCCAGCATTTATTGCTTGTAGACTTTTGGATAGCAGCCATCCTGACTGGTGTGTAATGGTACCTCATTGTGGTTTTGATTTGCATTTCTCTAATAATGAGTGATGTTGAGCATCTTTTCATGTGTTTGTTAGCCATCTGTATGTCTTATTTGGAGAAATGTCTGTTTAGTGCTTTTAAAATGTTTTTTTTAGAGGGTTGACAGCTTTCTTAGTTCAGTTTGGTATATCTGCATCTTGATTTCTATATTTTAATAAAATTAGTTTTTTGTTATAGGATTTTATTTAATACCTTGCTCTTATAGAACACAGTTAATCTTATAGAATTTGAAGATAAAAGAATAAGAATAGCTATTCAATAAAAATAGAGTAAATATATTGGAAGCAGAAGAAAAGAATGCTGACATATCAAAGTTGTACATTAACAAGGATCTGAAACTCTTTCAAATTTGAATGAGTGGTAAATGCATTTTTACATCAGAAGCATTTTTTTGGAAAGTATGTATTATCATGTGAAGAAATCATTGAAAAACAGAAGTAACAAATCAATTATAGTGAGTGTTATTTAGCTATTTAAATCATAGGATTTATGATTATTTTCTTATCTAGACTTTAAACACTATAATTTAACAGTATAGAGCTTGTATATCACACATAAGTACTGTAAACTGCATGGAAAATTAATGATAGTGTTCTTTATTTCTAGGTCTATTATGTTATAATTACAATTCTTTTAACTTTCATTAAAGTGCAGAGAGCAAAAAAAATTCTATACTAACTTTAAAAAGGAATTTCAAAAGACAAGAAAATTACATTTTTCATATTAACTTTTTTCAAAAAACCCTGGAAAGTTACACAAATGCAATTTTGTTTTACAGAATGCATACAGTTCATCCTAACTAGTCAGTGTTTGCCAAGAAACTATAATAATAATGGCTAGTTCATATCATTCCTCAACTTCTCTGAGTAAATACCTTGTTCCTTTAATATTTTACTAAATTTTTTTTTTGCATTTTCTGGAAATACTTTATTTATAAACTTATCTGGTTTAGAATACTTAGTGTAAAGCAACATTTTAAGTTTTTATACAGTCAGGTAAGCCAAAAGCTGCAGTGAATATTTAGAGTAAACTGCAAATTTTACTGTTTACTTACTAATAAATTAAAACATGTTTACTAAAGAAAATAGATCAAGTATTTGCTGGTAAAATAAGAACTTTAGGCAGAACAGGTTAAAACATATGGTGCATTTTAATTCTAACATATGGAAGTTAAAAAGTGCATATTTGCAGTTAGAGCCATAGACTGTATGTACAAAATATAGTATTGAATTATTTATAGAAAAAATACAAGAATAGTTTTTTCTCTGAAATTATACCAACCAACAAATAATCTATCTGGAAGAACCAGAAGTGATTGAAGGTCTGTATTTATTAAAAGGGAGAAAAAACACCAAATATCACATATTGATATATGTCAAAACATCTCATTACTTAACTTCAGATACTAAATCAAGATTCCAAGGCTGTCCATGGCCTTGAGTCTCTCTTCTATGGTAAGTCCAAGAATACAGAACAAATTAATGAACCATTATGATATAGGAATTAAGCAAAATCACATAAAGAGTAAAGACAAATTCAATTAATTTAATAAGGAATTCATAGCTTGAGGTAAAGCATGAAAGAAATGGTATGAATGTTCATGGGATAGGAGGACTCCTGGGCCACCTTCTGTGGAATGACTGAAGTTACCAGATAAGGAAGAGCAGGTAGATTGTTAGTTTCTAGTCCTCTTAAGAGAAAACCAATCTTCATCCCAGTTCCTGAGAAGGAGAGTACTAAAGAATGTTCAAGCCACTGGACAATTGCACTCATCTCCCATGCTAGTAAGGTTATGCTCAAAATCCTCCAAGCTACATTACAGAATTACATGAACTGAGAACTGCCAGACTTCCAAACTAGTTTTAGAAAAGACAGAGGGACCAGAGACCAAATTGCCAACATTCTCTGGATCATAGAGAAAGTGAGAGAATTTCAGAAAAAAAAATCTACCTCTGTTTCATTGTCTAAGCTAAAGCGTTTCACTGTGTAGATCATAACAAACTGTGGAAAGCTCTTAAAGAGAGGGGAATACCAGACCATCTTACTGGTCTCCTAGGAAACCTGTATGCTGGTCTAGAAGCAATAGTTGGAACCCTGTATGAAATAACTGACTGGTTCAGGATTGAGAAAGGAGTCAACAAGACTGTTTATTGACATCCTGTTTATTTAACTTATATGCTGAGCACATCATGCAAAATGTCAGGCTGGATGAATTACAAGCTGGAATCAAGATTGCTGGGAGAAATATCAAAAACCTCAGGTATCAGATGATACCATTGTAATGGCCAAAAACAAAGAGGAACTAAAGAACCTCTTGATGAGGGTGAAGGATGAGAGTGAAAATGCTAGCTTAAAACTCAATATTAAAAAATAAACTAACATCATGGCATCCAGTCTCATCACTTCATGGCAAATAGAAGAGGAAAATGTGGAAGCAGTGGCACATTTCCTCTTCTTGGGCTCTAAAATCACTGCAGATGGTGACTGCAGCCATGAAATTAGAAGACAATTCCTTCTTAGCAGGAAATCGATGACAAACCTAGACAGTGTGTTAAAAAGCAAACACCACTTTGCCGACAGGGGTCCATATAGTCAAGGATATGATCTTTCCAGTAGTCATGTACGGATGTGAGAGCTGGACAATAAAGAAGGCAGAGTGCTGAGGAGTTGATGCTTTTGAATAGTGTTGGAGAAGACTCTTGAAAGTCCCTTTGAAAGCAAGGAGATCAAACCAGTCAAGATTAAAGTAAATCAATCTTGAATACCCTTTGGAAAGACTGATGCTGAAGCTGAACCTCCAATAATTTGGCCACCTGATGCTAAGAACCAACTCAATGGAAAAGACACTGATGCTGGGAAAAATACAAGGCAAAAGGAGAAGGCAGCAGAAGATGAGATGGTTAGATAGCATCGCTGGTTCAATGGACTTGAATCTGAGCAAACTCCGAGAGACAGTGAAGGACAGGGAAGCCCGGTGTGCTGCAGTTCATGGGGTTGCAGGGAGTCAGGCATGGTTTAGTGAGTGAAGAAGAACAAATACACACACACACACACACACACACACACACACACACACAACATATTTTTCAAGTAAATGTATAAAAATTACATTAACTTCACTATGCAGTTTGCTACATTATTAGCATATAAGATAAAGGAAAAGCAATTAGAAAGATGAAAATAAGTAATATTTTTGGTACAGTATGGAGTAGAGCAGCATCAATAGAGTTTTTCCATTAAGGGGTGGTTGGGAAATAGATTATGTTCTATTGGACAAATGGTCTCTGGTCACAACTACTGAAGTTTTCTCTTGCAGTGAGGAAACACCAACAGATGAATGCATGTGATTTTGTTCCAATTATACTTAATTTATATAAGTAGGTGATTAACAGGCTTTAGTCCATGAACCATAGTTTTTTGACCTTTGAAGGAGAGCATAAAGCAAGCTAGGTAGGAAAAAATTCTACAGGCTATAACAGTGGGCAGTTTTACTAAGCTGAAGGGAAATCTAAGTCTCCATTTCTTTTTTCTTTTTTAAAAAACATTATTTATTTGGCTGTGCCAGGTCTTAGTTGTGGCATGTAGGATCTAGTTCCCTGACCAGGGATTGAACACTGGCCCCGGGCATTGGGAGCAGGAGTCCTAGCCACTGGCCCAGCAGGGGAGTCCTAAGTCTCCATTTCAATTAAAAATGTCTTTATATGTAAAATTTATACATAGAGATCAATAGTATATGTAATGGTTACAGGCATGCCTCAGATAATTATTGCAATTTCAGTTCAGATCATTGCAATACATTGAGTATTGTGGTAAAACAAGTCACATGAATTTTTGATTTCTCAGTATATTTAAAAGTTATATGTATACTATACATAGTCTATCAAGGGTGCAATAACATTATGTCTAAAAAAGTAATGAAAATTAATTTGAAAGACACTTATTATTAAAAAAAATGTCAACCATCATCTGGGACTTCAGCAAACTGTAATTTTTTCTGTGATAGTAAAAGCTCAAAGATCATTGATCACAGATCATCATAGCAAGTATAATATTGAAAAAGTTTAAAATATTGAGACAATTAACAACATGTGGCACAGAGACACAAGGTGAATAAATGTTGTTGGGAAGTGGTGCCAGAAGACTTGCTGGATGCAGGGTTGGCACAAACCTTCAATTTGTTAAAAAGCAGACAAAATATCTGGGAAGTGAAGTAAACAAGCTGTGTCGGTATACACCTGAAGTGAAGTTCACCAAATGCTAAGAAAAATTATTTCAGTTTGTGGTGTTACAGGTTTTATTTTTCATATATATATATGTATATATATATATGTATATGCATGTATGTATATTAATATTAGTAATTCAATGGCTTTAGTTCTTGAGGTTGTTGGGAGTTTTTTGTTTTCTCATGAATTTTATAAATCTTATTTATTTAAAAATAATATCTAATAGTTTTATTTTTACCTAAATTGAAAGTTAAATACTGAAATAAATAGCCTATTGAGACTCTAGTTACTATATATTAAATAAGTTTCTCTTGTATATCTATTCAAATGATAAACACCTTGGAGGATCTCCTTGGTATGAACCCAGACTACTTAAGGTATTTTTCTGTTTTAGTTAATGCATTTTCATAATCTTTATATATTCAGCATTATACATTGAGAAACAAAAAGCTATATGAGTAATTGGTACTGGAGGGAGAAAGAGAAATAAAAAATAATTTCAAATAAGACTTGACATGTTATTAAAATATGTTATTTTAGATTGAGGTATGTGGAATGTAATGCTAAAATGAATGTGTACCAAACCAACCAAATGATATAGGAATGGGTTTATATCCTTATTTTTTTCCTTACAAAATTATTTTTCTCAAGCTCTGTAGGCTAAAGTTCTTTTTCGAGGTTATATAAACTACTAACATTTTCTGATTCAAAATACACAAACATTTACAGAATGCATACAGGGAGTGGTTGAGCAGTTTGTGGATCAGTCCAAACAGAATGATGGCAAAAAAAAAAAAAAAAAAAATTGTGTTCTCAGATTACAATTTCAGTTCATCAAACCTTTACTTTGATTTAAAAATCAAATAAATATTTGCCACAAAATATTTCTAATGGTGATAGCAGAAAAGTATGCTATTTTAGAAATAGCAAAAATAGTAAATGTCAATAGTAAAGTAATATGTGGTATTATGTACTCACTGGAATGCTTTATAGTTAATATTTTTATAATATAAGATGGTATTTCCCTATCATCATTGGAGCTGTGCTTTTATTTATTTCACAAGTCATCATCTTGGGTAGTCACTTATCTGTGCCTCTGTTATAAGAGATATTTATTTGGAAGCTAGTATTTTGAGTCTTGTCTAAAGCTTTGAAAGAGAGAGAAAATCACCATTATGCTGTGAAGGAAATACAAAGTTCATGCACTCCCCTATGCGTTTCTCTTTTCTGAGCCACCAATCTTAGTTTTAGTTTTTAGTATGTTTTTTAGAAAGCAGGAAAGGACATTTACTATAATCCTTGTTTTCACTACCAAGAAAGGATTGTATTTGTAACAGTACAAAATGACTTAGTTTGCAAAGTTAACATCCTTGAGCTATTTTACATAGAATGCTTCATGTGACAGTTCCTAAGTTATTTTATTACCTGTCTACAAAATCCTAGTAGTCCCCTCACTCTCTCCCTATCACAATGGAGACATTGGAAGAACTAGAACCGATTTTAATTTGCAGCTCCCAGATGTGGGAAGAGAACGAATATTAAAATCAAGTTTATTTTGCATATAGGGTTATTGTTACCATCTTTCTAAATTCCATATATATGCATTAGTATACTGTATTGGTCTTTATCTTTCTGGCTTACTTCACTCTGTATAATGGGCTCCAGTTTCACCCATCTCAGTAGAACTGATTCAAATGAATTCTTTTTAATGGCTGAGTAATATTCCATTGTGTATATGTACCACAGCTTCCTTATCCATTCATCTGCTGATGGACATCTAGGTTGCTTCCATGTCCTGGCTATTATAAACAGTGCTGCGATGAATATTGGGGTGCACGTGTCTCTTTCAGATCTGGTTTCCTTGGTGTGTATGCCCAGAAGTGGGATTGCTGGGTCATATGGCAGATCTATTTCCAGTTTTTTAAGAAATCTCTACACTGTTCTCCATAGTGGCTATACTAGTTTGCATTCCCACCAGCCCAGGCTGGATGCATGAGACAAGTGCTCAGGGCTGGTGCACTGGGAAGACCCAGAGGAATCAGGTAGAGAGGGAGGTGGGAGGGGGGATTAGGATGGGGAATACATGTAAATCCATGGCTGATTCATGTCAATGTATGGCAAAAACCACTACAATATTGTAAAGTAATTAGCCTCCAACTAATAAAAATAAATGAAAAAAAAAAGAGAAAAAAAATCATTTACTTTGCAGTAAAGGCGAATTTATTTTAATTTGTCCTACTCTTCATATTTCTTTATGAAAGTTTTAAAGAAAATATAGTTTTAAAGACATATAGTTTAATGATATCTAATGTACAAATTAAGGAGTCAAGTTTAGCATTCAAGGAAAATATATATTGTGTAATGGTTCTATACATAAGTAGCTTAATTCTGACTGACATAAAGTAAAAATATAGGTGTTTCTAATGGGCAGGGGATGCAGTAATTCATAGACCCTCAGTCTTATCATCTTATGGAGCCAGAAAAAACAGAGATGGAATCTTACTGACCCCGTTAGTCAATAAAGGGGAAAAAGATATGGCCAAGAGTCTGTTTTGGGTGATGGTGATATTTCTTGGACAGATCTGGTTTCAGTTCACATTTACAACTACTTAATCCCTATTCTCAAGGGCTTGGTGATTTAGCCACAGCTAACTGTGGTAAGGTTGGAAAATGAAGTTCAGCTGTCAGAAAAGAGAAGAGAAAATGACCTTGGTGAAGAACTGATCAATCTCTGCTAAAGAATTTAGCATTTAAATTGTGACTATAATTTGAACACTTTTAACATACAGTCTTTATACCGTTAAAACTATCAGAATGGGAACTCTCATATCTATAATTTAATATTTTTTATTGCAATTCAAAAAATTGTAAGTTACTAGTTAAAACATAACTGAATGCAGGTTCTGCTACTCACCACTCATGCAGGGCAGATTCTTTGTCATTTTTCCATTGTGTCTGCAGGCCTGTTGACTCCTCTAGATCTTCTTTGGGACCGAGTCTTGCTTGTGTGGTCTGCCTACAGCTGTATGTTCTCTCGTCACCATAGTTCACCTGCACCTGTGGGGTACACCTGTATGTTTACTAAGGGGAAGCGAGGGGTAGAAAGTTGTCATTCCTTAACTGTTTAATTCTTCATTGCTTCTAATCTAGGAAAGGAATCAGCATGTTAGATAAAGTGTTGTGTATATTCCGAAAACAAGAAATCAGGAGCTAAGTTAAAAGTGACCTTATGATCTCATTTTTATGATTAAGGTAGAAGGAAAACAGGGAGGAACAAACAGAAAATGTGCAAAGGAGCTGTCTACAAAGCATAGACCTAGATATCATGCCACTTCTTACTGGTGCAAGAAATATAATGTCAAACACAATTTCAGAGCAGATTGAATTTAGCAAAGGCTTTTATAAAAAAACTTTTTTTTGTGGTTTAATTTTTTTCTCAATCTGGCTTTCTTAGCATTCTATTTTTATGTTCTGATTTGGTTTTGTGGTTGTTGCAAAAATGGCCTAAATTATAACACCATAGTTTCAGTTTTATTAGATTAAAGTGAATATTTATGTAATGACACCAATCCATTAATACATTCTATGTTTTTTTTTCTTTTTTTTCCTCTATGTTTTAATTAACCAATTTTGTTGCTTTTGTTCAAAGAACTGTGACCAATTAAGTTTATTATGGAGAAGTGTCAGGAGTCTTCAGTCAAAAAGGCAGCTGAAATCTGAAATGCTTATCACAACGTGCCAATTTAACCTCAAGCAACATGAATAGAGAAATAAAAACAGGGAATTGATATTATGCACTAAGCAATATTAACTTTGGTATTGATGAGGTGTCAGGGATAATGGACATAATCTCAGAGACTTGGGTAATATGACTTTATTGTTTGGTTCCATACTGAAGGTGTTCTGAGACTCACATAGGGATTGTTCTGTCAATCTTCTAGCAGCTTCCATTATTGCAGTGATAGAAGAGCCTTACTCTAGTGGTTGAGGAGACAAAACCGTGAGCTAGCATGCTCTGTGAAATCTAATACACCTTGCTCAAAATTAGTAACAATTTCTACACACCTTGGCTCCATACATGCAAAACAAAATGTTCTTCAAACTCCAAAGGGTAAATAAATTTTCCCCCCAGTTGCATCTCATGTTCTTTGCTCAAATTATACACGGATGAATTAGAGGAGAGAAAGAGCAGGAGAAAGGAAAATGTGTGTGTTTAAATAAATATGCATATAAATGAATATATTAAATGTGTATACATATATATATATACACACACGTATACATATGTGTGTGTGTGTGTGTGTGTGTGTGTTGGCCTGCAGGCTGAGCAGTAAAGAATTCACCTACAATGATAACAACAACAATAATAAAGTGTATGTGTGTGTGTGTGTGTATATATATGTGTGTCTGTGTGTGTGTATTCCTTGCAAAAGTTGTTATCAGTTAATCAGTAAATGTTTAATCAGTGTCTTCTCTAAGCTAGAAACAATGTGAACCCTAGCATAGCTTATGGTCTCAAGGAACTTTTACTCTAGCAAAGGGAATTATCCATAAATAGACAAGGTCCAGACATAATTAATTGTCTTGAAGAAAATAATGGAGAGTATAGTAGGACCATGTGAGGAGGTGGGGTTTGAACAGGTATCTCAATGCTGAGGCTCTGTTCTGGAGTCAGCACTCTCCATGATCAACAAGAAGTGAATTTTAATTTTGATTGTTCTCTGGAAAATATAGGATGACATAGAAATTAATACAACTCCATCAGAATAGCTAATTGGTGTAGAAAATAAAAGCATGCCTGCTCATATAAAAGTCTTAAAAAGGTAAGGAAAACATAACTGAATGCTCTCTCAACAGTTGTCAGGACCTCTTTCCAATTCTTAGAAATGGACACTTGCAAAACATCTCCCTGTCTTATCACCTCATCTTTAACACGTCCATGCTACACAGAAGATAATGAGGTTTCATGAGGGAAAATAGCTTTATCAACTACTGAAGTCCAAGATCTAGACTTCTAAGCCCAGATCCTGTGAATTAAAAACCTCTTGCTTTCTTTAAATAGTAATATAATCTAATCTTTGATTCCAACTGTCCTAGCTTAAATCCTGGTTTTATCGCTGACTAGTTATTGACTGTGAACTTGAAACATAACCCTTCAATGTCTCAATTCCTCACTTGTATATCAGGGATGATTAAACTTACCTTAAAGTCCTCTTATGGGAATTTGAGAGGTAAATAATGGATAACATATGTAACCTGCTTGGCATACCTAGTAGGAAGTAAAATACAATCTTTAAAATTTATTATGTTATACATTATAATGACATTAATCATGTTAAATATGCTAACTTTAACAATAATTTTATATAACCCAAGCATAAACTGGGTTATATAAAATTTTAATGAGAAAAACTGCCAATCCGTATTTGCTGATAGCTTGCTATCAGAATCTAGGTACACACAGGAATGTGGATTTATTTTTTAAATCTATGAAATGGCCCTTCCAAGTTCCATTAGGGAAAAAAATAAAAAACAGTTCATCAGTTATCTTTGGCTCTATAATGGAGTAGATTAAGTCAATAATCGCTCCCCATGTCTCATGAATCTGCGGGCAGCTGGGTGGGCAGCTGGGTGCTCTGGGAAGCTTCCCCAGGCTAAGGATGGAAGCTTTCAGAGTGGCTCTCACCGCAAGACTTGGGGATCTGCTTGCCTGGCACATCTTTGCTAGGAAAGCTGTGTCCTCACGTGTCAACATTCTCGGGGACCAGCTGACCAGCACAAGTATGTCCCTGTAGCTGGGCAGGAAGGCAAAAGGGTATACAACATAGTACAGATGCGTTTTCACATCTCTGCTTATTTCACACCTGCTAACATTGTATTGGCCAATCATGTCACACAGACAAATGGACCCAAGGGTCCTGAAGATATTATATGTCTTTTGAGGGGAGGAGCTGTAAAAGCAGAGTAAATGGGTATAGACACTGAAAAGGTGGAACTGTCTCCACAAGAAGCAAACTTTTTCTTGGGAGAAAGGGGTAAGAAAAACCCATTTTTGTGGTTTAAGGATGGATTTCTTTTTTTTTTTTCTTGGTAGAAGTAAAGTTTAGTGTATGATTGAATATGTGCCATGGGACCTTGGAAAAGTTATTTAACTTTACTGTGGTTTGGTGAAACAGGATAATAATTCAACCCATAATTTAAGGGTTTCTTTTACAAACAAAATAATCCATGGGACAGGCTTCAAACAAGGCCTGTGTATAGTAAAAGTTTTCTATTATTTGTACCTGATCTTTGAGGAAGAAAATTAACAATTTTACATAAAGTCTAAAAGCCTCCTGAGACAAGGGGAATCCAGGACTACAGGCTCTTTAAGTTTTGGAAGTGATAGGGTAATTCTTAGAATTTTTTGCTGACTACTTTCACTATTCTGTTCCTGGCATTTGCACTTAAATTTTAGACTCAGCTTATCAAAATCCACCAACAACCTAATGGAATTTTGAATGATATTCTGTTGTTTTCAATAAATTCAAAGAAAATTAGCATGCTACAACATGCTATATACAACACTGCATATTTTTCAACACATGAACATGGTGTATTTCAGTATTTATCTGGGTCTTAATTTCTCTGTGATGCTCTGAGTTTTCAGGGTAGATATCTTGCACATATTTTGTCAATGGAATTATTATTCCATCATTGGAAATTGAATTATTATTTTATTTTTCAATTGTTTCATTATATAAAAATAAAACTGTGTTTTAAACTTCTAATGCATGTTTTAGAAAGCTTTTTCAAAGTTTTCTCAAAATAGTCTACTAAAAAACCTGACTGTTAAAATAATGACAGTTTTAAATTTTTTCCTAATAAAATAAAATAATTTTATAAGCTTTTATAATTATTGAAATGACTAACACCTCCTTTACAATGTCATATAAAGTGGGAATACTGGCCATTCTTGTCTTGAGCAACATCTTTGGTTGGGAAGAAATTGGTTTTTCACTGTTTGGTGATACCTGTAGTGTTTTCTTTCTTTCTTTTTTTTTTTAAAGATGTCTTTATTGGTTAAGAAGTTCCCTTTTACCAACTATTTTCTGAGAGTTTTCTGGGAGTTTTTATCATAAATAGATGGTGAATTTTCATATGCCATTTATACATCTATTAAATATACAGCCTTGACATACTCCTTTCCCAATTTTGAACCAGTCCTTGTTCCATACCTGATTCTAACTGTTGCATATTAAACTTCATACAGGTTTCTCAGGATGTAGGTAGGGCACCTTGATAATCCCTTCTCTTTAACAGTTTTCCATAGTTTCCATAGTTGTTGTGATCCACACAGTAAAAGGCTTTAGCATAGTCAATGAAGCAGATGTTTTTCTGGAAGTTTCTTGCTTTTTCTATGATCCATTGGATGTTGGTAATTTGATCTCTGTTTCCTCTGCCTTTTCTAAATCCAACTTGTACATCTGGAAGTTCTCAGTTCACATATTGTTGAAGACTGGCTTGAAGGATTTTGAACATTACCTTGGTAGCATGTGAGGGCTTCCCTAATAGCTCAGTTGGTAAAGAATCTGCCTGCAATGCAGGAGACCCCAGTTTGATTCCTGGGTCAGGAAGCTCTACTGGAGAAGGGATAGGGTACCCATTCCAGTATTCTTGGGCTTCCCTTGTGGCTCAGCTGGTAAAGAATCTTCTTCTTTGTGGGAGACTTGGGTTCAATCCCCAGGTTGCGAAGATTCCCCTGGAGAAGGGAAAGGCTACCTACTCCAGTATTCTGGCTTGGAGAATTCCATGAATTTGAATATAACTCAGCTGGAATTCTATCACCTCCACTATCTTTGTTCATAGTAATTCTTCCTAAGACCCACTTGACTTCACACTCCAGGATGTCTGGCTCTAGATGAGTCCATGGGGTCGCAAAGAGTCAGACACGACCGAGTGACTTTCACTTCACTTCAGTTGGTAGTATGTGAAATGAGTGCAACTGTGTATAGTTTGAACATTCTTTGGCATTGAATTTCTATAAAATTGGAATGAAAGCTGACTTTTTCCAGAATTGTGGCCACTGCTGAGTTTTCCAAATTTATTGGCATATTGAGTGCAGCACTTTAAAGGCATCATCTTTTAGGATTTGAAATAACTCAGCTGGAATTCTATCACCTCCACTAGCTGTGTTCATAGTAATGCTTCCTAAGGCTCACTTGACTTTACGCTACAGGATGTCTGGCTCTAGGTGAGTGATCACACCATAGTGGTCATTCAAGTGGTTAATGACCTTAATGCAGGTCATTAAGATCCTTTTTGTACATTTCTGCATAATGGCTTCACATTATGATAAGAATTTTGGCAGTAGACAAAGGACTGCTAAGACTATTCTATTTCTTTTTATATCCATTTTGGTAATTTTTGTCTTTTCGGGTATTCTCCAATTTTATCTATGTTTTCAAATAGCTTGGCATAGTTGTGCAAAATGTTAACATCATTATCATTTGGATGCCATTGGAATCTCTATTAAGGAACTGTGTTTATTCTTGATATTGAAAGTTCCATTCTATTTCCAATTATTATTATTATTATTTTTGGAAGTCAGTGATCAATTGAGTGTTTCTGTTTTGATCATCTGCTTTGATCACTGTCTAACTTACGTATTTACCTTTTCATTCATTATAGACCCAGGGATTGAACCCATGTCTCCAGCACCGCAGGCAGATTCTTCACCATCTAAGCCACCAGGGAGGCCTCATTTATCCATCAGTTCAGTTCAGTTCAGTTGCTCTGTCGTGTCTGACTCTTTGCTACCACAAGGACTGCAGCACCCTATCCATCACCAACTCCCAGAGTTTACCCAAACTCATATCCATTGAGTTGGTGATGGCATCTAATCATCTGACCTCTGTTGTCCCCTTCTCCTCCTGCTTTCAATCTTTCCCAGCATCAGGGTCCTTTCAAATGAGTCAGCTCTTCACATCTGGTGGCCAAAGTATTGCAGGTTCAACTTCAACATCAGTCCTTCCAATGAACACTCAGGACTGATATCCTTTAGGATGGACTGGTTGGATCTCCTGGCAGTCCAAGGGACTCCCAAGAGTCTTCCCTGACACCACAGTTCAAAAGTATCAATTCTTCAGCACTCAGCTTTCCTTATAGTCCAACTCTCACATCCTTACATGACTACTAGAAAAACCATAGCCTAGATGGACCTAAGTTGGCAAAGTAATGTCTCTACTTTTTAATATGCTATCTAGGTTGGTCATAACTGTCCTTTCAAGGAGTAGGCATATTTTAATATCATGGCTGCATCACCATCTCCAGTGATTTTGGAGCCCAAAAAAAATAAAGTCTGACACTGCTTCCACTGTTTCCAAATCTATTTTCCATGAAGTGATGGGACCAGATGCCATGATCTTAGTTTTCTGAATGTTAAGCTTTAAGCCAACTTTGTCACTCTCCTCTTTCACTTTCATCAAGAGGCTCTTTAGTTCTTCTTCACTTTCTGCCATAAGGGTGGTGTCATCTGCATATTTGAGGTTATTGATATTTCTCCTGACAATCTTGATTCCAGCTTGTGCTTCATGCAACCCAGTGTTTCTCATGATGTACTCTGCATATAAGTTAAATAAGCAGGGTGACAATATACAGCCTTGATGTTCTCTTTTCCTGTATGGAGCCAGTCTGTTGCTCCATGTCGAATTCTAATTGTTGCTTCCAGACCTGCATATAGGTTTCTCAGAAGGCAGGTCAGGAGGTCTGGTATTCCCATGTCTTTCAGAATGTTCTAGCTTTTATTGTGATCCACACAGTCGAAGGCTTTGGCATAGACAATAAAGCAGAAATAGATGTTTTTCTGGAACTCTCTTGCTTTTTTGATGATCCAATTGATGTTGGCATTTTGATTTCTGGTTCCTCTGCCTTTTCTAAAACCAGCTTGAACATCTGGAAGTTCACAGTTCATGTATTGCTGAATCCTGGCTTGGAGAATTTTGAGCATTACTTTACTAGCGTGTGAGATGAGTGCAATTGTGTGGTAGTTTGAGCATTCTTTGGGATTGCCTTTCTTTGGGATTGGAATGCAAACTGACCTTTTTGAGTCCTGGGACCATTGCTGAGTTTTCCAAATTTGCTGGCATATTGAGTGCAGCGGTTTCACAGCATCATCTTTCAGGATTTGAAATAGCGCAACTGGAATTCCATCACATCTACTAGCTTTGCTTGTAGTGATGCTTCCTTAGGCCCACTTGACTTCACATTCCAGGGTGACTGGCTCTAGGTGAGTGATCAACCATCGTGATTACCTGGGTCATGAAGATCTTTTTTTTTTGTACAATTCTTCTGTGTATTCTTGCCACTTCTTCTTAACATCTTCTGCTTCTGTTAGGTCCATACCATTTCTGTCCTTTATTGAGCCCATCTTTTCATGAAATATTCCTTCTGTATCTCTAATATTCTTGAAGCAATCTCCAGTCTTTCCCATTCCTTGTCCAAGGTAAGGAGCAGTGGCTGTGTTTTGCTGGAGCAGCCATGAAGAGATAACCCATGTCCAAGGTAAGAGAAACCCAAGTAAGATGGTAGGTGTTGCAAGAGGGCATCAGAGGGCAGAAATACTGAAACCATAATCACAGAAAACTAGCCAATCTAATCACATGGACAACAGGCTTGTCTAACTCAATGAAACTAAGCCATGCCCTGTGCGGACACCCAAGACGGACGGGCCATGGTGAAGAGGTCTGACAGAATGTGGTCCACTGGAGAAGGGAATGGCAAACCACTTCAGTATTCTTGCCTTGAGAACCCCATGAGCAGTATGAAAAGGCAAAATGATAAGATACTGAAAGATGAACTGCCCAGGTCAGTAGGTGCCCAACATGCTACTGGAGATCATGGAGAAATAACTCCAGAAAGAATGAAGGGATGGAGTCAAAGCAAAAACAACACACAGTTGTGGATGTGACTGGTGATAGGAGCAAGGTCTGATGCTGTAAAGAGCAATATTGCATAGGAACCTTGAATGTTAGGACCATGAATCAAGGCAAATTGAAAGTGGTCAAACAGGAGATGGCAAGAATGAATGTTGACATTCTAGGAATCAGTGAACTAAAATGGACTGGAATGGGTGAATTTAACTCAGATGACCAATATATATACTACTGTGGATAGGAATCCCTCAGAAGAAATGGAGTAGCCATCATGGTCAACAAAAGAGTCCAAAATGCAGTACTTGGATGCAATCTCAAAAATGACAAAATGATCTCTGTTCGTTTCCAAGGCAAACCATTCAATATCACAGTAATCCAAGCCTATGCCCCAACCAATAATGCTGAAGAAGCTGAAGTTGAACAGTTCTATGAAGACCTACAAGACCTTTTAGAACTAACACCCAAAAAAGACATCCTTTTCATAATAGGGGACTGGAATGCAAAAGTAGGAAGTCAAGAAACACCTGGAGTAACAGTCAAAATTGGCCTTGGAGTACAGAATGAAGCAGGGCAAAGGCTAATAGCGTTTTGCCAAGAGAACACACTGGTCATAGCAAACACCTTTTTCCAACAACACAAGAGCAAACTCTACACATGGACATCACCAGATGGTCAATCCTGAAATCAGATTGTTGTAATCTTTGCAGCTAAAGATGGAGAAGCTCTATACAGTCAGCAAAAACAAGACCGGGAGCTGACTGTGGCTCAGATCATGAACTCCTTATTGCCAAATTCAGACTGAAATTGAAGAAAGTAGGGAAAATCACTAGACTCTTCAGGTATGACCTAAATCAAATCCCTTATGACTATAAAGTGGAAGTGAGAAATAGACTTAAGGGACTAGATCTGATAGACAGACAGCCTGATGAACTATGGATGGAAGTTCAAGATAATTGTACAGGCGACAGGGATCAAGATCATCCCCATGGAAAAGAAATGCAAAAAGGCAAAATGGTTGTCTGAGGAAGCCTTACAAATAGCTGTGAAACGAAGAGAAGCTAAAAGCAAAGGAGAAAAGGAAATATATTCCCATTTGAATGCAGAGTTCCAAAGAATAGCCAGGATAGTAAGAAAGCCTTCCTCAGCAATCAATGCAAAGAAATAGAGGAAAACAACAGAATGGGAAAGACTAGAGATCTCTTCAAGAAAATTAGAGATACCAAGGGAACATTTTATGCAAAAATGGGCTCAATAAAGGACAGAAATGGTATGAACCTAACAGAAACAGAAGATATTAAGAAGAGGTGGCAAGAATACACATAAGAACTGTACAAAAAAGATCTTCACGACCCAGATAATCACAATGGTGTGATCACTCACCTAGAGCCAGACATCCTGGAATGTGAAGTCAAGTGGGCCTTAGAAAGCATCACTACGAACAAAGCTAGTGGAGGTGATGAAATTCCAGTTGACCTATTTCCAATCCTGAAAGATAATGCTGTGAAAGTGCTGCACTCAATATGCCAGCAAATTTGGAAAACTCAGCAGTGGCCACAGGACTGGAAAATGTCAGTTTTCATTCCAATCCCAAAGAAAGGCAATCCCAAAGAATGCTCAAACTATCGCACAATTGCAGTCATCTCACACACTAGCAAAGTAATGATCAAAATTCTCCAAGCCAGGCTTCAGCAATACGTGAACCGAGAACTTTCAGATGTTCAAGCTGGTTTTAGAAAAGTCAGAGGAACCAAAGATCTAATTGCCAACATCCGCTGGATCATCAAAAAAGCAAGAGATTTCCAGAAAAATAATCTATTTATGCCTTACTGACTGTGCCAACGCCTTTCAGTGTGTGCATCACAATAAACTATGGAAAATTCTAAAAGAGATGGGAATACCAGACCACCTGACCTGCCTCTTGAAAAACCTATATGCAGGTAGGAAGCAACAGTTAGCACTGGACATGGGCCAACAGACTGGTTCCAAATAGGAAAAAGAGTACGTCACGGCTGTATACTGTCATGCTGCTTATTTACCTTATATGCAGAATACATCAAGAGAAATGCTGGGTTGGATGAAGCATAAGCTGGTATCAAGATTGCCAGGAGAAATATCAATAACCTCAGATATGCAGATGACACCACTCTTATAGCAGAAAGTGAAGAGGAACTAAAAATCCTCTTGATGAAAGTGAAAGAGGAGAATGAAAAAGTTGGCTTAAAGCTCAACATTCAGAAAACTAAGATCATGGCTTCTGGTCCCATCACTTCATGGAAAATAGATTTGGAAACAGTGGAAGCAGTGTCAGACTTTATTTTTTATGGGGGGCTCCAAAATCACTGCAGATGGTGATTTCAGCCAAGAAATTAAAAGACGCTTACTCCTTGGAAGGAAAGTTATGACCAACCTAGATAGCATATTAAAAATCAGAGACATTACTTTGCCAAAAAGTACGTCTAGTCAAGGCTATGGCTTTTCCAGTGGTCATGTATGGATGTGAGAATTGGACTGTGAAGAAAGCTGAGTGCCGAAAAATGGATGCTTTTGAACTGTGGTGTTTGCGAAGACTCTGGACAGTCCCTTGGACTTCAAGGAAACCCAACCAGTCCATCCTAAAGGAGATCAGTCTTGGGTGTTCACTGGAAGGACTGATGCTGAAGCTGACACTCCAGTACTTTGGCCACCTCATGCGAAGAGTTGACTAATTGGAAAAGACCCTGATGCTGGGAGGGATTGGGGACAGGAGGAGAAGGGGACGACTGAGGATGAGATGGCTGGATGGTATCACCGACTCGGTGGGCATGAGTTTGAGTAAATTCTGGGAGTTGGTGATGGACAGGGAGGCCTGGCATGCTGCGATTCATGGGGTGGCAAAGAGTCGGACACGCCTGAGCGACTGAACTGAACTGAGTTTTTTGCCCTGATCACTGAGGAAGGCTTTCTTATCTCTCCTTGCTATTTTTTCGAACTCTGCTTTCAAATGGATATAACTTTTCCTTTTCTCCTTTGCTTTTCATTTCTCTTTTTTTCACAGTTATTTGTAAGACCTCCTTAGACAGCCATTTTGCTTTTTTTCATTTCTTTTTCTTGGGATGGTCTTGATCCCTGTCTCTTGTTTAGCGTTACAAACTTCTGTTCATAGTTCATCAAGCACTCTCTCTATCAGATCTAATCCGTTAAATCTATTTGTCACTTCCACTGTATAATCATAAGGGATTTGATTTAGGTCATACCTGAACAGTCTAGTGGTTTTCCCTTCTTTCTTCTATTAAAGTTTGAATTTGGCAATAAGGAGTTCATTATCTGAGCCACAGTCAGCTCCTGGTCTTGTTTTTGCTGACTCTATAGTTTCTCCATCTTTGGCTTCAAAGAATATAATCAATCTGATTTTGGTGTTGACCATCTGGTGATGTCCATGTTTAGTCTTCTCTTGTGTTGTGGGAAGAAGGTGTTTGCTATGACCAGTGTGTTCTCTTGGCAAACCTCTGTTAGCCTTTGCCCTTCTTCATTCTGTACTGAATGGCCAAATTTGCCTGTTACTCCAGGTATTTCTTGACTTCCTACTTTTGCATCCCAGTCCCCTATAATGGAAAAGACATTTTTGGGGGGTTTTATTTGTAGAAGGTTTTGTAGATCTTCATAGAACTGTTCACTTTCAGCTTCTTCAGTGTTACTGGTCAGGTATAGACTTGGATTACTGTAGTATTGAATGGTATGCCTTGGAAACAAACAGAGGCCGTTCTGTCATATTTGAGATTGCATCCAAGTACTGCCTTTCAGACTCTTTTGTTGACTACGAAGGCTACTCCATTTCTTCTGAGGAATTCTTGCCCACAGTAGTATATATAATGGGCATCTGAGTTAAATTTACCCATTCCAGTCCATTTTAGTTCACTGATTCCTTAAATGTCTATGTTCACTCTTTCCATCTCCTGTTTGACCACTTCCCATTTTCCTTGATTCATGCACCTAACATTCCAGGTTCCTAGGCAATATTGCTCGTTACAGCATCAGACCTTGCTTCCATCACCAGTCACATCCACTACTGTATGTTGTTTCTACTTTGGCTCCATCTCTTCATTCTCCACTGATCTCCAGTAGCATATTGGGCACCTACTGACCCGGGCAGTTCATCTTTCAGTGTCCTATTTTTTTGCCTTTTCATACTGTTCATGGGGTTCTCAAGGCAAGAATACAGAAGTGGCTTTCCATTCCCTTCTCCAGTGGGCCACATTTTATCAGAACTATCCACTACGATCCATCCATCTTGGGTGGCCCTATCACAGCATGGCTCATAGTTTCATTGAGTTAGACAAGGCTGTGGTCCATGTGATTAGATTGGTTAGTTAATCAAATGTAGCTGAATGAATTAAATAGCTAGAAAATATAGTTATGCAAATACAAAATGTTCTTAACATAATTTTTGTGTTCACTATCTCCTGAAGTTTGCTCCAATTCATGTCCATTGAGTTGGTATGCTTTCTAACCATCTTATTCTCTGCAGTCCTCTTCTCTTTTGCCTTGAGTCTTTCCCAGCAACAGGGTTTTTTTAATGAGCTGGCTGTTTGCATCAAGAGGCCAAAATACTGGAGCTTCAGCTTCTGCATCAGTCCTTCCAATGAATATTCAGGGTTGATTTCCTTTAGGGTTGACTGGTTTAATCTCCCTGCTGTCCAAGGGACTCTCGAGTCTTCTCCAGCATCACTATTCAAAAGTATCATTTCTTCATCTTTCAGTCTTCTTTATCCATGCATGACTACTGGGAAAACCATATTGTTGATTATATGGACCTTTGTCCACAATATAATATCTGTGATTTTTAATAAACTGTCTGGGTTTGTCATTCTTTTCTTTCCAAGAGAAAGCAGCTTTTAATTTCATGGCTATAGTCACCATCTGCAGTGATTTGGAGCCCAAGAAAACATATTTCATCTTTGTTTTTTCTGCTTGGTGTACACGGTGATTTTTGCATCTATAGAAGGAACTTTCATAACTTCTGAATACATTTTAACTATTGTATATGTTGCTTCTGTTGCATTATCTGATTTTCTTTGATTTCAGCAAGTTGTCCTTTATTAAATTTGCTTCTTGCTAATTTGTCCACCGTTTTACTTATCTTGCCATTCCGTTTTTTTTCCTGATTTAGATTTCATTTCCTCAATTGTTTGTTCATTTGCCTTACACAATGTTAAAAATATCTACTTCCACTGAGTTTAAAATGTTATGTTTTATTTATAGAATTTATTATATTGAGTTTTTTTGTTTGTTTGTTTGTTTTAATTCTACTTCCTTATCTGAAATTTTAGTCCAGATTGCCTAGAGGGTCACTGCCATATTTGGAAATGATATTATGTTGTCAACATTTTATTTTTTCATAACTATATTTTCTAGCTATTTAAATCATTCAGCTAACTTTTCTTACTGTTATCCAAATCTGACCAACATTTCAATGACTAAACTCTAAATTCACAAATAGACTCCTGATGGAATAAAGAATGTTGAGCAAAAAACTTGTTAGATCAGCTTATAATTTATGTAGACTTATGTTAGTACATTATAGCTTATATATCAATTTATTATATGCTGGATGATTGGGAGATATTTTTCTTGGATTCCCTTGATTTCAAAACAAGTTAGATATACAAAAAAAAAAAAAAAAAACTAAGTTTTCTTCTTTGCCACTCTAATAACCACACTTTGTTCTTGGTTATGGTAACTATTTAAAGAAAATGTCTACCCTCTGGAGGCTTTTTCATTGTCAGGCAGCTAACTTTCCTAAGAAATATTGCTTTCTCCTCTTAATAATTTTCAGTCATCAGTAGGTTTATAAGAGGTTAATGTCATATTTTTTTCTAAGAAAAGTTACTCAGTAATTTCTTTCTTAAATATATTTGCCATAGTCAGATCTATTTTTCTTTCACATAGCACATGATCAAAATACCTGCTGACAAAATCCCCTTTGAATGGTATAGATGACCTACTCTACATAGTCAGGAATAACATTAACTACTTAATCAAATGGGCATTTACCTAACACTATAGTCAGGATAAATGGAATCACTGTTACAAGAAAAGGAAGGTTTAAGTTCAGGATATAGCTTAGTTGTCAAATTAATAACATTATAAATACAGCCATATTTTTACACAGAAAATGTACTTCCACATTTTTGCAGATTAAACAGGTCATGAAAACATTTGAGCCTTTGCCTTATGAAACTGGTAAATGAAAACTTGAGAATATAGATGAAAGACCATTAGAATCTAACAGTAAGAAATGAGAGATAAATATTCCTTTAAGTACAAAAAACAATATTTAAGGCAAAACTAATTCAGTAAGTCATATAAATAATATCAGTGGTGTTCTGCATTAAAGGAGTAACTTAATTGTCAACAAGCTAATGTAATCTAAGTTGAAATAATATAAAGATAGTAGATAGTGAAGATAGTCTAATTCTACTATATTGATTAGAAACACCAAAATAATTTTGGAATACTTACTTTAAAAATCCGTAGTTGAGTAAAACTGCCTACATAGGAGTTTCATTTGGATGAAGAGAAAGCTAGAAAATAATTCATATTATATACAGAATTTTAGAGGAAATGTGAGTTTTTGCCTAAATAAGAGATAAGTATTTGAAGATCTGCAATGCAGAACAGGGGTTTGGGCATACAATAATGAAGAAGATACTGAAAAGTTTCTCTAAAAATGTAATTACTGTTCTGCCATTAAAGTCATTTAAGAAGAATCTGAAGTGATTTCAGAAAGAATTTTAAGAGGAGATTCAAATATTTGATGAGATACTCAAATAGAAAATTAGATAATCTTTAGCATTTATTTCAATCAAGAGATTGTCGGACTGTATGAAAACAGATAAGCAACTTAACTGTTTTTCAAAATCACTGTATCTATTCTCTTTTTGCTCGTGCTCAGTGAGACCTATATTTATCATTAGTTCAGTTCAGTCACTCAGTTGTGTCCGACTCTTTGCAACCCCATGGACTGCAGCACGCCAGGCTTCTCTGTCCATCACCAACTCCCGGAGTTTATTCAAAATCATGTCCATCGAGTTGGTGATCCCATCCAACCATCTCATCCTCTGTCGTCCCCTTCTCCACCCACCTTTAGTCTTTCCCAGAATCCTGGTCTTTTCTAATGAATCAGTTCTTTGCATCAGGTGGCCAGAATATTGGAGTTTCAGCTTAAGCACAGTCTTTCCAATGAATATTCAGGATTGATTTTCTTTATGATTGACTGGTTGGATCTCCTTGCAGTCCAAGGGACTCTCAAAAGTCATCTCCATTACCACAATTCAAAAGTATCTGTTCTATTTTTAATGCTTTAAATGTTATACCTTTTAAATATGAGTTGTTTTGCTAAATTTTTATGAAATATTTTCTGAAATTAGTTTCTTGTTACTGCAAGCATATCACTGAAAGAAATTGAACTAAGAGACAGGCTTTGATTCTGATCCATGATAGTGAGTCACAAGGCATGTATTTTCCCTTCAGTAAAGATGCTTAATATTCATCATATGACAGAAACCCCCTAAAACTGAAGTTCTCACTGAAATGTAAAGCTAGGATTTCCTCATGTCAACACAAGGAATAATAATAGTTGACTAGTACTTTGCCAACAAAGGTCCATCTGGTCAAGGATATGGTTTTTCCAGTGGTCATGTATGGATGTGAGAGTTGGACTGTGAAGAAAGCTGAGCGCTGAAAAATTGATGCTTTTGAACTGTGGTGTTGGAGAAGACTCTTGAGAGTCCGCTGGACTGCAAGGAGATCCAACCAGTCCATCCTAAAGGAGATCAGTCCTGGGTGCTCATTGGAAGGACTGATGCTGAAGCTGAAACTCCAATACTTTGGCCACCTGATGCGAAGAGTTGACTCATTGGAAAAGACCCTGATGCTGGGAGGGATTGGGGGCAGGAGGAGAAGGTGTTGACAGAGGATGAGATGGCTGGATGGCATCACCAACTTGATGGATATGGGTTTGAGTAAACTCTGGGAGTTGGTGTTGGACAGGGAGGCCTGGTGTGTTGCGATTCATGGGGTCGTGAAGAATTGAACACGACTGAGCGACTGAACTGAACTAAACTGAAATGTCTCTGGGTTGAAGGGAATAACAGAGCTTCTATCTAAACTGTGAGTCAAATGGTAAACCAGAAGTTGAAATAAAACAATATTAATTGTGCACTCAGAATACACTTCACACCAGAGGACCAATTTTGTGCTGATTGTGCTTTTGAAGAACACATGGGTTCAGGGGCAGTGGGTTTGATCTCTGGTGAGAGGAAGGAGGAGGTGATGTCATTTTTGTGAGCATTACTTGGAGATTAGGTAGCAAAATCCTCTCTGACATAGTTCTTCTGTTCTTCCAAATGAGAACATTCCTTGCAGACCTGAGAATTTGTCCTTGTTAAGATATATTTCCAATCATATGCAACTTTTTTTTTTTTTTAATTTTTTAACAGGTAGAAAATAAAGACTTGAAGGATAGTTGTTTTTTTTTTTTTATATATGTTTTTCACATGCTATGTTAAGTGAATAAATGATCATTTGATTTTTACTGCTCTATTATAATCAAGTTTTTTTTTCATTTATTTTTATTAGTTGGAGGCTAATTACTTTACAATATTGTAGTGGGTTTTGTCATACATTGACATGAATCAGCCATGGATTTACACGTATTCCCCATCCCGATCCCCCCTCCCACCTCCCTCTCCACCCGATTCCTCTGGGTCTTCCCAGTGCACCAGGCCCGAGCACTTGTCTCATGCATCCCACCTGGGCTGGTGATCTGTTTCACTATAGATAATATACATGTTTTGATTTTATTATTATTATTATTTTTTATAATCAAGTTTTGATCCAAAATCAGAATGAAATAAATTGTGACCCTTTAGGAAATCAGTAACATGTAATATTTTAGAGTGCTAGTGCCACCATCAAGTGCTAGTGAGAAAACTTGGGAATTGCACATTTAGTCTTTGATTTATGTAGTTTAAACTTAACTAAGAAAAAAAAAATCATTTACAACTCAGTTTTTAGATATCTCTGTGTATCTCCTGAGAAATGAAAAATGGCAGTACATTAACTGTCTTTTAATTACTCTTTGAAACCCTGATAAAACATGATCTTTTAAAAACTCTTGCTTAACATCCGCTTGTAGACTTAGCTCATTAAATATTATGTCATGGGATTTGAGTACTACTATTTTCTGGCCCTGGTCTATCACAGTAAGGATTTTCTCTTAATGAGCACCTGATAACCTCAGGCTGCCCTCCCCTTCTTCTGGAAATAGTGAGAAAAGAGCAAGATAGAATATTAATAGGCTTATACCCAGCATATAATACAATTGTGAAATGTTTATTTCTCCTTACTTCCTGAGACTGGGAATATTGAGTGATGGTCACTCCACAAAATAGAGCAACAGAGGAGCCAGCTCGGCTGCAGGCCTCATTCTTACCTTGGCTTTCAATGCCTGATGCATCCCACCATCTCCCCATTACTGAGTGTGAAACGTGGTCAGCTTAGCTGTTCCCCAGTCTTTTGACAGTGTCCTGTTTTTCTTCTTACTTAAATAAGTGAAACAAAGTAAACATTTTTCTTCAGTAAAGAGGATTCAATAGATGGAAACCACTGGTGGGTAAAACAGTGGTTACTATTTATTGGAAAGAGTGAAAAATTTCACACAGATGCAATAAGAAAGAAGTTGAACATTATTGATTCTTAACTAACCTTGGTGTTTTTATATCCATGAAATTAACTTGGAGTATAAATAGAAGACATTGGTTTACTAATGACAAGTATTTAGAAAAACAGAGCATTAGCTGATGTCAAAAACAAAATAAGGGACTCTACAAAAGAAGTCTGAAGGTTGCATTTTGCAAATTGCCTGAGTAATCAAATGCAGTAGAACATTTATACTTCACAGAAATCCAATGGATGAGGAAATAAACAGATTACTCGGAAAGAAGATGCTTTGCTCAGATAATTGTTCCATTATTAACAGAGTGAGAACTTAGGATTTCCTTATGAATTTTTTTCCAAAAAGATTTCAAATTTATCAAATTTATCTCATTAAATAAAAATCTCACTAACTGAATTTAGCTGATACCACATTTTTAAAAATTCTTAGAAAAAACCTATATGGAGAATTCTGTGACATTTAGCTTTATTAATTGCAAAGTTAAAATGATTATACAAATGGTGAAAATTTTCAAACTCAGCCTCTCTCTATATATATGAAACATTTGGAGAAAAGAATTGTGTCACAGAGTGTTAAGCAAGTTCTTGGTAAAGATGATAATATATGTCAGAATAATGTGGCAAAGATTTTCTGACTAAAATAGACAACTTACATAGCAGTGGTTTTTACATTTTCTATTCCTCTCTAGCCCTCACTCCTTACAATCATTTTCTCTACCTCACCTAGTCTGTTCTCAGTATTTAAATGCTTATCTATATTATGCTATTGTGCACTTGTTTTTAAAAGCAAACATCCTCTTAAAGCTCAGTTCCAATGTAGAGGTGGTTTATTATGACCTAGTAGAGTTCTTTGGTGCACTGGGAAGACCCAGAGGGATTGGGTAGAGAGGGAGGTGGGAGGGGGGGTCGGGATGGGGAATACTTGTAAATCCATGGCTGATTCATGTCAATGTATGACAAAACCCACTACAATATTGTAAAGTAATTAGCCTCCAACTAATAAAAATAAATGGGAAAAAATTAAAAGAAAAAAAGAAAAACATACTAATAAAATGTACAGAATTATAATTAAACATTTGCTAAAGCACTGTTTTTATAATTTTTCTGCTTTCTTTTGTTGAAAAATTTTAATTTCCTAATTCAGAGTTTTAAATGACTCTTTTAAATGCAAGTCATAATCAAAATTATTATATATATATGTCTGTACATACATGTAGGAACAATTAAAGAGAAAGTGACAGTTGCTCCGTTGTGCCTGACTCTTTGGGATCACATGGACTATATAGTCCATGGAATTCTCCAGGCCAGAACACTGAAGTGGGTAGCCTTTCCCTTCTCCAGGGGGTCTTTCCAACCCAGAGATCTAACTCAGGTCTCCCACATTGCAAGTGGATTCTTTACCAGCTGAGCCACAAGGGAAGCCCAGGAACAATTAAAGCATGGTGTCAAATTAACATAGGAAAAAGATAAAAGTAACTAAAGTATAAAAACAAAAATACGCCCAGATCTAAAGACAATGATCTGGCAGAGGCATCAATATAGACAATTATTTTATATTAAAATAACATAGGTACTAGGTTTTAGTAAATTTACTGAGGAAGGAATAATTGTTAATGTCCCCAATAACCTAAAACCAGTGTACAGGTTTAATTTCTTGAGACTATCTCTGCAGTTTAAATGTTCTAGATTCATTAGCATTGCTCTTTATGACAGGAGAAGCATATGAATCGGTCAAGAGAATTAAGTGTATTTATACTATAGTATCATTATATGATGACTAAAATAAACAGTAATGATTCACAGTGTATCAAGCCCTTCCGCATTTAGATGTTAATTCATTTAGATTATTGTTATTATTTGTTTACCTTTAATGCTCATGATAAAATTTTAGAATTTTTTCCCTACTGATGAAAATGATGGTTGAGTCTGTCTTACTTATTTTTCCTCAAACTATGCCTGGTATCTGACATAATCAAGTGTTGGGAGATGATAAGTTTGTTGACAGGGCACTGTTTTTTTCTTCAAGCTATAACGCACATTGTAATTTTTTTTATCATTTGCCTATTATTTTTCAATTTAGTCTGAACTTACAAAGTTCACTCAAACTCTTGATTTATTCTATGGTTAGCTATGTTGGTACATATGGATGTGATACAGCATAGTTCATTGTGACACAAAGAAAGGAAAAGAAAAGTTGATCACATTTTGGAACGTGTCAGCACTAGCCAGGAAGGACTTAACATTTTCCTCATCTTGGGTAATGTAAAAATAAATTTCTTTGACTTTCCACCTCACACCAACGCTGTCTATTATGCTTTTTATTAGTCACCATTTCACATAACAAATAATACTGCCACTTTTCCATAGCTTTATCAAATACTTTAGATATTATTTAGTATCATACAGAGTTGCCCCATGTACTGATCAGCAAATTTCCTACTCCTTTATCTGTAAGTGTAATATTTTCAATTCATTAACATTGAACTCACAGTCAACAGTATGCTCAAAAGAAACTTATCTAACTCACATTTTCTTTTCCTCCTAAGCCATCCTGCTCTTTGCAACACTAGTGAGCACTTCATCACTATATTTGAGGACTATTTTAAACATAGAAATCATCCAAGAAGTCCCACAAAGGTGTGTGAAACATCAATAAATAGACTGAAAATAGGACACTTCTTTACAATATGAAATGGAAATGATCAGACATAGTGTTGCTTTATTGGACTTCAACTGTGAAGCTGTGGATCACAACTCACATATTTTGCTATTCTGCACATGTCTGCAAATGACCACAAAAGCCAGGCAGTATTTGTCTTGAGGTAAGAGTGAAAAAGTTGGCTTAAATCTCAACATTCAGAAAACTAAGATCATGGCATCTGGTCCCATCCCTCATGGGGAATAGATGGGGAAACAGTGTCAGACTTTATTTTTTGGGCTCCAAAATCACTGCAGATGGTGATTGCAGCCATGAAATTAAAAGATGCTTACTCCTTGGAAGGAAAGTTATGACCAACCTAGATAGCATATTAAAAAGCAGAGACATTACTTTGCCAACAAAGGTCTGTCTGGTCAAGGCTATGGTTTTTCCAGTGGTAATGTATGGATGTGAGAGTTGGACTGTGAAGAAAGCTGAGCGCTGAAAAATGGATGCTTTTGAAGTTTTGATGTTGGAGAAGACTCTTGAGAGTCCCTTGGACTGCAAGGAGATCCAACCAGTCCATCCTAAAGGAGATCAGTCCTGGGTGTTCATTGGAAGGACTGATGCTGAAGCTGAAACTCCAATACTTTGGCCACCTGATGCAAAGAGTTGACTCATTGGAAAAGACCCTGATGCTAGGAGGGATTGGGGGCAGGAGGAGAAGGGGACGACAGAGGATGAGATGGCTGGATGGCATCACCGACTTGATGGACATGAGTTTGAGTAAACTCCAGGAGTTTGTGATGGACAGGGAGGCCTGGCGTGCTGAGATTCATGGGGTCACAAAGAGTCGGACACGACTGAGCGACTGAACTGAACTGAATGACTTTCAGGGAGCAGGTGAATCCTTTTTAAAGACTTTTGCATCTATGTTCATAACAGATACTGGTCGTATTTTCCTTTTCTTGAAAGTTTTTTTTTTTTTTTCTGGCTTTGATGTTAGGGTAACGTCGACCTCATAGAATTAGGAAGTATTCCCTCTGCTTCTGTCCTCTGAAAGAGATTGTAGAGGATTGAAATAATTTCTTCCTTAAATATTTGGTAGAATTTACCAGTTAACTCACCTGGATCTGATGCTTTCTGTTTTGGAAAGTAGTTAATTATTGATTTAATTTCTTTAAAAGATAAAGACCCATTCACATGGGTTGCTTTTTCTTGTGTGAATTTTGACAGATTGTATCTTTCAGGTAATTAATCCAGTTCATCTGGTCTACCAAAATTGGGGGCATAGAATTATTCATAGTGTCCTTTCATTTTCTTTTTAGTATCCATGGGACCTGTATTTTCCTTCTCTCTAAAGAGCTTCATGTAACATTTTTTGCAAGGCAGGTCTTCTGGAAACAAATTTACTCATTTTTTTTTTCATTTGAAAAGGATAATTTTACAGACAATAGAATAAGATGTTGGAGTTGCTTCCTCTCAGTACTTTAAATATTTCAGAATATTTTTTTCTTGTGTACACGATTTCTGCAGAGAAATCATTATTATTATTATTATTGTTCCTTTAGAGATAATGTGATTTTGTTTGTTTGTTTGTTTTTGCATTTATCCTGCTTGGCATTATGTATGCTCATTGAAGCTGTGATTTGTTGTTTGACATTAATAAGAGGAAATTCTCATATACTGTTGTTTTAGATATTTATTCTGTGCTTTTCTCTCCTTTTTCTTCTGCTATTACCAGTATGTGTATCTTACAACTTCAGTAGTTGCTCCATACTCCTTGGACATTCTGTTCTGTTTTTTCCATGTTTTATTTTTTCCCTCTGCTTTTCTGCTTTGAAGGTTTCCTTTGATGTATCCTCAAGCTCATAGATGCCTTCTTCAACTGTTTCCAGTCTACTAATGAGCCCATCAAAGACATTCATTTCTGTTTCAGTGTTTTTGATCTCTAGCATTTCTCCTTGGTTTTTAGGATTTCTACCTTCCTGATTACATTGCCCAGCTGTTTTTATATGTCTGCTTTAACCATTAAGGCCCTTAGAATAGTAATCATTGGTGTTTAAGCTCCCAGTCTGACAATGCCATGTCTAGCTCTGATACTTGCTCTGTCTCAAGTTGTGTTATTTGCCTTTCAGTATGCCTACTAATGTTTTCTTGATAGAAGAAAAAGATACTGCTGTAGACAGGCCTTTAGAAATGTGATGGTGGAGGCGAATCTCTAGTCTTTAGATTGGTCTTTTTGTGCTCCTATGCCTCTGCTCTGGGAATTCAGCACCTGCTTCCCAGTTTCTTTCCACTCCCACTCCCCTTAGGTGGGACAGAGGGGTTACAGTGCTTTGGAGTTAAGAGTTTCCCTTCTATGCAAGAAGCTGGCACTGGCACCCAAGCCAATCAGACTGATAAAAACCCATGTTGTGTTCTGGTTAAATAGTGTTTCTTGATGGTGAGCTTGTTGAGAACAGAATGCTCTGATGTATTTCACAATGGTACCATTTCCCTTTCTGTGATGTGAAGCCTGACATTTCTCCAATTCCTCTGACAAGGTTCTCCAAAGTTATTGTGAGAACCTTGCCAAGCTTCTGGAGGCAAAACTCACAGATTTATGGGGACCACTGATTATTAGGTCCCTGTATAATTTGGTAGCTCAGAGGTAAAGAATCCATCTGCCAATGCAGGAGACCCAGGTTCAATCCCTGGGTCAGGTAGATCCCCTGGAGAGGGAAATGGCAACCCACTCCAGTATTCTTGCCTAGAAAATTCCATGGACAAAGGAGCCTGGTGGACTGCAGTCCATGTGGTTGCAAAGAGTCGGACATGACTTAGGGACTAAATAGCAGCAAATATAATTTGTAACTTAGTATATACACCCTGAGGCTCCAGGAGTTCATCAGGTAAGATTCAGTTTTTCCTTTCTTGGCAGTGGTTCCCATGGCAGTCTCTCTTCATGAGTGTCTGCCCAGGTGAGATGTCACCTGTTTGTCTCCACGGTCTAGGAGGCTGGGGTTGCCTTTGAGTCCTCAATTATAAACAGGTCCAAGAACTTGATTTATCAGACTGGTCAGCTTTTTATTTGAAGTTAGGAAGGAGGAGTAACTCCCAAGCTCTCTGTGTGCAAAACGAGTAACTTCCATGAAAATCCTTTTAAACTTTATTGTAAGCTACGTGTGTGTGTGAGTGTGTGTGTGTGTGGTGTGTGCATGTCTAAGTATAGTAAACATAGAGTTTGTTTTCCTCCTATGTCTGATTATTCCAGTTTATGAATATTCATATGTCTGTTTCTCTGTAGATAATTGCATGTGCTATCTTGTTGCCTTGTAATTTTTTTTTTTTTTTAATTTTAAGCTGTGCACACTCTCCTGGGAAATTATTTTGAAGAGTCTTCAGGTTTTAGTTTTAAGATAATTTCCACCATAAAGGATTACTCTTTGATATGCCAGGCACCAGGGAGTATTACCTTTCAAGTATTTTATACTTAACTCAGAATTTGTATTTTTAACACCTGGGCTGTATAAATTTGATCTGCAAGTGCAGGTGAGGATGAGTTTTTTACTTTAACTTCTCAGATGCTCATTTTGGCTTCTAACTTTGTTGACTACCATGCTAACTTTAATATCAGTTCTCTTTGAGTAGGGGCTCAAGAAAATATGTTTCATCAAGCATCAAAAGTGTTTGCTTTTGATGTGTCTCCTTTATTTGGAAGGGTCATCCACCTGTGGTGGTACTGGACTCTGTCTATGTCTCTCATTTTAGACAAAGCCAAGAAAGCTAAAGTTCAGTTTTTATAAGACTTGGTAAATATCATCAAAATAAGATCTACTTCTCTGAGTTACTCTTTCACTGAAATTTTAACTTGATATTTCCCTACTGTCTTTCAAGAACTTTGATATTTTTGAGGCTATTTTTGGTAGTTCATTCTGTTCAATTTTTGGTCAGAGGGTCAGAGTGGATATCTGAATGGCTCTGCTGCTAGAATCTCCCTTCTGAAGATTGATTCTTTTTTACCTTGTACACAGAGAAGCATATGCTTTGACTATATCAGTAAAGTTTCCAGATTCTTTATACTGTTTATGAAAGTGTTTTGCTTTAGGACATTTTTGTCTGATTTTCCAGAATTCCTATATTATAATATTCTAATATTTCTTATGTTGGCATTATGAGATCTCAGTTCATTAGAGTATGTCTTCTGTCTTTCTTGTAGTCCTTTAGGTGAAGCTAACGTATTGATCCCTTAACAATACCCTTAGTGTTGTTTTCCTTAGAAGGGTATAAGTGGTATACAAATTTTGAATTCTTGATTTTTTTCATAAGTACTTAATCTGCTCTTAGATATGCATTGAGAATACTATCATATATAAATTCTAGATTCAGAATATTTTCTCATTTTGAGGGAATTGCCACACTATAATTTTGTGAATATACCTTCCTATATTTCTTATGTCGATCTGATGTCAGTCAGTCACTTGTGTATTTGCCAGTAGCTTTTGTTTCCTTGTGAGAAGAGAATTCTATTCTTTTTAGGACTCTTTTTATGCTTGATACAGCTATATATGGACAGCTATATATGAATTTATTTTATATATTAATCTCTAAAATTAGTTTTGAAATTCCTGCATGGCTTAGATAATGATCATACTGTAGTAAATGTCTATGTTCCTTTCTCCTACCTCATATTTATATTTTTCATTTTGTCTTTATGCTCTGCTCTCTAGAAATTTACCTCACAGTTGACAGTGTTTTGATTTGTCATTACTTTTCTAACTTCTCAAATGGTAAAGAATCTGCCTACAATGCAGGAGACCCAGGTTCAATTGCTGGGTCACTAAAATCCTCTGGAGATGGGAACGGTTACCCACTCTGATATTCTTGCCTGGAGAATTCCGTGGACAGAGAATGCTAGAGGGTTACAGTCCATGGGGTCACAAAGAGTCAGACTGAGCGATATTCACTTCACTTGTTTTTCTAACTTCTGGACATAGAAATTTACATTGATGATCTTTAATCTGTCTTCTCTAATATACTCATTCAAAGTTATAATTTAATTTCAATTTCTGGTTTAGTTGCATCACAAAATTGACATGTTGCATTTTTGCTTTCTTAAAATATTTTGTAATTTATTTTTCATGCCTAGGAATTATCTTAAATTATTTTTAAATATTTTTATATTTCCTTGTAATTTTTCAGAATTTACTAACTACTATATCATTTGGAATATCAGGGTTTGCTTTATGACTCTGTTTGTAACCTATCATGGAAAAGTCCATGCTCACTTGAGAATAATATATCAGTGTTTGCTGGGAAATGTCATGTAGGTAAGTCATAATTTTCATTCACATTTCCTTTTGGAAGATGCACAGAATAGTTGAATCAGCTTACTTTTCTGAAAGGTTGTATTTTGATTTGTTTAGTCTTCTTTATTTCAGTTTTTTCCTCACTCCTAGGACATAGTTCTTAATCTTCGTGTGTACCCTGATGCCTTGAGTATATACCTTAATCTCATTTTTTTCTGGACTCTGAAATGAATTGATCAAAGGTCTTCTAGCTTAGCAGGATTTTAAACTCAAAGTTTATTCCCTCCCCTGCTAAAGAGCCATTTATATAACTGAATATTAGAAATTAACTTCTGGGGGAAAATACAAGCATGTTGAACATAATAATTACTTCATGTTTTCCCTCCATCTGTAGGGAAATGGAGCCCTGAATGCTGACTGAAATGACAGCACTCTAAGCCTCTCTAGTAAGAGGCTTATTTGCTAGAAGTTATTTCTATTGTGGGCAGCACCAAAAATCCTTGGTAGCTTTTCAATATTTTTCTTTTGCAATTGTATTTTGAGTATCTTTCATATACTGTATTATAATAGCAGCTGATACAGAATTCTTTTCCTATGTCAAACCCTCTTATAAACTCTTTAAGAATGAATTCATTTTACCTTTATAAAGACCAGACCTTTTTTTACAATGTTATGTTAGTTTCTGCTGTGTAGCAAAGTGAATCAGCCACATGTATACATATATCCCCTCTTTGTCACCACAGAGTATTGAGTAAAGTTCCTTGTGCCACACACTATGTTCTCAATAGTTATCTATTTTGTATAGTATTTATATATATTATACTATGTAGTATTTATATATAGTATGGTTGTCTATTATATACACAGCAGATATATATATATGTCAGTCCCAATCTCCCACTTCATGCTATCCCTTCTTTCCCCATTTGTGTCCGTATGTTTGCTCTCTGTGTCCATGTCTCTATTTCTACTTTGCAGATAGGTTCATCTGTACCATTTTTTCTAGATTCCACATCAACACATTAATATATAATACTTGTTTTTCTCTTTCTGACTTCATTCTATATGACAGTCTCTGGGTCCATCCTTGTCTCTGTAAATGGCACAGTTTCTCCAATACTATTATCACAGTTCTTTTAAGAATAAGGAAACAGCGTCAGAAGCAAAATAATATTTCCAACATCCTAGAACGAGAAATCAGGATCTTGGACTTAAATCTAAGAATGTACCTCCAGAGCACTCATTCTTCTTGTTTTTTAATTTGTTTATTTTTAATTGGAGGATAATTACAATGTTGCATTGGTTTCTGCCACACATCAACATGAGTCAGTCATAGGTATATTTATGTCCCCTTCCTCTTGAACTTCCCTCCCACCCCATCCCACTCCTGTAGGTTGTCATAGAGGGCCAGCTTGAGCTCCCTGCACCATACAACAAATTCCCACTGGCTATCTATTTTACATGTGGTAATGTATATGCTTCATTATTACTTTCCCAATTCATCTCATCTTCCCCTTCCACCAGTATGTCCATAAGTCTGTTCTCTATGTCTGTGTCTCTATTGCTTCCCTGCAAATAAGTTCATCAGTACCTCTTTTCTAGATCCATATATATGTGTTAATACATGATATATTATTTTTTTCTCTTTCTGACTTCACTCTACGTAACAGGCTCTAGTTTCATGTGCCTCACTGGAATTGACTCAAACCCATTCATTTTTGTGGCTCAGTAATATTCCATTGTATATATGTATCATAACTTCTTTATCCATTTGGCTATTGATGGATATCTAGTTTGCTTCCATACACTGGCTATTGTAAATGGTGCTGCAATGAACTTTGGGTAGGTGCAGAACACTCATTCTTAGCTACTGTATTTATGTGTCTACCATATGGCCTTGATAAATGTTAATAACTGAGTGCCATCAATATCCATGGGTAGTCAGAAAGTGACAAAAATAATTTTTCCTGTACTGAGACAAGGATAATCTTATATTACTTGTGGTTTTATATGGGTGCCTGCCTTTTATGAATTGAACTTTGTTTTGCAAAAAATTTACATTGAAGTCCCAACATCAGAATGTGTGACCTGATTTGGACAGAGAGTCAAGAAAGATATACATAGTTAAGATGAGGTCATACTGAGGTAGAGTGAACCCCGACTCTAATATGACTTACATTCTTATAAGAAGGAGGCCATATGAAGCCAAAAAACACCATGAGCAGAGCACCATATGACCTTTAATGAGAGAGTGGGGTTATGCACCTGCAAGTCAGGGATTGCCTAAGATGGCCATCGAAATCCCAGAAGCTAGTAAGATGTAAGAAGTGTTCCTCTGCAGGTTTCATTTGGAGTTTGTTTTGCTGATAGCTTGATTTTAGAGTTTTAGCTTCCAGGACTGTGAGAAAATACATTCCTGCTGTTTTAAGTTATCCAGTTTATGATACTTTGTTAGGACAGTCCCAAAAATCTAATACACTAACAATGAATTTATTAAATCTTACCACACGGAGTACATAATTGAATACTCACAACTACTGCTTTGAATCTACTACTTCATAAATCATTATAATATACAGAAAAAAAATTGTAAATTTTAGAAAGAAGACTAAAAGTGAATTTCTCAAAAGAACACCACCACCACCAACAACAAAAAAATCCTGATAATTTTTCTTATAACATTTATTAGGAAAAAATGCTACTGTAAAGTTAGAATAAGTCGTTTCTCCATAATTCTTAAATGTGGAAAAAATAAGGAATTATATAGCTTGGATTCTAATGATATATTTATTAAAAGTAATGTTTGAAGAAATAAGAAGGAATCCTAAGTAATTAACAGAGTCTTTGTATTTGAAACTATGTATTTATGATTAAACCATAGCTACTACACTGATGCTTCTGTTCCAAAATTTCTGTTTAATGGATATATTTTTTTAAAGTACACATAGAAACATATACAATGTTTCCTATAGTTTTCTATGGGAATTGTCTTATTTAAAATAAATAACATTATTTCCCGTTAGAATTCATAATGTAGATAAATCATGCATGATTAGAAAACTAAAACAAGATGCTATTTTTTTCAGAAAATAATGTTTATCATAGAGTTTAACCTTTAATTTGTAAGATAAATGAATACAAAATGAGAGATTTATAGCTACCATATGGAGATCAGATAGAGTGCTTGAGTTATATCTGGTTTATATAATTATTTTTTAAACTAGCAATTCCCTAAACTTCACACACACACAAACAGATGCACACAGTTAATATCACTATTTTCCTTGATCAGAAAAATAAAGCAGACATTGGTAGGATGTATTTATTTAAACTTGTAGCAACTACAAGCCTGCTCAGAATGTTGTTCTTATTGAAAAAAGCACACTCATATTGACTTCCATGCTACTTTCAGTTGCTACCTTGTCTATTTAGTTTTTCTTAAACTATGTTTTTTTTGTTTAGTAACTAAGTTGTGTTCAACTCTTTTGTGACTCCATGAATTGTAGTCCATTCAGTATTTTCCCAGGGAAAAAAGCTGGAGTGGGTTGCTAGTTCCTTCTCGACCCAGGGATTGAACCTGCATTTCCTGCATTGGCAGACAGTTTCTTTACCACTAAGCCACAGAGAAGCCCTTCTTAAACTACAGTCTATCTCTGAATAATTGTATCCATTCACAAAAATGAAAACATACTTATACTGAAGTATGTCATTAGTTTATATAATAACTCTAACTTGTAATTTTTCCATTGAAGGCTAACCATTTAGCCTAGTATCCTAATTGAAATTGTACATATGTGAAAGGAATGCCAATCATTCCCCTTTCTTAAAGCCATAACTAGTAGATCTTTTTAAATTTTATTTATTTCAGTAAGTGGCAAGGCTCAATTGATTTTTCGCAGGTCACAGAACTAGCACTCAAACATATGTCCAGTTGCCTCACTCACTGTAGTTAATTTATCACTTTTTCATCTTCAACATTTCTAAGTTCCAATCCGCTCTTCTCCCTGTCTGTCAGCAGTTAACTCACAACACCTCCCATTGGGACTTTTACAATATCTTTCTAAGTGTTTAACTCTGCCATCTGTTCTTGACATTGCAGACACAGGAGTCTTGTTATTATCCCCTCCACCATATATCTGGTGGAGGTATAAGGTATAAAGTCTTCTAAAACTTTAACTGTCTCAGAAGTGTCTCATTGTTCTTAGGATAAAAATGAATTTTCCACAACAGGTCTTATAAATTTCTCATAAAAATGTTCATTTCATATTGCTAGATACTTTTAATCTTTCTATGTTAGCCATTCTGACCTTTTTCAGTCTTCTATCATGTGGGACTGCATATGATTTTCCTGTATCTTGAAGCATAATTATCTCTTTTCTTTATTTAAATGGCCCAGATACAATTCAGCCTAACATTCTTTTCCTCAGAAAAGCCTTTCCTAACCTCTCTGATGAGATCAAATCACCAATTTTATCCTCTCACATAAACATTTAAATCTTTTGTGTGGCATTATTCTGAATTACAATTTCATATAATTTTTGAAATTATAGGCTCCCATAAATGGAGACCATGTTTCTTTCCTTGACATATGCACTGCATTTGCATAATGCCTAGTATTAAATGAATATTTTCAATCATTCATGCACTTATTATTTAATATTTTACTAAAGATTTTTGTTGGAGAAGGCAATGGCACCCCATTCCAGTACTCTTGCCTGGAAAATCCCATGGATGGAGGAGCCTGGTAGACCGCAGTCCTTGGGGTCGCTAAGAGTAGGACACGGCTGAGGGACTTTCCTTTCACTTTTCACTTTCATGCATTGGAGAAGGAAATGGCAGCCCACTCCAGTGTTCTTGCCTGGAGAATCCCAGGGACAGGGGAGCCTGGTGGGCTCTCGTCTATGGGGTCGCACAGAGTCAGACACGACTGAAGCGACTTAGCAACAGCGGCAGCAAACACTTTTGTGATTACATATGCACGTGGGCTGAGGATGTAATGTTGAAAGAAAACACACATGATCATTTCTGTGGTGCTGTTGATCTAACTGAACAAACAAAAATCTTTGTCTTTTTTCCTCTTACAGCTTTATTTTAGTGGAATGAGTTTAAAAAATGGATCATATAAATATGGAATAATCCTATGTGTGGAAGAAATAAAGCCTGGTAGGTCATTGTGTGACTGAGAGTCTAAGTATGGTTTTCAAAAAAGGACCTCTTGAAAAAATGTTTTTTAAAGAATGATTGTAGCTGCTGAGTGAAAGATTGTTAGCTAAAATGGTAAACTTTGAGGAATTTGTTTAAAAAAAATGTGATGGTATTTTGGTTGAACTATTTCAAATCCTAAAAGATGATACTGTGAAGCTGCTGCGCTCAATATGCCAGCAAATTTGGAAAACTCAGCAGTGGCCACAGGACTGGAAGAGGTCAGTTTTCATTCCAATTCCTAAGAAAGGCAATCCCAAAGAATGCTCAAACTACCACACAATTGCACTCATCTCACACGCTAGTAAAGTAATGCTCAAAATTCTCCAAGCCAGGCTTCAGCAATACATGAACCATGAACTTCCAGATGTTGAAGCTGGTTTTAGAAAAGGCAGAGGAACCAGAGATCAAATTGCCACTATCTGCTGGATCATCAAAAAAGCAAGAGAGTTCCAGAAAAGCATCTATTTCTGCTTTATTGACTACACCAAAGCCTTCGATTGTGTGGATCACAATAAACTGTGGAAAATTCTGAAAGAGATGGGAATGCCAGACCACCTCACCTGCCTCTTGAGAAATCTGTATGCACGTCAGGAAGCAACAGTTAGAACTGGACGTGGAACAACAGACTGGTTCCAAATAGGAAAAGGAGTACGTCAAGGCTGTATATTGTCACCCTGCTTATTTAACTTCTATGCAGAGTACATCATGAGAAACGCTGGGCTGGAAGAAGCACAAGCTGGAATCAAGATTGCTGGGAGAAATAGCAATACCTCAGATATGCAGATGACACCACCCTTATGGCAGATAGGGAAGAGGAACTGAAAAGCCTCTTGATGAAAGTGAAAGAGAAGAGTGAAAAAGTTGGCTTAAAGCTTAACATTCAGAAAACTAAGATCATGGCATCTGGTCCCATCACCTCATGGGAAATAGATGGGGAGACAGTAGAAACCGTGTCAGACTTTATTATTTTTTTTTTTTTTTTTTGGGGGGGGGTCTCCAAAATCACTGCAAATGGTGACTGCAGCCATGAAATTAAAAGACACTTACTCCTTTGAAGGAAAGTTATGACCAACCTAGATAGCATATTAAAAAGGAGAGACATTACTTTGCCAACAAAGGTCCATCTGGTCAAGGCTATGTTTTTTCCAGTGGTCATGTATGGATGTGAGAGTTGGGCTGTGAAGAAAGCTGAGTGCTGAAAAATTGATGCTTTTGAACTGTGGTGTTGGAAAAGACTCTTGAGAGTCCCTTGGACTGCAAGGAGATCCAACCAGTCCATCCTAAAGGAGATCAGTCCTGGGTGTTCATTGGAAGGACTGATGCTGAAGCTGATACTCCAATACTTTTGTCACCTGATGCGAAGAGCTGACTCATTGGAAAATACCCTGATGCTGGGAGGAATTGGGGGCAGGAGGAGAAGTGGATGGCAGAGGATGAGATGGCTGGATGGCATCACCAACTCGCTGGACATGAGTTTCAGTAAACTCTGGGAGTTTGTGATGGGCAGGGAGGCCTGGCATGCTGCAAGTCAAGGGGTCGCAAAGAGTCAGACATGACTGAGCAACTGAAATGAACTGAACTGATGTATATATATATATATACATATATATATATATATATATATATATATATATATATAACTGATGTTATATCCACTCCCAAAAGAGTGGGTGATTGAAGAGAATCTTTGAGAAAGGAGTTACATGCCAGTCAATAATGTTCTAAAGATGAACTTTATCCTAATAATTAAGTACAAGGAAGATAACTTTGTAGTAGGAGTCACACAGGGTTGTTTATACCCAAATATTTTAGACATAAAGTAAAAAAAAAAAAAAAATGTTGAGAAAATAAACAATGGAATGATAAAATAAATTGTTACAGGATAGATTAGGTAAGCTCTAACAATACATAGAAAATAAGGATAGCCCAACTCTAGCAAACCTTGCCCTCTAAATAGAACCTATATCAGTTCTCTAGAATTGTCAGAACAGAGTACCACAAACTAGGTACAGACTTTGCTTCTCAGTTCTGGAGGCTAGAAGTTCAAGAATAAAGTGTCATTTTGAGGTTAGTCAGCAAGGTGAGTTCATTTTGAGGGCTCTTAAGGGAGGATCTTTTTGACGCCTGTCTCCTAGGTTCTGGAAGTTTCCTGGCTTGTAGAAACCTCGCAGGTCTCTGCCTTCCCCTGCACGTGGAGTTCCTCCTGTGTGTGTGTCTGTATCCTCATTTCCCCTCTTTACTAAGACATCAGTCATGTCGGATTAGGGGCTACCCTACTTCAGTATGATGAAATCTTAACTAAGCAGAGCTAGACAACCCCAGTCCCAGATAAGATCCCATTCTATGGTAGGTGTTGGGCTTGAGCACCCAACGCAAGTCTTGTGAAAACACAGATGAGCCCATAGAAGGCAGTGACACAAACTAAAAGACAAGTCATTTTACAGTTGGCTGCTTTTCTTTATCTGATAAGAAAACAATGTACTGCTACTATTTCTATTACATCACATCTTTTCTAACTCTAGCCACAATTTTAATATTTGAAATTTTCAAATAAAATTCCATGCCATCAATGCGTAAGTTATATGTGGTAAATGGTATTTTCTTATTCACTTATAAAACTGAGGCTAAGAATGGGGAAATAACTTGGCTAGGCATTTTCAGCTACTGAGTGACAAAGTCCTTACTTCCACCCTAAATTACCGGTATCCAAAATCCATGTAGACCACTAAGGGAACATTTTATAATAGACAATGGTAGTTCAGGAAGCATAAAGCAAGCATGCAGTGTTTTTCATTGGGATGATATAAAAAAGTACATCAAGTTGTCACATTATAAAATCATCTTTTAAAAATAATATTTTTATAATATCGATAATTTACTTCAACAATATTATGTTTATTTAAAATTGTACACGCATGGTTCTTTTCCTTATCTAGTTATCAAACTTTTTATCCTGTAAATGTAAGTAGTATTTTCCCTCTACTTCAGTTTTTTCACTTGCAATAAGTAATAGTTATCAATGAACTCATTTCTGCTTTCCTCATTTTAAGAACAATCACCAATTTCTTTCACTGCTGTCTTGAAATTTTATACTTTGTTTTCTATTCTAGCAGCTCTAGAATTTAAAGTAACTGAAGGAATCTGTCAAATATTCATTCACATCTAGTGACAGGCAATAAACTGCTTATCACCCTTTCTTCCTGATTTCTTAAGAAAACATAAGAAGAAGAGGAAAAAAAAGGGGGGCTTATTTTCTCTTACCCTTTTCTGATGAGAGTGAGTCCTCTCAGTGTTAATTATATAGTCAGAACCTAAGTTCAATTGTATGCCACTGAAAAACACTGTCAGCTTAATTGACTATAGAACATTTCAATAAATCTGGCAAGTAATAGGGACTCAGATGTGACAGACAAGAAGACCTTGTTTTACAGAACTGCTCCCAATGAAGCAAGTAATTCTAACAGTTGATGATTTTCACTTCTTTATTTTTTGCAATAACACTCTGAAAATTGAACGATTTATGTTATTTACTGGGAGAAGGGTTATGAATATTTTAGACAGTTAACTAAAGAGACAAGATGGATTTTAGGAAAAATGATTAGATTGAACTGTCACAAAATCTTTGGGGTAATGTTTACTATACTTTTTCAATTTGAATTTAAAACTGTCTCAACATTATTTGTTTAATCTATTTTTTATCTAGATATGCATATTCCTCATAAAATCCTGTTTGACTATTTTTTTAACTTTAAAATTATGATTCTAGGATATTCATAAATTAAATTTATATTTCTGGAAATAAAATCCAGTGTATTTTAATAAGAATTTGTTAAGGATAAGTTATAATTTCAGTATTTAAAACTATATACTTGAAGATAAAATCACACAAATAAAATGCATTCTACACATATATTCTACACTTCCCTCCCCATCCCATCCCTCAGGGTCATCCCAGTGCACTGGCTTTGAGTGCCCTGACTCATGCGTTGAACCTGGACTGGTGATTCATTTCACATATGGTAATATATGTGTTTCAGTGCTATTCTCTCAAATCACCCCACCCTCGCCTTCTCCCACAGAGTCCAAAATCTGTTTTTTATCTCTGTGTTTCTTTTGCTGTTTCCCATAGAGGATCATCGATACCATCTTTCTAAATTCCATATATATGCATCAGTATACTCTATTGGTGTTTTTCTTTCTGACTTACTTCACTCTGTGTAATAGGCTCCAGTTTTATCTACTTCTTAGAACTGATTCAAATGCATTCTTTATAATAGCTGAGTAAATTTAATTTTTTATGTTATTACTTGATAATTTGCTTTTTCATTTTGTAATAAATCATGTTAAAATAATGAAACAGAACTACATATTTAGTGAACAAATTAAATACTGGTTTTTCAGTTTTAAAGAATGATGATGATGAATGGGAAGTAGTAAAAATTATAAATGTTTTGTGGCATAAATGTGAGAGGAAGGGCGCGGTAACATCATTGATTACCCTAAGGTCAGGTGACTCAAAAACACTAATAGAGCTTATAAATCTAAGGTTCAATTCAGTTCAGTCGCTCAGTCATGTTCGACTCTGTGACCGCAAGGACTGCAGCACGCCAGGCCTACCTGTCCATCACCAACTCCTGGCGTTTACTCAAACTCATGTCTGTTGAGTTGGTGATGCCATCCAACCATCTCATCCTCTGTTGTCCCCTTCTCCTCCCACCTTCAATCTTTCCCAGCATCAGGGTCTTTTCCAATGAGTCAACTCTTGGCATCAGGTGGCCAAAATATTGGAGTTTCAGCTTCAGCATCAGTCCTTCCAATGAATATTCAGGACTGATCTCCTTTAGGATGGACTGGTTGGATCTCCTTGCAGTCCAAGGGACTCTCAAGAGTCTTCTCCAACATCACAGTTCAAAAGCATCAGTTCTTTGGTGCTCAGCTTTCTTTATAATCCAACTCTCACATCCATACATGACTACTGGAAAAACTATAGCCTTGACTAGACAGGCCTTTGTCGGCAAAGTAATGTATTTGCTTTTTAATATGCTGTCTAGGTTGGTCATAACTTTTCTTCCAAGGAGCGTCTTTTAATTTCATGGCTGCAGTCACCATCTGCAGTGATTTTGGAGCCCCCCAAAATAAAGTCTGTCACTGTTTTCATTGTTTCCTCATCTATTTGCCATGAAGTGATGGGACCAGATGCCATGATCTTAGTTTTCTGAATGTTGAGCTTAATTTAAGAAAACTTTTTCACTCTTCTCTTTCACTTTCATCAAGAATCTCTTTAGTTCTTCACTTTCTGACATAAGGGTGATGTCATCTGCATATCTGAGGTTACTGATATTTCTCCCAGCAACCTTGATTCTAGCTTGTGCTTCATCCAGCCCAGCGTTTCTCATGATGTACTCTGCATATAAGTTTATAAGCAGGGTGACAATAGCCCCTGCTATTTACTTGGGGCTAAACTATGGTGGAGGTAATGAAGATAATGGCGACCTCCTTGTAAAGATCCCAGGCAGGTACTGCTACACTCACTGCTCCAACCCTCCATCAGGCCACCACTGACCCATGCCCTTGCTGGAGGCTTCTTAACTCTCCTGGGCAAGTCTGGGTCAGTCTCTTTTGGGGTACTTTCTCCTGAGTACTTGTGCACATAAGGTTCTGTTTGTGCCCTCCAGGAGTCTATTCCTGCATCCTGTGTAAGTTCTATGTTGGGGTAAATGACAACCTCCTCCAAGAGAACTTACGCCATACCCAGGTCTACTGCACCCAGAGCCCCTGCCCCTGGGTGAGGCCACTGCTGACCCATACCTCCGCAGGAGACACCCAAACACAGTTCTGTCTCAGTCTCTGTGGGGTCCCTGGGTCCTGGTGTGCACAAGGTTGTTCAAACATAGGTTGTATAAATGTACTAATCTAGGGTTAGTACGTTTAATAAGACTTTCCAAACGATGGTGATTTAACATGCTTGACTTTCAGGGAAGACTATCTATATAAACTATCTGGAATTCCCCCCAGAAGTTTTGTCTACTCCCCTTTGTTCATTTATTTATTTAATGATATATATGCACTACTGTAGACACTTGGAGATATATATATACATATATATATATATATATATATACATACACACACACAGACATACATACATACACATGTATATATATATATATAGCCCTACATTTATAATCTAGGACGGTTTTATTTATTTTGTTGCTCAAATTTTTCCAGCTTTGGCTATTGGGAACTCTTTTATTAGCTATATCCTTTGATATACCCCATAATTATGGTTTCTTTTATTATTTACTTGTGTTTCTTATCTGTTTGTATTTTCAGATTTCCTTAATTTCCTTCACTAAAAGATGTTCCATGCTCATCTTAGAAGTTTCCTGCTCAGTCCTAGCATCATCTTCTCCAAGGTACCCTGTTTCTTTTGATTAAATAATGCTTTAAAAAAACCAACAAAAAACAAAGATCTGCACAGAACATGTATACCATTGCTCCTGAAGTGCTGTTCCTACTAGGGCTCTAAACTGACAGGGCAGGAAATATATAAAATTCCTTAGGGCACTACTGTAATATCAGTAGGGAGCTGGGAATCTACATTTGGGGAAACTTTTTGGGTTATTCCTATGAACTTTAAATAAAAATAATGCATTTTTTAGCTTTGAGTTTAATATTGTCTATTTTTAATATATGTATATTTTATTGAAGTATAGTTGACCTACAATATTTCAGGTGCACAGTGAGGTCATTCAGTTATACACATACACATATTTTATTTTTGAAATTATTTTCCATCCAATATTTTCCATATTATAAGATATCAGCTATGGTTTCTTATTCTATACAGTAAATATTTGTTGCTTGTTGCAAATCTATTTTTTAATTAGAAATCTAGAATTCTATTCATACTAAGTCAAACAAGTGGAATCAAACTGTCATAATTTCTTTAGTTAGGGAAAAATTCAAAAGTTTTCTAAAATATATATATTACACATATTTATATATATGTATACAAAAACTTTTCTACTACATTTGATAAAGGCTTGAGAAAGAACATCAAAAAAAAAAAGAGAGGAGAGGTGGAGAAATCGGAGAACATAAACTAAATGAAATGGGAGCACTGAATATGAAATAGAAAAAGTGAAACAAACTAGATAAAAATAAAAAAGTAATCATATAGTCCAGTCCTTTTTAAACATGATTGTTCATAAGAAATGTATCTGGAGCTCTGGAGGCAAAAGCAATACCTGAGCATTTTTATTTTTCAAAAAATTTCAAGATTATTCTGATATGCACCTGGATTTTAAAAAGTGATTACAAGTTTTTCTATTAAATCCTAGTTTTGGTGATATAGAGTTCTATTATTTTTCTGTTGACCCATCATGATACAATGGTACTAAGTGAGTAATAGTTACATAATCACAATAGTAAAAGATGTTTATCAGTTCAAAATATCAATAACCAGACAAAAATTAAAAGATAATTACAATTGCAAACCATAATGAGAGCATGATTAACTTAACAATATAAAATATTACATGCAATTTGGAAGTGTCAAGCAGAATGATTGGTAAGTGGTAGTGTATACATGCACATGTTTTCATCTACCCACCCAGTCTATGTCTTTTTGTTGGTGCATTTAATCCATTTACATTTAAGGTAACTATGTATGATCCAATTACCATTTTGTTAATTGTTTTGGTTTGTTTTCTGTAGGAATTTTCCTTGTCTTGTGTTTCCTGACTAAAGAAGTTACTTTAGCATTGTTGTAAAGCTGGTTTGGTGGTGCTGAATTCTTTTAACTTTTGCTAGTCTGAACTTTTGATTTCTCCATCAATTCTGAAGGAAAGTCTTGTTGGGTAGAATATTCTAGGTTGTAGTTTCTTCCCTTTCATCACTTTAAACATATCATACCATTCCCTTCTGGCTTGTAGAGTTTCTGCTGAAAAATCAACTGATAGCCTGATGGGAGTTCCCTTGTATGCTATTTGTTATTTTCCCCCTCTTGCTTTTAATATTTTATCTCTGTCTTTACTTTTTGTCAGTTTGATTACTATGTGGCTCAGTGTGTTCCTCAGATTTATCCTTCCTGGGACTCTCTATGCTTCCTGGACTTGGTTGACTATTTCCTTTCCCATGTTTGGGAAGTTTTCATCTATTATCTCTTTAAATATTTTCTGAGGTCCTTTCTCTTTCTCTTCTCCTTTTGGGACCCCTATCATGAGAGTATTGGCACATTTAATGTTGTCCTAGAGATCTCTTAGGCTGTCTTCTTTTCTTTTCATTCCTTTTTCTATATTCTGTTCCACAGCAGTGATTTCCACCATTCTGTCCTCCAGGTAATTTATCCATTCTTCTGCCTATGTTATTCTGCTATTTATTCCTACTAGTGTATTATTCATTTCTATTTGTTTGTTCTTTAGCTCTTGTAAGTCTTTGGTAAACATTTCTTGCATCTTCTCAATCTTTGCCTCCATTCTTTTTCTGAGATCCTGGGTCATCTTCACTATCATTATTCTGAATTCTTTTTCTGGAAGGTTGCCTGCCTCTAATTCATTTAGTTGTTTTTTTATGGGATTTTGTCTTGTCCCTTCATCTGGGACATAACTTTCTGCTTTTTCATCGTGATTAAGTTTCTATAAAATGGCTTTTATTTTAGCCACTGTAAGACTGTACTTCTTGCCTCTTCTGTCTGCCTTCTGATGGATGAGATTAAGAGGCTTGTGTGAGCTTCTTGATAGGAGGAATGGGAAAAACTGGGCCTTGCTATGGTGGGTAGGACCTTGTTCAGTAAAAGCTTTAATCCAGTTACATGCTGATGGGTGGAGTTGCACTCCCTCTCTGGTAGTTGGCCTGGGCAACCCAGCCATGGGGTCATTAATGGTAGGGTTAACTGCAAGAGGATTGATTCCAAGGGGGACCTTCCGGTGCTCCAGTGGTAAGTCCCTGCCCACCCATGCCTCCACAGGAGGCCCTCCAACACTAGAATGTAATTTTGGTTCAGTCTCCTGTGGGCTCATTGCTCCTTTCCTCTGGGTTTGGTGCATGCAAAATTTTGTTTGTGTGTGTGGGGAGTCTCTGTTTCCCCCAGTGCTCTGAAAGGCCTGTAATCAACTCCCACTGGCCCTCATGGTCAGATTACCTGTGGATTCCCAGTCCCTTTGTTGGATCTCCAGGCTGGGAAGCCTGACCTGCAGTTCAGGACCTTCACAATGGTGTAAGAACTTCCTGGTATTATTGTACTGCGGTCTGTGGGTCACCCACCCAGCTGGTATGGATTTGATTTTATCATGATTATGCCCCTCCTACTGTCTCACTGTGGTTTCTTGTCTTTGGATTTGGAACACCTTTCTTTGGTGAGTTTCAGCATTCTCCTATCAATGGTTGTTTAACAGTTAGTTGCAATTTTGGTGCACTCACAGGAGGAGATGAGCACATGGGAAAAACTGGGTCTTGCTTTGGTGGCATGACCTTGCTCAGTAAAGCTTTAATCCAATTATCTGCTGATGGGTGGGGTTGCACTCCCCCTTCTACTCTGCCATCTTGACTAATGTTGTCTATTTTTGTAAGGAGAACATATTCATGATTTACTGTATAATAAATATTGAAATAACATCCAATCTTTATGGATTGCCTCCTATGACTTCAGATTTATTATTCTAATTTCTTTTACATTTTTCATCATTAGTCCTTATAATTTCATTTAATGTCTGCTATTATTTTATGCTTAAACTTTACATTTATTTACCATATATATCTCCATATTTTAGACTCTTTGTCATGAAGGCCAGAGAATTCAATAGTCTCACTTTCCCCAAATGTGTACCAATGTTGTGATAGAATTGAACAATCATGTATGTGAAATTGTTTCAAAACTACTAAAACTATCTAAATTTTTGATATTCTGATATTATTTTTAATAAAAATTAGAGAGGTGTATCCTTTCAAAAATTACTCTTACACATGAGGCATATGAGTGTTATTTTAATTTACTTGTAGATATATATTTTAAATTTTGGGATAATGTTGTTTGACATTGTCTTTTCTTTCGGAAGCAATAACTTTATTCTCTAAAATAGGCTTCATGGCTGTTACTATATTTTGCAGAATGTAGTATCATGGAGAGAATCTTTTTTTTCCTACTGCAAAGAATAAGCTTGAAACAAATTTCTCTCATTCTCTTGCATTCTAACAACATCTTCATGTAGCATAAGTGATGTGTCCCAACTTTTATAATAAATACCTAGATTATAAGTTTGTCCAAGCAAAAATATATTCATCTGCATTTCCCCCCCTGTTAGGATCCTGTCTAAAAAACCCTGTAGTCTTAGGTGGCTACTAGACTCATCTCTCTCTGGTCTCTGCCTTTCACATGCCAACTTCAGAGCACTCCCTGCAAAGAAGGTCAGATCATATATAAAAATATATATGTCCGATTTTTATACTCCTTTGTTTAGCAGAGTCCGAACTTCACCAGGATGAAATTCTATGTTCTGTTATAGACAAAGACCTGGTATAATTTGGACTTTGCTACACAGTATAGTTTGATCTTTGGTTATTTTTGCACAAACATACTGTTCTTTAGCTCTTTTTTGTATAATTCTTTCTGCTTAAATATCTCCTCCTGATGAGTGAGTCCTTCTCATCATTTAGGTCTCAGTGATAATATGACCTATTAAGAAAGATTTTCCCTCATTAACCAAAATAAGATGATTTTTCCCAGTTGATCTCAGTTCTTTTTCATTATAGCACTAGGTATTATTTACTATGTATTTGTATTTTGTTTATTTTATTCCATAAAGACATGCATCATATGTAGTTTGTTCCTTGGTAAAAATAAGCAATGATGTGGTTGGCAAATAATAGCTTCCCAAGGAATATTTGTCCCATGAGTAAATACATTAATGAATAAAAATCAATATGTTAAATAGAAAAATATAGTGCATTTCATGAAGATATTTATATGTATTTGTTGATTCATGAGGTATTACATAATTCATCTTCTATTTTCTTTCCAAACAGCTTGAAATACCTACTTATGTGTTTCAAAGATGGAAAGTAAAATGAGATCACTTAGATTTTTAGGTTGACTAAGTGTGTTAGTCACTCAGACGTGTCTGACTCTGCGACCCCATGAACTATAGCCCGTCAGGCTCCTCTGTTCATGGTATTCTCCAGAGAAGAATACTGGAGTGGGTTGCCATTCCCTTCTCCAGGCGATCTTCCCAACTCAGGGATTGAATCTGGGTCTCCTGCACGATAGGTGGATACCTTATGATCTGAGCCACCATGGAAGCCCTTAGGTTGACTAAAGATTTATACTAAAAGGAAGACAAGTTTCCTGAAGTGTTTGATTAGTTTGATTAGTTGTCAATTAGTTGATTAATTGATTATTTGATTAGTTTGACTCGATCATTCTCCTCTCCCCTCTCCTCTCAAAGATTCTATTTAAATCCAATTGTTATAAAATGAAATAAGTGACTTGCAATACTGCTTTAATGGGGAAGCCATAGTGTGTCTGTTAATTGAAATTTCAAGGTGTGTAAACTTTTTCACTGGCTTCTTAGAGGATTAGCTATGTAAAATATTATTTTCCATTTGATCCACAAAATTTATCAGATTGAAAAATATGCATTGCCAAACGCCAAAATGGAACGCTTCCTTACTCTTTGTGGTGTCACAGTGCTATGAAATGAAAAAAAACACACTGATCCCTTTAGATCTATTATATATTTATTTTGCATATTAAAAAAAATAGCAGATGTGACTGCGAGAACTCATTTGTATTTTATGTACTTTTCTTCCTCTATAGTCAAATCTTTAGGAAAAGCAAGGCAGCGAAAAGAACTGTAAGATGTTTCATCAGGGTAGCTCTTTAAAGAAAATGTCCTTACATTATAACCAAATTAAGTTAATCAGCACTGTTGGTTGCCTGCTTTTAAAATCATTGCCAGAGTTAACTGAAAAATCTTGTAACCCTGTGTCTGCTAAGTGTTGACTAGCTCCTTTTTGTTTCTTTTGTTATCCAGAAATGTTGTTTAGACACTTCATTTTTAACTTCAAATTCCATGTTTTCTAAACAGCACTCTAAGTTGCATGTGTATGTGCTCAGCTCAGTCACCAGTAATGTCCAACTCTGCGACCCTACAGGCTCCTCTGTCCATGGGATTTCCCAGGCAAGAATACTAGAGTTAGTTGCCATTTCCTCCTCCGAGGATCTTCCCAAACCGGGGATGGAACCTGCATTCTCCCGCATCTCCTGCATTGCAGGCAGGTTCTTTACCACTGATGCACTGGAAGGACAATTTCATTTTTGGAGTATCTGATTTAGCTTCTAGATGCTATTAAAATAGGAGAGGCTTAATGTATTTCTTTAAGAGAGACACTTATACCATATGAAGGTGACTGGCACTCTAGAATATATTCACAGGAATGTATTTTAGTTAAGTAGTTGACTGCTCCTGGGCTTCCCTGATAGCTCAGTTGGTAAGAATCCTCCTCCAGTGCAGGAGATCCTGATTCAATTCCTGGGTCGGGAAGATCCCCTGGAGAAGGAATAGGCTCCAGTATTCTCCAGCTTCCCTCATGGCTCAGCTGGTGAAGAATCCGCCTGCAAAGAGGGAGACCTGGGTTTGATCCCTGGATTGGGAAGATCCCCTGGAGAAAGGAGCAGCTACCCACTGCAGTATTCTGGCCTGGAGAATTCCATGGACTATATAGTCCATGGGATGGCAGAGTCGGACACGACTAAGCGGCTTTCACTTTCACTTCTCAGTCGACTGCTCCAGAGTGAACATAGCATTTAAACTCCAGCTTTCACTTAATCTGACCACATGGAGCATAATCAATTTTATCATCTTCTGTTTCTTCATCAGATACATGTAAATTGAATTGTGTCTCCCTTGTGTCTAGGATGATGATGGTATGCTAATTTCTTTGGGAGAATTGAGGAGAGTCACACATACTCTCTTTTCAAGGGTCTAATTATATTGTATAAATCTTGGTGAGAAATTTGTAACTCTCTTACACAATGTGTGTCAGGGTGGAACCAGCAACATGTGTATCATCAGAGGATGATAATAAATCAGAATCTTAGGACCCGGCCCACATGTTCTAAATCAGAGTCTGGATTTTAATGAGATCAACAGGGAATCTATATATAATTTTGAGAAGCACTGATGTTTTCATTAAAACATTAAATTTTTTCTTTAAAACATTTTTATTAAAAATTTACCCCATAATTTAGATTTTGTAGGATAGCAATTACAAACAGGACAGGAAAAACGCCTTTTCTTAGTTCCACAACATTGGAGGACATCTCTGAAAAATTTGATGCTGGAACAAAATCTTCTGAAGCTATCTTTAGTTACAGGTACACCTCATTCTATTTCACTTCACTTTATTGCACTTTGCAGGTTCTACATTTTTTACAAATTGAGATTTGTAGTAACTCCACATCAAGCTTGTCTATCAGCGCCATTTTTCTAGCAGGATTTGTTCACTTTGCTCTTCTGTGTCATGTTTTGGTAATTCTCATGATACTTCAAAAATTTTCACTATTATTATGCTTTTTGTGGTGATCTGTGACCAGTGATCTTTGCTGTTACTAAAAAAAATAAATTATTCACTAAAGGTTCTGATGAAGGTGAGTAGTTTTAGCAATGGAGTATTTTTATTTAAGGTGTATACATTATTTTTAAAGAATTAACCCTCTTGCACACTTAAAAGATTATAGTATAGCATAAGGATAACTTTTATATGAACTGGGAAACCAAAAAAAATGTGATTCACTTTAATGCACTCTTTAATGCAATATTCACTTTATTGTGGTGCTCTGGGTCTGAATCAACAATATCTCTGAAGTCTGTCTTTGCATGTCTGACAATTGACAATAGGCATCAGTTAGAAACAGTTTTATTTTAAATTTACCACACCATAATCCACCGCATTATATTTAATAGTTTGTTCTTTAGCTATTTTTCTCGTCTCAGATTTATCATCAGACTTTCTCTCTTCTCAGAGTCTTCTCATTAAGAAGAGGCCAGATGTTGTTTTTTGCTTTTTCATTTTCTCTAAGGAAATATTTTTAGCTAGATTATTGAGTTCCTTATTTTTGTTTCTTATTTTTCACATTACTACAAGTAACATCTTTGCCAAACTCTCTTCTGATACATAACAAGAAAGATTCCAAGAGACATGCTGGTCTGTGAATATATGAAGATTACTTACACACAAGATGGAAAGTTGTTGCTCCTCAATTCAGTAACAATTTAACAAGAGAAAGCAGTGGTTCAAGTTGTAATAGAAACAATTTGTATGTACAATTTCCTAGGCATGGGGAAAGTTCAACAGTAGGAAGAATGTTTGGGGGAGATGTTACCATGGCTCTGATGGTTAATTATATGTGTCGACTTGACTGAGCTACAGGGTGTCCAGTTTGCTGGTTAAGCATCATTTCTGGGTGTGTCTCTGAGGTATAACTGAAAGAGATTAGTATTTGAATCAATGAACTGGACAGAGTGAAGCAGAAGTTTCTCCACAGACTGGAGAAGCATCATCCAATCAATTAAACATCCAAATAGAACAACAAGGCAGAGGAAGGGAAAATGTGCCCTCTCTGGCTGACTGCTGAGCTGGGGCATCAGTCTTCTGACCCAGGGCTGGGACTTAGAACATCAGCTACCCTGCTCCTCAGACTTTGGACTTGGACTTAACAACACTCCTGGCTTTCTGGAGTCAGATAGGCCCCTCATATTGATTCAGTTGAGTAGCATTAGTGCTCTGAAGCTTAAATGTTTTTGTTTTGTTTGAGTAATATAAAGTAGAATTTGAAGATTGGATGATGTCAAAAATTCATTTTTCATTCTTTGAAAAAGAATTCATTACTTTGAGCTAATACTGCTGAACTTAAATTACTTATATTACAGAAGTATTTTATACTGCTTTATAGCTTCCCTTGCAACATTTAAAAGCTATCTAACTTAATTCTGAGTGTAATTGAAATTGTACTCATGGCTTACTTTCATGAGAAACTGAGTAGCTGTTCTATTTGTATTGTGCTTTTGGAACTACCAGTTAGACAAAAAGATTTCTTTTTCAAAAGAGAAGTTTGCTCAGAGTGCAATGCTCATATTTTTTTTTCCTTCTAATTCTGTATAAAAGAATTTAGATTGTGATAGCTCTGTAAATAACTAATATTTATTTATTTGTATCCATCCTCTGATGGTCTGTTTAAATAAGATTGTATGAAATAATACAGAGTGACTTGGGTATTTATTAATCTTCCTTTAGCAATAATATATTTCTACACATTGTAGAATCTTTTAAATATGAATAAACATAAAATTCACCAACATTTATTGTGAGGAGTACCTTTGATATATAATTTTATTTAAATTAAGATCTAAGCAAATGTTGAGGAAACATGAATTACTTTATTACTAATATATGAAAATTATATGTATCTATGAAAATACTGCTTTTTAAACATTAAATATATGCATTTGTGTAAAGAATCCATCTGCAGTGCAAGAGACACAGGAGATGCACATTTGATCCCTGGGTCAGGAAGATCCCCTGGGATAGGAAATGGCAACGCACTCCAGTATTCTTGCCTGAAAAATCGCACAGACAGAGGAGCTTGGGGGGTTACAGTCAGTGGGTTGCAAAGAGTCAGACATGACTAAGTGGCTGAACACAGACACTTACAAACACACATATATGTGTGTGTGTTTATGTGTTTTCTAGAAAGAAGGGAAGATCCACTTCAGGTGAAATTAAATGTGGGACTGACTGAAAATATTAGAAGTTGACTAGTTTTGATAGAAATTTCAGAGGACAAGACCTCTCACCCTACTCCTCTCCCGGTTTTCTGTTACACTCACTAACCCATGGGCGTCCACTGAATTCTCTCCTGAGAGTCACAGTTCTAATCCTCCTCAGAGTACTCTATGGGCCATAATAATTTTATATTTCCTTTGTCAAACCATCAAAAGCCATAATTCCATTAGTGCCTCTGATTTCGTGTAGGAATTATGAATCTGAAAGTACAACTCTGCTAATGAACTTTTTTTTTTTTTTTTTTTAATTTTTATTATTATTATTTTTTTTTTCCAGTGGGTTTTGTCATACATTGATATGAATCAGCCATGGATTTACATGTATTCCCAATCCCGATCCCCCCTCCCACCTCCCTCTCCACCCGATTCCTCTGGGTCTTCCCAGTGCACCAGGCCGGAGCACTTGTCTCGTGCATCCCACCTGGGCTGGTGATCTGTTTCACCATAGATAGTATACATGCTGTTCTTTTGAAATATCCCACCCTCACATTCTCCCACAAAGTTCAAAAGTCTGTTCTGTATTTCTGTGTCTCTTTTTCTGTTCTGCATATAGGGTTATCGTTATCACCTTTCTAAATTCCATATACATGTGTCAGTATGCTGTAATGTTCTTTATCTTTCTGGCTTACTTCACTCTGTATAAGGGGCTCCAGCTTCATCCATCTCATTAGGACTGGTTCAAATGAATTCTTTTTAATGGCTGAGTAATATTCCATGGTGTATATGTACCACAGCTTCCTTATCCATTCATCTGCTGATGGGCATCTAGGTTGCTTCCATGTCCTGGCTATTATAAACAGTGCTGCGATGAACATTGGGGTGCACGTGTCTCTTTCAGATCTGGTTTCCTCAGTGTGTATGCCCAGAAGTGGGATTGCTGGGTCATATGGCAGTTCTATGTCCAGTTTTTTAAGAAATCTCCACACTGTTTTCCATAAGCACATTCTCTCAAGTAGTTCATGCTTGTGGTAGCAGTGAGAGACATTCCATCTGGCTCCATGAAGACAGAAGAAATTTTAAATAATCTATTTCCTTTCTAATTGCTCATTATCAATATGTAAATGATCTAAAAGTGTTTCATGTGTGCTCCTGACTGCTTGCCTACTAATGAAATGGATGATTTCCTTCCTGTCCTTTCTAGGGCTTTTTGGTACTATCTTTGCCACTCCACTTGAGTAACACTGGGGAAATTTGAAATAGCTACTTTTATCATCTCTCCATCGGATCTTCCAATGTACAAATAAAGTCTCTAACTTTTCACATCTATTTGTATTGTTTCTCATGTGTAGAAAAACTAGAGTGCTGTTTGGTGCTCCTAGTCTGTTCTAACAGTTTTCATTGTTAATTTTTAATACCTCTGTCTTATGGAGAGGTATGAGAGAAAGAAGTTAGCAGCCTTTTTATCCTCCTGTATTTAAAATAATCCTTTTACTCTGTGACTGACCAATTACTTCTAGCTCTAGACTGTCCATGTCTCCTCTCTCTTCCTGCAGAGTGCCTTCTGTCCTGCCACAGGTCTTCAGAAATGGTAAAAATGTCAACTCTGGTAGCTTGGTCCCAGAAGTGCTCCAAACATGAGTGGGATTATAGAAAGCTTATGTCAGCCCTCTGGAAACCTACTGTAATACTATGAAGTGTGGGTAACTAACACCTTGTCTTGTCAAAGAAAGTTTTATAATATAAAATCTGCTTTCCTATAAGAAGTTTGTATGAGAAATGATTACTAAAGCATTTCTATATGGATGGTTTTCAAACTTGGCTGAATTCCAGAAGGCCCTGGGAAGATTTTCCTGTATGCTTATTAAAATCTGCCCCCAAACAATTTTGTTATTACTACTGCTGGGAATAGAGTTAATTGATCAGTCCTGTCTGACTCTTTGCCACCCCATGGACAGTAGCCCCCAGGCTCCTCTGTCCATGGGATTCTCCAGGCAAGAATACTAGAGTGGGTAGCCATTCCCTGCTCCAGAGGGATCTTCCCGACTCAGGGATCGAACCCAGATCTCCCACAATGCAGGCAGATTCTTTACCATCTAAGCCACCAGGGAAGGAGTAACAGGTTATCACATGGGGCACAGGGTCAGAAAATGCAGGCTGGCCTGTCGTAGTTGAAAATAGTTACTGGAATGCTGTTAGAACAACGCTGTTAGAAGTCATTATCCTTTGCTTCTCTGATACCACAAAATCTCTGCTTGTATCATACGTATCCTTTTTCTGGCTCTTGTCTCTATTTATCCCCACATTTTGCCATCATGGATGCCTCAAAAGAAAGATATCATTCCCTAATTTTTCAAATTGTAGTTCTCCAGTTATCTCTACCAGTTTAGTCTACTGCTTTTAACCCTATACCCTCATTATATTTTTGTTTTTAAGGAGAAAAATTGTATTGAGCCAGATTATGTCAGTTGTTAACCAACACAACTGTCCGAGTTGCTTAGAAAGAGCATCATAGGCTATGTGGTTAGGAAGAACATCATAGGCTATGTGTTATTTTCAGAACAATGATAAATATGTGTTACTATAGGAATTTTTCTTTACTTTTTTCAATGTTGTACATTTTACAGATCAGGTAATATGATTCTACTCTCAAATTTCCTAACTAATGCTGTATATTTGAATGCAATCTTTTAATCATGTGTGATACCTTTAAATAATTCTTCCTAATGATTTATAATAGATAACAAATATGCATTGTGAAGCAAGTGACACTGTTACAACCTCCAGTGGAAGAGTCCCATGAGTGGAGGATAGATAGTGTTGACTTAAAAATAGTCACAACCTAGAAGTTGAGTTATGTTTCATTTGGTGGGAACTTTTAGCACTTTGAGACAGCATCTCAAGTAACCCTGAGAGAACTATTCCCAGAAGGCAAATGGAGGAGCCAGATTATATAGAAGTTTTACAACAAAAGGTAGGTAGTCTGAACATCCGAAGATTATTGTTAATTAAAAAAAAAACAAAACAGATATCCAAAGTTAAGAAATTTAGTACTTTTCAAATTATGGGATGATGCAAGAGTCTGGGCTCACTTGAAATTATTCTTTTCATATGTACCTCACCTATTCTGGGGCCAGCATCCTGTGTTTTCACATCCAGAGCTCCCTTGGGGCTCACCACAGGGAGTGACTACTGTCTGATGACTGTTAGATTAGGTATTCTTCTCCTTCCTGAGTGCCCTAAGGATTCAGGAACTCACACTTGAGGGCTAAAATCACTGATAACTGTGACATCCTTGTATACTGATATGACAGGAAATATTCTATTTCTCACCAGCCAAAACCAAGACAATGCCTGCCATTAGTCCCAGGAAGTTGCCCCACTGGGTGGTTTTTAGGTAAGGGGGGTCAACAAGAAAGACACGGCCCCCACAGCCACTGGATGATACAATATTTTACTCACATAGAAAAGACAGGGCAAAATTAGCCCTGAGCCATGGGGTCTTGCAGGAAGCTGATGCAGGGAGTGACCAGCACCTTCTCATGCTTCAAGAGAAGGACCCAGTTCCTTCCCTACTCAAACAGACGAAGTTGAAGCTTTGTACCATATGATGTACAGAATTGAGCAGAATGAGGAAGAACACTTCAGGTCTAGATAGGGAAAGATGTTCTCAAAGAAGCTGATCTGCCCAACACAGGCCGTGAAGACTCTTTATCCCCAGGTAGGGAAATGTTCTTGATCCAAAACTCACTCTTATGAAGTTGTGCAAGGCTGACTGTCTCTCCCAATGTACATCTAATATTTGGTTAAAACTGATGGTTTTCCATGAGTGTTGTTATGTGTTTAAAAATTATGTGTTTCAAGCATGCTATAAATTTATTTTCCTAATTTTCCATTTTATTCTGAATATAAAATAAATATTAAAATGCCCACATGGGTAGTTTAGCCTCGGTATTAGCATCTTTGTGTACTGAGAAGTCTAGTTAATATAGTCTTGGGAAAACAAAGGTAAAATAAATTAATAATCTTTGCTTTAACATGTCCAAACACATTATATTTGCTTTGCTCATAGATTTATATAATCTCTCCTGTATGTGTGGCTCTATCCCTTCATGATATAAGATCAGAGAGAAAGCTCTCTGGGACACAGTGCAATTCAGTTTACTTGTGTTAAAACACATATAATCAATTCTTGATTTACCATATCAGAGCAGACCCAGATCAAGAAAGAAAAGTTAACAAGTAACCAAAAACTTGTTAAAATAAAATTACTCAATATGCAATATGGAAAAAAATGTAATCTTTATCTTAATATTTAATCTTACCGGCATATAATACAAAAAGGCATATTTGTAATTTCATGGACATCATGCAGAAGTATAAAGACAATAGAAATATAGGAGGGTAATTTATTTGAAATATAACCAGAACTCTCCTGAGAAATTAGTTTGCAGTTAGTATTTCATAACTATAAAAAGGAAGAAATGAGTTATTTCCTCCCCTGCCTAGAAAATATTCAGGCCATTGTATCTAAGGTCCAGACTTCCTTTATAGCCATTATATATATATATATATCCTCTGTTTGATCAGAGGACTGGCTTGCTGATTTACGAAGTGCTTCCCAAAAGTTCTTGTGCAAGTGAATGGTTTTGAGAAAACTGAACCTGTGTGGGTTCATAAGATTGCAAAGGAAGAACTCAGGAAACTAAAGGTAGAAATATGAACTCACTAGAATCTCAGACACCGTGGAGTCACAGAGGGAATGTGGCTGGGGGACGGATGGTCTTTGCAGGTCACACAACTTAAACCTTGTATAGGCTGCTCTGTATTGAAGCTCTATCAAACCTCTGCCACAATTCCTGGAAGCAGAGCCCAACAGGAAATGCCAAAATTACCCTGAAAAGCACAGACAGATGTGACTGTAACCTAACAGTGGTCATCAGTGGTTAAGTGTGGAGGTGAGATGTGTCTGCAATGGCAGAAATAATTTATAAAAATATCTCTGCAAAACTCAACATGCATTGAGGGTCATGATAGAAAAAGAGAAGCTTACTTACAAGTTCTCAAAAGCAAGCTCAACATCCAGGACACTGATGCCACTCATCCAGTGATTGCTCAGATCTTGGAGCAGATATTTGTTGTTGTTTGACTTGACTTGAATTTTCCTCAGATGTCCCCATCAAGCCCTGTAGCATGGTTGCCAAGTTGTGGGGTTAATTTTGTGGCTGTGATGCTCCTTCTGCTCCTCCAGTTCTGACACTATGTTCACCAACTATAGCGGGTCTGGTGTGGGTTCCTCCTGGGCATGCGGACCTATGGCACTTCAAGTCTACTCTCAGGTAGAGATCTAATCATGCCCCCCTCCTACTGGACACAATTTGCTCTGGGTAAGGACCTTTTTTTTTTTTTTTGGCCAATTTATGACAGAAGTTTAAATACTCCAAAGCATATGGCTTTCCTGGTGGCTGAGCTGGTAAAATATCTGCATGCAATGAGGGAAACCCAGGTTCAAACTGTGAGTTGAGAAGATCCTCTGGAGAAGGGAATGGCAACCCACTCCAGTATTCTTGCCTGGAGAATCCCATGGACAGAGGAGCCTGTCGGGCTACAGTCCATGGGGTCACAAAGAGTCAGACATGACTGAGTGACTAAGCACATCTGGCATATCAACAAGTGTAGCATTTTTATCCTCCAACTGTGACTTTTCATTTAGATTGGAAAAGTACTAAGTATTTTGCAAAAGGATTTCGACAAAGTTGAAATTGGAGTTTGTTAAACTAATTATTTAGCTAAGTGAACATCTGGTATAATGCTGTGATTCCTCATAAAAACTTGAAAGTATTTAAAGTAAAACTTTGCTCTCAATTCCTGTCATCAAAGGATCAATTAGAATAATTCAGATGTTAAACAAAACACTTAGTTTACTGAAATACAGAGAGAAGTATTGTTTCACATAACAAAGCTGCCTGTGAATTAAAAGCTCCTAGCAACAATGTATTTGTGGCATTGTTGTTGTTCAGTCAGAATTTGCTCAAACTCATGTCCATTGAGTTGGTGATGCCATCCAACCATCTCATCCTCTGTCATCCCTTTCTCCTCCTGCCTTCAATCTTTCCCAGCATCAGGGTCTTTTCCAATGAGCCAGCTCTCCACATCAGGTGGTCAAAGTACTGGAACTTCAGCCCCAGCATCAATCCTTCCAATGAATATTCAGGGTTGATTTCCTTTCAGATTGGCTGGTTTGGTCTTCTTGCAGTCCAAAGGGCTCTCAAGAGTCTTTTCCAACACCACAGTTCAAAAGCATCATTTCTTGGGAGCCCAGCCTTCTTTCTGGTCCAACTCTTACATCAGTACATGACTACTGGAAAAGCCATAGCTTTGACTATATGGACCTCTGTCGGCAAAGTGATGTCTCTGCTTTTTAATGTGCTGTCTAGGTTTGTCATAGCTTTACTTCCAAGGATAAAGGGTCTTTTAATTTCATGGCTGCAGTCACGATCTGCAGTGATTTTGGAGCCCAGGAAAATAAAGTCTGTCACTGTTTCCACTGTTTCCTCATCTATTTGCCATGAAGTGATGGGACTGGAAGTGAAGATGTTAGTTTTTTTAATGCTGAGTTTTAAACCAGAGTTTTCACTCTCCTCTTTCACCTTCTTCAAGAGGCTCTTTAGTTCCTCTTCACTTTCTGCTATAAAGGTGGTGTCATCTGCATATCTGAGATTATTGATATTTCTCCTGGCAGTCTTGATTCCAGCTTGTGCTTCATCCAACCTAGCATTTTGCATGATATACTCTCCATTTAAATTAAATAAGCAGGGTGACAATATACAACTTTGATATACTCCTTTCCCAATTTTGAACCAGTCCATTGTTCCATGTCTGGTTATAACTCTTGCTTCTTGACCTGTATTTGGGTCCTGGTTCCCTGTAAATTGGAGCCATTCTTTATATATGTCTCTATTTTGAAGGAGATAGCAAGATGGCCACAGCATGTCCAGGGATGATAACCAGACACAATTATGTCCAGAAGCAGAAATGCAAACTTTCTGGTATTTGTTTCTGAGAGCAAACAGGATGCCTTTTACAAAATTCCTTCAGCTAGCCTCACATTTTATTGAGATAGAAATGTGTGTCATTTGCTATTATGCCAGAAATCTCAATATCACATCTCTGGCACCTAGATACTTTGTTCTGCTTCAGATTGCCTTGCCTCAAGGATCTTTGTAGTGAAGAAACGGAAGATAGCTTTTAAAATTGGATTTTTACATTATTGTTAAAAGCATTCACACATTTGTATGACTTTGTTAACTGGTGAAGAGAAAGTAAGGAATGATTGGAGGAGAAGGAGAGATTCTAGGAAACTGGGAAAACAACAAAGTTCATCTAGATTGATAATGAATACCAGCCTCTTTTGTTGCACCATTAAGAAGAAATAAAAATGCCAGGGGGCATAACTGTATGATGAAAATAAGGAAGCTGGTCCATAGGCACAAAAGTCTCAGCTTTAGTAAAGCTAATCATGCCACACTGATGGCATTAATAACAGAGAACCACCAAATTTCACAGAATAATCTTGACTTGGGCAATAAGAATTTCAGTCTTTACCTTTGAACTGGGTCACAGATCATACCCATCATTCTAAGGTGTATGGCATCATCAAAATTTCTTAATATTCTACAACAATAGATCACTTGTAAGGGAAATTATATTTTGGTACTATGTAGGCAAAAATCCATTTTTTGATGCATTTCCAGGCTTCTCTAAATGTCATTTTATTAATAAACAAGTTGACACTCTTTTGCTTATTAAAGATGGATAGTCAGTAATGTTATTCATTCATATTCTCTTGCAGTAGCTGAAAGTATAATTTCTCTATATGATGTCACCAACTGGTTACATTTGAACAGAGAGTTTAGAGCTTTTGAAGAGCAATTAAAATTATGTGGCAGGTAATTATGCATCACTGCTCCCGTTGTTTGTTTAAATGCATCATCGGCACAGCACTTCACAAACAGAAAAACAACAATCAGAGACTTCTGCATATGCCCAATTACACGGATGAAATATGTGTAGAAAGTCAGTGCAATTTTATTTCATTTTATCCAAACACCAATCTGTAGCTAACTTAGGAGCCTGAAAAATAGTTTATTACTATATAAATCTGTCTTGAGGTTATAACCATTAGATTCAATGTTTTTCCTCAGAATTTCTGTTGTATTGATACTTTGTAAATGGAGGTAAATTAAGCTAACCAATATTTCTAAAAAATTTGAGAAAGAATAATACATTAAGGAAATAATGCACGTGTATTAGGTATAGTTTCATAACTTTAATCTATGCACTTAGCACTTTTGTTCCATTTTACATATAAAATACACCCAAAATCAGATAAGATAATATACTCTCTCGCCCTCAGAGTAGCCGACTGCAGGATGTGTATGTATGTTTTTTTTCCTACTGAACCATTTGAGTCCCTACCTGTTTTCTATGAATTCAACTGCACTCTCTTTAGTTGGCTCCTCTGGAAAAGGGTGGTTTTTTGTTTGTTTTTTGTTTCCCCCAGCTAATCTCATTTTAAATGAAGTGGTTTTATGATTTGAGAAATATTTATACACTTAAATGTTTTACTGTGCTTAATATTAGAAAAGATATAACTTCCTCAGCATTACTAGCCAAACAAACAAACAAGCAGTTTAGTAGGTTTATATTATTTATACTTATTTGGTGATACTGTAATTTTCTGTTCTTTTTCCTTTCATTCTTACAATCAATTTTTTTTTTTTTTTTTTTTAATTACCTGCCAGCTGAAAAACAAGGCACTGTCATGTCCTATGCTTCCAGGTGTAATTGTATTTTTGCACTGTTTTTTCTTAGAAGGTAATTTCTTCCTTGTATGTTATAATGTGCATTTCATTATTCTCTCTCTCTCTCTCTCTCTAGCTTTTAAGGAACTAAAATATTTCTTTTTCTTACCACATCCACAGAAACTATTACATTATCAGTGCAGAATGACAGGGAAGATATTTGATTTCCTGACCTCACCCTATTGAGAAATAAAGGGAAATCATTGACTTGCTTTCTTAGAGGAAGTTTCAAATGGGAGCTCACCAGATTTTGGGAGATAGTGAAGGAGGAAACAGACAGAACAGGCTCCATCTTGAAAGCAGGATTCCATCTTGGGCCGGACTGTGGACTTTGAGCTATATGACCCGTATCTATGGAAACGACATTCCAACTGGAAAAACAGACCCCCCGGAAGGAAGATCCCCAGGGCTAATGCCTAGACTCTCCTTCACCTAGAAAAATGCCCTAATTATCTGTTTAACCGAATAGACTCATAAATTTCATCACACTTATTGGGGTATGACCACAGACCTATTGATAATTGTCCACTGTTAACTACCTAGGCTTAAGGCATATGAATCACGGATTAACTTTGACTGTATCCTTCTTTTCCTTTGTTCAGACTAGTTTCAGGGAATTTGGGGAGGCGGGTTTGGGCACATACACTTAGGGTATATAAGGTTTTCACAAAAGCTGGTCGGGGTCCTTGGCTAAAAGGGGCCTCTGTGTTGGGCCTGCCATGCAATAAACTGCACTCCACTATCTGCATTGTCCTTCTGAGTGAGTTTGTCTCCTGGAACGCATAGCTACAACAATAGGAGACTTGTTTTTTGTCTTTTCTTTCCCTCAGTATTTGTGAAAACAATGTTCCCAGCCTCCTATACATGCAGTGATGACTCTGCTCCCGCTTCATTTGTAGGAAAAGCATCCCACACAGATAATTATAGTGATAGCTCATTGAGGTGAAATTTGCATAGACAGATCGGTAAGAAAATAAAACTAAGAGTTTATTCTTACACATTTCACCCTTCTCTCATGTGCCTCTGTCACTGGGGCATACTTTTTTCTAACCTTAAGTTGCAAAATAAGAGTGGGAATTTATACACTGTATTCAAGGGTTACTTGTGACAAGGAAAAAAAAAATCTTGCTTAGGAAAGGTATTTCTGCCATAACTGTTAATAGTGGCCATTGCTTAGTAAGTGTGTGTAATGTGAGGTAGAATGAAAAAGTAAGATACTTCTATAAATAAGGCGGTACAGTTCAGAAGTCATCTCATTTTAAAACATTCTTAACTCTGTAAACATCACTCTAATTCTCCCAATGGCTTTTATTAAATGTCCCAAATGAAGGGGAAATAAATGACTTAGCTACAAATGCACTTACATAAAATCATCTAAATAAAGAATTCCATGGCAACCAAAACAGTTTGTATAGAAATGTTATCTTCTAGCCCAAATATCTGTTCTACTCTCTGATATATTTATGCATTCAAAAATATTTCCGTATCCATCTATTCTATTTTTGGTAACATGATACATTATATTTACTTAACTGTAGGCTTCTTGAAGATATAAAATGTTTTCTAGAACTTACCTTAGTGATGATGTTATAATAGACAATGTATATATATTTGGAGTAGATTGTATATCATATATAAGATGTGACAAATGGAAATAAATATATAAAAGTTCTGTATTTTATACCTTGATTAATCCATATATAGAATTTATGTCCCATGGCTTAATATAGAATTAATTCTCATGACTATGCAGTGTTACTATACAGAAAGATAAAGTAGCACTTTCAATTTCATTAAATTTTTGAAATTTACAGCACATCCATTTGCTTTACAATACATCAGTTTTTAGCAATAGTACATAAACTTTAGCTTTTTTCTTCAAATTCTGTCAAATTCCAATTAATCATTTTAACAGCACAGTACGTAGTTCCTAAAGGTACTTAATAAATGCCCATCTAGTGTGTGAGAATAGGGGGAGAGGTTTTTGATTAGCAGAACTTTGGCAAATCTATTCCTGTCTCCTTTCTTCTGTCTCACTTTGTCTCTACCTGATTCCTCCTAGACAATCTCTGTGAAGCCTTCTCTGATCATCTGAATTAGAAATGGTCAATAAATTTCTGGAATTTTTAAAGCAATTACTGATTATTACAAACCCCATATAGTTTTTATTTTACTCATGGGGAAAAAGAAAAGTGAAAGTGTTAGTCTCTCAGTCATGGCTGACTCTTTGCAACACCGTGGACTGCAGCCCCTGTCCATGGAGTTCTCCAGGCATGAATACTGGAGTGGGTAGCCATCCCTTCTCCAGGGGATCTTCCCAACCCAGGGATCAAAGCCAGGTCTCCCACATTTCGGGCAGATTCTTTACCATCTGTGCCACCAGATGGTGGCATATATATATATGTCACAAAAATATCTATTAGATTTTGAAATTTAATTTATATCATGGGAAGAAAAATATGAGGTCATTTTTGTATATCTTTCTTAATAAATTATGCAAGTATGAAATTATTGCTAAAAATTTAAGAATGATCAAGGAAAAACCCCTAATATAAAAGTGAAGATTCGGGGAGTTGAGGTCACTTGCCCAACTTCATGTAGTAACTAACGACCTTAGTAAGCTCCCCATTACCCCAGATGGTATACCAGATACCAGGTAGTATTAGTTTCATTATGCTTGCAATCACATGTATATTGGCTAAGATTTCCTCCAGATTATAGATTGCCATAGTCTTTCCTAGACTCCCTTCTGATAAACGTTTTTGTGTCTGTGATTTGAATAGTGGTGTCATTCATGTGCACAATAGACTGAATAAGAGTTTCCTATTCATGTATCCAAATCTTAATCGGAGAACCTCTGATTATTTATCTATAAAATGATAGGTAAAGCATAAATATTACCTTACATGGTCAACAGTATGATCATGTTAAAGATTTTGAGAAGAGACATTTCTTCTGTATTGTCCGTGAGGGCCCTAAATCCGATAACAAGTGTGAGACAAAGGGAGATTTGACAAAACCAAAGACAATGTGACCGTAGAAGTGGAGATATGAGTGATGAGGTCACAAGTCATAGAAAGCCAGTATACTGCCAGAGCTTGAAGAGGCAAAGGAAAAGTTTTTCTCTAGTGCCCCCAGAGGAAGTGCAGCCCTGCCAAGATTTTGGTTTGAAATTTCTGTCCTTAGAATTGCAAGAGAACACATTTCTACTGTTTTAACGTGTATGTGTGTGCACATGCGCATGCACACGCTTAGTAATGTCCGACTCTTTATGATCCTATGGACTGTTGCCTGCCAGGCTCCTCTGTCCATGGGGTTTCCTACCAAGAATGCTGGAGTGGGTTGCCATTTTCTACCCCAGGGGATCTTCCCAACCCAGAGATTGAACCAAGTCTCAAAGCTCCTGCATTGGCAAGCAGATTCTTTACCACTAGTGCCACCTGGAAGCCAGACTTGATAGTAATTTATTACAACACCCACAGGAAACTAACAGAGTACAGAAAGCCGAATTGTACATGGCAAAATGCAGACATGGAACAGTAGAGTACTGTCTGGAAAAAATTTGTCTAACTAAAAATTTGAATAGATATTTCATGTGTTTTTTTATACAAAAACAAATATATGTGAAACAATTAACATCACAAGCACTGATAATCATAAATCATTGAATCATGGCAGAAGGACTAGAAATACATAATCTGCATTGCATATGAAGGGACTGAGGCAAGAATATCATATACTAGTGAAAGAGAGAAGGCCCAAGTGATTAATACCTTTGTCTATGGTCTATCAGTAAGATAAGACTAAAACTTGAACCCACTAGGTTAACTTTCACAGAAATAAGTGTGAAGCCACAATTTGCATTAAAATTCAAACAACAATAAAAGGTAAAATCCGGGCATACCATCAGCAATTCTTGATTATTCCTTGAGGATCTATAGGCTATAACGTGTTACTGAGTAAGCATTTGAGGGGAGAAGATTTTAAAACAACATGATTGTTGTTGTACTAAGAAGTACATCATGACAATCATAATGTTCAGAACACAAGTACATCATGACAATCATAATGTTCAGAACACAATCTATGGCAAATTTTTACATCTATAATTAGACATCATTTTCTGGGAAAGGAAAAACAATTATGAGAATTTTGACAAAGTGAATAATACACAAAGTAATGAATAATGTGCAACAATATTCTTTGAAGGATGTTAGGCAATTTAACTTTAAAATGGAGGAAATTTGTATCCTTAAATTATGTTCAAGTATGTGATGGTATTCCATATAAAAGAAAATACACTTATTTTGACTACTGCACAGAATCTGTACTAAGGGTAGAAATTGTAAGATGGGTATTAATAATTAGGAAATTGCTAAGTCATGTACCAAAGATCCTGAGAAACTGACTGTGTAAAACAGAAAAATCTATTAGAGGAGAGATCAAATTAACCAAGCGCAAAATGAAACCGTATGGTGATGAACTTGCACAGATAGTATCAAATGACAAGAACAAGGGTTGGAAAGAAGCTTGAAATGCCATATAACTAATCGAACAGAATTTCCAGATGTGAATAATCAAAAAATATGCATGAAAAGCATATTTTAGGAAATATATTATGACTTTGAGCTCTCCAGTACACTTGGACAGAGCTTCTATTCTCCCTGCTTATTGCAGTTCATACAAATTGCATTTCTTAATCATAAGAAGACCATGCTTTACACAAGAAGAGACAAGTCAAGGGCAAATTTAGTAGCAGAGTGAGAAAGCAAAACAACTAAATAGGATACATTTGCTCACCATTCACAGAGAGGGTGAAAATGACACAGAGGTTGAGATTTTATTGCTTCATGTAGAAATCAGTTGTCATGTGACCCTTGTAGCAAGAACATGTCTTTTATTGAGCATTTCTATCATGTTTACACATTGGAATTTTTCATATAATACATGCTCTAGACATAAACTTCATCTGAAGCTGAATCAAAACAACAATGGGGGATAGTATCTGGGATTACATTTATTGAGATAAGATATTAACTTCTAATAATATTATTTATAAGCATTTAAGAGTGATTGTGATAGTCAATTTTACACCAGGAGATACCCTTTAAATGATTACTAACAAATCACAGGCCAGGCTGTGGAAGTAATATGCTTATGTCTTTGGAAACCTATACTTAGCTGTGAAGCACTGGATGTTGCTGTCTTTTTGAGTCAGTTTAGGTAGCCGAGCTGTACATAGGCTTGGTTAGAGGGTTAGATATCAGGCTTGGAGAGGAAAGACCTGTGTAGATGTCCAAAGCTCTCATTAGCAGGAACAAGAGTCATGGATATGGTTCAGCAGGAATGATCTAGTTAGGACCCTTCCATTTCTACTCTTAGCCACTATTATCCATATCTCCATGATGTCCAGTCTTCCAAGAGTCTCTGCTTCTTGTGTCACATGCTCAAGCAAATATGTCCCAGATGGAGCATCAGACTGAATAACTGTATGCTGCATGCCTGCGTTCTGGCTACAAGGATTGGATGAAGAGGGAGTTTCCTTTCCTGTAACAGGAGAGAGTGGAATTCAGCCCACCAGTAATACACACAATGGGGAATGTTAGTCACTCAGTCATGTTCAACTCTTTGTGACCCCGTGAACTGTAGCCTGCCAGGCTGCTCAGTTCATGGGATCCTCCAGGCAGGTATACTGGAGTGGGTTGCCATTTCCTTCTCCAGAGTATCTGCCTGACCCAGGGATTGAACCTGATTCTCTTGCATTGCAGGCAGATTCTTTACCATCTGAGCCACCAGGGAAGCCCACACATAATGGAAAGAATGATGCTACATTCACCAACAATAAAATCAATGAGTGAATCATTAGTCAAGTGTTAAATGATACATTCATCTTTTATTGTGAAGTAATAAATCTAGGAAAAGGCACATGGTATCCTGAGTCCAGATGTTGAGAACTCTTGATAAACTGGATTCCTTGGTAAAATAATGGGGCACTCTGGATGAATGAGTGCAATGCATTAGTGGAGATTCCAAAGTAGTCAATTACTAGACTTCTTTCAGCATTTTCTAAATTTTAAGTTATTTCTCCCATAATGCCAAAGTCATACTTGTATTTAAATGGCAAGTAGCCAATATCCATATGATATCTACTGAATTAGCAAACAGGTAGAGGATGAATTCCACGGTCTCTAATCCTTGAGCCAGTCCTTTCAGGGAAGTGCTCAGAGAAGGCCAGGTAACAGTGTTCCTGAGTGTACCTAGAGGAAACAACAGCAGTAGATTAGTAAAATAAACATTAGGTATGGATAAACTCTCAATATGCAGGCAAAAATAATATGTTTATTCACAGTTAAAGCTCTACCTCCTTTACTTTTCTAACTGTTTTGGGTCTTCTGCTTAGGGCTAAGAATACCTCAATCAACAAAAAAAAAATTGAAGTGTATTCCTCCTGTTTCCTTTTCTTAAGATAGCAGGGGGAATGATGACAGGTAGGATGTAATGTTTTACCTTAAGACTCTTTAAAAGTTTTAGTCATATAAATATATTTCTAAAATAACTTATAATCTATGTGCCTTTATTACAATTTTAATTTGTCATCTGAAACTGTTAAAGTAAGTTTAAATATCTACAAAGAATGAATTACCAATATATTGTAAATATTTGACATTTAAAAATAAATTTGCTATGATATACTTTTCAATGGACCTAATGGAACATATATGCAATTCACTTTGACAACTAAATTCATTAATTTAAAAAATTTACATATTATTAAAAATTTGAACATTTTTATCTTGAATTTATATTTTTATATCTTTCATTAGATCCCAATATTTTATCCTCAAATAATATATTTACATGATGAAAATATATTTATTATCTTATGCTTCCTAGAGGGAACAATAGATATCTAAATTTATCATTTTTTTTTAAGATAAATTTATTTTTTTTTTATTTTTATTATTATTATTTTTTTTCCAGTGGGTTTTGTCATACATTGATATGAATCAGCCATGGATTTACATGTATTCCCAATCCCGATCCCCCCTCCCACCTCCCTCTCCACCCGATTCCTCTGGGTCTTCCCAGTGCACCAGGCCGGAGCACTTGTCTCGTGCATCCCACCTGGGCTGGTGATCTGTTTCACCATAGATAGTATACATGCTGTTCTTTTGAAATATCCCACCCTCACATTCTCCCACAAAGTTCAAAAGTCTGTTCTGTATTTCTGTGTCTCTTTTTCTGTTCTGCATATAGGGTTATCGTTATCACCTTTCTAAATTCCATATACATGTGTCAGTATGCTGTAATGTTCTTTATCTTTCTGGCTTACTTCACTCTGTATAATGGGCTCCAGCTTCATCCATCTCATTAGGACTGGTTCAAATGAATTCTTTTTAACGGCTGAGTAATATTCCATGGTGTATATGTACCACAGCTTCCTTATCCATTCATCTGCTGATGGGCATCTAGGTTGCTTCCATGTCCTGGCTATTATAAACAGTGCTGCGATGAACATTGGGGTGCACGTGTCTCTTTCAGATCTGGTTTCCTCAGTGTGTATGCCCAGAAGTGGGATTGCTGGCTCATATGGCAGTTCTATTTCCAGGTTTTTAAGAAATCTCCACACTGTTTTCCATAGCGGCTGTACTAGTTTGCACTCCCACCAACAGTGTAAGAGGGTTCCCTTTTCTCCACACCCTCTCCAGCATTTATTGCTTGTAGACTTTTGGATAGCAGCCATCCTGACTGGCGTGTAATGGTACCTCATTGTGGTTTTGATTTGCATTTCTCTAATAATGAGTGATGTTGAGCATCTTTTCATGTATTTGTTAGCCATCTGTATGTCTTCTTTGGAGAAATGTCTGTTTAGTTCTTTGCCCCATTTTTTGATTGGGTCATTTATTTTTCTGGAATTGAGCTGCAGGAGTTTTTTGTATATTTTTGAGATTAATCCTTTGTCTGTTTCTTCATTTGCTATTATTTTCTCCCAATCTGAGGGCTGTCTTTTCACCTTACTTATAGTTTCCTTTGTAGTGCAAAAGCTTTTAAGTTTCATTAGGTCCCATTTGTTTAGTTTTGCTTTTATTTCCAATATTCTGGGAGGTGGGTCATAGAGGATCTTGCTTTGATTTATGTCGGAGAGTGTTTTGCCTATGTTCTCCTCTAGGAGTTTTATAGTTTCTGGTCTTACATTTAGATCTTTAATCCATTTTGAGTTTATTTTTGTGTATGGTGTTAGAAAGTGTTCTAGTTTCATTCTTTTACAAGTGGTTGACCAGTTTTCCCAGCACCACTTGTTAAAGAGGTTGTCTTTTTTCCATTGTATATCCTTGCCTCCTTTGTCAAAGATAAGGTGTCCATAGGTTCGTGGATTTATCTCTGGGCTTTCTATTCTGTTCCATTGATCTATATTTCTGTCTTTGTGCCAGTACTATACTGTCTTGATGACTGTGGCTTTGTAGTAGAGTCTGAAGTCAGGCAGGTTGATTCCTCCAGTTCCATTCTTCTTTCTCAAGATTACTTTGGCTATTCGAGGTTTTTTGTATTTCCATACAAATTGTGAAATTCTTTGGTCTAGTTCTGTGAAAAATACCGTTGGTAGCTTGATAGGGATGCAATACTCATATCAGATAAAATAGACTTTCAAATAAAGGAAGTGAAAAGAGACAAAGAAGGACACTACATAATGATCAAAGGATCAATCAAAAAAGAAGATATAACAATTATAAATATATATGCACCCAACATAGGAGCACCGCAATATGTACGGCAAATGCTAACAAGTATGAAAGAGGAAATTAATAGTAACACAATAATAGTGGGAGACTTTAATACCCCACTCACAACTATGGATAGATCAACTAAACAGAAAATTAACAAGGAAACACAAACCTTAAATGACACAATGGACCAGCTAGACCTAATTGATATCTATAGGACATTTCACCCCAAAACAATCAACTTCACCTTTTTCTCAAGTGCACATGGAACATTCTCCAGAATAGATCACATCCTGGGCCATAAATCTGGTCTTGGAAAATTCAAAAAACTTGAAATCATTCCAGTCATCTTTTCTGACCACAGTGCAGTAAGATTAGATCTCAATTACAGGGAAAAAATTGTTAAAATTTCAAACATATGGAGGCTAAATAACACGCTTCTGAATAACCAACAAATCATAGAAGAAATCAAAAAAGAAATCAAAATATGTATAGAAATGAATGAAAATGAAAACACAACAACCCAAAACCTATGGGACACTGTAAAAGCAGTGCTAAGGGGAAGGTTCATAGCATTACAGGCTTACATCAAGAAACAGGAAAAAAAACAATTAAATAACCTAACTCTACACCTAAAGCAATTAGAGAAGGAAGAAATGAAGAACCCCAGAGTTAGCAGAAGGAAAGAAATCTTAAAAATCAGGGCAGAAATAAATGCAAAAGAAACTAAAGAGACCATAGCAAAAATCAACAAAGCTAAAAGCTGGTTTTTTGAAAAAATAAACAAAATTGACAAACCATTAGCAAGACTCATTAAGAAACAAAGAGAGAAAAACCAAATTAACAAAATTAGAAATGAAAATGGAGAGATCACAACAGACAACACTGAAATACAAAGGATCATAAGAGACTACTACCAGCAGCTCTATGCCAATAAAATGGACAACTTGGATGAAATGGACAAATTCTTAGAAAAGTATAACTTTCCAAAACTGAACCAGGAAGAAATAGAAGATCTTAACAGACCCATCACAAGCAAGGAAATCGAAACTGTCATCAAAAATCTTCCAGCAAACAAAAGCCCAGGACCAGATGGCTTCACAGCTGAATTCTACCAAAAATTTAGAGAAGACCTAACACCTATCTTACTCAAACTCTTCCAGAAAATTGCAGAAGAAGGTAAACTTCCAAACTCATTCTATGAGGCCACCATCACCCTAATTCCAAAACCAGACAAAGATGCCACAAAAAAAGAAAACTACAGGCCAATATCACTGATGAACATAGATGCAAAAATTTTTAACAAAATTCTAGCAAACAGAATCCAACAACATATTAAAAAAATCATACACCATGACCAAGTGGGCTTTATCCCAGGAATGCAAGGATTCTTTAATATCCGCAAATCAATCAATGTAATTCACCACATTAACAAATTGAAAGATAAAAACCATATGATTATCTCAATAGATGCAGAGAAAGCCTTTGACAAAATTCAACACTCATTTATGATTAAAACTCTCCAAAAAGCAGGAATAGAAGGAACATACCTCAACATAATAAAAGCTATATATGACAAACCCACAGCAAGCATCACCCTCAATGGTGAAAAATTGAAGGCATTTCCCCTGAAATCAGGAACAAGACAAGGATGCCCACTCTCACCACTACTATTCAACATAGTGTTGGAAGTTTTGGCCACAGCAATCAGAGCAGAAAAAGAAGTAAAAGGAATCCAGATAGGAAAAGAAGAAGTAAAACTCTCACTGTTTGCAGATGACATGATCCTCTACATAGAAAACCCTAAAGACTCTACCAGAAAATTACTAGAGCTAATCAATGAATATAGTAAAGTTGCAGGATATAAAACTAACACACAGAAATCCCTTGCATTCCTATATACTAACAATGAAAAAACAGACAGAGAAATTAAGGAAACAATACCATTCACCATTGCAACAAAAAGAATAAAATACTTAAGAGTATATCTACCTAAAGAAACAAAGGACCTATACATAGAAAACTATAAAACACTCATGAAAGAAATCAAAGAGGACACAAACAGATGGAGAAACATACCGTGTTCATGGATTGGAAGAATTAATATTATCAAAATGGCTATTCCACCCAAAGCAGTCTATAGATTAAATTTATCATTTTAAAAATGTTTCTGTGGACTGTTTTTTCCGGAGGATTCTTTTTTATTTTTTTTTCTTTCTGCATTGAGATAGCATGAAAAGTTTTAGAACATATTGGCCAATTTATTGGAAATTTATTTCTTAATACCATAGATGAGATTTATATTTCCAAATGCTTCAGGAATTCATAAATTAAAATTGCATATTGCCAAAGAGAGAGTTTTTAGTATTTCTTCTTATCTTCCTTTATACTGAGAAGTCTTTTTTTTTTATATAAACAAGTAGGTAGGAATAAAACAAATTTTATTCTAACAATGACATCAATATTTTGCTCTTTTCTTGTTATATGCCAAGATCAAGCATTGTTATAAAATAAAAATTAAATTTAGTAGTCGGTCTGCTGTCAAACTATACATTTCCTTTTAACTTCTTTGAAAACAATGAATCAAAAACCACTTATTTATCACGACATCAAATGATGTAGTTATTCCTGTAGTAAATTCATTTCACTTTGTTTAATGAGTTAAAATTCGATGAAACTAGAACAAAAATCTCACCATGTTACTGGAAACAGTGCCATTTAAGATCGTGACAGCTGCACAGATTGCATGTGGACTAAATCATGTATTCAGTTCTATTTTCATTTTCTAGATCCTTTTAATGTGTTGAATGGCATGACTTAGACTTCCAGCTTCCACTTAGGGTGTTGAAAGCTGGAAAGAAAGTCTTTTCCAGCCTCACAAAAACACAAAGAGACAAATAAACTGCAAAATTACAACTTTTATTGGGCCCATCAGGGAGCTGATGTTGCAGGGCAACCAAATTATCCAAAATCTGAGGAACGACAGTGGCCAAGAGAGATGAGAAGCAAGCGCTATTCACCAGGGAGGAAGTCAGATGTCATAGAGATTGTACAAAGAATTTAACTGAAAGCATTAATTGCTAAAAGTCAAGTCTCTTTTCCACTGATCTCACTGAGTCCTTTGGAGGAAAGTTTGGCTTAGGGCAGAAGTCCTGAGCAAGTCTTCCTGGGGGATGGAGCAGAGGCTGCTGAGAGAATGGTACACAGTCCCACCCCTATGTATCTTCCCCTCACCCCCATATTTACCCAAGAAACAACAGTTTTAGGGCATTTGGGGAAAGGCAGCATACAGCATGATCTGTAGCCTGTTACCTTGGGTTCAGGTAAAGTTACACTCCTGCTCTGTGTGGAGGTGGGGAGGGAGATGTGGAGAAATCTTTACATCTGCAGGAAAGGGGCAAAAACATGTCCTTGGCCCATGGAGGAGGCAGCGTTGCTAAATCCTCATTGGTCACATATTCAGGGATGCAGTGCCTAATAGGGTCAATAGAACAGCAGAGGAACAATCCGTCCACTTCTGACCTTAAAGCAAAAGACCAATAATGGTCAAGTCACAGGTAACAAATAAGATCATCCCTCTACAGGTTTCCCAGTTGGCTTGGTGCTAAAGAACCTGCCGGCCAATACAGGAGCCCCAAGATACGGGTTCGATATCTGGGTTGGGAAGAATCCCTGAGGAGGAAATGGCAACCCACTCCAATATTCTTGCCTGGAAAATTCCATGAACAGAGGAGCCTGGCTGGCTGTAGTCCATGAGGTCACAAAGAATCAGACACAACTGAGCACATGCAAGCCTGTAGCAATAGGCCTCTCTGGAACAGACGTGTGGACATGGGGCGGGGTGGGGGGAAGGGGAGGGTGGGATGTATGGAGAGAATAACATGGAAACTTACATTACCGTATGGAAAATAGATAGCCAATGGGAATTTTCTGTGTGACTCAGGGAACTCAACCTGGGGCTCTGAAACAACCCAGCGGGGTAGGATGGGGAGGGAGATGGGGGGCAGGCTCAAGAGGGAGGGGGCATGTGTATACTTATGGCTGATTCATGTTAATGGCAGAAACCAACACAATTCTGTAGAGCAATTATCCTTCAGTTAAAAAAAAAAAAAAAGGCCCTCTCTGAGATTCAGTTGAAATGGGAAGATGTGAAGTAGAGGGTGGAGTGAGTAGTCACTGAGAGAAAGCCAAAAAACAAGCAATCAAAGTACCCCGCAGTACTCACCATGGACAGGGCAGAGCAGCAGAGGACCATGCTGAGAGCTCCCTAGGTGGCGTCACAGCCCAGGAACCCAGAGCCTGGGACACTCTGAATCTCACATGGGGCCAATGGTAAATCTTCCCAAACTTTGACTCAGAGGGAGAGGCTTCATTATTTTGGTCAGAAAACAAATCTACCTTTCTGTCTGGAAGGAAGACTAACTTTCAAGATTACTCACTCTATAGACATTCTTAACAAATAGTTCTGAACAAAAGTGTATCCTTTCACAGCAAGAAACCAAGAAACCCGCGAGGAATTGATTCCCAACATTCTGTTGTGCTCTATTATTTTTATGACCAATTTCTCTGGTGGATTGAATGAATCTGTAGTGTTATGTGTATCGTTGAGCACTGCTCCATTGTATCAATGGGATACATTTGTGTCCGTATACCTTTGTGTCCATATGCCGTGACTTGCTTATTTCACCTGCTGATCTAGCCTTGTGTTGTTTTTGTTCTTAGATAGGATTTTTTTCAATAACTGCTATGAGCATTGATGTACAAATCTTCATATAATCATGCATTTTTATTATCCTTTGGGATTTATGGATCATATGATAACTGTATAATTAACATTATAAGCTTGGAACATGTTTTCCAAAGAGACATCATTCTAACCAGAAGTGTATAACGTTTCTATTAGTAGTCATTCCATATGTTCATTAACACTGGTATTGACAATCATTTGAAATTTAGATTTGGTAGTGCTTGTGAAATGGTATCTCATTACAATTTCAATTGACTAATAATACTGAACAATTTTTCATATGCTTGTTTGCTATCCATATATCTTTTATTCTGATTTTCTTTGCAATCTCTTGTCAATGTAGTATTGATCATTTTTTGTCTTATTACCCTTTGTAAGAGTTCTTTATACAATCATGAATGCAAGTCATTTGTATGTTGGAAACATTTTCTCACAGTCTTCATTTTTCCTTTTTTATTTTCTTGAGAACTTCTTTGGAGTGGTTTTATCAGTTTGAAGACATGGTATAATTATTTTATTTCACCTCAGTTTACTCCCCTTTACAAACATCTTTCCCTCTCTAAATGTTTACTCTTAGAAGTTTTTAATTTCAGCTTTTACAGTTAGATCCACAGTGAATAAATTCAATATCATTATCACATAAGAATGGGTTTAATATTTTTTCCATTCAAATATATAATTGTCTTAGAATCAATTGTTGAAAGACTATCATTTCATCTTGAATTATTGTGGTGGTTTTTTTCTTCAAAATCAAATAATGATGTGTGTGTAGGTCAAATATTGGACTCTCTTTTATTCTATTAATTTCAATGTCAATAATTCATACTACCCAAATCATATTATATTATTTACTGTGGTTTTTATATTAAGTTATAAAATCAAGTAGTATATATTCTTGAACTTTGTTTTTATTTTTAAATAAATTGTTTTGGCTACTCTGAGTCCTCTACATTTCCATATAAATTGTAGAGCTGATTTCTCAATTTTTGCAGAAACAAAAGAAAACAATATAAAATCACCCACTGGCATTTTTAATAGAATTTCTTAAATTTATAATTCAGTTTAGGAACAACAGACTTCTCTATAATCTTGATTCTTCCAGTCAATGACGTATTCTATCTTTACTTTTAGGAAGTCTTTTCTCATTTATTTTACTAGTTTTGGTAAACATCAGAGTACACATCTTGAAAATAGTTTATTCACTATTTTTCTGTTTATAAGTTGTTCTCAATTTTTTCTTTAACCATCTTCAAATATGCAATTTAGTATCAGTTAATATATTTGCATTGTTCAACGATCATTGTTATCCATTTCTAACACATTTCATCATCCCAGGATGAAACTGCATCCACTAACAATAACTCCCCATTTCATCCTGTCCTTACCTGCTGAGAATCACTTTTCTCCTATCCATCAACATGATTTTTCTATTCCAGGTAACTCATGTGAGTGGAATCATATAATAGTTCAATATTTGTCCTCCTTTGTGTCAATAATTTCACTTATACAGTGCCTTCAAGGTTCAACCTGATTGTACTGTATATCAGAATTTCTTTTTATTTAAAGCTGAATAATATCCTATTGCATGTATATATCACCTTTATTCATTTGTCAATGAATATTTGAGTTGTTTCCACCTTTTGGCTATTGCCAATAATGCTGTGAACATTGGCGTAGATATACCTAATCTGTTCCTGTTTTCAGTTTTTAGTGTATATACCAAGTATCATAAATAGGTGCGGAATCATAATTTGTGGAAGTGATATGTGGTTTTCCGCAGCAGTTGCATCATTTCCCATCCCCACCATCAGTGTATAATGATTCCACTTTCTTTACTTTCTTACCAATATATTTTATTATTTATTTATTTGATAATAGCTATCCCAAAGGCGTCCTTGTTGGTTTAGCTGGTAAAAAATCTGCCTGCAATGTAGGAGACTTGGATTTGATCCCTGGGTCAAGAAGATCCCCTGGAGAAGGAAATGGCAACCCACTCCAGTTTTCTTGCCTGGGAAATCCCATGTACAGAGGAGTCTGACAGGCTACAGTCCATGGGGTCGCAAGAATCAGACACAAGTAAAGCAACTGAGCACCATAGATAACAAAGTCATGATGTGGTATCTTACTGCGGTTGTGATTTGCATTTCCCTAATTATTTGTGCACTGAAGAATTGATGCTTTTGAAGTGTGGTGTTGGAGAAGACTCTTGAGAGTCCCTTGGACTGCAAGGAGATCCAACCAGTCCATCCTAAAGGAGATCAGTCCTGGGTGTTCATTGGAAGGATTGATGCTGAAGCTGAAACTCCAGTACTTTGGCCACCTTATGCGAAGAGCTGACTCATTGGAAAAGACCCTGATGCTGGGAGGGATTGGGGGGAGGAGGAAAAGGGGACGACAGAGGATGAGATGGCTGGATGGCATCATCGACTCGTTGGGCATGAGTTTGAGTAAACTCCGGGAGTTGGTGATGGATAGGGAGGACTGGCGTGCTGCGATTCATGGGGTCACAAAGAGTTGGACACGACTGAGCGACTGAATTGAACTGAACTGAATTATTTGTGATGTTGCTCTTTTATTTGCTTACTGACCCTTTGAATATCCTATTTGCAGAAATGTTTGTTCATATCATTTGTTCATGTTTTAATCAAGTTGTCATTTTTGTTGTTTTTGATAAGTTGTGTGAATTCTTTTAAAAGAAGATAATAATACCCATCAGGTATATAATTTGCAAATATTCATTTCATTCTGTGGATTGCCCTTTCACTCCTTTGATATGGTACTCAGTGTTTTTAAAATTCTTCTGTAAATGGCAACTTTAAAATTTCATTTTATAAATGTTTTTGATTACAGCCTTGTGTTGCTTTTGTCCACTGCCCCAAAACAGTTGCTTTATGTGTATTGTTCAGATTTATTAGTTTTTAGAGTGGGAAGACTCATCTTATATCTTTATTCCTTATAACCAGAGGAGAAAAGTTTAGAGATATGACATGGTTTTTAAATTCATATAGTTATCCTTTCTGTCCACTTTGAATTCAAAATGTGGGCCAAAATATTTCTATCTATACAATTTATTCTCAACACAAACATATCTAAGGCAAAAAAAGCACATGAATCTCTGATGGGTTTATGGTGACTTAATTGTTCAAGAGAGGCTTCACTGCTATTCACATTTCAAATTTTATATTTGTCTAAAGTCCTGAAAGCAGGAGCAGAAGGTCTTGAAATAATGAACTTCAAGTTTCAGAGCCCCTCCCTTGAATAGATTCCTATGATTGCTTGGAGTTACTGTTAGTTGTAGACTCTTCTAGGAGAGGAAATGAAGACAGATTGCAAGCAAGAAGCATTTCTATGTAAGCAGTTCTGGTAAATTGCCTAAAGCAATTTCACAAGAAATGGACCTTGAACTCCAATGTTCCAGTAATTATTTATGACCTTTTTTCTTATTGTAAATAAATATTTACATCCATGCCTAACTTTATATTTATAATTATGTGTTTCTTAAAGCAGGCTCCTTATCTTTTATAAGTTTCCATCTCTTTAAAATCATAATTTGTCTTTGCCATTGGAGAGATACTCAGTTGTGAAAATTAATTAAATGAGAACTATGCCATTATTTTTGAATGTTGGAAGAGGATAATTTAAATAAAGAAGGTAAGAAAAAAGACTTGACATAATGCCTCAACAAAAGACTTTCTTTTAGGCAGGATATATTTAGTATTTATAAAATTTGAGTATATGAAAAAATAAATCCTTTTGAACAGCCTTACTTATTTACCCTTGCAAAATCTTCAGGTATCTGGAACATGTGTGTGTCCCAGTTTGAGGATTGCAATCCTGGGAAACTTTATTGGTGGTAAATAATCCTTTCAATGTAATTACTTGAATTTGTTGTTGTTCAATTTCTCAGTCATATCCGACTCTTTGCGACTCCATGAACTGCAACATGCCAGGCTTCCCTGTCTATCACTAACTCCCAGAGCTTGCTCAAACTCATGTCCATCAAGTCAGTGATGCCATCCAGTCATCTCATCCTCTGTCGTCCCCTTCTCCTCCTGCCTTCAATCTTTCCCAGCATCAGGGGCTTTTCAAATGAGTTGGCACTTCACCTCAGGTGGCCAAATTATTGGAGCTTCAGCTTCAGCGTCAGTCCTTCTAATGAATATTCAGGATAGTTTTCCTTTAGGATTGACTGATTTGATCTCCATATAGTCCAAGGGACTCTCAAGAGTCTTCTCCAACAACACAGTCAAAAGCATCAATTCTCCGACCCTCAGCCTTCTTTATGGTCCAACTCTTACATCCATACATGACTATTGGAAACACCATAGTTTTGACTAGATGGACCTTTGTTGGCAAAGTAATGTCTCTGTTTTTTAACGTGCTGTCTAGGTTTGTCGGTTTTTCTTCCAAAGAGCAAGCGTCTTTTAATTTCATGCAGTCACAATCTGCAGTGATTTTGGAGTCCACAAAAATAAAGTCTGTCACTGTTTCCTTTTTTTCCCCATCTATTTGCCATGAATCATTTGAATGGTTTAATCATTTAATGATGCTGAGATTGTGTAACTCAGATTGGGGACTTAAGCCCACGGTCTTTTAACTGAGATCACACACTTGCTCTCAGGACTTAATGAAGCTTGGGTTCTTGATGTCTCATCACTGAAAGAATTTAGTGAGAGACAAAGTGATAGGTAAGAAGTGGATTAATTTGGAGAGAAACACTCCACAGACTGAGTGTGGGCCATGTTTGAAGGCAAGAGAAACTCGAGGGTATGGGGTTGTGTTTTTAAAGGGGTGTGTGATTTCATAGGCTGAGTGGGAAGAGTATTCGAGCTATTTTGGGGAAGTTGAGGGTATTCCCAGGAATTGGGCTACCACCTGCTTTTTGACATTTATGGTTGGCCTTGAAATTGCCATGGCACTGTGGGTGTGCCATTTAGCTTGTTAATGTGTTGTAATGAATGTATACTGAGGCTCAAGGTCTGGTGGAAGTCAACCTGTCTCATCTTGGATCTATTATACTTGATTCCAATCAGTTTATGCCATGTCTCAGGCTATGTCATTACTTTAAAGGTGTGCCCTACCCCTTCCCTCTTGTTTCATTACTGTGTTATATCTGTGTAAATTGTCACCCTGCTTATTTAACTTATATGCAGAGTACAGCATGAGAAATGCCGGGCTGGATGAAGCACAAGCTGGAATCAAGATTCCCAGGAGAAATATAAATAACCTCAGATATGCAGATGACACCACCCTTATGACAGAAAGTGAAGAAGAACTAAAGAGCCTCCTTATGAAAGTGAAAGAAGAGAGTGAAAAAGTTGGCTTAAAAATTAACATTCAGAAAACTAAGATCATGGCATCCAGTCCCATCACTTCATGGCAAATAGATGGGGAAAGAGTGGAAATAGTGGCTGACTTTATTTTTGGGGGGATCCAAAATCACTGCATGTGGTGACTGCAGCCATGAAACTAAAAGACTCTTACTCCTTGGAAGGAAAGTTATGACCAACCTAAACAGCATAATAAAAAGCAGAAACATTACTTTGCCAACAAATATCTGTCTAGTCAAGGCTATGGTTTTTCCAGTGGTCATGTATGAATGTGAGAGTTGGACTGTAAAGAAAGCAGAGCACAGAAGAATTGATGCTTTTGAGCTATGGTGTTGGAGAAGACTCCTAAGAGTCCTTTGGACTGCAAGGAGATCCAACCAGTCCATTCTAAAGGAAATCAGTCCTGAATATTCATTGGAACGACTGATGCTAAAGCTGAAACTCCAATACTCTGGCCACCTGATGGGAAGAACTGACTCATTTGCAAAGACCCTGATGCTGGGAAAGATTGTAGTCAGGAGGAGTAGGGGATGGCAGTGGATGAGATGGTTGGATATGCCTTCAGTCTTCAGATTCATGACTCAATGGACATGAATTTGGGTAAACTCTGGGAGTTTGTAATGGACAGGGAGGCCAGCATGCTGCAGTCCATGGGGTTGCAGAGAGTCAGACACAACTGAGCTACTGAACCAACTGAGTCTGTGTACAATCTTGATACCACTTTTTTATTTTGTCATATAGTCTGATTTGTGTTCATCAGGTCAGAGTAATTTTTCAATGACATATATTTTGTTCTTTTTTGGGAGAAGGACAGACATCTGTTCTGTCTTTATGCCTATTTGTCTGTGGTGTGTGCTTAGTCGTTCAGTCGTGTCTGACTCTTGCAACCCCGTAGGCTGTAGCCTGCTAGGCTCCTCTGTCCACGGGATTCTCCAGGCAAGAAAACTGGAGTGGGTTGCTATTTCCTTCTCCAGGGGATCTTCCTGACCCAGAAATCAAACCCAGGCAGACTCTTTACTGACTGAGCTATGAGGGAAGCCCTTATACCTATTTATATTTCCCTTATTTCTCATTGAACAATAGTTACTATGTTGTAAGCAACAAAACAGTCACTGTAAAGTGCAGCTAGCTGCGGGTTCTAACTGACATCTATCCATTACTGTGTGACATTAGAACAAATGCACTTTTCAGGTCTCTCTTTTCAGTAGAAGTTACCAGTCTTACTTTGAGATGGCCACCATTAACTTAAACTACATGCAGAAAACTCTATGGGGGTAAAGATAAACGTTCAACTAAGAAAGAAGCTACCTTTTCTCTCTTTTTGGTTTTTAGATTTTTATACATGCATGTGAATTAGATGTAAATAATACCTCAAAGTGCATGCACTTACTTGCCCCAGCTCTTCCCAGTTTCAAACCTTATTTTAGACACACAATCACTTTTAACTCTCTTCTGTTTGTTTGAACTAGTAGTTCTGTAATATGGAGTTTTAGACGTCCCTAGCCATTACTCTGAAGGAGATAAGTCCTGGGTGTTCATTGGAAGGACTGATGCTGAAGCTGAAACTCCAATACTTTGGCTAACTCATGCGAAGAGTTGACTCATTGGAAAAGACCCTGATGCTGGGAGGGATTAGGGGCAGGAGGAGAAGGAGACGACAGAGGATGAGATGGCTGGATGGCATCACTGACTCGATGGGCATGAGTTTGAGTAAACTCCAGGAGTTTGTGATGGACAGGGAGGCCTGGTGTGCTTCGATTCATGGGGTCACAAAGAGTCGGACACGACTGAGCGACTGAACTGAACTGAACTGAACCATTACTCTGGCACTAATAAGTTTGCTTCTTACATTTTTTCCCCCCATTGCATGCACATTGATTTTAGTCACTCAGCTAAATCACTTATAGCTAATTTACTTGCATGTTTTCCAAATGTTTTTTACTAACACTCATTTATAGTTGCCCACTTTTCCTTCATTTTGATTCTGTATTTTTGTACCTTATCCCATTCTTTTTGTTACCATTTCATGTGTTTCAGTAGAGAATTGATTTAGTATTTATGTTTACCACAGGGTTTTTAAACAAGGACTTCTCAATTACACAGGGTCACTGAGTTCATTCTATTTACTCCTACATAAAAGCATTAAGTGCAGAAACTGACATTAAAAGATGTTTGATAAATGTAAGTCTCCTTTTCTCCTTCCTTCCTCATCTTACTGAGATGTAAGTACTCTATTAGGTTTGATGAAGCATCTAGTAATGGGGACTGCATTCATGGATGGGCTCCTTTCCTGACATGCACAACGTAATGAGTTAACATAAAACACAAACCATTTTCCCTGGAATTTAAGTGATTACAGGAAAGACATACATAGATGATGTTTACTTTCCTTGCTTTAGATCATCTATAATAAAGCCCTGTGTCAGTTCACATAGATGCTTTCTAATATAGTATCTCATTTTTAGATTGAAATCATAATATCCTATAAATTTTCTAACCAAATTATTTCTGTGCATAACATAAGTGTATAACATTTTTATAATAGGATGATAACATGTCAAGGAGAGCCTAATGTATTGATATTTGAAATTTTCTGGAAAGCCTCATAAATATTGTGACTCAAATGTACACTTAAAAGCTCATGAAGTTTACACAGATCTAAATTCCAGTACCATCTATTTATTTTTTCCTCCGTAACAAGGAATGAATTTTTATATACGTTTAAAATAGAGAAAAAACTAAGATTTCATCCCCAGCTTTTCAAAAACATGAATTCCTGCATATTTTTTCCACTTGTACAAAAGATCAGCTCAATTAAAATCATATACTATAGGATTTCAGAAATAATGAAAATAAATGTGATTTATCAAGTTGTATTCTTTGAAGAATTACTTAAATTTACATGGTTCTCATAACTGAAACTTCAACTATGCTTGTATCCTGTTTAATAATCCAATTTCTATGAACTGAATATAGAAGCTAGAAAGGTTAAAATATGAAAATCTTATAATATAAAAGGAATAATCTTTATACAATGATGACCTCCAAGGAAGGATACAGTATAGGACTATTCCCAATGTTTTGTGGTTTGAAGTTATTTACTATGTTTGTGTTTTAGTTTTGATTCAGGCATAGTTTTTAGGTCAAAGCTTTAATCAGATATCCATGATTCAAAGGATTTCAGGAGATGGGTAAATCTATTGACTTTGTATGTAAAAAGAAATAATACTATACATATTAGAGTTTCTATGTGCTTTAAGATTCTCAGCAAACTCTATAAAATTACTTTTTAAGAATTGCTGCAAGCAATATGCTTTAAATAATCACTTGATGCTTTTATATCATTTACCAATATGACTTTTTGCAGTTTTAAACTTTAATTTTTATTTTATATTGGAGCACAGTCAGTCTACAATGTTGTGTTTGGTTCAGGTGTACAACAAAGTGATTAGACTAATTTTATTAATAGTAGACATTACCCTACTTCCTGTTAAAAATATTTTTGAAAATGAAAAGTCAAGTATTTTTGCCTTTTGCAAAATGCTTATCTATTTGAACTTTGCATATGAGCTTTTTCTATAATATTTAAATTTTAAAGGTTAAGAGCAAATACAGAAACAAAAATCAAGTAATATAGCAGTGTTTGAAAGAGATTTTTCCCACTGCAACAAAATACAACTGAAATTCTCAAAAAAGAAAATGTGATGAATGGTATTATCTGAAAATTAATACCAGTAAGCCATTATAAGTTTCCCAGGCTTTTCTTGAAAGTAACAGAAACTATCTAGTTACCATTGCCATATATTTCCAGCTAATGTTAGAAAAAGAAAGAAAGGAAGAAAAACTAGGAAATTAGAAGGGGTATTTATTTGATTTCTAGTTTTTAAAGTTATCATAGTGAAAATTTACATCTTTACCTCATGTGCGAGAAAAAGGGGATGGAGTATGCTTAAACAAGTGGGAAGGATTCTAAAATAATACATTATTAGTGGAGATTAAGAATGTTTTTGAAAAGGAAAACCATTTCCTTCTGTAAACAGTTGCAGAGTTGTCACATATGCAAGCTCACCATTGTGTAACTAGCAGAATGAAACAGAATGTGGTGGGAAGAACTTGTCACAGGTGAATACAGAAAGTTCCTACTTGTCATGTTGTAGTCAAATTCTGCTCACACCATCTCCACATCTGACCTTAGGCAACTAATATGCATTCTGCAGTTTCCCTGGTGACTCAGATGGTTAAGAATCTGCCTGCAATGCAGGAGATCTGGTTTTGATCCCTGAGTTGGGAAGATCCCCTAGAGAAGCGAATGGCTACCCACTCCAGTATTCTTGCCTGGAGAATCCCATGGACAGAGGAGCCTGGTGGGCTACAGTCCATGGAGTCACAGAGTCAGACATGAGCGAGCACATAGCATTCTTACTTTCATGCTTTCTATGGGAAAGTCCCTGCTGGCTCAGTGGTAAAGAATCTGCCTGCAATATAGGAGACCTGGGTCAGGAAACTACCCTAAGAAGGAAATGGCAATCCAGTCCAGTAATCTTGCCTGGGAAATCCCATGAACAGAGGAGCCTGGCAGACTACAGTCCACAGGGTCACAGCATCAGACTCAACCTAGAGACTAAATCACCACCACATGCCATTCTGTGACCACAGACACATTGTGCATTTTTTACATCTGTACAAAAATAGAACAATGTATAAAAAGGATGTCTGTACTTGGTGGGACTTGTTTCCTTACTTTTGTTTAATTTATCAGTAGTTGTTTGCTTTCAATTGCTACATAGTATTCTTTGAATAGTTGTTGTTTAGTCACTAAGTCCTGTCTGACTCTTTTGTGACCCCATGGACTCTAGCCTGCCAGGCTCCTCTGTCCATAGCAAGAATACCGTAATGGTTCACCATTTCCTTCTCCAGGGGATCTTCCAGACCCAGGGATGGAACCTATGTCTCCTACATTGCAGGCAGGTTCTTTACCACTGAGCCACCAGAGAAGCCCTCCCTTGAATAGATAAACCATAAATTGTTTAGCCATTCACTGGTTAATGCACCTTTGGATTGTTTCCAGACTTAGGCTACTGTTATTAAAGCTATTATAAAAACTTACATATGTGAGTTCTAATGTGTTCGAAAGTTTTTATTTTATTGTGTAAATAACCAGTAATTAAATTCATATATCAATTATAAATTTATAAAATTTTTTCAAAATAATTTTATTATTTTGCACCTAGACAAGCAGTGCATATGTGTTCTAGTAACTTTTTGTCCTCACAAAACCTGATCTTATTAGTGTTTTTAATGCTATCATTTTTGCATATGTGTCTTAGTACTGCAGTGTTAATTTCCAGTTCCCTGAGTAACGATACAGAGGAGATTTCTGTATATTTATTGGGCATTCATATATGTACACAATGTTTGTTCAAATTTTTTGTCTGGATTATTTGTTTTATTATCATTTATTTCTAGGAGTTTATTATAGTTTTTGTTTGCAAGTCTTTTGTGTGGTATATGTTCTGTGAACAGTTTCTCACAGTCTTTGAAATGTCTTTGCATATTCTAAGTGGTGGTTCCAAAGAAAGGAAACTTTTTACAAGTTGTATATACTGTTCAGTTCAGTTCAGTCACTCATGAGTGTCTGACTGTTTGCGACCCCATGAACCACAGCATGCCAGACCTCCCTGTCCATCACTAATTCCCGGAGTTCCCCCAAACCCATGTCCATTGAGTTGGTGATGCCATCCAACCATCTCATCCTCTGTTGACCCCTTCTCCTGCACTCAATCTTTCCCAACATCAGGGTCTTTTCCAAAGAGTCAGCTCTTCACATCAGGTGGCTAAAGAATTGGAGTTTCAGCTTCAACATCAGTCCTTCCAATGAACACTGCTCTAGGATTGACTGCTTGGATCTCCTTGGAGTCCAAGGGACTCTCAAGAGTCTTCTCCAACACCACAGTTCAAAAGCATCAATTCTTCAGTGCTCAGCTTTATTTATAGTCCAACTCTCACATCCATACATGACCACTGGAAAAACCATAGCCTTGACTAGACGGACCTTTGTTGACAAAGTAATGTCTCTGCTTTTTAATAGGCTGTCTAGGTTGGGTACTATCTAAAATATTTGTGGTCTAATTTTAGGTCACACAGATTTCATCTCTGATTTCTTCCAATAGTGTTATATCTTTAAGACTATGATGACTCTATTTTTTTATGAGTACTGTGTGGTAATGATTGAAAATAATTTATTTTCCATTTAGATTTCTAGTTGTTTCATCACTATTTAGTGAAAAGATTATTGTTTCACCATTCAATTAAGTTGATAAAGTTGTTGAAAAACAGTTGGAGATATACATATAGGTTTATTTTCATTCTCTATTCTTTTATATTGATCTGAGGGCTTATCTTCATGATTATTCCAGTCTGAAAGGGCTTGTTTACTGTAACCTTATAGTAAGTTTGAAAATTAGGCAATGTAAGTCTCTTAGCTTTATATTTCCTCTTCCAAATTGTTTTGGATAAACTAGATCTTTTAAGTATCATACAAAATTTAGAATAAATTTATCTATATTAAGAAAAAAAATGAATATGATTACCATTGTGTCTGTGCATTCTCAGTTGTATCCAACTCTGTGGCTATAGCCCTCCAGGCTTCTCTGACTGTAGAATTTTCCAGGCAGGAATACTGAAGTGGGGTGTGATTTCCTTCTCCAGGAAATCTTCCCAACACAGAGGTCAAATCTGCATATCCTGCAGTGGCAAGTGGGTTCTTCACCAGTTGAGCTACCAGGTAAGTCATGATTGTTATTGATATTGTCTACAGATCAATTTGCAGAAAGTTGATACCCTAAAAATATTTTGTTCGAATTCATGATATATATCTACAATGATTTTCATTTTTTTCTGTAATTTTTCTAACAGCAGTTTATGGTCTCCAACCAATCTTTTTGTTAAATTTATCATTATGAATTTTATATTTAATGATGCAAAGAAAATTAAATTATTTAACTTTTTTATTTCTTGCTTCTTATATGTACAAATACACTTGACTGTGGGTTAACCTTTCTGATATCATCCTTGATAAATTCACTATTTAGTTCTCATAGCAAAATTGTAGTTGTCATAGAATTTTCTAGTAGTTATTTACACTGGAGTATTGTTGTTGTTCAGTCACTCAGCAGTGTCCAGCCCTTTTTGAACACACGAACTGCAACATGCCAGCTTCCCTCTACTTAGCTATCTCCCAAATTTCCTTAAACTCATGTCCATTGAGTAGATTATGTCATGCAAACATCTCATCCTCTATTGCCCCCTTCACCTCCTGCCCTCAATCTTACCCAGTTTCATGGTCTTTTCCAACAAATAAGCTCTTCATATTAGGTGGCCAAATTATTGGAGTTTCAGCATCAGCATCAGTCCTTCCAATGAATATTCAGGGTTGATTTTCTTTAGGATTGAATTGTTCAATCTTATTGCTGTCCAAGGGACTCCAAAAAGTCTTCTTCAGTGCCACAGATCAAAAGCATAAAATCTTTGACACTCAGCCTTCTTTATGGTCCAACTTTCACATCCATACATGACTACTGGAAAAGCCATAACCTTGACTAGACGGACCTTTGTTGACAAAGTAATGCCTCTGCTTTTTAAACACTAAGTCTGTCATACCTTTTCTTTCAAGGAGCAATTGTCTTTTAATTTCATGGCTGCACTCACCATCCTCAGTGGAGCCCAAGAAAATAAAGTCTGTCACTGTTTCCTTTTTTTCCCCATTTATTTGCTATGAAATGATGGGATTGGATGCCATTAACTTAGTTTTTTGAATGTTGAGTTTTAAGTCAGCTTTTTCACTCTCCTCTTTCACCTTCACCAAGAGTCTCTTTAGTTCCTTTCCACTGTCTGCCATTAGAGTGATGTCATCTGCATAACTGATGTTATTGATACTTCTTCCAGCAATCTTGATTCCAGCTTGTGCTTCATCTAGCCCAGTGTTTCTCATGATGTACTCTGCATATAAGTTAAGTAAGCAGGGAGACATTATACAGCCTTGACATGCTCCTTTCCTAATTTGTAAACAGTCCATTTTTCCATGTCCAGTGCTAAATGTTACATCTTGATCTTCTTACAGATTTCTCAGGAGGCATGTAAGGTGGGCTACTGTTCCTATTTCTTGAAGAATTATCTACAGAGTGCTGTGATCCACACAGTCAAAGTTTTAGCACAGTCAATAAAGCAGAAGTAGACAATTTTTTAATTTCCTTTTCTTTTCCTATGATCCAACAGATGTTGGCAATTTTATCTCTGGTTCCTCTGCCTTTTCTAAATCGAGCTTGAACATCTGTAAGTTCGTGATTCACATACTGTTGAAGCCTGGCTTGGGGGATTCTGGGTGTTACTGTGCTAGCGTGTGTTCAGCTCAGTTCAGTCGCTCAGTCGTGTCCGACTCTTTGTGACCCCATGAACTGCAGCACACCAGGCCTCCCTGTCCATCACCAACTCCCGGAGTTTACCCAAACCCATGTCCATTGAGTCGGTGATGCCATTCAAACATCTCATCCTCTGATATTCTCTTCTCCTCCTGCACTCAATCTTTCCCAGCATCAGGGTCTTTTCCAATGAGTCAGCTCTTCACATCAGGTGGCCAAAAGTGTTGGAGATTCAGCTTCAACATCAATCCTTCCAGTGAACACCCAGTACTGATCTCCTTTAGGTTGGACTGGTTGGAACTCCTTGCAGTCCAAGGGACTCTCAAGAGTCTTCTCCAACATCAAAACTTCAAAAGCATCCATTTTTCGGAGCTCAGCCTTCTTTATAGTCCAAATCTCACATCCATACATGACCACTGGGAAAACCATAGCCTTGACTAGATGGGCTTTTGTTGGCAAAGTAATGTCTCTACTTTTTAATATGCTGTCTAGGTTGGTCATAACTTTCCTTCCAAGGAGTAAACGTCTTTTAATTTCACAGTTACAATCACCATCTGCAGTGATTTTGGAGCCCAGAAAAATAAAGTCAGCCACTGTTTCCATTGTTTCCCCATGTATTTGCCATGAAGTAGTGGGACCAGATGACATGATCTTAGTTTTCTGAATGTTGAGCTTTAAGCCAATTTTTTCACTCTCTTCTTTCACTTTCATCAGGAGAATCTTTTATTCTTCTTCACTTTCTGCCATAAGGGTGTCATTTGTATACCTGAGGTTATTGATATTTCTCCTGGTAATCTTGATTCCAGCTTGTGCTTCTTCCAGCCCAGCATTTCTTATGATGTACTCTGCATGTAATTTAAATAAGCAGGGTGACAATATCACAGCCTTTCCTATTTGGAACCAGTCTGTTCCATGTCCAGTTCTAACTGTTGTTTCCTGACCTGCATACAGATTTCTCAAGAGGCAGGTTAGGTGGTCTGGTATTCCCATCTCTTTCAGAATTTTCCACCATTTATTGTAGTCCACACAGTCAAAGCCTTTGGCATAGTCAGTAAAGCAGAAATAGATGTTTTTCTGGAGCTCTCTTGCTTTTTCGATGATCCAGTGGATGTTGGTCTTTTGATTGCTGGATCTTCTGCTTTTTCTAAAGCCAGCTTGAACATATGGAAGTTCATGGTTCACGTATTGCTGAAGCCTGGCTTAGAGAATTTTGGGCATTACTTTACTAGCATATGAGATGAGTGCAATTGTGCGGTAGCTTGAGCATTCTTTGGCATTGCCTCTCTTTGGGATTGGAATGAAAACTGAGCTTTTCCAATCCTGTGGCCACTGCTGGGTTTTCCAAATTTGCTGGCATATTGAGTGCACACTTTCACAGCATTATCTTTCAGGATTTGAAATAGCTCAACTGGAATTCTATCACCTCCACTATTGTTGCTCATAGTGTTGCTTCCTATGGCACCCTTGACTTCATATTCCAGGATGTCTGGCTCTAGATGAGTGTGAGTGATCACACCCAAGTGATTATCTGGGTCGTGAAGATCTTTTTTGTACAGTTCTTCTGTGCATTCTTGCCACCTCTTCTTAATATCTTCTTCTTCTGTTAGGTCCATACAATTTGTGTCCTTTATTGAGCTCATCTTTGCATGAAATATTACCTTGGTATCTCTAATTTTCTTGAAGAGATCTCTAGTCTTTCCCATTCCATTGTTTTCCTCTATTTCTTTGCATTGGTCACTGAGGAAGGCTTTCTTATCTCTCCTTGCAATTCTTTGGAACTCTGCATTCAAATGGGTATATATTTCCTTTTCTCCTTTGCGTTTCACTTTTCTTCTTTTCACAGCTATTTGTAAGGCCTCCTCAGACAGCCATTTTGCTTTTTTGCATTTCTTTTTCTTGGGATTGGTCTTGATCCCTGTCTCCTGTATAATGACATGAACCTCCATCCATAGTTCATCAGGCACTGTGTCTATCAGATCTAGTCCCTTAAATCTATTTCTCACTTCTACTGTATAGTCAACTAAGGGATTTGATTTAGGTCAAATCAGAGTGGTCTAGTGGTCTTCCCCACTTCCTTCAATTTCAGTCTGAATTTGGCCATAAGGGTTTCATTATCTGAGCCACAGTCAGCTCCCAGTCTTGTTTTTGTTGACTGCATAGAACTTCTTCATCTTTGGCAGCAAAGAATATAATCAATCTGATTTCGGTGTTGACCATCTGGTGATGTCCATGTGTAGAGTCTTCTCTTGTGTTGTTGGAAGAGGGTGTTTGCTATGACCAGTGTGTTCTCTTGGCAGAACTCTATTAGCCGTTGCCCTGCTTCATTCTGTACTCTGAGGCCAAATTGCCTGTGAGATGAGTGCAAGTGTGCAGTAGTTTAGGCATTCTTTGGCATTACCTTTCTTTGGGATTGGAATGAAAACTGACATTTTCAGTCCTGTGGCCCCTGCTGAGTTTTCCAAATTCGCTGTCATATTGAGTGCAGCACTTTCACAGCATCATTGTTTAGGATTTTAAATAGCTCATAAAAGCCCAGGACCAGATGGCTTCACAGCTGAATTCTACCAAAAATTTAGAGAAGAGCTAACACCTATCTTACTCAAACTCTTCCAGAAAATTGCAGAAGAAGGTAAACTTCCAAACTCATTCTATGAGGCCACCATCACCCTAATTCCAAAACCAGACAAAGATGCCACAAAAAAAGAAAACTACAGGCCAATATCACTGATGAACATAGATGCAAAAATCCTTAACAAAATTCTAGCAAACAGAATCCAACAACATATTAAAAAAATCATACACCACGACCAAGTGGGCTTTATCCCAGGAATGCAAGGATTCTTCAATATCCGCAAATCAATCAATGTAATTCACCACATTAACAAATTGAAAGATAAAAACCATATGATTATCTCAATAGATGCAGAGAAAGCCTTTGACAAAATTCAACACTCATATATGATTAAAACTCTCCAAAAAGCAGGAATAGAAGGAACATACCTCAACATAATAAAAGCTATATATGACAAACCCACAGCAAGCATCACCCTCAATGGTGAAAAATTGAAAGCATTTCCCCTGAAATAAGGAACAAGACAAGGGTGCCCACTCTCACCACTACTATTCAACTTAGTGTTGGAAGTTTTGGCCACAGCAATCAGAGCAGAAAAAGAAGTAAAAGGAATCCAGATAGGAAAAGAAGAAGTGAAACTCTCACTGTTTGCAGATGACATGATCCTCTACATAGAAAACCCTAAAGACTCTACCAGAAAATTACTAGAGCTAATCAATGAATATAGTAAAGTTGCAGGATATAAAATTAACACACAGAAATCCCTTGCATTCCTATATACTAACAATGAAAAAACAGACAGAGAAATTAAGGAAACAATACCATTCACCATTGCAACAAAAAGAATAAAATACTTAGGAGTATATCTACCTAAAGAAACAAAAGACCTATACATAGAAAACTATAAAACACTGATGAAAGAAATCAAAGAGGACACAAACAGATGGAGAAACATACCGTGTTCATGGATTGGAAGAATCAATATTGTCAAAATGGCTATTCTACCCAAAGCAGTCTATAGATTGAATGCAATCCCTATCAAGCTACCAATGGTATTTTTCACAGAACTAGACCAAAGAATTTCACAATTTGTATGGAAATACAAAAAACCTCGAATAGCCAAAGTAATCTTGAGAAAGAAGAATGGAACTGGAGGAATCAACCTGCCTGACTTCAGACTCTACTACAAAGCCACAGTCATCAAGACAGTATGGTACTGGCACAAAGACAGAAATATAGATCAATGGAACAGAATAGAAAGCCCAGAGATAAATCCACGAACCTATGGACACCTTATCTTTGACAAAGGAGGCAATGGAAAAAAGACAACCTCTTTAACAAGTGGTGCTGGGAAAACTGGTCAACCACTTGTAAAAGAATGAAACTAGAACACTTTCTAACACCATACACAAAAATAAACTCAAAATGGATTAAAGATCTAAATGTAAGACCAGAAACTATAAAACTCCTAGAGGAGAACATAGGCAAAACACTCTCCGACATAAATCACAGCAGGATCCTCTATGACCCACCTCCCAGAATATTGGAAATAAAAGCAAAACTAAACAAATGGGACCTAATGAAACTTAAAAGCTTTTGCACTACAAAGGAAACTATAAGTAAGGTGAAAAGACAGCCCTCAGATTGGGAGAAAATAATAGCAAATGAAGAAACAGACAAAGGATTAATCTCAAAAATACACAAGCAACTCCTGCAGCTCAATCCCAGAAAAATAAATGACCCAATCAAAAAATGGGCCAAAGAACTAAACAGACATTTCTCCAAAGAAGACATACAGATGGCTAACAAACACATGAAAAGATGCTCAACATCACTCATTATTAGAGAAATGCAAATCAAAACCACAATGAGGTACCATTACACGCCAGTCAGGATGGCTGCTATCCAAAAGTCTACAAGCAATAAATGCTGGAGAGGGTGTGGAGAAAAGGGAACCCTCTTACACTGTTGGTGGGAATGCAAGCTAGTACAGCCGCTATGGAAAACAGTGTGGATATTTCTTAAAAAACTGGAAATAGAACGGCTTTATGAGCCAGCAATCCCACTTCTGGGCATACACACTGAGGAAACCAGATCTGAAAGAGACACATGCACCCCAGTGTTCATTGCAGCACTGTTTATAATAGCCAGGACATGGAAGCAACCTAGATGCCCATCAGCAGATGAATGGATAAGGAAGCTGTGGTACATATACACCATGGAATATTACTCAGCCATTAAAAAGAATTCATTTGAACCAGTCCTAATGAGATGGATGAAGCTGGAGCCCCTTATACAGAGTGAAGTAAGCCAGAAAGACAAAGAACATTACAGCATACTTACACATATATATGGAATTTAGAAAGATGGTAACAATAACCCTATATGCAAAACAGAAAAAGAGACACAGAAATACAGAACAGACTTTTGAACTCTGTGGGAGAAGGCGAGGGTGGGATGTTTCGAGAGGAATCGGGTGGAGAGGGAGGTGGGAGCGGGGATTGGGATGGGGAAGACGTGTAAATCCATGGCTGATTCATATCAATGTATGACAAAACCCACTGAAATGTTGTGAAGTAATTAGCCTCCAACTAATAAAAAAATTTAAAAAAAAAATAAAATAAAAAAATAAATAAATAAAATAGTGATGCTCCTTAAAGCCTACTTGACTTTGCATTCCAGGATGTCTTGCTCAAGCTAAGTGACCACACCTCATGATTGTCCCGGTCATTAAGGCTTTTTTGTTTAGTTTTTCTGTGTATCTTTGCCACGTCTTCTTAATATCTTCTGTTTCTGTTAGGTTCATACCATTTCTGTCCTTTATTGTTTCCAACTTTGCATGACATGTTCCTTAGGTATCTCTAATTTTCTTGAAGAGATCTCTAGTCTTTCCCATTCTACTATTTTCCTCTATTTCTTTGCAATGATCCTTTCAGAAGTCTTTCTAATCTCTCATTGAAATTCTTTGGAACACTGTGTTCAGATGGGTTTATCTTTACTTTTCTCCTTTGACTTTTGCTTCTCTTCTTTCCTCAGCTATCTGTAAGGCCTCCTCAGACAGCCACTTTGCTTCTTACATTTCTTTTTCTTTTCAACATTTTTGGTCACTGCCTCCTGTACAATGTTACAAACCTCTGTACATAGTTCTTCTGGGACTGTGTCTATCAGATCTAATCCCTTGAATCTGTTTGTCACTTCTACTGTATAATAAAGGGATTTGATTTAGGTCACACCTGAATGGCCTAGTGGTTTTCCCTACTTCCTTCTGTTTAAGTCTGAATGTTGCATAAGGAGCTGATGATCTGAGCCACAGTCAGCTCCATGTCTTGTTTTTGCTGACTGTAAAGAGCTTCTCCATCTTCAGCTCAAAGAACATATTCAATCTGATTTTGGTATTGAATATTTGGTGATATCTGTGTAGAGTGGCCTTTTGTGTTTTTGGAAGAGGCTGTTTTACATGACTAGTGCATTCTCTTGGCAAAATTCTGTTAGCCTTTGCCCTTCTTCAATTTTACTCCAAGGCCAAACTTGCCTGTTACTCCAGGTATCTATTGACTTCCTATTTTTGCATCAGTTCAGTTCAGTTCAGTTCAGTCGCTCCATTGTGTCTGACTCTTTGTGATCCCATAGACTGAAGCACGCCAGGCCTCCCTGTCCATCACCAACTCCTGGAGTTTACTCAAACTCGTGTCCATTGAGTCCATGATGCCATCCAACCATTTCATCCTCCGTCATCTCCTTCTCCTCCTGACTTAAATCTTTCCCAGCATCAGGGTGTTTTCAAATGAGTCAGCTCTTCCTATAAAGAATCCAAAGTACTGGAGTTTCAGCTTCAGCATCAGTCCTTCCAATGAATGTTCAGGACTGATTTCCTTTAGGATGGACTGGTTAGATCTCCTTGTAGTCCAAGGGACTCTCAAGAGTCTTCTCCAAACACTGCATTCAAAAGTATCAATTCTTTTGTGTTCAGCTTTCTTTATAGTACAACTTTTTCTTTGTTGTACTGCTATTTAGATTCAAGTTCAAAATCTACTTTGTGGTTAGTGTTTACACTTGAATTGTGTCTGCTCTTGTGCCAAGTATAGCTAAACATGTCTGATTTAGGGCTTATAATTAGTTGAAATAAGCCATATTCCCTAACTTACAAGTGGGGAAATGAAAGATGAGGGAAATTATATTTTTTGCATATTATTATCATTGTATGACACAGACATGATTGAAACCTAGACTTTATTTCCATGTCTAATGCTTTTTTCCCATTATACTTTTTTTTTTTTTTTTTTGCCATTCCAATGCATTTCTCCATACCCTTTATAGTGTGCTCACTACTTTATATTGTCATCTTTTCCTTACCTATTGGCCTCTCTCTTTAGTATCAGTTATTCAGGGAGAGTTTGTTATTTTTATCTGACTGCTCAATATGTAAGTGGGGCTCTTCAGTTATTATAAGTCAAACATTTGTGGTAGAAAGACTTAATGTGAAATTGATTTGTGATCAAAGAAATCTCACATTTTTGCTTCATTCAAGTGCATAGGTATTTGCAAGAAAAAATATCAAACTATGTGTACTTTTTTGACTTGCATTTAAATCTCACATAACATATTTTGGGCCATTTGCAACAGGACCAAGAATGAAGTCCTGTAGAAGTAACAAATCACAAAACAAAGAAACTCTGCCAAATTTCATGGTTGAATCCTTGTTGTCATATTACTCTGTTTTGGTGATAATTCCTATCATCCTTTCTGATGGAATGTTAATTGGGTGAATGGATTTCTTTTGTTCACCACTAACTTATTTATCTTTAACAATGTAGTATATTGATCTATTGTCTAGTCTTACATAGATTGGATTCTAAGGGCTAAAAATATATTAAGTCTGTGTTGCACACTGTTAGTTAAGACTTGACTTAGAATAGATTTAAATAAAAACCCAACAGTTTGACATCTTGGAAAAGCACCATTGTCAAATAGTAACTTGGAAAGCACACAGACATATTTAATTAAAAATATCTTGGAGAATGAAATGACAATCCACTCCAGTATTCTTGCCTGGAGAATCCGAATCCCATGGGCATAGGAACCTAGCAGGCTACAGTTCATGCGATTGCAAGAGTCGGACATGACTTAGAGCTATCTTTCTTTCTTTCTATACTATATATGATAGTCCTAAAGATATTTAAAAGCTTACCAACTCACAGACCCTTACAATAAATATATTAAGTATTATACATTTTTTTTAAGATTACTTTTTCTTATGTTTCTTTTTCCTTAATTTAACAACTGTAGGGACACAAAGTAGACTGCATGAATCATAACCTGCACATTGTTGAAGGGTGCATTTTGATAAGTTTACATACACACATACATACATACTCTGAAACAGTCACCAAAACCAAAATAACTAATAAGTTCTTCATGCCAGAAGTTTCTTTTTGTCCTATCAGATTCCACTTTTCACCAAACCAAGAGATCCCTTGATCTTTTTTTCATTATCAATTAGTCAGAATTTTCTATTATTGTTGTTCAGTTGCTGTGTCTGACTCTTAGTGACCCCATGGACTGCAGCACACCAGGCTTCCCTGTCCTTCACTATCTCCTGAAGTTTTCTTGAACTCATGTCCATTGAGTCGGTGATGCTACCCTATCATCTCATCTCTATTGCCCTCTTCTCTAATGTCGAAATAAACATGATATGAAAATATTCAGATTGCTGGTAGAGAACTAGAAGAATATCAGAAATTTTACCTAATGATTATAAAGTTCTAGCCATTTTGCTACATTTGAAAATAAAATCTTAGCCAATGGCATGAATCATTTTGTATTTCATTAAGAAAAGTGACAGTTTTATTTCAGTTACTCTTTTATACTGACTATTCATTCACTGCCCAACAGCCAACTGTCCAAGATATTAAATATACATTGTGGAATTTATTGTTATTAGCTTTTATTCTTCCATCCTATTCATTAATAATGAGCAATTCTTTGTCTCTGATGGTATAGATTTGACAGGACATTACATCAATGTGGAACAGATTTTTTTTTATATACAATTTTCAGCCCTTAAACGGGTTGTGTTAATTGCTTTATGATGAACCTAGCATCTGCTTTGCAAAGAGAATGTCATTTTACTGATAACTTCAGTTGAAAAACTAATTGCAGGATTATAAACATGTACTACAGAACATTTTGTGAATTTTTTAAATTTAGTATTCTGAGAAAGTTCAGATTTTTTAGATTGTATTTTCCCAATCAATACATTCATACAAGATTTTGTTCTTCTTTTTTTTTTAAGGAATCTTTTGTAATGGAAATCTTATGAACTGTACTAGAGTAAAAATTGAAAATCTTAAGGCAGATTGAGCTTTGTGGTGTTCCTGAGAATATGCACTGTTTGTAGACATCTCTTTCACAAAAATTATCCCTGTATAACTTTGGATATCAACCCGGGCTGACTTAAGTCACAGGGGATTGGAAAATATTAAAATCAATGATTTTAGGAGAGCTGGCAAACTAATGTCTCAGTGTTTACCAAGAGAGACAAATTCATTTCATCTGTTATAAAAATTACCTGAGAAATCTTATGCTGCCACATAAGACATTATGTTGGTTGGTAATTTTGAAAAGAATAAAAGTATAAAATTTCCTCTTCAAAGTCTGTTTTATAAAAATTTTTATTATAAAATATAAAATGGTTAGTGTTTAAATACCAAAACAAAACAAAACAAAACTAAGGCAAAAAATGAGCCTAATAGACTTCAGGCACCCTAAAAAAAGTAAAATCTACATAGAGATAATAGAGTTATCTCTGTAAGAATTGTTACATTTTAAGAGTCAATGTTTGCAAAGTAAAAATCTATGATTTGTGTATCTAAGATACTTGCTTCATCATCTGAATAACAAAAACAAAGGCACCTTTCCCACTCAACACCTAAAATGAAATTTTTAGAAGTATTAATATTTTGTGAGTGTATTATAGTTTTTACATATACCTCTCAATGCCATTTACTTAGGTAGTAGTTATAAAAGAAGCTGAATTCAAAATAAAAATTGAGGTATTTGAATTACATAATGAAAGATTTACCAGAAGTATATTTAGGAACAGTGAGTTGTAATATTTAACTTGTATAAATATTTTCTTAGCTACTCAAGTTACTTAAGAATGTGAAATCATATACACCTGAAGAATTATCAAAATGAAACCTAAGAAAACCCCACTATTTGAACCCCCTAAAGGTCCTTCTTCTAAAGCAATTTTCCTAAATCTTTCTCATTAAATCTTGCCCAAATTGCACAAGTAGCAAGAAGAGGTAATATGATCTTTGGATTCATATTCTTTGAAATTAAGCTTTTCTTATGTCTAGTAAATGCTTTACAGAATCTTCTCATAATTTTTAACATAAAAATTGCTTAAAGTACTTGGGAAAAACTATTGCTTATGTAGAAAATGGGTACCTAAAATCTCTGGATGTTTTTAAAGACTGACATTCATTCTACTTTTGTACAATGAAAGGAAGGGATTTAAGGTTACTGAGACTAATAAAGAGTAAATATAAAATATATTTTTCCTCCCAATATGTACTTAGTTAAGCTTGTAAATATTCTTAACAGCTTCACTTGCTAGTTTGAAAGTAAAATTATTTTATGTATTTGAGAGTAATGTTTTTCTTTTAAATTTATATTGATATTTTTCATAAAAAGGGCATAGATTTTAAGATTGCCAGTGCAGATCCATAAGTCAAAGTTCTTCTACATAATACCACTAAAAGCAACTAGTTTCTTGAAAATACACTTTTTCTCCCTTGAGATTTTAGAGTCTCTAAAGGTAATAAGGCTACCCACTCCAGTATCCTGGCCTGGAGAATTCCATGGACTAAGTCCACAGGGTCACAAAGAGTCAGACACGACTGATCGACTTTCACTCACTTCACTAAAGGTAATAAGTACTTCTCTGTCATTTTGTTATTGAAATTCCCATAAAAAAAGCTAGTTTAAAATGTACATTATATAAAATTATGTCATATATTAATGGGAAATTTTTTGAATGAGTATGAAAAGTTGGTAACTAGATTTTAAAATAATGAATGAGCTGATTAATTAACAAAGAAAGTATATTAGTCAATTTTCGCTTTTCTTTTTTGATTATATTCTTCCCCCAAAAATCACATTTACTTAAAGACTACAGAAAGAGTAGATTGTGGTTGTTTTTTTTCCCCATTGGGGAATAGTTGCTTTACAATGCTTTGGTAGCTTCTGCTGCACAATGAAGCGAATCAGGTGTATGTGTCCCCTCCCTCTTGGACTTCCTTCCCATCCACCATCCCATTCATCTAGTAATCTTTCAATAGTTTTAATTACTCTTGAAGTATATATGAGAGTGATGGGAAGGAGAGGGAGGTAGGAGGGGGGGATGGGGATGGGGAACACATGTAAATCCATGGTTGATTCATGTCAATGTATGGCAAAAACCACTACAATATTGTAAAGTAATTAGCCTCCAGCTAATAAAAATAAATGGGAAAAAAAAAAAAGAGTGATTCTGAAGTTCAAATGTCCAGGGATGGTAGCTTGTTCCAGTTTTCTTTGTGGTTTTGATGCTCATTTATCTTTTAAAGTTGGGCAGTTCCCTGTGCTTAAGTGGGATTTTTAAGGTGTTTAAATGGTAGAAAATATGTGTTCAAGTGGCAGTTATTGTGTGTGGTTGGCTAAAAGCAATTAGCCAGAACTTTTTCTTATTATCCCCCTTTAGCTAGCACTCTGAACTTAAAGGCACAAAACCATTACTGCTATGGGCAATGTAGGTGCCTCCTTCATATCTATTTAAGTTACCTTAGTCATTTTCACAGAGTGAAAGAAAAAATAACAATTAAGGTGGAATGATTACAGTTAAATTCCCTTGAAGATTTAAAACATGATGATGTATGTAAGATTTAGGACTTACTTTTCTCCTTGCTTTATAATGCTAAAATTCATTCATATGATCACATGCTGCTGTGACTTATTCATTATTAATTTTGTATAGTATTCCATTGTTTAATATCATTTAATGCACTTTTCTGTTCATAGACACTTGGGTTCACTCAGGCTTTTGCTAACATAAAGAGCAAAAGTGCTGCTATGTGTAAATTTTGGTGCATGTTTCCTGGTGTACATGTATGAGTCTATTTTTAGTTTATAGCTGCAAGAGAAATAGCTATGTTGTATGGAAGGAGTATATTCAGTTTAATAAGAAAACACCAAAATGTTTCCCAAGATATGTTTAATGGTTTTTATTGATATGCTTATAGACACTAAGGATTCACTTTTTCAGCAGAAGTTGTTATAACCAGACTTTAAAATTTTCCCATTGAATGGATACAGATTGGTACCAATTTTTATTCTCAGTTTTATTTTCCTGGTCACGAGCATGATTAAGTGCGATTTCACATGATTATCAGCCATATTAATGTTATACAACTAAACATTAATGATCAGTACTTTACCATACTATTCTCTAGGAAAATATAAAGTTAATGAATAAAGTACTCTATGTTCCCCTCTAAGGTTGGCTATAAATGTTAAGTTTGGATTTTTTCCAAGTGCAAGACATTCCAGTACTCTGATAACAGGGATGATGAATAACAGAGAGACTGTCTATTTTATCTGAATGACTTGGATTTTTTGCTTTATTTGTTCAATTATTTCTCCAATCTTTCTAGAATTTTCTTTTGTATTTATCATATGTACAATGTACTTATCCATACCTGATGATTTTTATTCTGGAAAAAGCGTGTCTTTTCAAGCAATATTTGTAATGCAATTCATCATTGTATTTTTTTTTAATATCTGTTTGAATTTGCTTTATTATTGAAATTAACTTTTTCTTGGCTCATTGTGCCTATAGTTTAAACCCCTTCAGTTCAGTTCAGTTCAGTCGCTCAGTCATGTCCGACTCTTTGTGACCCCATGAATCTCAGCACGCCAGGCCTCCCTGTCCATCACCAACTCCCAGAGCTTACCCAAACTCATGTCCATCGACACAGTGATGCCATCCAGCCATCCCATCCTCTGTCGTCCCCTTCTCCTCCTGCCCCCAATCCCTCCCAGCATCAGGATATTTTCCAATGAGTCAACTATTTGCATGAGGTGGCCAAAATATTGGAGTTTCAGCTTCAGCATCAGTCCTTCCAATGAACAGCCAGGACTGATCTCTTTTAGGATGGACTAGTTGGATCTCCTTGCAGTCCAAGGGACTCTCAAGAGTCTTCTCCAACATCACAGTTCAAAACCCCTTGGCACCTGTCAAATTCATAATAAAGAAGATTGAGTTTAATAATTTTATTTTATTCTTCTTCTTCACAAACTTAGTAGTGGTGGTTTATTCCTTACCACATCAATCTAACTGTCCTACATGTTTATTTTAAAGATACATTCATAGAAACAGAAACTTAAGCTTTAAAATGTTTTAACCTATTAAGGTGTTCATATCTTGTGGGATTTGAACATCAGTGTATTCAATACCAGTCGTATTGAGAGTGTATGCTTTTGATGAGAGAGATTTTGTCAAATTTTTAACTAAAATATTGCTCTTCTCATGTTGGCAGGGTAATAACAATAACACCGAGAGTTTCTAGAAAATCAAATTGAGAATTTCAGAAAAGACAGTCGCAACAAAAGGAAGCAGCTCTCTGCCCTGATACATTGCTGCATGTCTGCAGGCTTGGTTAAGAGTAATATGTAGATTTAAGTTATGAAGGATCAGGATGTTTTTCTGCCACCAGAGATGCAAACTTTTGCAGGTGTCAGTAATTATGCCTGGGAATTAGGGGAACTAGTTGGGTAACAAATAATGCATTAGTCACTGACTGATGTGTACAGCCCTTTAAGGAAAAAACTATACTAGGTCAAGGACCTTTTAAGCATAAATCATAAAGATTTCTTTTCTCAAAAACTAATCTACTATAACCTAAATTGTACCACATAATTAAACTCAACATTTTTAACGAAGTTTATTGATTCCTTTCTTAGTTGGTAATATCCAGCCACCCAGCTTCCATTACTCCTAATACTCATGAAAATACATCAGACTATGTAAGGACTTTCTGTAAGATGAGGGATTATTTTTGCAGGAATCCAAGTCAGAGCTAGAATCACAGAAGTCTGGATCACACAGTTAGGGGGCATGGGAATGGGAAACAAGACCACCTTTCAGAGGTTTAAAGGGCAGAGGGTTGTAGCAGGGCTGGGACGTGGGAGGAGAGCGGTGTAGAAATAGCACATCTATCACATCATATATCATATGCCATTTCTTGTTTAGTGCCTGCAATAGTTAAGATCTATACTCTTAACAAACTTGATGATTATAATATTGTTGTTTACATACACTTTACTGTGCGTTAGAGCGCTAGGGCTTATTTAGTTTGTCCTCTACAGTCTCTGTACCCACCCCCGAGTAACCACCATTTACTCTCTGTTTTGTGAGTTTAACTTTTTAGATTCTACATATGTCATGTCATACAGTATTTGTGTTTCTCTGTGTGACTTATCTCACTTAGCATCATGTTCTCAAGGTCTATCCATGGTGTTGCTAATAGCAGGGTTTTCTTATTTCTTATGGCTGTATAATAGCTATATGTATATATCTTCAAAGAATGTTTACCCACATACTTATCAGAGAATGCACTTGAGAAAAGCATTGGGTTAGAGACCATGAGATGAATAAGAGAGAAAGCAGTCGTAAGTGAAGTGGGACCTTGTTAAATATCTCTGTACTTTGCTGTGCTGTGCTTAGTCCGACTCTTTGCGACCCCATGGACTGTAGCCCACCAGGCTCCTCTGTCAATGAGATTTCACAAGAAAGAATACTGGAGCAAGTTGCTATTTCCTCCTCCAGAGGAACTTCCTACCCTTGGGTCAAACCCACCTCTCCTGTGTCTCCTGAATTGGTAGGTGGATTCTTTACCCCAGAGCCTTACCACTTTTTAAACAACACAAACCCAGAGTTCTTCAGGAAACCCAATCACAAAATTCTATCACGAATGTGACCAATATGTTTACATTCTCACATCTACAAAATGATTTACCTAATTTTTCTACTTCCTAGAAAAATTTACATAGCATCAAGAATATTCCTAATCCCAGACATACATGACCCAAATGCTAAGTATTTGCTGTGAGCTGTAAGGCCTACAAATTATCTTGGAAAATATTTTATACCCTTAATGCACTGATAAGGAAGAGTATGGTCAGAAAATCAGATGTTCCCTTCGTGTGTGTGTGGGGGGGGGGGGGGGTGGTTTAAAGTTGAAATAACTTGACAGCTTTGAATGCATCAAAATGAACAATTTTCAAGGACAGCCAACTGTATTTTAAATAACTCCATAAGCCTTTTTACTGGGATATTTTTTTCTTTTATTTTACATATGATTATTGTTTCAATTCCTTGTCCTTTGTATTGAACTGATGCTGGAAAATGCTTTTAAGTAAAAAATATGATCAAAACTCATCAGTCTGTTACATATCAATGAATCAAAGCTTGTGGTAAAGTTTCAGGATATAAATAAAAAGCAAAAATTTCACTAAAAATTGTTTTCAGCAGGACCATTCCAAACTAATATAGATTTCTGCTGAAATATAGCAATCTGTAAAAAGAAAACTATTTACATGGACAATTGCCTCACAGTGGGAATTTGGCGATGAAAATAAATGATTCCAGTAATTGCTTTATATACAAGAAAGCATATTTCCTAAAGTAACTTTAGCAAAATAAAGATCACATAACCTTGTGCCATGAAAAAAAATAGAGCTTATTCAACATTGATTAAGGGAGTTTACAAGTGTGTAGTGAATTCATAATCCTTATTTTTGGTGGATTTTTATTCAGCACTTAAAATTATTAGACAATATCCTTGGGATTTTTTAGCTATAACTACATACAAAAATTGTATAAACTATAAACCTATGTTTTCACATGATATATATGTTGACAGAGTCTACCTTAAGACTTAGGTAAGACAACTAAGTAGACAACTTAGGTAGATAACTAAGACTTAGTTGTCTCCTTAAGTCAAAGCAGTTTTCATATTCATAGAAATAACATTTGATTGATTGCTGCTTTCTAAAATTTTCAGACTTACTAAAAAATAGACTCATAACTTTCAATATTAAAAAAAAATATGGAATCATGCTTTTTAATGCAAATACAGACCAATATTATGCAATTTATCTGAGAAACCATTGAAATTATCAGAAATACCCTTAATAGTTTTTTCACCCAGAATGAAGATGTGATGTAAGACACACGGAAATTGAACCAAGTGATGGGATAGTTCTTGACAAAAAGAGTTAGGTGTAAAAACCCCAGTAGTGTTGAGTCCTCATGTGAAATGACATAGTTGGTGTAAGGTTTCTAGACCTAGCCTTGTGGGCCAAATGAGACACACGAATATGTTTTATATGATCTGAACAGTGTGTAACCATGCTATTAAATGTTGAATATAAAAATGGAGATTTCACATCAAAATCATCTTTTGTAGCTGCTTTAAAAAACAGAAACTTGTAACAGTAGCCTCCCACTTAATAGGACATCAATCAGTTGAAATACCAGAAGTAAAACCTCAGTTCTGGCACTTTTTTGGGGGCTCCTGTCATCCTTCAGGTAGATAATTTCACCTTCTAAACTTGCAGTTATTCATTACCTCTATTATTGTCTGTCTATCTTTCCCTGTGAATGTGAAAACTATGGAGTGAAGACCTTTGTTTTGTTTGTTGATACATCCCAAGAATCTCCAAGAGCATCTGCACAAAGAAAGAACTTAGTAAATGTTTGATGAATAGAAAATTAATTGGCTAATTCATTAACAAATAACTGAGGAATCAAACAAGTTTGGCCCTCACTTATTGATTATTGCTTCCTTGACATTTAAGTCCCCTGCTTAAGCCTTAGTGATCATTTTGTGAAGCAGAAGCTGGGGAGAGAAAGTGACAAGCAATAAACAAATATATATGAAAATGAGGCAAAGAAAAATTTAGGTGGTCAATAGAGAAATATTTCATAATGAAAGGACTCAATTTTATAAACAATAAGGAAAGGACTTACAACCATCTTTACTTCTGTGTTTTAAAGATGGCAATGTTAAAAAGTATGATTTTTCAGTTGGCATTAAACATTTGTGAATAGTGAGAATGGCAACTACTAAATATGAAGTGCGTGACTTATCTACATTAGAATTAGGAGTCAAACATGATCATTTTAGTTTTTTATATATAACCTGAATTATTAAAAAATTATGCTTCTGCAATTTTGAGTTTTTAAAAACAATAACTTTGTAGTGACTCATTTCCATTCTTTGATAGATAAACAATGAGAAGACATATGTGCCATGGATTGCATGTTTGTGTTCCCCGGACTCATATGATGAAATCCTACCCCTCAAGGTGATGACATTAGAAGATGGGCCTTAGAAAGTGATTAGGTCACAGGGCTCCACCCTCAGGACTGAAATTAGTTTCTTCATGAATGAAGCCCCAGAGAGCTCCCTAGGGCCTTCTGCCTTGGGAGGACACAGGAAGAAGTCTGCAACCCAGAGGAAGCCCCTACCTAGACCGTGCAAGCACCTGAGCTCAGTCATCCAGGCTTCAGAAGTGTGAAAAATAGGTTTCTATTATTTACATCCTGTGCTTAGTCACTCAGTCATGTCCAACTTTTTGTGACCCATGGACTGTAGCCCACCATGCTCATCTGTCCACGGGGATTCTTCTGGCAAGAATACTGGGGTAGATTGCCATGCTCTCCTCTAGGGGATCTTCTCAACTCAGGCATAGAACCCAGATCTCCTGCATTGCAGGTGGATTCTTTACTGTATGAGGTTTTTTTTTTTTTTTTTTTAATAAGATACCCTATAAAGCAGGGGTCCCCGGCCTCCAGTATCTAATGCCTGATGATCTGAGGTAGAACTGATACAAAAGCAATAGAAGTAAGTGCACAATAAATGTAATGCACTTGATCATCCTGAAACAATCCCCACCACCCTACCCTGGTCCATGGAAAATCTGTCTTCCATGAACCCAGTCCCTGGTGCCAGAAATGTCAGGGACCACTTCATTATAAAGGATTAGTCAGTGGTATTTTGTTATAGCAGCTTGAAAGGTCTGAGACAATGGACACTGAAAAAGGATTCCACAGTGGTCTTTTGGGTTTTCTTAACTTTGGGCAGGGACACTAAACTTAGTATGTGTTGTTATTTTGAGGGCAAAATGGCAGTTTGTGAAAACTCAATGGTAGAAACTGGTGAACTTGGTTTCAAATATTTGATTTCCACCTCTTATGTGATAATAGGATCTTTGACTTTTATCTAGTGTTTAATTTATATAGATGAAACAGTTAAATGTAACAGGAGTTGAACAAGTAGAAATCATATAAGAGGCTTGATAGATATTTTTTGACTTGCTGATTAATATTTAAGCACCACTGAAAAAATCAGAAAAACTAGAAAGCACAAAAGAGTAACTATTGCTCTTTAGTAAGAACAGTCAGAATAAATTGTTCAAAAATGTCTGTACACCATGGAGAAATGGAGAGGTTTGTCAAATATTTCAAAACTTAATAAACTCTAAATAGTGTGATTTTTTAAAAAGGAACTTAAAAATTAGAAACTATAACTTGAGAATTAAAACTTACTTTATGTTCATTAATTTTCTTCATCAATTTCTATAACTTCATACTATTTATTTTTAATGAGCTATGCAATGGTTCACTTCATATATGAATTCATCATTAGCCTCTGCTAATGGCATTTTTCATCAAAAGATTAGTTTTTAGAAAATCAAATTATGACTTAATTAAGAATAGCACATTAAGAATAACAACAACAACAAACTCAAAATGAATGTGATTATATATGATTTTTGAGCCATCATTTACAAAGCAATGCTAGTGATACTTCATGTTAACAAGACTGTTTTTCCTAGAATAGCTTACCTTACAGTTTAAAAATTAAGTGTGAATTAAGAACTAATTTTTTTTTCCTTAGGAGTTCGCAGTAATATATTTATTGAAAGACACCATGAAGGAGAAATTGAGATATTCTGTCAGGTTGGTTCCTAATGATAAGCTGACCTTATCAATGCCACATTTAGCCAATCTTGTGTAACAAACAGGACTGCTCATGAAAAATAGTGTGGTTGTGAATAATAGTATATTTTTCTAATCACCATTATATTAACTGAATTCCCTTTCCAATATCATATTTCAGTATTCCTACAAACTCACCCTTCACGGTAGCCAGGCTGTATATACAGTATCACATACTGAATCACATACTGGATTGTATCATGGTTTTTGGTATTTGCGCTTTCATCCTTAGTCTCTTGGCCTGCATTACTGCCTCCCACCTTCTCAGTGAGATTAGCCATACTTGTCTTTCAAGGGCGCTCAAACATCTTCTTGGAACTACACTTTAAATATTTATTCAGAATTTTCTAACCTAGGTCTATTTTCCATAACAATTTTTGTGTTTATTCACTTTTATACTACTTTATGGTTCTTGAGTTGTTTCTGCTGTTCAGATGCCAAGTCATGTCTGACTTTTTGTGACCCCATGAACTGCAGCACGTCAGACTTCCCTGGCCTTCACCATCTCCCAAAATTTGCTCAGACTCATGTCCATTGTGTTGATGATGCCATCCAATAATCTCATCCTCTATCACCTCCCTCTCTTCCTGCCTTCAATCTTTTCCAGTATTAGGGTCTTTTACAATGAGTCAGCTCTTCACATCAGGTGGCCAAAGTATTGGCACTTTAGCTTCTGCATCTGTCCTTCCAAAGAATATTCAAGGTTGATTTCTTCTAGGCTTTTTTCCCATCTCATTTTGATGTGGGTGCACATGCCTAAGACCAGACCATAACTGTCTTTATATATACACCTTAAATAAGATAGAAGATGGATAAAATTTTAATAAAAAAGTTTAGTATACTTGGATTTAAAAATCTTTACATGTCAATGCACCACTTTTCCCACTGTATCTGACATTTTAAAATTACAAAGTATTAAAAAAAAATAAAATTACAAAGTAATATCTGTTCCTCGTTACAAGTAACAACAATGTAAGGATGCATAAAGAATAATTGATCATTGGCCTCCTGCTTTTGTAGAATAAATAAATTTTGTCAGTTTTCTAATTTATAAACCTAAATTTGTCTCTAGGAACTACAAATAATATAAATATTATATAAGTAAGTACTACTATGCTTTATTTTTTAACATTTTTGTATCTAGTTTTTGTCAAGCAGTTACCACCTTGTTGACGTCATACATCTTGCGGCTGCTGCTGCTGCTAAGTCGATTCAGCCGTGTCCGACTCTGTGCGACCCCATAGTCGGCAGCCCACCAGCCTCCCCCGTCCCTGGGAGTCTCCAGGCAAGAATACTGGAGGGGGTTGCCATTTCCTTCTCCAATTCATACATCTTACATTCTAAAATAAACTCTTTAGGCATCTTGCTTTATTTTGATTTTTATATTTGTGTATGGTGAAGGAAATGGCAACCCACTCTGCTGTTCTTGCCTGGAGAATCCCATGGACAGAGGAGCCTGGGGGTCCAAGGTGTTGCAAAGAGTCAGACATGACTGAAGCGACTTAGCATGCATGGTATGATTAGTGTTATATTTTTATTGTCTTTCAGGTAGATACTTTAATCACTATGCATTGCATTGAAAGACTACTTATTTATTCAGTGATTTATGTATTCATAAAGCAACTTTTAAAAAATATTTCACTGATTTTTTTTCCCATTTGTTTGATATTTCTAGAAAAACAAAAGAAAGTTCTTATATGCTTGGAGAAGTTCTGATTATTCTAGAGCCATCATCACAAATAGCAACCAAAATGAACTTCAGTCCCTCAGCAACAATTTGCCCACTTTTCATCCAATAATGAGTGTCTCATTCTCACATATTTGACCCCTGTTCCTACTTCATTTATTAAAATCAGTGAATCAAGGATGGACACAGTCCAAAGGAAAATTTGAGGTGAAAATCCTTCAACAACACTGTTTTTCAAATAGCCTTACTTCTATAGATGGTATCAACCCATTTGTATTTCAGATAGTCTTCCAAAAACCCTGTATAACAATGCCTTCCAGTAGAACTTTCTGCAGTGGTGGAAAACAAAACATTTATATCTGAATGTTCAGTGTGACAGCTACTAGCCATGTGTGGCTACTGAGCATTTGAGATGTGGCTGGTATGGTAGGGAGTTAAATTTTATTTTGCTTTTTTTTTTAATGTATTATTATTTTAAGTTTTATTGGAGTTGAGTTGACCTACAATGTTATGTAATTTAAGGTGTATAGCAAACTTTCAGTTATACCTATACATATCTTTATGCATTTCTCTGTTGATGGCATTTAAATTGATTGCATGTCATGGCTATTGAGAATAGTGCTGTAGTGAACACTGAGGTGCATTTAGGTTTTTGAATTATAGCTTTCTCCAGATATGTGCCCAGAGTGGGATTGCTAGATGATATGGTAATTCTATTTTTAGTTTTTGTTGTTGTTGTTGTTTGTTTGTTTTTAAGGACCCTCCCTACTGTTTTCCATAGTGGTTGCATCAATTCATATTACTATCAGCAGTATAGCAGAATTCCCTTTTCTCCACATCCTCTCCAGCATTTATTCTTTGTAGACTTTTTAATGATGACCATTCTGACTGGTAAGAACTGCTATCTCATTGTAGTTTTGATTTATATATCTCTGCTAATAGTGATGCTGAGAATTTTTCATGTTCTTGTTACCAATCTGTGGGTATTATTTGAAGAACTGTCTGCTTAAGTCTTCTGCCCATTTTTTAATTGGATTGTTTGATTTTTTGACATAGAGCTGCATGAGCTGCTTGTATATTTTGGAGATTAATCCTTCATCAGTCACTTCATTTGCAAATATTTTCTCCCATTCTGTGGGTTGGCTTTTCATTTTGTTTATAGTCTCCTTGCACAGCTTTGCTGTGAAAAGCTTTTAATTTTAATTAGGCCCCATTTATTTATTTGTTTGTTTTTAAATTTTCATTACTTTAAGAGGTGGATCAAAAAAGATATTGCTGCAATTTCCATCAAACAATGTTCTGCCTATGTTTTCCTCTCAGAGTTCTATAGTATTTCACCTTGCATTTAGGTCTTTGATCCATTTTGACTTTATATTTGTGTATGGTGTTAGAGAATGTTCTAATTTCATTCTTTTACATTTCATTCTTTTACCTGTCCAGTTTTCCAAGCACCACTTACTGAAGATTAATTAATTGTTCTTAGGTGTGTGGGTTTATTTCTGGACTTCTGATCCTGTTCCATTGATCTATATTTCTATCCTTGTGCCAATACAATACTGTTTTGGTTACTTTAGTTTTGTAGTATAGACTAAAGTCACAGAGAGTGATTCCTTCATGCCCATTTTTTCTTCCTCAGAATTGCTGTGGCTATTTCTGGTCTTGTGTGTTTTCATACAACTTTTAATTTTTTTTTGTTTGTTTGTTTTGTTCTAGTTCTGTGAAAAATACTATTGGTAATTTGATAGGGATTGCATTGAATCTGTACATTGCTTTGAGTAGCATAGCCATTTTAAATTGTATTTAATTCTAATTTTTATTTAAATTACCACAGCCATATTTGTTAGTGGCTATCATGTTGGCCACCACAGCTTAAAAGATTTACAGTTTGTTCTGTTTGAAAAGACTATGCCTGACCAGTTACCTCTCAATCAAAATTTGATTGATTCTGATTGCTGAATTTACTTTCTTAATCCTCAAATTTGTAACCAAATAGATTTTATTTTTTTAGCTTTTAAAGACATTATACATAAGGTCTTTATATAAGATAATAAAACCTAGAGTATTCCCTGGTTTCAAATATTCAGTTCAGTTCAATTGCACAGTTGTGTCCGACAATTTGTGATCCCAAGAAGTGCAGCACACCAGGCCTCCCTGTCCATCACCAACTCCTGGAGTTTACCCAAACTTATGTCCATCGACACAGTGATGCCATCCAGCCATCTCATCCTCTGTCGTCCGCTTCTCCTCCTGCTCCCAATCCTTCCCAGCATCAGGGTCTTTTCCAATGAGTCAACTCTTCACATGAGGTGGCCAAAGTATTGGAGTTTCAGCTTCAGCATCAGTCCTTCCAATGAACACCCAGGACTGATCTCCTTTAGGATGGACTGGTTGGATCTTCTTGCAGTCCAAGGGACTCTCAAGAGTCTTTTCCAATATCACAGTTCAAACATCAGGTTTCAAACATTAGGCTTCATAAAGTCTTTAAATTTGTTTCCCATTGTTGCTCTGTTGCTCTGTCATGTCCGATTCTTTGTGACCCCATGGACTGCAGCACGCCAGGCTTCCCTGTTCTTTACCATCTCCCAGAGCTTGCTCAGACTCAGTTCTGTCAAGTCAGTGATGCCATCCAACTATCTCGCCCTCTGTCATCCCCTTCTCCTCCTGCTGTCAATCTTTCCCATAAACTGCTTGCTTTGGTTTTACTTTTGTTCATTCAGTTGAACAAAGTTGAGATCTTGTTTTGTTCTGGATTGTCTAGAAAACTCTTTATATTAAATTTTAACATAATATTATAGGTGGACTTCATATTAGAAAAAATAATAATTTTAAAGTGTTAGTAATTGTATTTAATAAGTAGCACAAATTCTCTTTAAAAGATTCTATTACTTACCAAAATTCAAATTATTAAAATGACTGGATTATGATTCTCTCTAGGGAATGATACTAATTTGAAAAATTACTAAAGCAAAATGTAAAAGAAAAAAGTATAAAATGTATATTGTATCTATATTATAGAAATAAATATACAAAATGCATTTGTATACATATATGTCATCTTTATGAATAATTCATCTATTCCAATCACTATAAAAGTAAAAATTGCTTAATAATTTTGAATATAAATAGCAAATGTGAATTCCCTAATTGTTGCTATAAAAAGTGATCTCCATAGTAAAAGTACAGAAATTACTATACAATATTATAAAATAGTTTAAAATTATTTTATTATGTTATGCTAAACAGGCTGCTCCAAACAGAGTCTTTAAGCTCAGTCACTTTGGTCATGTTGCTTCAGTCATGTCTTATCATTTACAACCTCTGGATAATAAAAGGCATCTTAATAAACTTGGAGCATTACTCTTAAATGGAGATTTTCTAGAGAAACTACAGAGGCAGAGGGTCCATAGCAGTTGATCGCTATCCTAAGATCCTCGGAACAAACAGATGACTACACAAAACTGAAATCTTCCCAAAACTCTTAGGAGATTAGCTCATATATTTAACTATCTTTTTAATTTATTCATACATTTCTTCCTCCACTAATTTAAGTTATTCTAGCTTATTCTATCATGTTCTCTTTAGTACTTACCATCTTTTTTGTAAGTTTAGGTAAAAAAAGAGTGCAGCAGAAGATAAGATGATTAGATAGCATCACTGACTCAAGGGACATGAATCTGAGCAAACTCCAAGAGATAATCAAGGACAGGGAAGGTTGGTGTGCTGCAGTCCATGGGGTTGCAGAGTTGGACACAACTGAGCAACTGCAAAAAGCTGTAATTACTCTATGGAAATCCCAACCTAACCCAGTAATTCAGTACTCCCAAGTTTATGAGTATAGCTAATTTTAAAATTTTTCATCAAGATATGGTGTGCTAACTTTACCAAAAATAATGTTTTTATATATAATACACAGATGAAGAAAATATTCTTAAAATTAAATAAAGCACAACATTCACTGTGACATACATCTACAGCTCCTCCAAGGTTCATTCATCTTTTGTACATTTTTATGTATTTGCCTTTTGCGGGGACCAGGCTCTTCAAGTTAGCCCTATTTAGTTGTTCTGCGAGATTATTCCAAAGGGACAACTCACCAAAGCTCTTTTCTTAGAGTCCAACAGGGTCAAATCTTTCTGCAGAAAACTCCTGAGGAAAGTGGTCTCACCCTAATTAAACAACTTAAGGTTGTTATCAACCAGTGTGATAACCTTCAGGCTGATGTGGTATAGATTAAACACTGGAAGGAAAAGAAAAAGAAAACACTAGTATATTCTTTTATCTCCTAATTTAGAGAAAACAAAATAGGCTTGGACTTTATTTTGGTTAACCTTGGAGGAATCTCTGCTATCGTTAACAATGCATGCCACACCTAGATTTACCCTGTAGGTGAAATATCCATCTATAGCAAATAGAATCAGGAAGTGATAGGACTTGTTTCTTTGTTTATGACTGGGAAAATTGGACCTTTGTTTCAAAGTGGTTTTATCCATTTTGTAAGTTTATTACAGATCTATCTTGTAATTCTTATTTGTTTTGGTATTATTTGATTTCTGCTATCCAGAGTCACAAATGCTGTAATGGTTATGTCTCTAATAGGTGATTTAGGATGAAGCCATGCTGATCAATATGCAAAACAGTACACTCCATCTCCTCAGATGAAAACTTATTTTCAGTGAATTACAGTAGTAATTGAATTACAGTAGTAAAGATTGGGATAAACTTTGATGTTCATTCCTATGGTGTTGATTAATAAGTACAAAAAGGATTCAAAGATATTGAAAGGACTCATTGTGTGGTTATACAACTATTAATCACCAGATCCAGCTATAAACTTGTTCAATTGATAAACTGACCTTAGTGAACTCAGTTTTGCAAGTGATTAATGTCATTCTCTCACTTCTGAAAGCCAATCAATCGAGGAAAGACAGACTCACTCCAAAAGCACACCTCTGTCTGCCACTTAGTCAATGATGGTCTCACAGGAGTAGTCACTTTTCTATAGATGGTATCAGTCCACTTATACTTTTGTATGTCCACCAATTTCTAAATTCAGTAGTTCACAAATACCTTAGGTAAGATGAGCAGACTTACCATCTCAGAGAGACTATCCCTGGCCACTGTATCTCTCCCTTAATAGATCAGGAATGGATTCAGTCTTTGTGTGTCTGTTTCAATGCTGACAGTTACCAGGTTTTAATCATCCTTAGATGATATTTATTTGATGATACTTGTGCCAGAATAAATTCTTTTTATTTTTAGGACCACCTACCTCTTGAGTTTATTATTTTTCCCTTAATGATTATAGGTTATTTAAAAAAAAAATTGAACTGTATTTGATTTAAAATATTGTGTTACTTTCTGGTATAGAGCAAAGTGATTCAGTTATACACAATAATGATTTGTGTTTTCATGTTTTATTTTCATATTCTTTTCTATTATGATTTATTAAGCATTTGAATATAGTCCCTTGTGCTATACAATAGGAGCTTGTATTTTGTTATTATACATAAAAGAGTTTGTATCTGCTAATCTCAAACCCCTATTTTATCCCTCCCCCAACCTCTTTCCACTCTGGTAACTATAAGTTTGTTTTCTGTTTGTGAATATGTTTCTACTTTGTAAATAAGTTTATTTGTATCATATTTTTGATTCTATATAAAAGTAATATCATACGGTATTTGTCTTCATCTGGCATACTTCACTTAGTATGGTAATCTCTAGGTCCATCCATGCTGTTGCAAATGGTGTTATTTCATTCTTTTATCTGGCTGTGTAGTATTCCAATGTGTACATATATTTAATTCATTGCATTTAACATAAAAGTGGATAAAAGTTCTTTAAAATCTTACTTGTGTTTACTGTTCATTTCACATTGAGACTTATCTTTCTAAGTCTTAAGTTCAGTTCAGTTGCTGAGTTGTGCTGACTCCTTTTAACCCCATGGATTGTAGCACAACAGGCTTTCGTGTCCATAACCATGTCATGTCAAACTCACGTCCATCGAGTTGGTGATGCCATCAAACTATCTCATATTCTGTCGTCCCCTTCTCCTCCTGCCTTCAATCTTCCCTGGCATCAGGGTCTTTTTAAATAAGTCAGCTCTTCACATCAGGTGGCCAAAGTATTGTAGCTTCAGCTTCAGCATCAGTCCTTCCAATGAATATTAAGATTTGGTCTCCTTTAGGATGGACTGGTGGCAACCCACTCCACTGTTCTTGCCTGGAGAATCCCAGGGATGGGGCAGCCTAGTAGGCTGCTGTCTAAGGGGTCGCAGAGTTGGGACATGACTGAAGTGACTTAGCAGCAGCAGCAGGATGGACTGGTTTGAAATCCTTGCATTCCAAGGGACTCTCAAGAGTCTACTCCAACACCACAGTTCAAAAACATAAATTCTTCATTGCCCAGCCTTCTTTATGGTCCAACTCTCGCATCCATACATGACTACTGGAAAAACCATAGCTTTGACTAAACAGACATTTGTTGGCAAAATAATGTCTCTGCTTTTTTATATGCTGCCTGAGTTGGTCATAGCTTTTCTTTCAAGGAGCAAGTGTCTTTTAATTATATGGCTGTATGTACCATTGGCAGTGATTTTTGAGCCCCTCAGAATAAAGTCTGTCACTGTTTCTATTGTTTCCCCATATATTTGCCATGAAGTGATGGGACTGAATGCCATAATCTTAGTTTATTTTATTTTTTAATTTTTTTGATAACAGTTTTATTTATTTTTATTTTTAATAAATTTATTCATTTTAATTGGAGGCTAATTATTTTAATGTTGAGTTTTAACCATCTTTTTCACTCTCCTCTCTCACTTTCATCAAGAGGCTCTTTAGTTCCCTTCACTTTCTGCCATAAGGGTGGGGTCATCTGCATATCTGAGGTTTCTGATATTTCTCCTGCCAATCTTGATTCCAACTTGTGCTTCATCCAGTTCAGCATTTCTCATGATGTACTCTGCATATAAGTTAAATAAGCAGGGTGACAATATACAGCCTTGACATGCTCCTTTTCCAATTTGGAACCAGTCCATTGTTCCATGTCCAGTTCTAACTTTGCATCTTGACCTTCACACAGATTTCTCAGGAAGCATGTAAGGTGGGCTGCTATTCCTATCTCTTGAAGAATTTTCCACAGTTTGCTGTGATTTACACAGTCAAAGGCTTTAGCATGGTCAATAAAGCAGAAGTAGATATTTTTCTGGAATTCCTTTTCTTTTCCTATGATCTAGCCCATGTTGTCAAATCAATATCTGGTTCCTTTGCCTTTTCTAAATCCAGCTTGAACATCTGGAAGTTCATAGTTTGCATACTGTTGAAGCCTGGCTTGGAGAATTTTGAGCATTAATTTACAAGCGTGTGAGATGAGTGCAATTGTGTGGTAGTTTGAGCATTCTTTGGTCTTGTGTTTCTTTGGGATTAGAAGTAAAACTGAACTTTTCCATTCCTGTGGCCACTGCTGAGTCTTCCAAATTTCCTGGCATACTGAGTGTAGCACTTTCACAGCATCATCTTTAAGGATTTGAAATAGCTTAACTGGAATTCCATCACCTCCACTAGTTTTGTTTGTAGTGATGCTTCCCAAGGCCCACTTGACTTCACATTCAGGATGTCTGGCTCTTGGTCAGTGACCATACCATCTTGGTTATTTGGGTCATGAAGAACTCTTTTGTATAGGTCTTCTGTGTATTCTTTTCACCTCTTCTTAATATCTTTTGCTTCTGTTAGGTCCATAACATTTCTGTCCTTTACTGTGCCCATCTTTGCATGAAATGCTCCCTTGGTATCTCTAATTTTCTTGAAGAGATCTCTGGTATTTCCCATTCTACTGTTTTGCTCTGTTTCTTCTTTTCTAAGTCTACTCAATATTTTTTTCTAATTTCATCAGGTTGCTATTTATTCACATTATTCCTTTATTAATATGGGAGTTCAGCTTCATTTTTAAAATTAATTTCCCTTTTGCTCTTTTCAAAATGAAACATGAATTTCTCTGTTAATGTGTGAAAACCAGATGTTGTATTATCACCAACTGCTGCATTTTTCCTGATCTTCTACTTCCATACCAAATAAAACAGTAGAGAACTTTTATTTCTTGATTCAGTATAATCATTAGCTCTCTAAATTTATTATTTCCCTAACTCACAACAGTAGTTAATGACAATTTAAAATTTTAAGCCCTATCCTTTCTACTTTAAGAATCATGTGCATGCTGCATGCTGAGTCGCTTCAGGCATGTCCAGCTCTTTGGATCTCTATGGATTGTATCAAGCCAGGCTCTTCTGTGCATGGGGACCTTCAGGCAAGAATACTGGAGTGGGCTGCCGTTCACTTCTCCAGGGGATCTTCCTGACCCAGGATTTAAATCAGCATCTCATGTGTCTCTTGTACTGGCAGGTGGATTCTTTACCCACTGAATCATATTTAGTATTAATTATATATCACTAAGCACAGTCTCTTCATTACCTCCACCATTGTTTGGCCCCAGGTAAATAGCAGGGAAGGAACACAGCTCCACCCATCAATAGAAATTTGGATTAAAGATTTACTGAGCATGGCCCCACCCATCAGAACAGGACCCAGTTTCCCCCCCCCGCCCCAGTCAGTCTCTCCCATCAGGAAGCTTCCATAAGTCTCTTTATCCATCTCCATCAAAGGGAAGACAGACTGTAAACCACAATCACAGAAAACTAACCAATCTGATCACATGGACCACAGCCTTGTCTAACTCACTGAAACTATGACCCATGACGTGTAGGGCCACCCAAGGCACTTCAGTATTCTTGCCTTGAAAACTCCACGCATGGTATGAAAAGGCAAAAAGATAGGGCATTGAAAGATGGAAGCCTCAAGTCCATAGGTGCCCAATATGTTACTGGAGATCAGTAGGGAAATAACTCCAGAAAGAATGAATGGATGGAGCCAAAGCAAAATCAACACGCAATTGTGGATGTGACTAGTAATAGAAGTAAAGTCCGATACTGTAAAAAGCAATATTGCATACGAACCTGGAATGTTAAGTCCATGAATCAAGGCAAACTGAAGTAGTCAAACAGGAGATGGCAAGAGTGAACATTGATATTTTAGGAATCAGCAAACTAAAATGAACTGGAATGGGTGAATTTAACTCAGATGACCATCATATCTACTATTCTGGGCAAGAATCCTTTAGAAGAAATGGAGTAGCCCTCATAGTCAACAAGAGTCTGAAATGCAGTACTTGGATACAATAATGACAGACAGAATGATCTCTGTTTGTTTCCAAGGCCAACCATTCAATATCACAGTAATCCTAGTCTGTGTCCTGACCAGTAATACTGAAGAAGCTGAAGTTGAACGGTTCTATGAAGACCTGCACAACCTTCTAGAACTAACACCCCAAAAAGATGTCCTTTTCATTATAGAGGACTGGAATGCAAAAGTAGGAAGTCAAGAAATAGCTGGAGTAAAGGCAAATTTGGCCTTGAAATACAGAATGAAGCAGGGAAAAGTTAACATAGTTTTACAAAGAACGCACTGGTCAGAGCAAACACCTTCTTCCAACAACACAAGAGAAGACTCTAAACATGGACATCACCAGATTGTCAATACCAAAATCAGATTGATTATATTCTTTGCAGCCAAAGGTGGAGAATCGCTGTACAGTCAGCAAAATAAGACTGTGAAGTGACTGTGGCTCAGATCATGAGCTCCTTATTGCAAAATTCAGACTTAAATTGAAGAAAGTAGGGAAAACCACTAGACGATTCAGGTATGACCTAAATGAAATCCCTAATGATTGTACAGTGGAAGTGAGAAACAGATACAAAGGGCTAGATCTGATAGAGTGCATGAAGAACTAAAGATGGAGGTTTGTGACATTGTACAGGAGGCAGAGATCAAGACCTTCCCCGGGGGGGAAAAAAATGCAAAAAGGCAAAATGACTGTCTAAGGAGGACTTACAAATAGCTGTGAAAAGAAGAGAACTGAAAGACAAAGGAGAAAATAAGAGGTATTCCCACTTGAATGCAGGGTTCCAAAGAATAGCAAGAAGAGATAAGAAAGCCTTCCTCAGTGATCAATGCAAAGAAATAGAGGAAAACAAGAGAATGGGAAAGACTAGAGATCTCTTCAGGAAAATTAGAGATATCAAGGAAACATTTCATGCAAAGATGGGCTCAATAAAGGACAGAAATGGTATGGACCTAACAGAAGTAAAAGATAGTAAGAAGAGGTGAAAAGAATACACAGAACTATAAAAAAAAGATCTTCGTGACTCAGATAACCAGGATGGTGTGATCACTCACCTAGAGCCAGACATCCTGAATGTGAAGTCAAGTGGGCCTTAGGAAGCATCACTACAAGCAAAGCTAGTGGAGGTGATGGAATTTCAGCTGAGCTATTTCAAGTCCTAAAAGATAATGCTGTAAAAATGCTACACTCAGTATGCCAGGAAATTTGGAAGACTCAGTAGTGGCCACAGGAATGGAAAAGGTCAGTTTTACTTCTAATCCCAAAGAAACACAATGCCAAAGAATGCTCAAGCTACTGCACAATTGCACTCATCTCACATGCTTGTAAATTAATGCTCAAAATTCTCCAAGCCAGGCTTCAACAGTATGCAAACTGTGAACTTACAGATGTTCAAGCTGGATTTAGAAAAGGCAGAGGAACCAGAGATCAATTTACCATCATCCATTGGATCTCTCTTGAAAAAGAAACGAGAGATCCAGAAAAACATCTATTTTTGCTTTATTGACTATGCCAAAGCTTTGACAGTGTGGATCACAGAAAACTGAGGAAAATTCTTCAAGAGATGGGAATACTAGACCAGTTGACCTGCCTCTTGAGAAACCTGTGTGCAGGTCAGGAAGCAACACTTAGAACTGGAGATGGAACAACAGACTACTTCCAAATATGAAAAGCAGTACATCAAGGCTGTATATTGTCACCCTGCTTATTTAACTTATATGCAGAGTGCATCATGAGAAACGCTGGGCTGGGTGAAGCACAAGCTGGAATCAAGATTACCTGGAGAAAAGTCAATAACCTCAGATATGCAGATGACACCACCCTTATGGCAGAAAGTGAAGAAGAACTAAAGAGCCTCTGGATAAAGATGAAGAGAAGAGTGAAAAAGTTGACTTAAAACTCACCATTCAGAAACCTAGGATCATGGCATCTGGTCCCATCACTTCCTGGCAAATAGATGGGGAAACAGCGGAAACAGTGACAGACTTTATTTTTGGGGGGGCTCCAAAAATCACTTCAGATGATGACTGCTGCCATGAAATTAAAAGACACTTGCTCCTTGGAAGAAAAGCTATGACCAACCTAGATAGCATATTAAAAATCAGAGACATTACTTTGCCAACAGAGACCTGTCTAGTCAAAGCTATGGTTTTTCCAGTAGTCATGTATGGATATAAGCATTGGAATGTAAAGAAAGCTGAGTTCCAAAGAATTGATGCTTTTGAACTGTGGTGTTGGAGAACACTCTTGATAGTCCCTTGGACTGCAAGGAGATCCAACCAGTCCATCCTAAAGGAAATCAGTCCTGAATACTCAATTGAAGAACTGATGCTGAAGCCAAAACTCCAATACTTTGGCCATCTGATGTGAAGAACTGACTCATTTGAAAAGACCCTGCTACTAGAAAAGATTGAAGACAGGAGGAGCAGGGGACGACAGAGGATGAGATGGTTGGATGGCATCACCAACTCAGTGGAAAAATAGTTTGAGTAAACTCCAGGAGTTTGTGATGGACAGGGAGGCCTGGCGTGCTGCAGTCCATGGGGTCGCAAAGAGTCGGACACCACTGAGCTACTGAACTGAACTGAAGCACAACCTTAGTTATCCACTTTGACTGTTTCCTTTTTTCATCTTTCTCTATTAAGAACTATATTCAGCTTTACTAATTGTTGAGTTGGTTGTTTTGGTATTTTAAAAATGCTTATATATGTATATATTCTCTCAGTACAATTCACACAGTTAAGTAATTGATGTTTTGCATTAATGTAATATTTATCATATATAATATTAAGCATTAGTAAATGTAATTTCATTTGAAAAGAGCTTAGAACAAGACCTACGAATAAAATTTATTTTATTGTTGCTATTACTGTAAATAGTTTGAAAAAAACAATTTTATGACCTTTATAATTATTTTTAGGCTTTATCCTTTGTAGAAATAGATACATTTGTATAAAACCTTTATTATATACTGTTTTTTTAATCAAATTTTAAGTGAGTGTATTATTATATACTTATACAAATATTTAAATATAATTACACATGCATACACTCACACATGTATGTGAATGTGTGTATATCTGTGCTACATACATACAGACATGTATGTTTTGCACATATGTGTAATGCTGGGTGATAAGATTACAGACTACTTCATTATTTTAATATTTTGCTACTATGTATTAACAGATTGGTTACGAGCATTTACTGAATTCATAATCAGGAGTGTGCCTGTTTCCTCAATGTATTATTTCCTCAATTTATAAAATGTAGAACAATAATAGAATAAATTCAAGTTCTTTTTTAGTTATATAGCTTGGGATTATACATCTCAAGATGAATAAAAACAAATTTCAGTAAAGGAAGAAGAAACAGAGAATGCAACAAACCTTTACTTTTATAAATAAGGTTATCAATACTAACTTAACTTTAATACACTTAGGCACATTTATTAAAAGTGATAAACCAAATGTAAAATTTGAGAATAGTGTTAGACAATCCTTGTTTGAAAAATACTCTACAGGATACCTGGGAGATATTCTGTAAGACTCTCAATTTCATGAGAAACAAAAAGGCTGAGCAATTGTAACATAATGAAAGCTCAAGCCCTCTCTCTTCAAAGTCCAGGTTCTTTTTCACAGTATGTTTTCAAGTGATCCACTTGAGCTCTGTTATCCAGAACAGTGTTTGGTATTGGAGGTCCTAAGTACCCTGAAATTGAATATAGTTGGGACTAAGTAAAGATTATTTAAATGAACGTGAAGCAAAATTTGAGACCCTAGGATAATACTTTTTTGGCTTCACAAAGGCCATGTGACTTTCCTACTTTTACTTGGATAGGAAATTCAAGATATTATGTTCCAAATTTACAGACAATAGGAAGATCTGAGGGATATGATATTATAGTGATTATTGAAATATTAAGTAAAAATCTACACAATTAAACAATGAAGTTCCAGCTTCCTACTCCTACTTGACCACCCTGAAATTGATTGAAAGGTTTCTCCTTGGAATAACAGAAAAAAGAAATAATCTCACAATATCAGTTAATGACCACCTGCCCCTCTCCCCTACCAACCAAGGCAGTGTTTCCAGTGATTCTCTGAGGTTTAGCTCGCTTGTCAAGAAAGCCCACCTGTGCAAATATAATTTTATTCTAATTTCACATTTCTTCCACTTAAATGTTGTAGACATCCAAAGAAAACTTTTTTTCTTTCCACCTGAAAAGTCAAAAAATAAGAATAAACAAACAGTACTTAGAAAAAAAATAGCAAAACAATAAAACAGCAAAGTGATTAGAAGAAATCTTTCTTAGTTAGATTTATACAATGATTCTGAATAGGAGAATACTGCATCCATTAAACAAGAAGAATATTTTGTTTATAAAGATTAAAAATTCAGAAAAAAAATCACAAAGAATGTTTGGAGAAAAGATATAAGAATGGAATTAGAAAAAAAAAAAGAATGGAATTAAAGTAACAATAGCAATGTTGGAAGGTGAAATGGAAAAATCTCCTAGAAAGGAAAAATGCAAAAATGGTGAAAAATAGAAGAGAGGTAACCCAATTAAGCACAACAGATGGCAGAAACCACTATCTATATCCCAAAGAATGGAAACTTTTAGCTGAGAAAAAATTCCTTTTAGCTAGCTAATTAAGTTCTAGATGGTGTAAGGAGAAATACAGTGACATCTCAAATGGAATCAATCCATCGTTATTCAAGAATTCCTTCTTTTCTCAAGACTGTATTCTAGTTGTAATTACTGGAGTTCCAGGAACAAAGTTGAAATATAAGAGCCATGAATATAAAGAATCATGAAATATAAGAAAGTTATAGAAAATGACAAGATAGCAAACATTTCCAGATATTCTAGGAATGACATTTGAAATGATTGTAGGTAATGAAAACTGATATGCAAAGTATAACATGAAAGATGTATGAAAGAAAAATACATCTTTAATTTTGAAAACTTTTCACATACCACACATTAATCCTGTTTATATTGATTAAAGTTCCTAGTGTTCAGTTTCCTTGTCATTTGTCAGATGGGGAATCAAACAACAGAGAAAATAAGGACAACTTCAAATCATTCAAATGTGAAAATTCTGATTGTCATTAGGTACACAATTCTGGAATGAAACATTGCCTCAAGTTAATTCAGTGAAGCTAATAACAAAATGATGGGTTTTTAAAAATAAGAGAAAAGGGGAAATAGCTTCCTTTTTTATTTTTTAATTTTTTTTAGTTCTACCACTTTATTGCTACCAACCCATCTCCCTCCACCCTCATGCACACATACATGCTCAGTCATTTAATCCCATGGACTTCAGCCTGCCAGACTCCTCTGTTCATGGACTTTTCCAGGCAAGAATACTGGAGTGGGTTGCCATTTTCTTCTCCAATAGCTTCCTTTTTATAATATATATGTAAAACTCACTTAGATAATAGCAATAAAACTGAACCACAATCTTAAATTTGCTTCGTTTCATGGAGGTCAATCAACAGGCCCAAGGGATCTGTGAATCTAATCCTGCAAGTTATTTGCCAGCTTTGGAATTTAGAGTTGTAATAGATTTAATGAGCCACTTTCAGAATACTTTTGTTAGCATTTTCACTTGTAGAGATTATTTTATTATGGTAGCAAAAGTCATTGGAAACTAGTAGTATTTTATTCTTCAACACATTAAAAAACCCACTAGAGGAATATAGGTCCAACTCCAGACCACAAATATCACAATAAACTGAGTCACCCCAATTCTTTGGTTTCTTAGTGTGTGTAAAAGTTATGTTTACATTATACTGTAGTCTATTAAGTGTGCAATAGTATTGCATCTCAAAAACTATACACTTTATAATTAAAATAATTTATTACTAAAAATGGTAATTATCAGGCAAGCCTTCAGTAAGCAGCAGTAGTAACATCAAAGATCATTGATCACAGATCACCATAGTAAATATAATAACAATGAAAAACTTTAAAGTATTGCAAGGCTTACCAAAAAGTGACACATAGTCACAAATGAGCAAATGCCTTTGGAAACATGAATGCCAATAGACTTCTTCCATTCAGGGTTGCCACAGACCTTTACTTTGTAAAAAAAATAAATAAATAAAAAAGTAATTATCTACAGAGCAAAGTGAGGTGTGGCTGCATTTATCTGAGTGAGTCAGAATTATCTCATTGCCCATCAATGACATGTTCACTTTGCCACTTACCTTCCCTGTGCAGAGCACACACTTGCTTTGGAGAACACTAGTGCATTATTGTAACCTCTACATGCGGAGACCTCAGTTGCTCTCCCTGGGTTTGATCCTTTTATTGAAGTCAGTATCATAGACCCTATATCAGGTAGACAGTCGCTGATCTGGATATTGCTTTTCTTTCTTTTTCTCTGTCAAAAATAAGTGACATTTTATGCAGCAGGGAGAGCAACCTATCGAAGCATTCTTACAATAGAATATTAGTAGAAACCTAGGTCTGTGCTACCAGAAGTTCTTTGGTCATATCAAACATTACCGAGGTCCATTAGTTGCTCAGTCACATTTGACTCTTTGTGACCCCTCGGACTGCAGCCCATAGGTTTCTCTGTCCATGGAATTCTCCAGGCAGGAATACTGGAATGGGTTGCCATCCCCTTCTCTAGGAGATCTTCCTGACCCAACTATCAAACCCAGGTCTCCTGCATTGAAGATGGATTCTTTACCATTTAAGCCACCAGGAAAGCCTATAATTCCAGTATACTGATCTGCTATACTGATGAGATATCCTGCTAGGACCTAGGGAGTGAAAAGTAGCAGCCACTCTCACTTCCTAAATAAGAAAAAAAAAATAATAATAATGTAATAACAGGGTTCTGATAACACAGCAGATTTTCTGAAGTCTCCATGGTTTGGGCTATTTCAGCTGTCTTCTCCAAGGCACAAAGCAAGTTTGCTCTATCTTGCACTCTTATTATTAAAGCATATTATGTGTGATAGACTGGAGGACCCCTGGCTGGTATAGGATAAGGTGGAAGCAAATATCCCTGATGGCTCTTATGACTTGTAACTAGCAGTGCAAAATTAATCTCTGCTATGATATCAGCAGAATATACAGTGATTGTGGAAATCCCCTATAAGAGAATCAGATCTAATGGTTGCAAGTCTTTGGAGCACTTTCTGTTTCAGAAATTAACTTTTTTCACTTCAGGAATAGATCTTGGCTTGCTCCTATACCCTTGACAAAAATATAAACCCAAATGTAGAAAACTAATTGGCCAAGTGAGCTAAAGTGCCTGTCACAGACTGATATTCATTCATCAGGTTATAATTCTGGAGTAGCCAGCAATATTCAAAACTTGTCAGCAGCCCACATGGTCAATGTGCCACCTCCTGCTCCACTGATATCCCTCCTTAAACAAATGCCTGTTATATTTTTAAAACAATCCCATGATAAACCCCATGTGTTTAGCAGCTATACCAAACTACAAGAATATATAAATCCTAAGATCTGGGGACTTAGCGTACTCAGTGCTACTTCAGTTCAGTTCAGTTCAGTTGCTCAGTCATGTCCGACTCTTTGCGACCCCATGAACTGCAGCACGCCAGGCCTCCCTGTCCATCACCAACTCCTGGAGTTTACTCAAACCCATGTCCATTGAGTCGGTGATGCCGTCCAACCATCTCATCCTTTGTTGTCCCCTTCTCCTCCTGCCTCCCATCTTTCCCAGCATCAGGGTCTTTTCAAATGAGTCAGCTCTTCACATCAGGTGGCCAAAGTATTGGAGTTTCAGCTTCAACATCAGTCCTTCCAATGAACACCCAGGACTGATCTCGTTTAGGATGGACTGGTTGGATCTCCTTGCAGTCCAAGGGACTCTCAAGAGTCTTCTCCAACACCATAGTTCAAAAGCATCAATTCTTCAGTGCTCAGCTTTCTTTATAATCCAACTCTCACATCCATACATGACCATGGGAAAAACCATAGCCTTGACTAGATGGACTGTTGACAAAGTAATGTCTCTGATTTTTAATATGCTATCTAGGTTGGGTCACAACTGTCCTTCCAAGGCGTAAGCGTCTTTTAATTTCATGGCTGCAATCACCATCTGCAGTGATTTTGGAGCCCAGAAAAATAAAGTCAGCCACTGTTTCTCCATCTATTTCCCATAAAGTGATGGGACTGGATGCCATGATCTTAGTTTTCTGAATGTTGAGCTTGAAACCAACTTTTTACTCTCCTCTTTCACTTTCAAGAGGCTCTTTAGTTCTTCTTCACTTTCTGCCATAAGGGTGGTGTCATCTGCATATCTGAGGTTATTGATATTTCTCCTGGCAATCTTGATTCCAGCTTGTGCTTCTTCCAGCCCAGCATTTCTCAAGATGCTCTCTGCATATAAGTTAAATAAGCAGGGTGACAATATACAGTCTTGATGTACTCCTTTTCCTATTTGGAACCAGTCTGTTGTTCCATGTCCAGTTCTATCTGTTGCTTCCTGACCTGCATACAGGTTTCTCAAGAGGCAGGTCAGTGCTACTAGAGGGTTGTTAACTCTAACTCTCAGCACATAGAGAAAGAAAATATATAAATATATGTGGGGCAAAATAATATACATACACACAAACACACACACTGGTGCTTTGAGTATTTCCCCTAGGACCAGAACTCCTGGAAGGAAAAGGTCAAAAATACAGGTAGGTTGGCACAAAATTCTGATGTCAGGCACAAGAAGACTTTTACAATAGATCCATACGTGGCTATGAAGGTCAGAAGGAAAAATGGTAGGGACTCCCCCCCCCCCCCCACTTCTCCTCCTCCGCGGCAGTCAGTTCTTTGGTATCACATCACCTTTGTTCTAAAAAGAGAGATAGCCTTAGTTATATTTCTAACAAATTCTGTTTGGTATCAAACATTTGAACTATAAGAGAAGTGGAAACTATTTGACACAGAGTAGCATTGCAAAAAGTCAGACATGACTGAGTGCATGCGCGTGCACACACACACACACACACACACACACACCAGGACATAGAAGTGAGGAGGATCTTTTTTTAATTACCATAAATTGCTTCTTCTTAATTTGCTTTCCATTTCTGTCATGGCTCTGCCATTAATAGCCTTTTCGTATTTAGTTCATGTATTTTCAACATCATGGTATCATTCAACATTTTGCTTCCAATTATTGCCTTCATTTATTATGAGCAGACATAAAGCCACTTTAGGGGGCTGATAAAATAAACTGATTGTGCCATATACCCTTTCATCCAAAGGCAACTCTTATTTGAAAATCATTAAAGGATTTATTAAACTCTGAAACCAAACTCAGTTCAGTTCAGTTCAGTTGCTCAGTCATGTCTGACTCTTTGCAACCCCATGGACTGCAGCACGCCAGGCTTCCCTGTCCATCACCATCTCCCAGAGCTTACTCAAACTCATGTCCGTCAAGTCGGTGAAACCAAACTAGTTGTGCTAAAAACCTTGTGAGGATTGGGTGAGTCATCACCCATATAAAGCACCGTTTTTCCTATGATCAGAATATATATGTCTGGGGACCAGGTGGTTGGAATAGTTTTCAATTAATGCTAACATAAGGATATGAAATTGAGAGTGGGACCTTGCCCGATTATGTCTAATGACACTTGCAAAAAGGTGTTCCCTGTAGTCATTGTTGGTCCTTTAATGGACCGGAACCTGGTGGTTCCGAGAGTAAGAGAGAGAAAGAGGCTGACATCCCCAGTTTACGTGGAAAGCCAATAGAGCCCTGTTCTTAGGGCTTGTGCCGCTGCACGTAGTCACCAGGCTCCCTCTCCAGTGGGTGAAGGCGCAGTGTGCCTTCTCGAGAGGGTCTTAGAAGCCCGGGCAAGAAAGTGAGCTCAGCGGGTCTCCGCGCTCCAAGGAATTAGCCAGAAATAGAGAGATGGAGAGAGAAGACAGACAGACAGACAGACAGAAAGACACGGGAACCCAAGCTCTGATGGAGCAAAGGTGTTTTAATCAACATGGCGTGGGCTTATATACTTGTCTTACCAGGTGGTTATTCTCAGCAAAGACAAAGATTAAAATTCCAGACTTACAAAACATAAGATGATCCCTATCAAACAGAGAGAGTTGCAAATGATCACCTTTTACCATTTGGCTCATAAAAAGGAAGAGGGTACTTATCACTGTAATGAGAAATGGATTCCTGGATTCCTCAGCCCCGGGAAAGGCGTGCCTCTCCTCTTAATTCCTGAATATTTAGGAATCAATAAGGGCCAGAGGGTTCCTGACAGATCCAAAACAGCACACAGGAAGCCTTTTGTTAAATGCTTCCTGACAGTCATGAGTTGAGGCTATATCTCTTTGTGGATGGAAGACGATACTAAGACCTAAAGTACATTGAGCACTTTTGCAGTGTGTTGTAAGTGATGTTCACACACAACAGTCCACTTAACTATCATGAGAACCACACAAGGGGTCACTGTTAATACTTAATGTTACAGTGAGGAAACTGATGTACAGCAGGTTAGCTATTTATTCCGACACATCTGTTATATTTTAAAGACAATCTCATTTTTGACTCCATGTTTTCAGGCACTATACTAAACTATTTAAAGCATTGTGTTTTGCAGGGTGTGAGAATTTCATTGTTGGCTTTACTGTTTTGCTATTGGGAGGAGGGAGATTAAGTTTGTAAAAGCAATGTGCACAAAACTGAATAGTCAAGGACTGGACAATAGTGATCAATCATATATCTTTCATTTATTTTTTTTTTGTCTGTACATCTTTTAACACTTATTTGGGAAATATTCCCATATTACCAGAAATCTTCTTCCCTTGGGTAGAATGGAAATTTGCTTTTCTTTCTCCTTTGAAAATAGACTGCAGGTGTGTGACCTAAGTCTCTGCATCAGATACACACTTGTGAAGCTTCACCCGAGAAATGAGCAGTGTGAGAGAGCAGATGTCAGGCAGAATCTATTTTGTGAGAAAGAGGTGATGGTGACATTTAACTTGGAGTATCAGCATCAGTGGTGTAAATTGTACTAGCTCATTGCCACTATCATCAAGTAAACATCTATGGTGTTGACTGTGTGGCCTGCATGAAGATTCTTGGAGTTTCCTAACACTCTCCAGTAAATTATTTTTCTATTGGGATTAACTGCAATGGGTTCTATTGTTTACAGTCTTGAATATCGTCTGATAGTGTCCACTTGTCTTCATGAAAACAGCTGGTTGATTTTAATATCAATTCATAAAATGTAGGGAGCATGAGATATTTCACTAGCTCTTTATTTCACACAGTCTGCTGAACTTGTGATCATGTCACCCTTTTTAAACCTATTCATAATTATGACTATTAAATTAGAAATCACTTTAAACAAATAAATCATTTTATCATATAATGTAAGTGTAAACTTGAAGATGAGTAATTAATAATGTATTCAGTCCTTTGGGTACCACACAGCTGGAACTGCTTTGGGTCCCAGGTAATCCAAGTTCTTTGTCCCATCTTGTTCTTACTCTGATTATGATTTTCCACCTTAATGTGTTGCTTTTGCTTGTATTTATACATCTTTGTTATCACAGTAAATACACAGATTCCTCTTAGATCACATTGATGTCAGAAGTTAAGAAATCAAGGCAAATTGCAAAAGTCAATTTTGCCATATTTTCAATGGAGCTAGCCTGAGACTTTATGTTACATTTGCATTTAATTTGCCTCTTTCTGTTTATTTACTTCTTGGTCATTCTTTTACCCTACTTTCAATTTCTCTTGCTTTCAGGGCCAGTTCTCTTGAATTTCCTTATTTTTAGACCCCATCTTCCTTCCTTTTGTAATTCCTTGAAAATAACTATAAATGTTGTGAACTTGCATCACAAAAACCCAAGTGTTCAACATATGGTTTAATCTCTGACAATAAGTTTATTTGAATTAATTTTAAATGCCTTGAAGAGAAAAAATATTCATTTGTATTTTTAGCCCTTAAAGTATATATATATATATATATATACACATATGTATATGTATATACATATATATATATAATATACACATATATGTATATATATATATAATATTTAATTTATTGAAATGATGAGATATAGAGACAGTTAAAATGTTTGAGACATGAATGGATAAAGAAAATGTGGTATACATACTTTCATTACAAAATTATTCAATCGTGCAAAAAGGTTGAATAATATAAAACAACATGGATGATATATAAAACAACATAGATAAATGGGGGGATGTTATTCTGTGAGAGATAACCCGTGCCATAGAAAAACAAGCTGTTTGATTCTACTTACATGAAATATTTGAAGTAGTCAAGCTTATAGAAACAGAATAGAAAGTTAGTTTCCAGGGGCTGGAGAGAGGGGGAAATGGGAAGGTTTAGTGAGTATAATGTTTCAGTTCGCAATATGAGTAAATTCTAGAGATTTGCTGTAATGTGCCTATTAGGTTAACAGTATTTCATTGTACATTTAAATCCATGGCTGATTCATGTCAATGTATGGCAAAACCACTATAATATTGTAAAGTAATTAGCCTCCAACTAATAAAAATAAATGAAAAAAAAAAAAGGCTAGAAAAAAAAATAAAACTTTGTTAAGAGAATGGATCTCACATTAAGTATTCTTACCAAAACAAATAAATACATAGCTTTGGTCTATGGACATATTGCCAATCTATAAAAATATTTATGGTGAGCAAAAATGCTGTTAATTTTTTCTAAAATTTTTAGGAATTTACAAATTGTATTTCTCTTTTTTTATGGAACCAATTGCTTTGTCATTTGTTACAGTCAATTGTTTAGATGAAATCATTTTGAAAAATATAACAGTGATAAAGAGAAGGAATAACAGGTATATTGTTTGCAAAATCACAATTAGGTCTTAATATCTAGTTTAGAATACACATTGCACTTAAATTCATGTACCTCTTGAAGATCACAGGAGCATATGACAAAGCAATTTGAGCATGAGTTTGTGTTGGGGGAGGGACATTGTCTTAGAAAAGGAGACAGGAAATGGTTTTCATAAAAGGAATTTAAAATTTTAAAAGTCCAGATGAAATCATCTGAAACTGAAAGTTAGGTAAAATAAATCTTTTCATTTTATCCTGGGCAATGGTAGAATTGTGGTCAATTATTTTTCTTTAGAAACTGAAGAAGGAATTTCTGATTCTTTCCTTCTTTTATATGTCCTCTCTCTCTCTCTCTCTCTCTCTCTCTCTCTCATTTCTCTCTGTATCAGATTGCTATCTAATAAATGGTCCTTTAATAAATCTGCTAAACAATCATTCATCCTACTTTGTCTTATCTTGAGAAAATTAAGTAGAACTTCTAAAATTTCAGTCAATTAAATACCTATGTTATCCAAACCATGCTAATATGAATGTATAAAATTCCCATGTACCTACTTTTATATATGCTATTACTTAGTGTGTGGTGTTTCTACAAACTCAAAATTAGTTATTCCAATAATGTTTCTACAAATGACCCCCAGTGGATGATCTTATTAAAAAGGGAACACAGAGAATTTAATAATTTTCTCAAATTAGTTATATTAAGTATCAATTAGGCTTTAGCTCAGAGCAAGCATGTGTATTCTAATTATTCTAAGTATTTGTGGAAGGAAATAAACATTAATTGTATTAGCTATAATTTTGTAGATATCAAAAATGTGTAGAGCATCTGAAAGCCACATACTGATGGATCATGAAATACAACTGGCAAGGGAGAGAACTGTCATCCCCATACCTCTTAACATTTCACTCATATTTTACTTTCCTTCATGTATGCTCTTGAGTGTCACCTTCTTACAGAGATAATCATAAACAAATATCTGTTTTGCTTTTATTTTATGTTATAGGTTTAAATTTCTGTCCTTTGCTTTTATAGGCTTCCTATATTTATGTGACCCTAAAAAATATTTTCCCCTTTGACCTGTTGTAAAATATATAGAGATGGAAATAGATTGTTAATTTGTGACATTCTTCTTTTCAATATGATACTATTGAGCCATCTTTCTGAAGGCAACCTTAATTCATTTATTTTCACTATGTACCAAACCTATTTTTTAAATTAATACAGTCTATCCATTCTGCTATTTTTGAGTTTTGGGGTTGTCCCATGTTTTTTCTATTGTGGACCAGTACTTGAGAAACATTTGTATTCATAGATTCTAGAGAGCTTGTGCATTATGGTTCCTTGGGGTAGTGCAACTGGGGAAACATTTTATGTTTGGCTATGGACATGGAACAACAGACTATTTCCAAGTCAGGAAAGGAGTACGTCAAGGCTATATATTGTCACCCTGCTTATTTAACTTATATGCAGAGTACATCATGAGAAGTGCCAGGCTCGATGAAGCACAAGCTGGAATCAAGATTGCTGGGAGAAGTATCAATATCCTCAGATATGCAGATGACACCACCCTTATGGCAGAAAGCAAAGACCTAAAGAGCCTCTTGATGAAAGTGAAAGAGAAGAGTGAAAAAGTTGGCTAAAAACTCAACATTCAGAAAACTAAGATCATGGCATCCGGTCCCATCATTTCAGGGGAAATAGATGGGGAAGCAATGAAAACAGTGAGAGACTTTATTTTGGGGGCTCCAAAATCCCTGCATATGATGACTGCAGCCTTGAAATTAAAAGACACTTGCTCCTTAGAAGAAAAATTATGACCAACCTAGACAGCATATTAAAAAATAGAGACATTACTTTGCCCACAAAGGTCTGTCCAGTCAAAGCTATGATTTTTCCAGTAGTCATGAATGGATGTGAGAGTTGGGCTATAAAGAAAGCTGAGCGCCAAAGAATTGATGCTTTTGAATTGTGATGTTGGAAAAGACACTTAAGAGTCCCTTGGACTGCAAGGAGATCCAACCAGTCCATCCTAAAGGAAATCAGTCCTGAATAATCATTGGAAGGACTGATGCTGAAGCTGAAACTCCAATACTTTGGTGACCTGACGTGAAGAACTGAGTCATTGGAAAAGACCCTGAAGCTGGGAAAGATTGAAGGCAGAAGGAGATGGGGACAACGGAAGATGAGATGGTTGGATGGCATTACCGACGCGATGGATATGAGTTTGAGTAGGCTCCAGAAGTTGGTGATGGACAGGGAAGCCTGGCATGCTGCCGGTCATGGGGTCGCAAAGAGTCGGACATGACTGAGCAACTGAACTAAACTGAACTGATGAATATTTTACTAGAAAAATCTAATTGTTCAAACTGCTTATAGCCTCCTATGAGTGAAATCGTTTCACAATTTTACCAACATTTAGCATTGTACTATTGTATTAATCTGCTAAATGTGAAATATCTTACTTGAATTAATTAGCATGTCCATAATCCCCACTGATTCTGAGCACCCCTGTATCTCTCTATGGCTGTTCATAGTTGTATTTATCTGACAAGTCTGTTCATGTTTCTGTTTCTTGTTCATTATTTTATTGAACTGTTAGTTGTTTCCTTAAGAACTCTTGTTTATTATAATTCTGAATACTAAATAATCTTTGGTTTTATGTATTATTAAAGATGTGCATATGTGTTATAAATATACTAACAGTAAACACATTTTGATATATTTTAATGAACAAAATTCTTAGTATAACATAGTTTAATTTGCTTATCTTTTGCTATATGATTTATGCTTTTTGTCTCTTATTTTAAGGAATATTTTCTTGTATTGTGATATAAAGGTATTTGTACATTATTTTCAAAAGATTTTTATATATTGTTTATATTAAGGCCTTAATACTCTATAACTGATTGTGTACAATGTGAAGTAGTAATCCATTTTCACTATAATTCAATGTGGGTAGCTCACTCGTCCAATAACTTCTCGGGGTCATTATATTACTTCCCAGCTGAATAGCACTGGTCCCTCATGATATATCTAGTTACTATGTGAGTTTATTGTTGGGGTTTTTGCTTCCAGTTTTCCTATTCTGTTTCTCATTTTAGTTTCCTATTCTGGCACTAATGTCACACTGTTACAATAACTCTGGTTTGGCAAGTGATTCTATTTTTGTCCCCTGTAATACAAGTATAGGGTTTGTAGCATCCAGTTTCACAACTGGGAATGAGAAACGACCTCCCAGACTTTTGCAGATTATGCATATTTGCCCTCCAGTCCTGAAAAGCTTTGCACAGTCCCAAGACCCAAGATTTTAGGCATTTGAGAAAATTCCAATTTAACTCAGGTTCTATTGACCACTGTGTTTAAGGGTTTTTTGGAGTTTTGTGTTCACTGCTTTTTTTTTTTTTTTTTCACCTGTTAGAGATGTCTCTTTTGGACCCTGACAATTTGTCTTCCTTGTTTTCATGTGTGGGCTATCATTTGGTATATCTGAAGTAAGCAAAGGGAAGAGATTCAAGATATACTCAATCTATAACCTTAAAAGCAAAGTCATTGTATTTTACTCTCAGTATGTTTACTTCTCAGTATATATACTCTCAGATTAAAATTTGGTTATATTTATAGAATATTTCCAAATACAATTTAAACATGTTTTTGGTAGTAATCACATTGAGTTAATACAGTTTTATTACATTTCTAGTAATAAATCAATCTTAATACTTTTTTCCAATATGTGATACAACCTTGCAAAAACATTATTATTTTTACTTTACTGTCATATATTATTTTTATTAAGAATAGAACCATCCAGCTTCCTAGCTCACTTTATTAGCCTTCCTTTTTCAATTCACTCCATCCATATCTATTGAACTTGAGCTCTAAATGTCTTTATATTGCATCAAAACATTACAATTCTCATGAAAAACAGATTTCCAGCTCTTGAATATAACCTTATACTTTAATAAAGACAGTGAAAACATATTAAATTTATTTTAAGTAAAGTTAAATCATGGGAAAAGATAACATAGCACCTTACATGAACTATTTTAAGGAGACTAGTATATACTTAGATATATACTTTCAAATGTGAGATTTTTTTTGCAGTCTTCTTACTTTATAATCAACAGTGTTCAAAAGAATTGGAAAGAGCATTATTGTTTTATTCAATCTTTTGCCACAATTTTAAGAAGAGATGTTATTTTGTTAAGATTGTTATTTTCTCAGAAGGAGCAGAATGTCTTCAATCATTTAAATCCAATTATGTGTATTTTACATCTGGTTCATCTTCAAAATAAAACAGTGAATTAGAGGTGTTATTGTAACTAGATGGAGATTTCTCAGCTAGCAAGGGAGACCTGTTCCATCATCGAGGGTAAGAAATATCAAGCACCACTTTCCAGTAATAGATCCGCTTTCCTTCAGATTGATTTCACACTGACTTGACCTTACATTTATACCCAAGCCATTTAAAATGAAAATCTCATTTATTCTGGAAAGAGATGTGAATTCAGTGTGTGTATAATGTTAAAACTGCATGTCATGAAGAGCAAAAAATGTTTTTGAGAAAGAGTATGATAGTGTATAATATATATCATTGTTAATTTCTCACTGAAATAATGGGACTTTTTTGATAGCTTATTTATATGTACCTTTAAGTTTAAAATGGCTAATTTTGGCCATTTTTTATTATTTACTTGACCATAAATTATTATTATTTATTTGGCCATAAATTTTATTAAGCCATAAAATTTTAAATGGCTTATTCAAGTTCAACAGTAAAAATCAGTGTCACTATGACCACAAAAACTACAAATTTTGTTCCTAAGAATAACTAATAATTCCACAAGTTTTGGGGGTTTTGTTTTTTTGTATTTTTGGTAACTTACATTTGAAACTATACTGATAGTCCAATTTTAAAAAATGAATGTTGTTTTTAATTTTCAATCATGTATTAATACATTATTAATCTGAAAGTTAGTTATGTAATTTTTTTTATTATTAACAATGGGTCTTAATTATCAAAAAATGTTATAAAGAAAACTGGAAGAAAAAAAATGCCTTTAGTTATCTACATAGCAATTAGGAAGCCGTTAAAGGAGTCTCCCCTTGCTTTCAGAGGTGCTGTTAAATGAGAGAGCATTTTTTTTATTCGTGGACAATTTTTATCCCAGGAAGAAATGGAGATATTTTAGAGTCAAGAAACAGCCACAAAAGAAAGAGATAATATTCCAGGCAATAATCTATCAGAAAGATTGATGTTTTGTGTACTAAGCCAATAAAACCTCACAAGTCCCTCTCTGTAATTCAGGGCGAGTGACAGAGGATGTATGTTGTTTATGAAAGTTAGATCACCTGAAGTCCATATGTCACAGTGATTCTATTGCAGGAAGGGATTATCCCTATTATTATTTTCATTAAAAGTCACAAATCTCTAAAAGCTTGATTATGATCCCAGAAGTGTGCCACATGCATCATCTCACACAACGCTGTCATATTAACCTCACAATGCTGTGCAAATAAATAACATTATTCCCTTCATTTCATTGGTGAGCAAAATGAGCCTCTGAAACACTCAATCATTTGTCCAAGACACATGGCTAATGAATGTTACACAGAGCTCTCACACCCAGTCTAACTCTAGTGCCTGGCCTCTGGCGCTAGAGTAGAAAACAAGAGCAGCTGCAAGTGGAGCTGAACTGAGACACAAAGAGCATCAACTGTGTTATTTATGTTACTTATGGAAAGGCAGTCATAAAGCCTGTCTGATGTAGACCTACATACCACACAGGAATGAAGAGCCTAGACTGTGGTTGACTCTTAAAAGCTTACATCAGAACTAGACAATGAAATTCTCATTCCTTATGCAAGCGCAAGGATATTACTTCTGAGCAGTGGTATCATCTGCCACAGGGTATTTTCACATGCAGAACTCCCGGCCTGTAGGACTCTTTTCCTTTCTTTGTCTGGTGAGCCCAATTACTCATGTAAAGGATTAGAACATAAGTTCTAGCTCAACAGTGACCATATCAGGGGAGTGTCCCAGGAAAATCACAGTTAGGTTACACTTGGAGTTGTCATTTTTCATATCTTATCCCCCTTCCCTCCTTTATTTTCCTTATCTCTGTGGCTGTTCAGTGGCTCAGCTGTGTAGGATTCTTTGTGACCCCATGGACTGCAGCACACCAGGCCTCCCCGTCCCTCACCATCTCCTGAAATTTGCCCAAGTTCATGTCCATTGCATCGGTGATGCTATCCAGCCATCTCATCCTCTGATCCCCCCTTCGTCTGCCCTCAATCTTTCCCAGCATCAGGGACTTTTCCAGTGAGTCAGTGTTTACATCAGATGACCAAAATACTGGAGTTTCAACTTCAGCATCAGTTCTTTCAATGAGTATTCAGGGTTGATTTCCCTTAAGATTCACTGATTCCAATTCCCTTGCTGTCCAAGGGACTCTCATGAGTCTTCTCCAGCACCATTGTTGGAAAGTATCAATTCATCACTCCACCTCCTTTATGATCCTGCTCTTCACAGCTTTCCTGCCAAGAAGCACATATCTTCTGATCTTACAGCTGCAGTCACCATCCGCAGTGCTCTTAAAGCCCAAGAAAAGGAAATCTGTTACTGATTCCACCTTTTTCACATCTATTTGCCATGAAGTAATGGGGCCGGGTGCTATGATCTTAGTTTTTGTAATATTTAGTTTTAAGCTGGCTCTTTCATTCTCTTCCTTCACCCCCTTATCCCTCATCACCACATATTTTATGTATTTCAGTTATTTCAGTCTTGGGACATTACAACTAGAATGTACCTTTCATGATAACAGGTAAACTTTTGTCTGTGTTGCTTCACAACTGCATCTGAAACACCTTGATTGTACCTGACAAATACTGAATATTCAGTGAAGTGTTTGTCAAAGGAATCAGTTAATGGAAGTAGTTGTGTGATGTTTGACACACATGTCTATTTCTTCTGTTAGTCTACAGCTCCATGAAAAGAAAAAGACTACATCAGGTTTTGCTCACTGACTATAATGCCAATCACATACAAAACCTTCAGTAAATATTTAATAAAATCATTTTTTTCAGGCTCAAGACTCCCCTGTTTTGACTGAGAGCACCAAAAGATCTCAGCATATCCCCTTTAGATCTGTACCGTCAGCACTAATTTATAAGTTGTTTAGTGCCACAGTGGACACAGCAAAATCAATAACAGGAATTTCTTCCATCCAGCATATTTTACGTACTTATTTCTTACATTTAGTTTAAAGTACTCTATTTCTTAGCACTTTGTGAGTGCACCTAACTTTCAGAGAAGGAAGTATGTTCATAAATTAAATGGTTATCATTCCAAAATATAGCTGATGCTCTCATTGTAAGGACACCCTTGACAATACAATACAGATAGTGACTAAGATATTCAAACAAATGGCTCTTTAGGTAGTGAATTAAGGAATATTTATTTGCTTTATGGACTATTACAATAAATTTTAGTGTTTTGGATTTATAAATAAAATATAAAATCTATATTGGATTCCTGGCTGGCATAGTATGTCTTGAGGATTTACCATTGCTAATGTGTCAAGTGTTTGAAATATTTCATGTCAAACATGTACATACAGGGAGAAAAATTGAGTATGAGTTAAATGAATATTTGCCATTTTTTAAAACTGTTTAAAGACTATTTATTTCAAACATACCGTAACTTACATTTTTGTGAACAGATACACTTTTATAACATGATGTTTAAAAATGTCTAGAAGGACAGACACAGATAATAGCAAACAAACAAACAAACAAAAAACTTTGCAGAAATACAATACTTGACATTTATATAACACCAAATGATATAATGTGTTGGTCCCAGAATAGAAAGCAGAAAGAATGAATATAAATTCATCTCTACTTGCTAAGAATGCAACTTAATTGTTATGTAATCCTCATAGAAATTATATCGGTGATGTTTAAACACTGGGTTTTAATCTTTGATATGAATTTGAAGATAATATTCTCAGTTTTCTGATGTGAAGTAATTAATATACCTTGAAATGAACAAAATTTCTACTCATCATAACAAGTGGTTAAATATTCAAGCTGGATGACAGAAGATTCTCATTTTAAATGGATCCTCTCAAGGGTCCACAGAAACAGATTTTCTTTTACTTTTGTCTTATTAAGTTCCAGTTAATCCTTAATCAATAGCTTTTTGTGGAAAACTTGTGGAAACTAGTGAAGTCCCATGTTATTCATGTAGGATATTGATTTTGCATATAAGGCATTAAAATTTTATGGATATAATGTTGTTCTTATGAGAGAGAGAAAGATGTAGCTGTTTTGCTTGCTTCTCAGGTTTGATGTATTATCCCTTAGTGCACAAGGAAATCTACACAATAAAATAAAAGGTATTACTCAACTTCAGTGATATTAGTTATAACATTGTACCAAAAAATCTTATACAAGCAAAAATAAAAAAATAGGGAAATTACATAAAATTTTAATTTAGTGAGTTGAGCAAAATATGCTTCTTTCTTCTATTGCACATGCCAGCATTTCTCTGCTATTGAGTATTAGATCAAGCTGAAATTTAGTTCATAAAGTGATGATTTTGACAACTTATAGTGTAGAAATAGTCATGGTATTGTATAGCTTGCTATTAAAATAAATTTATTGGTTCATTTCAGTATAAGCTATGCTTTTAATATGCCAGCCCTATAGAAAATAGTGATATTATGCATTCAAACAAATATTCATTTAATTTATTTGCTTTATTACATTTTGTTCTTCATGTGGCAAACAACTCTCTTGTCTCTGTACCTTCAAATAATATTGTGTAAACTCAGCATCATCTCTAGGGTCATCACTGTCACACATTTATCTTTTCTAAATGTTATTTAAAAACAACATTTTTATTACCTTAGCTTTAAATTAATTTTTTTGTTTTTTCAGCAATAAAAATTAGAAAAAAATGATACTTTATCATTTTTCAAAATTCAATTTCCAACCTTCTTTGTTCCTCTGTATAGAGTTAATTTTTAATCCACATTAAATTCCTTCTTCCTGAAGCATTTTCTTTAAGCATTTCAGGATAGTCTGTGGTCAATGAATTCTCTAATTTTTTCCCATTTGTCAGAAAGACTCTTTTTCATTTATATTTAATTTCTAGATTGATAGCTTTTTTCTTCCTTTCATCACTTTAACGTTGTCTCTCTAGCATTCCCTTGCTCGCAAAATCTATAAAGAGACAACTGTTATATATGTATTTTTTCTCCTTTGTTCTATATATAATAGCATCAACTACAGGAAAGATGTTTCAGATTCAAAAATATCAGGAAAGGACAATCCCATCTTGAATGAATTGACCATCTGTGGAATAAATATGTCTACATAGGAAAGGACACATAAATCTTTTTTATTTATTTATTTTTTTTTTTGCTGAAAATTTAATTATGATAACCAAGGGGTGAAAGAATGCAGGTCAAGCTGCTTAGGTTTATTTAGCATATGATTCATCATGTGAAATTCCACTGAAATTTAATGTTTACTTTTTGTCATTGCTGTTCAGTGGCTCAGCTGTGTCTGACTCTTTGTGACCCCATGGACTGCAACATACCAAGGTTCCCTGTCCTTCATCATCTCCCAGAGCTTGCTCAAACTCATGTCCATTGAGTCGGTGACGCCATTCAACCATCTCATCCTCTGTCGTTCTCTTTTCCTCCTGCCTTTCTTAGTGTTTTATAGTAAGTTCGCTCTTCTCATCAGTTGGCCAAAGTATTGGAGCTTCAACTTCAGCATCAGTCCTGCCAGTGAATATTCAGGACTGAATTCCTTTAGGGTTGACTGATTTCATCTCCTTACAGTCCAAAGGACACTGAAAAATCTTTTTCAACACCACAGTTCAAAAGTGTCAGTGCTCAGCCTCTGCCTTATTTATGGTCCAACTCTCAAATCCATACAGGACTACTGGAAAAACCATAGCTTTGACTAAATGGACCTTTGTTGGCAAAGTAATGTCTCTGCTTTTTAACATGATGTCTAGGCCAATAATAGCTTTTCTTTCAAGGAGCAAGAGTCTTTTAATTTCATGTCTGTGGTCACTGCCTGAAGTGATTTCGGAGTCCCAAAAGATAAAGTCTCTCATGGTTTCCATTGTTTCCCCATCTATTTGCCATGAAGTGATGGGACTAGATGCCATGATCTTCATTTTTTGAATGTTGAGTTTTAAGCCAGCTTTTTCACTCTCCTCTTTCACTTTCATCAAGGGGCTTTTTAGTTCTTCTTCACTTTCTGCCATAAGGGTGGTGTCATCTGCATATCTGAGGTTATTGATATTTCTCCTGGCAATCTTGATTCCAGCTTGTGCTTCATCCAGCCTGGCATTTTGCATGATGTACTCTGCACATAAGTTAAATTAACAAGGTGACAATATACAGCCTTGATGTACTCCTTTCCCAATTTGGAGCCAGTCTGTTGTTTCATGTCCAATTCTAACTGTTGCTTCTCGACCTGCTTACAGGTTTCTTCACCTTACAGAGGCTGATAAGGTGGTCTGGTATTCCCATCTCTTTAAGAATTTTCCACAGCTTGTTGTGATCCACACAGTTAAAGGCTTTGACATAGTCAATGAAGCAGAAACAGATATTTTTCTGGAATTCTCTTGCTTTTTCTATGATCCAACAGACGACACTTTGATCTCTGGTCTACTGTTTTGTGTTTAATATGCTACTTGTCTTTGGAATCTGATACCATCTAGTAGTCTTTGTGGTCAGGAATTGAGCTCAGGATTCATGGCAGGTCTAGATTTTCTTTCATGGAAGCCGTTGAGTAGATGAGTTACCTAATAGTAATCAACAGATAGTGAATAATGAAAATATGCTTAATCAGTGAATTAATCCATGTCAATTAATATGTTAAAATAAAATAAGGTTATTTTAATTCTGTGTCATTCTCCATTTTTGGCAAAAGTGTAACTTAAAAAAAGAAAAATGTATTGAAGCACAGTTGATTTACAATGTTGTGTTAATTTCTGCTGACAGAAAAGTGAAAGTGATTCAGTTACACATATATATTTATATATACACAGTCTTTTACATATAGTTTTCTATTACTCTTTATCACAGGATATTGAATACAGTTCCTTGTGTTATACAATAGAAACTCGCTGTTTATTCATTCTCTGCATGGTAGTTTACATCTGCTAACCAGCCTCTCACTACATCTGTCCCCCTGGCAACCACAAGTCTGTTCTCTATGTCTGTGAGTCTGTTTCTGTTTTTTAGGTAGGTTCATTTGTGTAGTATTTTAGATTGTATGTATACGTGATATCATGTCTTTCTCTTTCTGACTTACTTTACTTAGTATGATAATATCTAGTTCCATCTCTGTTGCTACAAAAGACATTATTTCATTTTTTTTTTGACTTGTATGTATACATACCATATTCTTCTTTATCAATTCATCTCTCAGTAGACATTTAGACATTTAAGTTCCATGTCTTGACTATTGTGAGTTGTGCTGCTATGAACATAGGGGTGCTTGTATCATTTGAATTATACTTTTGTCTGGATATATGCCCAGAAATCATATGATAATTCTCTTTTTAGTTTTTTGAGAAACTTCCATGCTGTTTCCCTTGGTGGTTGTACCAATTTACATTCCTACTAACTGTTTAGAAAAGTTGCCTTTTTTCTACTACCTATCTAGCATTTGTTATTCACAGACATTTTAATGATGGCCATTTTGACTGATGTGAGGTAACACCTCACTGTAACTTTTATTTGCATTTATCTAATACCAAGGAAGCAATTTAAAGTGTTAGCTTCTATTTGACACAGATATTACAATTATTCTGTAGAGTCAAACAATTTATAATTCCTATAGGCACATTTAATATCTCATTACTGTATATTTGGAATCTTCTCTAAGACGTAATTTTTTTTTCTAAAGGCCACATAGAAAGCTTACAGCTATTATAAACCTCCACTTTAATCTTTTCTTCTCAAATCTGAAACATCACATAGACCTGGACTGACTGAAAATCAGTTCTTATTGTTCAATAAACTGTCTGTCTGCTCACTAGCATCTCAGGGTAATATGATCTATATTTTTACAACTATTCTTTCTCTAACTCTTCCTTTCTCTAAGCAAAGACCACTGTGCAAAGTTTGAAGACAACAAAATACAATATTTCAGTTCACAAAACAAGGGAGAGATCATCAAGGGACCTCTGTACCTACTAAGGACTGATATTTATTTTTGTTAACTAATAAAAATGTTAGATTGCTAGACTTCACAAGTATACAAATTAATATTCTAGTTTCATGAAACAATTAGACAAAGAATTTGTCATGGGAACAGTATCTAGTTACCATTTACCAGTGAAAAATAATATTGCAAAGATACTTTTAAGATATAAAACCACTGAAGGCAATTCAAAAAATTTTAATACAATATAAAATTCCTATATAGGTGTGTATATATGTAATAATATCCAATATATATAATATGTAATTAAATCTATACTTGTCATGTTTATTTATATATAATGAATGTTAACCTAATTCAAACATATATCTATATGGCATAACATTAGTTGCAAGGTCATGAAACTAGGAAGTGGTAAATATAAGATTTAAATATTTCTTCTGATTCTGGTAAACGTTCTCTTATCCAGGGCACTGCACAACCTCCAAGTCATTTGTGAAAGGACAAAAAAAAAATTACATTTCATTAAATGTCATCCAGCATTCCATTTATATATTCATTCCCACTGACATACTTCATTACTCCTTCCTGCTTTCTCTCTTCTTGTTAAATGGATGTTTTCTCTGTCCTAGCAAGTTCACTGTACTCAAGCTAAGCTTTAAGTTTTTTCATTTGTTCTCAGTTTCCCCATCACCAACTTCTACCCTTCCTTTGAGATACAACCTTTTGAATTGACTCCTATAGAAGCCATTTTCTGGCTATGTCATTTTCTATCTTTTAGCTTCTAAATGTACAGTTATATTTTTAGCTGTAAAAAATAATTTTGTCACTAGTAAGCTACCTTGTATAGTTTACAGTTTTAATATATTGTTTACTGAGATGCAAAAAGAAAGCTAAATACCTTGATGGAAGTTACTTTTCCATCACATGTAGTGACAACCCTCTGATGTGTACATGAAAGATACCCTGTAAAGTATTGGTAACTTATTCACTGAGCAATTGGATATCATTTCTTCCATTCACTAATTTATTGGGAAATTTATAAAATTCCTTGGAGAATATGTAAATATGTATTACATGAGTTTATTTAGTTAAATATTTCACAGTAAATTAAAAGCATATGCATCGGATGCATGAGACAAGTGCTCGGGCCTGGTGCACTGGGAAGACCCAGAGGGATTGGGTAGAGAGGGAGGTGGGAGGGGAGATCAGGATGGGGAATACATGTAACTCCATGGCTGATTCATGTCAATGTATGACAGAAACCACTACAATATTGTAAAGTAATTAGCCTCCAACTTATAAATGGAAAAAAAAAATAAAGAATGAGTTTTGCCTGTCCAAAAAAAAAAAAGCACTATTTGTTTGTAAAGTTGAGGGAAATATGATTTAAGTTTCTAAATCAGCTGATCTACACTGTCATATACTTAATATTCTTACAAAATACAAGTATATTCAAAATTGAACTACTCTCCTTTTCAATAACATTTAAATCATATATTAAGGATCCATTCTAAGGAAATGCCTCAGTCCAACATGAAGTACTCTGAATTATTTGATAGGGGAACTCTTAATAGACTCTGTTCTGACCCAGTGGTCAGGAGTTAATTGGTATTCAAATCTCCCTTACTTGCTCATCTACCAAGAAAATAATCATCATTTTGCTCCTCCTCTTGAGTAGGGAACATGATGTTTAATGCTTATTCCAATTAATTATTCTCCACGGCTTTAGTCTTTGCTCACACCCAGAAAAAGATGCAATTGTTCTTTCTCTGCAAGTGCAATAGGACTAGAATTTCACTGTGATTTTATGCCAGTTAATTAAAAATCTGCTTAATCTTTAGCCTTTTTATTTGTCTTCAGTCTTAGTTAATGTCCATTATTTTGTTTTGGTAATGAAGATAAAACTAAACGTATCCAAACAGCACACATAGAAATCATTTTTGGGACTCCCTGTTGGTTTGGAGGTTAAGACTCCACACTCCCAATGCAGGGACACGGGTTTGATACCTGCTTGGGAAATTAAGATCCTGCTTGCCACACTGTGTGGCCAGGAAAAAAAAAAAAAAAGCATTTGTTTAATTGAAAACTCAATGACATGAAGGTAACTTATCACAGCTCAAAATAATTCTGACTTGTGTCCTCAAAATTGAAAAATACCATGAGAGAAAGAAACTTGAAGCTCATTTTCCTTTTCACTCTTCTTTGGAGTTTTTCTTACTTTGGAATTTCATGGCTACCTTTAAATAATTGCGTATTTTATCTGGCATTTCTAGCTATTTTTGGCAACCTTGTTGCTCTGCCGCCAGCTAGTCGATCCCACTAGAAGCCAAAAGTTGATTGGAAATAGTTTGATTTTTGCTATTATTTCAGTGGAAAGGTACTTGAAGTTCATGAGCAAGGGATAACTATCTTTTATAAGTAGGAGAATAGTTGAATTATAATAGTTTCTGATGCAAGCATAGTGATTGATATTTTATGAATTATGCACCAAAGGTATTACAATATTATTGAATATATTCCCTGTGACTTATTTACTTTATAACTGGCAGTTTGTATCCATTAATCCCCTTCACCAACTTCAACCATCTCTCCTCCCAACCCGCAACCCCATTTTTGGCAACCAACTGGGAAAGGAGTACCTCAAGGCTGTATACTGTCACCCTGCTTATTTAATGTATATGCAGAGTACATCATGCAAAATATTTGGCTGGATGAAGACCAAGCTGGAATCAAAAATGCTGGGATAAATATCAATAGCATCAGATATACAGATGACACCACCCTTCTGGAAAAATGCAAACAAGAATTAAAGAACCTCTTGATGAAAGTGAAAGAGGAGAGTGAAAAAGTTGGCTTAAAACTCTACATCCAAAAAACTAAGACCACGGCGTCTGGTCCCATCACTTCATGGCAAATAGATGGGGAAACAATGGAAACAGTGAGTGACTTTAATTTCAGTCACTTCAGTCACTCAGTCATGTCAGACACCTTGCAACCCCATGGACAATCACACGCCAGGTTCCCTGTCCATCACCAACTCCCAGAGCTTACTTAAACTCATATCCATTGAGTCGGTGATGCCATCCAACCATGTCATCTACTGTCATCCCTTTCTCCTCCTGTCTTCAATTTTCCCAGCATCAGGGTCTTTTCTGGTGTCAGTTCTTCGCATCAGATGGCCAAACTATTGGAGTTTCAGCTTCAGCATCAGTCCTTCCAATGAATATTCAGGACGGATTTCCTTTAGGATTGACTGGTTTGATCTCCTTGCAGTCCAAGAAACTCTCAACAGTCTTCTTCAACACCACAGTTCAAAGGCGTGTTTTCTTCAGCACTCAGTTTTCGTTATTGTCCCAACTCTCACATTCATACATGACTATTGGGAAAACCATAACTTTGACTAGATGGACCTTTGTTGGCAAAATAATGTCTCTGCTTTTTAATATGCAATCTAGCTTGATCATAATTTTTCCTTCCAAGGAGCAAGCGTCTTTTAATTTCATGGCTGCAGTCACCATTTGCAGAATATTTGGAAGCCAATAAAGTAAAGTCTCTTAAGGTTTCCACTGTTTCGCCATTTATTTGCCATGAAATGATGGGACTGGATGCCATGATCTTAGTTTTCCGACTGTTAATTTTTAAGCCAACTTTTTCGCTCTCCTCTCTCACTTTCATCAAGAGACTCTTCTTTGCTTTCTGTCATAAAGATAGTGTCATCTGCATATTTGAGGCTATTGATATTTCTCCTGACAATCTTGATTTCAGCTGGTGCTTCATCCAGCCTGGTATTTTGCATAATGTACCCTGCAGTTAATTTAAATAAGCAGGGTGACAATATGCAACTTTGATGTACTCCTTTCCTGATTTGGAACCAGTCTGTTGTTCCTTGTCCAGTTGTAACTGTTGTTTCTTGATGTATATTCAGATTTCTCAAGAGGCATGTTAGGTGGTCTGGTATTCCCATCTCTTTAAGAATTTTCCACAGTTTGTTGTGATCCACACAAAGGCGTTTGTGTAGTCAATAAGGCAGAAGTAGATGTTTTTCTGGAACTTTCTTGCTTTTTTGATGATCCAACAATTGTTGGCAATTTGATCTCTGGTTCCTCTGCCTTTTCTAAATCCAGCTTGAACATCTGGAAGTTCACAGTTCACATACTGTTGAAACCTAGCTTGGAGAATTTTGAGCACTACTTTACTAGTGTGTGAGATGTGTACAATTGTTTGATAGTTTGAACATTCTGTGACATTGCCTTTCTTTGGGATTGGAATGAAAACTGATCTTTTTCAGACTTGTGGCCACTGATGAGTTTATTGGGGAGGGGGCGCCAAAATCACTACAGATGGTGACTGCAGTCATTAAATTTAAAGGTGCTTGCTTCTTGGAAGAAAAGCTATGACAAACACAGATGGCATATTAAAAAGCAGAGACATTACTTTGTTGACAAAGGTCCATCTTGTCAAAACTATGGTTTTTCCTGTGGTCATTAGTAGATGTGAGAGTTGAACTATAAAGGAAGCTGAGTACTGAAGAACTGATGTTTTTGAACTGCAGTATTGAAGAAGACTCTTGAGAGTTCCTTGGACTGCAAGAAGATCCACCCAGTCCATCCTAAAGTAAATCAGTCCTGAATATTCACTGGAAGGACTGATGCTTTAATCTGAAACTCCAGTACTTTGGCCACCTGATGCAAAGAACTGACTCATTTGAAAAGACCCTCATGAGGGAAAAACTGAAGGGAGAAGGAGAATGGGACAACAGAGGATGAGATGGTTGAATGGCATCACTGACACAATGGACATGAATTTGAACAGGCTCTGGGAGTCAGTGATGGACAGGGAGGCTTGGCGTGCTATAGTCCATGGGGCCACAAAGAGTCAGACATGTCTGAGTCACTGAACCACAGAAATTTGTCCTCTGTATCATGAATCTGTTTCTGTTTTGTTTTATCTGCTTTTTTGTTCTTTAGAGTCCATATATAAGCAAAGATATATACCATTTATCTTCGTGTGACTTATTACACTTAGCATTGTGTTCTTTAGGTCTACCCATATTGTCCCAAAACAAGATTGCATTCTTCATTATGATGAATATTCCAAATATTCCATTGTATTTATCACATCTTCTTTATCCTTTCACTTGTCTGATGGATATATTGTGTTTTAAAGGACTGATATTCCTTATGTGTTGATAGTGGAATATTCTAGGCAAGAAATAATAGTGGCTTGAACAACGGTCCCTTAAATCTATCTCTTAAAATAGATTTAAGGGGCTAGATTTGGTAGACAGAGTGCCTGATGTACTATGGACAGAGGTTCATGACATTGTACAGGAGACAGGGATCAAGATATGCCCAAGAAAAAGGAATGCAAAAAAGCAAAATGGCTGTTTGAGGAGGCCTTACAAATAGCTGTGAAAAGAAGAGAAGTGAAAAGCAAAGAATAAAAGGAAAGATATACCCATTTGAATGCAGAGTTCCAAAGAATAGAAAGGAGAGATAAGAAAGCCTTCCTCAGTGATCAACACGAAGAAATAGAAGAAAACAATAGAATGGGAAAGACTAGAGATAGCTTCAAGAAAATTAGAGATACCAAGGTAATATTTCATGCAAAGATGGGCTCAATAAAGGACACAAACTGTATGGACCTAACAGAAGCCAAAGATATAAAGAAGAGGTGGCAAGAATACACAGAAGAACTGTACAAAAAGATCTTCATGTCCCATATAATTATGATGGTGTGATCACTCACCTAGAGCCAGACATTCTGGAATGTAAAGTCAAGTGGGCCTTAGGCAACATCACTACAAAGCTAGTAGAGGTGATGTAATTCCAGTTGAGCTATTTCAAATCCTAAAAGATGATGCTGTGAAAGTGCTGCACTCAATATGCCAGCAAATTTGGAAAACTCAGCAGTGACCACAGGACTGGAAAAGGTCGGTTTTCATTCCAATCCCAAAGAAAGGCAGTGCCAAAGAATGTTCAAACTACCGCACAATTGCATTCATCTCACACGCTAGCAAAGTAATGCCCCAAATCCTCCAAGTCAGGCTTCAACAGTAGGTGAACTGTGTGCTTCCAAATGTTCAAGCTGGTTTTAAAAAAGATGAACCAGAGATCAAATTGCCAACATCTGCTGGAACATCAAAAAAGCAAGAGTTCCAGAAAATCATCTGCTGCTGCTAAGTCACTTCAGTCGTGTCCGACTCTGTGACCCGGTAGACGGCAGCCCACAAGGCTCTACTGTCCCTGGATTCTCCAGGCAAGAACACTAGAGTGGGTTGCAATTTCCTCCTCCAATGCATGAAAGTGAAAAGTGAAAGTGAAGTCGCTCAGTCCTGTCCAACTCTTTGCAACCCCATCGACCGCAGCCTACCAGGCTCCTTCATCCATGGGATTTTCCAGGCAAGAGTACTGGAGTGGGTTGTCATTGCCTTCTCTGAAAATAATCTATTTCTGTTTTATTGATTATGTGAAATTCTTTGACTCTGTGGGTCACAATAAACTGTGGAAAATTCTTTAAGTGATAGGAATACCAGACCATGTGACCTACCTATTGAGAAACCTTTATACAGGTCAGGAAGCAACAGTTAGAACTGGACATAGAACAACAGACTGGTTCCAAATAGGAAAAGGAGAACGTCAAGACTGTATATTGTTACCCTGCTTATTTAACTTCTATGCAGAGTACATCATGAGGAATGCTGGGCTGGACAAAGCACAAGCTGGAATCAAGATTGCCAGGAGAAACATAGATAACCTCAGATATGCAGATGGCACTTACGGCAGAAAGGGAAGAACTGAAGAGCCTCTTGATGAAAGTGAAAGAGGAGAGTGAAAAGGCTGGCTTAAAACTCAACATTCAGAAAACTAAGATTATGGCATCCGGTCCCATCATTTCAATGCAAATAGATAGGGAAACAGTGGAAACAGTGGCTGACTTTATTTTTTTGTACTTCAAAATCACTGCAATGGGGACCGGAGCCATGAAATTAAAAGATGCTTATGGCTTAAAAGGAATGCTATGACCAACTTAGACAGCATATTAAAAAGCAGAGACATTACTTGGCCAGTAAAGGTCCATCTAGTCAAAGCTATTGTTTTTCCAGTGGTCATGTATGGTTGTGAGAGTTGGACTATTAAGTAAGCTGAGTGCCGAAGAATTGATGCTTTTCAACTGTGGTATTGGAGAAGACTGTTGAGAGTCCCTTGAACTGCAGAGATCAAACCAGTTCATCCTAAAGGAAATCAGTCCTGAATATTAATTGGAAGGACTGATGTTGAAAGTGAAACTCCAATAGTTTGACCACCCGATGCAAAGAGCTGATTCATTTGAAGAGACCCTAAAGCTGGGAAAGATTGAAGCCAGGAGGAGAAGGGGATGACAGAGGATGAGATGATTGGATGGCATCACCGACTCAATGGACATGAGGTTGAGTAAACTCCAGGAGCTGGTGATGCAAATGGAGGCCTGGCAACTGCAGTCCATTGTGTCACAAAGAGTTGGACACGACTGAGTGAGTGAACTGAACTGAACAATGGTGTTAGAAGTGACAAAGAGAGGGAAATGGACACTTAGGTTTTAAATGAGAAGTATACTGAGTTATCATTAGGAATTAAGTATTGCTATGTGCAAAGATTTATTTACCAGTTTTTTTTTTTTTTCCTTTCTTGCAATCTTTTCCTCTTCTTTCCTTCCTTGATTTTGTTTTTATTACAGGTATGAGTGTTTAATATTAAACAATTTTACTATTGTATATCTTATGGTAGTTTTGTTTTTGGTTCTTGTGCTTTGTATTTCTCAAGCTTCTTGGATATGTTTGCTTATAATTTGTATTAAAAATGGAACATTTCAGCCACGTCTTCAAATTCTTTTACCATGTCTCAACTACTTTAGAGCTTGAGATTTCATGTTTAGTAAACCATTTGAAGCATTTAACTTCTCACTGATCCCTTTATTAAGTCCTTTTCCCCCACCCGTTTCTTTTTGAATTGTTTTTATTGACATATTTTCAAGATTTTTATCTTATTGTAGGATCTAATTTATTAATCCAATCCAGTGTACATTTAATTTCAAATACTATATATTTTTTTCTTTACAAGATGAATTCCTTTGGCTTTCAAATCTTTCATATATCTCAGTAGCATATTTAATTTTTTTCTATTCTTTCAAATGTATTATTTTTGCAATAACTTAGCTGCCCTTATATAGTGATTTTAACATCCATGTCATTTCTAGATCTGCATCTTTTAATTGATTATTCTCATTTTTGTTTGATATTTCTTTGTATGCCAAGAAATTTTGGGTGGTTGGTTCAATGCAGTGTGTAATCTAGGATTAATTTTCCTCTACTATGAAGATAAAGTTGTCCTATAGACTCTTCAATGTCTCTTGAACTACAAGGTTTTTCAGGATGGCTATTTTATAGTAGCCTTATATATTATATTAGTTTTCAGCCCTAAGTGACAATCAGTGTTAATTCTGCTCCTTTGGTGTGATTCTTTACATTGTCTTGGATAACTTTCTCAAGCACGTACCTTAATCTGTACTCAGCTAAAGAATTGAGTAGAAAAATCTAGACCTCCTTTTCTGTGCAGCTCCCCCTTCTGAAGTGCTGTGTTTTGCAAATTCAAGCCACTTGGACTCATCTGCTCAGCTGAGAAAGGTCATGGGTTTTGCTTGTGTTCCTCCTGCCTGTGTTGTGCCTTGGAAACTTTCTGAGGAGAAAATGGGGGTAATTGTTGAGCTCCCTCAGTTATTGCCTCTCTCAAAGGTCATTGATCTGAGCAGCTAGATGTTCAGTGTCTGAAAACTGCTACTGAATTGTTTCTTCAATCTGGATATTTAATTATTTATAACTGGATTGCTAATCTAACCCTTAATCTTGTCTAGAGATATAATTTAATGTTTTATTTAAAAATCATTATTTCATTTTCCTGCAAATCTGAAATTTTTTTTTCTTTTTCTTTCTTTTTTTCATTTATTTCTATTAGTTGGAGGCTAATTAATTTACAGTATTATAGTGGTTTTTGCCATACATTGACATGGATCAGCCTTGGATTTACATGTGTTCCACATCCCAATCCCCCCTTCCACCTCCCTCCCCATCCCATCCCTCTGGGTCTTCCCAGTGCACCAGCCCTGAGCACTTGTCTCATGCATCCAACCTGGGCTGGTGATCTGTTTCACTCTTGATAGTATACTTATTTCATTGCTATTCTCCCAGAACATCCCACCTTTGCCTTCTCCCACAGAGTCCAAAAGTCTGTTCTGTACATCTGTGTCTCTTTTTCTGTTTTGCATATTGGGTTATCTTTACCATCTTTTTAAATTCCATATATATGTGTTAGTATACTGTATTCATCTTTATCTTTCTGGGTTACTTCACTGTGTATAATGGGCCCCAGTTTCATCCATCTCATTAGAACTGGTTCAAATGAATTATTTTTAATGGCTGAGTAATATTCCATTGTGTATATGTACCATAGCTTCCTTATCCATTCGTCTGCTGATGGGCATCTAGGTTGCTTCCATGTCCTGGCTATTATAAACAATGCTGCGATGAACAATGGGGTGCACGTGTCTCTTTCAGATCTAGTTTATTCAGTGTGTATGCCCAGAAGTGGGATTGCTGGCTCATAAAGCAGTTCTATTTCCAGTTTTTTAAGGAATTTCCACATTGTTCTCCATGGTGGCTGTACTAGTTTGCATTCCCACCAACAGTGTAAGAGGGTTCCCTTTACTCCACACCCTCTCCAGCATTTATTGCTGGTAGACTTTTGGATAGCAGCCATCCTGACTGGCGTGTAATGGTACCTCACTGTGGTTTTGATTTACATTTCTCTGATAATGAGTGATGTTGAACATCTTTTCATATGTTTGTTAGTCATTTGTATGTCTTCTTTGGAGAAATGTCTGTTTAGTTCTTTGGCCCATTTTTTGATGGGGTCATTTATTTTTCTGGAATTGAGCTGCAGGAGTTGCTTGTATATTTTTGAGATTAATCCTTTGTCTGTTACTTCATTTGCAATTATTTTCTCCCCGTCTGAGGGCTGTCTTTTCACCTTGCTTATAGTTTCCTTTCTTGTGCAAAAGCTTTTAAGTTTAATTAGGTCCCATTTGTTTATTTTTGCTTTTATTTCCAATATTCTGGGAGGTGGGTCATAGAGGATCCTGCTGTGATTTATGTCAGAGATTGCTTTGCCTATGTTCTCCTCTAGGAGTTTTATAGTTTCTGGTCTTACATTTAGATCTTTAATCCATTTTGAGTTTATTTTTGTGTATGGTGTTAGAAGGTGTTCTAGTTTCATTCTTTCACAAGAGGTTGACCAGTTTTCCCAGCACCACTTGTTAAAGAGGTTGTCTTTTTCCCATTGTGTATCCTTGCCTCGTTTGTCGAAGATAAGGTGTTCATAGGTTCATGGGTTTATCTCTGGGCTTTCTATTCTGTTCCACTGATCTATATTTCTGTCTTTGTGCCAGTACCATACTGTCTTGATGACTGTGGCTTCGCAGTAGAGCCGGAAGTCAGGCAGGTTGATTCCTCCAGGTCCATTCTTCTTTCTCAAGATTGCTTTGGCTATTCGAGGTTTTTTGTATTTCCATACAAATTGTGAAATTATTTATTCTAGTTCTGTGAAAAATACCATTAGTAGCTTGATGGGGATTGCATTGAATTTATAGATTGCTTTGGGTAGTATAGCCATTTTCACAATATTGATTCTTCCAATCCATGAACACGGTATATTTCTCCATCTGTTTGTGTCCTCTTTGATTTCTTTCATCAGTGTTTTACAGTTTTCTATGTATAGGTCTTTTGTTTCTTTAGGTAGATATACTCCTAAGTATTTTATTCTTTTTGTTGCAATGGTGAATGGTATTGTTTCCTTAATTTCCCTTTCTGTTTTCTCATTGTTAGTGTATAGGAATGCAATGGATTTCTCTGTGTTAATTTTATATCCTGCAACATTACCGTATTCATTGATTAGCTCTAGTAATTTTCTGGTAAAGTCTTTAGGGTTTTCTATGTAGATGATCATGTCTTCTGCAAATAGTGAGAGTTTTACTTCTTCTTTTCCTATCTGGATTCCTTTTACTTCTTTTTCTGCTCTGATTGCTGTGGCCAAAACTTCCAAGACTATGTTGAATAGTAGTGGTGAGAGTGGGCGCCCTTGTCTTGTTCCTGACTTTAAGGGAAATCCTTTCAATGTTTCACCATTGAGGATAATGTTTGCTGTGGGTTTGTCATATATAGCTTTTATTATGTTGAGGTGTGTTCCTTCTATTCCTGCTTTCATGAAGAGTTTTAATCATAAATGTGTGTTGAATTTTGTCAAAGGCTTTTTCTGCATCTATTGAGATAATCATGTGGTTTTTATCTTTCAATTTGTTAATGTGGCATATTACATTGATTGATTCGCAGATATTAAAGAATCCTTGCATTCCTGGGATAAAGCCCACTTGGTCATGATGTATAATCTTTTTAATATGTTGTTCGATTCTGTTTGCTAGAATTTTGTTAAGGATTTTTGCATCTATGTTCATCAGTGATATTGGCCTGTAGTTTTCTTTTTTTTGTGGCATCCTTGTCTGGTTTTGGTATTAGGGTGATGGTGGCCTCATAGAATGAATTTGGAAGTTTGCCTTCTTCTGCAATTTTCTGGAAGAGTTTGAGTAAGATAGGTGTTAGCTCTTCTCTAAATTTTTGGTAGAATTCAGCTGTGAAGCCATCTGGTCTTGGGCTTTTGTTTGCTGGAAGATTTCTGATTACAGTTTCGATTTCCGTGCTTGTGATGGGTCTGTTAAGATCTTCTATTTCTTCCTGGTTCAGTTTTGGAAAGTTATACTTTTCTAAGAATTTGTCCCTTTCTTCCAAGTCATCCATTTTATTGGCATAGAGCTGCTGGTAGTAGTCTCTTATGATCCTTTTTATTTCAGAGTTGTCTGTTGTGATCTAATCTTTTTCATTTCTAATTTTGTTGATTTGATTCTTCTCCCTTTATTTCTTGATGAGTCTTGCTAATGGTTTGTCAATTTTATTTACCTTTTCAAAAAACCAACTTTTAGCTTTGTTGATTTTCGCTATGTTCTCTTTTGTTTCTTTTGTATTTATTTCTGCCCTAATTTTTAAGATTTCTTTCCTTCTACTAACCCTGGAGTTCTTCATTTCTTCCTTCTCTAGTTGCTTTAGGTGTAAAGTTAGGTTATTTCTTTGACTTTTTTCTTATTTCTTGAGGTAAGCCTATATTGCTATGAACCTTCCCCTTAGCACAGCTTTTACAGTGTCCCATAGGTTTTGGGTTGTTGTGTTTTCATTTTCATTCCTTTCTATGCATATTTTGATTTCTTTTGTAAATTTCTTCTATGATTTGTTGGTTATTCAGAAACATGTTATTTAGCCTCCATATGTTGGGATTTTTAATAGTCCCCCCCCCCCCCCCCCTGTAATTGAGATCTAATCTTACTGCACTGTGGTCAGAAAAGATGACTGGAATGATTTCAAGTTTTTTGAATTTACCAAGGCTAGATTTATGGCCCAGGATGTGATCTATTCTGGAGAAGGTTCCGTGTGCACTTGAGAAAAAGGTGAAATTGATTGTTTTGGGGTGAAATGTTCTATAGATATCAATTAGGTCTAGCTGGTCCATTGTGTCATTTAAAGTTTGTGTTTCCTTGTTAATTTTCTGTTTAGTTGATCTCTCCATAGGTGTGAGTGGGGTATTAAAGTCTCCCACTATTATTGTGTTATTGTTAATTTCCCCCTTCATTCTTGTTAGCATTTGCCTTACATATTGTGGTGCTCCTATGTTGGGTGCATGTATATTTATAACTGTTGTATCTTCTTCTTGGATTGATCCTTTGATCATTATGTAGTGTCCTTCTTTGTCTCTTTTCACAGCCTTTATTTTGAAGTCCATTTCATCTGATATAAGTATTGCGACTCCTGCTTTCTTTTGGTCTCTGTTTGCATGAAATATTTTTTTCCAGCCCTTCACTTTCAGTCTGTTAGTGTCCCTTGTTTTGAGATGGGTCTCTTATAGACAGCATATACAAGGGTCTTGCTTTTGTATCCATTCAGCCAGTCTTTGTCTTTTGGTAGGGGCATTCAACCCATTTACATTTAAGGTAATTATTGATAAGAATGGTCCCGTTGCCATTTGGTTTGTTGTTTTGGGTTCACGTTCATACAACCTTTCTGTGTTTCCTGTCTAGAAAAGATCCTTTAGCATTTGTTGAAGAGCTGGTTTGGTGGTTCTGAATTCTCTCAACTTTTGCTTGTCTGTAAAACTTTTGAATTCTCCTTCATATCTGAATGAGATCCTTGCTGGGTACAGTTATCTAGGTTGTAGGTTATTCTCTTTCACTACTTTAAGTATGTCCTGCCATTCCCTTCTGACCTGAAGAGTTTCTATTGAAAGATCAGCTGTTATCCTTATGTGAATCCCCTTGTGTGTTATTTGTTGTTTCTCCCTTGCTGCTTTTAATATTTGTTTTTTGTGTTTGATCTTTGTTAATTTGACTAATATGTGTCTTGGGGTGTTTCGCCTTGGGTTTATCCTGTTTGGGACTCTCTGGGTTTCTTGGACTTGGTGGCTACTGCTTTTCCCATTTTGGGTAAGTTTTCAGCTATATTGAGTATCTTTTCATGGCCTTTCTTTTTGTCTTCTTCTTCTGGGACTCCTATTATTTGCATGTTGGGGCATTTCACATTGTCCCAGAGGTCCCTGAGGTTGTCCTCATTTCTTTTAATTCTTTTTTCTTTTTTCCTATCTGCTTCATTTCTTTCCACCATTTTATCTTCTACCTCAAGTATCCTATCTTCTGTGTCTGTTATTCTACTGTTGGTTCCCTCCAGAGTGTTTTTGATCTTATTTATTGCATTATTCATTTTTAATTGACTCTTTTTTTATTTCTTCTAGGTCCTTGTTAAACATTTCTTGCATCTTCTAAATCCTTGTCTCCAGGTTATTTATCTGTAACTCCATTTTGTTTTCAAGATTTTGGATCACTTTTATTATCACTATTCTAAATTCTTTTTCAGGTAGATTCCCTATCTCCTCCTCTTTTGTTTGGCTTGGTGGGGATTTTTCATGTTCCTTTACCTGCTGGGTATTTCTCTGCCTTTTCATCTTATTTAGATTGCTGTGTTTGGGGGTGGCCTTTCTGTATTCTGGTAGTCTGTGGTTCTTTTTTATTGTGGAGTTTTCTCCCAGTGGGTGGGGCTGGATGGTTGCTTGTCGAGGTTGCTGGTTAGAGAAGCTGGTGGGTAGAGCAGGATTTCTTCTCTCTGGAGTGCAATGGAGTGTCCAGTAGTGAGTTTTGAGATGGGTCTATGGGTTTGGTGTGACTTTTGGCAGCCTGTATATTGAAGCTCAGGGCTATGTTCCTGCATTGCTGGAGAATTTGCATGGTATGTCTTGCTCTGGAACTTATTGGCTCTTGGGTGGTGGTTGGTCTCAGTGTAGGTATGGAGGCTTTGGATGATCTCTTATTAACTAATGTTCCCTGTAGTTAGGAGTTCTCTGGTGTTCTCAGGTTTTGGGCTTAAGTCTCTTGCCTCTGGGTTTCAGTCTTATTCTTTCAGTAGCCTCAAGACGTCTCCCTCCATACAGAACTGATAATAAAACTTCTAAGTTAATGGTGAAAGGATTCTCTACAGTGAGGGACACCCAGAGAGTTTCACAGAGTTACACGAAGAAGAGGAGAGGGAGGAAGGAGATAGAGGTGAGCAGGTGGAGAAAAAGGGGGATTCAAGAGAGTAGAGATAGATCTACACAGTTCTCTGTTCCCTAAGTGTTCTTCGCAGCCCAGAACACCCAGAGATTAACAGAATTGGATTGAGAAGAGAAGGGGGAGGGAGGAAATAGAGGTGATCTGGGGGAGAAAAAGGAGTGTCAAAAGGGGGAGAGAGTGATCAGACCAGTAATCACACTCCTGAGTAAAAATGGGTACTGAAGGTTGGATTCTTAAATGTCCAAAATTGATATCCAATACTGAAAAACAAAGATTAAAAATCTAGAGTAGAGGTTAGACTCATAAAAGTACAATATTAAAAAACCACAAAAACACAAAAAAATTAAGAAATATATGTAAAATTCACTTTAAAAATAGGGTCCTTTTTTTTTTTGGCCAGGTTATAGTGGGTTATAAAAATGAAAATTAAGGAGTAATAGAGGAGTAATAGAGGACTTTAAAAAAAGAGAAAAAAAAATTTTAATTAAAAAAATAATAGTAGTAGTAAAAATATATATAGGAATTTCTCTGGAGCTGTTGTGGGCTGTGTGGGTTCAGTTTAATTTCAGATAGCTCCTTGTTCCAGCTTACACTTCTCGCTATCTCTAGGCCCCTTCCGGTGTAGTTGGTGTTAACTACAGGGATTTTAACCTGTTGCACCTCTCACTTCTGAAGCGGTTCCCTTTGTTTATTTGGCTTCTGTTTGCAGGTCTCTTCAGTGTCTAATTTCCGCCCTGACACAGGCGGGTGGAGGTGGTCTCTTGTTTAGGTTCTCTAGTTCAGTCCTGCTGCAGGGAGGGAGGGGCCCTGCAGACAGATATCACTGGTGTGTGTGGGGAGCACTTGCACTGTTCCGGCTACACTGGATTTGACACCGCTCGGGGCGGGTGTATGTGCTTTTCCCCCCTACAGTACCCAGGCTCCTGGCTGCTCTCCAGGGAGTGGGCCCTGAGTTGCGTGCACTTCCCAGGCTTAAACCGCTCAAATTCAGGTTTTCGGGTATTCCACAAAGATGCTGATTCAGTTGGGCCTGCGTTTTGTGCCTTCCCCGCCCGAGCAGCTCAGGCAACCGGGAGCCAGAGGAGCGCACTATCCCCGGGTGCGGTGCACCATATCCCCTCCGCAGTCCCAGCCTCAGTTTCCAGGTGCACCGGTGGGGTGCGCCTTGTGTCCCTTCTGGGAAGCTGATTTCTGGCTGCAACCCTCCCAGTGGATGTCGATCATCCAGAATCTCAGGAAGTCTTTGGTTAGAAGTTGGAAGCCTGTTTGCAGTTTGGTAGGGGTGCCATCTCTGAGGCCATGTTTGCCCCTTTCCCCTCCCCCCGCCTCCTGCCTCCTGCCTCCGGCGGGGGATGGGCTGGTCCACTGCCGGCTAGCTCTTCTCTGGTACTCGCTCAGTCCTTCGTTCTGGAAATGGGCAGGTAGTGCCTAAGTTTAGGGCTTTTCCCAAGTTAATTCTCTCTCTCTTGCTATCCCACAGTTTAAGTTGCTATCTCATGGTTGCTCCCTCCGATTGCACTCAGGGCTTTCAGGCCTGGTCCTTACCCTAAGCAATGCCACCAGCTCCTCTCTGTTCTGTCCCCACTTGCTGGTGGCGGATGGGAGCATCTGGGGTACTTTTCTGTTGGGAGTTGCTTTTAGGCATGTAATCTGTAGGTTTTATTTATTTCCCCTCCCAGTTAGGTTGCCCTCCAAGGTTCAAAAACTTCCCCCAGACCCGCCAGTGAGAGGGTTTCATGGTGTTTGGAAACTTCCTCTATTAAGACTCCCTTCCTGGGATGGATCTCCATCCCTAACTCTATTGTCTCTCTTTTTATCTTTTATATTTTGTCCTACCTCCTTTCAAAGACAATGGGCTGCTTTTCTGGATGTCTGATGTCCTCTGCTAGCGAACAGAAGTTGTTTTGTGGAGTTTTCTCAGCTTTCAAATGATCTTTTGATGAATTTGTAGGGGAGAAAGTGGTCTCCCCGTCCTATTCCTCCACCATCTTAGCTCCCTCCCTCTGAAATTTTCTATAATGTATGCCTTTTGGTTTGCAAACTAAAGGAAGGAATAGACTACTATGTTAAAAAAGAATATAAGTATATATAATGGGACTCATATATATTTTATAATTGTTCCCATTATATATATATAATGTTCCCATTATGTGTAATGGGAATAATAATAATTTTGTCATAAATATTACTTTTCACCAGTAAAATAAAAGACAATTTGCAAAGAAATCATTAATTTTCAAAATGGAATTCTTTTAATTTGCATTTGGTGATTATTATATAATTTCAGTTTCTACATACACATATGAAAATTTAACAGAACAAAGTTTTAAAAATAACGTATGATGAAATTAATCTTTAACCTTAATACATAACACTGTTTGGGTCACTAAATACTTTCTTTTAAAAATGCAATTTGGATGGCTTATCTTAAATTAGATAATTTAGAGTAGTTCCAAATTTTCCTCTTTAGGTTTTCTTAATTTTAGGTTTGCTGCCAGCCATGTTTAGGAAAATTAAGTCCAAAAAATGCATCACATCTTAATTTTGTCTCTATTTTTAAGTAGTATGAGTTCTAAAGCATTAATAAAAGATTTTTAAAGTGCATTCTTCATATTATGTGCCCCTTTGGGTATATTTAGTATTCATAAATGATCATATTAATTGCCTCTGTAGTTGGAATTTTCAACATTTGTGACATACTCAAATTATCCCTTCAGATATGCTATAAGGCAATTACTTTGGTAATAAGCATATTGCATACCCTCTGTTTTCTCAGGATCTTCTCTCCTAGAGGAAAAGGAAATACCATGTATTATGAGTTTATGAAAATCATCACTGAATATTTCTTTGGTCCTCTGTAGTTTTATGGCAAAGCCTCGGGTTTCCATCCATTCTCACTAGTGATCAGTTTTTTAACTTAATTTTTTAATTATCTTAGCAGTTTAGATGGCAAGGCCTATAGTAATACTGCTAGTATTATTTTGACATTTATAATCTGTAACCTTGGCAAATAATTTAGCTTCTATGTTTCTCTCTTACCTCTTTAATATATTAGGAGACAATAATGGCATCTAGTTCATGGCCTATTATGAAGAAAACAAGTTGAAACTTTGATGGATAGCTATGCTGATTGCTGTGTTTACACAGTGCATGTATGCCTGCTGCTAGAGGGTGCCCACATTTCTTGGCCTGTAATCTTCTTTCCGTATCTTCAAAGTCAACAACTTTACATCTCTGACATTACTTCTCTTCTCACATCTTTTTCTCTGACCACAGCTCAGAAAGGACTGTTTTAAGAATTTATCTCATTAGATGGAGCCCACCTGGTAATCTAGGATAATCTCTCTATTTCAAGATATTTAGCTAAGTAGCAAAGATCCTTTGTCATATCAGGTAACATATTCAAACATTCTGGGTATTAGGATATGTACAGTTTGGAGGAAGTCATTATTCTACTGACCAATTCAATTTTTTTTTTATCCTTTTATTCTTCCATATGAATTTAAGGAGCAGTTTTTGAAGTTCTACATACACATAAAAGAGGTGTTTAGTAGGATTATTGGTTTCCCTGGTGCTTCAAATGTTAAAGAATCTGCCTGCAATGTGGGAAACTCGGGTTTGATTCTGGGTTGGAAAGATCCTCTGGTGAAAGGAATGGCTAACCATTCTACTACTCTTGCCTGGAGAATTCCACGGCCAATGTAGCCTGGCTCCTATAACAGAGTTATAGTTCAAGTATTTGGAGAGGGTTCCAAAGGGTGGAATAAAAAAAAAAAAAAAAAATCCTGAGCTTGTAGATAGTCGACATTTCTGGGCTTGTTTCTAAACACTGAGATTTGTGAATGGTTCCTTCAGTTATCTCTCAGTATTTAGTCATGCGAATTTAGCAAAACATAGTAAGGATGCTGTCATGGGTTGAACTGAGTCCCTCCAAGTTTCGTAGGTTGAAACTCTTTACTCTAGTACCTCAAAATGTATAGAAAGAAGGTCTTTAAAGTGGTAATTAAGTTAAAATGAGATATTTAGGGTAGGCCCTGGTGCAATCAGACTGATGTCCTTGGTAGTCAGGGAACTGTGGGTGCAAAAGGGGATGCACACAGCAGAGATAACATGTAAGAACACAAAAAAAGGCAGCCATCTGTAAGGCAAGTAAAAAGGAGGCATCTGAAGTATCTGAACCTGCCACCACCTTGATCTTGGTTTTCTGGCCTCAAAAACTGTGAGAAAATACCATTCTGATTTTGAAGCCACCCAGTGTTTAGTATTTTGTTATGGCAGGCCCAGCAAACTAATACAGATGTGAAGTAAAATAAACAGCTGTTCAGAATGAAATTGTTACAATCAGTTTAAAAGCAACTTGGAATTAAATGCTAAAGTCTAAAATACTGCAGCTTTTACTTTGCAGTTCCATTCCCCGACATATGGCCCCCAAATTGCTTGCACACATGAAAATGAAACACATTTACAATGATGTGCATATGATGTGTTGTTCACATCATTCGAATCTTCACTCAGAAGTCATAATCCCAGAACAGCCTTCCCTGATCAATCAGTGTAAAATAGCTTTGCTCACCCCCTCCCCCAAACTCCAGCACAAAAGCTTCTAATGTGTCATAAACCACTTATTTAATTCATTGATTATATGTGAAAGTGTGTGTTAGTTGCTCAGTCGTGTCTGAGTCTTTGTGACCCCATGGACTGTGGCCTGCCAGGCTCCTCTGTACATGGAATTTTCCAGGCAAGAATACTGGAGAGGGTAGCCATTTCCTTCTCCAGGGGATCTTCCCAACCCAGGGATGGAACCTGGTCTTCTACATTACAGGCAGATTCTTTACCATCTGTGCTACCAGGGAAGCTCTTTATTTATATATCACACTTTAAAATTTGCATGTAAGTTCCTTATGGCCTGTGATTTTTGTTTGTTTGTTTGTTTCACTGCTTCATGTTCAAATCCAAAGATACTTGCATAAGTGAGGTGTTTCATAAATTAATTAAATAAATATCAGAAAAGGAAAAATTATATTATTTGCTAATAACCTGGTCAATGAAAGGTTTCTGAAAAGTGTTTTACTGAATCTGACTTGTATATGTTGACAAATATTAAGGATGTACTAATACAATAAAACCAAATTTTGAAATAGGAGCTCTTCTAAATGCCAGAGGGAATGAAATTTGTTGAAACTACATTATAGACCAAATTGACAATAAAATTAAAAACTTGAATACCCAAAGATTGAACAATTCTATGACAGATTTGTTCTTTAAAGAAACTCTCACTGTTGTTAAATGAGATGGGAAAAAAAGTTGTCAGTGAAAATCACTTAAGAATTAGTCAGCTCTAAAATTGATAACTAAAGTGTGATATTTCTTACAAAGATATGATAATGTACAATAATTAATGAGTGTGCTAAATCTATTTGAAGGGGCATAAACAGTTCCTGTGAACACACTTGTATGTAGAGAAAAAGTAAGTTGTGGGATAGTATGTAAGTATGCCATTAATATGAAAAATAGCTTCATACATTGCTGTTTTATAAGTTTCTGTGTACATATAGAAATTATTAAAGCAGGAGCATACCAAAGGCACACTAAATTCATCATATAGAATATAGAGCACTACAAATATATCAGTAATGCTTTATTTCTTGTACTTAAATGTTCTGGGACTATTATGATGTGCTGGGATATTCTTCATTGGACTTTCTATATTACTCCCTACCCCTAACCACTACTCTGCATTTAGGGTAGTAAATGCAGGAGGCTGATATTTACATGTCATATCAGTGGATTTATTTGCCATCCCTTGTCTTTTTTTTTTTTTTTTTTTTTGAGTTTGGCTGACACAGAGCATTGGCAAGAGGTTAGGTTGCCTGTCCCACTCTTAGTTCTTATGCCAGGAACACCACATCAGAAATATTAAAGGGAATATTTATGGTCATGACATTCCATTCAGCTGTCTGTCTGACCAGAGAACTTATGTTTCAGCAATTAAGACTATTTGCTGATAATACTTATATTCAACCGTGTTACTCTGTCATACTGAAGCAGTTAGACTTTTTTTTTTTAGCAGTTAGACTTTTGTAACAGTAGAATCATCTTTTTAATACTCAATTATGATAGTAATGGGGAAACAATGGAAACAGTGACAGACCTTATTTTCTTGGACTCCAAAATCACTGCAGATGGTGACAGCAGTCATGAAATTAAGACACTTGCTCCTTGGAAGAAAAGCTATGACAAACCTACACAGCATATTAAAAAGCAGAGACATTACTTTGCCAACAAAGGCCCATATAGTCAGAGCTATAGTTTTTCCAGTAGTCAGGTATGGATGCGAGAGTTGGACCATAAAGAAGGTTGAGCGCCAAAGAATGAATGCTTTTGAACTGTGGTGTTGAAGAAAACTCTTTAAGAGTCCCTTGGACTGCAAGGAGATCCAACTAGTCAATCCTAAAGGAAATTAGTCCTGAATATTCATTGGAAGGACTGATGCTGAAGCTGAAACTCCAATACTTTGGCCACCTGATGTGAAGAGCTGACTCATTTGAAAAGACCCTGATGCTGGGAAAGATTGAAGGCAGGAGGAGTAGGGGACGACAGAGGATGAGATGGTTGGATGGTATCACCAACTCAATGGACATGAGTTTAAGCAAGTTCTGGGAGTTGGTGAAAGACAGGGAAGCCTGGTGTGCTGCAGTCCATGAGGTCACAAAGAGTCAGACACAACTGAACAACTGGAAAACAAATGATAGTCCTGAATACAACACCTTTTGGTATTAAAATACCACACCTTTTGGTGTTAAAATACCACATTTTAGGGTAGCTTATATAATCTGAATCAATGACTAATGCGGTCCTTTCCTGCATAGTCAAAATGAATGTATTTGGAAACAATAGGAATGGAAATTGCCTCTATTTTTAACATAATGCTCAGTTTTAAGTTTTTTCTATATCTTTCAAACAATCTACTTGCAAAGTTGTACTTCATCTTCCTGTTTTTGACTTTTGTCTCTGTTTGTTCGACTTTGGGCTTCCTGTGTGGCACTAGTGGTAAAGAACCCATGTGCCAATGTAGGAGACATAAGAGAGGAAGGTTCAATCCCTGGATCCAGAAGATCCCTTGGAAGAGGGCATGACAACCCACTCCAGTATTCTTGCCTAGAGAATCCCATGAACAGAGGAGCCTATTGGGCTATAGTCCATAGTGTCCCAAAGAGTTGGACATGACTGAAGCAACTTTGCATGCATGCATTTAGACTTTATATTACCAGAATAAATAACAATTATGTCATTCAATTGGAAATTGAAATAGCTTCTTTTCCATAGTATGAAAAGGGTTAAGGGCATTACATGAGTGGACTATGTGAGTGAATTTAAATTTTTAGAGGAAACAGAATAAAGATTATCTAGTAGATGATCTGAGCATGGAAAAGTGTTCTGACCTTAAGTGGTCAGACCATCAGCTGCATTTCCCTCCCAGGTCTGAGCACAGGTAAGATGTTGTTGTGTTGTTCAATTGCGAAGTCATGTCCAACTCTTTGTGACCTCATGCACTTCAGCAGGCCAGGCTTCTTCATCTTTCACTATCTCCCAGAGTTTGCTCAAATTCATGTCCATTTGCTCAAATTCATATCTAACCATCTCATCCTCTGCTGCTCTCTGTGATGTGTTAATCACTCAGCCATGTCCAGCTCTTTGTGACCCCATTGACTATAGCCAGCCAGGATTCTCTGCCATGAAATTCTCTAGGAAAGAATGCTGGAGTGAGTAGCCATTCCCTTCTCCAGCGGGTCTTCTCAACCCAGGAATTGAACCCTGGTCTCCTGCATTGCAGGCAGATTCTTTACTGTCTGAGCCTCCAGGGCCACCCTCTACAGTGACCTCCAAACACCAACTGTGTAAAGTCCTCTACTCCAAGCATCTATGTCTGCTGTCAGTTCCTCCTGCAGTTTTTCTCTCTTCACCTAGGCACGGTAACTGCTTCTACATTTATTCTTAACAGCATATTTTTTTGGTTTTTCTGTCATTTAGTAATTATATAATCAATTATCTGTGGTATAATTATCTCCCTTTGAAATAACTGGCATTATGTAGGTGCCTCAAGTTAACTCCTATTGCAGATCCCAGAATTTATGATACAATCTCCACTGGAATTAAAAATGTGTTAAAAGGTTCTTCAAATGTGTTTTTTCCCCCCTGATTATAAGTAGTTTTATTAAATTTCTATGTCAGAATCTAAAACTGCCTTGAAATGTCATGATTTCCATATGTCAATACCTTGATTTATATGTCTATCAAATATATATTTCATGGGAAATTTACACTGTTACTCCAGAAGTTGCTCATTATATTAATGCACTCATACCATATGTAGCACAATCAGAATCACTTTGTCTGAAATTATTGACTTGACTATCACATCTGCTTGAAAATAATGTGAAATATACTTCTGCTGATGCCTAGCATTTGACCAAAAGCCCCTAATTAAGAATCTGTAGTGAATATATGAAGCTCTTACAATAAAACCATCTAGAATATATATATTACTGAAATTGGTTTAAAAAAAAAAAAGGCTTCTTTTTAATCAGCTTCATTAGCTGTGGACTGAAACTACGTACTGAAATATCTGGATAAGTTACCTACCATCTGTCTGTATTCCTTAATTTCTTTGTACATAAAATATAAATAATAAAAGTACTCAGACCCTTGGTTTAATGTTTAGATTATGGAAGTGTTAAGACTGGTGTCTTGTATTTAGTAAGTATTGTGTTTATTACTACTAATGTTTGTAAGAAGGGGAAGACAGAGGATGAGATGGTTGGATGGCATCACCAATTCAATGGACATGAGTCTGGGTAAACTTCAGGAGTTGGTGATGGACAGGGAGGCCTGGAGTGCTGCGGTTCATGGGGTCGCAAAGAGTCAGACACGACTGAGCGACTGAACTGATACTGACTGTATTGTCTTTACTGCCACTACTAACATTGCTAATCAAAACAATACTGTGTACTTGGGGATAGTTTAAATAATTCCTGCTAAAGTTTCAGTGTCTCAGTTCCTTAAAGAAAATGTTCAAAACTTTAAAATGTTATGAAATATTATAGATGCCTTGAAAGAGACAATGTGAACAAACTGGTCATTTTAAAAATGTTTTCTAGTAGTCTCTCCGAATCTAACAATAATTCTAAGTCTTATTAATTATTAATGAGGTTCAGTGCTATTTTAAGACTAAAGAAAACTATGTTCCTATTAACATAAATGAAGTTGGAAAACAAGTTTTAATGGAAATAATGAGTGGGAACATTGATATATGTAGTTATATGTGGTTACCCACACAATATCTATACACTGTCTTCTCTGCTGATAACAGAACACCAGTTAGGGCAGTGGAAGAGGTGAACAATAATTTACTCAATTAAAAATGCTCAGTGTTGGGAATTCCTTGGTGGTCCAATGATTAAGACTGCAAGTTTCCACTCCAGGGGTGCAGGTTTGATCCCTGGTCAGGGAAATAAAACCCTGCAAGCTGTGAGGAATACAGCCAAAGAAACGAAAAACAATAAAATAGACTAAAAGCTTATTTAAAAGAATAATATAAATTTTCATTGTTTTGAAAAATAATCAGCCTTACAAACACTTTTACTTTTATACTTGATCATGTGCCACAAACCTAATGATATGCAAGCGAGGTCATCTAATAAAGTTTGTTAAAAGGGGCCAACTTTGCCAACATGCACATTCTCAGCATTAATTTTCTCATTAGTCTCAGCTAAGACAAAGTCAAGATGCCTAGGTTTATAGAAAATGGAGAAGAATTAAAAAGTACAAAAGAACAATCACCAGTATAATTCCTATAGGGAGTTCCAAATGCATTTCTTAAGATTTCCTGTCATAATTCCTGAAGCTGTGAATATGACGAGATATGTCATCCACAAGTTTATCAAATTACAAGAGGGAATTTGTATGTGTAAATAAGTTTCCTAATCAATTGACTTTTGGTGTTTTCAAAGAGAAGAGTTTGGGGAAGGCACAATCTAATCACAAGAGCCTCTTATATGCTGAGCATTTGGTTGGCTTCTATTTTTTGATAGGTATTTGTGTTTTCTTCTTCAATATTTACAGTTAATTATTAGTGAAACCATCTGGTACTGGTGTGTTTTTTGGAAAACTTTTAAATTTTGATTAATTTGAATTCAGTTCAGTTCAGTTCAGTCGCTCAGTCATGTCCAACTCTTTGTTACCCCATGAACCGCAGCACACCAGGCCTCTCTGTCCATCACTGATACCAGGAGTCCACCCAAATCCATGTCCATTGAGTTCATGATACCATCCAACCATCTCATCCTCTGTCGTCCCCTTCTCTTCCTGCCTTCAATCTTTCCCACCAGAGGGTCTAATCCAATGAGTCAGCTCTTTGCATCAGGTGGCCAAAGTATCAGAGTTTCAGCTTCAACATCAGTCCTTCCAATGAACACCCAGGACTTATCTCCTTTAGGATGGACTAGTTGGATCTCCTTGCAGTCCAAGGGACTCTCAAGAGTCTTCTAAAACACCACAGCTCAAAAGCATCAATTCTTTGGTGCTCAGCTTTCTTTATAGTCCAACTCTCACATCCATACATGACCACTGGAAAAACCAGAGACTTGACTAGATGGACCTTTGTTGACAAAGTAATGTCTCTGTTTTTTAATATGCTATCTAGGTTGGTCATAACTTTCCATCCAAGGAGTAAGCGTCTTTTAATTTCACGGCTGCAATCACCATCTGCAGTGATTTTGGAGCCCAGAAAAATAAAATCAGCCACTGTTTTCACTGTTTCCCCATCTATTTGCCATGAAGTTATGGGACCGGATGCCATAATCTGAGTTTTCTGAATGTTGAGCTTTACGCCAACTTTCTCACTCTACTCTTTCACTTTCATCTAGAGGCTCTTTAGTTCTTTACTTTCTGCCATAAGGGTGGTGTCATCTGCATATCTGAGGTTATTGACATTTCTCCTGGCAAGCTTGATTCTAGCTTGTGCTTCTTCCAGCCCAGGGTTTCTCATGATGTACTCTGCATATAAGTTAAATAAGCAGGATGACAATACACAGCCTTGACATACTCCTTTTCCGACTTGGAACCAATCTGTTGTTCCATGTCCAGTTCTAACTGTTGCTTCCTGACCTGCATACAGGTTTCTCAAGAGGCAGGTCAGGTGGTCTGGTATTCCCATCACTTGAAGAATTTTCCACAGTTTCTTGTGATCAAAGTCGAAGGCTTTGGCATAGTCAATAAAGCAGAAATAGGTGTTTTTCTGGAACTCTCTTGCCTTTTTGATGATCCAGCAGATGTTGGCAATTTGATCTCTGGTTCCTCTGCCTTTTCTAAAACCAGCTTGAACATCTGGAAGTTCATGGTTCACATATTGCTGAAGCCTGGCTTGGAGAACTTTGAGCATTACTTTACTAGCATATGAGATGAGTGCGATAGTGCGATAGTTTGAGCATTCTTTGGGATTGCCTTTCTTTGGGATTGGAATGAAAACTGACCTTATCCAGTCCTGTGGCCACTGCTGAGTTTTCCAAATTTGCTGGCATATTGAGAGCAGCACTTTCACAGCATCATCTTTCAGGATTTGAAATAGCTCAACTGGAATTCCGTCACCTCCACTAGCTTTGTTCCTAGTGATGCTTTCTAAGGCCTGCCTGACTTCATATTCCAGGATGTCTGGCTCTAGGTGAGTGATCACACCATCGTGATTATCTGGGTCATGAAAATCTTTTTTATACAGTGCTTCTGTGTATTCTTGCCACCTCTTCTTAATATCTTCGGCTTCTGTTAGGTCCATACCATTTCCGTCCTTTATCGAGCCCATCTTTGCATGAAATTTTCCTTTCTTATCTCTAATTTTCTTGAAGCGATCTCTAGTCTTTCCCATTCTATTGTTTTCCTTTATTTCTTTGCATAGATTGCTGAGGAAGGCTTTCTTATCTCTCCTTGCTAGTCTTTGGAACTCTGCATTCAAATATGTCTATCTTTCCTTTTCCCCTTTGCTTTTCACTTCCCTTATTTTCACAGCTATTTGTAAGGCCTCCTCAGGCAGCCATTTTGCATTTTTTGCATTTCTTTTTCTTGGGGATGGTCTTGATTCCTGTCTCCTGTTCATTGTCACAAACCTCCATCCATAGTTAATCAGGCACTCTGTCTATCAGATTTAGTCCCTTAAATCTATTTCTCACTTCCACTGTATAGTCATAAGGGATGTGATTTAGGTCATACCTGAATGGCCTAGTGATTTTCTCCACCTCATTTTCAGTCTGAATTTAGCAATAAGAGTTCATGATCTGAGCCACAGTCTGCTCCCAGTCTTGTTTTTGCTGACTGTATAGAGCTTCTCCATCTTTGGCTGCAAAGGATATAATCAATCTGATTTCGGTGTTGACCATCTGGTGATGTCCATGTGTAGAGTCCTCTCTTGTGTTGTTGGAAGAGGGTGTTTGCTATGACCAGTGTATTCTCTTGGCAGAACTCTATTAGCCTTTGCCCTGCTTCATTCTGTACTCCAATGCCAAATATGCCTGTTACTCCAGGTGTTTCTTGACTTCCTACTTTTGCATTCCAGTCCCCTATAATGAAAAGGACAACTTTTTTGGGTGCTAGTTCTAAAAGGTCTTGTAGGTCTTCATAGAACTGTTCAACTTCAGCTTCTTCAGCATTACTGGTCGGGACTTTCACTTGGATTACCGTGATAATGAATGGTTTGCCTTGGAAATGAACAGAAATCATTCTGTCATTTGGGAGATTGCAACCAAGTACTGTATTTCAGACTCTTTTGTTGACTATGAAGGCTACTTCATTTCTTCTATGGGATTCCTGCCCACAGTAGTAGATATAATGGTCATCTGAGTTAAATTCACCCATTCCAGTCCATTTTAGTTTGCTGATTCCTAGAATGTGGATGTTCACTCTTGTCATCTCCTGTTTGACCACTTCCAATTTGCCTTGATTCATGGACCTAAGATTCCAGTTTCTATCTAACTCTATATCTACTAATTTGAATAGATATAAAGTTATTCAGGGCTTCCCAGGTGGCACTAGTGGTAAAGAACCTGCCTGCCAATGCAGGAGACAAAAGAGCCACGGGTTTGATCCCTGCTTTGGGAAGATCCCCTGGAGAAGGAAATGGCAACCCACTCCAGTATTCTTGTCTGGAGAATCCCATGGACAGAGGAGCCTGGTGGGCTGCAGTCCGGGGGGTTGCAAAGAGTCAGACATGACTGAAGTGACTTAGTGCTAACTAGAGTTATTCAAGCTGTCAATTCTTAAAGATTTTCACCTTTCAGGTTATAATAATATAACCTTGTATCCTGTTGTACAGAAGTAGACAAGCTCATATAACAGAAGGATTGTCTATTCAACACTCAGTTATGACAACTCCGTAGGCAATACTTTGTGGTATTAAATTGTCACAGTAAAAAAGCAGTTTACATAGTTTCAACCTATGACTAATATGTGGTGCTTTTTTCTCATAACCAAAATGAATGCAAACAAGTTTTGAAAATGTAAGTTTTTCCCTTTGGGAGCTATGAGGTGTGCCTTTCAAGTTGCTTGTTCTATTCATCTAGGTTTTCAAATTTAAGGACATACATTTGTTCATAGTATTCACTTATACTTTTAATGTCCACAGGATTAGTGAGATTAGTAGTGATGCCGCTTTCATTTTAGATATTACTAATTTGTATCCCCCTTCCGTCTCTCTCTTCCCTCATCTCTTCATCCTCTCTGTTTTTATTAGCATATTTAGAAATTTTTTGACCTTGTGAAACATTTCAATAATCAGATTTTAGTATTAATTTATTAATTGATTTCCTATTTTCAATTTCATTGATTTCTCTACATATTTTTACTGTTTTATTTCTTCTGCTCACTTGAGGTTGAATTTGCTCTTCTTCCTCTAGTTGTATATATTAGAAGTTTCAGTTCAGTGCAATTCAGTTGCTCAGTCATGTCTGACTCTTGTGACCCCATAGACTGCAGCATGCCAGACTTCCCTGTCTATCACCAGTGCCTGGAGCTTACTCAAACTGATGTCCATCAAGTCAGTGATGCCATCCAACCATTTCATCCTCTGTCATCCCCTTCTCCTCCTGCCCTCAATCTTTCCCAGCATCAGGGTCTTTTCTAATGAGTCAGCTCTTCGCATCAGGTGGCCAAAGTATTGGCGTTTCAGCTTCAGCATCAGTCCTTCCAATGAATATTCAGGACTAATTTCTTTTAGGATTGACTGGTTGGATCTCCTTGTTAGAAGTTAAGGTTTTTATTTTAGATTTTTCTCTAATATATGTATTCAATGTTCCCTCTGTACACTATTTCACTAAAAGCACAATTTTTCTTTTTTATTTTAATTTAGTTCAAATTGTGATTTTTTTTTTATTTCTCTTGAGACAACTTTTATGACCATTGAAACAGATAAATATATAGCTTTTAGTTACATCATATTTGTGGATTTCCCAGGAATCTCTCTGACATTTAATTTCTAGTTCCATTCCCTTGTGGCCTAATAACACAGTCTGTTTTATTTCTATTCCTTTAACTCTATTAAGTGCTATAGCTGATAATGTGGTCTGTCTTGGGTAAATGTCCCATGCAAGCTTGAGAAGAATATATATATATATTTCTGTCTTTGAGTAGAATATTCTATAAATATCAGTCAGTTCAGTTCAGTCATTCAGTCCTGTCCAACTCTTTGTGACCTCATGGACAGCAGCATGCCAGGCCTCCCTGTCCATCACCAACTCCCAGAGCTTGCTCAAACTCATGTCCATCGAGTTGGTGATGCCATCCAATACCTCATTCTTTGTTGTCCCCTTCTCCTCCTGCCTTCAATCTTTCCCAGCATCAGGGTCTTTTCAAATGAGTCAGCTCTTCACATCAGGTGGCCAAAGTACTGGATCTTCAACTTCAGCATCGGTTCTTCCAATGAGTATTCAGGAATGATTTCCTTTAGGATGGACTGGTTAGATCTCCTTGCAGTCCAAGGGACTCTCAAGAGTCTTCTCCAACTCACAGTTCAAAAGCATAATTTTTTTGTCACTCAGCTCTCTTTATGGTCCAACTCTCACATCCACACATGACTACTGGGAAAACCGTAGCTTTGATTAGACAGATCTTTGTCAGCAAAGTAGTGTCTCTGCTTTTTAACATGCTGTCTAGATTGGGCATAACTTTTCTTCCAAGGAGCAAATGTTTTTTTAATTTAATGGCTGCAGTCACCATCTGCAGTGATTTGGAGCCCAAAAAATAGTCTCTCATGGTTTCCATTGTTTCCCCATCTATTTGTCATGAAGTGAAAAGACCAGATGCCATGATCTTAGTTTTCTGAATGTTGAGTTTTAGGCCAACTTTTTCACTATCCTTTTTCACTTTCATCAAGAGGCTCTTTAGTTATTCTTCACTTTCTGTCATAAGAGTGATGTCATCTGCATATCTGAGGCTATTGATATTTCTCCATGCAATGTTGATTCCAGCTTGTGACTCATCCAGCCTGGCATTTCACGTGATGTACTCTGCATTTAAGTTAAATAAGCAAGGTGACAATATGAAGCCTTGTCATACTCCTTTCCCGATTTGGAACCAGACTGTTGTTCCATATCCAGTTCTAACTGTTGCTTCTTGACCTGCATACAGGTTTCTTAGAAGATGGTAAGGTGGTCTAGTATTCCCATCTCTTTAAGAATTTTCCACAGTTTGTTGTGATCCACACAGTTTTTAAGCCAATTTTTTCACTATCCTCTTTCACTTTCATAGTTGATGGATAATGTTGTTCAGGTGAAATATATTGTTATTGTTTTTCTACTTAATCACTTACTGAAAGAGGATTATGAAAGTTCCAGCTATAGCAATGGATTTGTCATTTCCCCTTGCAATTCTAGCAGTATTTCCTCATGTAGTTGGACATTGCATTATTAGATGCATACATATTTTGCATTGTTATATCCTACAGGTTGTTTGCATATGTATATGTTGGGGGAGGGGCAATTCCTTTATTTTTCTGTAATATTCTTCCTAATATTTTTATTATATTTGAATTCTACTTTGGAAAAAATAAACTGCTCCTGTTTCTTTTTATTACTATTAGCATGATGTATTATTCGTTATCTCTCTACTGTTTTTATTGAAGCATAATTGATTAACCCCATTGTATTATTTTCATGTGTACAGCAAAGTACACATTTTAACTCAGTTTTACCTATACATGTATCTTACAGAAAAACCTAAATGAACTTTTTGGCCAGTCCAATAGATATCCAGTTTTACTGGCACCATTTGTTGAAAAATTATTCTTTCAATAGTTTTCTGCTTGAAGTACAGCTGTTGAAAACCAATGTAAGAGCTTATTTCTGGACCCTGAATTACATTTCTTTGATCTGTACATCTATGCTATGCCAATACCACACTGCTTCAATGAATGAAGCTTTAGAAGTTAAACTTTTTAAAGTGAGAAGTTTGAATCTTTGTTCTTGTGTTTCAAGATTTATCATGTTCCTCTGTGTACCTTGAATACTTGGCAGTTTATATGGAAAAGACTGCTTGAATTTTGATGAGATTATTTTGACTTGTTTAATCAATTTGTGGAATATTTACATTTTAATAATATTAGTTCTTCTGAGCCATAAATATAGTATATCTTTCCCCTTACTTAGGTCTCTCTTAATTTTCTAATTTTTCAAATTTGTTAATTTTTGTGTTAAATCCCACACTTCTTTTGTTAGATTTATTTAAAATATTTTAGTCTTTCTAATGCTTGTAAATTCAATTGTTTTCTTCCTTTCATTTTCAAGCATTTATTGATTGTGTTTAGAAATATACTTAATGTTTTATATGTGTCTTGTATCTGGCAACTTTACTGAAATTATTAGTTTTGGTAGTCCTGTATATGAGTGTGTATGTATGTTTGTGTCTGTATGTATTCCTTGAAATTTTCTATATACAAGATAATGTCATCTGTGTGTCCAACTTTATATCTTCATTTACAGTCTGGATGTCTTCTATGTGTTTTACTTAACTAATTTATCTAACTAAAACCTCCAGTAAAATGTCAAATAGTAATGATTGAAACAGATATCCTTATCTTCTTTCTTAGGGAGAAAGAGTAGTCATTCACCATTAAATATAATATTGATATATTTGGTTGGTTTTACAGATGGTTTTTGACAGCTTAGATAGTTCCTCTTAGTGTGTTGGGTATTTTTATCATGAAGGTGTATTGAATTTGTTAGTTGGGTTTTGTTTCTTTTGAGAAAATTTGTTTCTTACCTCGTTCTATTAATAAGGTATATTCATATGTTAAATCAATCTTGCATCTTAAGATGACTCTCACTTGATCATGGTGTATAATCCTTTTACTATGTTTCTTGAGTCTTCATACTTTAAGAATGTTTTCATAAAGGATATTCCTTTATAGTTTTGTCTTCACTAACTAAGGAATAGACAGAAAGAAAAAGTGTCTCACTTTCTTCTTGGCTCCACATGCCACGAACAGAACAAATGAAATAGGTTGATTGTGTGTATGTTTTAACTCAGATGCCACAGACTTTTGCTTGTCTTACTGAGATTTAGTGGGTGCTATCTCTTCATTTGCTAAGTGATTTTAGGGTGATTTCTGGAGACTTTTTCCTATACTGTCAGCATTTACACGGTTGTTTCACTGGGGAAACATTCTGCCATGTTTTTAACATCTCTATTCTAAAAGTCAATCTCCAATTTTTATTCTTAAAAGATATTTTCAATTGATATGGAAAGTTATAATCTTGCCATCTACTGTCCATGATTTTCTGTTTAAAAACCAGCTGTATGTTTTCATTTTTCTCCTTTGAAGGTAATCCTTCTTCCATTCTGTAGCTGTTTTTTAATATTTTTTTCCTCTATATTTATGGTTTAGATTTCAAGAGTTGAACTATAATGTCCCTAAACATGTATATGTGCTTGTTTGTGCCTGGAATATTATTTCTGCCCATTTCATTTGTTTGTTCCTTTGAGATCAAAGAATGTGTATATTAGTCTTAATACCTCAGTGCCCTATACCTCTGACACACTTCTTAACTAGTTTCTCCCTTTTTCTTTCTGTTTTAGTTTATTGTGCTCTACACACTTGTATTCTGATTCACAAGTATCCAATCTTGTTGTGTCCAATACCCTTTTAAGCATAATTATTTTTCCTTAACATTCACTATTTTATCAACTCTATTTTTATTGATTTGAATTTTTATTGATTCAGATTTTCTTGTCATATTTTTCTTTTGAATATTTTACTTCCCCTTGGTTTTAGTCATGATGTTCTGTCTTCTGCCTCTTTTTAGTCATGAGGTCACTTTTTTTTGCAGTGCCTTTGTTTTATCTATGCCACAGATTTAGTTTAAATAGTTCCAATGATGTTCTCTTCCTTCTTGGAGGACTCAACATTGCTAAAAAATTAAAGAGACATCTTAATCTCATGGGGGACAATTTGGATTCAAGGCTGGATTGCAGTCCTTGAAAGCCTTGGTCATGTCTAGTTTGCTCACGACCCTTTAGGGTTTTCAGCTGACCATCTGATGTTTTCTGCAGGGTTTTTCACTTGAGCAGGTCCAGAAATTTAATATTTGTCTCAACAACCTGCCCAAAATCTCAACTCTAATTTTCAGAACCCTTCTATTATAGGATTGGGCAAAGGATCCTATGGAGGAAAGCCACCATTTGCTTGAGGTTACTAAAGTCTTTGCCACTCTGCTAGTTTGTTTCACTGTCTCCCATAAGAGCCACTTGTAGGCCCAAGATAAAAGCTGCACTTGAGCTCAGGTTTCTATCTGAAGCTTTATTTCTTTCTGGAGTCTTACCCCCTTTAGTGTTTTTTGCCTTAGCTTCCCTGCTTCCTTCAAAAGATTTTATAGTTGTCTGCCAGAGCATTTGTCTGCTGCCAGCAACTTCATCAGCAGAAAAGGATTTAATACAATGAATCTGGCACTCAGAAATGTATTGGAAACGTTGAAAGAGTGATCTCCACGCTTGCATCTAGGATAAACACCAATGTCAACAATGCTAATCTCACTCTCCTCCGAGCAGCTTTTACCTCTTCCTCGAGCAGATAGCTAGGAAACCAAGAGGGGGACCCTGGAAATAATTGGCTTAAAGAATATCACCCCATAGATACAGTCAAGATACCAGGAACCTGATGATACCTAACCAGTGCTCTGGACCCTCCTGCAGCTACTGATTAAACATTATCTTGCTCCTGCAGAAAAACAGATGAATCCCATCACCCATGGCTGTCAGAGCATTAGCCTTGGGCACAAGTAGTTAGCTTTGGGCACAGGAAGTTAGTCACTCTGGCTTTCTTAATTTTAAGAGAGTGTTTGGAAATTCTATGTAGTGAGAATTAGTATAATGTAGTTTATTGTTCCTTCATTTAATATTAATAGTGATACTTTAAAATTGAAAACTAAAAAGACATATATACTCCTTAAACTTCTCCAATTTGGAAAGGTTGAACTGATATTCTACCAAAGTGTTCCTATTTCTAATATGTCTTTGATACACTAGATAATTTTTAACACAATCATTCTCATCATTTAAATTTAACAAGCAAACTATCTAGTAGATCCCCTGAGATTTCTAGAAGGGAATGCAGAAGACCCAGGTTCCATCCCTGGGTCAGGAAGTTCCCCTGGAGAAGAGAATGGCTACCCACTCCAGTATTCTTGTCGAAAAATCCCTGAAAAATGGACAGAGGAACCTTGCCTGAAAAATGGACAGAGGAACCTGGAGGGCTACTGTCCATGGGGTCTCAAAGAGTCGGACATGAATGAGCAACTAACACTTCTTTATCTTTTGAGATAATCTCATAGATCCCCTGAGGTTTCTAGGAGGAAGAAAAGTAAAGATACCTTGTGCTATACAGAGTAAAGTAAGCCAGAAAGATAAAGAACATTACAGCATACTAACACATATATATGGAATTTAGAAAGATGGTAATGATAACCCTATATGCAAAACAGAAAAAGAGACACAGAAATACAGAACAGACTTTTGAACTTTGTGGGAGAATGTGAGGGTGGGATATTTCAAAAGAACAGCATGTATATTATCTATGGTGAAACAGATCACCAGCCCAGGTGGGATGCATGAGACAAGTGCTCGGGCCTGGTGCACTGGGAAGACCCAGAGGAATCGGGTGGAGAGGGAGGTGGGAGGGGGGATCGGGATGGGGAATACGTGTAAATCCATGGCTGATTCATATCAATGTATGACAAAACCCACTGCAATGTTGTGAAGTAATTAGCCTCCAACTAAAAAAAAAAAAAAAAGATACCTTGTGCTATTTTTATTTTTTGCAGGCTTACCGTTATCATTCTTGTGGTTATATATTAAAATTAGTGGATTTAAGAATAAATACTATTAAGCAGCTTGTTGTGGGGAGGGAGCAGATGAGCCGAGGTGGCATATTCAGGCCTCTCATCCCACATTTTGTAACTAATGTCTAAGTAACAGCTGAGATCATGTATAGCACTGTGCGTGCACATCACAAGATACCTGCTTGGTCACAGGTTGGGTGCTGTAGGCACATGTGAGCGCCGCCTGGAAGGCGGGGGCATTACTGCCGCGTCCGCTGGGTCAGCCCCGGGAGGAGAGAACACAGCATGTCTGCTGCCACAGCTGCCGCCCCAGCCACCGTTGAACATTGTCAGGACTGCTCTGTCGGCCGGCGGAGAGGCCGTGTGGTGTTAGCTTATGCCCGGGCTGCCGCTGCAGCTCCTGCGCCAGCCCGGCGAGGAGAAGCGCGTCCTCACTGCCTGTGGCTCCTCGAGGCTTCCAGCCTCGTGGCTTCTGCCTTGCCTGCCCTGAGTTCAGCCCGCAGTGTGAACAGCAGGGCAACTGGCCTCATAAACAGGATCAGCAAGACACTTGTCTACGTTAAAATCTTTATAAAATAGCTGCAAACTCTTTTTGAGTCAACTAAACTCTATAATGTGGCAGATACTTAAGTAATTTTAATATATTTCTTTCATTCTGTCCTTTGCCCATATTTTGTAATAAAAACTTTTCAATGACTTCTTATTGATACTTATAAAACTGCTATCTTTTAATTGTTAGAAAAAAAAAATGAAAGTATCACCCATATTTTAATCTGGAAGTTAAGGTACTTTAAAAATATTTTATTTCTCTGATTACTACTGGGCTAGATAAGAGGTTAGCAAATGCAGTCACTTGGCCTCGTTACAGAGTTTTAACGGTACACAATCACGTCCTTTAGTGTACTTACCTTCTGTGACTGCTTCCACACTGAAAGAGCTGAATCAGATTGTTACAACACAGATGTCTGGCTGGTAAAGACTAAAATATCTATCTCCTGGATTTTTGCAGAAAGAAAAACAAAATCAGTGATGCCTAGACTCTCAGTATCTTTTATTTAAACATTTGTGTTTAGTTCTGTAAACTATCTATTTATACTGTTTACTGGTGGTGGTTGTTAAATCGCTAAGTTGTGGCTGACTCTTGCGACCCCATGGACTGTAGCCAGCCAGGCTCCTCTGTCCGTGGGATTCTCCAGGCAATAATACAGGTGTAGGTTATCATTTCCTTCTCCCAGGGGATCTTCCTGACCCAGGGATTGAACCTGCATCCCCTCCATTGCACGCGTATCCTTTACCACTGAGCCACCAAGGATTATACTGTTTGCTCATTTTTCATTGGGATTATTATCCTTTTCTCATTGATTCATAGAAACCAGTTTTTATTAAATATGTTACAAGTATTTTCTCCTCATATATTTGTTTTATTTTTAAACATTTGCTTTAGGTAATTTTTTTGAACTATAATGTGAGGTTTTGACATAGTGAAGTAAAACAATGTTTAATTTTCCTATTGCTTCTGTTATGTGTGTTTCTTAGGAAAATCTTCCCACAAATTAAATGACATATTATGTGACTACATTATTCTTTTTTTGTCCTTCAATTTGCAAGTTGTATTTTATCGATACTGTTTTGTGTATAGTGTAAGGTAGAAATACAGATTTATTTATTTTAAAATAAAGTTCAGTTACCACAACACTATATGCTAAACACTTATCTTCTCACAGTAATTTAATGGTGAATGTTAAATCCTAACTACTCATTGATTACTACGTATAAATACATCAACACATCAGTAGTGCAGTTTTCATTTGCACTCCTAGATAGACTGTCAAATAACTTTGCTAAGTCAAACAAAATACTCTGTTCCTGATTTGTTGTGAACTGCATTGAATTAAAACTCAGGATTTTGCACTATTAAATGCTCTGATTAGGAACACAATATTACTTTTTCAATATTATTTAAGACTTTCAAGAATGTTTTATAGTTTTCTAGGTCTTAAATTTGGGCAATTCTGATATTTTTCAGAGTCTATACCTATTTTAAATTCATTGTTGGTTTATACAGAAATAATTAGTTTATATGTTTTATAGAGGTTGTTTTAGATCTCTTTTTAGATCCACTGTTATTGTTTGATGTATTAAATTGTATAAGCTGAGTTTTGATTATCTAATAAATTTCTTGTGTTTATCTTTTTAAAAAAACATTTACCTTTTTCTCCTTCAGTACATCCTGTTACCTCAGGATCTAATCATCTCTTTGACACTTCATTCTTGCTGATAGAAACACAACTAATATCTATGGAATTTTCTTTCTTCAAGCTCTAAGGTGTATTGATATTTCTCTAAGCAATCTAAGTTTTATCTTATCCAAATGATGTTCATATGAACATGTGTGGAAGTTTTTTATGGATGTATATGTTCATTCTCTTGGGTAAATACCTAGGAATGGACTTGTTGGGTCACATGATATGCCAGTTATCAATTTATTGTCTTCTGGCTCCAAATTCACCTTGCATTGTAAAAATTTCTCTATCAAAATTGAATCTTGAACTTTCAAAGTTTGTTTTTTTTTTTTTCTTACCTGGTGCCATGAGGCTCAGCTTTGTAAGTAGAGATGCTGGAAAACATCACAGAGGGAAGGAGTTCTTTTTCAGAACTATATTTGACCTAAATTAACCACTGAAAATTAAGAATTTAAGGTGTTATTCCATTATTTACCAGTATTTCTTCTATTAAACATTAAGCAAAACCATCCATACCATCACTTAGCAAAATGATTTTGATGTGCAGATATCTTTTCAACCTCCAAATATATTGCTTAATGCTCATAACAACCCTATGAAGTATAAGTATTATTGTTTTCCTCACTATACAGATGAGCAAACCTGCACCTGAAATCACATATCTACTAGAGATTGAAACAGTGCTTTGACCCAGATTACCCGATTCTCCCCTGCTATCCAATAGAGCAGACTTTCACGTGACTGGTACCTGTACCAGCATGGCCTTGAGTGCTGAGCAAGTATTGACTTCATTCTCATACCAGTCCCACCAAGTAGGTGCTGTAATTGTTCCATTTCCAGATTTTAGATTGTAAGTGATGGAACTTGGAATATAAGTGTCATGACCTTTGCCTACCTTGTTCACATCTGTGTCACCGATGTCTGGGAGTGAGCAGGTCATCAGTAAGTAACGCGGAAGGAGTAATTGAAAACAATGGTCAAAGGCTGATGGATTCTTCCTTGTCATTTCCCCAGCATTCTGGGTGTGACAAAGGGTAGGTAGCATTCAGAAAGATTCCCTGTATACTAGTACCACTTTTCCATTCTTCTGTTTCTCTGTAGAAAATAATGGCCTTCTTCATGGCCTGTTGTTCTTCAAGGCATTTGACCTGTTTGATGTTCATCACTTTGGAAAGGGAGTTACATTTTATTTTGCATGTGATTTTAAATTTGAGTTTAGTGTATCAAATACTGTTATTTCATGTACTGAAGGTAGCGAATCTGACTTAAGTGTTCTCAGTGTCTGCATTATATAGTTAAATTTCACATATGAGTGGCTTAGCTGGAAACACAAAAGCAGTAGATGTCTAGTAGATGTCTAGATGATATTAGAATTGTTTTTTTCATTAAAGCAGTATAAAGGGGAACTTTTACACAGACGTAACTTCTCCTGTTGTTTATTTAATAGGCCAGGACTATTTTTCCATCTTTTGGTCTTTCATGTTTGAGGACCAATCTTCTTTTCCTTTAGTATTCTCCATACCTGAAAATCACCTAATTTTTGAAAGCTGAGAATGTTCCGTTGCCTCTTTTGATACTTGGGTAGTTGACTTGCTGAAGATATGAATCACTGAAATATTTGATATTGTCAAATAACTCCTTTTGCTTGGATTTCAACAGATACATTAGGTTGTTAGACTTCAGTGATATTTGTTATGCATACATTGTTTTAATGTCTGTTCCTAATACATGTGTGTACACACATATGTATAATAGGTGATATTATTTCAAAAGGATCAGAAGGAAAAGGATAGAAATCATCTTTTCAAAAGTGATGTTCATCTCTTTTGAAGTGATTGGGTATAAAATTAAACTTTTTACATCTAAGAAACCATAAAAGAGTCAGGCAAATAGGTAGTCCTTGCTGACATAACTGCATTGTGAAAATGAGCACATATTTAGAGGGGAAAAACCTAAAACTATTGAGAAGTTGGCTCTTATTCTTATAATTGGGTGCTAACATCTCATCAGAAATGTTTGAGAGTGACACTCCATGTGCTTGAGAGTGACACTTCATGTGATTTCTAAGATGTAATATTTTGATTATAAAATAAAAACCAAGCAATGGATTGATTTGTTGGCCATAGAAATAAAGAGCACAAACTTGAAACAGAAATGTGAGGACTTTGATGCTGAAATGCAAAAAGTATGGGAAAGCTACCTTGCCCAGAAAGAGAGAATGCTTTTGTTCTCAGAAGCAGAAGTCTTAACACTATAATTTGAGTACCCTGAAAAGGTGAATACACTTAAAAAATGGCTTCAAGCCCCATTGAAGAATAGATGTGCCTTGTAAATTGTGAGAGACAAGAAAAGATGAACAGCATTCAAAGAAGCTACAATAGGCATATTAGTTATTTTGTGCTCAGAAAGTAATATTTTATTTATTCCTAGTATTTCAACAGTACGGGAAAAGACCCTGATTCTGGGAAAGATTGGAGGCAAGAGAAGGATATGACAGAGGATGAGATGGTTGGATGGCATCACCCACTCAATGGAAATGAGTTTGAGCAAACTCCAGGAGTTGGTGATGGATAGGGAGGCCTGGCATGCTGCAGTCCATGGAGTCTCAAAGAGTCAGACATGGGTGAGTGACTGAATGGAACTGAATTCCTATTATAATGGCTTTTTTTCAATATACACATAAAATATTAAGTTTTCAAAATTTTGAGTGAGGGTTTTAGTATAGTTAGGTAATGCGATCTAAATTTCCATTTAAAACAAACAAAAATACTCTCCCAAATAACATTTTCACACATAGCCTGTCAGTTTAAGTCAGAAACCTCTATACATTCCTCCCTTCTGAGTTTTAATCTTCTGTTCAAGTCACTTATCTAGCATATTTACACTCAAATTTGTAATGTAAGCTCATAACATTTCTTTTTAAAATCTATCCTTCACAGTCTAGATTAAGAATGATACCTTTTCACATAATTAATTACCCATGACAGAAAACTATCTTTGCTGTTATTCTCTTATCAATCACAGAGTCACATATATTATATAATCTTTTCATTTTTCACATCTTCCATGAATTTCCTGCCACAACTGATTTAATTCAGATTCTTATTATAACTCGAACACTATTGGTGATCTCTCACCTTTCTTCCAGTCTTGACTTAGTAATATGTCCAAATGCAAGTTTGATCATGGGACTTTCTTTCCCAAAGAATTATTGAACCTAAATTTAGATTTCTTAACAAATCAATTCAAAATTTAACACTTGATATCTCTTCTTAGCTCCTATTACACTGGTACATAATATGTATACATTCTTCCAGCATGCTAAGCTTTAAAATTCTCAGAATGTGTTATAATTTCTCAAATCTCTGGATTATTACATGGCAGTTCCTCTGGTGCAATAGCCCTTTGAGTTTCCTTGAGTAATTAAACTCGGCTCCTGTGGATTTCACTTAATGTTTCATCAATCCTCAAAAGTTTTCCCTATCTACCTATTTTTTAAGGTTTGATGTCTATTTTAAAGAGGTAATATCACCTAGTGATAGATCTATTGAAGTGTTTATGAATGTGTATTTATTTCAATTTTCTGTTTAAATGCTTTCCCCCATTTGATCATCTTTAAGAAGATGCAGTTTTAAAAGACTTTTAAATCCTGGCATTTAACAAAATATATTTCACATAGAGTGTCACATTTTGAAAATATTCTTTTGATGAATAATCTGAAAAGGCTTGCCAACATAATAGCATAATACAGCATATCAAATGTATAGTCGTATTTTCATCCCATGCACCAAAATAACAAGGTTTGTTTAATGTGTCCTAATACATGCCCTCTACTATATTTAGTCACTATTAAACAGTTAGACTTTAAAATAATCCTCCATAGACAAGATAAATAGGACACTGCAAGACTCCTGTAGGGCACTAAGGTGCCATAAAATAGATTAAATGAGAGACAAACTTTCAAAGAATGTAGAAGGTGAAGGACAGTACCAAGTTTTGTAAAGGAAAAATATTCTAGTTTATTCCTCACAATATGTTCCCTGGAGACAACAAAAACCTGAAGCCTGTTCTATGTATTGGGGAGAAAGAAATCAAAACTATATGCTTAGAGGAATATAGCTATAAACAAATAAATTGGTAATGTTTATTATAAAACACATTTTTCATCCTTTTGGTTGGGTTTTGATTCCCACTATGATATTAAAGGTGGTCATTCACAACCTTTCAGCAACTCACCTCCAATCACATAGCTCAAGAGTGTAAGAACAACCACAGGAAACCTGTTGTGTGGTATAGATTAAAAATAAGTGTTATAAATAAATCAGTGAATATTAAAATCAGAAGAGCAAATAATTTTTCAATGTTTTGTTTCTCAACTCACTGATCTTTTTTACATGCTCCATGTACTGGGTAATAGAAAAAAATAATTTTAGGCCAAGCATATAAAACTCAATAGAGACAGATGTAGTAATGTTAAAATATCTTTATATTCTTAAGGTTATATTTAGCTGTGAAGACAAAAAGTTTTAACTGAGACGTAAGCAGGTAGAAGTTTCTTTCTCACTTACACTAGCTCAGAGGCCAAGGGACCCCTTCTGTGTTGGCATCTTGACACCCAGGGACACAGGGTCCTTCTCCTCTGTTCTTCCACTTAGCAAGACTTCACGTGTGCCTTCATCAAGTAGCATGAAGGACTGGAAATTGGAGGATTTTGTGGTTGCTGTTGCTATGATTTTGGTGTTTCTTTTTTTGTAAGTTTGTTTGGCCACATGCAACATTAAATATCAGGGACTATGGTTTAATGAAGATGGAAAGAATGGGTATTGAGAGATAAAAGGGATTTAAATTCTCTTAAAGCAAGCATGTACTTACTTTGCAGCATTATATTCTTTGCAGCCAAAGATAGAGAAGCTCTATACAGTCAGCAAAAACAAGACTGGGAGCTGACTGTGGCTCAGATCATGAACTCCTTATTGCCAAATTCAGACTTAAATTGAAGAAATTAGGGAAAACCACTAGACCATTCAGATATGACCTAAGTCAAATCCCTTACAATAATACAGTTCAGTTCAGTCACTCAGCTGTGTCTGACTTTTCGTGACCCCATGGACTACAGCCTGCCAGGTGTCCCTGTTCTACACCAGCTCCTGGAATTTACACAAACTCATGGCCATTGTGTCAGTGATGTCATCCAACCATCTCATCCTCTTCCAAATATACAGTGGAAGTGAAAAACAGATACAACAGATTAGATCTGATAGACAGTGTGCCTGAAAAACTATGGATTCTTCAGTTCATGACATTCAGTTCATGTCATTATACAGGAGGCAAGGATTAAGACCATCCAAAGAAAAAGAAATGCTGAAAAGCAAAATAGCTGTCTGAGGAGGTCTTACATATATCTAAGAAAAGAAAAGAAACAAAAGCAAAGGAGAAAAGGAAAGATAGACCCATTTGAATGCAGAGTTCCAAAGAAAAGCAAGGAGAGATAAGAAAGCCTTCCTTAGTGATCAATGCAAAGAAATAGGGGAAAGCAATAGAATGGGAAAGACTAGAGATCTCTTCAGGAAAATTAGAGATACCAAGGGAATATATTATGCAAAGATGGGCACAATAAAGCACAGAAATGGTATTGACCTAAGAGAAGCAGAAAATATTAAGAAGAGGTGAAAAGAATACATAGAAGAGCTATACAAAAAAGTTCTTTGTGACCCAGATAACTACGATGGTGTGATCACTTACCTAGAGCCAGACATCCTGGAATGTGAAGTCAAGTGGGCCTTAGAAAGCATCACTATGAACAAAGCTAGTGGAGGTGATGGAATTCCAGTTGAGCTATTTCAAATCCTGAAAGATGATGCTGTGAAAGTGCTGCACTCAATATGCCAGCACATTTGGAAAACTCATCAGTGGCCACAGGACTGGGAAAGGTCATTTTCATTCCAATCCCAAAGGAAGGCAATGCCAAAGATTTTTCAAACTACCCCACAATTGTACTCATCTCACATTCTAGCAAAGTAATGCTCAAAATCCTCCAGGCCAGGCTTCAACAGTACATGGATGAAACCCAAGCTGGAATCAAGACTGCCAGGAGAAATATCAATAACCTCAGATATGCAGATGAGATTATATGAACCCTTATAGCAGAAAATGAAGAGGAACTAAAGAGCCTCTTTATGAAAGTGAAAGAGGAGAGTGAGAAAGTTGGCTTAACACTCAACATTCAGAAAACTAGGATCATGGCATCTGGTCCCATCACTTCATGGCAAATAGATGGGGAAACAATGGAAACAGTGAGAGACTTTATTTTCTTGGGCTCCAAAATCAATGCAGATGGTGACTGCAGCTATGAAATTAAAAGACGCTTGCTCCTTGGAAGAAAAGCTATGATCAACCTAGACAGCATATTAAAAAAAGCAGACATTACACTGCCAACAATGGTCCATCTAGTCAAAGCTATGGTTTTTCCAGTACTCATGTATGGATGTGAGAATTGGACTTAAAGAAAGGTGAGCACTGAAGAATTGATGCTTTTGAATTGTGGTGTTGGAGAAGACTCTTGAGAGTCCCTTCGACTGCAAGGATATCCCACCAGTCAATTCTAAGGGAAATACATCCTGAATATTCATTAGCAAAACTGATGCTGAAGCTGAAGCTCCAACACTTTGGCCACCTGATGCAAAGAAGTGAGTCATTGGAAAAAACCCTGATGCTGGGAATAACTGAAGGCAGGAGGAGAAGGGGACAACAGAGGATGCTGATGGCAGCACCAACTCAATGGGCATGAGTTTGAGTAAGCTCTGGGAGTTGGTGATGGACAGGGAGGCTTGGCGTGCTGCTGTCTGTGGTGTCATAAAAAACTGGACACAACTCAGTGACTGAACTGAACTGAACTGAACTGAAAGCAAGCATGTTCTTTCCCTGAGTTCATACTTCTTTCACCTTCTTTTCTGTAAAATGATCGTTTGTTTGGCTCTAGGTGGAGAAATGTGGCTTAGTAACATTTTAAGGGTGAGACAATATTTTTGATTACTATGCATCTTTGCAGAATTTTGCTGCAAATTGGTGGTTCCAGATAGTCTCCTGAAATTGTAGTTACTGAGCTGCAAGGAATATCTTTTGGTTACTCTGCTAAGTTTCAGTTCAATTCACTCACTCACTCATGTCCGACTCTTTGCAACGCAGCACACTAGGCTTCCCTGTCCATCACGAACACCTGGACCTTGCTCAAACTCATGTGCATTGAGTCGGTGGTGCCATCCAGCCATCTTAACCTCTGTCATCCCCTTCTCTTCCTGCCTGCAACCTTTCCAAGCATCACGGTCTTTTCCAATGAGTCAGTTCCCATTTGGTGGCCAGAGTATTGGAGTTTCAGCTTCAGCATCAGTCCTTCCAATGAATATTCAGGAATAATTTCCTTTAGGATTGACTGGTTTGACTCTTCTTGCTGTCCAAGGAACTCTCAAGATTCTTCTCCAACACCACAGTTCAAAAGCATCATTTTTTTGACACTCCGCTTTCTTAATACTCCAACTCTTACATCCCTACATGACTACTGAAAAAAAATAGCTTTGACTAGATGGACCTTTGTCGGCAAAGTAAATTGCTAAGTTGCAACTGGTCTAATATAGATGTAGTTTCTCGAGATTTGGCTGTAGCTTGGGTTGTGATTTTAACCAAATTTGGGCTTGTGTCAGTCATACTTCTTCAACCCATCAAGCCAGGAGAATATCTTTCCCTGGCTGGAACCATATTATGAAAAATAAATCAATGTCCTCTATCATGTTCCAAGTTTCTACTTGTTGATGTATTAATAAGGTGAAAGGTTTCAGTGGAGATAACAAATTTCATCTCACTATGGAATATCAGATACTTTGTTGTAGTCAGTATATACTTTCTGTTAAGCCTACAAACCCAGAGGTTAAAAAAATACATGTTTTTAAAAGGAGACTACAATGTACTAATTTATTATTTATGAAGTTTGTACCTGATGAATATTAATAGAATAATTATAAATACAAGGACTAATTAAAATGTCATTTTTGTATAGCAAATGTACTATTTTTTATACTTTATCACTTTCTTCAAATTGCATCCTAATATCAAGCTATTTTTAATTATTCCTTGGGAATTATGAAAAGTTATCTAATAAAAAGCAGATTCTCAGGAAGGAAAGATACCCATATATACAAATTTTTATTCTAACTTTTATCTTTTTCTCTAAAGCACAGTCTTTTTAAAATGTCACATTCTTAAACTGTGTTTTTAACAACTGTGCATGTGTTAGGTTATTAAAGAAATGTAAGACATAACATATTAACATATAAGGAGGTTAGTAGAAGTCCATGCATGCATGCTAAGTCACTTCAGTTATTTTTGACTCTTTGTGACCCCATGGGTGGTAGTTTGCCAGGCTTCTCTGTCCATGGGATTCCCCAGGCAAGAATACTGGAGTGGGTTGCCATGCACTCCTTCAGGGTATCTCCCCAAACCCAGAGACTGAACCAGTGTCTCTTAGGTCTCTTTCATTGGCAAATGAGTACTTTACCACCAGTGATGCCTTGATTGTCCAGTTCCCCATTGATATCACTCATGCACATAGGCACAGACACAGACATTTAAATATGGACTTCTCAATGTTTGTGGACCCATTTACATCTGATGGGTCTAAATGAAGATTGTGAGAATATTTTAAGAATTATGCTTTTCCATCTTCTATATTTACAAAATTCACAATTTAAAATGACATAATTGTATACAGAGAAAGGTGTTATTAATAAATGTGTAAAAGGAAATTGGCATAACCAAACCATAAATGAAGATTAATTTAGGAAAGTTTCCTGGGTGCCAATATTGAAATTACAGTAAAAACTCAGAAAAACATGTTTGTGTTTTAGGATGAGCAATTTCTTTGAATCTGTTACATATGTTTATAGATTCATAAATATTTGACCACAATATATTTTAGCAGTTTTTTTACATTCTGCTTTTAACACATTCATTATTTTATATATTTAGAAGGATTATTTTGTCATACTTTTTTATCTTCTTAGATTAAATATTGAATGTTTTGATTTCAATATAACTTGATTATTAAGCACAAAAATTATTTGACAACACTCATTGACTCAGTGGTAAAGAATGTGCCTACAAAGCAGAAAACCCAGGTTTGACCCCTTGGTCAGGAATATCCCTTGGAGAAGGCAATGGCAACTCACTTCAGTATTTTTGTCTGACTAATGCCATGGACAGAGTGCCTGACAGGCTATAGTCCATGGGGTCACAAATGAGTCAGATGCAATTGACTTAGCAACTAAACAAGACAGCTACTGTGTTAGTTTAACCTCATGGCATATAGGTTTGCAGATATTTTCTCCCATTCTGAAACTTTCCCTTTCATTGTTTAGTGTTTCTTTTTCTGTACAGAAGTATTTTAGTTTGATGTAATCCCACTTCTTGATTTTTGCTTTTGTTGCTTGTGTTTTTGGTGTTAATCCAAAGAATCATTGCCAGGACAAATGTAGGGGACTTCTTTCCTATGTTTTCTTTGAGGAATTTTACAGCAACAGGTCTTATGTTTAAACCTTTAATGCATTTTGAGTTAATTTTTGTGAGCGATATAAGACAGGGGTCAAACATTTTTCTTCATGTGGTTATCCTTTTTATCTCAACACAGGAAGAGACTATTATTTCCCCACTAGATGATACTGGCTCTCTTATCAAATTGGAGTTACTTTGCATGTGTGGATTATTTATGGGCTATCTATTCTGCGTCATTGGTCTATGTGGTGTTTATTTGTATGCAAGTGCCATATTGTTTCAATTACTATAGCTTTGTACTATAGTTTGAAATCAGAAATTGTGATGCCTCTGGCTTTGTTCTTTCTCTGTATTGCTTTGGCTACTCAGAATCTTTTATAGTTTTATAAGAATTATACTATTTTTTTTTTTATTTCTGTGAAGTAATAAGGCCTTTAGGATATTGACAGTGACTGTGTTAAATGGACACCTTTAATATGGACATATTAGCAATATTCATATAATCTATGAATATGGGTTATTTCCTATGTGTTTGTATCTTCAATAACTTTCATCGAAACTTGTAGTTTTAGTAATACAGATTTTTTACTCCTTTGGTTAGATTTACTCCTAAATATTTTATTGTTTGTGATGCTATTGTGAACAGGATGATTTTCTTTGCCTATTTTTAATGGATATTTTATTGTTAGTATGTAGAAATGCAAATGATTTCTGTATATCAGTTATTGTATCCTACAACTTTACTGAATTATTTGATAAGTTCCAAAGTATTTAATTGTGGCCTTTAAAATTTTCTGCATATTAAATCATTTAATCCACAAATAATGACAGTTTTCCTCCTTTCTTTCTTATTAGGGTGGTTTTTATTTCTTTGCCTTGCCAGATTATTCCAGCTAAGACTTCCAGTACTATGTTGAATGAAATTGATGAAAGTATGTGCCCTGTATTTTTCCTAATCTTTGAGGAAAAATTTTCAATCTTTCTTTAATGACAATTATGTTAGCATCAGTTTATTTTATATGACATTTATTATGTCATTCTACAAACACATTGTTGAAGGATTTTATCAAAAAGGATGCTGTATTTTGTCAAATGCTTTTCTGCATATATTGAGATGATCACATATTTTATATTTCATTGTATTAATGTTTTATTACATTACTTATTTGCAGATATTGAAACATTTTTACATTTTAAAGATAAATTCCACTTGTTTGTGGGGTATGATCCTGTTAGAGTGCTATGACTTTAGTTTGCTGGTAAGGAGAAATACCTTTCCATACAAACAGATGCTAAGGAAGTTCATCTCCAATAGACCTCCCTTGTCTGAAATGCTAAAAGAGATTTTTTAGGCTAAAATGAAAGTTGATATGTAGTAACATGAAAACATAAGAAAGAATACCACACACTGGGTTAAAGGCAAATATACAGATTTTTTAAAATACAGTTTAAAAAATACTTAATTCTGTATTAGGCTAGTTTGTTAACAAATTAACCATATTATCAGAATTCAGAGAAAAGAACATTACAGTAACTATAGCTACTATAATTTTTAGTGGATACACACCATAATAGGAGGTAAACTGTGTTATAAAAAAAATAAAAATGGGGGAGTAAAAGTGTGGAGCTTTTATACACAAAGTTAAATTGTTGTCAGTTTAAAATGGACTGTTTTATAAAAAAATATATATATATTTTTTGTAAGCCTCTTGATAACCATAAAGTAAAAACCTAAAGTAGATTCACAAAAGATAGAGAAGGGGAATCGTGGAATACCTAAATGGAAAACCACCAATTTACAAGGGCAGGCAGAAACAGAGGAAAAAGAAACAGTGAAACTACAAAACAGCCATAGAGAAGATAATACGATAGCCGCAGTAAGTGTTTACATATCAGTACTTGCTCCAAATGCAAACAGGATTCTATTTCAACATTCTCAGTGACATAGAAATCACGGAGAAGGCAATGGCACCCCACTCCAGTATTCTTGCCTGGAAAATCCCATGGATGGAGGAGCCTGGTAGGCTGCAGTCCATGGGGTCGCTAAGAGTCGGCCATGACTGAACGACTTCACTTTCACTTTTCACTGTCTTGCATTGGAGAAGGAAATGGCAACCCACTCCAGTATTCTTGCCTGGAGAATCCCAGGGACTGAGGTGCCTGGTGGGCTGCCATCTATGGGGTCACACAGAGTCGGACACAACTGAAGTGACTTAGCAGAAGCAACAGTGACACAGAAATCAACAATATAAATAGATAGTAGAGATTGTGTGGGTTAAGATTGAAAAGAGGGAAGATGGTGTGAAAATATCATTTAGGATGATAGAAGATGTAGATAACAGAATGATGAAATGAATATAGTGTCAAATCATAATATAACATTTTGAAGTACTATTCCAATCTAACTAGTAACATTTTATCAGGTATTAATTCTTAATTTGATGTAGTCTCTTTAATGGTGTCCATATTTCTCAAATATGTGATGAGTTTTGAAAAGAGGGAAGATGGTGTGAAAATATCATTTAGGGCGATAGAAGATGTAGATAAAAGAATGATGAGATGAATATAGTGTCAAATCATAATATAACATTTTGAAGTACTATTCCAATCTGACTAGTAACATTTATCAGGTATTAATTCTATGTTTGATTCAGTCTCTTTAATGGTGTCCATATTCCTCAAATATGTGATGATTTTTTGATTAGACACTCAATTATGCCTCTGAAATTACTGATAGATTGCCTGATTTTTATGACAAATGTTTTTTATATGCCTTGATAGTACTGGACAGATATACTCTAGAGACATTTTGGATATTTCTGAAGTACTAAAAAGAGATTTTAAGTCTTGCTTAGGGACAAACTATCTTTGAAATATATTCCACCCTGTTGCAATTGTTGGAATGGCACATGCTTAGATGGATGAAGAGACATTTTTTGTTAGTAGAACTTTTGGTAATACATATTCTTCTAATGTCATCACAGTAAATGCAATAAATATCACTTAAATGTTTCAGGTAAAGCATTACCTCCAAGAATACTGGAGTTCTACCAGCAAAATTTTGAAGTCTTGGCCTTAGTTTTGCTTGGAAGTACCATACAGCTGGGCTACCCAGGTGGCGCTAGTGGTAAAGAGACAGGGGACCTAAGAGACAGGGATTGCAGTTTCGATCCCTGGGTCAGAAACATACTCTGGAGGAGGGCATGGCAACCCACTCTAGTATTCTTGTCTGTGCAATCCCATGTACAGAGGAGCCTGGCAGTTACAGGAACATAGCAGGCACACATGCACCACATAGGTGGGGCTGTTCTGGTGTCTCTTTCAATCCAATCCCTAAGAAAGGCAATCCAAAGAATGCTGAAACTACCGCACAATTGCACTCATCTCACATGCTGGTAAAGTAATGCTCAAAATTCTCCAAGCCAGGCTTCAGCAGTACGTGAACCAAGAACTTCCAGATGTTCAAGCTGGTTTTAGAAAAGGCAGAGGAACTAGAGATCAAATTGCCAATATCTGCTGGATCATCAAAAAAGCAAGAGAGTTCCAGAAAAACATCTATTTCTGCTTTATTGACTACGCCAAAGCCTTCGACTGTGTGGATCATAATAAACAGTGGAAAATTCTGAAGGAGATGGCAATACCAGACCACCTGACCTGCCTCTTGAGAAACCTGTATGCAGGTCAGGAAGCAACAGTTAGAACTGGACATGGACCAACAAACTGGTTCTAAATAGGAAAAGGAGTACGTCAATGCTGTATATTGTCACCCTGCTTATTTAACTTATATGCAGAGTACATCATGAGAAACCCTGGGCTGGATGAAGCACAAGCTGGAATCAAGATTGCCGGGAGAAATATCAATAACCTCAGATATGCAGATGACACCACCCTTATGGCAGAGAGCAAAGAGGAACTGAAAAGCCTCTTGATGAAAGTGAAAGAGGAGAGTGAAAAAGCTGGCTTAAAGCTTAACATTCAGAAAACTAAGATCATGGCATCTGGTCCCATCACCTCATGGGAAATAGATGGGGAGACTGTGGAAACAGTGTCAGACTTCATTTTTTTGGGCTCCAAAATCACTGCAGATGGTGACTGCAGCCATGAAATTAAAAGACTCTTACTCCTTGGAAGGAAAGTTATGACCAACTTAGATAGCATATTAAAAAGCAGAGACATTAGTTTGCCAACAAAGGTCCATCTGGTCAAGGCTATGGTTTTTCCAGTGGTCATGTATGGATGTGACAGTTGGACTGTGAAGAAAGCTGAGTGCCGAAAAATTGATGCTTTTGAACTGTGGTGTTGGAGAAGACTCTTGAGAGTCCCTTGGACTGCAAGGAGATCCAACCAGTCCATCCTGAAGGAGATAAGTCCTGGGTGTTCATTGGAAGGACTGATGCTGAAGCTGAAACTCCAATACTTTGGCCACTTCATATGAAGAGTTGACTCATTGGAAAAGACCCTGATGCTGGGAGGGATTGGGTGCAGCAGGAGAAGGGGACGACAGAGGATGAGATGGATGGATGGCATCACCGACTCGATGGGCATGAGTTTGAGTAGACTCTGGGTGTTTGTGACGGACAGGGAGGCCTGGCATGCTGTAATTCATGGGGTTGCAAAGAGTCGGACACGACTGAGTGATTGATCTGAACTTTCTGGTGTCTCAGTGATAAAGAATCCACCTGCCAATGCAGGAGAGCAGAATTTGATCCCTGGACTGGGAAGACCCCCTGGAGAAGGAAATGACAACCCACTCCAATAAGTTTTCCTTGGAAATCCCATGGACAGAGGAGTCTCCTGGGCTACAGTTCATGGGGTCAGAAATGACTTACCGACTAAACAACAACAACCACATAAGTGAGCACTCCAAAATGAAAGACATTTTAAAGTAATATAGTCATACACTGTTGTTTAACTCATAGATGTTATTCTCAAAGTTATGTCACTGTGGCACATGGTAAGTGCATAGTTTTCTGCAGATTTCTCCCCCCAAACATTGAGAAATATTCAATTTACACAATAGCAACCTTTGAAAGGTAGTTTTTATCATTATCATAAATGACAGAGAAATAGGTTGAAATACTGGTTGATGATGACAGAATTCTAACACATATCTGGAAGGGTTTTAGAGGTGCTTCATTTCAATCTCATGAATTTAAGAAGAAAGGAAGAAAGGTAGCTGAAGTTTTTATAGTCCTTTGAACAGTTAGCAACAGGGAAAAGGAAGAGGCTGCAAGGAATTCCACATATTTTGTCTGTTCTTTATCAATTCTGTTTTTTTCAGCTCTTGTGGTAGAGTGTCGTTTTGTTGATCTTTACACAGATCTCAAGATATCTTATAAACTTTTCCTAGTACTGCTTTCAGAAAGCTGCTACCATATAAACAAAATTGGACTTAAATGCTGGTGGATAAGAATTCTTGTGGAAAACTGGGATTCCACAACAGATGGATAGCCAACTTCTATGATATGTAACTGAAGTAAATTGGAGCTAGAAAATCTAGAGTTAGCATGAATAACCATAGAGATATGAGCAAGGTTTCTGAAAACAGATGAGGCCTGTTTAGATCAAAACTACTCAAAATTATGACTTAAATAAATGGTGGTTGTTTTAAGAGGCTAAGTTTTGTGAGGGTTATTTTAAAGCAACGGCAGCAATAAAATCAATTTCTTACTTATGAATAACAGTGATTATTGATATTTGTTGAGAACAGCTAGCCTAAATCATGGTGGAGTTGATGAGAAAAAAAATGAAAACCTTATCACTCTCTTTGATAATCATAGAGATTTGGTATGAAGTGTCTGCCTGAGATAGTATGAAATAATAAAATACTTCACTCTAACATGGTGAAATCATAAAAAAATATAGATCTAGCTTTAAAATTTCAGGAAAATAGCATTACTGTCTGATAAAGTAAAATTTAGGTAATATATTGCCGGAAAAATTACCATATGAAGTATGTTAAAAAGTATTCCAGCAGAAAAAAAAAAATGGTATCAAAGATCATTTGATTTTACACACAAAAAAATCTAAATTCTAGAAATTGAGTCTTTTCTTGTTTAATGGCTCTAAAATGTAACTAAGGCAAAATTGTAGCAATGTATTATTGTTTAAAAATATACAAAACTACAGTGTATAGTAACAATAGAAAAAAGGATAGGAGAGAGGAATTGGAAATATTGTTTTATAAGACCTTTACACTACTGGTTAAGACTTAAAATATTATTTGAAGAGAGACCCCAATTAAGTTATTGTAATACATATAAAATCATTTAACGACTACTAAAAGCATTTTTAGTGGCACAAAGTTTTAGTCAACAGGGTCAATCAAGAGACAAAATGGGATGTTAAAAAAAAGTTTATTACAAAAAGGAAGGCAGAAAATAAGGAGAGATGGATCAAAGAGAAAAAAGATAGCGAGGTGGTGTATTTTAATTCAATCACATAAAAATAACATTTAATTTAAATGATTTAAAAGATGCAGATTATATGATAGAATGAAGAAAAAGCAGATCTCTACTGGAAACATATTTTTACTTGTATTGAAATACACATAGCACAAAATTTACTGTTTTAATTATTTATATTTATGCAATTCAGTGACATTATGTACATTCACATTGTTGTAAAATCATTTCCATCATCATTTCCAGACCATTTTTTTTTGTCTATCCCAAACTAAATTCCATATTCATTTAATATTGACTCCACATTTCCTCTGCCCTTACCCCTAACAACAACAATTCTGCTTTCTGTCGTATGAATTTTACTAGTCTAAGCATGACGAATTAGTGAAATCACATAGAATTTGTTTTCTATGAATGGCTTATTTCACTTATATCATAGTGTCCTTAAGTTTATATATAGGATTTTATGTGCCAGAATCTCCTACCTTTTTAAGATTGAATAGTATTATAACATTCCCTATATATAAACTACATTTTGTTTATCCACTCATCTATTGATGGACAATTGCATTTCCTCTTCATTTAGGCTATAGAGAATATTGCTGGTATGAACATAACTGTACAAATTTCTGTTTTCAATTATTTTTAATATCTATACCCTGTAGTGAAATTGTTGAATCAAATAGTAATAGTAACTCTATGTTTACTTTCCTCAGTGAAAGGTTTTGGCACCCTTGTCCAAGTTCTTTGACGGTATACGTGTATGTGAAGGATAATTTCTAAAGTGTTTTATTTTATTGGTTCATATTTCTGTCTTTAAGACAGTGCCACATTCTTTTGATTACTGTAGACTTGTAGTAACCTTTAAAAATCATAAAATGTGAGACCTCAAAGTTTATTCTTCTTTTTTTAAAAAAAATTTAGACTAATCAATTTTTGGCATACAGACATAGTTTAAGAGAGAAGTTTTGGAGAAACAGAAAAAAAGAATAAAGAATATTCTAACTCATATATGAGGTTAACATTGCCCTGATGTTTAAGAGAGAAGTTTTGGAGAAACAGAAAAAAAGAATAAAGAATATTCTAACTCATATATGAGGTTAACATTGCCCTGATGTCAAAGGTAGAAAAAGAATTTTAAGGAAACACAAAACAATAGTCCTTCTGGAAGGACTTTTTTTTTTAATTACTAAAATATTAGAAAAGCAAAGCTGACCATAAAATAATATACCATGATCAAGTAAGATTTATACTGAGAATGCAAAGCTCACAGTTCAGTTCAGTTCCATCTCTCAGTCATGTCTGACTCTTTGTGACTCCATGGACTGCAGTATGCCAGGCTTCCCTGTCCATCACCAACTCGCAGAGCTTGCTCAAACTCATGTCCATCAAGCCGGTGATGCCATGCAACCATCTCATCCTCTGTCATCTCCTTCTCCTCCTTCCTTCAATCTTTCCTAACATCAGGGTCTTTTCCAATGAGTCAGCTCTTTGCATCAGGTGGCCAAAGTGTTGGAGCTTTAGTTTCAGCATCAGTCCTTCCAATGAATATTCAGGACTGATTTCCTTTAGGACTGACTCTTCTCTAACACCACAGTTCAAAAGCATCCATTCTTCGGTGCTCAGCTTTCTTTATGCTCCAACTCTCACATCCACATGTGACTACTGGAAAAAAAAACAACAACAACAACATAGTTTTGACTAGACAGACCTCTGTCAGCAAAGAAATATCTGCTTTTTAGTATGCTGTCTATGTTGGTCATAGTTTTTCTTCCAAGGAGCAAGCGTCTTTTAATCCTATGGGTGCAGTCACCGTCTGCAGGGATCTTCGCACCCACGAAAAATAAGTCTGTCACTGTTTCCATTTTTCCCCATCTATTTGCCATGAATTGATGGGACTGGATACCATGATCTTCATTTTTTTGAATGTTGATTTTTAAACCAGATTTTTCACTCTCCTCTTTCACTTTCATCAAGAGGCTCTTTAGTTCTTCTTCACTTTCTGCCATAAGGGTGGTGTCATCTGCATATCTGAGGTTATTGATATTTCTCCTGGCAATGTTGATTCCAGCTTGTGCTTCATCTAGCCCAGCATTTTGCATGATGTATTTTGCATATAAGTTAAACAAGCAGGGTGACAATATGCACAGTATATCTGAGGATTTTATGCAAACCTATATATACATTCAAATGCCAATCAATGTAATTTACATATTAACAAATAAAGAAGAAAAACCTTATGATCCCTTTTATAGAGGTAGAAATGGCGTTTGATAAAATGCAAATTTTACCAAAGTTTATGCAATTCAAAAAATTTCTAATTTTAAAAAACTCATAGAGCTAGATTTGAAAAAAATATTCATCTTACTAAGAAGACATTTTAGCCTAAAAAGTGGACACATATTGTTATGGAAAACATGTGAAAATTATTTCTGCAATAATAAAAAGCACCTCAAACACAGAGTCACAATGTATAGGGGAGTTGATTTCAAAAGAGCCAAAACAGTGTCTGTTGACTTTCTGTGTTGTTTCTAGAAAGATTCTGGGGGGAAAGAGATAACTCCATGCATTCGTTAGATGCATGAAAGAGAGTGATAGTTTCAAAAGTCTGGAGAAAGTAACTGCGTCTAGATTTCAAACAGTAGGAGATAAAGCTGGAATAGACATTAAGGGGAGGCATTTCTTTTCTTTTTAGTCACAGGAACTCTGTCTTGCCACAAGGACAAAATTAAAGATATATTCTCAATAAGTCCTTGGTTTCTGATGTCCTAGCAAAAGTTTACATTCATTTCATGGAGGAAGATATGTAAGCCAAAAAGAAAAGAAACAGTGTGTATGAGAATTTTGGATTCCAAAGAGCATTTGGTGTTGTTATTAAAACATTGGACTAATTGGAAGCAAATATCTAATGTTTTTCAAGAAAATATATTAATGAGGTAATAATAAGTAAGCCTTGGAAAGATTGGTTTTTAATTTTAAATTATTAATTTAAAATATCAATAATAAAATAGCATCAAAATGAATATTTTATTTAAAGTTCTGAAACACAAAGACTAAAAAGAAGAAAGTCATTTTTTGCAATTTTACATTTAACAGCATTTAGAGATAGATTCACATATCATAAAATTCAGCATTTTAAAGTATACAGTTGAGTGGTGTAGTATATTTAGAAACTCGTCTAGCCATCACCAGGTTTTACTTTTAAAACATTTCACTTCTCAGAGGAAAAAAAGAAAAAATATACACCTTGGCCACTTGATGCAAAAAGCTGACTCGTTGGAAAAGATTCTGGTGCTTGGAAAGATTGAGGACAAGAGAAGGGGCAAAGGAGGAATGAGATTGTAGGATGGCATCACTGACTCACTGGAAATGAGTTTAAGCAAACTCTGGGAGATGGGAAGGACAGGGAAGCCTTCTGCATGTTGCAGTCCATGGGGTCGCAAAGAGCTGGACATGACTGAATCCAATACCCAATACCCAATAACTGAACAATACCCAATAACAGTTACTTTCTTTTACTTATCCCAAGATTTATGAAAACACTGAAGTGCTTTCTGTCTCTAGAGATTTGCCTATTCTGGGCACTTTGTATAAGTTGCTATTGTTCAGTTGCTCAGTTTGTCTGAGTCTGCAATCCCATGGACTGCAGCACGCCAGGCTTCCCCATCCTTCACCATCTCCCAGAGCTTGCTCAAACTCACGTACATTGAGTCAGTGATGCCATCCAACAATCTTGTCCTCTGTTGTCCCCTTCTCCTCCTGCCTTCACTCTTTCCAAACATCAGGGTCTTTTCTAATGATTCTGCTCTTCCCATCAGATGGCCAAAGTGTCAGAGTTTTAGCTTCAACATCAGTCCTTCCAATGAATATTCAGGATTGATTTCCTTTAGGATGGACTGGCTAGATCTCCTTGCAGTTCAAGGGACTCCCAAGAGTCTTCTCCATCACTGCAGTTCAAAAGCATCAATTCTTCAACATTCAGCCTTCTTTATAGTCCAACTCTCACATCCATACATGACTACTGGCAAAATCATAGCTTTGACTATATCAACCTTTGCTGGCAAAGTGATGTCTCTGCCTTTTTAATATCCTAAGTCAGTCATAGCTTTTCTTACAAGGATCAAGTGTCTTTAATTTCATGGCTGAGGTCACTATCTGTAGTGATCTTGAAGTTCAAGATATTAAAGTCTGTCACTCTTGCTATTGGTTTCCCATCTATCTGCCATGAAGTGATAGGACTGGATGCCATGATCTTTGTTTTCTGAATGCTGAGTTTTAGGCCAGCTTTTCACTCTCCTCTTTCACCTTCATCAAGTGGTTCTTTTGTTCTTCTGTCTTTCCTAACCCTAACCCTAACCCTAACCCATTTTCACCAACATCTGTTGCTGTGCAGTTATCCTAATGGAGGTAAAGTGGTAGTTCATTTTGATTCTTATTTACATCTCCTTAATGCATACCCTCTTTGGAGAACTTCTATTTAAACCCTTTGTGTAGTTTTCATTGAGTCATCTTAATTATTAATTTGTGAAAAGTATTTGCATATTTTAGATGCACAGTCTTGCCAGATATTTGGTTGCAAGTATTTTCTACTGTCTTTGAGTTTTCTTTCCACTTCCTTCATGATGTCCTTTGAAGTAGGAAAGCTTTTAACTTTGATGCAAATTAATTAATTTGTCATTTGGACTCTTGGCCTCAGATCTAAGAAACCATTGCTAAACGTAGTACAAAATGGGCTCTTGGGTTTTCTTTAAGAATTTTGTACTTTTAGATGTAATATTTCAGTGATTGTTCATTTTTAGCTATTTTTTTTTAATGGTGTGGAGAAGTTCAATTAGTTCTTTTTCATTTGGATATACAGTAACCCAGAAACAATTTGTTGAAAGGGTTACACTTTCTCCTTTAGATTATCTCTACATCCTTGTTAAAAATAAATCTGTCATAAATAAACATAAGAATTTATTTTTGGATTGTCAGTTCTGATCCAATGTTCTATGTCTGTAGCCATTAGTTTTCAAAATAAGCCCTTTATTTTTTTTCTTTGGATTGAAAATTATTTTACCAATTCTGGGTAATTTGAATTTCCATAAATAATTTTGGATCAACTTATCAAGTAAGACAGCTGAGATTTGATTAGAAATTGCATAGAATATATAAATATATTTGATAATTCTTGACATTTTAACAATATTAACTCTTTCAATTCATGAACATGGGGTATATTTCCATTTATTCAGACATTTAGTTTCTGGCAAAGATAATTTTTAGTTTATAGTATATGCATCTTGAATGTCTTTTTTTGATGATCCAAAATATTCTTTTTGATGCTGCTGCAAATATTTTTTTCTTAATTTCATTTTTAATTGTTTATGGCTTACATATAGAAATATACTTGAATTCTGTATATCAATCTTGTATTCAATACATATGCTCAATGTACATCTTAGTTCTCACAGTATTTCTTTTTTTTTTTTTTTATTAGTTGGAGGCTAATTACTTCACAACATTTCAGTGGGTTTTGTCATACATTGATATGAATCAGCCATAGATTTACAGGTATTCCCCATCCCGATCCCCCCTCCCACCTCCCTCTCCACCCGATTCCTCTGGGTCTTTCCAGTGCACCAGGCCCGAGCACTTGTCCCATGCATCCCACCTGGGCTGGTGATCTGTTTCACCATAGATAGTATACATGCTGTTCTTTTGAAATATCCCACCCTCACCTTCTCCCACAGAGTTCAAAAGTCAGTTCTGTATTTCTGTGTCTCTTTTTCTGTTTTGCATATAGGGTTATCGTTACCATCTTTCTAAATTCCGTATATATGTGTTAGTATGCTGTAATGTTCTTTATCTTTCTGGCTTACTTCACTCTGTATAAGGGGCTCCAGTTTCATCCATCTCATTAGGACTGATTCAGATGAATTCTTTTTAATGGCTGAGTAATATTCCATGGTGTATATGTACCACAGCTTCCTTATCCATTCATCTGCTGATGGGCATCTAGGTTGCTTCCATGTCCTGGCTATTATAAACAGTGCTGCGATGAACATCGGGGTGCACGTGTCTCTTTCAGATCTGGTTTCCTCAGTGAGTTCTCACAGTATTTCATTGTATTCTCTAAGATTTTCTGTGAAGAAGAGCATGTCAGCTGTAAATAGAGATAGTTTTACTTTTTCCTTTACAAACTGTATGATTTTTAGTTCATTTTCAAACCTGATTTTCTGGTTAAAATTGTCATTAAAATATACAGTGGAAGTGACAAGAACAGAAATCCTTGTCTTGTTCCTGATTTTAGGAAGGAAAGCAGTAAGTTTCTTCATTAATTATGATGCTAGCTCTGTTTTGTTTTGTTTTTTTTAAATAGGTGGCCTATATCAGATTAATCACCTTAGCCACCTGATTCAAAGAGCCAATTCATTGGAAAAGACCCTGATTCTGGGAAAGATTAAAGGCAGGAGGAGAAGGGGACCACACAGGATGAGATGATTGGATGGCATCACTGACTCAATTGACACAAGTTTCACCAAACTCTGGGAGATGGTGAAAGACAGGGAAGCCTGGCGTGCTGCAGTCCATAGCATCGCAGAGTCAGACAGGACTGAGTGACTGAACAACAGATACTAGACTGAAGAAATTCTTTTCAATTTATATTGTGTTGTTTTATTTTTAATCATGAAAATGTATTGGATTTTTTCAGATTTTTTTTTCTACATCTATTAGGGGGATGATACAATTTCCTTCATGGTATATTACATTGATTGGTTTTCAAATAGTGAACTAGCCTGACATTTCTAGGAAAAAGAAACCTTCCTATTTGTCTGTATACTCTGTTAGATGGTTAACATAGGTTTATAATTACTTTTTTACCAGTTTTCTTTTAAATAATATAAAATAGAAGTGTTACTAAATTCATTTATACTATCTTCTGTATTTATCCATGTAGCTACCTTTATTTAACCAATTTTTATTCCTTCATGTAGATTTTGTATCACTGGTTAGTAACCTGTAATTTCAGCCTAAAGAAGTCCTTTAGTATTTCATGTAGTACAGGTCTGCTAGCAACACATTTTATCAGTTTTATTTATCTTGGAATGTCTTAGTGGCTCCATTATTTTTTGAAGAGTGTTTTGCTAGATACACAGTATCTTGTTGAAAAATCTTTTCTTACAGCATTTCAAAGATCCCATTTTCTTGTCTTCTGAACTCCATGGTTTCTGAAGAGAAGTCAAATGTTAATCCTATTGAAGATCCCTTGTAAGTGATAAATTGTTTTTCTTTCACTGCTTTCAAGATTTTCTTTGACTTTTGTCAACTTCACTATGAAGTATCTAGATGTGAATCTTTGTGTGTTTAATCTTGGAGTCACTGAGCTTCTTGTAAGTTTAGATTAATTTTCATCCTTACTTTAAATGATTTTTTTTTCTGTTTCTTTTCTTTCTCTGGCTTCCTTTGTGCAAATGTTGATATGATCACCAGTATCTCAGTTATTGAAGCTCTGTTTATTTTTCTCCTTTCATTTACCTTCTCTTCCTGACAATGGACAATCTCTAGTGACATTTCTTTAAATACCCTGTTGTTGATCTTTTCCAACATTTTTAAAAATTTCACTTATTATACTTTTTAATTTCAGAATGAGTTTCCATTTGTTACTTTTACATTATTTGTCTTTGTTGGTGTTAAATATTTGATGAGATATAATAGTCATTTGTCCTTTATTTTACCCCAATTTCTTTTAATTCTTTAAATATACAAATACAGCTGATTTTTCCATTTTTGCTCTTTAAGTCTAATATCTGGTCCTGCTCAGGGATATATTTTGTTAGCTATTTTTTTTTTTCTGAAGTTGTTGCATACTTTTGTGTCTGTTTTCATAATTTGTCTTATAGATTTTTTGTTAAAACCTCCATTTTTTACATAATATATTGAAAAAAGATTGGGTTTACCAAGGTCCTCATTCTCCCATTCTTGAACTAGTCATTAGAGAGATTTTGGCTCCCAGGATTCTCGAACATCTTTGGTTTCTCATAATTGGTTCATTTAGGAAATAACTATGAAAGATTTTCAGTTCCTCAGTAGGACATCATCCTTAGAGGTGGATAAAAGAGTTCCTCTCAGAGAACAGATCCAGGGTCTAATTGAAGAATTGCCTCCTCTATCATGTTGGAGTCTCCATTTTACCTGTGCAGCAGGATTATGTCTTTGCTACGAACTAGTGACTATTGTGTCTCATCCTTCTCTTTTCTAGTCTGAATGTTAATTGTGATTTCTCAGTTTTGTAAGTTATAGCTTATAGATGGCTATTCTATGAATAGACAAATAAAGTGATGAATACAGAAAGTGTAAAAAAAGGTTTGTGGAAAATGAAACCTGAGAAGAAAGCTCTATCTGTGGTACATTTTATTAAGAGAAAAAGTAGTATAACTTACCAATGAGTACAGAAAATGTAAAAAAGGTTTATGACAAGTAGAAGAGAGTTTTATGCATGATACAAGTTTCTTAAGGCTACTTATGACTTTACTAATAATGCTAGCTATAGCTATATTATTTTCTATGTCACTTGTTTCAGAAGATTATTTCTTACATTAACAAATGTGTGACTGAACCTGTGATATAATGCTGATATGCAGTTCCATATGAGATCAATGATTGTAATAATGTTACTCTAGATATGGGAAGAAGCAACAAGAGGGAATATTTTCCTGGACCAAGGGGCTAGTAAGACAATGGTCCGGAGACTTTTGCTACTTACAAGGCCTAGTCCAATAACAGCACACTGAGTGACCTATCATTGGAATCTTCCCTAGGCCTGGGAATGAACCTTCCCAGCACTGTGGGACACAATGGCCATAAAATGCCCCCCAAACATGGTCAATATATGGCTATGAAGTGACCCTGCTGACTGGAAGTTGGTACTTGCCAACTGCCTCTACAAAGATTACATCATGACCACTGCAAGCTGCTGACCTTCAACACCCCCTGAAAGGAGTTCAGGGTAGAAATCAGAAATAAGGGACTCTGTGCTCTGAGGAAAACCCAGAAGAACCATCCTTCAGACACTCAGATGTTTTCAGGTAAAGATTTTATGAGCCCAAATTCTTGCATCTTCTCATATCTAGAGAAACACTAATGTCATGAACCAGTGTCTGGTCCTGGTTCTCCTGGTATCCCCTGAACAGCTTTTCTACTTCTATTAATCTTTGGGCCACGGACCTCTAACTTTCTTGTTAAGTTTGTTTCTTCCAGAATACAACAAATCTCCAAATGGTAGTATGACAAGAATATTCCCTAACCAACACCTAGGCAATGCTGAAACAGGTCACCTTATCATTCCATGGACTCTCATCTCCCTTTGTTAATGCACCCTGATGGAGAGCAGGCAAAGGGAACCCAGGACCCCATGATACCCCTGTACAGCCTGAAGAAGCCAGAGTGGTCATTGCCCTTTTCCCCTGAGACTGGGTTCCCAGATGCCTGAAAAGGGAAATAGGTAGACAGTTAGACATGAACGGGATATCAAAAGGGGCCAAAATCCAAAATCAGGATTTCCAAAATTAGGGAAATTAATGTTTGTGGCTACTCATACAACTGTCAATTGGGGACCCCATGGTATATGGTTATCTAACTGCTCAGATGATACTAACAGTACGATGTGTGACTATGCTACTCAAATAACATGGAAAGTTACTAATATTACGATGAAACATTACCATGACAAAAGACTTCTTGGCCGGCTTGACGGTAGAATGACACCCCTCATCCTCGAATCGTCCTTGATAAACAGATTGGGCCTAAACAAGGAGACATCTGGAAACTTGCTGCAAACATCAAAGAACTTAGAACTTGGACTGAACATTTCACAAGGACCAATTGTAATCATGGTAACTATTTCTTTCATTTTAATCAATCATATTTCATACAAGCTGTGTTCCCCTTCCTTTTGTTACAATTATATTTGTTGTTTACCATTGCCTTTATACAAAAATTGTTAAAACTAAACAAACTCAGTCAAGACCCTTTTTACAAATATAATAAATAAAGGGGAATTGTCAGGGAACATTTAACAGGAGGATTCCTGCATGCTGTTCTCTATTTCTCATAAATCCCCTGTTCCTTATCAGTTCCTGACAATGGGATTGAGTGAAATGGTATGCTGTTCCCAGGACTGAGGTCATAAGATGAGACATGCATGAATCTCCTTCAGTAAACATTCTCCTTATGACAAAACTGCTTAGTCACAACCCTCTTTCTTGAGATATGGATTGTCTCCTGACCTTATGACCATTGTTAATTCCTTGTTTCCTTGATAACGGTTGCTGTACATCTGGTTTTCTGATCTTTTATCATTGTCAAAAGAAATTCTTTGTACACCAGCATATATATACTTAAGAAAGATCATTAAACTACCTTTGCTCCATCAGAGCTTGGGTCCCTGTGTCTTTCTCTCTCTTTCTCTCTCTCTCTCTCTTTCTCGCTCTCTCCCTCCCTCTGGCTAATTCTCTGGAGCATGGAAACCCGCTGAGCTCACTCTTCTGCCCAGGCTTTCAAGACCTCCTCGAGAGGGCGCCCTGTGCCTTCGTGAGTGGTGCAAGCTCTATTCTAGGGTTTTATTGGTTCTCTGCGTAAACCGGGGAATATTAGCTTCTTTCTCTCTTTCACTTTTTTATCATCTACTCTGGACCACCAGGTTCCGGTTCATTAAAGGACCGCAACAAGTGGTGCCCAAACAGGGACCTGGTATACATGGCATTTCGGACGGAATGACTCAGGACCTATTGAGTTCGGTAAGTACAAAGACACAGGTCAAACAGCTGGAAAGCCCCATCATTTCCCTACTTTATTGACCATTTGTTTAAAGCTCAAGGACTTTTGGCTTTGTGCCAATGAATAGAGGCTTGCCTTCAAACAGTGGTGGAGTGTAATCCTTGGTTCCCTGATAAAGGCAGTCTTGATTTAGAAATTTGGCACTGGGTCAAAGAAAATGTTGAACGAGCCACCAGACGGAGAAAAAATATTCCAATTGATTTCTGGCCCCTATGAGCTCTCATTAAAGCTGTAATTCTGCCATTTCAAGGTAATTCTAGCCCTCCCAATATTCGACAATAGACAAAACATGAATATAAATTAGATGATGAAATTTTACAAAAGGCCCAAATAAAACAACATAAAATATTTCAAAATTTTCCTACTAATCCTTCCCCAGCTGCTCCAAATGCTCCTCCTGTGCCAACAGGTGCAACTCTAAAAGTCTCTCCTTTGCTAGAACCTAATAATTCTGACTCTCCTGAGACACTTTTGACACCAAAACTGGCAATACTTTTTAAGATAATAATGATATTCATATTGGCAAAAAATCGGCACTTACTCGTTCTCCTTGAAATTCTCCTATTTTTGTTATTAAAAACAAACAAACAAACAAAAAACTAACACTCTATGGTGGTATGGATAGAGGGAGCAAAATTTGCTTGACTTTTAGTTTGTGGACTTGACTTGTATTTTATGAAAATATGAAGAAACAAACCTTACCTGATGGAGAAAAGTGTCACACAGAGACCCTGACCTTTCAGGTAGAAAAGGGATATAACTTCAGCCTTCCCTCCTAGGAAGAGACTGTGTATCACATTCCTGTTCAGTTAAGTTCAGTTTAGTCGTTCAGTCATGTCTGACTGTTTGCGACCCCATGAATCACAGCACACCAGGCCTTCCTGTTCATCACCAACTCCCAGAGTCTACTCAAACTCATGTCCATCGAGTCAGTGATGCCATCCAACCATCTCATCCTCTGTCATCCCCGTCTCCTCCTGCCCTCAATCTTTCCCAGCATCAGGGTCTTTTCCAATGAGTCAGCTCTTCACATCAGGTGGCCAAAGTATTGGAGTTTCAGCTTCAGCATCAGTCCTTCCAATGAACATCCAGCACTGATCTCCTCTAGGTTGGACCGGTTGGATATCCTTGCAGTCCAAGGGACTCTCAAGAGTCTTCTCCAACACCACAGTTCAAAAGCATCAAATTTTTGGCACTCAGCTTTCTTCACAGTCCAACTCTCACTTCCATACATGACCACTGGAAAAACCATAGCCTTGACTAGACAGACCTTTGTTGGCAAACTAATGTCTCTGCTTTTTAATATGCTATCTAGGTTGGTCATAACCTTCCTTCCAAGGAGTAAGCGTCTTTTAATTTCATGGTTGCAATCACTGTCTGCAGTGATTTTGGAGGCGAAAAATAAAGTCTGACACTATTTCCACTGTTTCCTCATCTATTTCCCATGAAGTGATGGGACCAGATGCCATGATCTTAGTTTTCTGAATGGTGAGCTTGAAACCAACTTTTTCACTCTCTTCTTTCACTTTCATCAAGAGGCTTTTTAGTTCCTCTTCACTTTCTGCCATAAGGGTGGTGTCATCTGCATCTCTGAGGTTATTGATATTTTTCCCAGCAATCTTGATTCCAGATTGTGCTTCTTCCAGCCCAGCGTTTCTCATGATGTACTCTGCATATAAGTTAAATAAGCAGGGTGACAATATACAGCCTTGACGTACTCCTTTTCCTATTTGAAACCAGTCTGTTTTTTCATGTCCAAGATCTTCATGACCCAGATATTCCTGTTAAAGACACACACACACACACACACACACAAATAATATAAACACATTTCTTCTGGCCAGAGGTTGGACTGTGTCATATTTTAAGGCATTCAGTAAATAATATTGACATTGTTCAAACTATTTGTGGTAACCTTGATACTTAAATTGTATAACATAAAAACAAATATATGACAACACACACATATGCAAAAGAAAATAAGCACATTATTTGGAGTATATGTACATGTCTATTACCATAGTTTGTTAAGCCAAATTTTAAAAAGATGTCTATAATTGAAGTGATGTCTGTATGACAGTAGATGAACAATTAGATTGAATTCTATTTTGGTGTTTATCTATGTGTGCGTGCTCAATCATGTTCAACTCTTTGCATCCCCATGTACTGTAGCCCACTAGGCTCCTCTGCCCATGAAATTTTCCCAGCAAGAATACTAGAGTGGGTTTCCATTTTCTCCTCCAGGGGAACTTCCTGATCTAGGGATTGAACTCGTGTCTACTGTGTTGGCAGGCAGAATCTTTACCACTAGCACCATGTGGGAGTATGCATGTTTATCTATGGTCATAGCATGTATTATTTTTCAAATTTAAATGTTGAAATATTCAAACTGAATTCTACATTTTCTTTTTTCAAGTGTTATGTTGATAGTGAAGAGGACATTGCATTCTACCAAAAATGGAAATATATTTAAAATTGTACAGATAAAAATGAATAAGCTTATAATTTGAGTCGCTTACTTTTCAGCTAAAGGATGGTCTTCCTCTTGGAAGAATCAGGAAAAACACAACAGTTCAGAATCCAGTATATAAATTTTAATACATGTAAATCTATGGCTGATTCATATCAATGTATGACAAAACCCACTGAAATGTTGTGAAGTAATTAGCCTCCAACTAATTAAAAAAAATAAAATTAAATTAAAAAAATTTTTTTCTCTGATTTTATAGGTTCATGAACAATTTTCTATTCATGTGCAGTCAATATTTTGAGAAAATGATCTCAGGAAAATAATTACAAGGCAATGTTATATTTTAGAATATATTTAAATTAAAAATGGTTTTCTTTCATAGCTTAGTATTTCACCTCCATATTGCTTATTGTGATCATATGTTTTTTATCAATATCACATCTTAAAGTTTCATCTTGATTGGTAACCTATAGCATTTTGTTTTTCATATTATATACATATAGACATATAAATATACACATATTATATGTGTGTTTCCCTCTGAGACTATGTCTTTAATTTACTTATTGTGTAGATGGTAAATAGAAAGGTTGTTTATCATCAATTGTTTTACTGTTGCAAGACTAGCTACTTGCAGTTAACACTAATATAAATTTTTATTAGCCATTCTCAGTTCCCTTGTATCAATCCACTATACACATGACTGAACCTAGCTCCTTATAAAATGTCAGAATCTCTTAGGCTATTATATGTATTTATTATAAGATAAGCAAGTATATATCAATTTGTCTCCTATCCCCATCATACCACAGAAACTGCTGTACTTTCGCCAAGGTAACCCTGTGATGTCCACTTTTCACAATAAAGAGACATATCAGTCATCTAACTCAAAATCAGCACTTTTAGCAACAGTTCACATCTTTCTCCTTTTGGAAAAGCTCTGCACCCAACACCTAGGGCTGTAAACCCTCTTCTAGTTACCAGGAGTTTTCATATCTGGACTTTGGATACCCAATGTACACTTCCTCAGATAGGAAGAAACTTTTCCAGCAGTAATCCATGGTTATTATTTTAGAGACTTATTGGAGTGGTGGTAAAGGTGTGAGGCAGAAGAAGTGTTCTATATTTTTCTGATTAACTCTGAATCTTTTAATAAGCTTTTGTCATGGTATTGTGATCTCTGTAGGCATAATTATGTATGTTATATAGATGGTTTCCTTTCTTCACTCTGCTCCCTATTCAGTTTCCCAGTTAGAGGATTTCTAGTCTACTTCCTTGAAACCCTAAGCCATGTAAAATGTTGCTAACCTCCCTCCCCTTACCACCTCATCTTAGATGGGACAGGAAGTAGAAGCTAGCTGGAGTGAGAGGAAGTCCCTTTCTCCCAACTGGATCAATTCAGTTCAGTCACTCGGTGGTGTCGACTCTTTGAAAGCCCATGGACTGCAGCATGCCTGGATTCCCTGTCCATTACCAACTCCCAGAGTCTACTCAAGCTCATGTCAATCGAGTTGCTGATGTCACCCAACCATCTCATGCTCTGTCGTCCCCTTCTCCTCCTGCCCTCAATCTTTCAAAGCACCAGGGTCTTTTCCAATGAGTCAGTACTTCGCATCAGATAGCCAAAGAATTGAAGCTTCAGTATTAGTCCTTCCAATGAATATTCGGGACTGATTTCCTTTAGGATTGACCTGTTTGATCTCCTTAAAGTCCAAGGGACTCTCGAGAGTCTTCCCCAACACCACAGTTCAAAAGGATGAATTCTTCAGCTCTCAGCTTTCTTTATAGTCCAACTCTCACATCCACACATGACTACTAGAAAAACCATAGCTTTGACTACACAGACCTTTGCTGGCAAAGTAATGTCTCTGCTTTATAATATGCTATCTAGGTTGGTCATAGCTTTTCTTCAAAGAAGAAAGAACTTTTTAATTTCATGGCTGCAGTCACCATCTGCAGTGATTTTGGAGCCCAAGAAAATAAATTCTGTCACTTTCCATTGTTTCCCCATCTATTTGCCATGAAGTGATGGGACTGGATGCCATGATCTTCATTTTCTGAATGTTGAATATTAAGCCAACTTTTCCAATATCTTCTCTCACTCTCATCTTTAGTTCTTCTTCACTTTCTGCCTTAAAGGTGGCATCATCTGCATATCTGAGGTTATTGATGTTTCTCCCAGCAATCTTGATTCCAGCTTGTGCTTCCTCCAGCCCAGTGTTTCTCATGATGTACTCTGCATATAAGTTAAATAAGCAAGGTGATAATATACAGCCTTGATGTATTCCATTCCCGCTTTGGAACCAGTCTTTTGTTCCATGTCCAGTTCTAATTGTTGCTTCCAGACCTGCATACAGATTTCTCAGGAGGCAGGTAAGGTGTCTGGTATTCCCATCTCTTTAAGAATTTTCCATTCTTTGTTGTGATCCACACAGTCCAAGGCTTTGCCCTAGTCAATAAAAAGGAGTAGATGTTTTTCTGGAATTCTTTTGTTTTGTTTATTTTATGATCCAACGGATGTTGGCAACTTGATCTCTGCATCCTCTGCCTTTTCTAAATCCAGCTTTAATCTCTGGAATTTCATGATTAATGTACTCTTGAAGCCTGGCTTGGAGCATTTTGAGCATTATTTTGCTAGCATGTGAGATGAGTGCAATTGTGCAGTAGTTTGAACATTCTTTGGCATTGCCTTTCTTTGGGATTGGAATGAAAACTGACGTTTTTCAGTTTTGTGGCCACTGCTGAGTTTTCCAAATTTGCTGGCATGTTGAGTGCAGCACTTTCACAGCATCATCTTTTAGGATTTGAAATAGCTCAACTGGTATTCCATCACCTCCATTAGCTTTGTTCGTAATGATGCTTCCTAAGGCAACCTAGACTTTGCATTCTAGGATGTCTGACTCTAAGTGATTGATCACATTTTCCTGGTTATCTGTATCATGAAGATCTTTTTTTTTTTTTTTTTTTGCTATTTATAAATAGCTTTTTTATAGTATGAATTAAAATGATTCATTTCTTGAGAACTACAGAATCTTAAGGTAGTTTTGTGGATTGTAATAGCATTTCTTAATTATGAAAATAGGATAACACATTTGCAGGAGACTTGAAAAATACAGAAGATATTTTTGTTTAGTTATTCTGTGTATTCTTGCCACCTCTTCTTAATATCTTCTGCTTCTGTTAGGTTCATTCCATTTCTGTCCTTTATTATGCCCATCTTTGCATGAAATGGCCCCTTGATATCTCTAATTTTATTGGAGTGATCTCTAGTCTTTCCCATTCTATTTTTTTTTTTTTTCCTCTATTTCTTTGCACTGATCACTGAGGAAGGCTTTCTTATCTCTCCTTGCTATTCTTTGGAACTCTGTATTCAAATGGGTATATCTTTCCTTTTCTCCTTTGCCTTTCACTTCTCTTTTTTCTCAGATTTCGTAAGGATTCATCAGGCAACCATTTTGCTTTTTTGCATTTATTTCTCTGGAAATGGTCTTGATCACTGCCTCCTGTAAAGTGGCATGAACCTCCATCTATAATTCTTCAGGCACTTAGTCTATCAGATCTGATCTCTTGGATCTATCTGTCACTACCACTGTATAATTGTAAGGGATGTGATTTAGGTATACCTGAATGGTCTAGTGGTTTTCCTTACTTTCTTCAATTTAAGAAACTTTCTTCAATTTGGCAATAAGGAGTTCATGATCTGAACCACAGTCAGCTCCCAGTCTTGTTTTTGCTGACTGTATAGGGCTTCTCCATCTTTGGCTGCAAAGAATATCATCAATCTGATTTTGGTATTGATCATCTGGTGATGTCAATGTGTATAGCCTTCTCTTGTGTTGTTGGAAGTGGGTGTTTGCTATGACCATTGAGTTTCTTTGGCAAAACTGCTAGCCTTTGCCCTGCTTCATTTTGTACTCCAAGGCCAAATTTGACTGTTACTCCAGGTATCTCTTGAGTTCCTACTTTTGCATTCCAGTTCCCTCTGATGAAAAGGACATCTTCTTTGACTGTTAGTTCTGGAAAGTCTTGTAGGTCTTCATAGAGTCATTCAACTTCAGCTTCTTCAACATTATTGTTTGGGACATAGACTTGGATTACTGTGATATTGAATGGTTTGCCTTGGAAACTAACAGAGATCATTCTGTCATTTGTTAGATTGACCCACGTGCTGCATTTCAGACTTTTGTTGACTCTGAGGGCTACTCTATTTCTTCTAAGGGATTCTTACCCACAGTAGTAGATATATGGTCATCTGAATTAAATTTGCCCATCCCTGTCCATTGTAGTTCACTGATTCCTAAAATGTTGATATTCATTCTTGCCATCTCCTGTTTGACCACTTCTAAGTTACCTTGATTCATGGACCTAACATTATAGGTTCCTATGCAGTATTGCTCTTTACAGCATCAGACTTTGCTTCCATCACCTGTCACATGCACAACTAGGTGTTGTTTTTCTGTGGCTCTGTCTCTTCATTCTTTCTGAAGTTATTTCTCCACTCTACTCCAGTAGCATATTTGGCACCTACCGACCTGGGGAGGTCATCTCTCAGTATCATCTCTTTTTGCTTTTTCATACTGTTCACAGAGTTCTCAAGGCAAGAACACTGAAGTAGTTTGCCATTCCCTTCTCCAGAAGACCACATTCTGTCAGAACCCTCTACAGTGACCTGTCCATCTGGGGTGTCCCTGTACAGCAAGGCTCATAGTTTCATTGAGTTAGACAAGGCTGTGATCCATCTTTATCCCTGTGTACAAGAGTATCCCTGTGTATTCTTTATCCCTGGCCTAAAGAAGAGATGTATTTCATCTCTTCCCCTCCCTCTGCCATATCTACAAAGTTACCTTAGGAATCCTCACCAAAAAGAAAACAAAAAAGAAAAACAAAAACACTGGTGTGAAAGTATGAACGGATTGGGTATGGGGCGCTGCAGTGGACATTCAGCCTGCAGCAGTTCATCAGAATTATCATTCAAGTGTTCAACCTTTTTATGGTTCTGGTGCCTACTGCTCCATACAAGTACATCTTTGTTACCATATCTCACCTGATATGCCTTTCTCTGCAGATGCTGAAGTGGTCACTTACAAAACAATCTAAATTCTCAAATGAGCCCAAGAAAAGTCATGAATTTTCAATTTGTCCAGCTTCCTCTTGTTGTAAGGATGGAAGTGAAGGGTGCTAAGTTTTTTAGCTGTTAGATCTATAATCAGTGGTCTGCCTTTAAGATAACTTGTGAACACATCAATCCTTCAAGCTTAGATTTTTCTCAATACACTTTTGTCATGGTTTGTGTATGGGCTAGAAAAGAATATCCATACATGAGGTACAATGAGAAGAGGATAGGGTTTATTAGGGCAGGAAGTGAAGTGAAATGAAAGTCGCTCAGTCGTGTCTGACTCTTTGCAACCCCATGGGCTATACAGTCCATGAATTCTCCGGGCCAGAATACTGGAGTGGGTCCTGTTCCCTTCTCTAGGGGATCTTCACAACCCAGGGATCAAACCCAGGTTTCCCACATTGCGGGTGGATTCTTTATCAGCTGAGCCATGAAGGAAGCCCAGGATACACTATTAGAACAACCGGCTGGCTCAAAGCAGAACCCTTTCATGGGCTAGTAGCCAATTTTTATAACCTCAATACAAAGAAAATTACTACTGGAATGGTGATATAGGTGATTGGTTAAGATGTTATAGGGTGGATATTTTACCCTAATATGGAGTCAGGGAGCTGGCCAGTTTAGATCCGAAGACTCATGGTGACAGCTGCTGTGAGGCTTGGTTAATTTTGAAGATTGTTATCCTGTGACCTTGATATATGATTCCACACCTGTGACCATGGGGTAAGGCTCCACAGGTTAGCACTTACCATTTAAAAAGATGGCCTTCCCTCATGAAAGACAATATAATTATATCACTACATTTCTTTTTTTTAATTCCCAGTCTTAATACATTTTTAGTGTAAGTATCTGCTATAAGTAGCTTTCGGAGAAGGAAATGGATATCCACTCCAGTATTCTTGTCCCGAGAATCCCAGGGACAGAGGAGCCTCGTGGGCTGCCATCTACTGGGCTGCAGAGTCAGACACAACTGAAGCAACTTAGCAGCAGCAGCAGCAGCATAAGTAGCTTTTTATTTTTGAATTATATTTATTTTTGGCTCTCACTTTGATTTTACCCAGATTAGAAAAATAGGTTTTAACTCTTTTTTGCCATGAATTCTTTGTTTTATTGAGATATAGTTGATGTACAGTGTTATATGTTCCAGATGTGCAATAGAGTGATTCACAGTTTTTAAGTTTATCCTTCATGTATGCTTATTGAAAAATATTGGCTATATTCCCTGTGTTGTAGAATGCACCCTTGTAGCTGATTTTATACGTAATAGTTAGCACTTTTTAATCCTATATCTCTGTCTTGCCCTTCCCCTCTTCCCTCTTCCCACTGGTAACCATTAGTGTGTTCTCTATTTCTGAGTCTGCTTCATTGTGGTTATATTGACTAGTTGCTATATTTTGTAGATTCTGTATATAAGTAGCAGTAGCATACAGTATATTGTCTTTCTTTGTCTGACGTTTCATATAGCATAATACCCTCCAATCCATCCTTGTTGTTGCAAATCGCAAAGTTTTATTCTTTTATATTGCTGAGTGATATTCCAGTGTGTGCTGTATATCTTTATTCATTTGTCTGTTGATGGACCCATAGGTTGATTCCAATTTTTGGCAATCATAAATAATGTGCCATGAACACTGGGATACAGGTAGCTTTAGTGTTTTTTTCAGGTATTTATTCAAGAATGAAATTGTTGGATCTTGTGATGGTTCTTGTGATGGTATAAGTTATTATTATTTTTAATTTTATATACTATAATGTAAGCAAGAATCTAAGATTTTGGATTTGCCATAAATAAGCTCAAAATGCCAGTAAATAGTTTTATATTATAACAAAATTAACACATTTTCATATAGTTATTCATCTATGATAAATTACCAGACCACAGTATGGAGTGGAGCTCCTAGCCAACTCACAATGTCATATCAATTGAGCCTAAATACATTTGGAATGTTTAAAGCTGATGATAATTTAAGGTTGTTTTTATAGAAAAATAAAACTTTCCCAGACTGATACACTAGGATTCCAAATGAAAAATAGGACATAATCTTATGTTTAACATTTGTAATAAATCAATTTTTTTTCATTTTTATAATTGTTGCTCAACTGGCTCTTTTATTGAAACCCACTCAATGACTGTCGATTTATTTTATACATTTGAATAACAGTGCCATGAACAATAAATAATTTTAAACATGAGAAAGTGTCATGTTTGAAGACTGGGATTAAAATGTGTTCAGGAATTTGCAGCAATTTCAATTCAGTTCAGTTGCTCAGTCGTGTTGGACACTAGGTGACCCCATGGACTGCAGCACGCCAGGCTTCCCTGTCCATCACCAATTCGTGCAGCTTGCTCAAACTCATGTCCATCCAGTCAGTGATGCCATCCAACCATCTCTTCCTCTGTGGTCCCCTTCTCCTCCTGCCTTCAATCTTTCCCTCATTAGGGTCTTCTCTGGTGAGCCAGTTCTTCGCATCATGTGGCCAAAGTGCTGGAGCTTCAGCCTCAGCATCAGTGAATATTCAGGACTTCCAATGAATATTCAGAACTGATTTCCTTTAGGATTGACTGGCTGGATCTCCTTGCAGTCCAGGGGCCTCTCAAGAGTCTTCCCCAATACCACAGTTCAAAAGCATCAATTTTTTGGTGCTCAGCTTTCTTTATGGTCCAACTCTCACATCCATACATGACTACTGGAAAACCATAGCTTTGACTAGATGGACCTTTGTCAGCAAAGTAATGCCTACAACCCTGTTTGAAATGCAGCAGTATCACATAGGACTAATGGACTATTGAGGATATATCCACCTGACTAATTAATGTAAACTATACTTCTTTTTGAGCTTCCCTAGTGGCTAATGGTAAAGAATCTGCCTGCAATGCAAGAGACCTGGGTTCAATCCCAGGATTAGGAAGATCTGGAGAAGGGACTGGCTATCCACTCCAGGATTCTTGACTGGAGAATTTCATGGACTGTGGAACTGGGCAGACTACAGTCCACCGGATGGCAAAGAGTCAGACATGACTAATACACACACACACACACACACACACACACACACACACACAGCTTTTTATGTTATTCTTTTTGTAAAAGGATTTTTTTTTTTTTTTAAATTTTGGCTGTGTGGCTTGTGGAATCTTAGTTTTAGGGATCAAACCTAAGCTCCCTGTAGTAGAAGTGTGGCATCTTCACGACTGGGCAACCAGGAAATTCCCTTTATACATTATTCTTTTAAACACTTTTAAATTTTATTTTCAATGAGGCTTATATTCCCTTTTCAAATGAAATTGACTATGTAGGATTAACCCTATTGTTATTTCAAAGATGGCAATTATTAGAATTTTTTAGGGAAATTATGATAAGGACTTTAATTTCCAATAAATATATAGTGATTGTCTTTCTTCTGAACAAAAATCATGTGAAGTAACATTTCCCAAATTTATACAGACTGTTATACAGTCACACATATTTGCCAAGAGGAACAAAAAACAGTTTAAACTTAATTTGATATAAAAGCTTCTTTGATTTATTTCCACTGTGCCTAAATTTGCATACAGAAATGCAAAAGTTAAATGACCCAGGATGTTTGGTTTGCTTAATATTAACGCTAAATGAACATTCCAAATGGCTTTGAGTAAATCATATTTTTCATGTAATGGACTAATAAGTGAAATGCCTTTTACCCCAGTACTTAACATTCACCAAAGAGTGTTGCTAACTATATATGCTATTTTCCTTGTCTTGGCACTATTGCTGAATGACTTTTTTCTTTCTTCCTCTGTTCCCTATTGTTTTTTTTTTTCTTTTCTCTTTCTCCATTTTTTTTTCTCATTATTTGTTGTTGTCATTTCAATTTGCATATCTTTTTGCATAGCCTTTGGAGTTAAAATTATCTCCGTGAACCTAACGTGCTGATTTAGATATAGACCATACCTTTAACATTTGTCTACTTGCAATGGGCTAGAAATAGAATAAATATTTCACATAGGTCAGAAACTATGCGGCTAATCAATAGCTATCTGACTTAGGCATGGGACTTCATCTTTCAAAGAACTAATGAATATTATCTGACATACCAGAGCAGTCTATTGGTCAATGAGGCTGAAGAACAGATGTGTGTTATGTGTGTCTAGGGTAAACTTCAATGATGCAGCTATCTGGCTAAGGTTCATCTGAACATTCTTAGTTACTTTCAAATAGTCTTATTATGAACCCTAACTTCTTTGGGGCAGTAGCAAAAGAACTTAAGAAAATAGGTTTATGACATTACTTATTTTGCTGTATCTTTAATTTTCTAAATTTTATGCCATCAAATTCTTAGTGTTTGACTGGAATTGCCTTATCTCTAGAATATACATCTATAAACCTGTATCTGTTGATATGTATGAAAGTAAGTGTTATCTATTTTTGTCTATCTACCTAGTAGTCCATAAACCTGTATCTATTTATATGTATGAAAGTATGTTTGTGTCTATTTTTATCTATCTAGCTAGTAGTCATGGGGTCATAAAGAGTTGGATACAACTGAAGTGCCTTAGCACGCACATACTAGATCCATATTGAAAGTCTGTTTCAAATAATGCAACAGTGGAATGTGGTCCTGTGGTACTTAGAAACAGTCTCTTGATAATTGCCTGTAGGTGTTAGGCAATCAAACACTGTAATCATGATTAATTGTTAGCCAACTAGCAAAGGGAGCCCTAGGTGCATTTAAATACAAATTTCAGCTCAGCATGATATAAAAATTGAAAGCTCTCTTCTTTTTTATCAGTATATCTATTAAAATAACTTACTGTGCCTGTCTAAAGGCATTAAGAACCTTCAAGGATACAAAAACAAGCTATAGTCTTGTTAATAGAACATTTGTGTAGTTTAAGATCTTTCTCTTGCTAAATGAACTCTGCTATTTGCCTGCTCTGTTAAAGAAAGAATAAGGGGAAGTGAATTGAAAAAATAGGGGGGGAAAGTCTTAATTATTTACTTCTCTGGGCCCTAAAACCAAATAGAAAATTTTCCTTTCTCAATAGAAGGATTAGAATGGACACATTTCCAACATAAAAATAACAGAATGTCTCTTCCATTATTCATCCAGCACGATATTGAATGCTCTAAGAATGTGAACATAATACTCCTAACTATTAAGGAAATCTCAAAATCTTGGTTTAGACATGGGGAAAGAAGGAGACTTTCTCTTAAATCATCAGGGTGATTATCCAGGTTAAGAGGATAAAAACTTTACCACAGAATCTTCTACAAAGACAGTGGAAACAAACTAAAATCCTGGGAGTTCTAGTTCCTTGCAAACTGAATATGGGTAAGTTAATACTCCTGCCAGATTGCTCTTTGGGTTATAGACTCTCTGACTAGAGTTCTTGGTTACCCCAAGAAGTGGTCTTTTGTTTCTCTGCCTCATATACTAAAGTTTAACCCAGGGATTACACCTTCCAAATTTCCTGTAACTCTGATACTAATTACTTGATTATGAGTCTTGACCAAATATTCATCCTGATGTTTGCTTATTGTATTCTAACCTGAATTCAATACTACCTTGAGCTTTTAATCCTGAGATTTTAAACATATTATAAAGTTCAAGTGGAAGTGTTGAGAGGAAAAAAAGAAAAAAAACGATTATGTGTTAGGAATATCTCCTTAGTAAATAATGAGCAGTGTGCAAAAATTGTTGATTTAAGATTTTTAAAGGGTGAAAATGAAAACAACTTACTTTTCATAATTCTTTCAGTAGTGCATTAGTTAAAAATGCTTCTACATATTCTGGATACTGTGTCAACAAATACGGTCTTAATAAAAATATACATAGAGGTATGAATGCACCAAAGCACCTTTGAAACACTTTGAAAAACCTTGCAGGTGTAGGTGCTTCTTAGCCATTTGTCATGGGATAATTCAAATTTTATCTGAACAATATGTCTTATAATTTAACGCTAATGTTTCTATTGCATAGTACTTCAAGGCTTGACCTTGGCCATTCTATAATATAGTTTTACAAATTATAAGAAAGGGATAAAAAAAAACAAAAACTATTGTAAAATATTTATTGTCAACCAGATGAACACATAAGAATCAAATGCAAAAGAAAGAATTTTAAGTAGAATCCATTAGTTTTGTTATCTTAGTTTTGAGATAAAGGAATAGTCAAATTCATAGAGTTGGAAAGTTCACTGGTAGTTGCCAGTGGCCAGGGAAGGGGGAGTGGGGAGTAGGTTTAATGGGGACAGAGTTTCACTTTGGGAAGGTGAAAAATTCCAGAGATGGATGATGGTGAGAGTTATACAGCAATGTGAATGGACTTAATGCCACTGATCCGTACAGTTAAAAATGGTTAAAATACTCTGTAACTTTTACCACAATTAAAAAAAAAAAAAGCACTATATAAAGATGAGGGTTTGTGTTGACTTTCCCTGGAGAAGCAGAAAAAGGGGAGGAAGTACATGGGAGAGGAAAGAGTTCCCAGGGGTGAACCTCATTTCTCCTTTACTGAGGGGGTGTTCAATGGAAAGAGTGCCTCCTGCCTGTACACCAGCTAATGATACTTACCAGTGTGAGCTCTGGTGGCCTCAGCCTGCAACAGCTCAGAGCTGGGCTTGGGTTCCCAGCCAGCGGTTGAGGCTGGGTCACTGCAATGAAAGCACCAAGATCCTAGACAGTGGTCAGTGATAAGAGCCCTGCCCTTTGGCTTTGCAGAAAAGAATTTCCACAAAGACAGAAAGTAATGAAGCAAGTAAAGTGTTTGTTAGGAGGGAAAAGAGTACAGTATGTGTGGATAGACACACGGGCAGACTCAGAAGGAGTGTCTCAGAGTTGCACCCATGTAACAATTTAAGTCACTTATATGGGGGCATTTCTTCCTGTTTTCCTTTGGCCAATCATTGTGATTTGCCTAGTTCACAGTCCATATTTGGTATATCTCAGGATCCTTCCATAGGTTCACATGCATCTCTTAACCAAAATGGATATTACCGAAAAGGCAAATGAGTTGGGAATATCCCTTGACATAACTCTCATTTGGCCTCCAAGGAGCCTTTTCTATGCATGTAAGGTCAGGGAGGTCTCCTGACTTCGAGAATAAGAAATATGTGGTCTGGGCAGGGCCCAACCTCCTCCTTTCATTGTCTTGCTATTTTTGTCTTGGAGTTTCGGTCAGTAGAGAATGAATCTCTAATCACTTTGGGGAGTGGGGGGCCTGCCCATCTGACTCCTACCTCAAGTAGACTTAATAAGAGTCCCTAGCCAAGAAATGTCTAAGTCATGAAAGGGAAGGGAACTCTGAGGAACTGATTAAGGCTGAAAGAAAGGGAAGATAAGCATGAAACTAAATCTGAAATGTATCTTTTTGTGATTATAGACATTACTGGAACAGCTGTCAACATTTGAATAGAATGTGAGGATTAAATAAAAATGAGTATGGTCTTATTTCAAAATTTTACAACAATGTACTTTTTAGCCATGCAAAACTGGTCTTTTTCAATGGCTTATTGTAAATAAAAGTAAAATTACTGGTTTGTAGAGAATGGAATAGTTGGTATGAAAATGGGAGTTAAGTTACATAGGCATTTTTGCTAGGTACCCCAAAAATATAAAAATGCAGGGCACTCAAGCTGAAACATATTCTCTGAAGAATAATGATTCTGCACATTTTATTCAGAAATCCTCTATTAATCTAAAATGTGGTTCATCCCGGAAAAAGGGGGGCATATTGAAGCTGTACTGCAAATTCAAATTCATAAAGCAATATTATGCCTAGCTTTTGCCTACGTGCTTTTAAACATTAATAAAGCTGTGTTGGATAAGAGTTATAATTCATACCAACTTACTTTGATTATTTAGCCATTTGTTTTTGTTAATATAGGGTTTGGTTTTCTTGTTCTGCCCCTGCTACAAGAAAATTGGAGTATTTTTAACAGAAATAAACAAACCTGTGAGGTTCTAGAAAGCAGAAATTCAGTCTGAGACCTTGGAGGAAAACCAGAAAGGTCTGTATGTCTATAGTTATTCTTTATATCAGGTCTCAATTGTTTTTGTAAATAAATTTAGGTGGAATATTGATGTAAGCTGGGAGAAGGAAAAAACCTTACACAGTGAGATATGTTTCTCAGATTCTGTAAGACCTTATATGTGCTGACAAGTCTCATTGCTGTGTACTCCTTTCAGGAAATTGACATACCAGAGGGAACTGTTTGGACATATGCTGAGACTCTGACCACCTTATGGCCAGCAAACTTCCCTTTAAGTTTTGTATCCCTTCAGAGCATTGGAGAATATTATCTAACTCACATATGTGTGTATTGTCATCCCACCAATATAATTCATCAAAACAAGGAGTACTTCCTCCAGCAGAAGCCCTAATAATTAGTGTTGGCAGTATCTGAATACTGCCTTATCTCATCTTACACATAAACTAAAGGATTGGTTGAAAAACACTTTTAACTAGAATATGTCTCTTGGAATTCAAATCTTTCATTCAGGATCTTATTCAAGAAACCAAGTAAGTGATCAACAGCTTAGAAAGTAGGAGGACATCTACAATCTACTAATAATTCTCATATATAATATTATATGAATACAGCACACAGATATATATATATGTATATATATATATATATAATTGTTATTGAGTATAAAATTGTTAATCAATATGAATTCCTCCTAATAGATTTATTCCAAGCTTAAGAGATTCAGTTTGGTTCAGTTCAGTCTCTCAGGTTTGTCCGAATCTTTGCGATCCCATGGACTGCAGCACACCAGGCCTCCCTGTCCATCACCAAATCACAGAGCTTACCCAAACCCATGTACATTGTGTTTGTGATGCCATCCAACCATCTTATCATCTAACGTCCACTTCTCCTCCGCCTTCAATCTTCCCGAGCATGAGAATCTTTTCAAATGAGCCAGCTCTTTGCATCAGGAGGCCAAAGTATTAGAGTTTTGCCTCAACATCAGTCTTTTCAATGAATATTGAGAATTGATCTCTAGGATGCACTGGTTGGATCTCCTTGCAGTCCAAGCGACTCTCAAGAGTCTTCTCCAACACCACAGTTCAAAAGCATCAATTCTTCTGTGCTCAGCTTTCTTCATAGTTCAACTCTCACATCTATACATGGCTACTAGAAAAAACCATAGCATTTACTAGACGGAAGTCTGTTGGCAAAGTAATGTCTCTGCTTTTTAATATGTTGTCTAGGTTAGTCATAGCTTTTCTTCCAGGAGTAAGCATCTTTTAATTTCATGGCTACAATCACCATCTGCAGTGATTTAGAAGCCCCCCAAAATAAAGTCTGCCACTGTTGCCATTGTTTCCCCACCTATTTGCTATGAAGTGGTGGGACCGGATGCATGATCTTGGTTTTCTGAATGTTGAGCTTTAAGCCAATTTTTTCACTCTTCTCTTTCACTTGCATCATGAGGCTCTTTAATTCTTCTTCATTTTCTGCCATAATGGTGGTGTCATCTGCTTGTCTGATGTTATTGATATTTCTCCCAGGAATATTGATTCCAGATTGTGCTTCCTCCAGCCCAGTGTTTCTCATGATGTACTCTGCATATAAGTTAAATAATCAGGGTGATGATATACAGCCTTGATGTACTCCTTTTCCTATTTGAAACCAGTCTGTTGTTCCATGTCCAGTTCTAATGGTTGATTTATAACCTGCATACAGATTTCTCAAGATTCAGGTCAGGTGGTCTGGTATTTCCATCTCTTTCAGAGTTTTCCACCATTTGTTGTGATCCACACAGTCAAAGGCTTTGGCATAGTCAATAAAGCAGAAATAGATGTTTTTCTGGAACTCTCTTGCTTTTTTGATGATCCAGTGGATGTTGGCAATTTGATCTCTGGTTCCTCTGCCTTTTCTAAAACCAGCTTGAACATCTGGAAGTTCACAGTTCACATACTGTTGAAGTCTGGCTTGGAGAATTCTGAGCATTACTTTACTAGTGTGTGAGATGAGTGCAATTGTGTGGTAGTTTGAGCATTCTTTGGGATTGCCTTTCTTTGGGATTGGAATGAAAACGGACCTTTTCCAGTCCTTGGCCACTGCTGAGTATTCCAAATTTGCTGGCATATTGAGTGCAGCACTTTCACAGCATCATCTTTCAGGATTTGAAATAGCTCAACTGGAATTCCATCACCTCCACTAGCTTTGTTCATAGTGATGCTTCCTAAGGCCCACTTGACTTCACATACCAGGATGTCTGGCTCTAGGTGAGTGATCACACCATCGTGATTATCTGCCTCATGAAGATCTTCTTTGTATAGTTCTTCTGTGTTTTCTTGCCCCCTCTTCTTAAAACCATCTGCTTCTGTTAGGTCCATACTATTTCTGTCCTTTATTGAGCCCGTCTTTGCAGGAAATCTTCCCTTGGTATCTCTAATTTTCTTGAAGAGATCTCTAGTCTTTCCCATTCTGTTGTTTTCCTCTATTTCTTTGCACTGATCACTGAGGAAGGCTTTCATATCTCTCCTTGCTATTCTTTGGAACTCTGCATTCAAATGGGAATATCTTTCCTTTTCTCTTTTGCTTTTTGTTTCTCTTCTTTCTTCCGCTATTTGTAAGGCCTCCTCAGACAGCCGTTTTGTTTGTTAGCATTTCTTTTTTCTTAGGGATGGCTTTGATTACCATCTCCTGTACAATGTTTCAAACCTCCATCCATAGTTTTTCAGGCACTCTGTCAGATATAGTCCCTTGAATCTATTTGTCACTTCCATTGTATATTCATAGGGATTTGATTTAGGTCAAATCAACCATGTTAAGCGTGTCTGGATATATTTTAGTAGCTTGTGAAACTCATTGATATTATCTATTTTTACCAAGATGGCCTAATGTAACACTTTTATGAATTGAGTATTTGTTTTAATTTGCAAACTATTTTGTTGTTAGTTCACCACACTTTCCTGTAGAGTAATCTCCAAGGTGGGTCTTGGAAGATGTTCTTTTCACTGTTGCATTTACATAAGCCCTTGCTCTTTTCTTGGTCATGGAAATGCTCTTTACTCTTTCAATAATTATATTGGTTGTTTAATGTTGACTTTAGTAGAGAAATCTTTGCATAATGGTGAATAAATAACTTTTCTATTAGCATATAAGTTCATGGTCCAGATTATAACTACATGATCCTATAATAGTCTTTCAATTTAGCAAGTAGTATATCTCTTTTTTTCTTTAATTGGGAAGTGCATTGTGTTATCAATCTTTTTAAAAATTAAGTATAATAGATAAAATAAAATTACTATCAGTTATCATACTTTAATATTATAATGCACCTTCTGGTAATGGCAATGTATGAAATTTATAATGCCAGAGTAAAAAAGAGACTTTTACGTTTGTTTCATTTAACTTCATGAAAATTTCACTACAGAATTTTAATTTCCATAATTACACTATTAAGAGTTTCTCAAATATGTCAGTTTCTTGTTGTTTAGTCGCTCAATCATGTCTAACTCTTTTGGGACCCCGTGGACCCCAGGCTTCTCTGTCCCTGGGACTTCCCAGGAAATAATACTAGAGTGGATTGCCATATCAGTTTATAAACCCATATTTGAGAACTTAAATTGTGGACTAAAAATCTGAGTCCCTTTAACTCACAGGATCCCAGAAAATGACCAAATGATAAGACTGTTTTTATCAAGCTGACAATATACAGAAATTAAAGCCTTCCAGCAAAGTTGGTAATGAGAGTTCAATATTTTTGTTAATTTCACTTAGAGGCCGTGTAGCCCACCAACAGTCCACTATAAAATAATTTTATTTTTACAAAAATATTTCCATTATTCACATTTTTATAATACATTATAGAAAGCAACTGTGCCCCTGAGAGATTCCTTTTTCCTATCCCAATGAAATTAAAATTCTAGATAAGTCAACTTTTTCCCAACAATCTGCATGCATTTCAATTTTTGTCATGGTTTTGAAAAAGTTGACAAAACAAATTATTTAATCTTTGTGCTATAATTTATCACAAAATATAAAACATCTAAAATGTACATTTTCTCAAGACAGGAAGTGTCAGGATGAAAATGTTGACTGCAGCATTTGTAAATATTTGATTCTGTTTCCTGCAAATAGGATATTATACCAGCAAGAGTATTAAGTGTTCAGATCAAATAAGACATCATCTAGCAAAGTGGGTTCGGGAGTAGTGGAAAAAGCATTCAAACACATCTAGCAAGTTTATAGCAGATACTAAAACTTCCAGAAATGCAGTTTTAATTCCCTAATCATTTATTTTTTTCTTGCTTTCCTTCATACTTATTTCTGTCAAAGAAGTTCTGGAGCTTTATTAATTCATGCTCCTTCCACACCCCTTAATATAATTTGTTGTGTTTGGTACTGCTGAACACTTAAGGGAAAAAAAAAAATAAAACCCTTCTGCATTAATCCCCATTGTTTTACTTCATTGGCATACCTGTTTGCACATCTCTTTGCAAAAGTCCTTTCTGACTTCATTATATGAAAAACAGATATAGAAAAAAAATTATATATTGTTTCAAACAAGTGTACTAAACTCAAGTGTGTTGCTTTACTTTCTTTGTATCCTCTGTGGTATCCTCTGAAGATACTTTGTTCATCTCTCTCTAAACTATATTTAAATACTCATAGTCAGCACCACCTCCAGGATAGCTGTGCCTAAGATTGATTTCAAGAGTCTTCACTGAGACATTGTTCCTCAGTGAGGTCTCCTGTGCTCTAGGGGTGATAAATCAGCTTTCATACAGAGGTCTAATCCCATCAAAATTGCTGCTGGAAATATTTTGTTTTTCTTCCTTTTTAGCCTTAGTATTGACAGCCTGCATTTTGCGAATATGTACAATTTTGTTCTTAACATACCTTGAAATCCAAAACCTCTCATTTGGAAACATCATTTACAATTATCTGTCACCTACTTATTCTTGATGCTGACTACAACCACTTGTTGAACTCTCTGAGTGCCTTCTCATTTCCTAGCAAGACAATCCAATGTCAGTCTCCACATGTGTGTGCTAAATTGCTTCAGTTGTGTCAGACTCTTTGCAACCCTGTGGACCGTAGCCTGCTAGACTCCTCTGTTCATGGGATTCTCCAGGAAAGAATACTATAGTGAGTTGCCATTTCCTTTCCCAGGGGATCTTCGTGACCCAGGGATCAAACCAGCATCTCTTACATCTCCTGCATTGACAGGTGAGTTCTTTACCACTAGTGCCAACTGGGAAGCCCATCAGTCTCCATGGACTTCTGTTAAAGGTGGCTGGTAATTTGGCAAGAATGTATCCTGCGCTCACTACTCTATTTGTCTGCCTGTGAACTGCTGGCTTGGGTTAACTCAGGCTGCAGCTGGAAAATGCTCATATTACCTGTTGCTTCCTGTAATTTAAACTATTTAATCACTTTTAAATGACTCTGCAATTCAAAGATACTGATTCAAGTTAAAAAAAAAAAAGTTTCTTAGCTCTGATGAATAATAGGATTTTACTAATAAAGTAAGCAACTGTTCACTTTAGAACTGTAATATTGCTTCAAAATACAGGTACAAAACTGCATAGTTGAGATTGAGAATATATATTATAATTTTAGGCCCTGAACTGATTTTTCTTTGGAATGCCCATAAATGAAAAAGAAACCAGTGCTAATTATTTGCCTATGTTGTATTAGGATCAAATATTTGCTGAAGGAGAAAGTAAAACCTAGCATATGTGGCATCTATTCTGTTTTTCTTTGTCATAAATAATTAAGGGCTCCTCTGGATTAAAAAATATATTTTACTCTATTTTATTTGCATATTGATTTGCATATATACCTAAAATAGAGATAAAATTTTTCTCTTTCATACTAATTATACATATCCTATTTTTTTAATAAAAAGTCTCAGTCCAATATACTGGCTGCCAGCTTAGTCATGTCTCATTTTTAAGCCATTATACCCTCAGCAGAAGCAACACTATGTCTGTCATTGTACTCCGTGGAATATTCTGTTTTAGATGGCGTTTTTATCTCAATATTCCATCTGTGTAAGAACTTACACACCTTTTTCTTTTTTTAATATCTCATGAAATAACATCTTTGGGGAATACAGTTACAGCCACAGAAACAATATGTAGTTAATTTTAAAGTTCTTTGTAAATAGAACCTTTCATTTTGGGGGTTAATCTATGGGTATCAAAAGATTGTTCAATTAAGTTTTGGGAAAAATAAACATGTAGATAATAGAAAATCAAGTATATGTCATTATCTGTCTTGAGAATTGAAAAGAGCTAAGTGTATGAAACAGCTTTTAGGATTCATAAGGATTACCATCTCTACATTTCTACTTTTTTTTTTTTTTTGTAAGTTTGCATCGTGACTCAGATGGTCAAGAATCTGCCTGCAATGTTCAGTCTCTGGGTCAGTAAGATCCCCTAGAGAAGGGAATGGCACCCTGCCCCAGTGTTCTTGCCTGGAGAATTCCATGGATAGAGGATCCTGGAGGCTACAGTCGATGGCCTTGCAAAGAGTCAAACATGACTGAGCAACTTTCCTCTCATTGAGATTATAAAAACATTACAGTTAATTATATTTTCCTCAAAATATTTTTTAGTATGTGTTTGCTTACTAAACAAATGTTTATTCAACATTTGAGAGGGTTCTTTTTATATGTTTGGAGCACAGGGCATGAAAAATACCAAAAAAATACCTGCAAGCTATACAGATACAGATGGAGATATATGATTTATTTTGAGATAGCTATAAAAAAGACAAAAATTTAAATTTAGAGACAATATAAATTATAAAGGAAATAAATAAGGAGCTGAGATAGAGATTCATGGGAGTAAAAGCCACTTCCAATGTAATACTTGGAGAGCTCATTGTTGAACAAATGTATTAATTATGCTGGTACTAATGGAGAAGAGGAGACAGACATAAAGCAGGGGAGATAAAGTGGTAGTACTGAGTAGGAGTTGTATATACGGAGTCTGTGAGTCCAAAATAAAATTATTCTGCTATGGGGAGAAAAGAAGGAAATGATATAACATGAGTTTGAATAAACAGGTAAAAACTTCTGTCATGGCTTGTAGGTCATGATAAAAACTTTAGACTACATCTTTTAGGTTGAACCATATTAAATTACTAAAATATATGATCATTTTTACAACAGAAAGAGTAATTTCATATGGTTCCTCTTATTACTAGAATAAGAAGGCATTGGAAATTCCCAGTACATTAAAGTTATAGATTTTAAGAAGCTGATTCTTATATTGGATGGAAATGTTATTATACAGGGGCAAGAAATAAATGGAAGAATAAAACATTCAGGAAGCTGCTGCAGTCGTCTTTCTTTATGAAAAGAAATGGTGAATTATATCAAGGTGAGTTGGAAGGAAATGTGGTGGATATATACCAAGCACCTGCTGTGCTTCAAAAACTGAAATGCACATTAGGAAACAAAAATGTACGGATTAGAAAGTGTTCTAGTTTCATTCTTTTACAAGTGCTTGACCAGTTTTCCCAGCACCACTTGTTAAAGAGGTTGTCTTTTTTCCATTGTATATCCTTGCCTCCTTTGTCAAAGATAAGGTGTCCATAGGTTCGTGGATTTATCTCTGGGCTTTCTATTCTGTTCCATTGATCTATATTTCTGTCTTTGTGCCAGTACCATACTGTCTTGATGACTGTGGCTTTGTAGTAGAGTCTGAAGTCAGGCAGGTTGATTCCTCCAGTTCCATTCTTCTTTCTCAAGATTACTTTGGCTATTCGAGGTTTTTTGTATTTCCATACAAATTGTGAAATTCTTTGGTCTAGTTCTGTGAAAAATACCGTTGGTAGCTTGATAGGGATTGCATCGAATCTATAGACTGCTTTGGGTAGAATAGCCATTTTGACAATATTAATTCTTCCAATCCATGAACACGGTATGTTTCTCCATCTGTTTGTGTCCTCTTTGATTTCTTTCATCAGTGTTTTATAGTTTTCTATGTATAGGTCCTTTGTTTCTTTAGGTAGATATACTCCTAAGTATTTTATTCTTTTTGTTGCAATGGTGACTGGTATTGTTTCCTTAATTTCTCTGTCTGTTTTTTCATTGTTAGTATATAGGAATGCAAGGGATTTCTGTGTGTTAATTTTATATCCTGCAACTTTACTATATTCATTGATTAGCTCTAGTAATTTTCTGGTAGAATCTTTAGGGTTTTCTATGTAGAGGATCATGTCATCTGCAAACAGTGAGAGTTTTACTTCTTCTTTTCCTATCTGGATTCCTTTTACTTCTTTTTCTGCTCTGATTGCTGTGGCCAGCACTTCCAACACTATGTTGAATAGTAGTGGTGAGAGTGGGCACCCTTGTCTTGTTCCTGATTTCAGGGGAAATGCCTTCAATTTTTCACCATTGAGGGTGATGCTTGCTGTGGGTTTGTCATATATAGCTTTTATTATGTTGAGGTATGTTCCTTCTATTCCCGCATACACAAAAATAAACTCAAAATGGATTAAAGATCTAAATGTAAGACCAGAAACTATAAAACTCCTAGAGGAGAACATAGGCAAAACACTCTCCGACATAAATCAAAGCAAGATCCTCTATGACCCACCTCCCAGAATATTGGAAATAAAAGCAAAACTAAACAAATGGGACCTAATGAAACTTAAAAGCTTTTGCACTACAAAGGAAACTATAAGTAAGGTGAAAAGACAGCCCTCAGATTGGGAGAAAATAATAGCAAATGAAGAAACAGACAAAGGACTAATCTCAAAAATATACAAGCAACTCCTGCAGCTCAATTCCAGAAAAATAAATGACCCAATCAAAAAATGGGCCAAAGAACTAAACAGACATTTCTCCAAGGAAGACATACAGATGGCTAACAAACACATGAAAAGATGCTCAACATCACTCATTATTAGAGAAATGCAAATCAAAACCACAATGAGGTACCATTACACGCCAGTCAGGATGGCTGCTATCCAAAAGTCTACAAGCAATAAATGCTGGAGAGGGTGTGGAGAAAAGGGAACCCTCTTACACTGTTGGTGGGAATGCAAACTAGTACAGCCGCTATGGAAAACAGTGTGGAGATTTCTTAAAAAACTGGACATAGAACTGCCATATGACCCAGCAATCCCACTTCTGGGCATACACACTGAGGAAACCAGATCTGAAAGAGACACGTGCACCCCAATGTTCATCGCAGCACTGTTTATAATAGCCAGGACATGGAAGCAACCTAGATGCCCATCAGCAGATGAATGGATAAGGAAGCTGTGGTACATATACACCATGGAATATTACTCAGCCATTAAAAAGAATTCATTTGAACCAGTCCTAATGAGATGGATGAAGCTGGAGCCCCTTATACAGAGTGAAGTAAGCCAGAAAGATAAAGAACATTACAGCATACTGACACATGTATATGGAATTTAGAAAGGTGATAACGATAACCCTATATGCAGAACAGAAAAAGAGACACAGAAATACAGAACAGACTTTTGAACTTTGTGGGAGAATGTGAGGGTGGGATATTTCAAAAGAACAGCATGTATACTATCTATGGTGAAACAGATCACCAGCCCAGGTGGGATGCACGAGACAAGTGCTCCGGCCTGGTGCACTGGGAAGACCCAGAGGAATCGGGTGGAGAGGGAGGTGGGAGGGGGGATCGGGATTGGGAATACATGTAAATCCATGGCTGATTCATATCAATGTATGACAAAACCCACTGGAAAAAAAAAAATAATAATAATAAAAATTTAAAAAAAAAAAAAAAATGTACGGATTATTTCACTGCCATTCACAGCACACTGTAGGTCAGCTGTTTTAAACCAAAATGTGTATCACTAGGGTGTGGTAAGGTAAAAAATACAGATATACTGGCCAGTTCTCTGATCCATTGATCAAGTTTCTGAATATAGGTCAAGGGGAATGTGGTGTGTGTGTGTGAGAGTGTGTGTGTGTTTCAAATCATCTAGCCCATTCTGATGTGCAGTTCAGGTTAAAAGCCCTGGAATAGTTAGAAAGATACACAGTTAAAATGGATAATTACAATACAGTGTGACATAGGTAATGATATAAGGAAACACAGAAGAAAGGAAACTCATAAACAAATTACCTAATTGAATAAACCATAATTTACTGAGTGGTTTTTGCAATTATTTAGCTGTATACAACTTCCAAAAGTACATTTATCTTGAAGCTATTAAGCACTTTTTTATGAAAATAAACAGTAGCAAATCGACTGTATTGACTTAAACTTTCTGCCTGTTAACTCATTTATGTTAGAATTTGGGCAATACTAAAATGTTTTATTTCATTTTGAGATTGAAATTGAGATCATGATATGAAAATGTATGATATGCTTTGATTGTTTGTATGTGACACACAATTTGCAAAGAATTTGCTGATGTAAGACAGGACTGAGAGGTTAATACTGTACTGATTCAGCAAATTATTCTTCTACTTGTACTTTGCAGACATGGGAAAGATAACCACTCTTTTTTGTTTTAAAGTTAGAATAAATGTTTCAATAAAAATAAGTAAGATTCTAATATATGTCTTATAATTGTTTCACTATTGGTCTTACTCACCTAACTATAAAAAAAAAAATAGCATTTTAATATTCAGGAATGATGTCCTGAAATGGCTTGTTCTGACTCAGAACAATCAATTGTGCTTATCTCTTCCCAGCTCCCTGTTCAATGATAACACACTTGTATTGGAAGATAATTTTTCATTGGTCTCTTGTTTTCTGTACTTGGGAAGAGTAGCCGACTGTCTTTGTTATGACCTATCTTTTCAAGGATGTTTGCATAGTAAACAAATTTAAAGGATGGCTTTTTCCTCTGAGCGAAAGACAGGTTTGTTGCTCAATACAATATATAGATACTATTTCTCTCTGGGAAGTCTGTTTGCATATTGCCCATAATGAAAAATTCTGATTCTAAACTCAGGGTTCCTCTTCTGTATCACACATGCAGGTGTGACTTATACCTCTTTGTCTGACCCTTAGGGATTTGAGATTTGGGGCATGGCACAAGTTCTGATATTCTGGCAACTGTGATTGCTATGAGTAACAAACTCTCCTTTGTCTCTAACTCAGGAGTCTTGGATCTTCTGCCAGTACTCATGAAACTGTGCAAGCTAACCTTTTTGCTTGCAAGTAGAGTAAACACCTTATACACTTCATAGTCCTTGAAGTTTAGTAGCTAGAAATAGTCATAAGTGAGAATATTCACAGTGCAAAAATCTTCAAGCATTACAAACTGGTGTTTTGTTATTGTTTATTTTTGTTTTTCAAGAGTCAAGTGTTAAAATTTTGCCAAACCTGAAAGCTTGGTTGTTTATTATGCTATATTAATATATGGTTAACAATACTGTCTGCCACATTTCCTGATTAGCTCTCTGCCACCTTGCAAACCATCCTATTGGAAATATGGCAAGTGACGGACACATCCTGGTATTTCCTTATGGCTACAATGTGAAGAATGCAGCTTTTGGATTTAGGTAGACCTGATTGTCAGTCTGCCTTGCGCCTTTTAGAAGCTGCCTGGATATAGCATTTTATTTGAGCATCCCCATTACAGTTCACTCTGTTCAGAGGTTCCTACATTTGTTTTGGAGATTTATTCCAGTAATGTTTAGTGTACAGTATGAAAGTATCTCATATCTTAAAATGTGATCTCAAAATTGCTCCTTGTACTCTAATTTTCTGTGACTATTACTGTCCACAGCAATTTCAGAGACCACTAGTGATGGGAAGATAGTGTATACCTAGGTCTTAAAGACATGCTGCCAGGGTGTACATTTGGCAAGCACATTGTTCCTTTCTCCAATAGAGAAAGTTTTCAAATTGACAATTCTGATGAAATATACTGTGCAGAATGATCAGAACTTTGAAGTAGAAAATCAGGAGCATGGAAATGAAGCAACAAGTCCTTATAATTCAGCAAAATACACTTTTGACTTTGGCTTTGTCCTAAGATTCTGGAAAACAGAAGGGTTGAATATCTCTTAATATCCTAAAATTTGTGTTCAATCATCAATAACGTGGTAACAGAAGTTATGATACTTAAAATGAAATTGTAACCGAAAGTGATATCCAGCTGCTTGCCACTCGAAAACTGATAAAGAGGCCAGGTTGGTGGATAGGAAAGTTTGCTTCATTTTGGAGAGTTGATAGGGAGACAGACGCCTGTTCAAAGGCCAACTTCACCTTCCCTGACAGTCACTGGGCAAGAGTTTTATAGAGGAAAGGAGGAGGCTCATGCAGGAACAGCACGGGCCGTCCTGACAGTGATCTTGAAGTTGGACATCTGGTGGTCTGATCAGCATCATCTCGATTGTTAGTCTTGATTGTTGAAATACAGTTAGTCTTCAGTTCCCTGTATCTCATATGGTAAAGAGTCTGACTGCAATGCAGGAGACCTGGGTTCCATCCCTAGGTCGGGAAGATCCTCTGGAGAAGGGAACGACAATCCACTACAGTATTCTTGCCTGGAGAATCCCATGGACAGAGGAGTCTGGTGGGCTATAGACTGTGGGTTGGCAAAGAGTCAGACATGACTGAGCAACTAACACTGCTACTATTCATCTTCAGGTCCAGGGTGAGTTTGTTCCTTGTTTTTCCTTGAGGCCAGTTCTCAAAATAAGGCAGCTTATGTTATGGCTACAGTATAGTCATCATGTAGTTTGCTTCTTCCATCTGGTAGGGGTTTCAGTCTCTATAAGAGAACCCACAAGATATGGCTCAGAATGTTGTCTATAGCCCTTGAGAAGAAACTGGAGCTCCTCGACTTTGCTTAATGACTCAATAAATATTGTGTGATCTAGGATCATTTTCCTTTGCTTCTGCATTTTCTCATGTCTCTGATTAAACTTATTCTTTGGCTAAAGTTCTTCCACAGACAAAAGACAGGCTCAGGTAATGGGGATCAAGACCTTTGAGTCTTACTCCATTTCAAAATGATATCTGTACTAAGAACAAAGCTTCCATTCAGATTTATTCTTAGTATCTGAATATTTACCTTCAAGTACATAGTGTTGAGTTACAAAATATCTGAGAAAAATAGTGTGAACTTATATTTTGGTATACATGTAATCTTACCATTTGAAGATAAATTTATAATCATTATAGCAAGAGTAAAATAGAGCAGTGATTTGTAATGATCATAAACCTGGGTTATTTGAAGAAACTTTTGAAAATGTTAAATTGAGAACCACTGTTCTCATCCAAACATGACTACTGGAAAAGCCATAGCTTTGACTAAACAGACTTTGTTGGCAAAGTAATGTCTCTGCTTTTTAGTGTGCTGTCTAGGTTGGTCATATCTTTTCTTCCAAGAAGCAAACGTCTTTTAATTTTATGGCTGCAATCACCATCTGCAGTGATTTTGGAGCCCCCCCCCCCCCCCCCCCGAATAAAGTTTCTCACTGTTTCCATTGTATCCACATCTATTTACCATTAAGTGATTAAGTGACAGGACTGTATGCCATGATCTTAGTTTTCTGAATGTTGAGTTTTAAGCCAGCTTTTATACAGTCCATGGAATTCTCCAGGCCAGAATACTGAAGTGGATAGCCTTTCCATCCTCCAGGGGATATTCCCAACCCAAGGATCGAACCCAGGTCTCCTGCATTCCAGGTGGATTCCTTACCAGCTGAGCCACAAGAGAAGCCCATGAATACTGGAGTGGGTAGCCTATCTTTTCTCCGCAGATCTTCCTGACCCAGGAGTCAAACTGGGGTCTCCTGCATTGCAAGTGGATTCTTTATCAACTGAGCTATCAGGGAAGCCTCCATGAAGACATACAGGTTTATGAACATCATTGTCATCTGAGAACTGCAAACCATAACAATGAGATTCCACTTTGCTGTGGTTGTTCAGTCACTCAGTTGAGTCTGATTCTTTGCAACCTCATGGATTGCAATACACCAGGCTTCCCTGTCCTTCACTGTCTCCTGGAGTTTGCTCAAACTTATGTCCATTGAGTCAATGGTACCATTCAACTATCTCGTTCTTTGTTGCCCCCTTCTCCTGCTCTCAATCTTTTCTAGCTTCGGGGTCTTTTCCAATGAGCTGGCTCTTCTCATCAGGTGCCGAAAGTATTAGGGCTTCAGCTTCAGCTACTACAAACTTATTGTGTAATACAATGATTAAAATCTAAAGAACTGACAACATCAAATGCTGGTAAGAATGTGTAGCAAAGGGAGTTCTCATTCATTTCTGGTCAGAATATAAAGTGGGGCAGCCACTTTTAAAAATTTGACAGTCGGTTGCTTACCTTATATTCCAGCAATCATGTTCCTTGTTATCTACCCAAATCAGTTGAAAACTCTTGTCACAGAAAATTATGCAAAGAAATATTTATAGCAAATTTATTTATAATTACTAAAACTTGGAAGCAACCAAGATGCCCTAAACCAATATGATGTGCTTATATGATGGACTATTATTGGTGATAAAAACCAATAATCTATCTAACCGTGAACAAATATGGACCAACCTTAAAAGCATAGGGCTTCCCTGGTGGCTCAGATAGTAAAGCTTCTGCCTGCAATACGGAAGACCCAGGTTCAATCCCTGTGTTGGGAAGATCCCCTGGAGAAGGAAATGGCAACCCACTCCAGGATTCACGCCTGGAAAATCCCATTGACAGAGGAGCCTGATAGGCTACAGTCCACAGGGTCACAAAGAATCAGACACAACTGAGCAACTTTATTTTCTTAGAAGCATATTGCTAAGTGACAGAAGCTAGTCTGAAAAGGCTACATACTGTTTGATTTCAACTTATGACATGACATTCCAGAAAAGGCAAATCTAAGGAGACAATAAAAAGATCAGTGGTTGTCAAGAAGATGGCATAGAGTTGTCATGGGGGAGGAATGAACAAGCAGAACACAGCATTTCTAGGGCAGTAAAACTATTCTGTAAGATTCTATAATGGCAGACACGTACATGTGTCAAAAATACATAGAAGGCACAACACAAAATGGAGCCTTAATGTAAACCATGGACTTTTGTTAATAGTTTATCAACATCCAATCATCAATTTAACAAATGAAGCACACTAATACAAGTGTTAATATAAGGGAAAACAGAAAGATTGAGGGGGTATATAGAATAACTCTACTTTCTGTTCCTTTTACTGTAAACCCCAATCTGTTCTGAAGAATAGTCTATTAATTTAAAAAACAACAACAAAAAGGCAAACCTCAAGGCAGAAACTTTGTGCAGAGTAGTAAGATATTTCGTTGTTTTTCAGTGCTGACTTACACAGGTTTTCTTTTAAATTTTTCATTGTCATGCTATTCAGAAATGAACTAAATACAGTGTTTTAGCTTGAAGTTGAGCCAACTTTTATTTTAGTTAATTTTCAAATAAATGATTTGTTTTCTACAAAACACCTCATTTAAAGGATTTAGCTTGTTTAATTCAATGTTTGGTTAATGTGTTCTCATCTTTATAAGTCTCTCTTACAAAGACTTGGATCTGTGCTTTGGCATAAAGTACCAGAGATGCCTTAAATGTCTTAGTCAATACTTATGAAACAAATGAAATCCATTAGTTCTTAAAAAATCATATTCCTTATTAGACATAATGAGGATAAAATATTTAAGCAGTAAATTTACTTGTTTGAAAATGAATGGTGTTTTTGATATGTGGATCTCTTTAAGTATTTTATCAATCATTTGATATTAGAAATTAAAGGTTTAAACAGTATTGAATTCTGTATTTTTTATATCTTGTTAATAGTGATTTTTGCACAATTAATTAGATCAACCTTTATGAAATTCATTAGATATTTAACAGACTAAATTCACAGACATCTGCTCTTTATTATTTTGGCTTTTTTGTCACATGTATATATGGTGTTGGAGAAGACTCCTGAGAGTCCCTTGGACTGCAAGGAGATACAACCAGTCCATCCTAAAGGAGATCAGTCCTGGGTGTTCATTGGAAGGACTGATGTTGAAGCTAAAACTCCAATACTTTGGCCACCTGATGCGAAGAGCTGACTCATTTGAAAAGACCCTGATGCTGGGAAAGATTGAAGGCAGGAGGAGAAGGGAATGACAGAGGATGAGGTGGTTGGATGGCATCACTGACTCAATGGGCATGAGTTTGGGTAAACTCTGGGAGTTGGTGATGGACAGGGAGGCCTGGCATGCTGCGGTTCATGGGGTCACAAAGTGTCGGACATGCCTGAGCGATTGAACTGAACTGAACTGATACATGGCTTAAGTATGTTAATTAAAACAGTTGGCATTTCTCATATTTTCTTAAAATAGGAAATGATTGTTACTCATTTACATGTTTTCAATCACAATAAATTCATGTTAGGGAGTTATATAGATACCTTAGAGCTAAATAAGAAGCCAAGATAGCAAATGAGGAATTATCTTTTGTTTGTGGGGTGTTTAAAAAAAATAGGTAGTAGTTTCTATTATTTTAGAACTTTGAATAATAAAGTTATTAGGAAACTGAGAGAAAAATGCCTTTCTATTACCATCTTTTCATGAGAGAATGACATTCAATATAGGTGACTATACTTTATTTTTTTTAAAAGGGATTTCAAAAATATTGTTTCATTCACACAACATGAATAGGCATGTAGTTTGAAATTTAAGGAAAAAACCTCCAAATTAAGAAACAGAATATAAACAGTACCTGTGTCACCATTTGTTCCTGACTGAAGTATACTTGAAGGCCTCAGGTGTAAACACTTTCCTGGGTTTTGAGTGTATTAGTTTAAATGCTCTGTTTTATGACATGACCATATCTCATTAGCAAATATTTTTTAATGTTTCTGTAATATATATGAATATCATTATACTCTATTTTGTACTCTATGACTTGCTTTCATTCAATATGATGTGTGTTTCATGTTAATGTACTTAACCTTATTTTGATTGCTATACAAAATGTCTATAAATGAATTATTACACAGTATATGCATTCAGTATATCATTATCATTTGGGTTCATTTCAGTTGCTTCTTTTGCTTTTACTAGCATAATTTATGTGCATATTTTTGAGTGCATTCCTTAGGTGTACTAGAGTTGCTCTGGGTTATTAAATTAGCAACATGACTTCTGATGTTCTGTTTTCTGTTTCACACCTCTGCTCCAAGCATTATCAAACTGGTCTTGATCCATATCTTCATGCATTCTGATTATGATCCAACTGTTTCATCAGTTGTTTCTCTGACAGTAAACCCCATAGTGGTTTTTATTTGTATTTTACCAATTACAAATGAACTTAAATGTTTTTTCATATTCTGTGTGTGTGTGTGTGTGTGTGTGTGTGTGTGTGTGTGTGTTTGTGTGTGCGCACGCAGGCGCGCGTTTAGTCCCTCAATTGTGTCTGACTTCTTTGCGACCCTTTGGACTGTAGCTCACCAGGCTCCTCTGCCCATGGGATTTTTCAGGCAAGAATACTGGAGTGGATTACCATTTTTCTCCTCCAGGGGATCTTCCCAACTCCAGGGGTGAAACCTTCCCCTCCTCTCCTGTATTTCTGGCATTGCAGGAAGATTCTTTACCCCTGAGCCATCAGGGAAGCACTTTCATATGCTAATTAATGACTTATTGTTTTGACACGCCTACTCATGACTTTGCTTCATTAGCTAACATTGAATTATTTCTTAGTAAAATCTTTATATATTTGAATGCTAATTTTTTACTGGTTACTATTTCAATTTTCTATTGCTGTCTAACAAATCACCGCAAATCTAGCAGCTTAAATCAACAAAAATATATCTCATGGTTTCTGTGGGTTCAGAGTCCAGTGTGATTTAAGGAGGAGCTGTGCATAGCAGGGTCTCCTAAGGCTGCTATCAGGAAGTCAGTGAGGTATGTCTTCATTTGGAGAAACTTCCTAGCTCCCTCGGGTCATTGGCAGAATTCATTTCTCTGCAGTTGTATGACTGACATCACTACTTTCTTGTTACCTGTGGCCAGGGGTTGTTCTCAGCCACTGGAGGCTATTCTCAAGTCACTTGATGGGCGGCCCCTGCAAAGGCCTTCTTTTGGACATGACAGTTAGCCACTTCAAGCCCAGCATGTCTACATTTCCTGCAGCTTTAAATCTCGTTGACCTCTTCTGTCTCTCACTTCTAAAGCCTTTTTAAGAAGCACTCATATGATTATGTCAGGCCTGCCTGTACTCCAGGGGAAAGGAGTTTACAAAATATACATACCAGGAGTCTTAGAGGCTTGTCTTAAAATTCTGCCTATCCACTTATATTAAACTACAAGTACTTTCTCCAAGTTTATGACTTACTTTTAAATTTCATAAATACTGCTTTTGGTAAAGATGATATTCTTAATTTAAATATGCTATTTTCTCTAAATACTTTGAATATTTGCCATTATTATTGCAAAGTAATCTTTCAGACTTCTGTTTTCTGGCAGGTAATTTATTTTATCTTTGACTCCTTTTAAGATATCATCACTGTCCTTGGGTTTTGTGGTTTCAGCACTATACAAAATTATCCAATTTTAAATTAATTAGGCTTCCTGAGTTACAAGATTTATTTATTTATTTCTATAGTATTATTTTTGCATATGTCTTTCTGTTATTCTAATTAGTCATCCCTTAGAACTCCATTGAGTTGTGGCTGAATCTTTCTTATGCTATTTTAATGTCTCTTAAACAATTGTTTATATATATATATATATATATATATACACACACACATATATATATTTATTTATTTATTTTCTTCCCTGTGGTCCATTCTGAGTAAATCCAGATGATGTAACTTCACCTCAGTAATTTTTAACATTATCTAAAATATTCTTTATTCTTACCCATCAAATTTCTAATAAAATTTCAATACTTATCACTTTTAGAAATTTCATATGCTGCTTTTTACAAATCGTTCAGGTCCTTCTGGTTTTTTTTGTTACTTCTCTTTAGATTTCCTACCTTTCATTATATAGATATATGCATGTTATATTCTGTGTTTAATAATGCCAGTATCTGCAATTGCTTGAGGTTTAATCCTATAATTAACCCTGTTAAACTCTCAAGTCATTGCACTGTGTTTTAATCCTGTTGAGTCTCGTAAGTGTTAGCATATTTCATCAATTTTTAAAAAAAAATATTGAATGTGAATTTATGATTTTTGGCAGTTCATTTGAGGGAATTTTTTGAACTCTGATTATAAAATGTATCCTGGACTTCCCTGGTAGTTCAGTGGTTAAGACTCTGCCTTCCAATGCAAGGGGTGCAGGTTCAATCCCTGGTTGGGGAACTACGATCCCATCTGCCACTTGGTATGGCCAAATAAAATAAAATAAAATATATCTTGCTAGAGGAAAGTTTGGTTTATGCTTCTGTAATAGATAGTTGAGGTAACTACAAACCTGAGACTGTCATGGATTATGTTTTAGGCTTGAGGTTGTTTCTATCATGTAAGTCACATGATGGTCAGTGTGTGGATATGAATTATCTTTCTTATTATCCCTTCAACCTGTTGTCAAGTTTAAAACATCAAATACGAAATTGAATCAATCTACAATGTCATTCCTCCCCTCCATTTTCCAACTGAGAGTTTTATTTTGGGGTTTCCCTATTCTGATACAGTTCTAATACTGTCTCCCTCCTTTTGACATTCCCAGAATGAATTCTCTCCATCCTTTACACAGCCTGTTAAAAATCTCTAGTCTTCCAGGGTTAGATAGAGAGATGCTCAAATGACAAGCACTATCTTTAGAGATCAGCACATTTAAAGAACATCTTTTCACCACAATATATCTGCAAGGAATTCCTTTTCTTATTTGTGTACTTTGCACTGTATTTACCAAAAACTTATTTAAATAAGTTTTTATGAAGCAATTTTAGGTGTTCTCCAATGGGAACATTGTCCAGACATCTATTCTACCATATTGCTGGGCAAATATCCTGTAGCACCAAGGTGTTTTTGTGCATAAGAAAAAAAGCAACCACAAAACATCATTTAGATACATAGTTTACTGTAATGTGACATTACAGAGAATAATTTTTTTGGTTCTTTCAACCACATTATAATTCAAAATATACAGAATTCTGAATCTTATGCAATCAGTTACTGTGTGTATAACATAGCCAATTCTAGATATCAGCATCATAATTAGTTTATTTTTTCATTATTTTTATACTTGTTTTCAGAGCTTTTTAGAATTATGACTATATTTATTTTGGTACTTTCCTAGAACTTCTGTAATCTTACCAGAACCAAGAAACAAACAATTTCATCTTAGACAAGCTGACATAGAACCAGAATTTAGGTTTTTAATAAACTGAATTTGCTTGAAATATAGTCCTTTTGACCAGGTGAAATAAATAGCCTCTGACTTTTCCAGAAGATCAGTTCATATGCTCCATCATGGTCAGACGCTCACTAAAATTGTAGGCCCAGATGAACAACTGAGTCCAACTTCATTTAGCCGCTCTCAGACAGAACATTCTCATACTGTACACTTTTAAAAAGGTTCATTATGTGTGAACCTTGAAGTGAGCTTCCCTTTGTGTATTCTAAAGAAAATTATAAATGTAATACAATAATGTAATGATATGAAATTTCTAAATCAAACTATACATTCATAAAAATCTCAGTAAAATTCCCATAATTATTTTATAGAATGAGAATTATATGTCTAATTATTTATCAAATTTTACTAAAAAAGTAAAAACAAAATTAATATATCCCAAAATATAAAAAAATATAGTAATGGGCTATAATAATTTATTTGCTATTTACAAGAGGACAGGCCAATGTAATAGGATAAATTAAAAAAGCACAATATTTTCTAATATACAAGAAATTAGCATGTGTGACAGCAAAAGATATTATACCATTCTGACAAAGAATAGGAAAGTTGGGAATTTTTTTTGAAAAAATGAAGCTAACCTTATTTTAAGTATATTTCAGATGGGAATTCCCTGGTGGACCAGTAGTTAGGACTCAATACCTTCACTGCTGGGGACGCAAGTTCAATACCTGGTCATAGAAATAAGATCCCTCAAGCTGCAGAATGTGGCTATACATATATTTATATGTATATGTATATATTTATATAAATATATTTACATACATACAAATGTATATATATTTATATGTATATGTATATAGCATATATTTACATATATACAAATATATATATTTATTTATTTATATGTATATGTATATAGCATACCTTTTGGGTATGTGTGTGTATATATATGTATGTATATTTATGCATATATATATGTATGTATGTATGTATATAAATATATATATATTTATATGTATATGTATATATCATATATTTACATATATACAAATATATATATTTATTTATTTATATGTATATGTATATAGCATACCTTTTGGGTATGTGTGTGTATATATATGTATGTATATTTATGCATATATATATGCATGTATGTATGTATATAAATGTATATATATTTATATGTATATGTATATAGCATATATTTACATATATACAAATATATATATTTATTTATTTATATGTATATGTATATAGCATACCTTTTGGGTATGTGTGTGTATATATATGTATGTATATTTATGCATATATATATGCATGTATGTATGTATATAAATGTATATATATTTATATGTATATGTATATAGCATATATTTACATATATACAAATGTATATATATATATATTTATATTTATATAGCATACCCAAAAGTTGACACACACACATTCATATATGTATATATATATAAATTAAATATTTTAGCTATTTAAAGTATATATGTAATATAGACTACTTTATATAATTACTGGAAGAAGATGTAGGCAAATGAGTATACTTATATGTTTATATAAATAATCTTAGGCTAACGTCACCTTTGGGTAGACAGAATGTTGTTCCCCCCACCCAGGATGTCAATATTCTCAACCTCAAAATTTGTGAATATGTTACCTTATCCTTTATATTGCAGAAGGAATTTTGTGGATGTGATTAAGAGTCTTGAGATGGGAAAAGTATCTGGTAAAAAGGAAGCAGAAGGGTCACAGTCAGAGAAGCAGAGAGGGAGAAGAAATATAAGGACAGAAACACTGTAACAGGAGAGAGAGAGTGTGGCAGCAAGAAGGAAAGGAAGATGCTACATTGATGGCCTTGCAGATGGAGCACTGGTGCATGAGCCAGTGAATGCTGTCTGCTTCTAAAAGCTGCAAAAGGTACATCAACAAATTCTCCCCCAGAGCTTCCAGAAGAAAAACAGTGCTGCCAACCAATTTTAGACTGTGACCCATGGAACTGCATGATCATAAATCTATGCTGATTTAAGCCGCTCGGCTAATGGAAATATGTTACAATAGTGATAGGAAACTAACATAACCTTATCAACCTAGAAAGATATAAGAACTTATGTGGGAAAAAATATAGATTTTTAGGTCAGAGCCATTTTTAAAAAATTTCTTATTTGGAAGACATGTACAAATAAGACAAATGACATGATGGAGTGTAGTATTTACAACATGTATAAGATCAAAAGTTAATATACAGATTATTGGCAGAGTTCCTTTAGACAGAAAAAGAACAGATAGCCCTCTGGTACTATGCAAAGCATATAAGTAGGCTAACTATCAAATAGGAAATACAAATAGAAAGAGGTACATATCTTCAAGAGCAATCAAAAAAATATTATTAAAATTCTTTTTTTTTTCAATCACAGAATCAAGCTGTAGAAGTTTGGGTGCTTCATTCAGTTCACAGTTTGCTTCTTCTAGGCATTTTAAAAATAGAATAGCAGGAGTTTTAATTATTATGCTATCAAAATTATTTCTTTACATAATCTTGAGAAGTATTAATTTTCATTTTGCATATTTTATTATCTTTGAGACAAAGAAGTATTTGAAATTATGAGTGAGATAATTTAATAATTTAATTTTTGTAAGTAGAATCTAACATGCTTGAGACTAAAAATTAGTAGGAGAAAAAGTAATATAATGTTATCATTTTATTTAAAAATAATTTTCTCATAAATAAGTACATTAATTTGCTCTTATAAGATGATCAGAACTGATAAGTGGGAACAAAAATTCTCCTTCCATTTTAAAATTAGTTTGACCTTAACCAAGTCATAAAATTCCAGATTTTGTGGCCCTTATCTATAAGATAATAAAATGTATTATAAATCAAGTAAAATAAAGACATCTTATCTCAGGGTAGGTGGAATTTATAATATGTATAATAGCAAAGAGAGTATCCATAAAATAAAATTATAGGAATGTGAGATAAATATCATGATATTTCAACCTCTGACATTTTCATTCTAATTTTTTGCTAAGTACCTCTTAAAGCTTATCCTGTTTTATCATTCTACTGGGGATTATTAAATTTCTCTCCTCCACCCTCAGCTTTATTTTATTTTAATATGTCCTTTTATTTCATTGCTTCCAAAAGCCCTTTTGCATCTGTTGAGTCATGTTTAATCACTACACATATGTGTTTTTAAAACTTGTTTTGAGAAAAAATAAGTTCTTATAAAATAATTTTTTCTATCTGTATCATTTGAAAATACATCCATAAATATCCTCTGCACTCCCATTCTCATTGCAGGGTTATGCACAATAGCCAAGAAATGTAAACCATCCAAATGTCCATAGGTAGATCAATGGATAAAGAACATGTGACATAGGCATGCAGTGGAATATTATTCAGGTTTAAAAAGAAGGAAAATTTGCCATTTGTAATAACATGGATGAACTTGAAGGACGTTATGCCAGGTGAAATAAGTTAGAGAAAGGAAGACAAATATTCTATCCTTTTGCTTATCATGTGAAATCTAAAATTGCCAAGCTCACAAAACAGAGTAAAATAATAGTTATGAAGCTGGGGGCAGGGGCAAGGAATATGTTGTTTAAGGGTACAAACTTAAATTTTAAAAAGTTTTGGAGAACTAATTCATAGCATAGCAGTTACAGTCTTGTTGTTGAGTCACTAAGTCCTGTCGGACTCTGCAACCCCATTGACTGCAGCATGCCAGGCTTCCCTGTCCTTCACCATCGCCCGCAGAGTTTACTCAAATTTATGTCCATCGAGTCTGTGATGCTATCTAACCATCTAATCCTCTGCCACTCTCATCTCTTTTTGCTTTCAATCTTTCCCAGCAACAGGGTCTCTTCCAATGAGTTGACTGTTCTCATCACATGGCAAAGTATTGGAGCTTCAGCTTCAGTCCTTTCAATGAATATTCAGGGTTAATTTTCTTTAGGATTTACTGGTTTGATCTTCTTTCTGTCCAAGGGACTCTCAAGAGTCTTCTCTGGACATCTGTGCTCATTTCACATGCTAAATTATAGTCTTCTACATCCTAGAGGCTTCCCTGATAGCTCAATTGGTAAAGAATCTGCTTGCAATGCAGGAGACCCTGGTTCAATTCCTGGGTCAGGAAGATCTGCTGGAGAAGGGATAGGCTACCCACTCCAGTATTCTGGGGCTTCCCTTGTGGCTCAGCTGGTAAAGAATCTGCCTGCAATGAGGGAGACCTGGGTTGGATCCCTGGGTTGGGAAGGATCCCTTGGAGAAACCCACTCCAGTATTCTGGCCAGGAGAATTCCATGGAATCACAGAGTCGGACACGACTGAGTGACTTTCACTTTCACACCCTATTATAAACTTAAAATTTTCTAAGAGGCTAGTTCTTGATTGTTCTCATGTCATAATGTGTAATATGATAGAGGTGTTAGCTAATGCTGCATTGGTAATCATATTGGAATATATAAATGATTCAAATCAACATACTGGACACCTTAAACTTACATGTTATATTTCACATTTTAAAAAGAAGCAAAAATTGCAAAATAAAAATGCAGGTAATAAACATGGTTAAAAAAATAAAATTTGACAGTGATATAAATGAATACCAAACTGATTTTTTTACCTTTAAAATTTTATGTTCTTTTCCCTTGATCCAAACAGTCTTATATGTGAATCTGAGGTATAGCCCAGGAATTTATATTTTAAATGTGTGTCCAGGTGATTCTGATGCATGTGGTTAGTGTGTAAGAAATCTAGTGAGGATGAAATAGGTGGGATTCATTGAGTATAAGAGACCCAGATGCTGAGACCACCCCAGTCTTGACAAAGACTGTGTGCTTTAATTTTCCCCTTTTCAGGGCAGAGCCAACCCTCATTCTACATGTTAAGCTCTTAGAATGTATTAGATCTTGTTCCAGGAGTTTTTATACCCATTATCCAATTTTAGTGTTAACATTAATCAATCAGGGTAAGTATCTCAAGCTCCATATTAAAAATAAATAATTTATAATGCATAGATTTTAAACAACTTGAAGAATGCAGGCAGAAATATTGTTAAGTTCAAGTGTATATTTGGCTGTCCCTAGTAGGTCATGTCAGAGAAGGCAATGGCAACCCACTCCAGTACTCTTGCCTGGAAAATCCCATGGACGGAGGAGCCTGGTAGGTTGCAGTCCATGGGGTCGCGAAGAGTTGAACATGACTGAGCAACTTCACTTTCACTTTTCACCTTCATACATTGGAGAAGGAAATGGCAACCCACTCCGGTGTTCTCGCTTGGACAATCCCAGGGACGGCGGAGCCTGGTGGGGTGCCGTTTATGGGGTCGCACAGAGTTGGGCACGATTGAAACGACTTAGCAGCAGCAGCGGCAGCAGTAGGTCATGTGTTATCCTAAGCCAATTCTTAGCAACCATTCCCATACTTAAAAGTTCAAAGCACAAAAGAGATGTATGCAATTAAAAATGATTTTTTTTCCCTTGAAGTCCTTTCATAACATGTTTTGTAAATAGAGAATAAAAAAATCTTTTTTTCTAAATCCAGTACGCAGTTTTGGGGAAAATTTATTCTTAGTCTCTGATTATACTAACATTGTAGTATTCACAGTTCCCATAAAATAATTTCAAATGCTTAAAAAGAGGAGAATTAGTTTAATATCACACATTTCATATAAAAATAAGCTGGATATCAAAGATTAGAATTATTTAAGGGAAGCTGTTATTACTGGATAAAATATTTTTAAAAAAGAGAAGAGATTAAAATGTTTACATAGTTAATTCTCACATTTTAAAATTTTCCTTTAACCCCATTAATGGTAACTTTGCTTTCTTTTTGTCTGTCTACTCAGTTAGTAGCCACTCATTCTATCCTAAGGGCTTTCCTGGTGGCTCAGTGGTAAAGAATCCACCTTTCAGTGCAGGAGACTCAGAGTCAATCCCTGTATCGGGTAGATTCCCTGGAGAAGGACTTGGCAACTCACTCCAGTATTCTTTTTTTTTTTTCATTTATTTTTATTATTTGGAGGCTAATTACCTTACAATATTGTAGTGGTTTTTGTCATACATTGACATGAATCAGCCATGGAGTTACATGTATTCCCCATCCCGATCCCCCCTCCCACCTCCCTCTCCACTGATCCCTCTGGGTCTTCCCAGTGCACCAGGCCCGAGCACTTGTCTCATGCATCCCACCTGGACTGGTGATCTGTTTCACCCTTGATAATATACATGTTTCAATGCTGTTCTCTCGAAACATCCCACCCTCGCCTTCTCCCACAGAGTCCAAAAGTCTGTTCTGTACATCTGTGTCTCTTTTTCTGTTTTGCATATAGGATTATCATTACCATCTTTCTAAATTCCATATATATATGTTAGTATGCTGTAATGTTCTTTATCTTTCTGGCTTACTTCACTCTGTATAATGGGCTCCAGTTTCATCCATCTCATTAGAACTGATTCAAATGAATTCTTTTTAATGTCTGAGTAATATTCCATGGTGTATATATACCACAGCTTCCTTATCACTCCAGTATTCTTGCCTGGGAAATCCCATGAACAGAGGAGCATGGTGGGTTACCGTCTGTGGGGTCACAGAAGAGTCCTACAGGACTTAGTTACTAAACAACAGCAATAATAACATTCTGGCTTACCTCTTCTACTGCAACTAAAACATGGGCTAAAAAACATGTCTAGGTTCTTTGTTGATATAAAATCTACTTTACTGAAATGTCCTTTTAACATGAAGTACTTATAATATGGTAGAAAATGCGCTGGATTTAGGTTTTCTTTGTCTTCAGAGTGAGCTGTTTAGCACTGGGGAGTGACTTACCTCTCCAATTTTACGTCACTTTAAAATAGGAAATAAAATACCATCACAATAGCTAACTCGTGCTTGTATGGTAATGCTCAGTCGTGTCTGAATTTTGCGAGTCCGTGGACAGTGGGCCACCAGGCTCCTCTGTCCATGGGATTTTTCAGACAAAAATACTGGAGTAGTTTACAATTTCCTCCTCTAGAGGATCTTCCTGATCTAGGGATCAAACCTATGTCTCTTGCATCTCCTGCATTGACAGATGGATTCTTTTACCACTGAGCCCCCTGGGAAGCCCCCAAAAAAGTGAACTGAGAGATATTGAATATATATTTTACACTTTTTTGTAAACTAGACCAGTCTTTACCTATAACATTCTTTTTTTAAATAGACAAAGCTGAAGAGAAAATTGTTCATCAGAAATTTAGAAAAGAAAAAAAAAAAAATTATCTGTACCGAAGCACAAAAAGATAAAATGGGAACGATGAAGTGTACAAGGGAAGGATATAGGCAGAAGGTCTGACATACAATTCAGTACTTAGGGAATGAGAAAGAGAGAGGGGGGAGAGGTTGGAGAAACAGTAGGGCTTTTCCTGATAGTGTATATAACAAAACTTTGTAAAATGTTGTACAATTTCAGGTAATAATTACAGCCATCTCAAACTACAGTATCCTTCTTGTCTGGATATTGGTGTGTCATTTCTGCTATCTAAGCAGAAAGCTGTACCCAGTCACAGGGATATTTTCAAGTAGCGCCAAGTGCAAAATGAATAGCAGTTGTCATCTCTAATCTTCCCTTTCCAGAATAAGAACAGCTACCTTGACTAAGCTAGGGTAAAATATCTAAACACTATCTCCTTTAACATGAACATTCTATATTCTATAACCCCTGCTTACACCAGTTTTTAATATATCCACACAAATAATTACCATCACTCAAGAAATCAAGCAACCATTATATCACTTTCTATCAACAGATTGATTTCACTGGACTAAATAGGTCCAGTCATTTAAAATAAGCATACACATTTATAAAATGGGTCATCTGTGAGCAAATCAATTCATGATGATTATTACTTGATTACAAAATACAAATGAAATTATTAAACAAGTCAAGAATGATACAATTAAAATTTTTCATTATTATTTTAAAAGTTGACTTTTCCTAAGAGCTAGAACTATTTTGTCTTCAGGTCAGTTCAGTTCACTTCAGTCACTCAATCATGTCCGACCCTTTGTGACCCCATGGACTGCAGCATGACAGGATTTCTTCTCTGTCACCAACTCCAGGAGCTTGATCAAACTCATGTTGATAAAGTCAGTGATCCCATCCAACCAACTCATCCTCTGTTATCCCCTTCTCCTCCTTCCTTCAACCTTTCCCAGCATCAGGGTCTTTTCAAATGACTCAGTTCTTCGCATCAGGTGGCCAAGGTATTGGGGTTTCAGCTTCAGCATCAGTCCTTCCAATGAGTATTCAGGACTGATTTCCTTTAGGATTGACTAGTTTGACCTCCTTGCAGTCCAAGGGACTCTCAAGAGTCTTCCCCAACACCACAGTTTGAAAAGATGACTTATTCAGCACTCAGCTTTCTTTATAGTCCAACTCTCACATCCATACATGACTACTGGAAAAACCATAGCTTTGACTACACAGACCTTTGTTGTCTCTGCTTTTTAATATGCTGTCTAAGTTTGTCATAGTTTTTCTTCCAAAGAGCAAGCGTCTTTTAATTTCATGACTGCAAGTCATCATCTACAGTGATTTTGGAACCCAAGAAGTAAAGCCTGTCATGTTTTCCATTGTTTCCCCATCTACTTGACAGGAAGTGATGGGACCAGATGCCATGATCTTAGTTTTCTTAATGTTGACTTTGAAACCAGCTTTTACACTCTCCTCTTTCATTTTCCTCAAGAGGCTCTTTAGTTCCTCTTCAATTTCTGCCATAAGTATGGTGTCATGTGCATATCTGAGGTTATTGATATTTCTCCCTGCAATGTTGAAGAAGCTTCTGCTTCTTCCAGCCTGGTATTTCCCAGGATGTACTCTGTATATAAGTTAAATAAGCAGGGTGACAATACAAAGCCTTGACATATCCTTTCCCAATTTTGAACCAGTATGTTGTTCCATGTCTGGTTCTAATGTTGTTTCTTGACCTGGAAACTGATTTCTCAGGAGGCAGATAAGATGGTCTGGTATTCCCATCTCTTTAAGAATTTACCCAGTTTTTTATGAGCCACACAATCAAAGGCTTTAGAGTAGTCAATGAAGCAGAAGTAGATGTTTTTCTGGAATCCTCTTGTCTTACTTAATTTTTTTTTACTTAATATTTTTTCTTGTTTAAAATAAAATTCATAATAGATCACATATTGAGCATGCAAATAAAAATTTTGCATCAAAATATTCTTTTGAATGATGTACAGAGGAGAGATTTTTCAGTGCTTTTTTTTTTTTGTAAATAAATTTATTTATTTTAATTGAAGGCAAATTACTTTACAATATTGTAGTGGTTTTTTGCCATACATTCACATGAATCAGCCATGGGTGTACAAGTGTCCCCCATCCTGAACCCTCTTCCCACCTCTCTCCCATCCCATCCCTCAGGGTCATCCCAGTTCACCAGCCCTGAGCACCCTGTCTCATGCATTGAACCTGGGCTGGCAATCCGTTTCACATATGGTAATATACATGTTTCAATGTTTTTTTTCTCAAATCATCCCACTCTTGCCTTCTCCCACAGAGTCCAAAATCTGTTCTTTACATCTGTGTCTCTTTTGCTGTCTCACATATAGGGTCATCATTACCATCTTTCTAAATTCCATATATATGTGTTATTATACTGTATAGGTGTTTTTCTTTCTGCCTTACTTCAGTATGTATAATAGGCTCCAGTTTCATCCACCTCATTAGAACAGACCCAAATGCATTCTTTTTAATGGCTGAGTAATATTCCATTGTGCATATGTACCACAGCTTTGTTATCCATTCGTCTGTCGATGGACATCTAGTTTGTTTCCATGTCCTAGCTATTGCAAACAGTGCTGTGATGAATGTTGGAGTACACATGTCTCTTTCAATTCTGGTTTCCTCAGGTATGCCCAGCAGTGGGATTGCTGGGTCGTATGGCAGTTCTATTTCCAGTTTTTAAAAGAATCTCCACACTGTTCTCCATAGTGGCTGTACTAGTTTGCATTCCCACCAACAGTGTAAGAAGGTTCACTTTTCTCTGCACTCTCTCCAGCATTTATTGTTTGTAGAGTTTTGATAGCAGCCATTCTGACTGGCATGAGATGGTACCTCATTGTGGTTTTGATTTGCATTTCTCTGATGATGAGTGATGTTGATCATCTTTTCATGTGTTTGTTAGTCATCTGAATGTCTCCTTTGGAGAAATGTCTGTTTAGTTCTTTAGCCCATTTTTTTGATTGGGTTGTTTATTTTTCTGGTATTGAGCTGCATGAGTTGCTTGCATATTTTTGAGATATATTGTAATTGTATATTTTGTAATTCTTTGTCAGTTGCTTCATTTGCTATTATTTTCTCCCATTATGAAGGCTGTATTTTCACCTTGCTTATGGTTTCCTTCATTGTGCAGAAGCTTTTAAGTTTAATTAGGTCCCATATTTTTTTAATTTTGCTTTTATTTCCATTACTCTGGGAGTGGGTCATAGAGGATTCTGCTCTGATTTATGTCAGAGAGTGTTCTGTTAATGTTTTCCTCTAGGAGTTTTATAGATTTTGGTCTTACATTTAGATGTTTAATCCATTTTGAGTTTACTTTTTGTATGGTGTTAGAAAGTGTTCTAATTTCATTCTTTTACAAGTGGTTGACCAGTTTTCCCAGCCCCACTTGTTAAAGAGGTTGTCTTTTTTCCATTGTGTATCCTTGCCTCGTTTGTCGAAGATAAGGTGTCCATAGGTGTGTGAATTTATCTCTGGGCTTTCTATTCTGTTCCACTGATCTATATTTCTGTCTTTGTGCCAGTACCATACTGTCTTGATGACTGTGGCTTTGTAGTAGAGCCTGAAGTCAGGCAGGTTGGTTCCTCCAGTTCCATTCTTCTTTCTCAAGATTACTTTTGCTATTCAAGGTTTTTTGTATTTCCATACAAATTGTGAAATTATTTGTTCTAGTTCTGTGAAAAATTCCGTTGGTAGCTTGATAGGGATTGCATTGAATCTATAGATTGCTTTGGGTGGTATAGTCATTTTGACAATGTTGATTCTTCCAATCCATGAACATGGTATATTTCTCCTTCTGTTTGTGTCCTCTTTGATTTCTTTCATCAGTGTTTTATAGTTTTCTATGTATAGGTCTTTTGTTTCTTTAGGTAGATATACTCCTAAGTATTTTATTCTTTTTGTTGCAATGGTGAATGGTATTGTTTACTTAATTTCTCTTTCTGTTTTCTCATTGTTAGTGTATAGGAATGCAAGGGATTTCTGTCCGTTGATTTTATATCCTGCAACTTTACTATATTTGTTGATTAGCTCTAGTAATTTTCTGGTAGAGTCTTTAGGATTTTCTATGTAGAGGATCATGTCATCTGTGAACAGCGAGAATTTCACTTCTTCTTTTCCTATCTGAATTCCTTTTATTTCTTTTTCTGCTCTGATTGCTGTGGCCAAAACTTCCAAAACTGTGTTGAATAGTAGTGGTGAGAGTGGGCACCCTTGTCTTGTTCCTGACTTTAGGGGAAATTCTTTCAATTTTTCACCATTGAGGATAATGTTTGCTGTGGGTTTATCATATATGGCTTTTATTATATTGATGTATGTTCCTTCTATTCCTGCTTTCTGGAGGGTTTTTTTTTTTTTTTATCATAAATGGATGTTGAATTTTGTCAAAGGTTTTCTCTGCATCTATTTAGATAATCATATGGTTTTATCTTTCAGTTTATTAATGTAGTGCATCTCATTGATTGATTTGCAAATATTGAAGAATCCTTACATCTCTGGGAAAAGCCCACTTGGTAATGATTTATGATCTTTTTATTATGTTGTTAGATTTTGTTTCCTAGAATTTTGTTGAGGATTTTTGCATCTATGTTCATCAATGATATTGACCTGTAGTTTTCTTTTTTGTTGTTGTTGCTGTGGCATCTTTGTCTGGTTTTGGAATTAGGATGATGGTGGCCTCATAGAATGACTTTGGCAGTTTACCTTCCTCTGCAATTTTCTGGAAGAGTTTGAGTAGAATGGTTGTTAGCTCTTCTCTAAATTTATGGTAGAATTCACCTGTGAAGCCATCTGGTCTTGGGCTTTTATTTGTTGGAAGTTTTTTTATTACAGCTTCAATTTCTGTGCTTGTGATGGGTCTGTTAAGATTTGCTATTTCTTTCTAGTTCAGTTTTGGAAAGTTATAGTTTTCTAAGAATTTGTCCATTTCTTCCAAGTTATCCACTTTATTGGCATATAGTTGCTGATAGTAGTCAAATCAACAGAATTAGCAATGAAAATGGAGATATCACAACAGACAACACAGAAATACAAAGGATCATAAGAGACTACTATCAGTGCTATCTTTTAAAGGGATATAATAGGACTTCCCTGGTGGTCCAGTGATTAAGTCTCCATGGTTCCAATGTAGGGGGAGTGGGTTTAATCACTCATCAGGTAATTGAGATCATGCATGCTGTGTGGTATGGCCAAAAGTAAAATAAATAAAAAGTGGGGGGGCGGGGAAGGGACATGGACTTACACTCAAACTAAGCTTTAAAAATTATATTCCAGAGTTTCACTTGTATTTCATAGTCAAGAGAAACAGGAGACTGAAGAGTCAGTTATTGACAACTGAACACATGATGACATGAAGGGGTCTGAGGCCTAGGTGGGGATGTTCCAGAGAGAGGCTCTCTAGTGGAAGTGCCTTATCAGCGGTCCTGTCACCCTCTCTACTGCCAACTATTGTGTAGACATGAAAGCATAGCTAGATTCTAAGGCTTGATTTTCTAGTCTTTACTGTGAGGCTGCAAATAAGTTGTCTTCATGGAGGGAGATCAGAGTCTCTGAAACTTTATGGACTAAAGATTTATGAAGCACTCTGAAATGAGAGTGACAACTTCCAGAAGGCTGTGAGGCAAGAAGCTTTCTATGGAGCAGAATATTCTGGTTCTGCTAGTGCGGTGGTCTTTGAGAAAGACACTTCATTGTTTTTCAAATGAAGAGCATATACTAGATTGATGGTTTTCAAATTCTTTTCCCCCTCAGTACAAACATTATTTTTAACAAAGTCATATATTTTAACTTACAATACTTAAAACTTTTTATTTTAAAGCTGGTCTTGTGAAACTGGGTGTTAAAAACTAGAATCCCCATGACTCAACCCTCCACATAAAGTGGCATCTTCCCAAGAGATGACTCAGATCAAACAGACTATAGTTTCACCTTTGTGATTTTCATGAAGTCTTTAGTTTCCTTGTACAGAATCAGATAATCTATTATTCAGTTATGGTTTCCTGAGTAAAATTTCACAAGTGATAGTCCCATGCTGATCCAACCCACCTCTGTGAAATTACTAATAAGCAACATGTTCTGTCTCAACACTTTTACCTTCCACCTGGGGAGAGCCTGTGTGTATTCCAAGACCTCTCCAGGATAAAACTCTTTGCATTATTAGGAAGAGAGCCATCTTCCCCTCCTAGATAAACTTTCTCTCAAATAATTTATGACCATCTACTCTCTGCCCAGCATGTCAGGGCTCAAATGAGAAGGTCTCCTAAGGGAGATGGTAGCAATTTAACAAAACAATTAGCTATTGGAGCCCTGAGATTAAGTGCTTTTGAAAAATATAGATTATTTCTAAGCGAGAATGTCTCTGACTATGGCCATGGTTATCACTAATACCATCAACCTAAATCTTGATCTCACTCTCTCTAGCGAATGATATCACAGCTCTTGGCAAATTTTTTCTCCTCTCCTTGGGATATGTGGTTTCTTGTATCTCAGAAGGTTGGTTCTCTGTAGTCTACAGGCAGGAGGCTCCAGAAATTAAATGTTTGAAATATAATATTTCAAAAACCATACAGTGATCATTGTTATTCACAAAAAAATGAAAATGGATGAAGTGTCATTAACTAGAAAGAATAACTCAAGGATTAAAGAAGTATTTAGACAGATACAATTCTCAGAGGGCAGTATGTCTTTCATGTAATAAATGTTAAATCAGAGATGTAAAATCAGGCCCTAGATTTATAAGATAATTTTTGTGAGTATAATATCTAGGTCTTACTGTAGAAAATAGAAGTTTTGATATATGCCTAAGTGTGTACTTATTCAATAAAGTTGTATTTGGTTTAGTCACTAAGTCCTGTCTGACTCTTTGTGACCCATGGAGTATAGCCCCCAGGCTCCTCTTTCCATGGGATGTCCCAGACAAGAATACTGGAGTGGGTTGCCATTTTCTCCTCCAAGGGATCTTTTCAACCCAGGGATTGAACCCGTGACTCCTGCATTGGCATGTAGGTTCTTTAGCACTGAGCCACCTGGGAAGCCCTTGCAATAAAGTACAAGTTGGTTATTTATCTTATTTGTTTGCTTGTTTATTTATTGAATGTATGATGAGTTTGCCATTAAGAGGAAAGAAAATATATGATAGGTACTAAAATACACTTTGATTTCACTGAATTTTCTTACAGAAAGTTCAGATTAAGTAGAAGATAAAATGTTAGCAGTAAGTTAATGCAGTTATACTTCAGAGGCTGACCTTTTTGATAATGTCTGCTTAAACAATATAAGGTCATTTTATTCATGAAAGAACTCATTTTTTTATATTTTCTGAAGCTTCAGTCTATATATATAGTCTAAAACTTTATACAGCAGGGAAAGAAGTAAAATCTTCATGGATAATCTTAGTTCAATAACAAGTTACCCTTAACATAAAACAACTCTATGTAATAATTATATTTAAATTAGATATCTTATTCTTTGAAGAAAAAAAATCAGGAAAATTTTTAAGTGAAATGAAATGGGTTTTAAAATCAAACTTCTAAATAGATGATACTTTATTCAAAGAGTAAGAAGAAAAAAATTAATTGCCAGTGTTATAGTCATTTACTTTATGGAATACTTCCCTCTTCAAAGTTGCATATTTTTCAATTCAATTTTACTTTTACCTTTATATTTCTGAAACTCTTTTATAAAATCTATATTTAATTAGATTGTGAAAACTCCAAATGAAATTGTTCAAATAATATGCAATGGTTGCCCCTGCTTACTGATTGAATTAAATGATCTCTATCAAACCTTATGCAAAATATTATGTAATCTGGCATAAATATTGGAGTCTGTACATTAAATGAAGAGATGGAATATTTTCTTTTGTTTTGGAATGATGTTTTACTCTTGCGATTAAGAGGATCCTACTTATGAGTAGCCATACTTCTTTGAAATCAAAATGTTTAGCAGGTATACACAGTGTTGAAGATTTATAATTAACATATGTTTTCTGTATCCTTGCTTGAACTCAGAAATCATTGTGTTTTAGTTCATATGAAAGTGTGAAATTGTTAGTCACTCTGTCATGTCCAGCTCTTTGTGACCCCATGGACTGTAGCCTGCCAGGCTCCTCTGTCCATGGGATTTCCCAGGCAAGAATACTTAGTCATTCCCTTCTGGTGATCTTCTTGGCCTAGGGATTGAACCTGAGTCTCCTGAATTGCAGGCAGATTCTTTACTCTCTGAGCCACCAGGGAAGCCCATAGTTTATATAACCACTAAGATTAGAGAAGGAAAGGAAATGGCAACCCACTCCAGTATTCTTGCCTGGGGAAACCCATGGACAGAGGAGCCTGGTGGGCTACATTCCATGGGGTTACAAAGAGTTGGATATAACTGAGCAACTCTCTCTCTTTCTCTCTCTCTCTCTCTCACACACACACACACAAGTTTAGAGGAGTACATATAGATTGTGTTTATATTTGTAAAGAATCTTGAATTTGAGAACATGCCCTATTAGTCAGCATAACTGTCAGATAATTTTTTTATAATTATCAAACAGATAGAAATAGTGGCAAAGTCAATTTGAGTCTTTGTCTTCTAGTTTAGGGAAAATAAAATGAAAGATGTTGAAGAACAAGCAACAATTTTGGATACTCTTGCAGAAGATAATCAACTTGTACAAATGTACAATGTGAGAGTCGCAAGTCGTTTTATTTGGGGGACCTTAAAAGACGCTTACTCCTTGGAAGGAAAGTTATGACCAACTTAGACAGCATATTAAAAAGCAGAGACATTATTTTGTCAACAAAGGTCCATCCAGTCAAGGCTATGGTTTTTCCAGTAGTCATGTCTGGATGTGAGAGTTGGACTATAAAAAAGCTGAGCACCGAAGAATTGATGCTTTTGAACTGTAGTGTTGGAGAAGACTCTTGAGAGTCCCTTGGACTGCAAGGAGACCCAACCAGTCTCTAAAGGAGATCAGTCCTGGGTGTTCATTGAAAGGACTGACGTTGAAGCTGAAACTCCAATACTTTGGCCACCTGATGTGAAGAGCTGACTCATTTGAAAAGACCCTGATGCTGGGAAAGATTGAGGGCAGGAGAAGAAGGGGATGACCGAGGATGAGATGGTTGGATGTCATCACCGATTCAATGGGCATGAGTTTGGATAGACTCTGGGAGTTGGTGATGGACACGGAGGCCTGGCAGTGCTGCAATTCATGGGGTCGCAAAGAGTCGGACACGACTGAGCAACTGAACTGAACTGAAAACTGTAGCCTAGGAGACAACACCTCAGATATCTATTAGAAACTGCTACAAAGGGAGAGGGTGAAGGTCAGTATATATGTGATTCTGGTGAAGGGGTAATACATGCAATTAAGGATCTATTTTTGCAGAAGGTTTCTACTAGTCACAAGGAACAGTCGTCATCATAAATGATTTTATTGCCTTTCTAGATATGAGGAGATATAAGAATTGGGCTCATAAAATTGGCTCCTGAAAATATCTAACTATCTGAAAACCTGTCTTCGCTAGTGTTTCCCTGATCACAGAGTGCCTCATTTATTCTTCCACTTCGAACTGCTTTCATTGGGTGTTGAAGTTCAGCATCTGCAGCAGAACATGATTTAATCCTTTTAGAGGTAGATGGCACATGCCAATGGCAAGTGTCAAGTTGTAGTTGACAAGATGAAAAAGAAGATATATTTCCTGTTTGGATCAGCTAGAAGAGTAGATCGTATAGGAAGGAGGTAAATTTCCTGGGATGATCAGATAGAAGGGTAGGTTGTATGCAAAGGAGCTACTCCAAGTGTGGTTCAAGGACTGTTACTTTTCTCTAACTCCATTGTAGGTCTTGACGAGGTACATTGAGGTTTGAAAGTGATGTACTTATCTCTTGCTAGATAATCATCTAACCACATATATCTTAGGAGTTTTGTCACTACAAGAAATATGGGAGAATGGATTTGTGGAAATAAATAGCACAGTTTGCTATACTTGGCAAGCATGAGAGGTATTTTCCTTACCTTTGTGAATGTTCAAGTGTAAGTGTTGATATTTCTATGAAAGAACCCTGCACCGTACAGTGAAATATACATGCATGGGAACCAGCCAATCAATTTATATTTGTGAGAATTCTTCCAGTAGAAGAATTTTAATAAGTATTTCTCACAAGGATTGTTTTAAAGTGTTTGAAGAAACATTTTTTTAAAGGATTGAGTTAGCATATTATATCATATTTTAAAAATATAGTATGGTATGTTAACTCAATTAACATACTGTAATTGCTCATTATAAGTGCTCATTAATGTCTTTATATAAGTGACTGAATTATCTACATACTTTGTACTTGTTGATTAGGGACTGCCATGTGAGCCAGTACAAGTGATGGAGTTGAGTTACTGATAATCTTATGAGGACTGTAAGAGTCTTAAGAAATACTGAGAATCACAAAAAGTATTCAAATCAAGATGTACTTATTTCATTCTTAACACACTGACTATATGATCAAACTTTCCTCCTAATTAAGGAACATATAATTTGTTTACCTATACCTCACCTTGGAGGAGAAATGTACCACAGCAGGTAGGAAAAATCAGCAGTAATTTCATTAGGATAATTTGGGAAGAAAATTTTAAAATGATATCATACACCATAAAAGTCTATAAAATAAATTTCAGCCATTCACATAGAAATATATGCCCTAAATATTGGGCTTAGACTGCTTTATGTAATTAATATATTGCTCACAATGATGTAGACTTTACAAGTATATAATACTACTTCTTTAAGAAACTGACAATAGCTGACAATAAACTGACAATGATCAATTAGGATGTCAACAATATTGAATTATTTGAAATATAGATAGTCAAAGGCAAAAAAAAGAAAGTTTATTTGTTTATGATTTGAATTTAAAATTATAAGTAATTGTTTGCTTATTGTCTTTATTTCTCATAGCATAAATAAAATTTAGCTTCACCCTATGAAAGTAAAATATTAAATACTAGTAAATAAAGCATGTTATGTTTATAATTTATTCTTATAGCCTCGGAGGAATTAAGACTGTAATATTGATGTAAATGAAATGCACACACACACATACATACATGCACTCAGAAATGGAGACTTAGACATATATCTTCACATTCTTCCCCTTGTGAATAGCATCCTAGATCTTAGTTTTTCTAATGACAAAGTAACTTCTAGTTTTCCTAGAATCTATATCTTATGTCTTATATTTATATTCTATGGCTTTTAAATTTCTTTTTTATTTCAATGTGTTCATCAATAACCTATACACCTTGAAATCAAAAAGTGTTAGAGAACATTCAGTGACAGAATGTCAAAGCAAATGTTTAAATGACTATTTTCTGACTAGAAAGTAAAATAAATATATGTGATTACATATAGGAGTATGCACTTTTATGCCAAATAAGAAAGTATATAGTGGGATAATATTGGGTTGGCCAAAGAGTTTGTTCAGATGTTTCCATATGATCTTATGGATAGATAGTGTGCTAGCAGATAGCGTGGTGAAATGTAATTTTTTTTTTTTAAGGCATAGAAAAAGTTAAAACATCACACTGGGTTGATATTTTCTTGTCAATGTCTAATAAGACTTTTTAATCCTTAAATATTAAATCTACAAAAAAAGGAGAAATGAAAGATAGAATGGAATAAAGTAGAAAACAGCCATCTGTTAGAAATTGCTTACTTTGTACAGGGGTTATTAAAAAGTAAATAGTTCAGTGATTTTGGAAGCTGGGCAAAATGCTGTTGCTGTTGTTGAAATAAGCATTATTTCTGAAAGGCCTATCGACATATATTGCTAATTACAAAATCAAATGATTTATGATATTCAATATATTCTTTTAATTGCACTTTGATATTTGAGTTATTTTGTCAACCATTTCAGATTGTCATTAACTTGTCCAATTTTAAGCTTTTGCAATTTGAAGAACTGAAACTTAAATATAGTGGTCCATCATAACTCACTTCAGAACTGGAAAGTAATCTCTTATATTTGGATAGATTTTAAAGTAACTTATAGCAGTTCAATTTGTTAGGAGAAACACTGACTGAAATCTCTCAGCCTGGCCAGGCACCATAGTAACTATTTGCATGAGTTATTTTATGATAAGAAGTCCTGAAAAGGAACATGGAACTAACAAGTCACTTCAGGAAAGGTCAAAAGGAGATGCCAGGTATCCTATTGACCTCCCAGAATCCTCCTTGTTGAAATCTATTTTAGCTGACGAATGTGTGTGCCACCAGGAAAGATTGGCCAGAGTCCACCCAGAAACGAATCCCATCACCATAATATCAGAGACTGCAAGCCACATAGTATATCAGTTGTCTTCGATTTCCTTGCCTTCCTGCTCTCCCCATGTGTGCCCCTTCCCAATAAAATGTCTTGCTTTGTCAGTTTATGTGTATTCTCCAGCAATTCATTTTTGAATGTTAGACAAAGCCCACTTTCAAGCCCTAAAAGCCCTTTCTGCAACAAATTCCTTCTCTATTGGGTATTTAGAAGAGATACAAACTTTATTTTCTTAAAATAAATACAAATACCCCCAAAACATTCTAAAAAAACTTTATTTTCTAAAAAAAGTCATTGTTTCTTTGAGTGACTTAAAATTGTGACTTAATAAAAGTTTAGACCAGTGCTTCTAATTTTTTATTTATTTATATTTTTAATTGAAGTATAGTTTATTTCAGTTCAGTTCAGTTCAGTCACTCAGTTGTGTCTGACTCTGCAACCCCACTGACTGCAGCGTCCCAGGCCTCCCTGTCCATCACCAACTCCCAGAGTTTACCCAAACTCATTTCCATTGAGTTGGTGATGCCATCCAACCATCTCAGCCTCTGTCATCCCCTTCTCCTCCTGCCCTCAATCTTTCCCAGCATCAGGGTCTTTTCCAAGGAGTTAGTTCTTCACATCAGGTGGCCAAAGTATTGGAGTTTCAGCTTCAGCATCATTCTTTCCAATGAATATTCAGGACTGCTTTGTTTGAGGATGGACTGGTTGGATCTCCTTGCAGCCCAAGGGATGCTCAAGAGTATCCTCCAACACCACAGTTCAAAAGCATCAATTCTTTGGCACTCAGCTTTCTTTAAAGTCCAACCTTCACATCCATATATGACTACTGGAAAAACCACAGCTTTGACTAGATGGGCCTTTGTTGGCAAAGTAATGTCTCTGCTTTTTAATAGTTTATTTACAATGCTCTATTTCAAGTATACAGGAAAGTTATTCAGTTATATATATTGTGCATATATATATAATATATATATATTATTTTTCAGATTCCTTTCCATTATAAGTTATTAAAAGATATTTAATATAATTATGTTTGCTACACAATAGATGCTTGTTCATTATCTATTTTATATATATATATAATAGGGTGTATCTGTTAATCCCAAACTTCAAATTTATTCCTCCCCCCAACTTCCTCTTTGATAACCATAGTTTGTTCTGTTTCTGAGTCTGTTTCTGTTTTGTAAATAAGTTCATTTATACTATTTTTTTTTTTAGATTCTACATGTAAGTGATATCATACAATATTTGTCTTTCTCTGCCTGAGTATGATAATTTCTAGGGCCATCTATGTTTCTACAAATGGCATTATTTCTTTCTATTTATGGCTGAGTAATATTCCGTGTGTGTGTGTGTGTATGTGTGTGTGTGTGTGTGTGTGTGTGCATGTGTGTATTATACAAACACCACATAATGTTTATTTATTTACCTGTCAGTGGGCATTCATTTTGCTTGGCTATTATAAATAGTGCTGCTATAAACATGGGGGTGGGACATATCTTTTTAAAATACAGTTTTTGTCTTTTCCTAATATATGCCCAGGTGCGGGGTTGCAGGATCATCTGGTGGCTCTGTTTTTAGTTTTCTAAGGGACCTCTATACTGTTCTCTACAGTGGCTGCACCCATGTACAGTCTCACCATCAGTGTAGGAGGCTTCATTTTTCTCCACAACTTCTCCAGCATTTAATATTTGCAGATTATTTGATAATGGCCATTCTGACTGGTATAAGAAGATACTTCATTGTAGTTTCAATTTACAGTTCTTTTGCCCATTTTTGGTTTGGTTTGGTTTGTTTGTTTGTTTTGATATTGTGTTGTATGACCTGTTCATATATTTTGAAAATTAAGCCCTTATCAGTCACTTTGTTTGCAAAATTTTCTTCTAGGCTGCTGTCTTTTTGTTTTCTATATGCTTTCCTTTGCTCTGCAAAAACTTACAAGTTTGATTGGGTACCATCTGTAGACCAGTACTTCTAAGCCACATTGCCCTAATAGAGTACAAAAATGACAATACACTGCTATTAAAAAATGGGTCCTGGACATTCTGGAAATGTTCTTTAGTGAAGTTTCATGCAATTACATGCACTTAACCCCTATGTGAATAAGGATGAATATCAAAACAAGTTTTGTTCAGGCAAAGTGGGCTTTCTTTCACCCTGGTCCACTTGTGCAGTAGGGATTCAATACAGAAAACTTGGGGGAAAACGTATTAAGCAAAACATCACTCAGAGGTGACCTTTATCAAGATTTTTGCATATCTCCTTTAAGCCTTCCTGTGTATATACACAGAAGATGGAATACTAAATAATGCAGGTTACTCTACATTCTAACTTATAAAATATTCTCACACTTATACATTGAGCTTTAGGAGTTAAGATAGATCTTAGTGTAAATTGCTTTGTCAGATTTATCCTGAGTTATTTTTGGAGGGTGTTAGAGAAGAGGCTGGAAGATCATAACAGAGGCAAGTGGAAAAAAGTGCCACTACCTGCGGAGCAGGAGTTTTAAGAAGGAAAAACAGCTCCCTATTTCATAAACTTTTATATACTTGACATTTGCTTAGTAAAAGAAATATAGATCAATGTTATTAGAAGACTTTTGTGCATGTGGGCATCTCAGTTAAAGACAATAAACTCCCATCTTTGCAAGCACTACATAATACCTTTCATGTGTTGATGGATCTCCATATATAAACTGAACATGAAAATGAATAGGTATATCCTCTTCTTGACAAAAGAGGCTAATGGAACTTACCCAACTAAAACTTTTCACATTAAATTGAAATTATACCTTTAAATCTTGGAGGTAGTGAGAGCCAGGCATACTTCTTCCATATTAAGACACTGCAGAAATATTGGCCAAAGCAAAGATTTATAAGATGTCACTGAAAGCATTCACTCTAACAATAAAGAAGACAGCCGGATGGTGAAATGATGGTTGCAATTCAAAATAAATCACATGGCACCTTAATAATTCCATAGCAGTTAGATCTCCTTTACCAGACTGCATCTGGCATTGATAGGATGCTGTATTTTAAGAGAATAATTGTTCTTCATGGGTATAACAGTTCAGTGTTCAGAGTTTGAAGTTATAAAGAAATATTTACAAGAAAGGAGAGCTTCAGTGAGGTAAACATACTTTCAAGTTTTAAAGATTGGTATTTTGTCACCTTATACTTTTAAAGAAAAAAGAATAAATAAATTGTGAGGATAATTTTGTTTGTTTATTTGTTTTGCTATTACTAGAATTCTAAGCTTGTCTGGTTAAAATTATCACGAATTTTATTTAAATTATAATAACAAATACTACTTTTTACTCTCAGAAGAGAAATTAAAACTAACCACAATGATGAAAATTCCTTTTTCTGTTCAAGGGTATGTTTCCAGTCATCATTCTCCTCACTCTAAGCTGACTGTCTTTATTGTCCACCAGAACCAGACAGTATCAAAACTTCCTTGAAAGAGAAGATAATTTAAAAGAATAACATTGAAAGTAGTATTAGTCTTTCCTCTAGACTCGAAGGCATTAGTATTTGACTTTTGATTAGTTCTCTTTGCATCAGTATAGTGAATCAAATAATTTGACTCCAAAATTCATTTCTGCCTTGAGCCTCAAATATGTGTCCTTATTTGAAATAAGGATCTTTGCAGTAATAATGAGTTAAGGATCATGAGATGAAATCATCCTGAATTTACAGTGGGCCCTAAATCCAATGACTGTCATCCCTGTAAAAAAAGAAAAAACAGGGACACAGAAAGAAGGCCAAGTAAAGACAGAGGCACAGATTGGAATGATGTGTCTGCAAGTCAAGTGACACCAAAGACTTTCCACAAGCGTAGGACAACATCTCCCTTGGAGCCTTCCAAAGAATCAACCTTGCCAACATCCTAATTTCCAAAATTTGGTTCCAGGCTGAGATCATACATTTCTGCTGCTTTAAGTCACACAGTTTGTGGTAGTGTCATAGGACAGTCCTGGGTAAGTAATACAATTATTAACACAAGGAATTGTTAGGAGATTACCCATGTGTTAGCCAGCAATATGGACTGAGCTGTGTATCTGTAATTAATTTCCAAGGTTTTAATAGAGCAGTTAACAAGGGGTCCAGTGAGAAGCAGCTGATCTGGAGAAGCAGGTCCATGCTCACACATTTGAGTAAGTCACGTAGTAAAACATGTGTGAGTGAGTGAAAGTCACTTAGTCGTGTCCAACTCTTTGCAACCCCATGAACTATACACTCCATGGAATTCTCTAGGTCAAAATACTAGAGTGGGTAGCTTTTCCCTTCTCCAGGGGATCTTCCCAACCCAGGGATTAAACACAGGTCTCCCACATTGCAGGCGGATTCTTTACCAGCTGAGCTGGAAGGGAAGCCCAGTAAAACATGATGGAGCCCAAATGTTATGACTTTCCTGGGTCAGGGTATCTAAACACACTTAACTTTTTATCATGCCTGGCCCAAATGTAGAATAACTGGAGCTGGGCTTAAAAATCAGGAACTTCTATGGTGATATTGCCATAACTGATGAGTGTTTATTGTTTGTATTATTTCTGAAAGCTAAGTAAAACTTGATTTTGATTAAAACCTGTTGCATCTTGTCATTTGCCAACAGGGACTATTTTACATCTTCCTTTCCAATTTGGATACCTTCTCTCTCTCTCTCTCTCTCTCTCTCTCTCTCTCTCTCTCTCTCTCTCTCTATCTCTCTCTCTCTTTCCCTCTGGTTGCTGTAGTTAGGACTTTCAAAACTACCTTGAGTAAAAGTGGTGAGAATGGGCATCCTTGTCTCATTCCTGTTCTTAGAGCAAATTCTTTCAGATTTTCGCCATTGAGTATGACATTTGCTGTGGGTTTGTCATATATAGCCTTTATTAGGTTGATGTTTGTTACATTTATGCTAACTTTCTGGCAAGTTTTTAATCATAAGTGGATGTTGGATTTTGTCAAAAGCTTTCTTCCAAAGCTATTGAAATGATCATGTTTTTTTGTTCTTTACTTTGTTAATGTGGAATATCATATTGATTGATTTGCAGATACCTTTGCATTGATTTGCAGAAAAAACCCTTGCATCCTTGTGATAAATCCCACTGTATTATGGTGTACCATCCTTTTAACATATTGTTGGATTCGGTTTGCTTATAATTTGTTGAGGTTTTTTGCAACTATGCTCCTCAGTGATATTAGCCTGTAATTTTCTCTTTTTTGTGTGCTTCGTTTGTCTGGTTTTAGTATCTGGATGATACTCGCCTTATAGAATGAGTTCATAAATATTCCTCCCTCTGCAATTTTTTGAAGTGATTTGAAAAGGATAGGTATTAACTATTCTTTAAATGTTTGGTAGAATTCACCTGTGAAGCCATCTGGTCTGGGACTTTCATTTTTAGGAGTTTCTTCTATTGTGAATCTGATTGTCAGGATAAGCCCAAAACAAAATTGCTTATAGAACATACTGGGCATTGCATGACTCTCCTTATATAGATCTGTTACTGCTGCTTAGTCGCTAAGTGGTGTCTGACTCTTTGCGATTCCATGAACTGTAGCCCACCAGGCTCCTCTGTCCATGGGATTTCTCAGGCAAGAATAACTGGAGTGGGTTGCCATTTCCTTCTCCAGGGGATCTTCCCAGTCCAGGAATCAAAACCACATCTTCTGTATTGGCAGGAAGATTCTTTTTTTAATAACTGAGCCACCAGGGAAGTCCAAAATATAGATGAATACTTATATTCATCTATATATATATATATATATATATATATATATACATATACACACATACATACATACACACACCTATCATCTACCTATTGTCATCTATTTATCTATATGATGGTGGGGAACCAAGACTACAAGGTCAGTTTTTGTAGCCAAATATATTTAATTCTGCTTCTGAAAAGATATAGAAGATCAAATGGGTTCATTGATAAAACAAGTTAATAAAGAGAAAAATAAGGTTTTATTGATGAGATCTAATATGTTATTAATGACATTGCCATGAATTATTTTATATCAGTTGAAGTTATTTCATGTCATTCATCACACTAGAGACAAATATACCTGAATATTTGGAGAATTTAGATGTCTGTAGGAGAACTAATGTGCTTAAATTGTTATATACTCTTTTCAAAATGTATTTGTTGCAAAACTGAAAAACCTGTGGTGAACCATCATGAAGATTCTGTTTCTGTCTTCCATTTCACAATCGGCCCTCTATTACTGCTCACCCCACCCCACATGTCTAACCTTTCACTAATCTTACTATATTTCATTTTCCAGGGAATGAGGAAACCTCTAGAATTCCAAATTATGAGATAATTTATGTTTTAGTGTAGGTAGGGAGAAAGTGAATGACGTTAATGAATAGAGAGGGAATCATTTAACAACTCAGGTTTTCTATAATTTTTAGCTTTCAGCAAATTTAAGAATGATATAAAGACATATTTAGCTGGCACCTTATTAAAATTTTTCATGATAGATTATATGACTTTGGCTTACTATTCCAAAGAAGTTCAAGGAATCGATTGAATTAGTAAAATCCTATTACCATTAACTTATTCAAAAAAATAACTTTTCTCTAGACCTATATAAAAATTTTAAAATGAATGATTCTTCTTTTAATACTCTAACAATAAGTGATAATCATGAACAGATAAATGACTAACAAACATACCCATTCCGTTTCATTAATGGTCACATTTTCTGATTTTTATGATAAATACTAACTGAAATTAATAATATATTTATTTTAATCAATTACATTCAGGCAATAATGGTTATTCAGTCCTGAAGGGGGGAAAAAAAAGATATTAGCACTGAGAGCATCAGGGGAGCAGGATATTAAAATTATTTTTCATATCAACAGATTAATTTTTCAGAAAAGCAAGGTATTTTGCTAATCAAAATATTTTTAAGTCCACATTTGTTTTCAACAGGATAAAAAGTCTCTGGAGAAACTATCAAACAATAAAAGAAACAGTGTAGAATGACTAACTCTCAGGGGGTGCCTATTCACAAATTTTAAACAGATGATTATGGGTATCACACTTATTTTTGTATTTAGATTCTATTGGAAGTATTTAAATGAGTAAATATACTAATTTTACTTAAAAATGCAAAATATGCAATAATTCATCAATTACATTCTTAATGATTATTTCAGATTAGGGTAAAGATGTCTTAGAAGTTAAAATAAAACATATGAGAGGTACAGGAGTATGAACTTAAAAACATCTTAAGGCAACTAAGAGTATTTGGACAATTGTAGAAAAGTACAATGATTCCTTCTTAGTTAAGAACATCATAATACTCAATAATTTACTCGTGTTTCCAAGACAATCCCATGGCCTTGACAAGTAAACCATAGTCTCTGTCTTAAAAGGAACATAGCACTCTTATGGAGAGATGGTCACATAAACAATACATAGCGTAAGGTCATGAAAGTATTAGAGGCAAGTATACATTGTACATATCAGATCAGAATTACAGCAATCATATAGGCTCCTCTAAGTACAAGGCAATCTTGAATCCAGTAACTTTCCTACACTCATTATATTTAGCTAGAGTGTTTTATGCACATTTTTATAATATAAAATTTCAATAAAAGTATTTGAACTGGCAGATGTTTTCCTAGATAGAATTTACACTGACAAATTAGGGTGATTTCTGGGTTCATACCTTTATCTAAGGTCACACTTTGAGGAATATACTGTACGTTTTCTGTGACTAAGCTTTAATAAAAAATAAATTATAACCAGCTTTATAATTAAATTTTATAATTTATAATTGCTGAAATTCAAATTAATCTGCATTTTTAAGAATATCTGCCTTACTTAAATAAAAATTTACATTTGTATCCCTTTAAATTATTAAATAATATGGATTAAAACTATAAATAATTAATAATACTTATACAGATTTTATAGGACTATCTTGATGACTGAAAAATTAGACAAGTTACATAAACTTTATGGTACTCTTATGTAGATGGTTAGAACAGTCCTTGATGACTTTTTAGTCCTTCTAATGATTATTTTTTTCTTTAAACATCAAAATAAAATAAAAAACATCATGAAGTTTAAACAATAGAAACAATGTGCAGTGTCATTATAAGAATGACACAATAATACCGATTGCCTAATTATTCTGAAAATACTTCAGAATTAAAGATAAGATACTGAGCAGGTTTAACAAAAATGCTTGCTTTATGAAATGGCAATGATGATTAATAAAAATAAGCACTGTACTTTTTTACCCCCTTCGGTAGTATGTTTAACTCAAGAGCTGATCTAATCAAAGAAACAATTCAAAGTGATACACTGCCACAACTCTGCTTCATTACACTGGAGGTTCTAGCCAGTGTAGTAAGAAAATAAAAATAATTTAAAATCCAAGTAATAACAAGGAGAGCATGTGTCTGTCATTAGAGAAGATGTGAATGCCTAGACTATGAAAAGCTATCTACCGAGAAACAGTTAGAATGAATATGTGTATTTATTAAGATCATTATTTGTGATCAAAGGCTCAGGTGGTGCTACTGGTTAACAACCCATCTGCCAATGCAATAGACATAAGAGACCCGGGTTTGATATCTGGGTCTGGAAGATCCCCTGGAGGAGGGCATGGCAACCTACTTCAGTATTCTTGCCTGGAAAATTCCATGGACAGAGGAACCTGCTGAGCTACAGTCCATGGAGTAGCAGAGTCAGACACGACTGACTTAGTGATTTAGTGCACATGTGCACACACACACACATTTGGGGTCAATATAAAAAAATCAACTGTATTTCTAAATCCCAGTAATTCTTCTGATTCTTTTTAATTACAATACAATTCCTTTCTTCTCTTACCTACTTCAACATGTCCAGGACAGAAAGTGTCCTGGGGGCTGTTTTTCCTCACCAAGGCCTTGCTGTTCGGTATTATCATTTCTAAGCATTTCAAGTCCTGCCCAAGTTACAGAAACCCAAGCATAAGGGAGCATAGTTATCTAAGGAAGCTGGTCCTAGACACTCACTCTGGTGACTTGGGTGATCAACTTTAAATGCAATCAGACAATTCCTTTTCTGGTTTCTCAGAGCAGGGACTGAGCTGTTCTCCCTCCACTCAGACCTGCATCCTCTGTCCCTGGGCTCAAATATTCCTTACCGGTAATTCAAAGACTTTAAATAATACATCAGGAAACAGAAAAGGAAAAACAAACTCTTTGTTTTTCAGTACGTGTGATATGTCTATCCCTCTATTTTGCTTGGCTCCTTGGACCTGGCATAGTACTGCTGCTGGAGAATGCTGGAGTCTACAACACTGGATCATATCTGTCTGTCCCCTAAGTTGACTCTCAAAATTTCCCAGGACACCTGTGGCCTGGGGCTCTGCAGCCCTAAGTGTACCTCCCCTTTTTTGAATGTTAATTAGAACACTGAGGGTGGTCGTCCCACAACACACATTAATTTTGTACTAATAAATGTGTATTTAAAAGAGAAAATGCTTTCTCCATTATAAAGTCCCTTTAAATTTCAATGAAATATTTGGGCTCTTATTCCTCTAATGACCTAGTGAATTAATGATAATAATGAGCATTTTTCTGAATGAAAGAATCATTAACACTCACTATTATTATAATCATACTGAACATAATGTGCTAAAGACTCTGAAACAACACTTCAGGTTCCATTCATCACAATCTTATAAGAGTTTTAGTATTCTCATTGTTTAGTCACTAAGTTGTGTCTATTTTGCAATCCTATGGACTGTAGACAGCCAGGCTCCTCTGTCCATGGGACTTCCCAGGCAAGGATACTGGAGTGGGTTGCCATTTCCTTTTCCAGGGAATTTTCCTGATCCAGGGACTGAATCCGGGTCTCCTACTTTGCAGGCAAATTCTTTACCAACTGAGTCACCTGAGAAGTCCTATGAATGAAACTTTCTATGTTTCATTTTCTACTTTTTGATGGTGGTAAGAAGGGCCACCTGATGACTAGCGGTAAAGAGTCTGTCTGCCAAGCAAGAAATGTGGGTTTGATCCCTGGGTTGGGGAGATCCCCTGGAGAAGGAAATGGCAACCCACTCCAGTATTCTTGCTTGAAAAACCCCATGAACAGAGGAGCCTCGCATTATAGCCCATGGGGTCACAAGTGTCAGGCACAACTTAATGATAAACCACCACCAAGGTTCATTCCTAATGTTGAAGCTGAAACTCCAATACTTTGGCCACCTGACGTGAAGAGCTGACTCATTTGAAAAGACCCTGATGCTGGGAAAGATTGAAGGCAGAAGGAGAAGGGGATGACAGAAGATGAGATGGTTGGATGGCATCACTGACTCAGAGGACATGAGTTTGTGTAAACTCCAGGGGTTGGTGATGGACAGGGAGGCCTGACGTGCTGCAGTTTATGGGGTTGCAAAGAGTCAGACACGACCGAGGGACTGAACTGAAGGTTCACTCAGCCATTCTGTAAACACTTATTGAGTGTCTTCTATTCACTGGATATGGATTTTGAAATACAGAATTGAACCATCGGGAAAAAGGTTTCTTCTCTGGTGTCACTTTCAGATCTAACCTGTGGCAGTGCAGTTAAACCCAAGTTCTTGTCTCCCCTATAGGAGCTTGAAGTTGCTGGGCTAGACTGTCTACACTGCTGCTTCTCTGATCCTATGTTTTGAGAAACAGAATACGGAGTCATCATAAAACTCTGGTCGTTGGATAATCATGTTAACCCACAAAGAATATTCTTCCACAGAAGGATTTCACAGCCTGTTTGAAAGCTGTGGATTATACTTAGATTATGAGAGTTCTTTGTTTAGTTCTGTTAATAATAAGACATATAATTAGACTGGTGCTTTTAGACTCTATTTTTATCTTTTGCAAAAAAGGGAGGAATCTACCTTGCCTAGTGTTAATTTTGCTCTATTCAAAGGCAGAGTATATAGAAAGGATTATATAAGAGCATAAACAGGCCAAACTTCATGAAGAAACAAAATGAAAAAGAAATTACATTATGCTAATTTAAAATAATTGAAAGTTTAAAAAAATACCAGAATAAATGTTTCAGCAGATTTAAGCTGTTTTTGTAAGATTTTTTTGTGTGTGTGATTTTAAAATCTAGAATCATTTTGAAGAATAACACTGAGAAAATCTTGTCTTCTAAAAGTTAATTTCCATATAACAATGATTTTTGTGTCAAGAAAAGAGAAGAAGGGCCAATCAGTTCATTTTTCGGACATAAAAATTCACTCACTGATAATTCATTAGAAACCAAGCCTTGGTTAAATGGAGCCATCCTTGTTAATAGCCTGTGGCTCACTGAGAGCAGGTGATGATTACAGCACTTCTGGAGAATGGAAGTACAGTGACTGTAATCATTTTAAAAATTACTTCAGAAGTGTCACACTGTTAATTATAGTTCAAAGAATTAGCATCTGGTTGAAGTTAGAGGTGTAGCTTTGAGGAAATGATATTACAGGAAATGTGTTTAAAGCACCGTTAATCACAACAGAAAACGTTCTCTGCCGGGCTCTGGGTACGTTTATACAGTAGTCACACCTGGTATTTACTCAAAATGCCTAAATATAAACAGCTATACTGCATTTTCTTCAGTGGAAAAAAACAAAACAAAACAGTATCCTTTTACACCTTAGACGTGAAATGAATTTTTAAGTTTTAGTAATGTGGAAAGTGTAACTCACTTATAATAGCGTGGTCTTATTTATAATCAATATGTAAATGAGCTATGAAATTACTGAGGAAAATTAAATGACATTAAATTTTTTTTTTTAATATAAACCGTGTAAGGAAAAAATGTGAAGAGATTTTGTGAATACTATTTCATTTATTATTCATTTATCCATTGGCAAGGAGGCATTTTAAAGATTATTCTGAAAGAAATGTGATTACCTTAGAGTTTTGATTTGGAAGTTAGTGTTTAAGAAAAGCAATAAGGGGAGGTTCCATAAATAGGCTCATATATTTTATTTAATATAATATATAACAAATGGAATACCAGACCATTTTACCTGTCTCCTGAGAAATCTGTATGCAGGTCAAGAACAACAGTTAAAACCCTGTATGGAAGAACTGATTGGCTAAAGATCAAGAAAGAAGTATGACAGGGCTGCCTGAAGTCACCCTGTTTGTTTAACCTATATGCTGAACACATCATGAGAAATGCTGGGCTGGATGAGTTACAAGCTAGAATCAAGATAGGCGGGAGCAACAGAAACAGTCTCAGATATGTGGATGATACCACTCTAATGGCAGAAAGCAAAGAGAAACTAAAGAGCCTCTTGATGAGGGTGAAGGAGGAGAGTGAAAAAGCTAGCTTAAGGGTAAATATTAAAAAAAAAAAAAAAAAAAGACACATACACTAACATCATGGCATCCAGCCCCATGACTGCATGCAAATAGAAGGGGAAAAGGTGAAAGTAGTGACAAATTTCCTCTTCTTGGGCTACAACATCACTGCAGATGGTGACTACAGCCATGAAATCAGAAGACAATTGCTTCTTGGCAGGAAAGCGATGACAAACTTAGACAATGTGTTGAAAAGCAGAGACATTACTCTACCAACAAAGATCTGTATAGCCAAGGCCGTGGTCCTCCTGGTGGCCATGTATGGTTGTAAGAGCTGGACAATAAAAAAGGCAGAATGCCAAAGAATCAATGCCTTCAAACTGTGGTGCTGGAGAAGACTTTTGAAAGTCCCTTGGACAGCAAGGAGATCTAACCAATCAATCTTAAGGGAGATCAACCCAGAATATTCACTGTAAGAACTGCTGCTGAAGGTGAGGCTCCAGTATTTTGGTCATCTGTTGTGAATAGATGAGTTATTGGGAAAGTCCCTGATGCTGGGAAAGATTGAGGGCAGAAGGAGAAGAGGTCATCAGAGGATGAGATGGATGGATGGCCTCATCGATGCAATCAGCGTGTACTTGAGCAAACTCTGGGAGATGGTGAGGGACGGGGAGGCCTGGTGTGCTGCAGTCCGTGGGGTCCCAAGGAGTCAGACCCAACTGGGTGACTGAACAACAACAACATAAAAATTAAGCATTTAAAAATCAGTGAGAAATAAATGTTTTTATTTGCCTGAAATAATGATGGGAAGATAGGCTAACACTTGGGAGACAAATATAGATAGATTAAAATGTAAAAGCAAACACCTAATAAAAAACAAAGGGAACAAACTATGAACAATTTGTTAAAAGATGGGTTTGTTTTCATTTAAAATTATACTAAATTTTAAATAATTTTTTTAAAAATAGGCATATCTGACTTCAGAACCTAAATCTTCTTCATAATAATGTAACAAAAAATGTAAATGGGATCTCCATTAGCTTACCAAACATAAATACATTAAATAATAAAAAGGGTGAATCTACATGAAGACTCTTTGTTGTATTCTAGCAGTATGGAAAAGAAATGGTATCATCAGAAAACAAATCTAAACAATGAATAAATACATAATGGGATAGAAAACCAATATGAAATTGCAGACAAAGTAAATCACAATAGCAAGCAAAATTTTGTAATATCAAAAATTGCAAAATGATTGGATACTGAAAATCATGCAATGAAATGGGGCTGCCAGTGGGAACAATTTATACAATAATTACAAGCATTATCAATAACATATTTTCTATGGTAGTTAAAATATCACTTTAGGAAATATACACTAAAGAAAAATAAAAAGCATGTGAGTAAATATTTATGTAAAACAGGTTAAAATTTATTTTTTAGATAAGTAATAATTTGACAAGGATGAAAATATCCAGAATTGTATTTAAGATTAAATGTGTAAGAGTACACTTATATCAGGTAATAGTATAAAGCCATTAAAAACCCTATTATCTATGATAATAGATATGGAAACGTGTATATATATAGGAATGAGGAGAAGTTAAACTGAAAAGATGGACAGAAAAGAGACTAATAAGAGGTATTTGTGAGGAATATTTTTACAGGTGATTATTGTTTCAAATTTTCCCTTATTTCATTTTGCAAGTTTCTTCAAATAGGCATAATAATTTACATATTTTTCATTTTAGTTTTAGTTTTCACCTAATAATACATTCTAACTAAAAAAACATGTAAAAAGTTGGCAGAAATTATCTTCTACAAAATGTAAGTGCTTCTCCACAGGTATCCAGCATTCTGAGTTTTGTATTATGTTTCCTAATATTTCTGTTCATTTCCATACATTCAGTTTTGTCCAATAACTATATATAGAGTTTACTTCTGCCTTTGGCATGTAATTTGCAAACAATTTCAAAAATTTATTCATCGAGCAGCTATTAAGTAACAGACTTTAAACTTCATGAAGAAAAACTCGAGGTGAAAAAAAAAATACAGAAAAAAATAATAATCATACTCCTTTTTATAAAAATCTTAGTGAACTAGAAACACATATTGAAAAGGGTAGATAATGCATTATTGTTTTCTCTGTGTCTGTGTGTTTTGTATGTGTGTACCTGAACTCATATGAGCACTCTCTTTTAAATACAGAGTAAGTTGTGTTTGTGTCCAAGTCAGTCGTGTCCAGCTCTTGGCAGCTCCATGGACTGTAGCCTGCCAGGCTCCTCTATCCATGGAATTCTCCAGGCAAGAATACTGAAGTGTGCTCCCATGCTCTCTACCAGCGGATCTTCCCAAACCCAGGGACTGTACCTCATTTCCTGTGTCTCCTGCGTTGGCAAGCGGATTCATCACCACCAGCACCACCTGGGAAACTTCTCCAGACTTCAGTGACAAGTGACTTTTTAGCATAAACCTGAAGGAATGTGGGAAGCAATTGTGTGTGTCCATCTGGAGGAGTAACTCCAGATTACAGAATGGTTAGTGACAATGTCTGAGGCTGAAGCACAGTTGATGAGTTTTGAGAGCATCAAGAAGTTCAGCATTGCAGATATGGAATAAACCAATAGCAGGGTAGTAAAAGATGAGGTCAGCAGGAAGTGGGTAACACATCAAGTTGGTCTTTATAGCAACTGAAAGGACTGTATTGAATAAAGGAGTAATAAAACCAGACAGGTGTTTCAAACATCCCTGTGGCTGCCTTAAGAATAGAGTACAGAAGTGACTACATATTAATCAGGTAGAAAAAGGAGTTAGGTAAGTAGATTGTCGGTTCCTCCGTAAGGACATTTATGTAGACAAGTTAATTTTGAGATGCCTGCTGTGTATCTAAATGGGTACATTAAATAGGGTATTGCAGATCCAGGCTGCCATTCAGGGAGTTTTTTGGATTTCAGACTAAAAATAAATGTTGGAAATTTTCAGTCTATTGATGATATCTTTAATCCCTGCATCTGAAAAATAAATAAATAAGTAAATAAATCATACACGAAGGGGAGTTTAATTAAAGCAGAGAATTCTGAGAATTATGCCTTGGGTGATTGGAACATTTGAAGGACAAAGAGATACGGAAACATAAAATATAAGCAAGAAAGATAAGGGGAAGCCCATGAATTAGGAAAAAATGAGTTAAAGAGAGTATGTAGTGTCCCAAAAGTCACTCCCTCCTCCCCCCCATTCTCTCTCTCTTTCTCTCTCTGCATTTATACATGGACATACACACACACAAATGCATCTTTCAAGAGAAGGGGAACAATATACTTTATCAATTATTAGTGGCTCAACTAAGCTAACTACATATTGGCTTTGGCTATAACAAAGATGTAAATGATGAGTTTAACAAGAATGCATTCAGTAAATCTTTATGATGAATCATCTAATTAAAAAGGGTTGCAGAAAAATGACAGGATTTATCTTTCTGTCATTTTATTTTATTTTTTTTCTTTCTGTCATTTTAATAAGCTAATTACATTGAGAGACCTTCCTGCAACAGAGACCTAGAATGCTGAATGGGTAGCCTGAGTAGAAGAAAACAGTAAAAACCCTGCCCTTCCTCCAAAAAACAAGCAAATATAAAAAAGTTGACCCATCTGATCCAGACTTCAGAGCAGTGAGTCAGTCTACCATTACCAGAAGAAATGGGAGAGGTTGTCTTGAGAATACCAACTCTTTCTCAATATATGATACTGATGAAGATCAAATACTGACCTTCAATCAAAGATTGCCATATGGCTGTTAGGAACCACCATAAGAAAGAATCATTTGAGGCACTATCTAACATGGTTAACTCCCAAAGACTGTGGATATTAAAACGTTAAGATATAGATTATAGAATAACTAGTCTTAACTTTGATTTAGGTCATACCTGAATGGTCTAGTGGTTTTCCCTACTTTCTTCAGTTTAAGTGTCTGAATTTGGAAATAAGGAGTTTATGATCTGAGCCACAGTCAGCTCCCGGTCTTGTTTTTGCTGATTGTATAGAGCTTCTCCATCTTTGGCTGCAAAGAATATAATCAATCTGATTTCAGTGTTGACCATCTGGTGATGTCCATGTGTAGAATCTTCTCTTGAGTTGTTGGAAGAGGGTGTTTGCTATGACTAGTGCGTTCTCTTGGCAAAACTCTATTAGCCTTTGCCTTGCTTCATTCCATACTCCAAGGCCAAATTTGCCTGTTACTCCAGGTGTTTCTTGACTTCCTATTTTTGCATTCCAGTCCCCTACAATGAAAATGACATCTTTTTTGGGTGTTAGTTCTAAAAGGTCTTGTAGATCTTCATAGAACCATTCAACTTCAGCTTCTTCAGCATTACTGGTTGGGGCATAGACTTGGATTACCATGATATTGAATGGTTTGCCTTGAAAATGAACAGAGATTATTCTGTCATCTTTGAGATTGCATCCAAGTACTGCATTTCAGACTCTCTTGTTGACCCATGATGGCTACTCCATTTCGTCTAAGGGATTCCTGCCCACAGTAGTAGATATAATGGTCAACTGAGTTAAATTCACCCATTCCAGTCCATTTAGTTCGGTGATTCCTAGAATGTCGACATCCACTCTTGCCATCTCGTTTGACCACTTCCAATTTGCCTTGATTCATGGACCTAACATTCCATATTACTATGCAATATTGCTCTTTACAGCATTGGACCTTGCTTCTATCACCAGTCACATCTGCAACTGGGTACTGTTTTTGCTTTGGCTCAATCCCTTCATTCTTTCTGGAGTTATTTCTCCACTGATCTCCAGTAGCATATTGGGCACCTACCAACCTGGGGAGTTCCTCTTTCAGTGTCCTATCATTTTGCCTTTTCATACTGTTCATGGGGTTCTCAAGGCAAGAATATTGAAGTGGTTTGCCATTCACTTCTCCAGTGGACCACATTCTGTCAGACCTCTCCACCATGACCTGACCATCTTGGGTGGCCCCACACAGCATGGCTTAGTTTCATTGAGTTAGACAAGACTGTGGTCCTGTGATCAGATTGGCTAGTTTTCCATGATTATGGTTTTAGTGTGTCTGTCCTCTGATGCCCTCTCGCAACACCTACCTTCTTACTTGGGTTTCTCTTACCTTGGACGTGGGGTATCTCTTCACAGCTGCTCCAGCAAAGTGTAGCCGCTGCTCCTTACCTTGGACAGGGGGTATCTTCTCACAGTCCCTTATGACTATACAGTGGAAGTGAGAAATAGATTTAAGGGACTAGATCTGATAGAGTGCCTGATGAACTATGGATGGAGATTCGTGACATTGTACAGGAGACAGGGATCAAGACCATCCCCAAGGAAAAGAAATGCAAAAAGGCAAAATAGCTGTCTGAGGAGGCCTTACAAATAGCTGTGAGAAGAAGAGAAGTGAAAAGCAAAGGAGAAAAGGAAAGATATTCCCATTTGAATGCAGAGTTCCAAAGAATAGCAAGGAGAGATAAGAAAGCCTTCCTCAGTGATCAGTGCAAAGAAATAGAGGAAAACAACAGAATCAGAAAGACTAGAGATCTCTTCAAGAAAATTAGAGGTATCGAGGGAACATTTCATGCAAAGATGGGTTTGATAAAGGACAGAAATGGTATGGACCTAACAGAAGCAGAAGATATCAAAAAGAGGTGGCAAGAATATACAGAAGAACTGTACAAAAAACATCTTCACAACCCAGATAGTCACTATGGTGTGATCACTCACCTAGAGCCAGACATCCTGGAATGTGAAACCAAGTGGGCCTTAGAAAGCATCACTAGGAATAAAGCTAGTAGAGGTGATGGAATTCCAGTTGAGCTATTTCAAATTCTGAAAGATGATGCTATGAAAGTGCTGCACTCATTATGCCAGCAAATTTGGAAAACTCAGCAGGTGGCCACAGGACTGGAAAAGGTCAGTTTCCATTCCAATCCCTAAGAAAGGCAATCCCAAAGAATGCTCAAACTACCGCACAATTGCACTCATCTCACACGCTAGTAAAGTAATGCTCAACATTCTCCAAGCCAGGCTTGAGCAATACGTGAACCGTGAACTTCCAGATGTTCAAGCTGGTTTTAGAAAAGGCAGAGGAACCAGAGATCAAACTGTCAACATATATTGGATGATCAAAAAAGCAAGAAAATTCCATAAAAACATCTATTTCTTCTTTATTGACTATGCCAAAGTGTTTGACTTTGTGGATCACAACAAATGGTGGAAGACTCTGAAAGAGATGGGAATACCAGACCACCTGACCTGCCTCTTGAGAAATCTTCATGTGGGTCAGGAAGCAACAGTTAGAACTGGACATGGAACAACACACTGTTTCCAAATAGGAAAAGGAGTACGTCAAGGCTGTATATTGTCACCCTGCTTATTTATATTATATGCAGAATACATCATGAGAAATGCTGGGCTGGAAGAAGCACAGGCTGGAATCAAGATTGCCGGGAGAAATATCAATAACCTCAGATATGCAGATGACACCACCCTTATGGCAGAAAGTGAAGAGGAACTAAAAAGCCTCTTGATGAAAGTGAAAGAGGAGAGTGAAAAAGTTGGCTTAAAGCTTAACATTCAGAAAACTAAGATCATGGCATCTGGTCCCATCACTTCATGGGAAATAGATGGGGAGACAGTGGAAACAGTGTCAGACTTTATTTTGGGGGGCTCCAAAATCACTGCAGGTGGTGACTGCAGCCATGAAATTAAAAGACGCTTACTCCTTGGAAGGAAAATTATGACCAACCCAGATAGCATATTAAAAAGCAGAGTCATTACTTTGCCAACAAAGGTCCATCTGATCAAGGCTATGTTTTTTCCAGTGGTCATGTATGGATGTGAGAGTTGGACTGTGAAGAAAGCTGAGCACTGAAAAATTGATGCTTTTGACCTGTGGTGTTGGAGAGGACTCTTGAGAGTCCTTTGGACTGCAAGGAGATCCAACCAGTTTTAGTTGCAGCATGTGAACTCTCAGTTGCATTCAAACCTCTTAGTTGCAGCACTTGGAATCTAGATCCCTGAAAGGGAAAGTGAAAGTGAAAATCGCTTGGTTGCCTCTGACTCTTTGCGAGTCGGGGGACTATACAGTCCATGGAATTCTCCAGGCCAGAATACTGGAGTGTGTGTAGCCTTTCCCTTCTCCAGGGGATCTTCCCAACCCAGGAATCAAGCCAAGGTCTCCCACATTGCAGGAGGATTCTTTACTAGCTGAGCGACCAGAGAAGCCCAAGAATACTAGAGTGGGTAGCCTATCCCTTCTCCAGCTGATCTTCCTGACCCAGGACTCAAACCGGGGTCTCCTGCACTGCAGGCGGATCCTTTACCAACTGAGCTACCAGGGAAGCCCACTTTCACTGCAATTTATTTTACTCAGTTATAAACATACTCTCAGGTATAAGTCAGAGAGTAGCAATTTGCTGTCTAATAGATAATTAATTTAAATTCTCCTCTTGATTATGTTAGGAAATTTGAAATATGTGCAGTTCCCTAACATATTTAGGAGTGTATTTATTATCTTTTAAAGGGAAGGTTTTCTAAATGTAAAAACTTTCAGTATTAAGTTTTAGATTAATTGATGCATTACTTAAAATGGATTTGATATATTCACCATTTCACTAAAATGACTGACTTCCTTATAAATTTGAGGACAGTGATAAATTCACTTTAGAAAAACTCTAACATGCAGTAAAATATAAATTAATTTTGAATAAAACATGCAATCAAATTTTAAAATCCATCTCAGCAAAATATTTTCTTAACTTCCATCTTGTGTTTTTAAAAAATAATATTTGAAGTAACGTTCAATGTCTCAGTAATAATGAAAGCTCTTTACTTGTAAAACACGAAGATAAAGGTCCAAACATTTCTGAAAAAAAATATTCTCAAAAGCTACAGATACTTTCTTAGATGCTGCCTTCATTATCACTCTGCTTTTAATTTACAAATGTTTTCACTAAGTGATTGATATAATAGTCCATCTTTGAGCAGTTTTTATTTTTCACAACCCCTCTCTGCTGGTAAGTCAATGGATAGCACATATAAAGTTACAAAACATTTTTTTTTTAATGATCCACTCTCTAAACTTCATATATCCCTTTAGCTCCTGGACCACTTATCTTCTCCGTGGTATATCAAAGACTCAAAACTGTTTCTGTATGTTTCCATTTCCTTTTATCCCCATTCTTTCAGGGTTTATTCCTTCCTTGGTTTAAGCATTGCATTGAGTAAAATGCAAACTGGTGTTTGAATCGTTATTCTATCCAAACTTGATTTCCACTTATTGACAATCAACGACTATTTGCACTTTGAAAGTACCTTAGTTGCTTTTAAATCTTGAAGTTAATTAACATTTCTTCTAGATTTGAGTTATCAAATTACTTTATCACTTTTGAAAATTTACTTCACTTGGTATCAGGACACCACTCTTCTGATCATCTCCTATTTTACTGGTCAGTGCTTTAAATTGTTTCTTTCTGAATCTTCTTCATTGTTTCAAAATTTGGAGTGTCTAGAGTTTAGTTTGTAGCATTTTACTCAATGCAATGCTCCTAGGTTACCTATGGCTTTAAAACCACCTACATATAGATAATTCTCAGATGTATATCCCCTGTCAATTCATCTAAGACTGAAATTGTTTTTCACCCCAATACTATCCTTGCCTTGTCTTACAAAATTGCAAATAAAGCTATCAGTCATGCAGTGAGTAAAGTTTTTTAAAAAAGAATTTTTAAAAAATGATAATAGAAATCTAGGAATCAATGTATTCCCCTTTCTCACTTTCCTCTTCCCTACCTTATGGTAGTCCTGGCAGCTTAAATTTCAGCTTATCTTCCAAATTTGGCTACTACTTACCATCAGTACTTCTACCACCTAGACCATCATGCTATCAAAGTCTCCTTTCTTGCAGTTTTATTCCTGATCCTAAATTCTATTCTCTACACCAGAGACAGATCAGGTTACTCCTTTAGTCCACTGACTTCCTGTCACACAGTGTAAAACACACATGTTCCCCATGACCTCCAAGACACCGCTTGTTTCATCCTAACCCGTTATATATATATATATATATATATATATATATATATATATATATATATATATATAATCTCTCTACTGTGTACTCCAGGCATTCCCTGATAGCTCAGTGGTAAAGAACTCACCTGCCAAAAGAGAAGATGGTTTGATCCCTGGGTTGAAAGATCCACTGGAGGAGGGGATGACAACTCACTCCAGTATTCTTGCCTGGAAAATCCCATGGACATTGGAGCCTGGTGGGTTACATACAGTATACAGGGTTGCACTGAGTTGGGCATGATTTAGCAAGTAAACAACTGCATACTCTACTCCAGCCACTTCTGCTTTCTTCCTATTTCTCAAGCATGGCAAGCTATTTCCTGCCTCAAAATATTTTCACTTATAGCAGCTTCTGCTTGGGATATTTTGCCCCAGGTTTTTGAATAAACACTGTCTTACTTTAAATGGCAACACACTCCAATATTCTTGCCTGGAGAATTCTATGGACAAAAGAGCCTGGCAAGCTACAATCCATGGGGTTGCAAAGAGTTGGATATGACTAAGATACTTACACAGACACATCACCCTTCATTTAATTTTCTTCTCAAATTTTAGCTTCTCAAAGGCCCCACTCCTCTTGTCTGATCTCTGTGCTTTGACCTTGCTACTACATGTAAATGCATGAAATACCATTTATTTTTAGTATCTGCTTTTCTGTTAATATATAATTTTAAAGAAGAAATGATATTAATGTCTTTTATTTATTTTCTTATTACCAGTGTCTTGAACAAAACTTAAAAGATAACAGGCTGTAAATAAAGATTGATTGAATGGAGGATTTGACAAATAAGTACAACCAATTTGGTAGTTTTAAATAAATATAAACATGTCATTCACTTTTTTTCATCACCTTTAGTTGAGTTAAAATAAACCTGTGTTCACTCAAACACAGTTGATTTTTGAACAACACATGTTTAAACTATGCTGGTCCAGATTTTTTCCATGAATATAATACCTGTATTTTCAATTTGCAGATGTTTAAATTAACTATTGTAAAGGAAACGTTGTGTTCCATTAGACATCACAGTACCTGGAGTCAAAGGAACTGGTGTTTGAATCCTTATTCTATCCAAACTGTTTCAGCTTCCTGCCCTTGGGTGAGTCATTCATCAAATTCTGTGATTTTGAGGCAGAGATAGCAGTACATGGATTTGATTTGAAATTCACTCAGCATATTGTTACCACAGCAGTCTTTCAGGTATATTAATACATTCCTGTCATTTTTGAAAGCTTAAAATTGATGAGTGGCATATGTCTTCAGGATACAGTTTGATCTCTTTTTTGTAATCTTTAAGAGCTTTAAACATTCGCTAATCCCATATTCAGCTTGGCCCCTCTCCTAGATTATTCTGAATGATGTTCTTGATGTGCATACACCCTTGAGTTTCTCCATCCCCCCACCCCCCGCCATCCTACCACCCCCACTGCTCTCACAGCTTTTTTTAACATGTAAGAGCAAAGTCGTCATACATATTTACAATAAAATGCAAAATGTGTTTAGGATTTACAGTGTGGGGTTCAAGACCTTTTCTTTTCTTTTTTTTTTTTTAATTTAAAGCATCTGCACAGGTTTAAACTTGAATATTTTTTATTGGAGTTTAGTTCCTTTAGACTGCTGTGTCGATTTCTGTTAGACAGCAAAGTGAATCAGCTAAACATGTACACATATCCCCTCTTTTCTGTTGATATATGACTTTTTTTCTCTTTCTGACTTCACTTTGTATGACAGTCTCCAGGTCCATCCACATCTCCATGAATGACACAATCCTGTTCCCTTTTATGGTTGAGTAATTATCCACTATAATATATGTACCACTCCCCTTTATCCATTTCTCTGTTGATGGCCATTTAGATGGCTTGCTTGCCCTGACTTTTGCAAATAGTGCTGCAATGAACATTGAGGTGCATGTATCTTTTTAAATTATGGTTTCCTCTGTGTATATGGCCAGGAATGGGATTGCTGGAAAGTCCAGACACTAGTAAACTTTTAGAGGAAAACTTAGGCAGAATACTCTTTGACATCAATGGCAGTAAGATCTTTTTAGAGTAATGAAATAAAAACAAAAATAAGCAAATTGGACCTAATTAAACTTAAAAAGTTTTTGCACAGCAAAGGAAATCATAAACAAGACAAAAAGACAGCCCTAGGAATGGCAGAAAATAATGCAAATGAAGTAAATAACAAAGGACTAATCTCCAAAATATACAAACAGATCATGAAGCACAGTATAAAAAGAAAACAGACAATCCAATAAAAAATGGGTGGAAGGGCTAAATAGACATTTTCCCAAAGACATACAGATGGCAAACAAATACATGAAAAGATGCTCAACATCACTAATTATTAGAGAAATATAAATCAAAATTACAATGAGGTATCATCTCAGTCTAGTCAGAATGGCCATCATCAAAAAAAAAAAAAAATCTATAAACAATAAGTGCTGGAAAGAGTGTGGAGAAAAGGGAAACAATTTACTCTGTTGATGGGAGTGTAAATTAATACAGCCACTATGGAGAATAGTATGGAGGTTTCTTAAAAAAACTAAAACTAGAATTAACTTGAACACTTTGATATAGAACACACATTCTCTAGTTCACTACAGTACCTCCTTCTCTTTATTTCTTTCCTCCTGATTCATTTTACTAATTTCCACCTCCTCCTGCTTTTCTGAAATGTATTTATATTTAGGACTGTTAAAGGTATCTAAAACAACTCTTTAGACACAGAGTATAAAATTGAAAAATAAGAATTCTGTATGTTATGATCACTCTAATTCGCATTCCATGATTGACATATGTACTTTGATTGCTAATACAAAATTTCCAACAGTTAAAGGGCATACTTCCCTTTAATATAAGTAAAGGATACAGTGATTTAACTGAAAAGTGAGGTTTGCAATTTTCAGAATTTTCCTAACTTGGTGATCAAAATGTCATACCATTATTGCTACTGCTCTTAATCTTTCTTATTTGGGTGAGGATCTGGTCACATCTTCCAAAAACACTCCCTTTTCCATTTTCTTTTTATTTTGTTCTTTTTTTTTTTTTCTTTTATTATTATTTTTTTTTTCCAGTGGGTTTTGTCATACATTGATATGAATCAGCCATGGATTTACATGTATTCCCAATCCTAATCCCCCCTCCCACCTCCCTCTCCACCCGATTCCTCTGGGTCTTCCCAGTGCACCAGGCCGGAGCACTTGTCTCATGCATCCCACCTGGGCTGGTGATCTGTTTCACCATAGATAGTATACATGCTGTTCTTTTGAAATATCCCACCCTCACATTCTCCCACAAAGTTCAAAAGTCTGTTCTGTATTTCTGTGTCTCTTTTTCTGTTCTGCATATAGGGTTATCGTTATCACCTTTCTAAATTCCATATACATGTGTTAGTATGCTGTAATGTTCTTTATCTTTCTGGCTTACTTCACTCTGTATAAGGGGCTCCAGCTTCATCCATCTCATTAGGACTGGTTCAAATGAATTCTTTTTAATGGCTGAGTAATATTCTATGGTGTATATGTACCACAGCTTCCTTATCCATTCATCTGCTGATGGGCATCTAGGTTGCTTCCATGTCCTGGCTATTATAAACAGTGCTGCGATGAACATTGGGGTGCACGTGTCTCTTTCAGATCTGGTTTCCTCAGTGTGTATGCCCAGAAGTGGGATTGCTGGGTCATATGGCAGTTCTATTTCCAGTTTTTTAAGGAATCTCCACACTGTTTTCCATAGCGGCTGTACTAGTTTGCATTCCCACCAACAGTGTAAGAGGGTTCCCTTTTCTCCACACCCTCTCCAGCATTTATTGCTTGTAGACTTTTGGATAGCAGCCATCCTGACTGGTGTGTAATGGTACCTCATTGTGGTTTTGATTTGCATTTCTCTAATAATGAGTGATGTTGAGCATCTTTTCATGTGTTTGTTAGCCATCTGTATGTCCTCTTTTATAATGCCCACCTCATTCTTTTTTTGCTTTGCAGGAGTTTGCAGCAGATAACAGGTCTGTCTGCACACCAGAAGCCTAACATGCAACATACAAGATTTTTGTGTGTGGTGTGTGTCTTTCTCAGCGAATTTGATAGTTGTGAAGATTATTTCCCTAGACTCACATATTCCCAGACTCTAGCTTCCTTTGATTATAGGCCTCTACAGGTTTTTTTAACATCATTATCATCAACGTTTTTCCTTTTACTGACAGGTTTGCCTAATTTACCCTGCATTCTCTCTCATCATGGTTAACTAGTTCATTAATATCTTCCTTGATAATCCTTCTGTGTATTCTTGCCACCTCTTCTTAATACCTTCTGCTTCTGTTAGGTTCACACCATTTCTATTCTTTATTGAGTCCATCTTTGCAGGAAATATTCCCTTGGTATCTCTAACTTTCTTGAAGTGATCTCTAAACTTTCCCATTCTATTGTTTTCCTCTGTTTCTTTTCATCGATCACTGAGGAAGGCTTTCTTATCTCTCCTTGCTATTCCTTGGAACTCTGCATTCAAATAGGTATATCTTCCTTTTCTCCTTTGCTTTTGGCTTCTCTATTTTCCACAGCTATTTGTAAGGCCTCCTCAGACAACCATTTTGCTTTTTTGCATTTCTTTTTCTTGGGGATGGTTTTGCTCCCTGTTTCCTGTACAATGTCACGAACCTCCATCATAGCTCATCAGGCACTGTGTCTATCAGATCTAGTCCCCTAAATATATTTCTCACTTCTACTGTATAGTCATAAGGGATATGGTTTAGGTCATACCTGAATGGTCTAGTGATTTTTCCCTACTTTCTTCAATTTAAGTCTGAATTTGGCAATTAGGTGTTCATGATCTGAGCCACAGTCAGCTCCCAGACTTTTTTTCTTTCTCCCGACTGTATAGAACTTCTCCATCTTTGACTGCAAATAATATAATCGATCTGATTAAGGTGTTGACCATCTGATGATGTCCATGTGTAGAGTCTTCTCTTGTGTTGTTGGAAGAGGGTGTTTGCTATGACCTGTGTGTTCTCTTGGCAGAACTCTATTAGCATTTGCCCTGCTTCATTCTGTACTCCAAGGTCAAATTTGCCTGTTACTCCAGGTGTTTCTTGGCTTCCTACTTTAGCATTCCAGTCCCCTATAATGAAAAGGACATCTCTTTGTGGTGTTAATTCTAGAAGGTCTTGTAGGTCTTCATAGAACCATTCAACTTGTGCTTCTTCAGTGTTACTCTTTGGGGCATAGTCTTCGATTACTTTGACATTGAATGGTTTGCCTTGGAAACGAACAGAGATCATTCTGTCATTTTTGAGATTGCATCCAAGCACTGCATTTCAGACTCTTTTGTTGACTATCACAGAAAACTAACCAATCTAATCACATGGACCACAGCCTTGTCTAGCTCAATGAAACTATGAGCCATGCCATGTAGGGCCACCCAAGATGGATGGGTCATGGTGGAGAGTTCTGAGAGAATGTGGTCCGCTGGAGAAAGGAATGAGAAACCACTTCAGTATTCCTGCCTTGAAAACCCCATGAACAGTGTGAAAAGGCAAAAAGATAGGACACTGAAAGATGAACTCCCCAGGGCAGTAGGTGCCCAATATGCTACTAGAGATCAGTGAAGAAATAACTCCAGAAAGAATGAAGAGAGAGCCAAAGCAAAAGCAACACCCAGGTGTGGATGTGACTGGTGATAGAAGCAAGGTCTGATGCTGTAAAGAGCAATATTGCATAGGAACCTGGAATGTTAGGTCCATGAATCAAGGCAAATTGGAAGTGATCAAACAGGAGATGGCAAGAGTGAAGGTCAACATTTTAGGAATCAGTGAACTAAAATGGACTGGAATGGGTGAATTTAACTCAGATGACCATTATATCTACTATTTATAATTATTTTATGCTAATTAAATTTTGGTTTTAAGATGTAAAGAATAATGAAATAAAATAGTTCAACATTGTGATTAACACATGAGAAAAAGCAAAAACATAGCCTGCACATAATCCTATACGAAAATCATGTCTATATTTCTCTCCTATTCTTTAAAATTTATTAATAACTGGTACATCTCATGTTGTTGTTCAGTCAGTTGTGTCTGACTCTTTGCGACCCCATGGACTGGAGCATGCCAGCTTCCTTGTCCTTCACTATTTCCCAGAGTTTCTTCATAATCATGTCCATCGAGTTAATGATGCCATCCAGCCATCTCATCCTTTGTTGCCCCTTTCTCCTCCTGCCCTCAATCTTCCCAGCATCAGGGACTTTTTCAGTGAGTTGGCTGTTCCCATCAGGTGGCCAAATTATTGAAACTTAAGCGAGAACATTAGTCTTTCCAATGAATATTCAGGGTCAATTCCTTTAGGATTGACTGGTTTGATCTCTTAGCTATCCAAGGTAATATCAAGCAGCTTCGCCAGCACCACAGTTAGAAAGCATCAATTCTTTGGAACTCATCCTTCTTTATGGTCTAACTGTCACATCCATACGTGACAACTGGGAAAACCACAGCTTTGACTAGACAGACCTTTGTTGGCAAAGTAGTACGTCTGCTTTTTAATATGCTGTCTAGGTTGGTCATAGCTTTTCTTCCAAATAGCAAGTGTCTTTTAATTTCATGGCTGCAGTCACCATCCACAGTGATCGTGGAGCCCAAGAAAATAAAGTCTGTCTCTGTTTCTATTTTTTCTCATCTATCTGCCATGAGATGATGGGATGGGATGCCATGATCTTAGTTTTCTGAATGTTGAGTGTTAAGCCAATTTTTTCACTCTCCTCTTGAACCTTTATCAAGAGGCTCTTTAGTTCATTTTCACTTTCTGCCATAAGCGTGGTGTCAACTGCATATTTGAGATTACTGATATATTTCCCAGCAATCTTGATTCCAGCTTGAACTTCAACCCACCCAGCATTTTATGTGATGTACTTTGCATATAAGTTAAACCTAAGAAATGTGACAATATACAGCCTTGGTGTACTCCTTTCCCTATATGGAACCAGTCCATTGTCCCATGTCCAGTTCTAATTGTCACTTCTTGACCTGCATACAGGTTCCTCAGGAGGCAGGTAAGGTGGTATGGTAGTCCCATCTTTTTAAGAATTTTCCAGTTTGTTGTGATCCACACAAGTCAAAGGCTTAATATAGTCTATGAAGCAGTAGATGTTTTTCTGGAGTCCCTTAGCTTTTTCTGTGGTCCAGGGGATGTTGGCAATTTGATGTCTGATTCCTGTACCTTTTCTAAATCCAGTTTGTACATCTGGAAGTTCTTGTGTCACATACTGTTGAAGCCTAGCTTGAAGCATTTTGAGCATTTCCTTTCTAGCATGTGAAATAAATGCAGTTGTGCAGTAGTTTGAACATTTTTGTCATTGCCCTTCTTTGAGATTGGAATGAAAACTGACCCTTGCCCTTCCTGAGACCACTACTGCATTTTCCAGATTCATTAACATATTGAGTGCAGCACTTTAGCAGCAGCATCTTTTAGCATTTGAAATAGCTCAGCTGGAATTCCATCACCTCCACTAGCTTTGCTTATAGTGATGCTTCCTAAGCCCACTTGACTTCACACTCCAGATGTCTGGCTCTAGGTGAGTGATCACACCATCGTGGTTATCTGGTTCATTAATATATTTCTTGTATAATCCTTCTGTGTATTCTTGCCACCTCTTCTTAATATCTTCTGCTTCTGTTAGATCCATACCATGTCTGTCATTTATTGTGCCCAACTTTGCATGAAATGTTCCCTTGGTATCTCTAATTTTCTTGAAGAGATTTCTAGTCTTTTCCATTCTATTGTTTCCCTCAATTTTTTTTTTCTTTTTTGCATTTTCACTTAAGAAGGCTTTCTTATCTCTCCTTGCTATTTTTTAGAACTCTGCATTCAAATGGCATATCTTTCCCTTTCTCTTTTGCTTTTCACTTCTATCTTTTCTCAGCTTAACTTATAATGCCTCCTCAGACAATCATTTTATCTTTCTTTTTCTTGTGGATGGCTTTGTTCACCACCTCCTCTACAAAGTTCCAAACCTCTGCCCATAGTTCTTCATGCACTCTGCCTATCAGATCTAATCCTTTGAATCTATTTATCATTTCCACTGCAAAATCATAAGAAATTTGATTTAGGTCATACTTAAATGGCTAAGTGGTTTTCCCTACTTTCTGCAATTTAAGTTTGAATTTTGCAACAAGGAGTTCACAGTCTGAGCCAAAGTCCATTCCCACTCTTGTTTTTGCTAATAGGATAGAGCTCTCCATCTTTGGCTGAAAAGAGTGTAGTCAGTCTGAATTTGTTATTGATCATCTGGTGTTGTCTATGTGAAAAGTCACCTCTTGTGCTGTTGCAAGTGGGTATTTGCTATGACCAGTGCATTCTTGTGGCAAAACTCTGTGAGAATTGGCCCTGCTTCATTTTGTTCTCCAAGATCAAACTTGCCTGTTACTCCAAGAATCTCTTGAGTTCCTATATTTGCATTCTAATCCCCTATGATGAAAAGGTCATCTTTCTTTGGTGTTAGTTCTAGGTCTTGTAGGTCTTCATAGAACCATTCATCTCATGGAGACCTCTACATTACAATTCAAACAAACTTCAAAAGCATACTGAGGACTTCCCAGAGCCTGGTCACTTGTGTCTAGGAGCATTTCTTATGACCACAAAACCTGCAAAGAAACCCTAAGAATTTGGTTTTCTAATGGGGATTTATTAAGGGAACTATAGTTTATCAAGTAAATTAAACAAACTCATCTTCATGAATATATGAATCAGGAGATACTGAAAAAAAATCCTGTGGGGCCATTTATTATATTGTTCTTGGTTATTTGTTTTGCTTTCCTAGAAGCATGCAAGATAGAGTGTCCTTTATTCTGTGCATAAGCATTATTTTTGTAACATTCACCAGTTACTACATTGGGAATAATTAGTAGAAGCTATTATCTTCCTAATTAATTAATGCAAAAAATGTGCTACAATGTGCTGTAAAAGCACTTATAAATCCTTGCATACATTTAAATTTTTCAAATGCTCTCTAAAGGACAAATTTTTTATATGATTTATATTCCTCTAAACTATGTAAAGTATTTTACAATAGTTTAATGACATTAAAATGCTAATTAATGATACTTAACAGAAATCAAGGGCTTTCACATGATGGGCTCAAAGTGGTAGGAAACCAGCTAACTTATTAGAACATTGCAACTCTAATTTAAAACGGTGTCCCATGTTCTTTAACAAATTATTTTTAAACATAACTTGGGAAGAGTTAGGCAATGATGAATATAAAATAAACTTGCTAAAGTTTTCTATCACTAAGAATGAAAGTTTTAGAAAAATAGGGGAAAGAGAAGTATCATTTGCCTGTCATTCAAACACCCAAAACAAGTTTTTTTTTTATGTCTCTGATAATTAATTACCATTTTGTTTTGATAACACATGATGTGTTTGAAAGAGAGGTTTTCTATGATGTAACAACGAAATAGCAGTTACAAATAACATTCAAAGTATCTGCCATCAGCGATTTTTCACTTATTTTCTAAAAATTAATCTTTTCAATAAACCATGCCAATTGAAGCTAACTATGAGTGTAAATACTCATAACAATAGGTAATTGGAGATATATATATATATATATATATATATATATATATATATGAATATTAAAAATGCAAGTGTATTGTAATAATAGATAATTGACTTAGGGTAAGAAGAAATGATTTAAACTGCTTACCAATTCCATGACTTTGAGCAAGAAATATAATGCCTCTGTTCTTTGAGTTTGTGATCTTCAAAGTACAATAAAGATTAGCTGAGTTTGAATGCAGATATGTTGGCTAATGATATGCCATGGGTAAAATCAATCTGGGCATCACAAATAGCTACACAAAGTAAAATATTTTACCTATAATTTTTAAGAGACTGTATGAACTTATAAGTGTTATTAGATTATAGCTAAATAATCTTGACCATTAAAAAAAATTATTGAGATTATTTTTTGAAAGAAGTTTTAGGTTGATAGAATGATTGGGAAGAAGTTACAGTGATTTCCCATATAGCATTTGCCCCTCACATGCATAGCCTCTTTCATTACCTATATCCCCACCAGGGGGGTACCTTTGTTACAATTAATATATTATCCATTATTCACAACATTAGCATATATAATTACCCAAAGTCCATAGCTTACTATAGCTTACCATAGGTCTGCTTCTAGTGTTGTCTCTTCCATCGGTCTGGGCACGTATTTACCATAGCATTGCACAGAACATTTTCACTGCCCCAGATATGCTCTGTGCTCTACTTACTCATCCCCTACCCCTGAAACGATGGCAACAACTGGTCTTTTTACTGTCTTCATGGTTTTGTTTTTTCAAGAATATCATGTGGTTGGAATCATATGGTATATAGAATTTTCATTTAGATTTCTTTCACTTAGTAATATCCACTTCAAATTCCTCTATATCTTTTCACGGTTTAATCACTAATTTATTTCTTCTGCTGGATAATATTCTATTATCTAGATGTACCACCGTTAATTTATGCACTCACCTGTTGAAGGATATCTTGATTATTTCCAAGTTCTTGTCAGTTATGAATACAGTTGCTCTAAGCATTCATGTGCAGGTGTTTTGTGATATAAGTTTTCAAATAACTTACATAAATAGCAAAGTGTATGATTTCTGGATTACATGGAAGAGTATGTTAATTTTTCAAGAAACCTCCAAATTGTCTTCCAAAATGGCTGTAATTTTACGTTTCCATGAGCGGTGAGTTACTGCTGTTCCACATCCTTGCCAGCATTTGGTGTTATCAGTGCTCTGGATTTTTGGCCATTCTAGTAGTGGCATCTCTTTAATTTGTATTTTTCTAGTAACTATAATTGGATATATTATTATATGCTTATTTCACATCTATCTGTGTATTTCTTTAGTGAGGTGTATGTTAAGGTCTTTGGTCCATTTTTCAATAGAGTTGTTTGATTTCTTATTGCTGAGTATTAAGAGGTATATATTTTGAGAGCAGTATTTTACCAGATATATGTTTTGAAAAAGAAGTGTTCTCCTACTCTGAAGTGTGTTCTCTTATTCCATTGACATTGTCTTGACAGACGTTTTAAATTTTAATGAAATCCAGCTTATCAATTATTTCTTCCATGAGTCATGACTTTTTGTTGTTGTATCTAAAAAGTTATCACATACCCAAGGTCATCTAGGTTTCCTACTTTGTCATCTTTGTTGTCTTCTAGGAGTTTTATAGTGTTGCGTTTTACACTGAGTTCTGTGATCTGTTTTGAGTTCATTTTTATGAAGGGTGTAAGGTTCAGGGTGTGTTCAGGTTAGACTTTTAGTTTAATTTTATCTTTTAATTGAAATATAATTGTTTACAATACTGTATTAGCTTCTGCTGTACCACTATGTGAATCAGCTATGTTGTTGTTCAGTTGCTCAGTCGTATCCAACTCTTCTCAACCCCATGGACTGCAGCATGCCAGCTCATAACTACACATATATTCCCTTCCTTATCAGCTATAAGTATACACATTCCCTTTATTCTTGTCTCTCCCGCCCCCTCCTTCCTTAGATTCATTTTTACATGTGAATGCCCAATTGTTTCAACACCATTTATTGAAAAGGCTATCGTTGCTTCATTGTGTGGCCTTTGGTCTTTTATTAAATATCTGTTGATTACATTTGTGTTGTTATGTTGGGATGATATTATATGATTTATGACAAGAAATACAAATTTGTTGCTTGTTCACTCTCCTGGTCCTTAATTCTTAAAATTCTTGTAGTTTTCTACGTAAGTCATAAGGACAGCTGTTGTTATATTTAGTTTTATTCACTGTTCCTAGAGTATCTCCAAAGTCATAGTCCTTTCAGCCACACCTGAGCTTATGTCATGAGATGACTTTTAAAAAGAATCATAGCGTGGTAGTTGGTTGCCAGGGAGCCAACCATGTAATGAGAGGGTTGGAACTTTCAGTCTCATCTCAGACCTCAGGAAAAGGACAGGGGCTGGGAGTTTAATCAATCATCCAGGGATCAATGATTTAATCAGTCATGCCTCCATAATATTGTTGTTGTTGTTCTGTCTCTAAATCATGTCTGACTCTGCAACCCCATGGACTGCAGCACACCAGGCTCTTTCTTCCACTATCTCCTGGAGTTTGCTCAAATTCACGTCCCTTGTGTTGGTGGTGCTATCTAACCATCTCATCCTCTGTTGCCCCCTTCTCCTCCTACCCTCAATCTTTCCCGGCATCAGGGTCTTTTCCAAAGAGTCAGTTCTTTGCATCAGGTGGCCACAATATTGGAGCTTCAGCTTCAGCATCAGTCCTTCCAATGAATATTCAGGGTTTATTTCCTTTAAGGGTTTATTTCCTTGGATGATTTGATTCGTTTCATCTCCTTGCGATCCAAGGGATTCTGAAGAGTCTTCGCCTTGCTTTCTTCATGAGTCAACATAATGAAGCCTCCATAAAAACCAAAAAGATAATGTTCAGAAATCTTCTAAGTTGGTGCACACATGGAGATGCAGGGAGAGTATCACGTGCCCCCAAGAACAAGGGAGTGTTAGTCCTTTCTCCCTTACCTTCCCTTGTGCATCTCTTCCCTCTGACTGTTCATGGGTCATATCCTTTTGATAATAAACCAGCAATCTAGTAAGCAAATGGTTACTTGAGTTCTCTGAGCCACGTTAGCAATTTAATCCAAGGAAGGGAGTCTTAGTAACCTCTGATTTATAACCAATTTGTTAGAAGTGCAAATAACTCCTGGACTTGTAATTGGCATTTGAAGTGGAGAGGGTACAATCTTAGGGAATGAGCCTTTCACTTGAGATCTGATACTAACTCTAGGTAGATAATTTCAGAACTAAATTGAATTGTAGGATGCTAGCTGCAGTTGCAGAATTTCTTGGTGTGGAAAACTACTTTCAAAAATAGTTGGTGTCCAGAAGTGTCAGAAATTTAGTAGTTGACAGTAGAAGAGACTCAGGAGAACTGTTATTTTCTCTTCAGTGGATCTACTTCTGGGATGTTTATTTTATTTCATTGGTCTATTTGACTCCTTTTCCCCCAAAGTCATACTGTCGTGATTATTGTGGCTTAATAGTAAGTCTTAAAGTCAAATAGTGTCATTTCTCCAAATTTGTTCTCCTTCAATATTATGTTGACTGTTCTTTATCTTATGCCTCTCCATGTAACTCTTAGAATCAGTTTGTTGACATCCAAAAAATAGCTTTGGGATTTTCACTGAGATTATAATGAACCTATAGATCTTATTAGGAAGAACTGATGCTTTGATATTATAGAATATTCCTATCAATGAACATGGAGTATTTCTCAATTCACATTGTTTTCCTTTTCAGTAAGACATATGGTATTGGACAGGTTTGATACCTATACCAGTATTTAGATTTGGCACATGTTCTCTTTAACTGTTTTTTTTTTTTTTTTACTAGAGTATAGTTATTTGCAATGTTATGTTAGATGTACAGCATAACAGATGTACAGCAAGGTGAATTAGTTATACATATACATATATCCAGGCTTCCCAGTGGTGCTAGTGGTAAAGAACCTACCTGCCAATGCAGAATAAGAGGTGGATTCAATCCCTGTGAAAGGAAGATCCACTGGAGAGGGGGATGAGAGCCCACTCCAGTATTCTCACCTGGATAATCCCATGGACAGAGAGCCTGGTGCTACATTCCACATGGTTGGACACAACTAAAGTGATTTAGCACATACATGCATCCATATCCACTCTTTTTTAGATTCTTTTCCCATATAGGCCATTATAGAGTATTGAGCAGAGTTCCCTATGCTTTCCATAAGTCTTTATTAGTTAAATATTTTGTATATAGTAGTATGTATATGTCCCTGGAGTAGGAAATGACAGCCCACTCTAGTATTCTTGCCTGGAAAATTCAATGGAAAGAGGAGCCTGGCAGGCTATGGTCCATGGGGTTACAAAGAGTTGGACACAGCTGAGCAACTGAGTCTATGTACATGTCATTCCCAATCTTTCAATTTATCCCTTCCCGCCATCCTCTTGTAGTTATAAGTTTGCTTTCTACATCTGTAACTATTTCTCTCTTGTAGATAGGTTCATTTGTATCCTTTTTTTTTTTTAGATTCCACATGCAAGAGATTCATGTGATATTTATCTTTCTCCATCTGGTTTACTTCTCAGTGTGATAATCTCTACATCCATCCATATTGCTGCAAATTGTTGGGGTCCTTTAAAGGACCAGAACCTGGTGGTACGGAGTCGACGATAAGAAAGTGAAAGAGAGAAAGAGGCTGATATCCCTTGGTTTACGCAGAGGACCAATAAAGTCCTTGATACAGAACTTGCATCGCTCACGAAGGCACCAGGCACCCTCTCAAGGGGGTCTTAGAAGCCCGGGCAGAAAAGTGAGCACGACAGGTCTCCACGCTCCAGAGAGTCAGCCAGAATAAGAGAGAGAGAGAGAAAGAGAGAGAGAGAGAGAGAGAAAAGACCCGAGGACCTAAGCTCTGATGAAGCAAAGGTGCTTTAATGATTTTTCTATGAGTATATATAGGCTGCAGTACAAGAAACTTCTTTCGGGAATGATAGAGATCAGAAAACCCAACATACAGCAACCGTTACTAAGGGAACAAGGGGTAATGTTAGTCACAAGGTCAGGAGACAATCCATATCTCAAGAAAGGGGAAGGAGACTAAGCTGTTTTGTCCTAAGGAGAATGTTTACTAAAGGAGACTCATGCTTGCCTCACACAATAACCTCAGTCCCTGGGAGCAGCGTGCTGTTCCGCTTGAAGAGGGACAAAGGACTCATGAGAGACAGCATGTAGGAATCCTCCCGTCAAACATTCCCTGACAGCAAATGACATTATTTTGCTCTTTTTTTAACAACTGAGTACTATTCCATTGTATGTATATACTGCATCTTTATCCATTTCTCTGTTCATGGACACTTAGGTTGCTTCCATGATATTTGCAAATGAAGAAACCAAGAAGCAATTAATCTCCAAAATATACTAACAGCTCATGCAGCTCAATATCAATAAACAAACAAACAAACAAACAACCCAATTAAAAAATGGGCAGAAGACCTAAATGGACAATGTCTATTGGAGAAAGAAGACATACAGATGGCTAAAAGATGCTCAGTCCACTGATTATTAGAGAAATGTATGTGAAAACTATAATGAGGTACCACATCAGCAGTCAGAATGGCCATTATTGATGGTTTTATTTATTTATTTTTTCAGCTGGCCCCAAACAATTCAAATGTAGGACCATATATTTTTTAAATTAAGTAACATTTATGTTGATTGTTTACTGTAATTCAGAGGCCTATTAACTTAGAACCTATGCTATTTGGCCAATTTCCATTACTTCCATTTGAAATTATTTACAATTGAGTGCAACTGCAATACATACTCTAGTGTGTAGCTTATTATTTCAGTGGATGCAAAATCAATATTTTCTGTAGTAAATCTGATCTAAATTAAATTGTTGGAGCTACTTGATTTGATAAATATCAGAATCATCTCAAATAATTTAAAAAATAAGTTGCCTTTTGTGTATATGTTGACTTACTATGTTTTATTTTTAAAGCCTTTTGGGGATGTTTATGAGTTAAAATGTTCTCTGGATATGATATTTTCAAGGTGACAAACTTTAGATGAAATACTCACTTTTCCTGATTGGTCTATTCCTTCTTTGAGAGTGGTGATAATCTTTATTTTTTTAAATTGACCTTAGGATAAAGGTCAGGTTGGTCAGTCAGTCTTAAAAAATTTGGTTTCGATGAAAATATCCTACTGTTATTGAATGAAAATACTTTGCTTATGTCAGGTCAATTTCTATACTAAATTTCCAACATATCCTGCTCATTCCCTTTAATGTTATGTAAAATTAGTTTAAATAATTTTTAAGTCTTTTTTATCTGAAGTAAGATTTTAAAATCATGCAATAAATAAAGGATATATATATAAAGTAATCTCAGGCATTTTTAGGTACATAGACTATATATTATATATATTCATATATTTAATATTGTTGTTGTTTAGTCACTAAGTCCTGGTCGACTCTTTGTGACTCCATGGATTGTAGCCTGCCATGCTCCTCTGTCCATGGGATTTCCCAGACAAGAATATTGCTGCTGCTGCTAAGTCACTTCAGTCATGTCCGACTCTGTGCGACCCCATAGATGGCAGCCCACCAGGCTCCCCCATCCCTGGGATTCTCCAGGCGAGAACACTGGAGTGGATTGCCATCTCCTTCTCCAATGCATGAAAGTGAAAAGTGAAAGTGAAGTCACTCAGTTGTGTCCGACTCTTTGCGACCCCACAGACTGCACCCTACCAGGCTCCTCCCTCCATGGGATTTTCCAGGCAAGAGTACTGGACTGGAGTGCCATTGCCTTCTCCAACTGAGCCACCTAGGAAGCCCATATTTAAGATAGGATGTTAAATCTTTTTTTTTTTTTTTAATTAAAATTTAAGTAGTAAATAAAGTTTTTCTAAAAGTTATTATGTAATGTATTTGGGAGGAATGCTGTCATGATTGCAAGTAGCAATAGCTTCTAGAAATAGTTCTGTTTCCTTAGCCACTTACTCTCTCCATGGAAACTGTCAGGATATCTCCTTAAAAACTTGTTTCACTTCTCTGTCTACCTTTTTTTCCTCATCAGCAATGTTTCTTCCTATTTCACAGAGAAAACAGATATCTTGTGTAACTAAAACTTCCTTCCACTAACCTACTGCAGGAGATGTCCTAAATTGAAAAATCATTATGTAAATAACTCTGATTAAAACCCTTGAATTGTGACTCTTTATGGGTATAGGATTGTTGCATGTGCTGTGGACGGAATCATGCAAAACATGTTCCAACTACCTTGCTTGTCTTTATTGAAGAAGCTGCGTCATTGAATGTTAAGATGCCATCTCTTTCTCAGGTAAATATCAATGCCATGCTTTTCTGGCCCGTGAGATATAGGAAAATCACAGGGTAGAAACAATGCTTCCTCCCTTCTAAATTGAAGATCAGATTTCTGAATAGAGGAGAATGTTTTCAGCCCATCTCCCACAGGTTTTAAAGTGTCCCTGGTATTGAGCTGGTGTATTTCTATGCTATATCACACTACAGTCACATTAACTACAGAAAGTTGAGATACTCTTACTTCAGGTTTACATTTGAGAAACTATATATTTGAAAAGAAGCTAATAACTGGCTCAAGGACAGTCAATTAATAAGTAATGAATTTGGCAACACATACTCATAACAATATGACTCTAAAATTCATATATATAAATATTCTTCAAGTCAATGATAATTTACTAGTCATTTCATGACTTGTCCGTTTATACATTCCTCAGTATTCTTCTGACATCTCTCACTCTTACATTCTTTTTTTTAATTAATTAATTCATTTTAATTGGATGATAATTAGTTTACAATACTGTAGCGGTTTTTGCCATACACTGACATGAATCAGCCATGGGTGTACAAGCGTTCCCCATCCTGAGCCCCCCTCTCACCTTCCTCCCCATCCCTTCCCTCAGGGTCGTCCCATTCTCTTACCTTCTTAACATCTCTCTCTCCTCTATTTTTAAACAGTATTTGCATATCTCTTCTTTCCTTTAATAAACCTACACTCTCTTATTTTTTGATTTGCAGATAATCATTGTTCTTCCTCAACTCTTCCCTCTCCCTCTGGTAAATATCCTGTTGGGTTGCAAAGTGCCTTTACAGTTGCTTACCTGCCTTTGCTTTGTACTCTCATATATTCTAGCACAGGGGCTTCCTGAATCGTGCTTGTTGTTCAGTCACTTAGTCATGTCTGATCTTTGTGAGACAATGGACTGCAGCAGGCCAGGCTTCCCTGTCCTTCACTATCTCCCAGAGTTGCTCAAACTCATATCCATTGAGTAGATGATGCCATCAAAGCATCTCATCCTCTCTCACCCTCCCTCCCCCTGCCCTCAATGTTTCCCAGCAACAGGGTCTTATCCAGTGAGTTGATTCTTTGCATCAGGTGGCCAAAGTATTGGAACTTCAGCTTTAGCATCAATCCTTCCAATGAATATTCAGGGTTGATTTCCTTTAGGATTGACTTTAGGTTGGATCCCTTAGATTGGATCTCCTTCCAGTCCAAGGGACTCTCGGAAGTCTTCTCCAACATCACAGTTTGAAAGCATCAATTTTCTGTGATCAGCTTTCTTTATGGTCCAAATCTCATATCCATACATGACTACTGGAAAAATTATAAATTTGACTAGATGGACCTTTGTTGGCAAACTGATGTATCTGCTTTTTAATATGCCGTCTAGGTTGGCCGTAGCTTTTCTTCCCAGGAGCAAGCATCTTTTAATTTCATGGCTACAGTTACTGTCTGTGGTGATTTTGGAGCCTAAGAAAATAAGGCCTGTCATTGTTTCTATTTTTCCCCCATCTATTTACCATTAAGTGATGGGATCACATGCCATGATCTTAGTTTTTTTTTTTTTTTTTTTTTTTTTTCTGAATCTTAAGTTTTAGGCCAGCTTTTTCGCTCTCTTCTTTGACCTTCATCTAGAGGCTCTTTAGTTCCTCTGCCATAATAGTGGTGTCATCTGCATATATGAGGTTATTGATATTTCTCCCAGCAATTTTGATGTTCCACCCAGCCTGGCTTTTTGCATGATGTACTCTGCATATAAATTACATAAGCAGGATGACAACATACAGCCTTGATGTACTCCTTTCCCAATTTAGAACCAGTCCATTGTTCCATGTCTAGTTCTAACTGTTGCTTCTTGACCTGCATACAGGTTTCTCAGGAGGCAGGTAAGCTGGTCTGGTATTCCCATCTGTTGAAGAATTTTCCACAGTTTGTTATAATCCACACTTTCAAAAACTTTAGCATATTCAATGAAGCAGAGGTAGATATTTTTTTTTCTGGAATTCCCTTGCCTTTTCTATGATCCAAAGGATCTTGGCAATTTGGTCTCTGTTTCCTTTGCCTTTTCTAAATCAACCTTGTACATCTGGAAGTTCTTAGTTGACATACTGTTGAAGCCTAGCTTGAGGTATTTTGAGCATTACCTTGCTAGTATGTGAAATGAATGCAATTGTGGGGTAGTTTGAACATTCTTTGACATTGCCCTTATTTGGTATTGGAATGAAAATTTACATTATCCAGTACTGTGGCCACTGCTGAGTTTTATAAATTTGCTGGCATATTGAGTGCAGCATTTTCACAGCATCATCTTTTAGGAATTTAAATAGTTCAGCTGGAATTCCATAACCCCACTGGCTTTATTCATATGAATGATTCCTAAGGCCCACTGAACTTCACACTCCGCATGTCTGGCTCTAGGTAAGTGATCACTCCATCATAGTTACCCGGGCCATTAAGACTTTTTTTTTTTATAGTACCTCTGTATATTCTTGTCACCTCTCCTTAATATGTTCTGCTTCTGTTAAGTCCATATTATTTCTGTCCTTTATTTTGCCCATCTTTTCATGAAATATTCCCTTGGTATCTAATTTTCGTAAAAAGATCTCTAGTCTTTTCCATTCTATTGTTTTCCTCTTTTTCTTTGCATTGTTCTCTTAAGGCATTCTTATCTCTCCTCGCTATTCTCTGGATCTCTGCATTCAGTTCAGTATATCTTTCCCTTTCTCCTTTGCCTTTCACTTCTCTTGCCTTCACCTCCTCAAACAACCATTTGCCTTCTTTCATTTCTTTTTCTTTGGGATGGTTTTGGTCACCACCTCCTGTACAATGTTATAAACTTCCATCCATAGTTCTTCAGACACTAACATACATAATCCCTTGAATCTATTTGTCTTTTCCACTGTGTAATCTTAAAGGGTTTGATTTAGGTCAAACTTGAATGGTCTACTGGTTTTCCCTACTCTCTTGAAGTCTGAATTTTGCAATAAGGGGTTCATGATCTGAGCCACAGTCCAAGCAGAAACCAAGGCCAGTTGTGGATGTGTCTGGTGGTAAAAGTAAAGTTCAATGTTGTAAAGAACAAAGTTGCATAGGAACCTAAAATATCAGGTCCATAAATCAGGTAAATTGAAAGTGGTCAAACAGGAGATGGCAACAGTTAACATTGACATTTTAGAAATTAATGAACTAAAATGGATGGGAATGGGCAAATTTAATCTGATGACCATTATATCTACCAAGGTAAGCAAGAATCCCTTAGAAGAAATGGAATAGCCTTCATAGTAAACAAGAGTCCAAAATGCAGTACTTGGGTACAATCTCAAAAATGCCAGGTGATGCCAGAGGTAAAGAATCTGCTTGCCAGTGCAGGAGATGGAAGAGATCTGAGTTTGATCTGTGGGTTGGGAAAATCCCTGGATTAGGAAGTGGCACCCCAGAACAGTATTCTTTAGTATCTGAGCATAGCATAGCAATATTCTAATATGTCTCCTATCATTCTAATTATTATTGAAAAATTATTTTATGTCGAAATTTAAGATGCTGCCTCTGACACTATAGATTATGAGCTCTATATCACCATTGTTGTATCCCAAATTCTTGGCTCATAGGAGTGAAGAAAAATAGATTATCTCAGAGGGAAGAAAACTGCAATCTAGAAATTTAAGATTTAATCCCTAACTGAGGTAGTAACAAGACATTTCGTCATTTTTCTCATGTATAAGTATATTAAATAGATTGGCTCAAATTTTCCATTTCCTTTCCAAAGTCCTGTATTGATAGCACTATTTAATTGAAAGTGAAAGTGAGTCACCCAGTCGTTTCCGATTCTTTGTGACCCTATGGACTGTATAGATAATAAAAGTACTATAACATTTAACATGTCACACTGTTTGAGATAAAATTTATTTTAATACACTGACATCCAAAGCAAGTCAATGGGATATATCTAGAGTGATTGTCTTTCTCAAGAACATCATGGATCTAGTTCTAAATCAATATAAATAGAGATAAGTAGAGAGATACATAGATGCATATTACTGTATGTGTATATATATGTGTGTGTGTATAGTGTTATCTATATAACAGCTCTGCAAAACTTGAACTACATAATTTGTAGGAACTAGAAAATTAAAAATAAACTACATAAATTATTTGAATCTTTAATATTTACAAATTAAACGCAAACAAAAGTAAAAGCCAGCATGGCTTAAAGTTGAAAATACAATTAATACTTTTGTCATAGTACTACATTTAACCAAATGGAAAGTTTAAATAAAATGGGTTAATCACAGCTTAAAAAACCCCTTTACAAAAACCAAAATTAAAAAAAAAAATTCCAGAGTTTTTATACTTTTTCAATTTAAACATTAATTAACATGAAGAAAATTTGTTTTTATACTGCCTAGAGTCAAGTTTAAGTTGAATTTCACCACCCAAATCATTATTTTTTAATGAAATGAGTAAAAGTTTTATAATATTTTTACATGTAGAAATTCATTTCTATATTAAGCTGATTAAAAACTAAGTGGGCCACATAAAATTACTTTTATGCAAAGGATTAGAGTATTTTGAGTAAATAATGTTAATTATAAAGTTAGATTTCAGTTTGCTAGAAATGTTTTACATTTATACAAAATTTAATAATTTTACTAGTATCACATGTTACTTGAAATGTCACTCTATGAAATTTAAGACATGGTGTGTGATTTAGGTGTATCCCTTGCTTTATGTAAACATTACATGCCTCATAGAGACACTAGAAAGTAGTCTTAATGTACTTTTGTATCATGGTCCCTGTAATACATCCTCAAGGAAATCATGAAAGTCATCATATTTTAGCAATAATAAAAGATGAAGCTTAATGACAAAAAGTATCTTAGAAGCCTATGTGATGAAAAATAACTATTTTGTAACTTTAATACAGGATAATTTGTTATCACTCAGGGGGAAAAAAGTGTAGTTTATTTATATTGTTTGGATATATCTCAGTTAAATTTTCAGGATTGCCCTTTATTATTTAGGTGACCCTAAGCAGATTCTTAAAACTTTCTGATCATCAGCATTTTTTGTTTTGTTTTATTTTAATTTGTGTAGGGGGAGACTTTTAGGTGAAAGAATATATAGAAAACGTTTACCACAGTAGAAAGCTTAAGCTGAACCTTCACAACTAACACAGGGATACAAGCCAACAAAACAGACTAGACCACATGAATTTGATCAAATCACATTTTTTTTTTTCCTACTTGGCTTTTGTTTCTGAGTCCTAAAAAAATGTCTACCACAGTATCTGTTGATAGCAGCAGACAAGTTTCTGAATCCAAGCTTATACTACTTGCTGCATGCAAGAGAATTCAGCACTTTTAAATTATCTTATCACCATAATTTCTCCATTTAATGATTGCTTTGTGCATGTATTTGTGTAAGTTCCTTCAAATATTGTTAGAATGACAAAACATTTAACTTTAAAAATATTTTAACAACAAATAAATGAAGCATTTTATTCTTTATAAAGCCCAGTATTACAACATAATATTCATAGTAATTATGATTCTTTAGGTCAAAAATACACGATATTAATATTAAGTATTTTTTCTTTGTTTACATTCTTTTTTAAATGGTTTAATAAACAGATTGAAAAACCATTAAATTTAAAAAGTGTGGCATAACTCATAAACAAAAAATGTGATAAACAAATATTTAACAATATATGTGAGTACAAACAACCTGACAATATATATGAGTACAACATATATGTGAGTACATGAACCGTGAACTTCCAATTGTTCAAACTGGTTTTAGAAAAGGCAGAGGAACCAGAGAACAAATTGCCAACATCAGCTGGATCATCAAAAAAACTAGAGAGTTCCAGAAAAACATCTGTTTCTGCTTTATTGACTATGACAAAGCCTTTCACTGTGTGGATCACAATAAACTGGAAAATTCTTCAAGAGATGGGAATGCCAGACCACCTGACCTGCCTCTTGAGAAATCTGTATGAAGGTCAGGAAGCAATAGGTAGAACTGGACATGGAACAACAGACTGGTTCCAAATAGGAAAAGGAGTACATCAAGGCTGTATATTGTCACCCTGCTTATTTAAATTATATGCAGAGTACATCATGAGAAATGCTGGGCTGGAAGAAGCACAAGCTGGAATCAAGATTGCCAGGAGAAATATCAATAACCTCAGATATGCAGATGACACCACCTTTATGACAGAAAATGAAGAAGAACTAAATAGCCTCTTGATGAAAGTGAAAGAGGAGAGTGAAAAAGTTGGCTTAAATCTCAACATTCAGAAAACCAAGATCATGGCATCTGGTCCCACCACTTCATGGCAAATAGATGGAGAAACAGTGGAAAGAGTGGCAGAATTTATTTTTTTGGGCTCCAAAATCATTGCAGATGGTGACTGCAGAAATGAAATTAAATGACACTTACTCATTGGAAAATAAGTTATAACCAACATTTATAGCATATGAAAAAGCAGAGACATTACTTTGCCAACAAAGGTCCGTCTAGTCAAAGTTATGATTTTTCCAGTAGTCATGTATGGATGTGAGAGTTGAACTATAAAGAAAGCTGAGTGCTGAAAAATTGATGCTTTTGAACTGTGGTGCTGGAGAAGACTCTTGAGAGTCCCTTGGACTGCAAGGAGATCCAACCAGTCCATCCTAAAGGAGATCAGTCCTGAATATTCATTGGAAGGAATGATGCTGAAGCTGAAACTCCAATACTTTGGCCACCTGATGTGAAGAGCTTACTCATTGGAAAAGACCCTGATGCTGGGAAAGATTGAAGGTGGGAGAAAGGGACGACAGAGGATGAGATGGTTGGATGGCATCACCAACTCAGTGGGCATGAGTTTGAGTAAACTCTGGAAGTTGGTGATGGACAGGGAGGCCTGGCATGCTGTAGTCCATGGTGTTGCAAAGAGTTGGACATGACTGAGAGACTGAACTGAACTGAACTGAACAAACAACTTGGAAACAAAATTACATATAGACCTCATATGAAGATAATCAGTTGTGGAACTGAGACCTAATTTCATTCCCTTCCTAAATCAAGTTAGAACATTGGAAAGCAGCTTCAGCTTAATAGCTTAAAAATTATACTGACAATATTATATAAACTTATTTTCAAATCTATAATAACCATGCTTCATAATAAGAACTGGCCATTTATGACTGACATGGAATACAAGAAGCATATATATATATGAATTTCATCATATATGAATATCATCATTAATTTCATCAAACTACTTTTTTCTTTTTGGCTTCATTTCTGATGTTTAAAATGTTTTTATTTTACTTTTTATTTAAAAAACATTTTCTATAGTGAAACAGATCACCAGCCCAGGTTGGATGCATGAGAAATGTGCTCAGGCCTGGTGCACTGGGAAGACTCAGAGGGATTGGGTAGAGAAGGAGGTGGGAGGGGGGATCGGGATGGGGAATACATGTAAATCCATGGGATTTATGTCAATGTATGACAAAACCCACTACAATATTGTAAAGTAATCAGCCTCCAACTAATAAACATAAATGAAAAAATAAAATAAAATAAACTTTTTCTCTACTGAATTCCAAACTACTTCTACTATCTTCATTTTACAAATAAGAAACTTAAGAAACAGGGAAATTAAACAAAAAGGCATAATAGGAATGATGTTTATATTCTAGCTGTGAGTAAATATCATTTCTTACACCTTAGAGTTTTTTTAAGCTTTCACATACTATGCTGTTTTTGTTACAAAAAGTCTCACTTATTTTACTCACTAACCACCTTACTGCTTTGTTTCAGTAAATATCATTTTTTGTCCATGCACCTGTATTCTCTATCCAATGGAAGTATTTAATATACAATAGCTGTCTTTCAATAGTATGGAATATGAACTAAATATTGTGGTATGTTTAATTTTTTCATGTTCATAAAATCCAAGGCTACTAAACAAATATGTGGAGATTATTTAAATTGTTTTATTAGTAAACATCTGAAGATTCTCCAATTACTAGTTATGTATTATTAACTGAAAATTAAGAGCCTACAACAGTCTTCTGCACATTGTACTGGTATAAGTATATATTGAGTACTACCAACTGTTAAAACATTTATTTTTTGCATTACATATTAACAGACTCCTTTAATAATAATATTTGTTTTCAAAAGAGAAAGCTCCTCCCAATTTAGATTTGCTTTATTTTATCAGAAATAAATCTTCACTTTGGATAATAGAACAAAATTAAACTTGAAGCTTAAATTCAATAACTGTTTCATCTATATTTTTATTTTATTCATTTATATATATCATGGAATTTTTCTTTATGTTTTTACTGTATGCCTCCTTGGTTTTCCTAAAGAAAAAAAAGTGTAAAAATTCTAAATGAAGAAGTAAACTAACAAGAAATCAATGTTTATGGTATACAAAGAATGTAAGTGGCTCATACTAAATCAGGTGCCCAAAGTATTGGAGCTTCAACATCAGTCTTTCCAATGAATATTCAGGACTAATTTCCTTTAGGATTAACTGGTTTGATCTCTTTGCCGTCCAAGGGATTCTCAAGAGTTTTCTCCAACACCACAGCTCAAAAACACCAATTCTTTGGTATCAACTTTCTTTACAATCCAGCTTTCACATTATATGTGACTACTGGAAAAACCATAGCTTTGACTTGAGGGATCTTTATCGGTAAAGTAATGTCTTTGCTTTTTAATATGCTGCCTAGATTGATCATAGCTTTCTTCAAAGGAGCAAGCATCTTTTAATTTCATGGCTATAGTTACCATCTGCAGTGATTTTGGGTCCCAAGAAAATAAAGTCTGTCACTGTTCCATCATTTCCCCATCTATTTGCCATGAAGTGGTGTGACTGGATGCTATGATCTTCATTTTTTGAATGTTGGGTTTTAAGTCTTTAAAATTGCACCCATAATACAAATTAGTGACTCTGGGGGAAAAGTTTTAATATGTAAATATTTTTACACGCATTGATTGATTACACAAGTTTCTATCAACCCAAAACCAATCACAATCTTGTAATGATATGGCGGAAACAATGAACCACAGATATGAGTGAGTTTTAGTAGTTTTCAGATTCAACTGACTCAGTATAATTAACCATTTCAAGTATCTGCAGGTACAGGTTTACAGTCAGAAAATAACTAGAAAGAATTCAGAGCCTTAAAGTGGGCAAAGAATAAATCATTTGGTCCAGAATTTGTGATATTTTTAAGAATTATATGTTTAATCTGTTATTAATGTTTCAATGAATATATTACTGTCTATATTTTATGCATACATTTAAGTAAGGAGAAAATACCCTCACAGAATTAAGACATATTTTTTGTTCTGAAAATATTTGGTGTTTGGATGAAAATAAATGCTTCATAAATTAAGTTTGGAGAGGTAAAGTTGAGATATTTTTATTTACTCTATTTTTTCTTTGGGTGTTTGTCCTTTATACAGAACCCAATATTTGTAAAGTAGTTATCTGAAGAAAATAAGTGCCTACTTTTACCTGAGTAACAAAGAATTTTTGGTAGTAGTTTTAGTAAGGATATAAGAATTCTGATATATTGGGTAGCATAAGAAATATTGTGTTAGACCTCTAATTTCCCTGTATTTCTGGGAAAACATGTTTGTTATTTTAACTTTTAATAGAGTGATTGAATTAATTAAAATTCCTAGGTTTCTGATGGACTGATATTGGTACACTCATTTTTGCCCTTATTCAGCTCTACAACTTCATTTCTTCCATCTACTTCCTTTCCTTTTCTTCCAAAAGTAGCTAATTTAATGTAATACATCTTTGCAAATGTGCATATGTGCATTTTTAATATAAAAGGACTATTTCCTCAAGCAGGTAGGTATGGGGGATTTTTTTTTTTTTAAATATTGACTGCTGTTATAAAATTCTTCCAAATTTGTGAAATAAATAAATTTATGTAATGTAAAATATTTAGCCCATTTTTCTAAGCTTGTTAGGAAATGGGATAATTTTTTAGTATGTGGTAATACATCTTTCTAAAGAATTTTGAAATCCATTTTCTACAGAATTGTCTTAGAGTGATGCTGTCTAATAAAATTTTCTCTAATGATTGATTTTTCTATAATAAATGCTAGCCATACATATGCATGTGAAATGTGACTTGTACAACTGAAAAGTGAATTTTTACTTAATTTAATTTTAATTTTAATAGTCATAGTTGAATAGAACAGACATAATAAACGTTGCTTAAAATATATGTATATATTATTCACATTTAATTTCTGATAGATGCATTACAAAGGAAGAAGTACAAAATGTAAAATATTAATTTTATGTCAGAAGTCCAGCAGGATGCTGTGTATTGTGATAATAAACTAATCAGTAAGAGGAAGAGCTTGATATAAATTAATACTTAGCTAATTTTTCTTTGGACTATGTTCAGTAATACATTTTCAATCAAATGTATTATACACTGCTTCATAGTCTATTAACCTGTGAACTGTTCAATATTCTTCACGTTTGACCAAGAAAACATTTCTACACATACATATACAAACAATGCACTGACTACAAAATGTGTTTATAAAATGCTTGAAAAATTTTGGCAATTCTCAGTTAGAGAAAGGTCAGTCTTAGTTTTCCATACCAGAAAAACTAGGAATGTCTATGCAAAGGATCTGATTAATTCAATAGAATATTTTTACCTCCTGGAAGAAACTGGAAAAGTCTTTTCTGAACACCCTAAATCTTATGCCAAGCGTGCCAATCGGTAGGTACACTTCTGAACAAATATCAACATGGTTGATTTTGAGAAACACACTATCAACTGATTAGTTACAAACAAGTTGAAAAATGATTTGGCCTTTTTGTATTTGGGGATTAGTTATCAACATGTTTTTTTTTTTTTCTTTTGTAAACACAAAGTTTTGGATGTTCTTTATAGAAAATCTGAAAAAGCAAAATGACAGAAAGAAAATAAGCATACATACTTGTGTATATGAAATTTTCCTCTCCTTGTTTCAGGCTAATGCATATAAAAACTAAATATTAAAGGTAAATTATTCTGATTTACCTTTAATATTTAGTTTTTATATGTATTAGCCTTAATTCTTTTGCTATATAGTCTTATGGGATACCATTTAGCATTGTTAAATTTGCTGTGAGCCTGTTTGAAGAACTATTTTTGTAAGTGGTTCAGGAATCTACAAATGGAAAAATGGCTATACAGTAAATTATCATTGGAATTTAGGTTCTCACTGGCTGAAATTTGACACAAGTATCAGCATTTCTGGCAATTCTCATGAAATTTTTGTAATCTAAAATAAATTGAAAAAATGCCATAAAATCACTTTCTAATATCTCATGAATGGCTCTGCATGCCTTGTTGAAAGTGAAAGTCACTCAGTCGTGTTGGACACCAGGGTTTTCTGCGTTGCAGGCAGATTCTTGACCAACTGAGCTATCAGGGAAGTGTGCATGCCTTGTTAGTGAAGACATGTAAACTCCAATTTTCTAATAGTCCTGATAAAAAATAGTATTTACCATTCAAATATTAAGTTATCCTACCTACTTATATGCCCTTATTTACCAATCTCTCAGTGCAATGAGCAAATCACTGAAACAATGTCAAAAATATCTTCTCTAAGCAAATCTGCAGAGGTTCTCATCACTGAGTAGTTATGGGAAAGGGGTAGGGCGCATCTCTACTTATTTGGTTAAAGTGAGAATTTTAAGTTTTTCCCTTCTTTGAGTATCAAATGTATCCATTCATCCTTTCTTTATCTGTCTAATAACACTTGATTAAGTATCTACTATGCAAGAGATGTTGTGACAGGTATTAGGAGGGCATAGTTAACAAGCTATGGTTCCACCTTAGGCAATTCAGTCTACTAGAGAATAGAGCTGCAAAAATGTATAAAGTACCGAGTGTTATATGTCTAAGCCATGTGTGTAATGGAGGGTTGTAGAAAAGTTATATTGACTGGCAATCGTTGAAGGTAGAGGAATATGTTTTATAACAGGCATCTTGAATGTATGGTGGCACATTTTTTTATCTATATTAGGTCACAATGATGGGTTTGTAGGGAGAAAGGAATCGGTGGGTGGTGAGATATCAGAGTGATTACTCTGAAGTGACTAGTGTGGAAGAGTTTGATATTTGTTAAAACCTTTTTTGATGTACTCTGCAGATGGACATGCCTATTGGGTGATTTTAATAAAATTGTTATATTATGAAACTTGGGTTCTGGAAATATCTTTTCTAGTGTTTTATGGAAGATGAGAAAGGTCTTTTTTAGGTTCTGTGAGAGGTGTGACAGGGCCGTTGGTGACATAAAATTTTGTGTTGGGTGTGTTAACCAAACTCAGGTCTGGCTACTCTCTGCTCAGAAGTCAATAGCTATTGAACTTCTAAGCAGAGCAGCACTTGCAGCCAACTATTGACTTCTCAGCAGAGAGCAGCCAGACCTGAGTTTGGCAGCGCATGTTGGTGGAAAGGGCTTCCTAGGTGGCGCTAGTGGTAAATAACCTGGCTGTTAATGCAGGAGACATAAGAGACATGGGTTTGATCAGGAAGGATTTGATGCTGGGTCAGGAAGATCCCTGGAGGAAGGCATGGCAACCCACTTCAGTATCCTTGCTTGGAGAAACTCATGGACAAAGGAGCCTGGTGGGCTACAGTCCATAGGGTCACAAAGAGACAGACATGACTGAACATTAGTAGAAAGGAAAACAACACTTTTAATCAGAAAGTGGGCAACCTGGGGAGAAGATGAACTAGCTGTCCCCAGGGCCCCCACCCCCAAACCAACTCCAAAGATTCTGCTTGGCTGTGAAAGTTTTTAAAGGAAAAAGAAATAATCCTAGTTAATCATTGAGGTAGGGGGGTGAGAGTCATAGCCGTTCCCCACTTTGTGTAGGCTTGTCGACTTCCTGTGATCTTTCTTTAATGCCATCTTGTTCACACAGTTTGTGAGATTACTGAATGGGGAACTGGGGAAGAGATCTGGTCCTCTGATAATTACTTATTCTTCACTTCTGCCTCTTTGATCTATGGGAAGAACCAACATGTTAGGCACAATATTACGCTGACATATATACACTACCAAGTGTAAAATGTTAATTGATAGCTAGTGGGAAGTTGTTGTATAACTCAGGGAACTCAGCTTGATGTTCGGTGTTGACCTAGAGGGGTGGGATGGGGGAATGTGAGTGAAGCTCAAGAGGGAAGGGATATATGTATACATAGAGCTGATTCACTTAGTTGTATAGCAGCAACGAACAACATGGTAAACCAATTATTCTCCAATTAATAAAACAAAAGATTTGAAAGGTGTTCTTGGGCCAGAGATGAGTAGAGCATGGAGACAGTTGATTTAAAAGTTTGCTACTGTTTAGCTTTGTGAAATTGACAAGAAAAGGGATTTCCTGCTGAGGGTAGTTTCCTGTAAAGAGCTGATTACAGTAGAAGGAAGAACATAAGAGGTTTGAATTGGAGTATTAACAATGACATGGTGAATAGATGCAATGAACAATAACCAAAGCATTAATTCATACCATTCTCCTCCCTTATCTCTTTCTCTCTCTTTCTCCTTTGCTCTTTACAAAACTTTCCTCCAGAGCTATCAGGCACATTTATGCCTTTGCAGTGGCTTATTTGTTTTCCATTTATTCTCTGTTCTTATATAGCTGGAACAATAATGAAGTAGAAATAAACACAATTTGCAAGAATCTCTTTTTTTTTTTTTTTTACTTTGTTAACAATACCAGTATAACACAATTCTTCTGAGACACAAAGATCCCAACAGCAATCATATTACCTTCTCAAAAAGTCTAACTGATGTTTGCAATTGCTTGTTTGGTTTGATCTCTTTCTATCATGATGGCATAGCATCATATGATAGTTTTTAAGATGGCCACTGCATACCATTATCAAGGTAGCCAGTTATATTCTCTTATACCTTTTTCATGTTGTGGGAACATTCTACTAATTTGCTACATTTTATTTCAATATCTGTATGAGTTATGATCCTCACACTTTACCAAAAGAGATTTTCTCAGCCAAGTTGTCAGTTAACAGCTTTCTGATTTTCTTGAGCTATATTTCTTTTTTTATTCCTCTTTTCCCCTTTATAGTTAATAACTAAGAAAAATACAAGTTGTTAAGTGATATTGATGTAGTAAAACCCCAACTTTATATTCAAAATTTGTTTTCCCTCTTTATTGATGTGCTTCCCAGGTAGCTCAGCTGGTATAGAATCTGCCTGCAATGCAGGAGACCTGGGTTCGATCCCTGGGTTGGGAAGATCCCCTGGAGAAAGAAATGGCAACCCGCTCCAGTATTCTTGCCTGGAGAATCCCCATGGACAGAGGAGCCTGTGGGCTACACTCCATGGGGTTGCAAAGAGTTGGACACAATTCAAAATTGTTTTCCCTCTTTATTGGTAAATAAGAAAATTTCTGATATTAAAAAGAAATTACATTTAAAAGCAAAGCTCACTGTAAATACATGATATTAAATCTAGCATTTGCTTCTACCCATTTGTTTCCAGAAGTCTCTAGGGAAGAACTATTTATTAGACATTACAGAAAATACTTTTTTGAATATTGAAATAATACATATCACATTTATTTTGTGTGTATCAAGCCTAAGTTTAGAAGGTTAGAATGACCAGCACACCATGAAATAGTAACTATCAAAAAATGTTCCCTGAGTCTAAAGTCAGATATATTTCATTAAAATATAATTCTCTAATATATTTCATTTCAATCAGCTGATTTGGAATTTGTCAGTTTTAGTACAGATATAGGAGATTTACAGTCATATTGATTTAAGGTGTGGTTCACCCACAAGAACTTATATTAAGAGGTAATGTATGAGTTTCCTATCGCATTCTATTATTGTTGGAAAATATTTAACAAGGAAATAACCAAAAGTGAATAATAATTTTATACTACATATTTTCAGAGTGAAATTAGGTAACTTGATGAGCAGAAAGTAGAAAAGAAAATGTTTAATGTTAATTACAGCTACAAAATAAAAATACTTTGTGTTATTGCTTGGTAAGAATTTCATTCACTAAAGCTTTCCAAACAAAGAATAATTTCCAGTAAAATGAGAGCCCATGATATTGGAAGAAGCATACTGGGAAATTATTGTGTGAAAGTATTAAAAGATAGATTTCAAAGTAGGTAGCTTGGAAATCAAACTATTCAGCTTAGAAATCAATTTAAGGAGATCTTGCTTAAATAGATTGATATGCCAAATCATCTCTCCTTAAGGATGGGATAGTAGAGTCTCAGAAATTTGAGGTGATGTTCTTGGCTATGAATCATTAGGATCCCAAAAGTAATTCATCTCTTACTTTGAATTAGTTTTATATTTCAGTGATGGAGAAATCTCTTTCTAAAGTTGAACCATTGTGTTTTGGAGTCAGTTCTATAAAGATATGATCCAAGGGCATCTGTCAATTTTTTTTTCCTTGTAGCTTTCACTTTAAGATCTTAATTCTGCCCTCTAAGTAAATGAAGGCTAATTTTAAACCCACACCCTCGGTATCAAAACTCATCAAAATTTGGAAATTCCAAGGATCCTGTAAAAGTCTTGATAATTTTAAACCATTTTATTACAGCCCTTCCAAATTACTTCTTATTCAGGTTTAAGATCCTTAGATCTTTCAACTACTATTTTAAAATCTCTTTTCCATTCTGGACATACTACTCTGAATAGATTTCAGTTTTTCTCTAAGCAGAGTTGCTGCATCTGGAATTTAAAACTATATCCAGGGATTTGCATGTTCTTAGAGAGAGTAGGACTGTTTTCTTCCTATCATAAATTATCTAAGTCTACAGAGAAAGTGTTACATTTACCTGTTTATTTATAAAGAGACCACTCTCAAGTCCCCAGCAGAAGTAGTCATAGGAATTACATTGGTAAAGAACAAGTAAGTTATCAGATAAGGCTAAGGGACTCAAACTGTAAAACAGCTGTAATAAATGACAGAAAGAAAGTACATGCAATATTAAGAACTATGAATTATAACTCAGGATACCTGTGTTTTATTCTAAACTCTGTCACAAACTTATGTGCCCTTGGGCAAGTCACTTAACTTTCCAGCCTCTATAAAATGAGGTTTAGAAAGATCAGTAAATCCTAGTCAAATAAATACTGGTGAATCCCTGTGGGCAATGAAACATATTAATACTAAAGGGAAGATGTTTGCATTAGTGCTGCAGTAGAGCACTGTGATGGGAAATACCGGATTGGATAATCTTTTAAACCCTTACCAATCCTGGCTTTTATTTAGAATTTTCTTTTCCAGATTTTTCATCAAACATTTTCAACCTACACTTCCCTGAACACCAGTACCTGGTGATAGATTAGTATGTATTTTTCAGATGATTTCAGTTTAAAAACAATTTTGTTATGCTTCACATGCTCTACCCACCCCTTGGAATTTAGATGATCTGCATAAAGGAACCTCATCGCTAGTATTCTCAGTGGTGGTGTTCTCACAAAATTGTTTACATCGCGTCATCACACAAGACACCACGTGTTTTGATTTCACCCCTTCTGTGCGGTCAGGCCACTCAAGATGGCTGTTCACCAGCTCTCTTGCTCCATCCCCTGCTGGAGCCGTGCCTACTTCAGCGAAATGCTAAGCACAGACGGACCTTCCTGCATCATTGCCCCAGGCCCCGGCTGGTGCTTGTTCTCATCAAAGGGGCAGTGAGCTGCCCCATCCTCTGCTGGTTTCCCTGGTAACTAAAGAGCTCACTTGACATCAGTTCCCCTCTCGCTGGTATCCTCCCCCTACCCACTGACCCAGGGAGTGAAGGTGGCTACCGCATCCTGCTTGCAGTCCGTGGCACACAGTCGGGTGTCTCTCTAGGACCCTGCTTCAGATGTGTGAAAGTGAAAGTCTGAAAGTCGCTCAGTCGTGCCCGACCCTCTGCGACCCCATGGACTATACAGTCCATGCAATTCTCCAGGCCAAAATACTGGAATGGGTAACCTTTCCCTTCGCCAGGGGATCTTCCCAACCCAGGGATCGAACTCAGGTCTCCCGCATTGCAGGTGGATTCTATACCAGCTGAGCCACAACGGAAGCCCAAGAATACTGCAGTGGGTAGCCTATCCTTTCTCCAGCGGATCTTCCCAACCCAGGAATCCAACCGAAGTCTCCCTCATTGCAGGCGGATTCTTTACCAACTGAGCCACCAGGGAAACTTCAGATGTGTAAGTTCCCCCATTCTTAAAACCACTGATGTCTGTGTTGCTGACTCCGAGGCTCTTTTTCAGTCTCAAGTCGGGGCCAACACAGGCCTTGTAGGTCTGCAGGGTGCAGCCCAACAATTGGCGGAGCAGTCAGGACGCCGAGGGAACCCCCATGAGTGTGGACAGGTGGGGAAATATAGGCTGGAAATGGAAAATTGCAGGTTCTGTCCAGTAGCGAGTGGGGCCCAAAAGTTTCAGGGGTGATCCCGAAAGTTGCTGGGGAAATCCTGGGATGGCTATCTACGAGTGTGGGAAGTCTGCGGTGCCCTGTGGTGGCTGACCGTGATTAACGGAGGCTGCCAGAAGATCCGAGAACAGTGGCTTCTAACGGCTCTGCTATTGTGTCAAAGAGAACCTTCTGTAATTGGCTAAGCTAGCTTTCTAGAAGGAATTGGTGTTTCTTTTGTGCCTTTGAGATGTGAATGATCTGGCTTCTCTGGAACTTTAATCTGTGATTTCTAAGTGTAAAGGAGGGAAAAAAAAAAAAAAAGGAGCTTTTAAATAAACTTTATAGAAATAATTATGTCTATCTAAAAGAGTCTGCCCAGATTTTGGTAACTTGAGGTTAAATGGAGAGAATTCATGACTATCTGGGTCATTTCAAATAGGATACAGTACTGAAATATTGAGGCTACCTTGATGGCTCAGTGGTAAAGAATCCAGCTGCAATGCAGGAAACACATAAATGGGAAGTTCCCCTGGTGAAGGAAATGGCAACCCACTTCTTGCTTGAAGAATTCCATGGACAGAAGAGCCTGAAGGGCTACAGTCCATGGGGCTGAAAAGAGTCAGACATGACTGAGTACTAAGCACATACACATGTTGAAATATTAATTGCTTAGCGGGGTCTCACTTTACTTGCCTTTGCCTCCTTAGGAGAGAAAGCCTGAAGCATTATGTTTCCCAATCAGGAAACACACACAACTACTTGCTCCTTGGCTTTTGCCTAGGATTAAGGTTTTCAAGAGTTAAGATTTTAATACATCATAGTTCTTGTAACCAAGTTGTTGGTTTTTTTTTTTTTAATTATGTTGTGATCCGATGTCTAACCATGCCTTCTAAAGTCTGGCTGTCATTGAAAGAAAGCTATTGTACTCAGGGGCTTCTCTGGTAGCTCAGCTAGTAAAGAATCCACCAGCAATGCAGAAGACCCCGGGCTGACTTCTGGGTTGGGAAGATCCCCTGGAGGAAGGCATGGCAACCCACTCCAGTATTCTTGCCTGGAGAATCCCCACGGACAGAGGAGCCTGGTGGGCTACAGTTTATAGGGTCACAAAGAATCTGGCCTGACTAAGCAACTAAGCATAGCACAGCATTTTGTTTTTATTTTTTTTAATTTATTATTATTATTTTTTTTTCCAGTGGGTTTTGCCATACATTGATATGAATCAGCCATGGATTTACATGTATTCCCAATCCCGATCCCCCCTCCCACCTCCCTCTCCACCCGATTCCTCTGGGTCTTCCCAGAAGCACAGCATTTTAATCAGAGGCTCTTGCAAAAGGGCTTCATCTATAAGAAGATTCTTAGGAAGGGCATTTTGACAATAACAAAAAAGTTAACAAAAGGATTAGTTATTGAGTGAACCAGTGACTATGGTTGTAATCTCTATGGGTTTTGTCTGGAATGCTACCGGTTTTGATCTGTGGTCTCCAGGTATAGAGAGGCCCATCCTCTTAAGTCGATTTTGATTTATAGCAGTCTGGTAAACTCTACCTGTGGATGGAATTAAAGCATTTCCTTTTTCTTTCTCTCTGGTCCCTCTAGAAATTGGAAACTCTTGGGTTCTGAGCAACTTTATCAGGGGATTGGACAAGACTGTCTCCTGGCATGTGCTGGCATCTCAATGTTTTGGGGACTTCTAGAAGAGAAAAACCCACCAAGGCAGAGCCTTATGGCACACCTTTGGCCTGGCTTTCCTGGCCTTGAGGCCTTTTGGGAATTCAGTCTGAGATTCCTGAGGACTTACCCCTCAGCTAGTTTGGAGGCACGTACATGGTCAATCCACCGGACCTGTTTTGCAAGCAAATTAGTTTTGATTGGCTGTGTTTGGTGGATTTGAGAGAACAATGTTATGTTTCAATGGGTGTTAAATTCTAGTTCATTAATTGAGGTCTATATGTATGAAAGTTCTTTTGTTAGCGATACTTTTGTCCAGGAAAAGAAAATTATCTAGTGCAGTTATCACAGAGTATAACTACTCATGGTGTGTGACACTGCTTGCTTTAAGTTGCTGCTAAAAGCACATGTACAATGCTTGGGTGACAGTTGGGTATAAGTGATAAAATGTGTGGCCTATAGTGTATCACCCTTTACCATATCTGTCAGTAAACATTATTATATAACTGCTGCCACTGAGGCCCCCGGGCTCTGCTGTGTGGAGTGGAATAGGCAGTCTTCCCAACACACAAGTCCAGCTCATGGCATTAACTTTTATTGTCTGTTTGTTTGGAAAGACCTAATGGGTCCCGCCTAAAGGCACCCAACATAACATGGGGTGGCAGATCTGTACTGTGACTGCTGACTCCTGGCTAGGCCACCAGAATGCTTCTTTTAAAGCCAAGCCTCCCTCACCCGGTGGGAGTGGCTCTGGCTTTGTGAAAACCTGGGGTGGACTTACCTTCCTTAAAATGGACAGGTCACTGCTGCTATTGATTCCCTTTCCACTGGCCCAGCAAGCGCTTGGCTCTAAAATTTGCCCACATCCTGGCAAATAACTGTTCTGAGAAAACTGTGTGTCTTACCCTTGATGCCCTTTGGCTGCTGTTCTCTGTATTTTATCTGTGGTATCTGCTTGCAGCGCCCCCTTTCACCTGACCCCAGGGGTATGGAGGAGGGGCGGGCCGAAGTTGTCAGGGTTGTGCAGGGTATGTAGGGGTGGGGTGTAAGATCAGGGCCACTCAACATGGCTGTCCTCAACTTCTCTGTATGCTTCCTGCCTGACCAGCGCCTGCTTCACCTAAAAGCCCCAGGCACATGGCTGATCTGCCTACGTACTTGCCCCAGGCCCCAGCTGGTGATATGTGTGTGCTCAGTAGTTCAGTCGTGTCTGCCTTTTTGTGGCCCCATGGACTGCAGCCCACCAGGCTGCTCTCTCCATGGAATTCTCCAGGCAAGAATACTGGAGTGGGTTGCCATTTCCTCCTCCAGGGGATCCTCTAAACCCAGGGATTGAACCGGTGTCTCCTGAATCTCCTGCATGGGCAGGTGGATTCTTTACCACTAGCACCACCTGGGAAGACCCCGGCTGGTGATTGTTCTTATCAAACGGGCAATGAGAAGCATGACCTTCTTCTGGTTCCCCTGGTAACTAGTGAGCCCACCTGACATCAACTCCCTGTAACTGGGTAATCTCCCCTGCCCCCAGGGAGTGAAGATGGGCATCCTGTCCCGGCCACTGCCCACAGCATACAGTGGGGCATCGCTCCAGGACCCCACTCAGATGTGTAAGCTCCCCCCATCCATTAAACCAGCAGTCTCCAAACTTTTTGGCATCAGGGACCTGTTTATGGAAGACAATTTTTTCATGAGTGGGGGCAAGGGATGATTTCAGGATGATTCAGGCACATTTTATTTATTGTGCCCTTTGTTTCCTACATAAAGCTACCGCTGATCTGACAGGAGGTACAAGATCCCCGACCCAGAGTTTGGGAACCCCTGCATTAAACGACTGATGTCTCTGTTGCTGAATCTGGGTAAGTGCAGCCTTGTAGGCCTGTGGGGTGCAGCCCAACAACTCTACTACCAGACCGCTGAGAATAAAAAGATGGTAGCGCATACATTAATTTAAGTAAACAATTTCAGTGCTTCCAGTGTTGGAGGATTTAAAAAGAAGATAAAATTAAAAAAAAAAATATCCTCTGTATTTACACAGTGGAATAAGGTGTTTGGGATAACTATGGACACAGACAAAAGTACAAATGAGAGAACTAGGTAGTGTGTGCTAAGTGTCCGATGATTGATGGGTAGATAATAAATCCAGAGATAAATTTTAAAGATATAGTGATTTTTCAACTGAAAAATAAGTAGGTTAGAAAAATTTCACATGTACTGTCGGTGTTCACTCACTCAGTCTGACTCTGCAGCCCCATTGTTCGAAGCTCATCAGGCTTCCCTCTCCTTCACTATCTCCTGGAGTTTGCCCAAATTCATGTCCACTGAGTCGTGATGCCATCCAAACGTCTCATCTTCTGTTGCCCCCTTCTCCTTCTGCCCTCAGTCTTTCCCAGCATCAAGGTCTTTTCGAATGCGTTGGCCCTTTGCATCAAGGGGCCAAAGTATTGGAGCTTCAGCGTCAGTCCTTCCAATGAATATTCAGGGTTGATTTCCTTTAGGATTAACTGGTTTGATCAACTTGCTGCCAGAAAGTCTCAAAAGTCTTTTCCACCACCACAGTTCAAAAAGCATCAATTCTTTGGTGCTCAGCTTTCTTTATGGTCTAACTCTCATATCCACACGTGACTACTGGAAAACCCATAGGTTTGACTATATGAGCCTTTGTCGGCAAACTGATGTCTCTGCTTATTAATACACTTTCTAGGTTTGAGCGCCTTTTAATTTCGTGTATGATAATAGTTCAACCACATAAGAATGCTAAGAGAGTCATTGTGAAAGCATTCCAGGTGGAACAAATTATAAAACAAAAGAAAACTCATGGATTGTTGTGTTATTAGATTTGGGGGTTTTTGTTTGTTTGGGTTTTTTATTGTTTGTTTGTTTTCCCATTTTTTTCCATGCAGAGCCTTCCTCTGGGCTTTAAGCAGTCTCATTCTCCTGAAGTCAAATGTTTTAAATTCACATTACACTAAGGATTTAGGCAGAAGAGACAGTGCAAGGTAGCAAGATGTGTTGGTCCACACTTGTCAGATGTATAATTAGGAACATAATAGTTGTGAAAGGCAATGGATTGACCTTATAAAGTTACATAGGAGAGTCTGGCTCTTCCACAAAATATTCTTTTCACTGAAGCCTCCAAGTTGGGTTCCTCATTCTTCTAAAAATCTTCCTAACTTCAAATTCAGGGCTTAGGTTCATTGTGTTATTTCCCCTGCTTCCCTAATCTTGTCATGTCTCCCCCTCAGGGACATTTTAGACTAACTAATGAATCAGTCAACCTTTGCTTCTGCTTTCTCCATGATCCAGGGAATGTTGACAGTTTGCAATATTGTTCTTTACAGTATTGGACTTTACTTTCACCATCAGTACATCCACAACTGAGTGTTGTTTCCGTTTGGCCCAGCCACTTCATTCTTTCTAGAGCTATTAGTAATTGCCCTCTACTCTGCCCCAGTACATGTTGGACACCTTCTGACCTGGGGGGGCTTATCTTCCAGTGTCATATCTTTTTGCCTTTTCATGCTGTTTATGTGGGTTCTCACGGCAGGAATACTGGAGTGGTTTGCCATTCTTTTCTCCAATGGACCACGTTTTGTCAGAACTCTTCACTATGACCTGTCCTTCTTGGGTAGCCCTACACAGCATGGATCATGGCCTCATTGAGTTATGCAAGCCTGGTCCCCATGTCAAAGCTGTACAGACAACATTTGATCTGTGTTTTCTCAGTCTTTCTTCTTGAGTTATAGAAACGATTAGCCATACCATAGAGGATATTTTCACTTGATATGTGCAAACAAATCAAAATTTAGAATATCTAAATTAGAGCCATCATCATACCTTCCAAGCTTCTTCTCTTTTAGTTCTGTGTCTCTCATAAACCAGCAACAACCAATACTCATTTTCTCAAGCCAGAAATCTGAGAGTTGTTTTGCTGCCTCCTACTGCTAATTATCATTAAGTCATATTTGCTTTACCTCTTTCTATAAACGATTTTCCATCCCACTGCTACTCTGCTGGTCCATAACACAATCATCTGTTTTCTGGATTATTGCAAACTGGTTCCTCCTGGTTAATCCCCAATCTACTCTTTCTATTTATAATGTGTTCCTCAAACTGCACCTTGACTTACATTTTTTAAGTGAATATATGATTATGTCCTTTCTCCTTACCAAGTTCTTTAGAAGCTTCCCGTTCTCTTCTGGCTAAAAGTAAAAAGTCCTAAATCCTGCTTGCAATGCCCTGTGTGATTTGTTCTCTGCTCACTATTCTATTTTTATCTCCTGTCAGGTAGAAAACTGCCTCACACATTTATGATCGATTTTGAAATAAATGCATGTTCCCAGCTAGAGAGAGTTCAGTAATTTTATTTGAAGGAATTTTGCTCATTCCTGGAATGAATACTTTTTAACTTTTTAGTCATTGAAAATGAGTTCGGCAAAGATAGCTAAGGAATGACTTCATTTTTAAAACATCACCTCAGCATGACATTTCTCTAAGATGGAATATAATAATTTAGTCCACTTATGATAAATGTTTTTTTAAAGATATTCATCACTGTAAAGGACATTCTAAATGGGTCCTTGTTTTGAAGAATGCTCTCTATTTAGATTCAGACTCTTTACTTAATCCATATTTAAAAGGAGCTCAAAACATGAACTCAAATATAATTCAATCACGAAAAAAAGGGAATTGGACAAAATTGGTTAATTGGTTAATATATGCTTGGAAATTTGTTTAGGTAGAAAAAATATCCCACATACTCAGTATAAATGAATGCATACTTCTGGCATGTTAGAAATAAGAAATTAAAAACAAAAAAACACTTCGGTTTTATAAATGTAAGCATTAACATAGATGGATTAATTTAATTCCAATAATTATGTATTTACTAACTTCTTTAATATTTACTTCTTTGTGGAAAAGTTATTTTATTATTTTACCTACAGTATTTAAGCTATCATATAAGGCATTTGCTAATAATATGCAATAGTATGTAAACTAAGAAATGTACATCAAGAACTTTCTTTTTTTAATATTTAATTCTTTTAAGAAGGTTTTTATTTCATACTGCAGTATAGTTAATTAAAAATGTTGTTTTAGTTTCAGGTGTATAGCAAAGTGATTTAGTTATATATATATATATATATATATATATATATATATATATATATATATATGTATCCTTTTTCAAATTCTTATCCCTTTTAGGTTATTACAGAATATTGAGCAGAGTCCCCTGTGCTATACAGTAGGTCCTTGTTGGCTATTTGTTTTATATATTTTTAAAATTAATTTTATTGGTATATTATGGCATCCAGTCTCCTCACACCATGGCAAATAGAAGAGAAAAAAAAGGAAAACAGTGACAGATTTTATTTCCTTGCCTCCAAAATCACTTCAGACAGTGACTGCAGCCACAAAATTAAGATATTTGTTTTTTGGAAGGAAACCTATGGCAAACTTAGACGGGATATTAAAAAGCAGAACCTTCACTTTGCTGACAAAGGTTTATACAGTCAAAGCTCTAGTTTTCCCAGTCATAATGTATGGATCTGAAAGTTGGACCATAAAGAAGCCTGAGCACCAAAGATCTGGTGCTGGAGAAGACTCTTGAAAGTCCTTTGGACTGTGACGAGTTCAGACCAATAAATCCTAAAGGAAGTCAAGCCTGAATATTCATTGAAAGGACTGATGATGAAGCTCCAATAATTTGGCCACCGGATGCAAAGATTTGACTCATTGGAGAATACCCTGATGCTGGGAAAGATTGAGGACCAGAGGAGAAGCGGGTAATAGAGGATGAGATGATTGGATGGCATCACTGAATCATGGCATCCATGGACATGAGTCTGAGCAAACTCTGGGAGATAGTGAAGGACAGGGAAGCCTGGATCCCTACAGTCCATGGGGTCCCAAAGAGTCGGACGCAACTTAGCAACTGAACAGCCATTGGAGTATAGTTGATTTACACTAGTGTGTTGGTTTCTGCTTACAACAAGGTGAATCACACATATTCCTATACCCACTCTCTTTTAGACTCTTATCCTATACAAACCTTTACAGAATATTAAGTAGCATTCCTTGTTCTATACAGATGGTTCTTATTAGTTATCTATTTTATGTAGAGTAGTGTGTGTTTCAACCCCAATCTCCTAATTTATCCATCCTCTTCTTTCCTCCTTTTGTGTGTTAGTCATGTCTGACTCTGCAACCCCATGGACTGTAGCCCACCAGGCCCCTCCATCCATGGGATTTTCCAGGCAAGAATACTGGGGTGGGTTGCCAGTTCCTTCTCCAGGGGATAGTCCTGACCCAGGGATTGAACCCAGGTCTCCTGCATTGCAGGCAGACTCTTTACCATCTGAGCAACCAGGGAAGCCCTTCTTCCTTATAATCATAAGTTTATTTTCTATATGTGTCACTGTTTTTGTTTTGTAAATAAGTTCATTTGTATAATCTTTTTTAAATTTCACATGTAAGTGATACCATATATTTGTTCTTCTCTATCTCACTTTACTCATTATGACAATCTCTGGGTCCATCCATGTCCCTGCAAAGAGCAGTATTTCCTTCTTTTCCATGACTTAATAATATTCCATTGTATATATGTACCACATCTTTTTTTATCCACTCCTCTGTTGATGGACATTTAGGTTGCTTCCATGTCCTGCCTATTGCAAATAGTACTGCATTGGGGTGCATGTATCTTTTCAAATTATGGTTTTCTCTGGATATATTCCCATGATTGGGATTGCAGTATCATATGGTAGTTCTCTTTTATTTTTTTAAGGAACCTCAGTATTGTTCTCCATAGTGGGTATACCACTGTGACATGTGATAAGATCTAACTTGTGTATTAAAAATATCATAGTGGCTGTACCAGCTTGCATCCCCAACAACACTGTAGGAAGGTTCACTTTTCTTTACTTCCCCTCCAGCATTTATTGTTTGTGGAGAATCCAAAAAATAAAAACAATTTTTGATGATCACTGTTTTGACTGATGTGAGGTAGTACCTCATTGTGGTTTTAATTTGTATTTCTCTAATAATTTGTGGAGTTGGGGGTCTTTTTATGTGCCTTTTGGTCATCTGTATATCTTCTTTGGAGAAATGTCTATCTAGATCTTCCTGTTTTTTAAAGGGATTTTGTTGTTATTGTTATTGAACTGCATGAGCTATTTATATATTTTGGAGATGAATACCTTGTCAGTTGGTTGCTTTGTTGCAAATATTTTCCCCTATTCAGTGGGCTATCTTTTCATTTTATTTATTTCTTCCATTGCTGTGCAAAAGCTTTTAAGTATAATTAGGTCCCATTGGTTTATTTTTGTTTCATTTTCATTACTCTAGGAGGTGAATCAAAAAAGATCTTGCTATAATTTATGTCAGAGGGCTTCTTCTTATGTTTTCCTCTAAGAGTTTTATAGTACCTTGTCCTACATTTAAGTCTTTAATTCACTTCAAGTTTATTTTTGTGTATGGTGTTCAAGCTTCCCTTGTGGCTCAGCTGGTAAAGAATCTGCCTGCAATGCAGGAGACCTGGGTTCTATTCCTGGGTTGGGAAGATCCCCTGAAAAGTGAAAGGCTACCCACTCCAATATTCTGGCTTAGAGAATTCCATGGACTGTATAGGCCACAGGATTACAAAGAGTTGGACATGACTGAGTGAATTTCACATGGTGTTCTAATTTCATTCTTTATATATAGCTGTCCAGCTTTCTTAGCACCACCACTTACTAAAGACAGTGTCTTTTCTCCATTGTATATTCTTTCCTCCTTTTTATAGATTAGGTGACCATAGGATCATGGGTTTACCTCTGGACTTTCTATCATATTCTGTTGATCCAGATTTCTTTTTTATGTTCCAGTACCATACAGTTGTGATTATTGTAGCTTTGTAGTATGGTCTGAAGTCAGGGAAAGTGATTCCCTTAATTTTGGGAAAAAAAAAAAAAAACTTTAAAAAATTAAGGGAAGTTATCAAAATGAGATAAGTCATAATTGCTTAGAGAAAATTAAAATCACATTCACCATAAGTGGTGCATGGTCTTCCCTGGTGGCGCAGACAGTAAAGAATCTGCCTGCAATGTGGAAGACCTGGGTTCAATCCCTGGGTTGGAAAGATCCCCTGGAAGAGGACATGGTAACCCACTCAGTTTTTGTGCCTGGAGAATCGCTAAGGACAAAGGAGCCTGGCAGGCTGCAGTCTATGGGGTTGCAAAGGGTCAGACAAGAGTGACTTAGTGACTTAGTGACTAAGTGACTAAGTGACTAAGCACACAGCACATAGGTGGCGCATGGTTTCAGGAGAGTAGATGTTATGGGGGACATTTGTTTCAAGACAGTGGTAGCTATGTGGACAAAAAGCCATATAACTGATTTCTGTAATGCATGGAAGTTTTCTTGTTGTTAAGTCTCCCAGTCATGTCCGACTCTTTGAGACGCCATGGACTACAGCATACCAGGCCTCCCTGTCCATCACCATCTCCTGGAGTTTGCCCAAGTTCGTATTCATTGCATCGGTGATGATGTCCAGCCATCTCATCTTTTGATACCTCTTCACCCTCTGCCCTCAATCCTTCCCAGCATCAGGGACTTTTCCAGTGAGTCGTATATTCACATCTGATGATCTAAACACTGAAGTTTCACCTTCAGCATCAGTTCTTGCTGTGAGTATTCAGGGTTGATTTCCCTTAAGATTGACTGGTTTGATCTCCTTACTATCCAAGGGACTTTCAGGAGTCTTCTCCAGTACTACAGTTCGAAGGCATCAATTCTTTGGCGTTCTGCCTTCTTTACAGTCCAGCTCTCACAACCATACATGACCACTGGGAAAACCATATCCTTGACTATACAGACTTTTGTCAGCAGAGTCATGTCTGTTTTTTCAACACACTGTCTAGGTTTGTCATTGCTTTCCTGCCAAGAAGCAATCATCTAATTTCATGGCTGCAGTCATCATCCACGGTGACTTTGGAGCCAAGGAAGAGAAAATCTGTCGCTACTTCCACTTTTTCCCCTTCTATTTGTATGCTGTAATGGGGCTGGATGTCATGATCTTAGTTTTTTAAATATTAAGTCTTAAGCCAGCACTTTCGCTCTCCTCCTTCACCTTCATCAAGAGTCTCTTTAGTTCCTCTTTGCTTTCTGTCATTAGAGTGGTATCATCCACTTATCTGAGATTGTTAATGTCTTTCCATGTTGATGCATGGAAGTAGGCCTTTCCAAATGACAACTTTCCAGGCTAAGAGCTAAAGGAGGAGGATGAAATGAATGTGAAGTTTTGGTTTAGAAGATACGGAAAAGTTCCTCATTAGAACTCATATATTGTATGAGCCTTTTGACCTGTCTCCACTTGCTTAGCCATATGTCTAACAGGATAAAACTCCAGTAGTTCTCTGCCATAATGAAATGGTTTTTATATTTATGCCTCTTGCTAAGGAAGGAGAAACAAAGGAGTGTAACAATCACTCCTTGATTTTCATGCTTGGAATGTTGAAATAAAAATTTCTCTTTTTTTGAACTCTCATTATGTCTCATTTCTGTTCATGGCAATCCAAATAAATAAGATGTGTGATTATTTCAAATATTTGATTTCTTTGGTGTCTGTGTGAAAATAGATTTTCTTTGGGAGTTTTCACTAAATAAAGTGTGTGTGATTATTCCAAAGTTTAAGAAAGCAGTGTGTTTGAATTGCAAAGACAATATTTCCTCCAATTATTTAATCAAGAAAAATGCCTGTAAATTACTTTTGAGTAATAAGCCATTTGTTTTTTTTAGTGTCCTTATTGTAGGTTTGTGTTTTTTTAAATGCATTTGCTAATTTTAGGTTTTTATTCTAATGGCAAAAATAAATGGTTTAGTTAAAATGTTAAATTCTTTTTAACTATCTCTTTAATTTTTTTCTCATGTTATAAAATATATATATATATATTTTATAGCATGAGTATATTATAACATGAGAAAAAAATTAAAGAGAAAGTTAAAGAATTTAGCATTTTAATTAAACCATTTATTTTTACATTGTAGTGTATAATAGTTTATCTTCATTGAAAAACATGACAGGTTTGATTATGTTCACATATTGCATTGAAAAAATTGCGCACAAGGTATATAATAAAAACAAACATATTTACAATATATCCCAAGCACTCTGCTAAGTACCTGACATATATTAACTCCTGTAATTCTAGTGATAATCCTTCAAGATAGAAACTAGTTACAATAGCCCCCATAGGGACATGAGTAAACTGAAGACCAAAGATCCTGTTCCTGGCCCAACGCCACTCAGCTGCATGTTAGCAGAACTGGAATTTGAAATTATGCATTTAGGCCTCAGAATCTTGACTTTTAACTGCCATTCTCTGACTCCCCCCACCCCGCCCCGCCCCTCACCTTTTTAGTTCAGTCTGCAGAAATGCTTCTTTAACAGGCCCTTACTTATAACATAGCTTGCCGCCTGCCCATGGCTCATGGTTTAGGTAATACAAGCATTGCTGAGTAGCTCCAGAAGTAACTTAAGATTTAATTTATGACAATATGAGTAACTCCTTATTAATATCCAGTAAGTACTGACCAGTTTGCAAGGTAATCCAAGTGAATATGTCACCAGAAAATTTCCCCACACGTTTAAAAACAAATGGACTGAAACTGTATGTAGTCATGTCTCTAATACTATAAAAAAAAAATATTTTTACCTCTCCTTCAGTTTCACTCATTAGCTTTTTGTTTGTATTTTAGTGATCACATAGTAAACAAGATTATTTTTAGGAAGGCAGCAGCTACAATTACGAATATTATAGAGGAGGTAGAAACCAAAGAAAAAGATCGCATATCTTCAAATTATGATTATATTCAATAGTTTTTAGTACCATGTATTTGTAGATGGTTCAGAAGATCTTTTTCTTCTTTTGTTTACTATTTGTATTGAAGTGTAGTTGATTTAAAATATTTCAAGTGTACAACATAGTTCTCCAATATTATTGATTAATGCAATCTATAAATAAATGAAATATTCATTTAAATTTATTACAAAATAATGACTATATTCTTGTGATGTACATCATATCCTTGTAGCTTATACCTCTTAATCCCCTTCCTCTGTCTTGCCCACCCCCCCACTGGTAACCACTAGTGTGTTCTCTGTGTCTGTGTCTATTTTTGTTATATTCATGTTTGTTTTAATTTTTAGATTCTACCTATAAGTGATAACACTGAGTATTTGCCTTTCTCTCTCTGATTTGTTTTATTAAACACAATACTGTTTGAGTCCATTGATGTTGTCTTAAATGGCAAAATTTCATTCTTTTTTATGGCTGAGTAATATTCTGTTTTGTCTATGTGCATGTATATATAGATATATACAAAACACCCAGAATTTCCACAGTGCTCAAGAAAAAAGAACAAAACTATAGCTATCACATTCCTTGACTTCACAAGATACTACAAACTGCAGTAATCAAAATAGCATCATATATATGGATATATGCACACATATATATCACATAGTCTTTATCCATCCATTCATTTATTTGTGGATACTTAGGTTGCTTCCTTATCCTGGCTACTGTAAGTAATGCTGCTATTAACATCGGGGTCCACGTTTAAGCTAGTGTTTTCATTTTCTTCTGATATATACCCAGATGTGGAACTGCTAGATAATGTGGTAGCTCTATTTTTAATTTTATGAGGAACCACCATACTATCCCAAGTTACATTTCCACTAGCACTGTGCTAGGGTTCCCTTTCCTCCACATCCTCTTCAACATTTGATACTTTCGGACTTTATGATAGTAGTCATTATGGTAGGCATGAGATTTTGTCTTATTGTGGTTTTGATTTGCATTTCTCTGATGACTAGCAATTTTGAAAATATATTCACGTGCCTGTTGGTCATTTACATACCTTGTTTGAAAAAAAAATGTTTATTCAGGTTCTTTGCCCATTTTTAAAAATCAGTTTGTTTGTTCTGATATTGAGTTGTACTAGTTGATTATATATTTTGCATATTAACCCCTAATTGGTTGTATCATTTGCAAATATTGTCTCCTATTCACTAAGCTGTCTTTTCATTTTGGAAACGTTTCCCTTTGCTGTGTGAAAGCTTTTGTTTAATTAGGTCCCATTTGGCTTTTGTTTTGGTTTGCTTGCTTTTGTTTCTTTTGCTTTGGGAACAGATGTAAAAATATGCTATGATTTATATGAAAGTGTTCTGACTGTTGTTTTCTAGGATTTCTATGGTTTAAGATCTTACATTCAGGTCTTTAATTTGAGTTTATTGTATATAGTGTGATACAATGTTCTAATGTCATTCTTTTACATGTAGCTTTTCAATTTACCCAGAAACACTTATTGAGGTTACTGCCTTTTCTCTCTTTTATATTCTTGACTACTTATTGGCAGGTTAATTGACCATAAATGCAGGGGTTTATTCCTAGGCTCTCTGTTCTGTTCCACTGATTTATGTCCAGTTTTTGTGATGGTATGAGGCTGTTTTGATTACTGTAGCATTGTAATATTCTGTGACGTCAAGGACTGTGATATCTCCAATTTTGTTCTTTTTTCCCTCAAGATTGATTTAGCAATTCTGAGTCTTTTGTGGTTCCATGTAAATTTTAGGATTATTTATTCTAGTTCTGTGTAAAACGTCATGGGTAATGACATTTAATTCAGTCCCTATCAAAAAGAGGGACTGCACTAAATCTGTAGATTGCTTTGGGTAGCATAGACATTTTAACAATAATCCTTCCAATTCATGAACTTAGGATATTGTTCTATTACTTTGTTTCATCTTTAAACTCCCTCATCAGTGTTTTATAATGTTCAGAGTATGGGTTTTTACCTTCTTGGTTAAGTTTATTTCTAACTATTCTATTCTATTTCATGCAATTTTCATCTGGATTGTTTTCTTGCTTTCTCTTTTTGATAGTTCATGATTAGTGTATAGAAAAAACAATATATTTCTTTATATTAATTGTGTTTCCTGCAACTTGAATGAATTTATTAGTTCTGAGAATTTTCTTCATAGACATGTTAGAGTTATCTGTATACAGTATCATGACATCTCCATTTAGTGACAGATTTAATTCTTCCCTTCTAATTTGGATGACTTTTACTTCTTCTTCTTCTTTTTTTTTTTTTTTTGTCTGAATGCTGTGACTAGGATTTGCAATACTAAGTCAAGTAGAAGTGCTGGGAGTAATGGTCTTATTCCTGATTTTTGAGGAAAAACTAAATATTTTCCATGGTTGAGTATGATGTTAGCTGTAGGTTTGCTATAACCACCTTCATCATGTTGAGATATGTTCCCTCTATACTAATTTGGATGAGAATTTTTATTGAATCATTGTTGAATTTTTGTCAAATGCTTTTTCTTTGTCTATTGAAATGATTATGTGATTTTCATTCTCTTTTATGAATGAGGTATGTCACATTGATCTATGGATATTGACCAATACTTGCATCCCTGGAATAAATTCCACATGATCATGAATTCAGTTTGCTAATATTTTATTGAGGGTTACTGTGTCTATTTTCATCAGAGGTATCAGTCTGTAATTTTCTTTTATTATTCTATGTTTGTCTGGCTTCACTATCAGGGTAATGCTAGCCCTGTGGAATCAACTTGATTCCATACACTTCAATTTTTTGAAATAGTTTGAGAAGTATAGTTTTTGGCTCTTCTTTATATGTTTGGTAGAAGTCCTCTATGAAGCTCTCTGGTCCTGGACGTTTGTTTGTCGGGAGTTTTTGGATTCCTAACTCAATTCCTCCACCAGTGATCAGTATGTTCAGATTGTCTATTTCTGCCTGATTCAGTCTTGCACAGTATCATTTCTTGTCAGTAGTGGGGAGCTGCATCGCAGAGCAAGGAGGGCTGTTGCAGGTGCTCGGTGGGTCTGGGCAGGCTGTGGTGGGCTCCGCCTCAGAGTCCAAGACCACTACTGAGATGCTGCCTGAGAAACAAAAGTGGCTGGGGTAGGGGACTGACTCAGCAGGAGTACACATTAGAGAGGTCTTGGGAAACAGCCTCGAGTCCTGCGCAGTTTATTTTCTCTGCTTTGTTTCAGGAGTAAGCAAGTGTGCGTATCTTTCACAAACAGAGTCTAGGTTACTTATAGCCATCCTATTAGTCCCACTGGTTTTCTAACCAGCCAAGGGAATCGTCTTACTGGTGTTGGACCCTAGGGCTTCAGTGTCCAGTGTATGGTTCAAACTGATCACTCCCCATGGAGAATCTCCACCTCTGTAATCCTCCTCCTCTTCCGCAGCTCTTCCCTTGGACACAGATCCTGACACCGTGTTTCTCTTCTCTTCATACCACATTCTGTGTGACTATTTCTTACAGTCCTACTTGTATAAAAGTTTTTCTGCCAGTCTGCAGTTAGCTTTCAGCAGGAGTCTCTCCATATATAGATGTATTTTTGATGCGTTCTTGGGGGAGGTGAGCTCCAAGTTCTCCTATTCCACATTCTTGATCTGAATCCCTTGGTTTGGTTTGGTTTCTCCTTAAAAGAAATGACTGCATTAAGTTCTGTTCAAACCTTACTTTTCAAATGGATATATATATATATATATATATATATATATATACACACACATACACACTGTATGTATGTGTGTATGTGTATATATATATATATATATATATATATATATACACATACATGTACATACAGTGTGTATGTATATGTATATAACACTCTTGTGATACTGTGATTTACAGTAAATATATATTTAGCTTTTGTTCATGGTTTCTGACTCAGGGCTCCCAAAACTCTTGGGATTTCCTCAAGTTGAGAGTGATAAAGCTGTCTTTTGTTACAACCATGAGGTGACTTTGAGAAAGCACTTTAAGTGGGTGCTGGCTGCTGCTGGAACCAAACTCATAACTTAATTAGAAAATTGGAAATTTTAATCCCATCCTCCCCCACCATCTGGGGAGGAGAGTGGGGGAGAAGGTGGGAGTTAGGTCATTGACTATTACCAAGAGATTTATCAATTATGCCTTCATAATGAAGCCTCCATAAAGCCCAAAAGGACATGATATGAAGATTTTTCATGGTGGTGAACAGGTGGTGATCTGGGGAGAGAGGCATGTTTGGATGTTCTGAGTCCTTTACCCCATAACATGCCCTTTGCCTCCCTTGCATCTGGTTTTTCCCAAGTTATAACTTTTTGTAATGAACAGTAATCTAGTAAGTAAAACGTTTTTTCTGAGTTGTGCGCCACTCTAGCAAACTTAACCCAAGTAGGATGTCATGAGAACCTCTGATTTATAATCAGTCAGAAGCATGGAACGAAGAACAAAGATGGCGGAGCAGAAGGACCTGTGTTCTTCTCCTGTGAGAACACTGAGGTCACAACTAACTGTTGAACAGCCATCAACAGGCAAATGTTGGATCCCTCCCTCCCCGCAAAGATACCCAACATCCAAGGGCAAAGGAGAAGCCCCAACAAGACGGTATGAGGGGGAAAATTGCATTTAGCATCATACCTCAGACTGGCCAGACTCTTGGAGGGCACAAACAAAACCTTGTGTGCACAGGATTGAGGAAAAAGAGCAATGGCCCCCGTGAGGAACTGAGCCAGACCTGCCTTTGCGTGTTTGAGTGTCTCCTGCAGAGGCACAGGTCAGCAGTGACCTGCCACAGGTACTGGGGTTCTGGCTGCAACAGACTTGGAAGACGCGGCATAAGTTCTCTCGGAGGAGGTCGCCATTAGCTCCACTACAGAGCCACTGAGCAGACGACCCACACACTGGAGAACAATTATACCAAAGAAGTTCTTGCACTGTTGCAAAATTCTAGGGCCCGCAACAGATTTCCCAACCTGGGAATCAGGCAAAAGGATGAGAACCCACAAGGAAACAGACTCTTTTTTTTTTTTTTTTTTTAGTTGGAGGCTAATCACTTCACAACATTTCAGTGGGTTTTGTCATACATTGATATGAATCAGCCATGGATTTACACGTCTTCCCCATCCCAATCCCCGCTCCCACCTCCCTCTCCACCCGATTCCTCTCGAAACATCCCACCCTCACCTTCTCCCACAGAGTTCAAAAGTCTGTTCTGTATGGAATTTAGAAAACAGGAAACAGACTCTTGAAGGGGACAACAAAACCTTGTACATACAGGACCCAGGAGAAAGGAGCAGTGACCCCAGAAGAGACTGAGCCAGATTTGCATGTAAGTGTCCGGGAGTCTCCTGTGGCGGTGTGGGTCAACAGTGGCCTGTCATGGGGTCAGGGGCATGACTACAACAGTCCTGGCAGCTGCAGCATGCTGGGATAAGTCCTTTTGAAGGAGGTATTACTACCATTACTGCCATTACCCCTACCATAGTTTGGCCTCAGGCCAAACTCCAGGAAAGGAACACAGCCTCATCCATCAACAGAAAATTGGATTAAAGATTTACTGAGCATGGCCCTGCCCCCTAGAGCAGAGCAAGACCCAGTTTTACCCACATCCAGTCCCACCCACCAGAAAGCTTCCACAAGCCTCTTATCCTCATCCTTCGGAGGGTAGACAGAATGAAAACCACCATCACAGAAAATTAGCCAAACTGATCACATGGATCACAACCTTGTCTAACCCAATTAAACTATGGGTCATGTCATGTAGGGCCACCCAAGATGGACAGGTCATGGTGGAGAGTTCTGACAAAATATGGTCCACTGGAGAAGGGAATGACAAACCACTTCAGCATCCTTGCCTTGAAAACACCACAAACAGTATGAAAAGGCAAAAAGATATGACACTGAAAGAGGGACTCCCCAGGTTGGTAGGTGCCCAATATGCTAATGGAAAAGAGCAGAGAAATAGCTCCAGAAGGCATGAAAAGTCTGAGCCAAAGCAGAAACAGTGCCCAGGTGTGTATGCGTCTGGTGGTGAAAGTAAAGTCTGATGCTGTAAAGAACAATATTGCATAGGAACCTGGAATGTAGGTCCATGAATCAAGATAAATTGGAAGTGGTCAAAATTCTCCAAGCCAGTCTTCAACAGTATGTGAACTGAGAACTTCCAGATGTGCAGAATTTAGAAAAGGCAGAGGAACCAGAGATCAAATTGCCAACATCCATTGGAGCATAGGAAAAACAAGAGAATTCAAAAGAAATATCTACTTCTGCTTCATTGAGTACACTATAGCCTTTGACTGTGTGGATCACAATGAACTGTGGAAAATTCTTCAAGAGATGGGAATACCAGACCACCATATCAGCCTCCTGAGAAACCTGTATGCAGGTCAAGAAGCAACAGAATCAGACATGGAACAAAGGACTGGTTCAAAATTGGGAAAGGAGTACATCAAGGCTGTCTACTTTTACCCTGCTTATTTAACATATATCCTGAGCACATCATGCAGAATTCCAGGCTGGATGAAGCTCAAGCTGGAATCAAGATTTCCAGGAGAAACAGCAATACATTCAGATATGCAGATGACATCACCTTTATGTAAGAAAGCGAACAGGATCTAAAGAGACTCTTGATGAAAGTGAAAGAGAAGAGTGAAAAAGCCAGATTAAGATTCAACATTCAGAAAAGTAAGATCATGGCATCTGGTGTCATCACTTCATAGCAAAGGAGAAACAAAGGAAACAGTGAGAGACTTTATTTTCTTGGGCTCCAAAATCACTGCAAATAGTGACTACAGTCATGAAATTAAAAGGCACTTGCTCCTTGGAAGAAAGGCTATGATCAATGTAGACAGCAAAGAGACATTGCTTTGCTGACAAAGTCCATATAGTCACAACTATGGTTTTTCAGTAGTCATGTATGGATGTGAGCATTGGACCGTAAAGAAATATGAAAAATTAATGCTTTTGAGCTGTGGTGTTGGAGAAGACTCTTGAGAGTCCCTTGGGCTGCAAGGAGATCAAACCAGTCAATCCTAAATAAATCCATCCTGAGTATTCATTAGAAGGACTGATGCTGAAGCTCCAAAACTTTGGCTACCTGGTGCAAAGAGCTGACTCATTAGAAAAGACCCTGATGCTAGGAAAGACTGAAGGCAGGAGAAAGGGATGACAGAGGATGAGATGGTTGGGTGGCATCACTGACTCAATGGATGTGAGTTTGAGCAAGCTCCGGGAGATGGTGCAAGACAGGGAAGGCTGGCGTGCTGCAGTCCATGGGGTCACAAAGAGTCAGACATGACTGAGCGACTTCAAATAGCAACAACAAACTCCGAAGCACAGGTAACAACCTAGAATTGAAACTTGCATCTGAAATATTTGTGGAGGTAAAGTCTTGTAGTGTTGTACCCTTCAACACTGGGATCTGATGCTATCTCTGGATAGAGAGTATCAAAATTGAGTCAAATTATAGAACACCTGTCTGGTGACTGAGAATTGCTTGGTATTGGATAGGAAGCCCCAATCTCACCCCGCCCTGTACCACACACATTGAAATTAGATCCAGGAACTGAAAAGAAGTCCCTTCCTATGTAATTTTACTTTGATCACAGTTGCCGTTTTATCTAAGAAATGTGGCTACCTAATATTAATAAGTGTTCTAAATTAAAGCAAAGGATCCCCAAACCTATTCCTCCCCACTTATGCTACATGCAGTCAATTTTCAGGACACCATTTCAATATCATGTTAAGTTGGTGACAAATATAGGTAACAAACCTAAAAAATAAATTTTAGGTGATAAAATATTTTAAACATTTGTTTCACTTTCATTTAAAAAAGTAAATATTTCTAAAACTAAAGGTGCTTTAGCTTGATCATGGCATCTAATAAAATCCTATACTCTGTTTATATAATATGTTTATGTTTCTATTGTTTATTTCAATGTAAGGTCCCTGACTTTACTGACTCAGACAGTAAAGAATACACCTGCATTGTAGGAGACCAGTTTTGAACTGTGGATCATGAAGATCCCCTGGAGGAGGGCATGGCAACCCCACTCCAGTATTTTTGCCTGGAGAATTCCATAGACAGAGCATCGTGGTGAGCTACAGTCCATGGGGTTGCAGAGTTGGACATGACTGAGCAACTAACACTTTCACTTTTTCAAGGTTATAGAAAGACAAAGAAAGAAAGAAAGAAAAATTCATCATTTGCCATGCAGAACCACTGAAATAGGAAGATATTTCACAATTGTTAGAGAAATCAAAAGATAGATAGCAACTTTGCAGACTTTAATGATGGTGTAGAAAATAAGTGTGTATTTGAAATTTCAGGTTGGCTCTCTCCAAATGCCTATATCCTCGGTGATTTTTATAATTCAAGAATTGATGAGTGAAAAATACATTTCTAATAAGTAAAATAAAATACTTTATTCTTAGTTATTCAGTGGTAATATTTTATCATACAGAATTTTACAACAAGTAATCGTTAATGGAACTCATCTGTATGGTAGTGTTAGCAGTAACATTATTTTATGCTTTTGTCAAAGTCATAGAAATGTATGCTAAGGAGAACAAGCTTTATAAAAATACATTTTAAAATGAGGCTGTTGCAGAAACAGTAATAAATGTACACTATGAAAAATGAAACTAATTTTATTACAAGTATTTAACAAACTCATGGAAGCTGATGGGAACAAGACCTGATTTTAACTTTTTTCTTTTAAAGGGATACTTTTTTAAAAGTTAAAAAAGCTGGATATCTTAAGTCAAGAGACAAAAATAACTGTCCATGAATGTAATACTTCAGTTGGTAAATTTGCTTCTTACACGTTTATATTTTTGCAATTCTGGAGTTACTTTGCATATATATAATGATTGAGCAGATAAGATACACTATATATACACTATATATACACACTATATATATATATAGAGAGAGAGAGAGAGAGAGAGAGACCATAATGATAATAAGGTTTCTCACTGTCAGACAGAAATTAAAAATAATCAAGAAGTGGAATGTTGGAATGAAACTTGTGGTTTCAGATTAGAATTAAAAATTACATATGGACACATTTAATTCAATATGTATATATGTATGTGTGTATATAAGCATATGTATATGTAGAAAGATACAAACATAATGTAGATATAGGTATATACATGGATTTGTATATATATGCATGTGTTTCCTAGTTAGTCCACTGAGAAGACCTAGAACTAAGAATTTAGTTTCTAAAAACCATTCTCAGATAAAAGAAGAATTGGAGTATTAACATTAATATTTTAAAACATAACCATGAATCCAAACAGACATGAATAAATGATACAATAAGCAAATATATCTAGCGAAGGAAAAGACTCTCCTTACAGATAAATATATACTTGAAGAAACGAAAGAAGTAGAAGATCACGTTAGGGCATTATAGTAATAATTGCTGGAAGCAAGATCCACCGATGGATGCTAAACAGTGAATCCATTGATGTGATGCAAAACAAAGGCCCTTCACCTCTGTGGTCTCCTACAGAATCTATATTCCATCACCAACTCCCGGAGCTTACTCAGACTCACGCCCATTGAGTCAGTGATGCCATCCAACCATCTCATCCTATGTCATCCCATTCTCCTCCTGCCTTCAATCTTTGCCAGCATCACTCCTACGAATGAGTCAGTTCTATGAAACAGGTGGCTAAAGTATTGGAGTTTCAAATGAGTCAGTTCTATGAAAAAGGTGGCTAAAGTATTGGAGTTTCATCTTTAGCATCAGTACTTAAAATGAATATTCAGGATTGCTTTCCTTTAGGATGGAATGGTTGGATCTCCTTGCTGTTCAAGGACTCTCAAGAATCTTCTCCAACACCACAGTCCAAAAGCATCCATTCATCAGCACTCAGGTTTCTTTATAGTCCAACTCTCCCATGCATACATGGCTACTGAAAACAACCACAGCTTTGACTAAATGGACCTTTGTTGGCAAAGTAATGTCTCTGATTTTTAATATGCTGTCTAGGTTGGTCATAACTTTTCTTCTAAGGAGCAAGCATCTTTTATTTTCATGATTGTAGTCACCATCTGCAGTGATTTTTGGAGCCACCAAAAATAAAATCTCTCACTGTTTCCATTATTTCTCCATCTATTTGCCATGAAGTCATGGGACCAGATGCCATGATCTTAGTTTTCTGAATGTTGGGTTTTAAGCCAGCTTTTTCACTCTGCTCTTTCACTTTCATCAAGAGGCTCTTTAGCTCTTCTTTGCTTTCTGCCATAAGTGTGGTCTCCTCTGCATATCTCAGGTTATTGATATTTTTTTCCCAGCAATCTTGATTCCAGCTTGTGCTTCATCCAGTCCAGAATTTCTCATGATGTTGTCTGCATATAAGTTACAGAGGAAAACACATTCATAATTATTTCTCTGACATTAACTTTAAAATCTCTAGATGTAGTCTACATTGTTAATGATGAAAACCCTTATTAGAAATTATTTCTAATTTTTAAAAATGTGTACATGAAATGTTTAGGAACACATTATTCTGTCTACAAGTACTAGTTTTAGCTCAGTTTCATATGATAGACTTCCACATTATCCTAGTGTGTTCCTATGAAACCTTATGTAAGCTGTAAGTAGATAAAGCAAAGAAGCAGTTACCTTAGGCTACATATTGCCAACATTCCTTGGATAATCAAAAAAGCAAGAGAGTCCCAGAAAAAAACATCTACTTCTGTCTTATTGACTATACCAGAGCCTATGATGTGTGGATCACAACAAACTGGAAAATTTTTAAAGAGATGGGAATACCAGACCACTTGATCTGCCTGCTACAAATCTGTATGCGGGTCAAGAAGCAACAGTTAGAATTGGACATGGAACAACAGACTGGTTCCAAATCCGAAAAGGAGTATGTCAAGGCTGTATCTTGTCACCCTGCTTATTTAACTTACATACAGAGTACATCATGAGAAATGTCAGTCTGGATGAAGCATAAGCTGGAAGCAAGATTGCCAGGAGAAATGCAAATAACCTCAGATATGCAGATGACATTACACTTATGGCAGAAAGTAAAGAAGGACTAAAGAGCCTCTTGATGAAAGTGAAAGAAGAGAGTGAAAAAGTTGGTTTAAAACTCAACATTCAGAAAACTAAGATCATGGCATCTGATACGATCACTTCATGGCAAATAGATGGAGAAATAATGGAAACACTGACAGGTCTTATTTTGGGGGGCTCCAAAATCACTGCAGATGGTGATCGCAGCCATAAAGTTAAAAGACGCTTGCTCCTTAGGAGGAAAACTATGACCAACTTAGACAGCATATTAAAAATCAGAGACATTACTTTGCCAACAAGGTCCATCTAGTCAAAGCTGTGGTTTTTCCAGTAGTCATGTATGGATGTTAGAGTTGGACTACAAAGACAGCTGAGTGTCAAAGAATGGATGCTTTTGAACTATCGTGTTGGAGAAGACTCTTGAGAGTCCATTGGACAGCAAAGAGATCCAACCAGTCCATCCTAAAGGAAATCAATCCTGAATATTCATTCGAAGGACTGATGCTGAAGTTGAAACTCCAATACTTTGGCCCCCTGTTTTGAAGAACTGACTCATTTGAAAAGCCCCTGATGCTGGGAAAGATTGAAGGCAGGAGGAGAATGGGATGACATAGGATGAGATGGTTGGATGGCATCACAGACTCAATGTGCATGAGTTTGAGTAGGCTCAGGGAATTGGTGATGGACAGGGAAGGAGCTGGGTGGTGGCACTCTCAGTGCCCTCGGTGTGCTTCCTCCATGAGGGCTTCTGCAAAACAAATGCTGAGTGCCGTCTTCACTTTTTGCCTTTTTCCATAACAGGATCGTCTTTGGATTTATGTTTATTAGCAAAAACAGGTGCTGACATAGACCTTTCCTAAAAGTGAAGATTTTTGTTTGATTGTTTTGTGTTCCTTGCTCAGTCGTGTCTGACTCAACTCTCTGTGATCCCATGGACTGTAGCCCTCCAGACTTCTCTGTCCATGGAATTCTCCAGGCAAGAATACTGGAGTGGGTTGCCATTTCTTTCTCCAGGGGATCTTTCTGATCCAGAGATTAAACTCACATCTCCTGCATTGGTAGGCAGATTCTTTACCATTGAACCATCTGGGAAGCCTGTCAGAGGAGGATATCTACACTTGGAATCTTGGGTTCATTAAACGTAAAGAAACACATTGAAGGTAATGTGTTCCGTTCATGACTTGCTGAGTAAAACGGTGTCAATTCCCTATGGACTTCAGTAGTATTTCTTTAATAAGATATTTAATACTATAATTAAACATGGTACAAAAGGGTTCAACTCAGTTGCTCATTCGTGTCTGACTCTTTGCAACTCCATTGACTGCAGCATGCCAGGCCTCCCTGTCCATCACCAGCTCCCGGAGTTTACTCAAATTCATGTCCATTGAGCCGCAGGTGCCATCCAACCACCTCATCCTCTGTCATCCCCTTCTCCCACCTTCAATCTTTCCCAGCATCAGGGTATTTTCCAATGAGCCAACACTTCCCAACAGGTGACCAAAGTATTGAAGTTTCAGCTTCAACATCAGCCTTTCCAATGAATATTCAGGACTGATCTCCTTTAGGATGGACTGGTTGGATCTCCTTGCAGTCCAAGGGACTCTCAAGAGTCTTCTCCAACACCACAGTTCAAAAGCATCAATTCTTCAGTACTCAGCTTTCTTTACGGTCCAACTCTCAGATCCATACATGACTACTGGAAAAACTTTGACTAAATGGACCTTCGTCAGCAAAGTAATGTCTTTGTTTTTTAATATGCTGTCTAGGTTGGTCATAACTTTCCTTCGAAGGAGCAAGTGTCTTTTAATTTCATGGCTGCAATCACCATCTGCAGTGATTTTGGGGCCCAGAAAAATTAAGTCAGCCACTGTTTCCACTGTTTCCCCATCTATTTGCTGTGAAGTGATGGGACCAGATGCCATGATCTTAGTTTTCTGAATGTTGAGTTTTAAGCCAACTTTTTCATTCTCCTCTTTCACTTTCATCAAGAGGCTCTTTAGTTCTTCTTCACTTTCTGCCATAACGGTGGTGTCATCTGCATATCTGAGGTTATTGATATTTCTCCCGGCGATCTTGATTCCAACTTGTGCTTCATCCAGGGCAACATTTTTTATGATGTACTCTGCATATAAGTTAAATAAGTAGGGTGACAATATACAGCCTTGGTGTACTCCTTTCCTGATTTGGAACCAATCTGTTGTTCCATGTCCAGTTCAAATTGTTACTTCCCGACCTGCATACAGATTTCTCAAGGGGCAGGTCAGGTGGTCTGGTATTCCCATCTCTTTCAGAATTTTCCACAGTTTGTGGTGATCCACACAGTCAAAAGCTTTGGCATAGTCAATAAAGCAGAAATTGACATTTTTTCTGGAACTCTCTTGCTTTTTCAATAATCCAGTGGATGTTAGCAGTTTGATCTCTAGTTCCTCTGCCTTTTCTAAAACCAGATTGAACATCTGACATTTCATGGTTCACATACTGTTGAAGCCTGGCTTGGAGGATTTTGAGCACTACTTACTAGTGTGTGAGATGAGTGCACTCGTGTGGTATTTGAGCATTATTTGTCATTGACTTTCTTTGGGATTGGAATGAAAACTAACCTTTTCCAGTCCTGGGGCCACTGCTGACATATTGATGCAGCAGTTTCACAGCATCATCTTTAAGGGTTCAAAATAAGTCATTTGGCATTCTGTCACCTCCACTAGCTTTGTTCATAGTTATGCCTCCTAAGGCCCACTTGACTTTGCATTCCAGGATGTCTGGCTCTAGGTGGGTGTTCATTCCATTGTGATTATCTGGATCATGAATGTCTTTTTTGTATAGTTTTTCTGTGTATTTTATGCCACCTCTTCTTACTATCTTCTGCTTCTGTTAGGGCCATACAATTTCTATCCTTTATTCAGTCCATCTTTGAATGAAATATTCCCTTGGTAACTCTAATTTTCTTGAAGAGATCTCGTCTATCCCATTCTGTTGTTTTCCTCTATTTTTTTTTTTGCACTGATCATTGAGGAAGGCTTTCTTATCTCTCCTTGCTATTCTTTGGAACTCTGCTTTCAAATAGGTACAGCTTTCCTTTCTCCTTTGATTTTCACTTCTTTTCTTTTCACAGATATTTGTAAGGCCTCCTCAGACAACCATTTTGCTTTATTGCATTTCTTTTCTTGGGGATGCTCTTGATCCCTGTCTCCTGTACAATGTCACGAACCTCCATCCATAGTTCATCAGGCACTCTATCAAATCTAATCCCTTAAATCTATTTCTCACTTCCACTGTACAATCGTAAGGGATTTGATTCAGGTCATACCTGAATGGTCTAGTGGTTTTCCTGACTTTCTTCAAGGTAAGTCTGAATTTGGCAATAAGGAGTTCATGATCTGAGCCACAGTCAGCTCCCGGTCTTGTTTTTGCTGACTGTATAGAGCTTCTCCATCTTTGGCTGCAAAGAATATAATCAATCTGATTTCGGTGTTGAGCATCTGTGATGTCCATGTGTAGAGTCTTCTCTTGTGTTGTTGGAAGAGTGTGTTTGCTATGGTCAATTTGTTCTCTTGGCAAAACTCTATTAGCCTTTGCCCTGCTTCATTCTGTACTTCAAGGCCAAATTTACCTGTTACTCCAGGTGTTTCTTGACTTCCCACTTTTACATTCCAGTCCCCTATAATGAAAAAGACATCTTTTTTGGGTGTCCTTTTTTGACATTGAACAGTATAATTTCACATGGTACAAAAGGATAGTTTTCTCCTAAAATAGCATGTGTCAGATTATGTTTCTCAATCAAAATTATAACAAGTAAATAATGGAAAGAAAGGAGTGTGATTACCTATACAAAAATATTATGATATGTACAGTTATTTTTGCTATGTAACTCCACTGATAATCCCTCTGGCACATTTATGTTTGGGTGCAAATAAGGGAAAATCCAGAGAAGTTTAAATATAAATAAGATTTCTTTCATAAATAGTTTAGCATGCTCTTGAATAGAAACATGCCATATGTAAATATTCATGCACATATGTATCTATATACAAGAGAAATGTTTGATAAGTACATATGTATCTGTGTGTGTTTGTGTATATAGGTGTGTGTGTGTGTGTGTGTGTGTGTGTGTGTGTGTATGTGGCTCCTCTGTCCATGGGATTTTCCTGGCAAGGATACCGGAGTCAGTTCCCATGACCTCCTCCAGTGGATCTTCCTGACCCAGGGAGTGAACCCATGTCTCCTGCATTTCCTGCATTGCAGGCAGATTCTTTACCTGCTGAGTCATCAGGGAAATGTGTGTGTGTGTGTGTGTGTCTGTGTCTGTGTTTATATATAAATGCATGTTCCAAGCAATAAATTGCAGAGTCAACTTTCTTATGTCTTGATAATGCAAGGTATTAAGTTCATACAAGCTAGCTTATAGTTTAAAAAAAATATGATGTCTTCTTAATCAAAGGCTTAAGGGATTTTTAGCAATTATTTAGAGTTCATCAGTTTTGAGGAAAATTAAGTAACATCTGAATAGCAAGCAATTTGTCTTCAATCTCTGATATCTATAGTCTAGCTAGAAATAAGACCTTGTCCTCTTGTGCAAAATATTGTTCACCACAGATTATTTACCACAGTGCTGAAGAATTAATGCTTTTGATCTGTGGTGTTGGAGAAGACTCTTGAGAGTCCCTTGGACTGCAAGGAGATAAAACCAGTCAATCTTAAAGGAAATCAGCCCTGAATATTCATTGGAAGGACTGATGCTGAAGTTGAAGCTCCAATACTTTCGTGAGAAGAACTGACTCACTGGAAAAGACCCTCATTTTGGAAAAGATCAAAGGCGGGAGAAAGGGGGTGACAGAGGATGAGATGGTTGGATGGACATGAGTTTTGAATGAGCTCTGGGGTTGGTGATGGACTGGGAAGCTTGGTGTGCTGCACTCCGTGGGGTCACAAAGAGTCGAATATGACTGAGTGACTGAACTGAACTCACAGATCCAGAGACCAGGACAGCTTTCCAGATTACCAATTCTCAGCCTTCCATTATTATTCAGAAAGAAACTATTTTCTCTGCCATATCTTGAAATTGGTGAACAATCTCAAAAATTGTGTTATATAAGGGCAATAATTAAGTCATAAACAAGTTTTGAGAAGAAGCTTTCCAAGTATATTTAATATTACTTGACTGTTTACTAGGTGTCACTAGTGGTAAAAAACCCATCTGCCAGAGCAGAAGTAAGAGACTGAGGTTCAATCCCTTGGTCAGGAGGATCCCCTGGAGAAGGAAATGGCAACATGCTCCAGTATTCTTGCTTGGGAAATCCCATGGACAGAGGAGCCTGATGGACTATAGTCCATGGGGTTGCAAAGAGTCAGACACAACTGAAGTGACTTAGCACATGCTACTGTTTACTAACATGTGATTCATTTATATATAAATTGGCTTTTCAAGATTATCAAAGAGTATCTGGACTTCCCTTGGTCCAATGGTTAAGACTCCAGGTTTCTACTATATGGGGCATGGATTTAATCCCTGGTCGGGGACTAAGATCCCCAGATACCACGGCCAGAAAAGTAAGATATTCAAGAGTATCTGTAAAGACTAAATTCTAGACAGTATGGAAAGCAGTATATTGAGGTCAAGCATTATTCTATATATTTATTCTATAGCTGTCTCTCCAGGTGTGTATATATATACATATATGTATATATATAACCTCAGATTTTTTTTTACAAAGTATGTGAAAGAATTGTTCATTTCAGTTAGCATAGGATTTAGAAATTCATATGAATTGTACCGGTGAAGAATTTTACCATTTTGAATGTTGCTAACAACTCTATTTTAGGATTTTTAAAAATATTAAATAAAAATTAGGTTCTATGTCCAGTTTTTTAAGAAATCTCCACACTGTTTTCCATAGCGGCTGTACTAGTTTGCATTCCCACCAACAGTGTAAGAGGGTTCCCTTTTCTCCACACCCTCTCCAGCATTTATTGCTTGTAGACTTTTGGATAGCAGCCATCCTGGCTGGCGTGTAATGGTACCTCATTGTGGTTTTGATTTGCATTTCTCTAATAATGAGTGATGTTGAGCATCTTTTCATGTGTTTGTTAGCCATCTGTATGTCTTCTTTGGAGAAGTGTCTGTTTAGTTCTTTGGCCCATTTTTTGATTGGGTCATTTATTTTTCTGGAATTGAGCTGCAGGAGTTGCTTGTATATTTTTGAGATTAATCCTTTGTCTGTTTCTTCATTTGCTATTATTTTCTCCCAATCTGAGGGCTGTCTTTTCACCTTACTTATAGTTTCCTTTGTAGTGCAAAAGCTTTTACTTCTGGGCATACACACTGAGGAAACCAGATCTGAAAGAGACACGTGCACCCCAATGTTCATTGCAGCACTGTTTATAATAGCCAGGACATGGAAGCAACCTAGATGCCCATCAGCAGATGAATGGATAAGGAAGCTGTGGTACATATACACCATGGAATATTACTCAGCCATTAAAAAGAATTCATTTGAACCAGTCCTAATGAGATGGATGAAGCTGGAGCCCATTATACAGAGTGAAGTAAGCCAGAAAGATAAAGAACATTACAGCATACTGACACATGTATATGGAATTTAGAAAGGTGATAACGATAACCCTATATGCAGAACAGAAAAAGAGACACAGAAATACAGAACAGACTTTTGAACTCTGTGGGAGAGGGTGAGGGTGGGATGTTTCAAAAGAACAGCATGTATACTATCTATGGTGAAACAGATCACCAGCCCAGGAGGGATGCACGAGACAAGTGCTCCGGCCTGGTGCACTGGGAAGACCCAGAGGAATCGGGTGGAGAGGGAGGTGGGAGGGGGGATCGGGATGGGGAATACATGTAAATCCATGGCTGATTCATATCAATGTATGACAAAACCCACTGGAAAAAAATAATAATAATAATAATAAAAAAATTAAAAAAAAAATTAGGTTCTAAAATGACTTTAAAATCATAGCAGAATTTGAGAAGTATGAAAAAGAAACTTATGAATTATATGGATTAGCAAAGGGTCAAATAATGGTGGTAAAGAAGTGGGTGGCCATCTTTCATCTCTTGACTGGTCTGTTTCCTAGGAAACAAAGACTGAATGATTGTACAAATGACCCTGTGCCTGTGGATTTAAATTGATGAAATTATATAGGACTGTACTCTATGCAGAACAAGAATGGTAATTGTTAGGAAGACTGTGTATTAGGTAAAATAGAAAAGTTTAAAATACTTATGTTACTTTCCAAGAGCTTTAAAAAAATAAATTGTTAAAAAATCTTTTGTCTCTATATCTAAAGTCTTCATCCTGTGAAATCACAAGTTTGTAATACAATCAGTCAACAGCATGCTGATTAAACCCTTGTTTAAACGTAACTGTACAGGAAGCTATTCACTGACTCAACTCTGGCTCCTACCGGTAGAGCTAAACTTGACTCCAGCCGACATCCAGATGGTCTCAGTAGGATATCATTTTGACTAGCAGCAAAGAGTTGATTAAATGGCCTCTGTCTGCTGGACTTCCAGCAAAACTAATCCTGCATAAGCAACCACAGAGTGCCTTCACAGAGTTTGACAAATACATCTCTCTCATAAATTTTACAGCATATAAGAGCCTGGTGATGCATTACCTATGATCATTATAACCCTCTGTGAAAATATCAAGCAGTCACTAAAAGAATAAAAGCATTTGTCTCCTCTTGAGAAAATCACCTTGGACTCCTCATAGAAATTCTTGTAGCAATTTAAAGAGCATATCTTCTCACAGAGAAGATTTCCGTTGCAGGTTTGTTTCTACAAGAATCGTTATGTTTCTAGTATATTGCTTCCTCTTTGAACTCTATTTGTGTCATTATAAGATAATTGAACAAAACATTGTGAATTAATTATGATGAGGATGATAAAAGCTAGATGATAAAAGCTAGATGATGAAAGACCTTATATCTATCAATAGAATCTTAAGAAATGTTAATAGGTATATGTTTAAAAGTAATGAAAGTAATAAAATTTAATAATAATTAGTACAAAAACAGAATGTTATTTATTCATTCAAAAGTATTTATATGAAAAACAGTGTTCTGGGTTCTGCAAGAATATATCGATATATCCATATCTCTATGTATCTATCTTCCCTGGTGTCTCAGATGGTAAAGAATCTGCCTGCAATGCAGGAGACCTAGGTTCAATCCCTGGGTCAGGAAGACCCTCTAGAGAAGTGAATCCACTTCAGTGTTCTTGCCTAGAGCATTCCATGGACAGAGGAGCCTCAGGGCGTATAGTCCTCGGGATTGCAAAGAGTCGGACAGAACTGAGCGGCTATCATTTACTTACTTATACATATATATTTGGGCTTCCCTGGTGGCTGAGTTGGTAAAGAATCTGCCTGCAATGTGGGAGACCTGGGTTTGACCCCCGGGTTGGGAAGATCCCCTGGATGAGGGCATGGCAACCCACTCCAGTATTCTCGCCTGGAGAATCCCCATGGACAGAGGAGCCTGGCGGGCTACAGTCCATGGGGTCACAAAGAGTGGAACATGACTGAGCAACTCAGCACAGCATAGCACATGTATATTTATTATCTGTGACAGATTTAGAGCTGAATATTGAAGTTATATAGGTGAATGAAAGCATATAGGAATAATTAGTTGTATGGATACATGTACATGTATGGCTGAGTCCCTTCACTGTTCTCCTGAAACTATCACAACATAGTTTGCTAATTGGCTGTACCCCAATACAAAATAAAAAGCCAAGAAAAAAATTTAAAAAGGAAAGAAATGATCTGATTAATTATATCAATTGCTATTGTGAGATAGCAGTTAAATACTTGATGTGATTCTTAGATGAATATGTTTTATCACACTCTGTGTAGCTTGAAACACCCAATATCAATATACCTGGTGATCTTCCCTCTCTCTTCCTTTTCCACCTTGTATGTAAGAAATCACAGCAAAATACTTGGTGGTGAGAATAACTGAAGAGAAGAAAGGAAATATATTCACCTGTTATGATGAAAAATTACAGTGTAAAAAATTTGTTTAAAGGAAGATTCGGACGTACAGACAATTGCAAAAATAGTGCAGAGAGTTTCCATGCACCTTGTACTCACTTTTCTCTATTATTAATCTTTTGTCTTACCATGATACATCTGTGACAATCAGGTAGTATCCATACATTGTTATCAACTAACATCCATATTTTATATTTCCTAAAAAGCTGCCTGTTCAGTTGTGGCTGATACTTTGCAACCCTATGGACAAAAATTTCCATAGTTTCTAGCTAATGTTCTTTTTCTGCCCCAGGATCCTATCTAGTAAACCACATTACACTTAATTGTCATGTTTCTTTAGGCTCCTCTTGGCTGTGGCAGCTTCTCAGAATGCTTTTTTTTTTTTTTTTCTTTTTGTAACCTTGACAGTTTTGAGCATTACTGATCAGATTTTTTTTATTTAATGCCACTCAATTGGAATTTGATATTTTCTCTCTAATTAGAATGGGGTTTTGAATTTTTTATAAGGAGATCAGAGAGGTAAAGTTCCAGTCTCATTTAATTATTTCAAGGATACTAGTAAGTGCTGTTTCCACTTAACACCCACACTTCTGATGCTAAATATGTGATGGTCTTCAACACTGAGCTAGTTTTTCCTTCATTAAGGACATAAAGTGTTCACAGTTCAGTCGGACACTAAGTACTTGGAGTTAGCTCAGACTGTTAAGGGCTCGATGTTAGTTAAGGGCTCGATGGTTAAGAGTACCCTCAACTGCAGACATCAGTTTCAAGTCATGGGTCCCTAGGTTCCCTACACTCTTGTGTCTGATTTCACGACACATCTCCCTCCTCAGGCTTGATAATTTGCTGAAACATCTCACGGGACCCAGGGAAACACTTAGATGTTTGCTGGTTTATTGTAAAGGATATTATAAATGCTTCAGATGAAGAGTCAGGTGAAGAGGTGCATAAGGTGAGGTCCATTAGAGAGGCCTCTATTCCCTTAGAGTTGGGGTATGTTACCCTCCTGGCACAAGGGTTCATTTACCACCTGGAAACTCATCAGGTCTCCTTGTTCAAGAATGTTGTTTTTTTTTTTTTTTAATAGAGCTTAATCCCTCCCCAGAGGTCAGTGGGCAAGACTCAAAGTTTCAATCCCCTAATCACTTGGTCTCTCTGGTGATCATTTCCATTGGTTCCACCCTTAGCATAAAGTCCAGTGTGATTAAAAAAAAAAAAAAAAAAAAAAAAAGGGATCCATATGAATATAAAAAAAAAAAAAAACAGTCTTATTGCTTAGAAAATTCTAAGTGTTTTAGGAGCACTATGTCAGGAGCCAGGAGAAAGACCAAATATATTTCTCATTGTACATAGATACTTAATTTCAGTGCGACATCACTGTTGTTATCTTTGATCTGCTAACTGAGAATTTGTTGTGTCTCTCCACGGTAAAGTTCTCTCTTTTTCTTCTTTTGTGTATTAGTCACTTTGGAAAGAAGACACTTTGCCCAGCCCATATCCATCGAGTAGGAATTTTTGTTTCTTCTCCTTAAGAGTGGAGTGTCTACTTGTGGTTATTCAAGAATGTTGTGCATAGAATATTTGCCTATTTCCCACACTTATTTATTTATTCAGCATTTTAAAAATATCAGTATTGTAGCTATTTCCGTTGGATACTGTGTCTTACTGAAACACCTCCATTTTGTATTAACCATCCACTTACTTTCTGGGACTCCCAGATGCCCCAGGCCCATATTGTACCATTTTTTGTCTTACTATAAATGTTTAGTTTTGTTTTTTCTCCTTTTAAATTTCAAATTCAATTGTCCATTACTGGTATAAAAAATAATTACGTTTTGCTTATTAATCTTTATTTCTGTGAACTTGCTATATTCTCTCACTATTTCAAGGAGTTCATGTGTTGGGAGATTTTTTTACATGGCCAAATATGCTATCTGTTAGAAAAATTTCAACCAAGGAAATTTAAAGATCTAATTGGCTTTATTAAACAATTAATAAATCAGGCAGCAGCCCATCTTGCACCGTAGAGAAGAAGAGGTTTTTAAAGAGGGAAAAGAGATTGGGAAAAAGGAAGTTATTAGTAGAAAATGAATTCTTTCAGGCAAGGTTGCCCTTTTATGAGCACCAGTGGGCCTCTGAGGTGGATCATCTCACTAGTGCTGGCTAGGTAATTCTCGGCTGACTGGTTGAAGGTTCCATTCCTGCGGGGTTGAGACTGCAGTTGGTTTGGCATTAAGTCTTGTTTCCTGGACCTGAGGTTTGGTACAGGTAACTCCATTTTGGGCCTGTTGTCTCTTCTGTTTCAACTATTTGCCCCTTTTGATCAGGCTCTCAGCCTACCATGAGAGACGTGATCAAAGTTTAAGGCATTAGCACCACTCTCAGCTATCTCTGAAATTTTCACAATTTCTGTGAATCCTGTGGAGCTTAATTTGACCTTCTCAAGTCTTGTTTTCAAGTTCATAATCTTTAAGTAGGTCATTCCTTTCTTTCCTTTCTGACATTCCAATCTTGGGGAGATCATTTGCTAGGTGGTTAAGGGCGTGCAAGCTAAGTCACTTCAGTCATGTCGGACTCTTTGCAATCCTATGGACCGTAGCCTGCCAAGCTACTCTGCCCATGGGATTCTCCAGGCAAGAATCCTGGAGTGGGTTGCCATTCCCTTCTCCAGGAGAACTTCCTCACCCAGGGACTGAATCAAAGTCTCTTAAATTTCCTGTATTAACAGGTGAGTCCTTTACCACTAGGGCCACCTGGGGAGCCTAGTTAAGGGTTGTGGCCACATACTTGAAACTGTTGAGAGAATACAACATACCACGGAGATTATTGCAGTTACTCTAAGCAGGATAGTCCCCAGTGTCTGGAATGCACATAAAGTCAGAGCCATGCTTCTTAAGATCCAAACCAATTAAAATTACATATGTTAAAGAAAGGCCCCTCTAGGAGTCACTTTTTCCTTAAGGCAAGTGGCTTGCTCAGTAATCTTTTCAATTTCTCCAGGAGTGTTCTTCCAGGGGTAGCAGGTGGTATTGACCACAGCACAGACACCTCCTTGCTCAGCTAAAAGATAATTGAAATCTCTCCTATTATTAAGAATGACTTTGACCAGAGAGTCTAAGGGTTTTGTGTGTTAACTATTGTCTTAACAAAGGGTTCACAGTATTTTTGAGAGTTAAAGAGAGGTTTCTGATCATATTCTCATTTACCTTTATTCCTAACTAGGAAACAGCCCTGCCAGAGGAAGTGATTCAGAGTTATAATTGCCTCCTGGTCATTTCTTTCTCACCCAAGGATGGACATCCAGGGGAGTAAACTAGTGAGGGGTTTCAGTTTGTTTGTGAGAAGTTAGGAGTACAGTAAGATAACTTAAGAGACATTGTCCAGTTATTTACCAGGTATCTCAACATTCATTGGTACAGAGGGAATGATAACCACCACAAAGACAAATCCTGTTAGCGCAAAAAGCATTTCCATTAATGTGGCCCTGCTAATGGAGTCCTTCACAGGAATTGCTATATTTGTCCATTCAAGCTAGGGGTCTTTAGGTTTTCAGTGCATTTGAGAAGTAAATCTTCCTAGCCTGAAATAAAGAATTGTTCTAAATTCCAGAGGTTACCCTCTTAGTTTTCTCTCATATTTCTTCAGTTCATATAAGCACTTATTTCTTAAGCCAATGCAATAGAACAGTTTTATAAATTATTTTTGGCAATACTATTTGGAGGTAAAAAAATGCTGCATACCACATATCTACAATGCATATATAGACACACATGTGAACAGATGAAACCAGCGACCTTACAGTTTTGCTTTAAAGTAGTAGCCATAAGGGCTTCCCTGCCAATGCCAGAGATGTAAGAGATGCAGTTTGGATCCCTGGGTAGGGAAGATCCCCCAGAAAGGGAAATGGCAACCTACTCCAGTATCCTTGGCTGTAGAATCCTATGGGCAGAGGAGTCTGGTGGGCTATGGTCCATAGGATCCCAAAGAGTCAGACATGACTGAAGTGACTTAGCACTAGTAGCCATGAGACAGGTACAATTATGTAAAACTCACTAGTTAATGAAGAAGTTTGATCTCAGTGGTTTTTCTGATGGGTGGAATCAGTTAAGATTACCTGCTTAAATAGCTGAAGCCCTTCACTAATATCTGTGGAGAAACTCTTAAATTATTTTCCATGTGACCAAGTTTCAGATGACCTTTCCCCTTGTTTGTTGTTCTGATAAGAAAGTTCTCCCTAAAATTTGTACTTTAGCTTTCATATCTTAAAGTCACTGAGAAAGAATGCAAGTTACATGTTTTTTTAGTGTGTGTGTGTGTGTGATAAATAAGGAAAGTTTGAGATTAGTAAAAGGAACTGCCTCTAGAGCTGCATTTTTAATTCTAAACAGATTTATCAGATTAAGATGGTTGTTTTTAATTCCTCAAGGAATTGGATTATAGCCTGAAGATGAAATACTGGCATACCCATCCATCCATGTTGGATTGTTTCTTTTCCTCTGACTTCATCTAGCTTAGAGGAGAAAGCCTAAACATTTTTTGTTTTAATTAACCTCTGAGTATCAGCTTCCAGTTTGAGCACATTTCTGATTGTGAAGTTATTAAATCCTTTCATATTTATTTATTTATATTATTAATAATAAATAAATTATATTTACTTATTCATTAATCCTTTCATATTTATTTCATATATATTTATGAAAGGATTTATTAAATCCTTTCATATTTCAAAGTATCAAATTTCAGCCAGGACAAGCAGTAAATATTCTGGCCATATTATATAACTCCATGGACTCAACAGGTGTCCTCAGAGAGGGTGCAGAAGTTATTTCCCTTACAAGATCCACAGTCATCCCCAAAAAGAGCCAAAAGAAATAACCAAAAGCCAAACCAAACTCATGACACAAACCAAAGCCCTCAAGAAGGCAATAGCTATCTCTGGGAGAGAAATAAATAATAACAAATTGGTTTGGATTTGGAAAGGAAGGAACAATATTACATTTTATTTTCTTCTCTCAACAGGGCACTACAGACAAAGATTCAGAAAGCCTGACTCTGGTAAGAGTTCTTATACTTTGCAGACTTCTGCTAGTTCTAGGATCTCACCTACTGGCTCTGAGTGAAGTCTAAAATGTAGAGAATAGCTCTGATATTTATCAAAACTTGACAAGGTTTTATTTTATTATTATAATTATTAATTTTACTTTTAGTTTCTCCTTGGCTAGTAAGTGGAATAATGCAGTCATTTACCAGAAAATCCCTCAGAGGTTAATCAGCTCTGGGAGGAATCCATTAGGAGACCCTCCTTTGAAGGCAGAGATGGAGATGCTAGAGTTGATATTGAAAAATTTGCATAGGCCATTTGAAGATAATTTCTTTTCCAGAGTCCCTGTTGATTACAAATGAAACATCAATTTCTGGAAAAGTCTTTTGATGATGGATTGTTTGGAGGGTGTAACAGAGGAGGCTTTGTTGTTTTGAGGTGTCTGGCCTTGAAGCTGTTGTAGCTGCAAGGCTAATTGGCAGACTTTGATTTTGATCTTGTGTCTTTAAATTGTCATTAGCATTTTGCAATAAGGTTTTTAATAAAGCCATTTTGGAATTTTTGAGCCTTTTGGAAGTTTCTGTGTATCAATAAAAATAGGTATCCCATTCTGCTTGCGTGATACCTATTTTCCAGTGCACTTAAATGAATGATCTTGTCTAAATGGTTTCTCATAATGGCTATTGTAATTCTAGGTTGTATAAGACTTTTTGTTATCTTTGTATAGAGCTATAGCTTCTGGAATTACAGTTCTTAGAAAATAGGCAGGTTTGCCAGAAGATGGCACTTCACTCTTTGAATTTTAAGGATCTCATTTATTATTATTATTATTTTGATTGATTGATCAATTTTAGCTAAGCCTTTGGGTTTCTCAAAGCCAAACTAATATATAAAAGGGATGTGCCGCTAGATTGAAAATGGCATGATGTTTTATAGAGTACCTCATTGCAAAAAAATTTTCTTGAGGTTGGTAGGTGACATACTGTTTGCAGTATTCTGCTTGTATTCTTTCCAGGATCATGGACTCTGCATTAATGATCTCTTTAACTTATGATATTGGTAATTTGTGTCTTTTTCTGTTGGTTAATCTGGCTAGAGCTTTATCAAATTTATTGATCTTTCAGTTTCATTGTTTTTCCTCTATTTTCCTATGTTTATTTCCATTGATTTCTGTTCTAATTTTTATTCTTTTAGTCTGCTTGCTTTAGACTTAAAATGTTTTTTTTTTTTTTGAAGTGTAGGTTATTGACTTGAGATTTTCCTGTTTTCAGTTATATATATTTAATGTCATAGTTTTTCCTCTAAGCACTGCTTTCTCTGTGTCACACAAGTTTTGTTATGTTCTAATTTAATTTTCACTCAGTCCAAAATGTTTTTTCAAAAAACTTAAAACTTATTCATTGACATATGTTATTTAGAATTTTGAAGTTTGATATCCAGCTATCTTTTTGATATTGATTTATGTTTAATTTCATAATGATTTGGCAACACACAGTATGATTTATCAAATGGGAACACATCTAGACTTAGGTAAGGGAACATTTTATTTGAAAGTATTGGAAAAGACCCTGATGCTGGGAAAGATTGAGGGCAGGAGGAGAAGGGGACAACAGAGGGTGAGATGGCTGGATGGCATCATCGACTCAATAGACATGAGTTCGGGTGAACTCCAGGAGTTGGTGATGGACAGGGGGGCCTGGCGCGCTGCGGTTCATGGGGTTGCAGAGTCAGACACGATTGAGCGACTGAACTGAACTGATTATTGTAAAAGAGAAATGTAATAGGGATAATGGAATAACTGCAGGAGGATGATTCAGACTGAAATATGTAAAAGTTTCAAAGGTCAAGCAGGAAATTCTCCTGTATAGTGAGTCAGTAAAGAAGGCTAGAAAGAGCCTGATGTGGGGAAGTGGTATGACCAAGGATGTAAGGTCAGACAGAGGTCAGTTAATGCTGAGGAGTCATTAGGAATGTTTTGTCTGCTGGCTCAGCTTGACAGTGAGTCAAAGTTTAGGATCCTGGCGAATGGAGAAAAACAACCAAGTTTTTGTTAAGCAGCATTTTGTTCAGATTGATGAGTGGGTATAATGGGTCCAGGTAATTATGTGGCAAAGGTGAAAGTTTGAAGGGTCGTTTTCTGGCTTTGTCATAAATAAAAAAAAAAAAAAAGGGACATGGGGCATCCATCAATCTTATCTGAGTCATATGGGTAATGCTATATTTTATAATAAGGGATATTTCCAATAAGCTATTTCCTGCAACAGAAAATGACAGAGGTAGTGGGGCGGTTTATTAATTGTCACTATTTTCTGATAGCACAGGGCTTAGGAAGAATTCAGCCTTGTCAGCTTCTACACTTTTAATTTGGTCAACTGTGTGAGTTTTATTGCCCACAAGGTGGTCTGTCTTGCAGAAAACCCCATGTAAGCTTGAGACAAATGTGCTTTCAGCTGTCATCATGTGGAGCATTCTGTAAATTTCTATTAGATTAATCTGACTGATAGTGTCATTCAAATCAACTAAATTCTTATTAGCTCACTGACTGTTGATTTGTCAGTTATTTTTAGAGGGGTCTGGAGCTGTAATAGTAGTTTTGCTTATTTATATTTTCAGTTTTCCGCATCTTTGTCCCATGCATTTGATACTCTCATGTGCATATAACTCAACAACTGTTACATCTTCTTGGAGAATTGACTCTTAAATCTTCATGTAATGTCTTCTTTATCCTTGAACATTTTTCCTTTTTCTGAAGCTAGCTTTGTGTGAATTTAATATAGCATTTCCAAATCTCTTTTCATAAGCATTAGCATGGCATATGTTCCTCTATCTCTTTACTTATAACTTGTATGTGCCTTTATATTTGAAATATTACAGAAAATATATATCTTAGTGTCTTTACCTTTTCTAAAAATTGCTATATTTTATTGATGTATATAGATCTGAACATATGAAAAGGTTTAAAATACATTTTAATTAATATCTACCATGTTTTTAAATCTTTTCTAATCATTGCAGTTATTTATTTTCTCTCTTTTCTTTCTTCTTTGGATTTAAATGAGCCTTTTATTTGATCTCCTTTTTTCTCCTCTCTTAGGATATCAATTATACATTTAAAAAACAATTATACATTTGAGTGTGAAATCTACATTTATAACGAATCTATGTTTCAATAGTACTAAATCACTTTATGTTTAGCCCAGATCCTTGTAGCAGTATATACGTAACACCTTCCTCCTGTCCTTTGTGATCCATTAAAAATAAGGGAAATAAAATGTTCTATTTTACCTTCATTTTTTCCTTCTCCAGTGTTCTTTCTTTCATTATGTAGATTCAAGTTTCTGACCTGGATTATTTTTCTTTTCCCTAAAGAACTTCTATTAACATTTTTGCAAGTAGTTCTGTTGGTGATTTCTCCGTTTGTTTGTTTGTTTGTTTTTAAGTCTTGGAGATTATTTTTCCTTCACTTTCATAGGGTGATTTTTCTGCATGTAGAATTCAGATTCTGTAAGCAGTAATATTTTTCTGTCACATTATTCTGACTCATTACCTGGCATTAGCCAAACTACTAAGTCTACTCAAGACTTTTCATAGAAAAAAAATTTCAGAGGTTTCTCATAATTTGCTATAAAGATTCATAGTACTTACTGAAACACTATTTTTATGGATGCATTCATTACAGAGAAAGGGTACAAACTAGAATGTGCCAAAAAAAGAAATGCCAAGGGAAGAGATTTAAAAAGGACCAAACATGGAACTTCTGGTCATCCTCTTCCATGGAGTCATGGACAGCATCGTGTACCTCTAGACATACTATGGGACTACATACACAGATTATTGCCAACCAGGGAAGCTCATCCTGTCTTTGAGGTTCAGAGTTTTTATTGAATTTTCTGTACAAAGCCATGGTTAACTGGTTGATTTGCCATGTGATTGAAATCAATCTCCCCATCTATAGAAATGATTATACATAACTGGGGAATCCACCTTGAGCTACCTCCTGTCACTATCAGGTATGATCCATTAGTGAGAGACACTCATATCAGTGGGGAAATTCCAAGGGTTTAGAGGTTACCTCCCAGGACCTGGGACCAAGGCTAAACCTTTCTTTTTTGGTTGAGACCAAATTCTTAACAACAAGAAGTCTTCACAGGCTTCTCAATGTGGTTAATTTCATTATTGACAAATAAGTGTAGAGTATAAAAAGATGCATAGATCTGTTTAATAAGTTAGTTAACTAATAACAGTGGCACAGGGAAATAATGAAAAAGCAGAAGGCAGTACTCTCTGGGTGGAGGAGAATATAGTTGTGGTTTGAATTGCTGAGGGCAAATTTCTAGAGAGCATAAAGCAGCAAAAAATACCTCAAAACCTACATTATTACTTCTATCAGTTCCATACATGTTCAGTGCTCCAAAAAGTATTTCAGAATACTTGTTTGCGAAGCTAGAGATCTAATAAGAGATTACAGAACCCTCATGGTGACTGAGAGACAAAATTGGACTTTGAGCTCAACCAACATGAAGTGTACAAAATGAGAATAATGTGTCTTTAGTTTAGGCACTAAAATGACATGTCTGGGTTATAAATTCTCTGTTAGTCTATTTAGTCCAAATAAACAGAACTGGTAGGCTAGATAATAAGTATTAAGAGATTTAATGTAAGAAACTGGCTCATCTGATTATACAGAGTAATATGTCTCAGCATCTACAGTCAGCAAGCTGTAAACCCAGAGGAGCTGACAGTTTAGTTCCAGTCTGAATCAAACCCCTGAGAATCAGGAAAACAAATGGTATAAATTTTAGTCTATATCAGAATCCAGGATACAGGTTACAGAATACAGAATACAGATACCCAGGTTGAAGACACACAGAGAGAAAGAATTCTTGTTTACTCAGCCTGTAATATTCAGGCCTTCTGTAGACTGGTTGAGGCTCATTCACATAGGAGAGAGCACTCTGCTTCACCCAATCTATGGATTCAAATATTAATCTCATCCAGAAACATCCTGAAGGACACACCTAGATGTTTAGCCAAGTCCAGATAACCAAAGGCTCAATCAAGTTGACACATAGATTAACCAACCCAAGAAGCATATTTCAGGGACAAGGACTGTATCCTCTGAATGAGGGCAAAACTAAAACAGACCTACATTAACCAAGACTAACACCACTTGAGAACCCCATGAACAGTATGAAAAGGCAAAAAGATTTGACATTGAAAGACGAACTCCCCAGATCGGTAGGTGCCCAATATGCTACTGGAGATCAGTGGATGCTGGGAAGACCCTGATGCTGGGAAAGATTGAAGGCAGGAGGAGAAGAGGATGATGAAGGATGAGATGGTTGGATGGCATCACCAACCTGATGGACATGAGTTTGAGCAAGCTCCCACAGTTGGTGATGGACAGGGAAGCCTGGTGTGCTGCAGTCCATGGGGTCACAAAGAGTTGGACACAACTGACAGCTGAACTGAACACCCCCAAAACTTGACAGTGTCAAGAAGATCTATAAACAACTTACCTACTTGCTTAAAAACAAGTAAGTTTTAGAGTAATGTGACATAATTAAAAAAAGAAAAACTACAGTGATCTTCTATAAGAGCCAGGATACAATAACAACCTAATGTGAAAAAAAGGTAGATCTGACCTTAGTATAAAAACACTCAGCAATAAAAGCATACCCAGACATCATCAAAGTTAACAGCATAATTATGATTAATATTTTAAAAAGATAAAGAAAATATTAGAGGTAAAAATATAGAATTTTAACACTTAATTTAAATCTTTAAAATATAAACTCAGCACTCTATCTGAAGGACAATATTACCAATTAATTAGATGAACAGCACTCAGAATACAACAGAAAACCAAATTTGAGACACTGAAGACAGAGAACAGAGTACAAGAGAAAAAGAATAGCAGGGGGGAGGAAAAAACACTGAAGGAGACAGGCAGTATCTGGTCAAAATGTCTAATATGTGAGAAATTTTAGTACTACAAGAGGATAGAGAGAAGAGATCAGAATGAATATTCAAAGTAATGGTAACTGAGCGTTTCCAAGCTGAAGAGACTCGGCGAGCTAGATAAATGCCTCCAGTGCACAAGAAGAAGAAACATTGGAAGAACTGCTTGGCCTGTCTACTAAAGTGTAATAAATTATAACGTATTGCTGTTTTGAGCCATCAGGTATGGGGTAACTTATTACACAACAAGCTGCCACTAGAAATAGATAAACAATAAAACTGATGTTGGCACCAAGTAGTTACACGAATCTGAAAGGGTGGTGAGGGGACACTTAAGGAATAAAGAAATTGCAATTAGAGACTGAAAAATCTAGTGAGTATTCTGCAGTGGCAGAACCAAATTGCCGGTAATTTGAAAGATAGTTTATCCCAATGAAATTGTGAATCTGATTAAGATGATTTCCAGGTAGAATATGGAAAACACCCATTGGTTTTTGTTTTGTTTTGTTTTGTTTTCTCATTTACTGGCATGTGGTACAATATGGAAAAATTGAACAAAGAAAGGCAGGAGTCTTGGTCAGGGAACTAGATCCCACGTGCTGCAACTAAGAACCTGTCCATGGCAGTGAAGATCTCACGTGTTGTAACCAAGACCCTTTGGAGCCAAATTTTTAAAAGAGAAGAAGTGTTTTGTTAACAAGCAGAATTTAGAAAATGTGTTGAGAGACTAGAGCATGATCTGTTGTAAAATCAAGCTATCCTAATGCCCAGGTTCTCAAGCCAGCAAAATATTCAGGGCTCCCCTGGCGACTCAGACAGTGAAGAATCTACCTGCAGTATAGGAGACCTGGATTTGATCCCTGGGTCAGGAAGACCCCCTGGAGGAAGTCATGGCCAACCACTCCAGTATCCTTGCCTGGAGAATCCCATGGATAGAGGAGCCTGGCAGGCTATAGTCCATGGGGTTACGAAGAGTCAGACACAACCGAATGACTAACACACTTAACAGAGCATAATTTGCTGTAAAATCAAGCTATTCTAATTCCCAGGCTCTCAAGCTAGCAAAAGCCTCAGATATGAAAACACCTTAAAGTTCAGATCAAATTAAGGTTATGGTTGTAAGACTTGTGCTAATATCTCAGAAAAATTTAAGATGATGCCCAGGACCCTCTGTCAATTAGACACAAATGATTTCAAGACCAATAAGGGCGTTTTGTAGCAATCTGACACTCCACCCAAAGCAGCCAGTCTGTGCTGAGAAGAATTATTAATGTGACTGTAAGGGTCATGTAGTAAACAGTCACATTTCTAAGAAAAACACATCTTATTAAGAGACTTGAATCAGGTTTAACTTAAAGATCTCCTATTTTTTATAGACAGGAAGCAGTCTTAGTTAGATTTTCAAATGCAAACCTGGGTCATTTTTCACGATATAGGAAAGACATTTCCAAGGTGAAATTGAGAACAGAGAAAACAAATTGTTATGAAACCACACTCAGAGAACAGAATTGGACCCAATCACAGGATAGTTGTTACGCCCAGAATGAGAGGTCTGGTGGCATTTGACTGATGGGATTCCAGGGCTGCTTATTAATATCATCCAGTGGGTGCTGTATGCTTTCTTTTCTTCTCATCATGCAAATGAATATGGAGAAGGAAGAGGGATATAAATTGTTTTTCTGTTTTTAAGACTAGGAGTCAAGATGAGCCATTAAGAGGGTATTCTCTGTATTTCATGCAGTGCTTAGCTGTTCAGTTGTGTCTGATTCTTTGTGACCCTTTAGACTGTGACTCCCCAGGCTCCCCTGTCCATGGGATTTTTCAGGTAAAAATACTGGAGTGGCTTGCCAGTTTTCTCCTCCAGGGGATCTTCCCAACCCAGGGATCAGACCCATGTATTCCTGTGTCTCCTGCATTGCAAGAAGATTCTTTGCCCGCTGAACCCTCAGGGAAGCTCCATGCAAATCACAAGATCCTAGCTTTGAGCGAGATACCATAATGAATAAAGTCTTGTGTGAGTCTTGGTGAAATTTGAATGAATTTTACATATAAATTACAAATTGTGATCAAAGAGGAGACAGTAATAAAACATAAATACAGCCACTTCCCTGGTGGTTCAGATGGTAAAGAATCTGCCTGCAATGAAGGAGACCCAGGTTTAATCCCTGGGTCAGGAGGATCCCTTGGAGAAGGAAATGGCAACCCATTCCAGTATTCTTGCCTGGAAAATTCCATGAACACGGGATCCTGGTGGATTACAATCCATGGGTTTGCAAAAAGACGGACACAACTGAAGTGACTGAGTACTTACTTTGCAGAATCCCCTCACCCACCCCCCATCAAGGTGGAGAGTCTATTTTTCCTCTCTTTAAATGTGGTTAGGTCTTGTGCATGCTTTTCCCCTATTGAATGCACAGATATGAGTTTGTATGACTTGATTCTAAACATCAAAAAACTTGAAAGCTTTTGCTATCATTCTATTGAAATCCTGCGATCATTATGCTGTGAAGAAACCCTAGATGACAGACCACTTGAAGAGAGAGCCCAGTCTTTTCAAACGTACAGCCATAGCTATATGGCCACAAATTTGTGAGTGAGATATAATAGATCAATCAGTCCTAACTAAGCCACCAGCTGAAGACAGCTGTTAGGAAATTTGAATAGTCCTATACATACTAAAGAAATAGAATTTTAAATGTAAAAACATCCCCCAAAGAAAAGCGTAGGTGCAGATATCTTCAGTGTTGAATTCTGAAAAACATTTAAAGATGTATTTTCAATGCTACATACATTCTTTTCCATGTAGAGGAGGAAGGACTTCCATATTCATTTCATGAGCCCAGCATTTTCTAGCTTCCAAAAACAAAGAATGACATTAAGAGAAAAGTAAAATTTGTATCACTGTGCCTCATTAACATAGACACAAAAATGACATACAGTGCTGTCACGTTGATTTCAGCAGTAAATAAACTAGCAATACCTCATGACCAATATACTTATGCAAAAATACAAGGCTTGTTTTCACATTTTAAAGTCAATCAAAGTAATTCAATGTGTAATATACTAAAAATAACTGTATAACCACATTAATAGTTGAAGAAAAGGCATTTAAAAATTCCACACATTTTCATGTCAAAAAACCCAACCATTTTCAAAAATAGAATAGGATGCAGTTTCTTCAACTGGAAAAAATGTTTATCTGTGCAAGTCCTACAACCCAACTCCTCCTTAATGATGAAAAAGTGGAATTATCTCCCTTAGTGCAAAAAAAAAGGGGGGGGGCAAAAATATCTCCTCTCTTCATTTCTATTCAACATTTTTCAAAAGGATCCAGGCAATACAATAACTCAAAAAAAAAAAAAAAAAAAAAGGCATATGCGTTTGAGAGAGATATTCACAGATGAAACAAACACATTTGTAGAAATCCTAAGAAGTCTACAAAATATCTATTAAAACTAGCATTTGTAACAAGGTTATGTAATTTGTGGTCTATATTTTTGGCTGCACCATGGGGCATGAGAGATCTTTATTTCCCAAATTGTAATCAACTTGTACCCCTTATAGTGGGAGCATGGAGTGTTAACCATGGCCCACCAAGGATGTTCTGTGGTCTGTTTTTAAAAAGCAGCCTTATTTCTATATTCTGACATCAAAACTTGGAAAATGAAATTAAATACACAAGAAAAAATTGATTATTTAATTTCTGCTTGAAAATGTACTTAATCCACATGGGCAAAAAAAATAGCTACTACCTCTTTAGATTCTAAATAGAAGACCTATACTGTTTTCTCTGAAAAGGAAGAAGATTAACTCAATTGTCAACTATCTGATGAAATAACTTGTATTTGTAAATTACTGCATTAGTTCCTGAGAAGTGCAAAACATAACTGCTTGTAATTTCATGCCCTAGGGAACTTGCTTCAGTGAGCCAAGACACATGTAATGATCTATGACATGTAGGAAGTGGCATCATAGTGTCATTAATTCCCTGAGGCAGCAGAAGCTGTAGGGCTCTATGTGAGGTTATTGGTGGCCCTTGCATAGAAGATTAAATCTTAGGGGTCATGATGGTATGAGACCAGTTAATCAAAGCAGGCTGGAGGGAGAGTAGGGAGAAGTGTTGGAGCATTAGATGAGGTACGTTCTGTCTAACAGGTATAAGTTATTGTCCCACTAGCTAGGTAAAAGCTACTTGGTTTTATGAACCAGTTTGATTAAATGGCTACCTATAACCTTATTAAAAGATGCTTGCTCCCTGGAAGAAAAAGTATTACAAACCTAGACAGCATATTAAAAAGCAGAGACATCACTTTGCCAACAAAGGTCCACATAGTCAAATCTATGGTTTTTCCAATAGTCATGTACCGATGAGTTGGACCATAAGGAAGCTGAGTGTTGAAGAATTGATGCTTTTGAACTGTGGTGCTGGAGAAGTCTTGATATTCCCTTGGACATCAGGGAGATCAAACCAGTCAATCCTAAAGGAAATCAACCCTGACTATTCATCGGAAGGACTTATATTGCAGCTAAAACTCCAGTACACTGATGTGAAGAGCTGACTCATTGGAAAAGACCCTGATGTTGGTAAAGGTTGAAGGCAGGAGGAAAAGGGGACGACAGAAGGTAAGATGATTGAATGGACCAAATCAGTGGACATGAGTTTGAGCAAACTCCAGGAGATAGGAAAGGGTAGGGAAGCCTGGAGTGCTGCAGTCCATGGGATTTCAGAGTTAGGCACAACTGAGCGACTAAACAACAACAACAAATAATCTTATGTGATTTTGCTTTCTCAGCAAAATCTCTTTCTTTCTCTTCAGTGGTTTGTTCTTTGTAAAGTTAAATTATCCTCCCTTGGCTTCGTCTTAGAGATTTGAGCTTGATAGCTCAGCTACCTGAGGTAACTGATGATCCTTGTGGCCTATACCCATGCTATAATTTAATGTATATCCTCCCATTTCCATAAAAGAAAAAAAAAATATTGTGAACAGGAAAAGAAAACTGGATGGATGATGTATCCAGTTGAGGATATTTTATCAAAAGTAAGCACTCACTCTAATTTATCTACATTACCTGTGACTAACTTTAAAATAATTGGTGAGGTTTCTTGTACTGTCAAGCTATCTTTACATCTGATTTTTCCTCTTAAAGGGCAAGATTGATATGTCTCTCACAGAAGAAATTATGCCCCATAATCATTCCTATTCTTTCTTGTATTCCTGAAGTAATTAATGAGAACTATATTTAGAAGGCAATTTAAAACACACACACACACACTTATCCTGAAATTTAAGAAGTCTATTTTCACATTTCATTAATTAGACAAAAGAACAGAAAGGATGAAAAAAGCCACTGACTGCTCATTTCATGTCTAAAATAATTGCTCTAACCAGAGAAAATGTTACTCAGTTAACTCATTTTTTGTCTTTAACAAATAATGGTATGTAAATAATACCCATTTATTTAAACTTTTACTGAAGGTAATCTTTAATTATATTAATGTTGGTTAATTTTGATAAACCATAGTAATAAATTTTTATAAATAATTTTAACAAACACAAATCACAATAATCCATTGCTAATATTGAAATCAAATATTATGTCAGAAATGAAAAAGTGAATTAAATGTAAGGGCTGGGGAAACACACATGATGTATGCCTTGGGATTTGATAACCTTTTTTATTTAAATGAATCAAGATGACATGCAAAACAGATACCTGTGCCTCTGAAACTGCATATAAAAGACAGAAAATGATGACATGTTGATGATGAAGTACTGAACAGTCTCTCCTCAACTGCTGAGAATCATAACCTGAAAGAGAACATGCACATCTTGCTATACTCCATATTCTGGAAAAAGTGCCCACATTTATAATAGCAATGTGGTAAAGACTGGAATCAGAGATTTCAGTAGGGTCATAGTAAAACCAACTGCCAAATAAGAAGTCTTTCACAAACCAAGCATGACTAAGGGATCCATACAATATAAACTACAATATAAATTACACATATATAAATATACAGAAAAAAAAAAAAAGTAGGCATTTGTTGAAGTACAATTTAGTTCAGTTCAGCCACTCAGTCATGTCTGACTCTTTCCAACCCCATGGACCGGAGCACGCCAGGCCTCCCTGTCGATCACCAATTCGCAGAACCTACTCAAACCCATGTCCATCGAGTCAGTGATGCCATCCAACCATCTCATCCTCTGTCGTCCCCTTCTCCTCCTGCCCTCAATCCCTCCCAGCATCAGGGACTTTTCCAATGAGTCAGCTCTTTGCATCAGGCAGCCAAAGTATTGGAGTTTCAGCTTCAGCATCAGTTCTTCCAATGAACACCCAGGACTGATCTCCTTTAGGATGGACTGGTTGGATCTCCTTGCAGTCCAAGGGACTCTCAAGAGTCTTCTCCAATACCACAGTTCAAAAGCATCAATTCTTCTGCACTCAGCTTTCTTTATAGTCCAACTCTCACATCCATACATGACCACTGGAAAAACCATAGCCTTGACTAGATGGACCTTTGTTGGCAAAGTAATGTCTTTGCTTTTTAATATGCTGTCTAGGTTGGTTATAACTTACCTTCCAAGGAGTAAGTGTCTTTTAATTTCATGGCTGCAATCACCATCTTCAGTGATTTTGTAGCACAAAAAAGTAAAGTCAGCCACCGTTTCCAGTTTCCCCATCTATTTGCCATGAAGTGACAGGACCGGATGCCATGATCTTAGTTTTCTGAGTGTTGAGCTTTAAAACAACTTTCACTCTCCTCTTGCACTTTCATCAAGAGGTTGTTTAGTTCTTCTTCACTTTCTGCCATAAGGGTGATGTCATCTGCATATCTGAGGTTACTCATATTCTCCTGGCAATCTTGACTACAGCTTGTGCTCCATCCAGCCCAGCGTTTCTCATGATGTACTCTGCATATAAGTTAAATAAGCAGAGTGACAATATACAGCCTTGACGTACTCCTTTTCCTATTTGGAACCAGTCTGTTGTTCATGTCCAGTTCTAACTGTTGCTTCCTGACCTGTATAGAGGTTTCTCAAGAGGCAGGTCAGGGGGTCAGGTATTCCTATCTCTTTCAGAATTTTCCACAGTTTATTGTGATCCACACAGTCAAAGGCTTTGGCATAGTCAATAAGCAGAAATAGATGTTTTTCTGGAACTCTCTTGCTTTTTCAAAGATCCAGCAGATGTTGGCAATTTGATCTCTGGTTCCTCTGCCTTTTCTAAAACCAGCTTGTAGTACAATTCAGGAAAAGAAATGAAACCTACTCAGTGCAAGAGAAAATATACTTATGATCATATAGAAAAATGGAGCAAATCTGTTCTTATAATGAGAGGTGTATGTGAAAAAATACTGAAAATAAGATTATAATTTAAATGAAATATATTTATTATAATAATGGCTCATTTTAGCAAGGAAGTTAAACAGTATGGTAGAAATTTCAAACCTTACTAGAAACTATGGTCATTGATATGTGTTGCACAACATCTTGGGAATTTACAAACAAACTCTCACATTTTTGGTTGTTGAATTTTGACAGTGCTGACGACATAGTTCAGTTGGAAGAAAGAAGGCTTTTACACAAATTGTTCTGTGACTACCAGATACACAAACATGCATTGTATACACACACACAACCTACAAAACAGATCATAGACCCAAATTTAAAATACCAAACTTTAAAACTCTTGGGCACAACATAGGAATAAATCTTTGTGACCTGGAGTTAGGTAGTGGTTTCTTAGACAAGACTGCAAAGCCTAGGTGAAAAATATTAAAAAAAAAAAATAGGTTTCATCAAATTTAAATCTTTTGTGCTGCAAACAATTTCAACTTAGATAATAGGAAAATATTCTATTTCCATATTTCTAAGAAGAGACACATATCCATAGTATATAAAGGGCACTTTCAAATAAATAGTAAAATAACTCAATTGAAAATGAGCAAACAATTTGAATTCTTTCATCTAGTTTTTTTATACAAATGCTCAGTAAAAACTTATAAAAGATCTCAGCATTATTAGTTATTAAGGGAATGCAAAGTAAAAACAAAATAAGATACCACTTCACACTCACATTATATTTTTTTACTTTCCTATAATTTTTTAAAACAGGTATTGGTGTGTATGCAAGAAAACTGGAACCCTAATTCATTGCTGGTGGAAATGTAAAAACGTACAGCCACTTAGGAAGACACGTTAAACATAAAGTAATCACATGACTCAGCCTTTCCATTCCTAGGAACATACCCAAGAGAAATGAGAATATGTCCACACAAAAACAAGAACATAAATATTTATATCAGCATTATTCATAGTAGTCTATATGTCAACCAACTGGTGAGTGGGTAGGAAAATATTGTATATTTCTACAAGGAAATGTTATTTGGCAACAAAAAAAGAATGCTAGAACATGCTTCAATATGGAAGAATCTCGAGCACATTATGTAAAAGAAAGAAGACCACATAATATATTATTTACCTGAAATGTAAACACTAGATAAATCTGAAGAAACAGTAGGTAGTTTAGTTGTCTAAGGTTAGTGGTTGTGATATAAAGTGAACTCTGCTGGACATGAGGTTTCTTTTTTATGGAGATGTAAATGTTTTAGCATTAGGTCATGGTGATGGTTATAGAACCCTGCAAATATACTAAAAAACGTTGAATTGTATTCTTCAAAGAAGTTAATTTTATATGTACATCATAACTAGATAAACAAAAAATATGTATACACAATTGGAGACAGAGTTAGCGAATGGACAGTTAGGTCTGAGAAAATCAGTTAGAATTAACTATAATGAGATAAAATAAAATTATGGAAGAGAAGTTAATTTACATGAAGCATAGTTTTTAAAAACCAAAAATACACAGTATTGTCATAGTCAATGAATAAGTAAAAACTAAGATCAACTAATTAATATTTTAAGTGGTAAGAAATTTCCAAAAGTGAAGAATGACATGAGATTTTAGCTCCAGTCTAAAAAAATATCAAATTCACATCCATATATAACCTGTGTGTGTGTGTGTTCAGTCACTCAGTCGTGTCAGACTCTGCAAACCCATGGACTGTGGCCAGTCTTATTTGTCTTGTCCACGGGATTTCCAGTCAAGAATACTGGAGTGGGTTGCCATCCCGTCTTCCAAGGGATCTTCCCTACCCAGGTATCAAACCTATAGCTCCTGCATTGGCAGGCAGACTTCTTAACAGTGAGCCATCTAGAAAGTCTCACTATATAGCCTAGAAATATTTAAATTAAATTCTTAAAATAACAGATAAAAAATGGTAAAATCGCAGAAAACAATACAGACAAGTGAGCAGAACACTTTTCATTCTCCCCACTGCTACAAAGATATAACAGAAAAAATAGAACAATATAAATCTGTATTGTTAAGAATAAATACCTACTAGATAATTCCTTCCATGGAAAATAATAGTCTGGGATGTTTTTATGTCTAATCTCTTTACCTGTAAGCATTTATTACAATGACCTGGCTTTTATATCAAAATTATGTTATGAATTATTTTTCTGTTTGCTGTTGTTTGGTTGCTAAGTTGTATCAACTCTTTGTGACTCCACGGACTGTAGTATGCTAGGCTTCACTATCCTTCATTTCCTCCCAGAGTTTGCTCAAACTCATGTCCATTGAGTCAGTGATGCTATCTAACAGTCTCATCCTCTGCGGACCCCTTCTCCTTTTGCCTTCAGTCTTTCCCAGTGAGTCAGCTGTTCAAATCACGTAGTAGTAGTTAAGTCGCTAAGTTGTGTCCAACTCTTGCAACCCCATGGACTGTAGCCTTCCAGGCTCTTCTGTTCATGGGATTCTCCTGGCAAGATTACTGGAGTGGGTTGCCATTTCCTTCTCCAGAGGATTTTCCCGACCCAGGAATCGAACCTGGGTCTCCTGCATTGCAGGCAGATTCTTTACCAGTTGAGCTATGAGGGAGGTGGCCTAAGTACTGTAGCTTCAGTTTCAGCATCAGACCTTCCAAAGATTATTCAGGATTGATTTCTTTAGAACTAACTGGCTTGATTTCCTTGCTGTCCAAGGGACTCTCAAGAGTCTTCTCCAGCACCACAGTTCAGAAGCGTAAATTTTTCCATGCTTAGCCTTCCTTATTGTCCAATTCTCACATCTGTACATGACTACTGCAAAAACCATGCTTTGACTATATGGACCTGTATAGGCAAAGTAGTGTCTCTGCTTTTTAATATGCTGTCTGTTGTTTAGTCATTAAGTCATGTCCAACTTTTCGCCCCCCACCCAGAGACTGCAGCAAGCAGGCTTCCCTGTCCTTCACTATCTCCCAGAGTTTGCTCAGACTCATGTCCATGGAGGCAGTGATTCCATCCAACCATCTCATCTTCAGGCACCCCCTTCTCCTCCTGCCCTCAATGTTTCCCAGCATCAGGATCTTTTCCAATGAGTCAGTTCTCTGTATCAGGTGGCCATAGGAGCTTCAGCGCCAGCATCAGTCCTTCCAATCAGTATTCAGGGTTGATTTCTGTTAGGATTGATTGGTTTGATCTCCTTGCTATCCAAGGGACTCTAGAGAGTCTTCTCAAGCACCACAGTTCAAAAGCATCAATTCTTTGGTGCTCAGCCTTCTTTATGGTTCACTTCTCACAACTGTACATGACTATTGGAGAAACCACAGCTTCGACTATACAGATTTTTGTCAGCAAGTGATGTCTCTGCTTTTTAACAGGCTGTTTAGGTTTGTCATAGCTTCCCTTTCAAGAAGCAAATGTCTTTTAATTTCATGACTGCAGTCACAGTCTGCAGTAATTTTGGAGTACAAGAAAATAAAATCTGTCACTGCTTCCACTTTCCCCTCTTCTATTTGTCATGAATGATGGCACTGGATGCCATGATATTAGTTTTTTGACTGAGTTTTTAGCAAGCCTTTTCACTCTCCTCTTTACCTTCATCAGGATACTCTTTGGTTTTTCTTTAATTTCTGCCATCAGAGTGTTATCATGTCATATCTGAGGTTGTTGATACTTTTCCTGGCAATCTTGATTCCAACTGGTGATTCATCCAGCCTGGCATTTCTTATGATGTATTCTGCATAAAAGTTACATACGCAGGGTGATGGTATATAGCCTTGTCATACTCCTTTCCCAGTTTTGAACCAGTTTATAGTTTCATATCTGGTTTTGACTGTTGCTTCTTGTCTTACATACAGGCTTCTTAGGAGATAGGTAAGGTGGTCTGGTATTCCCATCTCTTTAAGAATTTTCAACATTTTGTTCAGATCCAAATAGTCAAAGGCTTTAGTGTAGTCAATGAAGCAGAAGCAGATGTTTTCTTGAAATTCCCTTGCTTTCTCTATTACCATGTAATATGAAAATAAGGAAAGTGAAGTCACTCAGTCATGTCCAACTTTTTGTGACCCCACCCCAAGGACTGTAGCCTACCAGGCTTCTTGGTCCATGGGGTTTTCCAGGCAAGAATACTGGAGTGGGTTGCCATTTCCTTCTCCAGGGGATCTTCCTGACCCAGGGATCAAACCCAGGTCTCTCATGTTGCAGGCAGATGCTTTACCATCTAAGCCACCAGGGAAGTCATGCAATATAGTACCCCACAATCTAGTGTCTTAAAACAATAAACATTTTTAGAATCTCAGTTTCTGTGGGTCAGAAATTTAGGTAATACTCAGCTTAATCTTTAGGCTTGCTATCTCCCACAAGTATGCAGTTTGAGTGTTGACTGTGAATGTACATATTTCAAGATTCAAGTAAGGGAAAATTTGCTTCCCAAATCAAACATATTGTTGTTGGAAGAATTTGATTCTTCACTCTTATCAGAAGTTAAACCTGGAAGGTGGATTTCATCACAGCAAGTAAGAGCAAAAGAGAAAGAGGATAAAATAGGTTCATCTTTTTATTATGATTTTTTCTTATAATCTATTCCTTCAAGTAAGTCAGTTTTCACATGCAAGGAGGAGGTTACACAGTGGCATGAAGAGGAAGTAGTGGTCACTGAAAGGCATTTTAGAGGCTGCCTACCACTTGATCATTTGCTATCTGTCTGCTTTCCTATTGTCTGTCTACCTTCTCAGCATATAAAGTAGCTGAGGCCATTCAGTTTCTAGTCTCATGTCCATGTAATTCCAAATTATCAAGTGGGAATATTGGATGATATTCCTGGGAGTGATGAGAACTTGACCACACTCTTGCTGTGCACACTCTCTGGTTTATCTTGTCTTCTAGTTGGTGTTAGATGAAGTGTAGTTTCATTTAATGAAACTGAGGAGATGAAGTGGCTCCATAGTTTCATTTTGATCTGAATTGGAATTACTGTCAAGTGGAGCAGACATTTACATCACATCAGCTTTCATTTCCTTTTTTCCCCACTGCTTTTGGAATTCATTATTTATTTCTTCCTCAATATGTCACCTCCATAAAAACATAAATTTTCGAATCTTAATTAAATTGAAAGTTTAAAAAATTTCTTCTTTTTCTTGGAGAAGGATAATTTTTCATGATAAGGAATGGAAAGAAATCAGAGCAGCTTCTCTAAAATATATTTTTTTGAGCATTCCTGAAAAGAAAATTTGAGAAAAAGAAAAAAGGAAAACAAACTAATAAATCAAAACTAACTTGAACCTTATATATGTCTTCAAGGTGTGTGGCCACATGACATTTCATTGCCAATTTCACATCTTCCTAAATATGCACACTTTTAAAATAAGTTATTAGGTATGTGTTTATTGAGAGGACATTCCTGATCAGCCACATAATGTGTCTCTGTATTCCTGTTTTCTTTGTGCTGGTTGTACATCTGCACGCTACATCAAAACCACACTAGATTTTTAAGAGTCTTTTTATGAAATTTTAAAGTTAATTGTCTTACCCACATCAGCCCCCATCCAGAAATTAATTTATGCTTCCCTTTCTTTTGTAAATGAATTTTCTCCTTCTCCTGTCACTAACCATAGATCCACAGACCTTGTGAAACTAACAGCTACTAATCATTCATATCTTAAATTAAATGTTTCCTTGCCAAGAAAATTACTCTTTGACATCCTTAGACCAGCAAATTACCTTTAATAATAAAACCTAGTAATATCGTATATTTATACATGTACATATATATCCTTTTTGTTGAAGTAAGTTAATTTACAATATTGAATTAGTTTCACATGTACAGCAAAGTGATTAGTTATATATATATATATATATATATATATATATCTCAGATTATCTTTCACTCTAGGTTATTGAAAGATACTGAATATAGTTCTTGTTGCTTGCCTATTTTATATATAGTATATTTTATCTGTTAACCCCATACTCCTAATTTATCCCTCCCTCCAACATCTTATATTTTTGCTAGTTCATCTTACAGTCTCTAATTAAATACTTTTCTGTAATTTTGGGATTGATTTTATCTACTTACTAACCTGTGCATCCCTTGAGGACAAAGAGTGTACTTCTTCTTTTTTACTTTCTCAACCATGGCAAACGGAGTGTTAGGTCAGTGTCTATAAAGAGTAGATTCTCCACAAGATTGGTGGAGTGTATGAATAAACAAATGGAGGAGATATAACTGAAATTTAGTAGAAATATATATAAATGTACACCTGTGTTTTTGCCATTCTGCAGAGTTGTGAGAGACCTCCACCCAAAATTTAATTTAAAGTTTGAGGCTGATAGAGCCACACACACAATCAGTTCAGTTCAGTCACTCAGTTATGTCCGACTCTTTGTGACCCCATAAACAGTAGCACGCCAGGCCTCCCTGTTCATCACCAACTCCCGGAGTCTACCCAAACTCACGTCCATTGAGGTGGTGATGCCATCCAGCCATCTCATCCTCTTTCGCCCCCTTCTCCTCATGCCTTCAATCTTTTGCAGCATCAGGGTCTTTTACAGTGAGTCAGGTTTTTCCCATCAGGTGGCCAAAGTATTGGAGTTTCAGCTTCGACATCAGGCTTTCCAATGAACACCCAGGACTGATCTCCTTCAGGATGGACTGGTTGGATCTCCTTGCAGTCCAAGGGACTCTCAAGAGTCTTCTCCAACACCACAGTTCAAAAGCATCAATTCTTTGGTGCTCAGCTTTCTTTATAGTCCAACTCGCACATCCATACATGACCACTGGAAAAACCATAGCCTTGACTAGACAGACCTTTGTTGACAAAATAATGTCTCTGCTTTTTAATATGCTGTCTAGGTTGGTCATAACTTTCCTTCCAAGGAGTAAGAATCTTTTAATTTCATGGCTGCAGTCACCATCTGCAGTGATTTTGGAACCTAGAAAAATAAAGTCAGCCACTGTTGCCACTGTTTCCCCATCTATTTGCCATGAAGTGATGGGACTGGATGCCATGATCTTAGTTTTCTGAATATTGAACTTTAAGCCAACTTTTTCACTTTCCTCTTTCACTGTCATCAATAGGCTCTTTAATTCTTGACTTTCTACCGTTAAGGGTGGTGTCATCTGCATATCTGAGGTTACTGATATTTCTCCCAGCAATCTTGATTCCAGCTTGTGCTTCCTCCAGCCCAGCATTTCTCATGATGTACTCTGCATAGAAGTTAAATAAGCAGGGTGACAATATATAGCTTTGACGTACTCCTTTTCCTATTTGGAACAAGTCTGTTGTTTCATATCCAATTCTAACTGTTGCTTCCTGACCTGCCTACAGGTTTCTCAAGAGGCAGGTCAGGTGGTCTGGTATTCCCATCTCTTTCAGAATTTTCCACACACACAATTGGGTATAAATGATTTATTAGCTACACAAGGAAGTTTCCAAGGATAGCTGGCATACTTCCCAAGCTGTCCTGAAATGACTTGAGAAAGAAGAGAGACTGGCTTGTGGTTAGAGTGTAGGACTGGGGGGCAAGATTTTGTGTCTGAGCAAGAGACGGTGTTCTCTGGAACTTAGGCTAGAGCCCAAATGGGGAGCATCCTGCTTTCTTATAAACTGAGCCAGACAATAAGCAGAAGGGGATGAAGGAGGGATGAAGCATAAAAGGTGTCCGCAGTCAAACATCCAATAAATAGGTTCTGTGTATTTACTAATTTATTTGTCAGTGTGTTGTGTTCTTTTTATTCATTTAATCCTCATAACAAACTTAAAGTGCCAATAATACTACTGTATTATACAGATGAGTAAACAAGACAGGAAAATCAATTCAGTGGATCACACTTAATCTCAGCAGAACTATGAGTAACGGACAGGTATGTCTGATTCAAAAACCTATTATCTTAAACATAATTTAATCTTCTGTCTCCTGACCTGAATGTTTTACCCTCTTCCTTATTTTTCTATGGGTTTCTCTCATAGCTCAGTCAGTAAAGAATCTGCCTGCAGTGCAGGAATCCTGGAGAAGGAAATGGCAAGCCACTTCATTATTCTTTCCTGGAAAATCCCATGGACAGAGGAACCTGGTGGGCTACAATCCACGGGGTCACAAGAGTAGGACATGACTTAGCAGCTAAACTACCATAATGATTACATATCTGATGCCTTATTTTTCAAGACATACATACATATGAATATAGAAAAGAAGAGGTTACTGGGGTTGGATATTTTCATGCATAAATCACACTGAGATTGAAAAAGTCACATTAAGATAATTACACTTTTAACATGGCCCCTGTGTAATGTCTATAGGCTCTGTCTATCAAAACAAATTTGTAAAATGATTTAAAGCTAATATACACATGGTCCTATGACACTGGTAGTGGGATTTAGTATTTGTAATATATTTTTGATCTCTCAAAAGTTACTTTTTCTTTTTATTATTCTAATACCATGTACACATGTCTACCTGTACATAACATATAGAAAAAATAATAATCCCTACCTTTACCCATCATTTATTTTTTTTGCATAGGTTGTGGAATCAGAGATAACTGAATTTAAATCTTGGCTCTGCCATTTACAACTTGTGTTGCAAAACCAATCTGAATAATTTTTTCCTACCTGATAGACATATTTTGAGGATTGAGAAAAATTTAAAAAAAAAAAAAACAGCATAGCAACTGTCAGAACCATATGATCAATAGTTCTCTTTCTTTTCTTTCTTTTTAAGCTTTCTCTTTAATTGTCTCCATTGAATTTTTAATTTACTTATTTAGATTTCAGAGTTTTTTTTAATAAATTAAAAACAATATATAAAAAATTGTTCTGGCAACATATTTTTAGACAAAATCATGTTATGTTGATACATTTGAATGTAAATATTATCAGACTAATAGCCTGTTAGTTATTTATTTAGTTCTTTAACAATTTAAAATGCATCTTTATTGTATGGAAGATGAATTATTTTAATAATACCTCTAACATCTTATCTTTTAGTTTCTATTTGAATAACTTCTATAACAAGTGCATGGATTTAGATGCTCTGCTGTGTAGTGTTTATGGTAGGAAAGTTCTTCATGACATCTGACATAAAATGGATTTTGTCTAATGTTCCATAATAAACTCTTCCTAAATTTCTTCTTGCATGCATGCATACTAAGTCACTTCAGTCATATATGACTCTTTAAGACCCCATGAACTGTACCCTGCCAAGCTCCTCTGCCCGTGGGATTCTCCAGTAAGAATACTGAAATGGGTTGTCATGCCCTCCTCCCAGGATTTCCCTGACTCAGGGATTGAACCCACATGTAAAATTTCCTGTATTGGTAGGCGGATTCTTTACCTCCAGCATCACCTGGGAAGCCCCAACTTTCACATTAAGCCCTAGGAAAAGAGTAATTATAACTTAAGCATTTCTAAAATTTACTGATAGCAACCACTAAGATTTAGAGAGGCATTTCAAGTACTTTGGGGCTTTCCTGATAGCTCAGATGGTTAAAAGTTGGCCTGCAATGTGGGAGACCTGGGTTGGGAAGATCCTCTGGACGAGGGCATGGCAGTCCACTCCAGTATTCCTGCCTGGACAATCCCATGAACAGAGGAGCCTGCAGGTCTATAGTCCATGGGGTTGAAAAGAGTCCAACAGGACTGAGCAAATAGCACTTTCAATTAATTTGGGGGAGATTTCAATTAATGACATTGAAGCTATATAGGATACAGAAATATAATGCTGGGTAATGACAAATTTATCTTCTGACACTGTATAATAATACAGAATTCTCTCAATTTTTTTTTTTTTAAACTAAGAGGTGCATGCTATGTACTACAAAGAATACCAAGCAGCCTCACTTTAAACACAAATCTTGCTTTTGGAGAAAATCAAGTTTATCCCCATTACATCTATATGCCTCTTCTTTTTTTTTTATTTCAATCATTACTATTCTGTGTTTGTGTACTTCTGTTTCCCACTGGTCTAATTGATATTCTCAGTATCATCAATTCTCAAATATCTCAAAGTGATGTTAAAATATAAATATGTTTACTATTTCAACCACTTGAATAAATGATTATAATTTCCTATTTCCTTGAGTAAAAAATTAAAAAAAAATGTCTTTAGTGGCATATTGTGATCAAATGTACATGCATTTATTAATGAAATTTTATTATATTGTTTATATATGTTTTTAAATACAATTATTTTATCAAGTCCTTCCTATGTGACAGGAACATTGCTAAACACTTTAATATTTTAATTGCATTATCTCACCGAACATCCTAATAACCAACAAAGTACATGTTGTTATTATAGTTGCCATTATAAAGATGGTGGAATTAAAGTTTATAGAAGTTAAACAAATTACCCAAAGATATATATATATATATATATATATATATATATATATATATATATATATATGCTCTTTAGCAATAAAGCAATAAAGTTGGTGTTCAAACCAAGATGGATATACAGATACATACAGACTGATTTCCTATATAACCCTAGTATGAAATACTTGTTGAGAAAAGTGAAAATGGCATATGTGTATAATTATGGCTAGCAGAATTAGATAATTGCTCAGAATTATGGGTAGGCAATCAACAGAACAAATTTATTTATTTATTTTCATTTATTTTTATTAGTTGGAGGCTAATTACTTTACAATATTGTATTGTTTTTTGCCATACATTGACATGAATCAGCCATGGATTTACATGTGTTTCCCATCTCGATCCCCACTCCCAGAACAAATTTAAATGCATGGGTAACTCTTTCAAGGTAGGACTTGCTACCTTTTGAGTGGAATGATCACTTTAATACAGATAATAATATCTGAAAATTAGAAATAAGTATAGAATGTTGACAAAATTTACCAGGCTAATGTGAATTTGTCTTTTAATGAAAGTGAATTAATGTACTAGTGCCAATGCTGCATTCTATGGGCAGACAGTTTTGTTATAATCCCTTATCAGCTCTACTAGTATTGCATTTCATAGTGTGATAAGAAATTATCTCTTTTCACCTTGAGGAATATAGACATCCTCACTTCAGGATAGTGTAAATGAGTCTGCACCAGCAAGTTCTGCCATCTGTATATCCCCGTCCCAGAAAAAGTGAAAATTGTCTTAGAAAATAGTAATAACCACCAGGATGCACATGTAAGGAACTCAGAAGTCACTACCAGAAAATCACTACAAGTGAAAATCTGAACAGCTCGTTGTCTCTTTGAAACAGTGAGATTACAGGGAAAACCCCCAAGGTTGCAGAGACAGGCAATTTGGAGAAACTGAGGAGTGAATACAGGGAGCCCCAGTTTATTTGAACAGAGATTCATGAGCAGAAACCACCAGGAGAATAAGCCTTGTGTGAGGTGAGCAAACCCTGAACTCGACTTGATGAATGGCTGGAGGTCCAGTGTGGACAACTTGGACAGCAAATGCTACAGGGAGGCTGAGTCATGGGGGTGGGGACCCCACAATATTGCAACATTTATCTCCAGAATCTCAACCACACTCCCACAGTATCACAGGAAACAAACAAACAAACCAAAAAACATACCCTCAGGCTTCTGGTAGGGGGAGAGAAAAGAGGTAAACGTTTTGAAATACACGAGTGCCCTCTCCTTTTTTTTTGCCCTGCTCTTAGCAAGACCTGTCTTATAAAAAGTTAATTTGAGTCTGAAATGGATGGAGTATTTTCAAACCTAACAGACCTGGGGAAGGGAAATAACCAACTTCAGGACCAGTCTAGCCATCCTGCCCCACCTAAAGGAAAGAGGAGAAAAAAAGAAAGAGAGAGAGAAATTCTCATGAAATTCAGTCCAGAGGCACAAGCTTACTAAGAGCAAGACCTAATTAAAGATGACAGAACATTTCCCTTTCCCCCATAACTCACTACTACACCACCAAGACCTGTCTACAGCAAGACCCATTTACATCAGTTCCTTTACGCAATACATTATGTTGTCCTGTCACCAAAAAAAAAAAAAATTAAAATGCCTACCAAATAGCAAAAATACAATTTGAATAGAAAGAATAAAAATCAGACCAGAAATTGCAGGGATGTTGGAAGTATTATTTACCAAGAATATAAAACAGCTATGATTAAAATACTAAAGCTGTGATTGAATACTTTGTCTCTAAATGCTGAGGATGCTAAAGGGTACAGTGATAGCATTCAAGAACAGACAGGCGATATAAGCAGACAGATGGACATTCTAAGAACTAAAAAGAAATGCTAGATTTCCAAACTGTTGCAACAGAAATGAAGAATGTCTTGAATGCGCTTATCAGTGGACTGGACGTGGTTGAGGAAAGGATCTTCAAGCCAGAGAATATAATTGATAGAAACCTGGAAAAACAAAATGTAAAGAAACAGGCTGAAAAAAGCAAAACAATATTCAAGGACTGTGGGACAACTACTTAAGATATAACAGACATGTAATGGGAATAGCGGAAGAAAAAGAAGAGAGAGAAGAGATAAAAAAGGAACAGAAGAAATATTTGAAACAATAATGACTGAGAACTTACCCAAATTCATGTCAGACACCAAATAACATATACAGCTAACTCAAAATATAAGCCCCCTCCCAAAAAAGAGCTCCACGCCTAGGTATATCACTTTAAAACTACAGAAAAATCAAAGATAGTCCTCAGGGCACTCAGGCCCGGACCCTACCCCAAGCAATGCCACCTAAGAGCTCCCGGAGACGATGAATGGATAAGGAAGCTGTGGTACATATACACCATGGAATATTACTCAGCCATTAAAAAGAATTCATTTGAACCAGTCCTAATGAGATGGATGAAGCTGGAGCCCCTTGTACAGAGTGAAGTAAGCCAGAAAGATAAAGAACATTACAGCATACTAACACATGTATATGGAATTTAGAAAGGTGATAACGATAACCCTATATGCAGAACAGAAAAAGAGATACAGAAATACAGAACAGACTTTTGAACTCTGTGGGAGAATGTGAGGGTGGGATATTTCAAAAGAACAGCATGTATACTATCTATGGTGAAACAGATCACCAGCCCAGGTGGGATGCACGAGACAAGTGCTCCGGCCTGGTGCACTGGGAAGACCCAGAGGAATCGGGTGGAGAGGGAGGTGGGGGGGGGATCGGGATTGGGAATACATGTAAATCCATGGCTGATTCATATCAATGTATGACAAAACCCACTGGAAAAAAAAAATAATAATAATAAAAAAAAAGAAAAATCAAAGATAAAGTATAATATAAAATATAAAAATCAAAGAAAAAATATTCTGAAAGAAGCCAGAGGAAAATAAAGCACCTTAAATAGAGGGAAAAAGATAAAATTATATCCAACTTCTCAGAAACCATGGAAGCAAGAAGAGAGTAAAGCAAAATAAAGTGTTGGGAGAAAAAACTACCAACCTAGAAAATTCTGTACCCAGTGAAATTATCCTAGAAAAAAATGAAGAAGAAATAATATTTCTTCTTTTCGTAATGTTTCTCAGAAATAAATATTTGGATAATTTTTTGCCAGTACACCCGTCTTTGCAAAAATGTCAAAATAAGTTCTTAAGGTAAAAAGGAAATAATAAAGGCAGAATAAAGTGAGTAAGATCATGGAAGAAGGAATTATACCTTGTACATTATACCTCATTTGCTATATTTCATAAGTTTAAAATTATTTTGAAACAAAATTTAAAATCTCAAATTTTTAATCCTTGTTTCTTCTTCTCAATCTGACCCTTCTCCCAGGGTGATCTCAACCAGTTTTATGGTAGAAAGTACACCGAAAGTTTTAAAAAATTTTATCTTTGGCACTGCCCTCATTCTGCTGGTATATTTAAATAAAAAATAAATACCTTAGGGTAAATAATCATAATAAACACTATTTTTAGCTCTTAAATTTTGATCAAAAACTTCTCCTTCCACAATTATTTTCTTCTCAATAAATAGCAGTACTACACACCCAAAGCTGCTGCTAGGTCTCCTCAGTCGTGTCCAACTCTGTGCGACCCCATAGACGGCAGCCCACCAGGTTCCTCCGTCCAGGGGATTTTCCAGGCAAGAGTACTGGAGTGGGGTGCCGTTGCCTTCTCCACCACTCCCAATAGTTCATTACTAAACACTTTGGTTCCTGCTGCCCTCATCACCCAGTTTACCCTGCTGGTTCCACCTTACAATGCTTCTCAACTTCTCCATTTTTACTCCTATTTCTCTAACTTTCATCCCTGTCATCTCCAGGCTGTTTTAACACAGTAGCCTCTTGTCTCCTACTTTCAGTCTTGTTCACCTAAAATTATTTCCCCACATAGCAATCACAGATTGTAGTTTGTATCATAGCCTTAGCCCACTTATACGCTTTTGAAGTTTAACATCCACTGGCTGGTAAGTTTCAATTTGGTCTAGCTCTTGCCCACATCTTCATCACTATGCCCTTTAATTCTCCCTTCCTCGCAGTCTACCATCAGCTCTCTTAGCTTCCCTTCTGTTCTAGTCTGCCAAACGTTCACTAAATTTAATCCTTTATTTTAGGTAGCAACTCCCCATTCCTTAGTTAAACATTATCATGTCACAATTATTTCTTTTACAGATTGTGACCCAGTTAGAAATGATCTTGTTTACTTTCTGACTGCTTCTTTTTTGTTCATATCTACCCACTCAAATTTGAAGATCCCTGGTAGCTCAGATGGTAATGAATCTGCTTGTAATGCAGTAGGCCTGGGTTGAGTCCCTGGGTTGGGAAAATCCCCTGGAGAAGGGAATGGCAACCCGAAGGGAATGGCCACCCACAATAGTATTCCTGCCTGGAGATTCCATGGACAGAGGAGCCTGGCGGGCTACAGTCCATGGGATTGCAAAGAGTCAGACACGACTGAGTGACTAACACCCACTCAAATTAAGCTCCATGATGGCAACAAATTGTTTGCCACCTCTCCATTCAAAATAATTAATGAACTCCAAAATGATCTTAGGAAAGTATAAATTAGGATGGATATATGAACCTGTATCTCTCTGAAATTAATTCCAGCTTTCTCTTGTAATGTTTTTGTACATCAGTTGGTGAATCATTAAAATGACAGACACACTGTTACATTTCTTTGTGAAGAATGTGAGGCTATTATTGATACATTCAGAAGAGACAGAAAAAAAGAAATTAGCTGGTTGTCTAGTTGACTGACTCCAATTACCTGGCATAAGTCAGAACATAGAAAAGGGATCCTGCCAAGAAAAGAGAGAAAGGCTCAGTCTTATCATTTCTTTGCAGGTGGCCATCATTCAGAGCTCACTGTGACTTTCTCGTGCCTTCAGTGTGGATAGTTTCAGAGTAGTAGATATTGATGCACTGTAGAAAAAAATTCATTGTTTTCAGTTAAAGAAATAAAAAATCAACCTTAAGCATTCAGTTGCAAACCACAGGTAAATGTTATTGTCCTTTAATGTAAAAAAGAGGAAAAAAAAAAAAAGCTCATCTACCAAGAACAAGAGAAACATTATTACTAGGACTGGTAATGATAGTGGCAGACACATTTAAAGATATTTAACTTACACTTCTCTTTTTTAAGCACCCTTTCTTTCTGAGGCCAAGGACAGACTGCTTGAAACAGCAGACCCAAGTAAATACTTCAACACCTTCTGTCAGGGCAAATGTAGCAACACAGAACTGCCTTTCAGTTGCTATTTTGTAACTAGTCTTTTTCCTCAACAAACTATGTTGATTTGTAGCATATGTTTTACTATAGGAATGTAGCACTTGAATACCCCTGAAACTGTTGTTTGCTGGGCTAGACAATATTTTGTTCCTTAGGTTGTTTCAAAACAAGTGCATCTACTGTTTTATTCCTGTTGAAAGGGAGAAAAGGGAGATCACATTTTTTTATTTTTCTATTTGTTGGAAAGCTCTCATAGCACTTTGTAATAAGTTAACTTCATTTATTCATTCTTAAATTTGATCACTGAGTCATAGATAAGATACTTATTGATGTTCTCATACTCTCCAATTCTCTAAATATGTCATGAATAAAACTGTGAGTAAAGTGGTGTTACCCTCATGAAGCATAGAGTTTAGCGTGGAGACACACATTGATCAGATGATCACTGAAACTGAAATGCTTGGAAATGTTAAAGGGCACATAATTGCTGTGATTGACCCAGACAGTTTTATCATGGTGGCCATAGTTAGAAAAATTTATGCTGCCATAAAATGTACCAGTAGGGAATCTGGATAAAGAATGAGGTTTATGGTTGCATCCAGTTTTTTAGATGCACCGAAACAAGACTCTAATATTTTAATACAATAAGAGGTAGACAATGTGTAGATAAGAGGTCATGATATGAGGACAAATTCATGGTTCTTGCCAGGTCATCACTGTCATGTCTTATAATGCAAAATCATAAGAAAATCAAGCTACATTAAGTTGCTCACTTTGGTTTTCGTGTTTGCTTCATTGTATCTAGCATTATTTCATTAATTCTACTGGAAGCCAGGAAATATTTCACCTCTGAGGATGTCATAAAGAAGTAAAAGCTTATAGCCTCTGTCCTCAGAGATCTTACGGGCTACATCAGTATATCTTAAAGGAGAAATTTTCTATTTATACTAATACCTTACTTGTCATTTTTCTTTAAAGGAAAGAAATAACAAATATCCATGCAATAATTTAGAGAGGAGTATCTCTATTGTATTTTCTCATAAATTAGTTTTAAGTAAAACAGAGCATAATATCCTTTTGGTTTTGTTTCTGTTGTTATCCCATTAAGTGACTTTAAATGTTAGAAAAAAAGGAGAATCTTGTAAAAAGACATATCTTTTTGATTGACCAAATTAAATAATTTGACTGGTCAAATTAAAATTTATTTCAGAGGCATCCAAAATTGTAAACTGCTCTCTTTATTACTGGAGTTATTGATGAGGACACTGCTGCTGATAATACAAATATTTCTTCTATAAATTTGTTTGGGAGTTTATAGGTTTGGGCAAGGAGCATTTACCTATTTTTAAAATAATTTTATTTATTTACTTTTGGCTCTGCTGGATCTTTGTGCTCTTCATTGTGTTACATGGGCTTCTCATTGCAGTGGCTTCTCCTGATGTGGATCACGGGCTCTAGGGCATGCAGGCTTCATAGTTGTGGCATATGAGCTCAGTAGTTGCAGCCCCCAGCCCCTAGCGCGCAGGCTCAGTTGTTGCAGGGCATGGGTCAGTTGCTCAACTGCATGTGGGATCTTCCCAGACCAGAGATCGAACCCCTGTGTGTCTCCTGCATTGCAGGCAGATTCTTTACTGCTGAGCCACTGAGAAGCCCCATGTTTACTTCTTTTTGACTGAAGAATAGTTTTTTTTTTATAAAATTTGGTTTTCTTGACTGGATAGAAGGGAATGTTTATGGAGTAGTGAAAGGCAGCTCCTAGACAGCCAAATTACTTCAATCTGGAAATAAATTGGGTAACAGATGTTATAGCCCCATATCCTACATTTCTATACATGCTTATATCCTGCATTTGACTATTTACAAAGACATTTTCTTTGTTTGACATTTTTCATCCAAAACAACAAAGCTATTACGATGCATATATGTGCCCACATTTTATAGATTAAAAAAAGTAAGATTGAGAGTTTCCTTTCCTTGCCCAAGTTCACAGTGCTTACAAATAACGGAGGTAATAAAAAAGCCAAGTTTTATGGATTCAAGTCTGAGGCTGTATGGATTAAGTCACTCGGCAAGATATGAAATCCAATGTGATCACTGCTAATTTAAATCTTTTGAAACTGTGACAATTATAGTAGAGAAGGAAAAAGCTCTTAAGCCAATAAACCTTTTTGAAATGTATGCAGTACAAAGTGCTTATATTTGTTACTTTGGAGAAGATATGATTATGTCGATAAGTCTGAGGGAAATATAAAATGAAGCAAAAGGTCCCCTTCATAATTGTTATGATGTATGCATACTTATGTGGATTCAGATTTTCCACTTTCCTGTGGAGTTACTCATAAAAGCATTATAGTGTACTCTGAAAGATTACTTTTCAGTTTCTCTCTGTGATACCTGTGGTCATATAGTACTTCAATCCCTGCTGCTATTCTGAAAACTCACATTTTCTGAGGTAGTTAGTAGATTATCCACTACATGGAATGATTTGTGCCAACAGATAGATTGACACAGACCTAATTTACTCTCAGCTACGTGAAACCTCTCATTTTCTTCAGCGTGTGCTTCAAATCAAGTACGCTCTGGCCATCTCTTCCGGTCATCACTACTGAGTAAGTGCAGTGGCGGAATTGCCATAAACCTGACGGGTGCTCTGACGTCGCTCAGACTGTAGTTCACGGAGTCCGTCAGTGAACTGGAATGCTTTCAGAGTTGGAAGTCTTGTTTCTGTTGATGTGTTTCAGCGTGGTGCCTCAGATACACAGCATTCACCAGCTTACCATTTTAGAGATGACTGCCTCTGAGCAGCAAAAGTAATGATTCAACTCTTCAGATGAAAGTTTGAAACCCATTTTGAATGAAGTTGGTTGTGCATCTCTTGGTGATAGATTAAATAAGTCATCTAAAGTGAACTGAGAAAATATGCCCAACTGTGAACAACTACTTCACTTTATGGGCTTCCCATGTGGCCCAGCAGTGAAGAATCTGTCTGCCAAAGCAGGAGACATTGGATCCATCCCTGGGTGGGGAAGATCCTCTAGAGGAGGAAACGGCAGCTCACTCCACTATTCTTGCCTGCAGAATCCAATCGACAGAGGAGCGTGAAGGGCTACAGTACATAGTGTTGCAGAGTAGGACATGACTAAACACGCAGGCAAACACTTCACTTTTTAATAGGAATCGTATAGAAATCCTTTGAGCTTGAAGCAGGAAGCACTAAGGATGGTGTTACATGTAAAATTTTTAAAGATATTCTGTAAGCCATTAAGAGAGGATTCATCAAGCTAGTTTAAAATCTGGAGATTCAAACTTATTTTCTCTTTTTATTTCTTAATATATTTAAATGTACCTCCCCCCTCTCTCTCTCACTCTGCACATTTGTAAACCAATAAGCTTTATTAAATAACTTGAAGCTGTCTCTGCCACGTGATTTAGAACTTTATGGAAATTTTACTGTTATTGTTGTAGTTTCTGTGTTTTTCCTTTTAACACATAAAACTGTTCATAAGTGATTGGGTTTTCTCCATCCCTTTTATCCATAATAATTAAAAACTGTTTTCTTTAAATATTCATTTTCTTACTGATTGAATGAACTACTTTTCAAAATTCACCATGTGATTAAATTTGGAGGGGGAAGAAATTCTCAGATTGCCTGGAAGACTGTGTTATGGTAAATATAAAATGATATTTATAATAGCTGTTGTAGAAACTGATACATTCTATCAAGTTTCATTCAGCATGCCATTCATTTTATTGTATGTTACTTACGACACTCAACATGTCAGTAATAATTGTACACAGGAAAAATAATTTTCTATTAGACTTCTTTCTAAAATAACTTAAGACCATATATTCTATATCATAGCACTGAAAAAGGCCTTAGACTTAAAATAGTCCTATTCCCTTTTTTCTGTGAGAAAGAAAATGAAAAAATAGAGACTGTTAAACCATTTGTTCAAAGTCACATCTTATTAACAGGAAATGGAGTAAGAATAATTTTATATTTATTTTTCTATTGAAGTATAGCTGATTTACAATGTTCAGTTACAATCTGCTGTGCAGCAAAGTGGTTCAGTTTATATATATATATATATATATATATATATAAATTTATATATATATATATAAATTATATATAGTATGTTGTCAGGAAGCATTTAACAGGAGGCTTCCTGGGTGCTGTTTTGGATCTGTCATGAATCCTCTGTTCCTTATTAATTCCTGAATATTCAGGAATTTAGAGGAGTGGCACGCTGCTCCCAGGGCTGAGGAATGCATGCATTTCCTTCTTTAGTTTCTCCATACGGTGATAAGTAACTATTTATGACCCTCTTCCTTTTTATGACCCATAAGGTAAAAGTGATTATTTACAACCCTCTCTCTTTGGTATGGATCACCTTATGTTTCCTTGATAATTTGTAAGTCTGGACTTTTTATCTTTGCTTAAAATAGCTACCTTGTAAGACAATATATACACCCACACTATGTTGAATAAAACACCTTTGCTCCATCAGGGCTTGGGTCGCCGTGTCTTTCTTTCCTTCTCTCTCTGAGGCTAATTCTTTGCAGCACGGAAGCCCGCTGAGCTCACTTTCTTGCCCGGGCTTCTAAGACCCTCTCGAGAAGGCGCACTGTGCCTTCACCCCCTCGAGAGGGCGCCTGGTGCCCACGTGCAGCAGTGTAAGCTCTGGGTCAAGACCTTTATTGGTTTTCTGCGTAAACCAAGGAATATCAGCCTCTTTCTCTCTTTTACTTTCTTATCATTGATCCCGAACCACCAGGTTCTGGTCCATTAAAGGAACCCAACAGTATATGTATAGTTTACGATTGTTGTTCAGTCGCTTAGTTGTGTCTGACTTTATATATGTATATTTCATATATGTTATGTAAATTCAGTTATCTATGTATAATTATTTTAAAATATTTTTCCATTGTGGTTTATCACAGAATATTGAATCAAGTTCCCTATCTATACCTTGTTGTTTATCTATTCTGTACAAATTAGTTTACATCTGCTGAACCCAAACTCCCATTCCATTCCTCCCTCCACCTACTTAGCAATCACATGTATATTTTCTATATCTGAGAACCTGTTTCTGTTTTGAAGATAAAGCCATTTATGTCATATTTTAGAATCCACATATAACTGAAATCAGACATCCTGGAATGTGAAGTAAAATGGGCCTTAGAAAGTATCACTATGAACAAAGCTAGTGGATGTGATGGAATTCCAGTTGAGCTATTTCAAATCTTGAAAGACGATGCGGTGAAAGTGCTGCACTCAATATGCCAGCAAATTTGGAAAACTCAGCAGTGGCCACAGGACTGGAAAAGGTCAGTTTTCATTCCAATCCCTAAGAAAGGCAATCCCAAAGAATGCTCAAATTACCACACAATTGCACTCATCTCACACGCTAGTAAGTTAATGCTCAAAATTCTCCAAGCCAGGCTTCAGCAATAAGTGAACCAAGAACTTCCAGATGTTCAAGCTGGTTTTAGAAAAGGCAGAGGAACCAGAGATCAAATTGTCAATATCCACTGGATCATCAAAAAAGCAAGAGAGTTCCAGAAAAACATCTATTTCTGCTTTATTGACTACGCCATAGCCTTGACTGTGTGGATCACAATAAACTGTGGAAAATTCTGAAGGAGATGGAAATACCAGACCACCTGACCTGCCTCTTGAGAAACCTGTATGCAGGTCAGGAAGCAACAGTTAGGACTGGACTTGGAACAACAGACTGGTTCCAAATAGGAAAAGGAGTACGTCAATGCTGTATATTGTCACCCTGCTTATTTAACTTATATGCAGAGTACATCATGAGAAACGCTGGGCTGGAAGAAGCACAAGCTGGAATCAAGATTGCTGGGAGAAATATCAATAACCTCAGAGATGCAGATGACACCACCCTTATGGCAGAAAGTGAAGAGGAACTAAAAAGCCTCTTGATGAAAGTGAAAGAGGAGAGTGAAAAAGTTGGCTTAAAGCTTAACATTCAGAAAACTAAGATCATGGCATCTGGTCCCATCACCTTACGGGAAATAGAAGGGGAGACAGTGGAAACAGGGTCAGACTTTATTTTTTGGGGCTCCAAAATCACTGCAGATGGTGACTGCAGCCATGAAATTAAAAGACGCTTACTCCTTGGAAGGAAAGTTATGACCAACCTAGATAGCATATTAAAAAGCAGAGACATTACTTTGCCAACAATGGTCCGTCTGGTGAAGGCCATGGTGTTTCCAGTGGTCATGTATGGTTGTGAGAGTTGGACTGTGAAGAAACCTGAGCACCGAAAAATTGATGCTTTTGAATTGTGGTGTTGGAGAAGACTCTTGAGAGTCCCTTGGACTGCAAGGAGATCCAACCAGTCCATCCTGAAGGAGATATGTCCTGAGTGTTCCTTGGAAGGACTGATGCTGAAGCTGAAACTCCAATACTTTGGCCACCTCATGCGAAGAGCTGACTCATTGGAAAAGACCCTGATGCTGGGAGGGATTGGGGGCAGGAAGAGAAGGAGACGACAGAGGATGAGATGGTTGGATGGCATCACTGACTCGATGGACATGGATTTGAGTAAACTCCAGGAGTTTGTGATGGACAGGGAGGCCTGGCGTGCTGAGATTCATGGGGTTGCAAAGAGTCGGACACGACTGAGCGACTGAACTAACTAACTAATTATAATCTATTATATGGTATTTGTCTTTCTCTTCCTGACTTCGCTTAGTATGGTAATCTGGGTCCATCCATGTTGCTGCAAATGACATCATTTTGTTCCTTTTTATAGCTGAGTAATATTCCATTGTGTATATGTACCACATCTTCTTTTTCCACTCATCTATTGATGGACATTTAGGTGGTTTCCATGTCTTGGCTATCATGAAGAGTGCTGCTATGACCATAGGGGTGCATATATCTTTTTGAATTATAGTTTTTCCCGATATATGCCCAGGAGTGGAATTGGTGGATCATATGGCAACCCTTTTTAGTTTTTTTGAGGAACCTCTGTACTGTTTTCCATAGTGGCTACACCGGTTTATGTTTACACCAACAGTGTCAGAAAGTTCCCGTTTTCTCTACACCCTCTCCAGCTTTTGTTATTTATAGCTTTTAATGATTGTCATTATGACCAGGGTCAGACAGTGCCTCATTGTAGTTTTGACTTGGATTTCTTTAATCATTAGCAATGATGAGCATTTTTTCATGTGCCTATTGGCCATCTATATGTCATTTTTGGAGAGATGTCTATTTCATTCTGCCCCATTATTCAGTTGGATTGTTTTATTGTTATTGAGTTGTGTGAGCTATTTGGTTACTTTTGAAATTAAGCTTTTGTTGGTTACATTGTTTGCGAATGTTTTCTTTCAATCCTTATGTTGTCTATTTTTTGTTTGTTTGTTTATGATTTCCTTTGCTATGCAAAAGCTTGTAAGTCTGATTTTGCCTTGGGAAGCAAACCTAAGAACATATTGGTGTTATATATGTCAGAGATTGTTTTGCCTATTTTCTCTTTAGGAGTTTTATGATGTGATGTCTTATATTTGTCTTTAAGCCATTTTGAGTTTATTTGTGTGCCTATGTGTTGTGAGGGTGTGTTCTAACTTCATTGACTTACATGTGGCTGTCCAGTTTTCCCAACATCATTTGCTGAAGTGACTGCCTTTATGGAAGATTAATTGACCATAGGTGTATGGGTTTATTTCTAGGCTCCCTATTCTGCTCATTGATCATATTTGTTTCTGTGCCAATACCTCACCATTTTGATTACTGTAGCTTTGTAGTATTGTTTGAAATCAGTGGGGAGGGGTTACGCCTCCTGCTTTGTTCTTTGTTCTTTTTCATCAGGACTTTTCTGGAAATTCTGGATCTTTTATGTTTTCATACAATTTTAGGATTGTTCTAGTTCAGTTAAAAAATGTAATGGGTGATTTGATAGGGACTGCTGAAATCTATTGGAGAAGGCAATGGCAACCCATTCCAGTACTCCTGCCTGGAAAATCCCATGGATGGAGGAGCCTGGTAGGCTGCAGTCCATGGGGTTGCGAAGAGTTGGACACAACTGAGCGACTTCACTTTCACTTTTCACTTTCATGCACTGGAGAAGGCAATGGCAGCCCACTCCAGTGTTCTTGCCTGGAGAATCCCAGGGACGGGGGAGCCTGGTGGGATGCTATCTATGGGGTCGCACAGAGTCAGACACGACTGAAGCGACTTAGCAGCAGGAGCAGCTTAAATCTATAGATTGCTTTGAGTAAATATAAATATTGACTTTTTTATATGCTTTTTCAACTCTTCCAAACAGTCCTATTTAGGGAAATTTATAAAAACTATGTAACCTAGTCCTATTGAAATAACTGTGAACACCAGAAGGCTTAGAGGTGCTGTTTTGCTCAGACTGAGAATTTCTCAGTGGCTCTCTAAGTGTTATATGTGGCTATTTAATTCATTTTGCCAATATATTTAGTGAATATTAGTGAGAATGGACTTTTGGCTACAGCATAAATTTCTGTAGCAAAGGAAATACAGGGAAAATAAGCCATATGCACATATTCCTAATACCAATTGATAAAACTAATTAAAAACTAAAACATAGAGACCAAAAGCATATGTGCATCATTTCATCCCAATATTTTTTACTTCAGTTAATTTTCCCATAGTTCTTAAAAGTCATCACTAAAGAAAATGAATGATGGTCTTACTAAATTTCTTTTACTATATCTCATTCACCTATATCATTTAAAACTCAGTTTTCATCAACCAATCAACAAATAAATAATCTAAAATAAAAATCTATTTAGAGCTTTCTCCTTTTGGATAATGTCAATCTCTTATTTCTCTTTGTTATAAAAAGATAACAAAATCTGCCTCTCAACTTGGCCATGATAATTAAATGGCTTATAACAGGAACTCAGGGTACCTCCCTCCCCACTTCTCTCTTTGTATCTCTCTCTCTCTCTCTCTCAGCACTTCCACCTTCTTTTTTTTTTTTTTTTTACCTTAGAAAACATTTCACTTAATACAGCATACTTGGAGTGAGGTATTTTCATTAATTCCAATTATACACCAGAAATTGTAAATGTAATCCTTATTAAACTCTAGACTATGTGCAGCACAAGCCTGTGTTGTTCCATTTCTTCACCATATTCCTCTATCTGTCCTCTCTGTTCTTCCCCACCAAAACCATCTGAACACTGATTTTCAAGCCATCCCATTATACTTTCTGAAATGTAGTTGCCTTTACTGTAAATTGCTTGTAGTATGTAAATCATCATAGATTTTAAGCATTCTGAGTCACAACTTGTTGTAACCATAAGTGAGAACTTATTCTTTCACATCTATCTAAATCTTTGCATGTTAAAAGCATTACTAAATATTCCATCTCCTTGTGTAAAATGTGTCAGTTATAAATGCCAGACACAGCAGTCTCTATACATATTATCCTTGGTTTGCCATTTGTCAATATCTTTGACATTTCCTCAAATTGTAATTAATTTCATAATCCACTGATATTGGGTCATTCCTCCTCATTTCAAAAGTATTTTGGCTCACGGTTCATTTTAGCTCAAATCTAATCTGTCTTAATTTTTTTGTCATTTCAGTGTGGATGCATATAAAGGATTTTCCCTTTCCTTGAATCAATAGTTTTGTCTCATTAATTATTTTTATCAGTGTAATTTCATGCTGGTATTTCTCTCATCTTAAACCAACAAACAAACAAATAAGCAACTAGTCAATGCCTCATTTCCGCCCCCGCTTTGGTTCTTCTTTTCAAAAGCAAACAAACACAAAAGGATTATCTATAGCCTTTCTCCCATTCTTCTTCTCTTTTATGATCTCTTTCCAAATCAAGATTCATGCACTTCACCAGTTAATGTCATTGTTCTTACAAAATTTGACAATGATCTTCACTTTGCTAATTTCAATAACCTGTTATCAGTTTTTATTTCAGTTAATGTATATCCTTCCTCCTTGATATGTTTTGTCCCATCTGGTTTCCAATCTCTCACATTTGTACTTTTGCTCTCAGGGCTCTTCAGTCTCTATCACTTCCTTTTCTCTTCCTGCTCCATTAACATGAACCCTTCCACCCTCCTCTACCCCGGTGAACACTCCTAGATCTTAATTGTTGATTTTCTTCTTTATGCTCTTGCCTTTTGTGATCCCACTTAGTCTGTGAGATTAAGTATCATCTATATGCCAATAATTTATAATTTCAGCACAGGTTATCTCACCCAAATTCCATACTTTTGCTTTATTTTGTACAGTGGACAGTTGACATTTTACACTTCATAGATATCTCAAAATCTGTATTTCAAGGATAACTTAATCTGAGTCATCAAACATATTTCCTCCTGCTCCCTACAAACACACACACATACCTCCCTCATTTTGATTGTGGCAGCTTTTATTTGGGGCACATTATTGAGTTCATCACTGACCTTTTGCTTTATTTCACATTCTGTATTTAATGTGGGCTTCTGGGGTGGCTCAGTGAGAAAGAATCCACCTGCCAGTGGAGATGTGAGTTCAATCCCTGGGTGGGGAAGATCCCCTAGAGAAAGAAATGGCAACCCACTCCAGTATTCTTGCCTGACAAATGCCATGGACAGAGGAGCCTGGTGGGCTATCATCCCTGGGATCTCAAAAGAGTCAAAGACAGCTTAGCTACTGAACAACAACAAATCTAATGTACCAGAAAATCTGTCTCTATCTTCATATATTAGAATTTTGCTACATCTCAATTCCTGTTCTCATCATCACTTTTTTCACTTTGGTTCTATAATTTGCAGACTTGAATTTTAAAGGTTATATTTAAAAAGCTGTATAGTGTAGCTCTGTGTATGTGTGTGTGTTTAATGGTGTCTTGATTCAGGTCTGAGTCCTTGATTAGAGACTGGTCAGTTCCCTTTTTGAGCAGGAAGTGAAGGTCAAAGTCCAACCACAATCCCTGATTGGGTTTTCCCACTCTGGGCCACTACCAGTTGCCTTCATTGCCCTGGGGCCAGGCACCAAATAGCTGGGGACAGCTCTTTGTGCTGACTCTAGGGGAATTATTCAAATTAGCTAATCAACAGGGAGCCCAGGAAATATAGCCAACTGTACCCCAGTTACCATAGAGAAGCGTCCCCCGTAACTCCAGTTTGTTATCCTTTCCCCAATACAGCCATCTCTGTAGCTCTGCTTGACATCCTTCTTTTGTTCAGAGGTGTAACCAAGAGTTCAGCGTTTCATCTATTCAGGTGACACATATTGTGTCCTATATCAAAGAACCTTTAAATCTCAAAAAACACTTTGCCTTCTGAATTCTTCTTACTTTCTTCAAAATGGAGGAGCTTACAAAACAGCAGTTGAGAAAAGAAATTGGTTGGAGCATTCATTCCCCAGTTTCTTCTTTGGTGAAAGTGATCTTGGAGGAGAGCAGTGATCAGTCCTGAAAAGAGATCTTAGTTCCCAGTCCAGGAATTAAACCAGGGTAACCAGGATGAAAATCAAGAGTCTTAGCCACTAGAATGCCAAGGGCTAGAGGCAAGAAGCAAAGTGGCCCTGGCTCTTGCCCCTATTTGAAAACAAGAATGTTTCAAGGAGGCAAAAACTGTAAAATCAGGTACAAAGTTTATTATTAGAGGCACAGAACAATGTATGGGAGAGCGCAGAGGGAAACAGTTTGTTTATTCAACTCAGAAGCAGGGCAGAGATGCACACCCAGAGGAAAAGAATAGCATCCTCTCAAATGAGGGGGAGGGCAGTCAGTCAGGCACTAGGCAGGGACATACACCCAGAGGGGAGTGCGAGCATCCTGAGTGACGAGGAGAACAATACATCAGAAACTGGGCAGAGGCACGTGTGGGCATCCTGAGTGAGGAGGAACACAGTGCAGAGGTGACATCAGTCACCTATATAGGATGGTCCTTCTGGATCTTTTTTTCAGTTCAGTTCAATCACTCAGTCGCGTCCGACTCTTTGCGACCCCATGGACCACAGCATGTCAGGCCTCCCTGTCCATCACCCACTTCCCAGAGTTTACCCAAACTCATGTCCATTGAGTCAGTGATGTCATCCTGCCATCTCATCCTCTGTCATCCCCTACTCCTCCTGCCTTCAATCTTTCCCAGCATCAGGGTCTTTTCAAATGAGTCAACCCTTCACATCAGGTGGCCAAAGTATTGGAGCTTCAGCTTCAACATCAGTCCTTCTAATGAACACCCAGGACTGATCTCCTTTACGATGGACTGGTTGGATTTCCTTGCAGTCCAAGAGATTCTCAAGAGTCTTCTCCAACACCACAATTCAAAAGCATCAATTCTTTGGTGCTCAGGATCTTTGTTTACCTTTGGCCAATTATCTTTCTTCTTTCTTTACATCTGATTGGTCCATGCATCCTCCCCAAGATAAATGAGCAAATTTTTGCTAAGGTAGATCCCACTGCAGAAGCCTCTGGGTGTATGTCCACACATTATGGGGTGGGGTCCCTCTCTTTTTGACCTCCAATAAGGCTTCCTATGCATGTGCAGACAAAGAAGTCTTCCTTGACCTCAGAAATGGACACCTTATCTCTTTGTTTTAGCAGAGCTCAGTTTTTACCACTAACTTTGTCCTTGGAGAATCTTGGTGAGAACAAAGCTTAAGTTTTACTCCCCTTGACAAATACTGGGTGTTTGGCACAGAGACCCCCTGTCTCATACCTCAGAAGTTCAGAAGTGATTATGTTTCTCTACCAAAGGGCACAACTCCCTGTAAGGAGACTTTTTCTATAGCTAAAAGTTTCGCCCAGTTCTGTTCACTACTCATTCTCCTGATCTTTTAGGTGTGTGGTAGGTGTTTTCTTCTTGGTCCATCATGCCTTGTTTCTTTTTATTTAATTTTTCCCTTTAAATAAGGAAGCGATTTTGTAAAAGTTTTCTTTATTACATTACATTTAATTATTTATAAATTAATATTTATTACTTTTAGAGTGTGATTTGTTTCCTCTGTGGACTCTGATTGATACTATTACTGCCACACAAAATTGAACCACTGTCATATGTGCCTGGATTACAGTCTCCCAACAGGCATTCCTGCTTCTGCCATTGTTCCTTTACAAGTTCTTCTCTGCAAAACAGCCATAGGTTCAAAAACATATCCTTTTATCTATTTCTCCTCTGCTCAAAGCCTTCCAGTGGATCTCCATCATGCTCAAAGTGTAAGCCAAATTTTAAAAAGTAACTTTAAATAAAATGGACCATATCATCACTCTGATATTAGCTCCTATTGTCCTTTATCTTTACTTAACCCAGAAATACAATCCAGATTGAATCCTCAGTGGTATAACCATCTTCTGACTCTGGGCTTCCTTAGTGAAAGTGAAGTCGCTCAGTCGTGTCCGACTCTCTGTGACCCCATGGACTATATATATAGCCCACCAGGCTCCTCCGGCTATGGGATTCTCCAGGCAAGAATACTGGAGTGGGTTGCCATGTCCTTCTCCCGGGGATCTCTCCAACCCAGGGATCGAACCCAGGTCTCCCGCATTGCGGGTAGACGCTTTACCCTCTGAGCCACCAGGGAAGCCTGGGCTTTCTTGGCAGCTCAGTGATAAAGGATCCCCTGATCCCTGAGTAGGGAAGATCCCCTGGAGAAGGAAATGGCAAACTACTCCAGTATTCTTGTCTGGGAAATCCCATGGACAGAGGAGCCCCATGGACCACAAGCCATGGGGTTGCAAAAGAGTCGGACAAGACTTAACAACTAAAACAAAAAACAAAAAATCTTCTGACTCTAGACAATTTCAGTATAAATTATATAAATATTTAAGACAATAAAATTACCTTCACTAATTTTTCCTTAAAGAATCAAAAAATATATATGATTTCAATTATTTGTCATTTTTGTGATGAAGAGAATTTAAACTATTGGGATAATAGTTCAGTCTTTTAATTCCATTTATGATATCATATTGTGCAACTGAATTATATGTGTTTAAAGTGACACTTTGCTGATATAATTATATAATTTTAGGTATGTTTCTACAAATATATATCCCTTCTGCACACACTCATATACATATAATTAAGAAATATCTTGTTAAAATTTTAATTATAACATATCAATTATTTATTTTAAAGTTATGATGTCATTAAAACAGAAACATATTTGTTAAGGAAATTATCTATAGTAACTTTCAGTGCACTTAAAAGTAATTAACAGTATAAACCAATTCAATAAATAGATTGAACACTAATTCAAATACTCCTAAAAGGAGTTGCAAATATTTACTAGACTTATAATAGAAAAGTAATATTTAGAAACTGAGCTTAAAAGGCAGGAAGGACATGGATTTCGAACATATATCCTGACTGAACTGATACATTTGTAAGACTCTAATAACTTCTAAAACTTTTTTATTTGTACATAGAAACTGCCCTCAGGTTTCAGCTTTTGCTTGAATTGTATAAATCTACAAAGAGCAGTGCCCACCTTTAAGCAAAAACAGACAATCTAAAAAAGTCACAACCTTCCTTGATCCCATCAGAGAGGGAAGGGTGAGACGGGGGAAAGCTTCCACAGTCATGCAGGCATGGGGGCGGGAAAGAGAAGACATAGCAGGAGATGCGCAACCCAGAATCATTCTTCTCATTTTCCCTGTGGAGCAAAAGCCTTCAGCCACTGGAGAAAGGGCAGAAATAGTGTCACCTTATGGGGATAGGTGAAGGCTCATTAGATCTAAAGGAGGGTAACAACTTCAAAAGAAAACAATATATAAGCCAACAAATACAAGTATTTCCTTCGATTGCTCTTCTGTTTTCCCCTGGAAATAAAATCATACACAAATGCTCCTTCTTAAAACCTGAACAAACAAACAAACAAAAAATATGTACTTTTTTTTAAGTGCTGCTCCTTTTCTCTTTTATCTCTGTGTGTGTTTTCTTATTCCTCTCCATCCACTCCTTAATTCAGTGTAATCTGACATCACTCCCCTAGCCCTCTACTGAGAGTGCCAGTCCTAAATGCAGCAGCAGCCTCTGATTTGTCAGTCCTTACCTTTTATACCCTACACTTTCTGTAGCGCTTTGCTTTATGAAAATATGTCAACATTTCTAATTTTAAACGTCCAGTCCTTTAACTTCATTAATTGGACATTGTCTCTTGGTTTTCTACCTATTCTATGAGCGGTTCACTTGCCTTCATTTGCAAGGGATTCTTTTCTTCCACCTGTCCTCTCAGTTAAAATCTTATCTATCTGCTGTTCTCAGACCAACCCCTTTGTGATCTTTTTCTTGCATTCATGTCACTTCATGGGTAGATTAATTCAAGACCCATCTTTCGTGTTTCCTTGATTAGTGTATTAACTTTTTCAGCCATTTTCTATTCAATGACTGTTATATATGAAGCAGTGTGTTAGGCAGAGAAGGTAGAAAGCTGATTTAAGATATAGTTCTTTCTTCCACTAAGCTTATGTTTTATAGAAAGAAATGTTTTAATACAAAATAATACAATTGCAATGGTAGATATCTTTATAATAAAGACAAAAGGCTGGATTACTTCTTCCAAGAGGAAGAGCAATCACCATTGGTTTTTAAAAGGTGTTGGTGATGGACTTGAGTTGTAAATGATGAATATCTTTGGTTTCTGGGTGGTCTAACTGGGCAGGTACATTCTCTAACTGATCTTGCATTTATCCTGAACATTCCTAACATCATTATTCACAAAGTAATAAGATATCTTTTCAAGAATTAAATTCTGATCATATCATTCCCCAGTTTACAATCTGTCAATGATGCCTATTGCTTTCTGAAAACATAACAGGAAGTGCAGTGACCACATGCTTTGTCCCAGCCATCATCCCTTTCCACCCTTCCCCATTTCAGGATACTTTCACTGCCTTAAAATGTGGCATGTTCTTTTTCCTGGTGACCAGAATGCTCTCCTCTGACTCTGTCACCTAACTGCAATACACCCTTCAGATCACAGCTTTAATGTTGGTTCCTCAGAGAAGTCTTGTACAGCTCCTCAGGTAATGTCACCCCTGTTTATGCTCCCACAGCATAATGTATTTTCCCTTGAAATAAATTGCTTCTATTGCAATTCAGTACTTTTAGAGGTGATTTTATTTTTCAGTCTTTTATTCCCCATTCTATGCTCAACAAAGGCACAGGTGGTTTAGCTCAACACACAACTTTCTATATAGGATGTACCAGACACTCAATAAATGCTAATTGAATCATGGAAGATCACAAATTACCAATGCTTTAGGCCCACATTTCATGAGCGCTTTATATACTTTGGCTAGAATATTAATGAAACAGACATTTTAGTAACAGTCTTCAAAATAAATAAAATGATCCAAATAATTATATATGTACACAGAGCCTAAGCACACGCACCAGCATTTAGTTGAATGATATGACATAGAAGGGAAACTTATAAACTGGAAACCATGGATCACATTTAATTCCAACTTGTAGTCACTTTGCTAAAGAGAAAATACCTCAAGGGCAGGGTAATAAGTAAAACAACCAAGGATATGTCAATTTTTTTATATTAAATATTGGATAAGTCAAATTAATTCACTTTTATTGTGCTAGAATACATACAGACATATGTAGTAAATTATGATATTGATAGGAAAAACATTAAAAGCGCTGTCTTAATTTTTACATTAGTTATGCTATTATTGGTTACTAATGGATCATAAAAATCAGAGAATGATAAAATGAGATAACACTTATGTCATAAAACCAATGCAAATCAATTAATTAGGTCTTTACTGCTTGTAGAGAATACTTCTAAAAGGTGGAAATATGAATGTGAATTCAGTTAGAAATAAGTTCATACTTGAAGTAATAATGATCTTCTCCCAAATATATGTGTACAGAAAAGTGCATGCTATAGAGCAGAACAAAATTTTTATGACAGGTACAAAGTTTGGAATCATATGCCCTGTTAATCCACTAGCTCCCTTACTTACTAACGGTGTGACCTTTGCTGAATTAATCTCTCATGTTCTAGATTCCTTATCTACAAAATATAGATCATATACTTATATAACTTATTTCTTATAATGTAACTTATAATATAATATAACTTAATTTCTTATAGATGATTTCCTCTCCTAATGAATTAACCAATGATAAGAACTTACTACAACTCCTAACACATAATAAGTACTAAAATGTTAGCTAGTATTATTGTCATCACTGTCTAACCAGTATTGTATGCACTAAAATACAGTCTTTAATTATTCAGATTTCATGTAATACAATTGCTTTGATATTTCACTCAATTTTTACAAATAGGCAAGAGAAAAGAAGAAAGGATATTTTTCAAGAATGGGCTGAGGTGAAGTCTGAATTACTAAAGGAAAGCTTATAGATTTTAGATTTTAGAAGATAACATAGTAGAAAACCTAGATGACTTTGGGAATGGCAGTTACACTTTAGCTACAACACCAAAGACAGGTTCTATGAAAGAAAAATATTGATAAGCTGGCCATCATAAAAATGAAAAGTTTCTTCTCTGTGAAAGCTTATGCCAAGGAAATAAGAAAACAGGCCACAGACTCGGAGAACTACTTGCAATGACATACCTGAATAAGGACTCTAAAAACACAAAGAACTCTTAATATATATATATATATATATATATATATATATATATACACAAAATATACAGAAACTCTTAAAACACAATAAGAATTTAAACAACCTGATTTGTAAAAATAGGCTAAAGTGCTTAAGAGACATTTTACCAAAGAAAATATACAGATATATGAAAGATGTTCTGCATTGTGTCATCAGGAAAATGCAAATTAAGCCAAGATATCACTACACACCTATTAGAATGGAAAAAACCTGGAACTCTGATGACACCAAACTCTGGCAGAGATATGAAACAATGAGAATTCTCATTCATACTCATAGGAATGCAAAATGGTACAGCTAGACTGAAAGACAGTTTGAAGATTTCTTACAAAGCTGAACATTCTTTTGGCATATGATTCAGCAATTATGCTCCTGTAGTCTATGGGAAGTATTTGAAAACTTGTATGTACAAAAAGATGAATGGATAAGGAAGCTGTGGTACATATACACCATGGAATATTACTCAGCCATTAAAAAGAATTCATTTGAACCAGTCCTAATGAGATGGATGAAGCTGGAGCCCATTATACAGAGTGAAGTAAGCCAGAAAGATAAAGAACATTACAGCATACTAACACATGTATATGGAATTTAGAAAGGTGATAACGATAACCCTATATGCAAAGCAGAAAAAGAGACACAGAAATACAGAACAGACTTTTGAACTCTGTGGGAGAAGGTGAGGGTGGGATATTTCAAAAGAACAGCATGTATGCTATCTATGGTGAAACAGATCACCAGCCCAGGTGGGATGCACGAGACAAGTGCTCCGGCCTGGTGCACTGGGAAGACCCAGAGGAATCGGGTGGAGAGGGAGGTGGGAGGGGGGATCGGGATGGGGAATACATGTAAATCCATGGCTGATTCATATCAATGTATGACAAAACCCACTGGAAAAAAATAATAATAAAAAAAAAAAAAACCCCGCACATGTATTCTTGTAACAGTTTATTCATAATCAGCATGACTTGAAAGCAACCAAATTATTCAGTAGGTGAATGGATACATAAACTTTGGTAAATCCAAACAATGGAATATTATTCAGCATCTAAAAAGTGGGTAGTGTTCTATTGTGTGCGTGTGTGTGCGTGTGTGTATCTGTCACATCTTCTTTATCCGTTCACCTGTAGATGGACGTTTGGGTTACTTCCATGTCTTGACTATAGAAAATAATGCTGCTTTAGACACTGGGGTGCATGTATCTTTTTGAATTAGAGTTTTCTCTGGATCATGATGCATATAACCATGATGGTGTGATTATTCACCTAAAGCCAGAAATCCTGGAGTACAAAGTTAAGTGGACCTTAGGAAGCATCACTATGAACAAAGCTAGTGGAAGTGATGGAATTCTAGCTAAGTTATTTCAAATCCTAAAAGATAATGCTGTTAAAAGTGCTTCATTCTATATGCCAACAAATTAGGAAAACTCAGCAGCGGCCACAGGACTGGAAAAGGTCAGTTTTCATTCCAATTCCAAAAAAAAAGGCAATGCCAAACAATGTTCAGACTACCACACAATTGCACTCATCTAACATGCTAGCAAAGAAATGCTCAAAATTCCCAAAGCAAGGCTTCAACAGTATGTGAACCAAGAACCTCCAGATGTTCAAGCTGGATTTAAGAAGGCAGAGGAACCAGAGATCAAATTGCTAACGTCCATTGGAATATAGAAAACCAAGAGAGTTCCAGAAAAACATCTACTTCTGCTTTTTTGACTATGTCAAAGCCTTTGACTGTGTGGATGAAAACAAACTGTGGAAAATTCTTAAAGAGTTGGGAATACCAGACCGCCTGACCTGCCTCCTGAGAAATTTGTTTGCTGGTCAAGAAGCAAGAGTTAGAACTGGACATGGAACAACAGACCAGTTTCAAACTAGGAAAGGAGTACGTCAAGGGTGCTTATTGTCACCTTGTTTATTTGACTTACATGCAGAGTAGATCATGTGAAATGCCAGGCTGGATGAAGCACAAGCTGGAATTAAGATTGCTGGGAGAAATATCAATAACTTCAGATATACAGATGATACCACTCTCATGATAGAAAGTGAAGAGGAACTAAAGAGCCTCTTGATGAAAGAGGAGAGTAAAAAACTTAAAACTCAACATTCAAAAAACTAAGATCATGGCATCTGGTCCCATCACTTCCTGGCAAAGAGATGGGGAAACAATGGAAATATTGACAGACTATTTTCTTGAGCTCGAAAATCACGGCAGATGGTGACGGCAGCCATGAAATTAAAAGAGGCTTGCTCCATGAAAGAAAAGCTATGACCAACCTAGACAGCAAATTAAAAAGCAGAGACATTACTTTACCAACAAATGTCCGTCTAGTCAAAGCTATGGTTTTTCCAGTAGTCATATATGGATGTGAAAGTTGGACCATAAAGAAATCTAAGCACTGAAGAATTGATGCTTTTGAACTGTGGTGTTGGAGAAGACTCTTGAGAGTCCCTTGGACTGCAAAGAGATCCAACCAGTCCATCCTAAAGGAGATCAGTCCTGAATGTTCATTGGAAGGACTGATGCTGAAGCTGAAGCTCCACTACTTTGGCCACCTGATGTGAACAGCTGACTCACTGGAAAAGACCCTGATGCTGGGAAAGATTGAAGGCAGGAGGATAAGGGGATGACAGAGGATGAGATGGCTGGATGGAATCACCAATTCAATGGACATGAGTTTGAGCAAGTTTCAGGAGATGGTGAAGGACAAGGAAGCCAACTTATTGCAGTCCATGGGGTTACAAAGAGTAGGATATGACTGAGGGACTAAACAACAACAACAATGCCCAGCAGTGTGATTGTTGGATCATATTGCAGCACTATTTTTATTTTTTTTTTAAGGAACCTCCACTTTTTTTTTTTTTTTTTTTTTGGAATAATGGCTATACCAGTTTACATTGACACCAATGGTGTAGTAGGGTTTTTTCTCCACTCCCTTTCCAGCATTTGTTATTTGTAAACTTTTTAACTTTGATAGGGATCACATTAAATATGTAGATTGCTTTGGGTATTGTGACCATTTTAGCAATATTAATTCTTTGAATTCAAGAGTATGGGATATTTTTACATTTCTTTGATTATCTTTAATTTTCTTTATTGATGTGTTATAGCTGTCAGCTTATAAGTCTTTCATCTCTTTGGTCAGATTTATTCCTAAGTAGTCAATACTTTCTTTTTAATGCAGTTTTAAAAGGGATCGTCTTTTACTTTCCTTTCCTGATATTTCATTGCATCTGATTTCTGTATGGTAATCTTAGATCCTGCCACCTTGCTGAATTCATTTATCAGTGCTAGTAGTTTTTGTGTTGAGTCTTTAGAGTTTTCTATATATAGTCATGTCACTTGCATATAATGGCAATTTTACCTCTTCTCTTCCAAGTTGGATACTTTGTTTGTTTTTTTTTTTCCCTCATCAATTCTCTGGATAAGACTTCCAATACAATATTGAATATAAATTGTCAGAGTGGGCATACTTGTCTCATTCCAGATTTTAGTAGGAAGACTTTCAGCTTTCATTGAGTATTATGCTGTCTGTGGGTTTGTCACAAAATGCCATTTGCAGCAATATGGGTGGACCTAAAGATTATCATATTGAGTGAAGTGAAAGAATAAACAAATACCACGTTATCACTTATATGTAGGATCTAAAATATGATACAAGTGAATGTATTTACAAAATAGAAGTAGGCTTACAGAGAACAAATCTATGGTTACCAAAGGAGAAAGAGGGTGTTTTGTTGAGTATCTAAGTCATGTCTGACTCTGCGATCTCATGGATTGCAGCACCCCAAAGGAGGGATAAATTAGGAGTTTAGGATTAGCAGATACAAACTACTATATATGAAATAAACAGTGTCCTACTGTATAGTATTGGGAAGCGTCTTTCTCTGACTTTTTTCACTTAGTATAACGTCATCATAGTCTATCTGTGTTGTCACAAATGACAAAATGTCCTTCTCCTTTATGGCTGAGTAATATTTCTATGTGTGTCTCATATTTTTAAAATCTATTCATTTGGCAGTTGTCAGTTTTTTACCATATCTTGGCTATTATAAATAATGCTGCAATGAATATGGGCATGCAGGTATCTTTTCAAGTTACTGTTTTTGTATTCTTTGAATGAATACCCAGAACTGGAATGCTGGATTTTAGTATAGTTCTATTTTCAACTTTTTTGAGGAACCTCCATACTATTTCCTATAGTGGCTGCACCAATTACTTTTACTCATGTACTAAATTCATCAGAGTATGTTAAAGTTCTTATGTTCCTTATCATGCAAGAACTCGTGAATAAAAAGAAACATGTGAGGTAGAAAAGTAGCCTTGGAAAATCATCTGGAAATGAAACCTGTTTGTGAATAACAAATTATCTTGATTACAAACATAATTATTTTATTATTTTGTAAAATGTGGACCTCATTTAAGCATCAATTGTTAATAAAATTGGTATTATTTGATACCAAACTAAAGATAAAAACTTATAAGACCATAAGTCTTCAGTGTAAAGTTTATAATTTTTTCCATGCCAAATTAAATAATTCAGATAGCAAAATTACCATGCATTCAAATGGAATAGAAATATAATAGAGTATGACTTGCATTTCTTATTTTCTTAATATCTTACTTTTAAATAAGAAATTAGGAAGGACACATTTTGATGAGGGTCATTATCACATATTATCAAATCAAAATTGCTGGAAGATTATAAGACATAACATTATTTTCTATACCACCATTTTTTTAACTCCTCATTAAAGTTATTTCCATAATTATAAGATGCATCATGATTCAGAGATGGTGAAGTGTGGGGCATAAGTGCATCTTAGAGTCTTTAATTTATATGGTAATTTAGTAGGTATAGAGGAAACATTGAGTTTGAGTCCTGATTCACAAAATGAAGCTTTTCCCCTCTACCAAAAATCTTGTGCTGAAATAGTGAATTGGAATCCTTTCTATAATTCTGTGCTTTTTACCTTTTAATTTTTATTTTCTATTAGAATACAGTTGATTGACAGTGCTGTGCTAGTTTCAAGTGCACAGTAAAATTAATTATGTGTATTTTTTTCAGATTCCTTCCCCATCTAGGTGATCACAGAATATTGAGTAGAGTTCTCTGTTCTGTACAGTAGGTACTTACTATTTTATTTTATGTATAGTAGCATGTATATGCTAATCCCAAGCTTTTCCTTTATCTCTCTCTACCTGTACCTTTCATCTCTGATGACTGTACGTTTGTTTTCTTTGTCTGTGAGTCTATTTTTGTTTTGTAAAAAATTTATTTGTATCATTTTTTAAAATTCCACATACAAGTGATATCATGATATTTTTCTTACTCTGTCTGACTTACTTCACTTAATATAATAATCTCTAGATCATCCGTGTTGCTGAAAATGGTATTTTTTTCATCCTTTTTCATGCCTGTGAAATGTTCCATTGTATTTATGTACCACATCTTCTTTAGCTATTCCTCTGTAAATGGACGTTTAGGTTTCTTTTATGTATTGACAGTTGCAAATAGTACTGCAATGAACATAGGGGTGCATGTATCTTTTCAAATTATGGTTTTATCTAGATATACTCCCTGGAGTGTATCCTGAATCATATAGTAGCTATATTTTTAGTTTTATAAGGAACCCCCATACTGTTCTCCATAGTGGTTGTACTAATCCCCATCAACAGTGTAGGAGGGTTCACTTTTCTTCACACCCTGTTCACCATTTATTTTTGATACACTTTTTGACGTTGGTCATTCTGACTGTTGTGAAGTGATACCTCACTATAGTTTTGATTTGCATTTCTCTAATAATTAATGATGTTGAGCATCTTTTCATGTGTTTGTTGGCCCCCTGTATATCCAAAGTATGATCTCTCCTAGTGAAGATCACTGAATACATCTTGTAATTTTTGCATGTTACAAACTGCCCACATACAACACTTTTCTTTGTATTTTGTGAAGTAGTTTGTGAAATGCTAATTGACTTAGTCTACACTTCATGAAACAAAATATATATTACACAGATTGTGGTAGGCACAATAATGCTCACCCCCAATTTCCACATTCTAATCCTTGAAACCTATTAATGTGCTAGATTACATGTCAGGGGGAATTAAAGTTGCAGATGAAATTAAAGTTTGCTAATCATCTGTCCTTAAAATAGGTATTACTCTGGATTATTCAGGTGGACTCAGTGCAATCACAACGATTGTTAAAAGTAAAAGAGGTACACAAAACCAAGAAAATGCCAGAGTGATGCCGGGTGAGAAAGACTCTACCAGCACTGAGGGCTGTGAAGATAGATGGGGGCCACTAGCTGGAAAAGGCAAGGAAATAAATTCCACTCCAGAACTTCCACAATGAAGTCAGCCCTGATGACAGCTTGCTTTTATCCCAATCGGAATTGTATCAGCTTTCTGATCTACAAAAATTTAAGATAATAATTGTATGTGTTGTAACCCCTTGTGTGTGGTCATTTGCTATTGCAATAGAAATCTAATACACAGATTCCTGTGTATTTTTTTTCCTCAAAATAGTCCCTCAAAAGCACTTACTCCTTAGAGTGTGGTATAATAATAATAATAATGTATTGAGAAAATATCTGTAAACCCTAGATGTTTTGTATAATTTCATAAATCCTCATAGCAATGATTTAAGTTAAATGTTTTTATTCTTCATCTTTCAGTTGAGGAAATTTTTTCAAAGATACTAAATAAATTTCCCAGCATTATAGCAGTAATTGACGGAACCAAGATTTGCAATTGGGCATTTGATTCCAGATCTCATAAACACATCTTTCTTGATTGACTTTTACTGAAAAACATTATTTAACATATTAGAAGGACCTTCCACTCATTCCCAACAGAAACTAAACTGTCCAAAAGAGCAGAGCATGTATAAATCCTATTACCTTTGTTTATATTCTTACACATAATGATCTCAAGACTCACTTTCAGAAATCTAGGTCCATTTCCTTTAAAAAGTAGAATGTTGTATAACTATTATAATTACCATAAATATAATTTACTTTTAAATAAGTTCTAAAATTAACAATACTAATAACTGAAACCCAATCTTGTAATTTTTTTCTCTCTTCAGTGGTATATGTTAATTAATCCTAAAATTCCATATTGCAGTTTTTGTTACCAAATATGAGATTAAGTTAATAGAGTCATATATACATATATATGGGCTTCTCAGGTGGCGCCAGTGGTGAAAAACCCACATGCAAATGCAGGAGACATAAGAGATGTGGGTTCCATCCCTGGGTTGGGAAGATCCCCTGGAGGAGGGCATGGCAACCCACTCCAGTATCCTTGTTTGGAGAATCCCATGGACAGAGAAGCATGGCGGGGTGTAGTCCATGAGGTCACAAAGAGTCAGACATGACTGGAGCAACTTAGCATGCATGCATACATATATATACACACACACACATATATACATATATATGTGTGTGTGTTTGTTACTGTGTATGAAAGTGAAAGTGTTAGTCACTCAGTTGTGTCTGACTCTTTGTGACCCCATGAATGGTAGACCGCCAGGCTCCTCTGTCCATGGAATCCCCAGGTGAGAATACTGGAGTGGATTGCCATTCCCTTCTCCAGGGGATCTTCCTGACCCAGGGATGGGACCTGGGTCTCCCTCATGGCAGGTGGATTCTTTACAATCTGAGCCACCAAGGAAGCCCATGTGTGTGTGTGTGCATGTGTGTGTGTGTATAATACATGTATGTATGTATATGTATGAAGTGAAAGAAAGTGAAAGTGAAAAATCACTCAGTTGTGTCCAACTCTTTGCAACCCCATGAACTATGCAGTCCATGGAATTCTCCAGACCAGAATACTGGAGTGGATAGACTTTCCCTTCTCCAGGGGATCTTCCCAACCCAGGGATCAAACCCAGATCTCCCACATTGCAGGCGGATTCTTTACCAGCTGAGCCACAAGGGAAGCCTGAATTTCAGTTAGAGTCAGAAATTTCCAAGAAATCAGAAAGTAATGAAAATATTCAGTTTTGCGATTAAGAAGATGATCTAACCCCTGCATGTTAATGTTGTAGTCAAATATCTAGAGTTTAACTTCCCTTCATGCACCACACAGTATATTTTCTGAAATTATAAGCATTTATTATTGGAGAAGTTAATTTTTATAATATAAGCAGCAATATCAAATTAAACTTTGACATGAGAATAGCTGTTTTAAATTTCCTAAAAATAACATGGTCATTTTGTTAAATGTTAGCTAGCAAAGACAATAAAAGATAAAAAGTCAAGGGAATATAGATATCTAATCTTAGCAAAAAGAGAGGATGCAGGAGAATCTGTGTTGAAAATGTGTAACAACAATGGCTAATGTGTTCATGAAAATGAAATCTCCCCCAAATAGCTAGAAGGGATATTTATTTATAATATTTGACACTGAAATCACATTTGAGAGGAAGAAGAAATTATTTCTTCCTGACACATGTGACACAAATCCAAAGACTTTAAAGACCTTTAACTATTTCTGGATCTTAACTCTACTCATCCTATAATCAAATATTCCTATAACATCACAAATTCACTGTTTCCTAATGCATACTATTGATCATGAATGTCAAAGGAAGAGAAATATATGCCTCAGTTTAAAGTTTCATCAACCACTAAGCAAAGAAATGGATGCTGCTATTGTATTAATTTCAAGAACATGTTTGCATATGTAGAAACATTGTGGAGTATGAGGCCTGCTGCTGTCACAATGAACGAGTTCTTCATTAAAACCAGTAATTGTTCGTGGGAATACACAGATATGGCATGGTGAATGGGTGTTTCAGATGTACAACTAAAAATTATTCTAGGAATTATTCTTTGATTGTCCAAAATTTGTATCGAGAACATCTTAACAAAATAAAAATCAAGGAACATAGAAAAGGAAAAAGCTTGTTTTTCAAAATGTGAGAGAAAAATGCTGCTTTAACTTTTTTCTCTGTTACGTGGTATGATACTCCACTAAATATTTTCTCAACATTTTAAGGGATCAGTGTTTTCAAAAGCTCTTGTATATGGGAAATGTCAAGTTATTTTAGGGGTCTTTATCAAATTAGCTTTCAAGATAATAAATAATGCATATTTGTATTTAATTAGAAGATCATCTATTCCTTTATAATATAAATCACTGTCTCTGTTTCCTCTGTTGTCTGATATCTTGACTGGGACCTTTTTTTCTTTTTTTTGCTATGCTGCACATTATATGGGATCTTAGTTGCCTAGCCAAAGATCAAATCTGCGCCCCTTGCACTGGCAACATGGTCTTTACCACTGGAATGCCAGGAAAGTCCAGGATGTATTTCTTGGCCTTTAAAGAACAACATCTTAAATATATTCCTATTATTTCATATGCTATCTGGTTAATCAGAGATTTATTTTAAGTATTCTTATACACTATGCAGTATTCTTTAAAAGTTTTATGTAGATATTTAAAATAATATTATAGAATCTAAGTGAACCCATTTTTATTTAAGTAGATTCATAGAAAAGATCATAATGAAGAATGATATTTAAAAAGAAAATCTCAGTATTGGCATGAACTTATTGAGTTATTTTATTTGCCCCTGAGCAATAAGCAACCAAAAGCAATAGACACACTCTTGGGAAATGTCATTAACATCAGTATTACTTAATTAATAATATTGTAATATTCTTTGTAATTTCTATACTAAAAATACACTCTTTAATTTGCTACCACTGATCATAAAAAGGGCAGACATGAGGTAAATATTCCAAAATATTTTCAGATCAAGCTTTATGTTTGCAATGTTTATCTTTTAGTGATGAAGTGTATGTTCCTTTTTTAAAATTTTTCATGGAATACTGGGCCCTACAGCTACTATATCTTTCATTTTATCAAATGTTACCAAGTTTTCTCTCTTCTGTGAATAGCCAATTTGTCAAATCCAGTATCTGTAGAAAATGCTAACAAGATTATTACATGGTTTGAGTGAGTGAGTGATAGTTACTAAGTCGTGTCCAACTCTTTGTCACCCCATGGACTGTAGCCTGCCAGGCTCCTCTGTCCATGGGATTTCCCAGGCAAGAATACTGGAGTGGGTTGTCATTTCCTTCTCTAGGGATCTTCCAAACCAGGGATTAAATCCAGATCTTCTGTATTGCAGGCAGATTCTTTACTGTCTTAAGGGAAGTAAGGGAAGGGAAGCCCATGAATCATTAAGTAACTCAGCTTCATACTGTACTTTCTTCTCCCCATTCATTTTGTTTTTCTGTTTGTTCATAGGGAACTTTTGTTTTAGGTCAACTAAAGATCACACATAATATGGACATATGTTCTAAGTTGCTTCAGTTGTGTCCAAGTCTGCAACCCCATGGACTATAGTCCGCCAGTCTCCTCCATCCATCGGATTGTCCAAGCAAGAATACTGGAGTGGGCTGCCATGCTCTCCTCCAGGTGACGTTCCCAACCCAGGGATCGAACCTGTGTCTCTTGCATCTCTTGCATTGATCTCCAACTGGTTTGATCTTCTTGCTGCCCAAGGGACTCTGAAGAGTCTTCTCCAGAACCACAGTTCAAAAGCATTAATTCTTTGGCACTCAGTTTTCTTTATGGTCCAGCTCTTACATCCATACAGGACTACTGGAAAAACCATAGCTTTGACTACATGGATCTTTGACAGCAAAGTGATGTCTCTACTTTTTAATATACTCTCTAGGTTTGACATAGCTTTTCTTCCAAGTAGCAGCGTCTTTTAATTTCATGTCTGCAGTCACTTGTCCACACTGATTTTGGAGCCCAAGAAAATAAAGTTTATCACTGTTTCCATTGTTTTCCCATCTATCTGCCATGAAGTGATGGGACCAGATATCAGATCTTAGTTTTTTGAATGTCGAGTTTTAAGCCGACTTTTTCACTCTCCTCTTTCACTTTCGTCAAGAGGCTCTTTGGTTCCTCTTCACTTTGTGCAATTAGGGTGGTGTCATCTGCATATCTGAGATTATTGATATTTCTCCTGGAAATCTTGACTCCAGCCTGAGCTTCATCCAGCCCGGCATTTCTCCTGATATACTCTGCATATAAGTTAAATGAGCAGAGTGACATACTCCTTTCCCAATTTGGAACCAGTCCATTGTTCCATGTCCTATTCTAACTGTTGCTTCTTGACCTGCATACAGGTTACTCAGGAAATAGGTAAGGTGGTCTGGTATTCCTATCTATTTAAGAATTTTCCATTTTTTTGTGATCCACATAGTCAAAGGCTTTAGTGTAGTCAATGAAGCAGAAGTAGGTGTTTTTCTGGAATTCCCTTGCTTTTTCTATGATCCAGTGAAATGTTGGCAATTTGACCTAGTCCTACTCATTTACCTTACCTTGTAGATTGATATGCTGTATTCAAATTCTAAGTTTTGGGGGACAATTTTATATTGAGGCAACTGAGAAATGGAATTTTTTCCTGCTGGATCCATATACAAGGCTGTTACAGTCAGCAGCAATTGCAGCCACCATGAATGGTGAGCTGATGAGCCCTGACAGAAATCAAGAAGGTAAGACTACCTGCTATCTCCGGTACTAAATACTGATAGTAAATACCTATCTATCTCCAGACTGCAGCCACTCCCTACAATGAGCCCTGAGGAAAACTCAGGATGTGAAAACACAGGATTCTGGCCCAACATAGCTGAGACGCAAATCTCAGGAATGATTTCAATGAGCCCAGACACTTGCATCTTCCCATACACAGAAAAGGGCATCCCAGGTGGTGCACTGGGAAAGAATCTGCGGCCAATGCTGGAGACACAAGAGACACGGGTTCTATTCCTGGGTCTAGATATCACCTGGAGTAGGAAATGGCAACCCATGTCAGTATTTTTGCCTGGAAAATCCCTTGGAAGGAGGAGACCGGTAGGCTACGGTCCATGGGTTCACAGAGAGTCAGACATGACTGAGTGAAATCACTTCACTTCAATACTTGAACTTACTAGGTGGAAATTTTTCCAGTCTGAGATGTACATTATGTGATAGATTCTTCTATTGTAGTCATGATACACACTTTTAATTCAGTCCATATTATTTGCTGTATTAAAGTACTTGGAATATGGGATATTGGCTCTTTCAAAGAAGGAAGTTTATAAGTTGGAGAAAACCCATTATCAATGGGGTTGTTGTTGTTCAGTCTCTCAGTCTTATTTGACCCTCTGTGACTCCATGGGCTACAGCACACAATACTTCCCTATCTTTCATAATCACCCAGATTAATCAAACTCATGTCCATTGAGTCAGTGATGTCATCCAACCATCTCATCTGTTTTCCCCTTCTCCTCCTGCCCTCAATCTTTCCAGCATTAGCATCTTTCCCCATGAGTCAGCTCTCAGGATCAGGTGGCCAAAGTATTAGAGCTTCAGCTTCAACTTCAGCATCAGTCCTTCCAATGAGTATTCAGGACTCACTTCCTTTAAGAGTGACTGGTTTGACCCTGTAGTCCAAAAGACTCTCAAGACTTTTCCAGTACCACAGTTTGAAAACATCAATTCTTACTTAATGCCAAATTCAGACTTTAATTGAAGAAGTAGGGAAAACCACTGGACCATTCAGGCATGACCTAGATCAAATCCCTTGCGATTATACAGTGGAAGTGACAAATAGATTCAAGGGATTAGATCTTATAGAGTGCCTGAAGAAATATGGATGAAGGTTCATGAAATTGTACAAGAGTCATTGATCAAGACCATCACCAAGAAAAAGAAGTGCAAAAAAGGAAAATGGCTGTCTGAAGAGGCCTTACAAATAGCTGAGAGAAGAGAAGTGAAAGGCAAAGGAGAAAAGAAAAGATATACCCATATGAATGCAGAGTTCCAAAGAATAGCAAGGAGAAATAAGAAAGCATTCCTCAGAGATCAATGCAAAGAAATAGAGGAAAACAATAGAATGTGAAAGACTAGAGATCTCCTCAAGAAAATTAGAGATACCAAAGGAACATTTCATGCAAAGACGGGCACAATAAGGACAGAAATGTCATGGGCCTAACAGAAGCAGAAGATATTAAAAAGAGGTGGAAGGAATACACAGAAGAACTACACAAAAATGACCTTCATGACCCAGATAATCATGATGGTGTGATCGCTTACCTAGAGTCAGACATCCTGGAATGTGAAGTCAAGTGGGCCTTAGGAAGTATCACTACGAACAAAGCTAGTGGAGGGGATGGAATTCCAGTTGAGCTATTTCAAACCCTAAGGGACGATGCTGTGAAATTGCTGCACTCAATATGCCAGCAAATTTGGAAAACTCAGAAAGGCAATGCCAAAGAATGTTCAAATTACTGCACAATTGCACTCATCTCACACACTAGTAAAGTAATGTTCAAATTTCTACAAGGAGGCTTCAACAGTATGTGAACCAAGAACTTCCAGGTGTTCAAGCTGTATTTAAAAAGGGAGAGGAACCAGAGATCAACTTGTCAACATCCATTGGATCATTGAGAAAGCAAGAGAGTTCCAGAAAAAAAAAAAAAACCTACTTCTGCTTTGTTGACTGCGCCAAAGCCTTTGACTGTGGGGATCGCAGTAAACTGTGGAAAATTCTCAAGAGATGGGTATACAAGATCACCTTACCTGCCTCCTGAGAAATATGTATGCAGGTGAAAAAGCAGCAGTTAGAATTGGACATGGGAAAACAGACTGGTTCAAAATTGGAAAAGGAGTACATCAAGGCTGATATTGTCACCCTGCTTATTTAAGTTATATGTAGAGTACACCATGTGAAATGCCAGGCTGGATGAAGCACAAGCTGGGATCAAGATTGCTGGAAGAAATATCAATAACCTCAGATACGCAGATGACACCACCCTTATGGTAGAAAACAAAAAATTAAAGAACGTCTTGATGAAAGTGAAAGAGGAGAGTGAAAAATTTTGGTTAAAACTCAACATTCAGAAAGCTAAGATCATGTCATCTGGTCCCATCACTTCATGGCAAATATTTGGGGAAACAATGAAAACAGTGACAGACTTTATTTTCTGGGGCTCCAAAATCATTGCAGATGGTGACTGCAGCCATGAAATTAAAAGATGCTTGCTCCTTGGAAGAAAAGCTATGACCAAATTAGACAGCATGTTAAAAAGCAGAGACATTATTTGGCCAACAAATGTCTGTCTAGTCAAAGCTATGGTTTTTCCAGTGGTCATGTATGGATGTGAGAGTTGGACTGTAAAGAAAACTGAGCACTGAAGAACTGATGCTTTTGAACTGTGGAGTTGGAGAAGACTCTTGAGAGCCTTTTGGACTGCAACGAGATCCAACCAGTCCATTTTAAAGGAAATGAGTCTTGAATATTCATTGGAAGGACTGATGCTGAAGCTGAAACTCCAATACTTTGGACACCTTATGGGAAGAACTGACTCATTGGAAAAGACCCTGGTGCTGGGAAAGATTGAAGGCAGGAGGAGAAGGGCACGACAGAGGATGAGATGGTTGGATGGCATCACCGACTCAATGGACATGAATTTGAGCAAGGTTTCGGGGTTGTTGAAGGACAGAGAAGCCTGGGGTGCTGCAGTCAATGGGGTCGCAGAGTTGGACACAACTGAGTAACTGAACTGAACTTCTTTTAATTTCATGACTGCAGTCACTGTCTTCAGTGATTTTGGAGCCCCAGAAAATAAAATCCTCCACTATTTCCATTTTTTCCCATCTATCTGCCATGAAGTGATCTATGAGGAAAGTTATGTTAGTAAGTGAAAGAATGAATCAAAGTGCCTAACTTGAAATCCTAACTACTTGAGAAATTGTGGATAGAGTCATAGAGATATTAAAGGTGTTTTCAGGGCTCAGATTTCTGGACAATAGTTCAAGAGCAGCTTTCTCAGAAAATAATGGAGAGCTATTAATTCTACTATATAACTGTTGATTCTAGGATATAGCTGTTGATTCTAGGATAAAAATATGATGTCTATATTTAATACTATATCATTTAAAACATACTGAAAGTGATATTATTAGGCAAAATTTTTTCAGTGATAAACTTCCAGACAAGTATATTTCAGGCTTAAGAAGGGATATATTCACATGCAAGGTAATACAACAAGATCCATGGCAATAGGGAGTGTGTGCTTGTGTGTGTATGTATACACATTGAGTGGGAATATGGGCTTCCCTCGTAGCTTAGACAGTAAAGAATCTGTCTGCAATGCAGGAGAGTTGGATTCAGTCCCTGGATCAGGAAGACTCCCCTGGAAAAGGGAATGGCTACCCACTCCAGTATTCTTGCCTGGAGAATCCCATAAGCAGAGGAGCCTTGGTAGGCTTCAGTCCATGGGGTTGCAGAGTCGAACATGACTGAACAACTAACACTTTTACTTTTCTTTTCATGAAAAGAATATCTAATATCCTCTGTCTTAGAGTTATTTCTTTGGAAAAAAATTATAGAAACATATCTTTATATTCAATTTTTCAGATATACAAAAATTTCACTCTTTGTCTTTATACAGTCCTTCAAATTTATATTTGATAGTTGTAAATACCTCTCATCACCACCATCTTTTCCTTGTTTGTTTCGTTTATAGCATTATCATAATCTGATCCCATAAAAATGTGTCTGCACTTGCTGTATAGAAAATTAGATAATAAAGTTCTTGAAGGCAGTTAGTTTAGCTCTTTACCCACTGATATACACTCATCGCTGGAAAAGTGTTACATGATAATGATTTATGAAATATGTAAATAAATGACTTAATTATACCATATGTTAATAGTACTATTTAATATTTTTCAAATAATGTTTTGAATTTACAAGGCACAACTTAATAGGAATTTTTTGTTAATAGGAATTGCATGCAATATAGTTTCTAACAGAAAATTGCTTTAACAATGCATGAAATCCATAGTGTTATTAAGCAATATTATGAACAGAAAAAATGGAATATAATGTCATGTAAAAATATCCAATAAACAGGAATGTTAACAATGTCTCTGTGTGTGTGTGTGTATACTCAGTTGTATCCAACTCTCTGTGACCCCATGGACTGTAGCCTGCCAGGCTCCTTTGTCCATGGGATTTCTCAGGCAAAAATACCACAGTGGGTTACCATTTCCTCCTACAGGGAATCTTTCAGGCCCAGGGGTTGAATCTATGTCTCTTGTATCTCCTGCACTGGCAGGCAGATTCTTTACCACTGGAACCACCTGGGAAGCCTATGTTAAGTTTAAAAACATATAATTGAACTCAGCTTTGTGTTAACTGACTTGTGTTAATGGCTAGAAATTGAAGTGCATGGCAGTTTCTTATTCCCATGAAAATATAGTAATCACTAATAAAATGTATTGTCCTAAATATATTGATAATAAAACTGAAAAACATTATGTTTGTTATCACATGAGTATTAAATTAACCATCAGTGTTGATTTGCCCATATTCTTTTTTTTTTTTTTTTTTTTTATTTTTCCCTTCATTAGGTTTCTTTTTTTTTTTTTTTAAATTTTTTATTATTATTATTATTATTTTTTTTTTCCAGTGGGTTTTGTCATACATTGATATGAATCAGCCATGGATTTACGTATTGACTTATTTTATCTCTGTTCCAAAATGTCTTCTGTTGTTCCACAGCCAGGAATCTTAGGCAAATTCTCTTCAAGAGTAAACTTTAGTTCTTGTCCTATAAACTCTCAACAAACTACAAGCATGTTGTTTCAATGTTTATTTAAATTTTGGGGTTTCTGCCTATAAGAGAAATGAATATTACTAATATCTGTTATAAAATTCAACTAAAGAATATTCAATTTATTGTAACACTTAACTGACAAACAGTAATTGCCTTTTCTTCTAACATTCTGATCATTTTGAGAGGTCACTATTTAGAGACTTACATTATCTCTAGCCAGTATGCAAAAATCAGTAAACAGCATGCAGTAAAATAAAATGCAGTAAGAATGGCAGTTTTGCAATCTACAGTCTAATTTATTGTGTTGAACAACCTAAAATAATCAGGTGAAACAATCATATTTGCATGTAGCAGTGCTTGATTCTTAATATTAGAGGTCAGTTTAACAACTCTTAATTCTCCTTTTTAGTTTTCAATAATAACCACCTTAACTTGTTCCATTTTCTTTTTAATTATTTTAAACAAAGAATTTATACCCACAAGATTTCCAGCAGTTTTTGATAATTTGTGCTCAATGAAGTTTTTTTTTTTTTTTTTTTTCATTTGTTTTTATTAGTTGGAGGCTAATTACTTTACAGTATTGTAGTGGTTTCTGTCATACATTGACATGAATCAGCCATGGATTTACATGTATTCCCCATCCCGATCTCCCCTTCCACCTCCCTCTCCACCCGATTCCTCTATACTAACGCATATATATGGAATTTTGAAGTTTATTCTTTAATAAGAAATAGGGAGGGGACAAATATCCCAGTCCACTTTTTTTTCATATTGTAATACTATTTTCAAGTGAATAATTAACAAGTTCAGAGCTCACAGAGTGTCATTCTTAACTTTAATGATATAATCGAGTACCTCAGTGGAAACATTTTCTACCATTTGGTTTAAGGAAACATTGGTCAGGAATATATTTTTGTATGATGTGCTTGTGTGTGTGTGCATGTGTGTGTTTGTGTGTCCGTGTGTATATGCATGCTCAGTCATGTCCAGTTGTTTGTGATCTCATGGACTATAACCCACCAGGCTCCTCTGTCCATGGAATTTTCAAGGAAAAAATATTGGAGTGGGTTGCCATCTTCTATTCCAGGGAATCTTCCCTACCCAGGGGTTGAACCTGCATCTCTTGCCTTTCCTGCACTGGCAGGAGGATTCTTTTACACTGGTGCCACCTGGGAAGCCCTTTTTAAAATGGTATCAGCTAAAGTTTTTGGAATTATATTTATCTAAAATATGATTTTTAGTTTATATATACCTCTAGAATCTAATTGGGAAACGTGTCATATAGGTGTTAATATTATTAATTTCTATTATCTTCTAAATTCATTTTAACCATTAGACAATGCACCTTTTAAAAATTAAACTTTTAATGTCACACAGACTCAAATACACTTGTAAAAGACTCTAAAATGTCTTCTTGTTTCTATTCCAAATAATATCTCAAATCTCCTAACTTCTACAAAATTCCACTGCCTCTACATTAGTCTATATTATCATTTCTTCCCAGATGAAAGAATTTCACCCCTCCTCTTTTTTCTCATATATCCTGCACCCAGATTTATGAATCATTTAAAAAAAAAATTAAATTGATTATCTTAAGCATCATAACGTCTTTCAGTTGCACTTAAAATCACATCTGTGGTGCTGGAAGTGATGAATCATTCTCCTGCCTTCCTCCCTGATTTCATCATGTGCCATGCTTCCGCTAGGTCAGAAGGTTTCCAGGAGCTCTCCTCTTCTTACAGTTCCTTCAGCACTGAAGACCTCCCCAATTCAAGTTTGTGCTCACAGAATTCATCACCTAGAAATTCCTTCCCCTTGACTGTTCTCCTTCAGCAATGACTGCCCTCCAGTTTTGCCTGATCCATTACTCTTTCACAGTACTGTCTACTATTTATAGCTCCTATTAAAATAAGAAAACATATATCTAGGTATCTTTTATGGTTTTACATCTTTTTCTACCAATGCTCATGGAAGTAAGTTATGTCTATTGTGCACACCACTGTGCCCTGATAACTAACGCAAAGTTTGGCAGATATGCTTGTTGAATGACTAGAGGTATGAATAAGGAAATTGGTGACAACTGCTGTGATCCTTTCTTCTGTCGTGTCTGTTCACTGGGGCTATTAATTTCTTTTCTTAAGTGAATTCTCTATCTCTCTCACTCTTATATTTTTGAAGTTTCAGTATCCCCCTGTCAAATGAACTTTTCTTTAACCTTCCATCTACTTTTTAAATAAAAGCAATAAAGTGAAAGCACTGCCTTTTCACTAAATCATGAACAAATATCATATATCTAATGACATCTAAATTTATGAAAATGCCAAGGTCAACTAAAACTTTTATTGAGTTCCACTCTCAAAACAAATTTTCTAGATTTTGTGTATTTCCTCTGAGCACTTTCTATGTTGAAGATGGTTTTCTTCCATCTGTCTGCATAAATCTGACCTATTCTCATGTCCCAATCCCAAATACAATGTATATTATAAAGTTATTTATCATTATTACAGGTAAGTTTTTTTCTCATTTGTTTTCCGGTAATATTTTTGCCTATGCAGTTATATTTACATCTTCTATTACTCAGTAAAATATGTTTTCTTATTCTTGTAACAAAAGGGGAAAAATTTATCTAAAAAACCTTACAATAATTGAAAATCCCTTGACATAATAGAACCACAACAGAACTCCCTAATTATCTTTTTCAATTATCTCTCCCTGAAACTAAAATTTAAAGAATTTAATGAAAATATGTCTTACCCCTTGGTCAATTTGCTTATATTTTCTGTTTTACTAAGATATAATTAACATATAATATTATATTATTTTTAGGTGTACAACATAATAATTCAGTATTTGTGTGTATTGCAAAATGATCATGGCAATGTCTAGATAACATTCACCACCATATATAGTTGCAATTTTTTTCTTGTGATAAGAACTTTTAAGATCTACTCTCTTTAACAGCTTTCAAATATATAATACAATGTGATTAACTATAGTCACTATGATGTACATCTCCAGAATTTTTTAAAATTTAATTTTTCTTTGGGACTTTATTTCAAAATCCAACTGTACCAGTGTGTTTTGGTATCTGTTGAATGAATACCTTGGGAAGTATAGGCAATCATTTCATCTAAAGACTCTTATAATTACAACATAGATATGTAGATAAAACTCCTATCTTTTTTATCATACTGTTAGCTTACACAGAACAAAATTTGATCTCATCAGTGTTCTTCAAACTCTCTACCTAACATCAATTCCAAAGTTGAACAAGTAAAATAGTCCAATAATGTTTTAATGAATGGTTAGTATTTGGTTTTCCAAAAACTGCTTATACTTATATACTTAGAGAGTTAAAAACATAAAATTTCCTGAAATGATATATTTTTGCAAAAGAGGAAATTCTGATGTAATATCATGAAATTTATAAAGAAAATATAAGAGCATTAATTTCAGAGTCCATACATTAGAAAAATTAAATTTCCCAAGGGAATACTTAATTCAAAAAGCTTATTAAATTCTTCTCACACAATACTCTCAATGCACACAAGAATCAGTCAGTCAGTTCAGTTCAGTCGCTCAGTCATATCCAACTCTTTGCGACCCCGTGAATCACAGCACTCCAGGCCTCCCTGTCCACCCCCAACTCCCAAAGTTTACTCAAACTCATGTCCATCAAGTCGGTGATGCCATCCAGCCATCTTATCCTCTGTTGTCCCCTTCTCCTCCTGCCTCTGATCCCTCCCAGCATCAAGGTCCTTTCCAATGAGTCAGCACTTTGCATAAGGTGGCCAAAGTATTGGAGTTTCAGCATCAACATCAGCCTTTCCAATGAACACCCAGGACTGATCTCCTTTAGGATCGACTGGTTGCATCTCCTTGCAGTCCAAAGGACTCTCAAGAGTTTTCTCAAACACCATAGTTCAAAAGCACCAATTTTTCGGTGCTCAGCTTTCTTCACAGTCCAACTTTCACATCCATACATGACCACTGGAAAAACCATAGCCTTGACTAGATGGACCTTTGTTGGCAAAGTAATGTCTCTGCTTTTTAATACGCTATCTAGGTTGGTCATAACTTTCCTTCCAAGGAGTAAGCGTCTTTTAATTTCATGGCTGCAATCACCACCTGCAGTGATTTTGGAGCCCAAAAATATAAAGTCAGCCACTGTTTGGCATACAAGAATAGATATACTCAAACCTCCACAAAAAGATGACAGTTTTGGAAAGTACTCAAGGTAGTTATTCCTGCTTAAACTATTTTGGAAATTAATGTTCTTGTTATTCACGTACTGTATGATGAAATCTTATAATCTGACTGGACATGGAACAACAGACTCGTTGCAAATCAGGAATGGAGTATGTCAAGTCAATATATTGTCACCCTGCTTATTTAACTTATATGCAGAGTACATCATGAGAAATGCAGGGAGGATGAAGCACAAGCTGAAATCAAGACTGCCAGGAGAAATATCAGTAACCTCAGATACACAGATGACACCACCATTATGGCAGAAAGCAAAGAAGAACTAAAGAGCCTCTTGATGAAAGTGAAAGAGGAGAGTGAAAAAGTTGGCTTAAAATTCAAAATTCAAAAAACTAAGATCACAGTATCCAGTCCCATCACTTCATGGCAAATAGATGGGGAAACAATGGAAACAATGAGAGACATCATTTTTGGGGCTCCAAAATCACAGTAGATGGTGACTGCAGCCATGAAATTAAAAGATGCTTGCTACTTGGAAGAAAAGTTATGACCAACCTAGACAGCATATTAAAAAGCAGAGACATTACTTTGCCAGCAAAGGTCTGTTTGGTGAAAGATATGGTTTTTCTAGTAGTCATGTATGGATATGAGAGTTGGACTGTAAAGAAATCTGAGCACCAAAGAATTGATGCTTTTGAATTGTAGTGTTGGAGAAGACTCTTGAGAGTGCCTTGGACTGCCAGGAGATCCAACTAGTTAGTCCTAAAGGAAATCAGGCATGAATACTCATTGGAAGGACTAATGCTGAAGCTGAAACTTCAATAGTTTGGCCACCGGATGGGATGAACTGACTCACTGGAAAAGACTCTAATGCTGGGGAAGATTGAAGGCAGGAGAATGGGATGACAGGGGATGAGATGGTTGAATGGCCTTACCAACATGATGGACAAAAGTTTGAATAAGCTCTGGGAGTTGGTGATGGACAGGGAAAGCCTGGCCTGCTGCAGTCCATGGGATCACAAAGAGTCGGATATGACTGAGCAACTGAACTGAACTGACCTGACCTTAAAAATGTAGTGATATATAAGTGATAGACTTAACAATAGGGTTTCCTACTGTTAAGGTTAAAGGTGAGACAATATTATCTGTTTCCCACAAAATTACAATTTTCTAACAATACTACTGCGACTAGCACACAGATACTCCTATAATTTAGCACTCACAGTGTCCATTCTAAAAGTATCTAGTATTAATCCTTTTGGGGTCACATTTTTCTCTTTTCCCATCAATTCTACACACTAGAACCAGATCTATCTCCAGAGAGGCAGGCTTTGGTAATAGTTATGGTCTCATTCAAAACATTTCTTTGAATTTCAAATCCCTGTAGGAAAGAAATGTGACATGAGATAGAAAGCTTTCCTAATTCTGCCATCCTTACCCACACATAAAATCCATTTCATATCCCACTGCTGCCTTATATTTATGCTTCAGAACGTCACATACCTTATCTGCCTTAACATATTTTGTTAATTATTCTCCTTTCAAATGAATATCAGAGAAGGCGATGGCACCCCACTCCAGTACTCTTGCCTGGAAAATCCCATGGACGGAGGAGCCTGGTAGGCTGCAGTCCATGGGGTCACTAAGAGTCGGACACAACTGAGCGACTTCACTTTCACGCATTGGAGAAGGAAATGGCAACCCCCTCCAGTGTTCTTGCCTGGAGAATCCCAGGGACGGGGGAGCCTGGTGGGCTGCCGTCTATGTTGTTGCACAGAGTCGGACACGACTGAAGCGACTTAGCAGCAGCAGCAGCAAATGAATACCCTTCTTTATCATATCTTCCTATACAAATTTCATCCAACTTTCAAAGAAAAATATGTCAGTCTCTTCATAATATTTGCATTGATACTGTTAAGAAAACAAGGCTTCTTCTTGTGAACTTCTTGGAAATTTATTCAGTGTCTCTCTTAATGACATTTGCCACCTTCTACTCAGTTTTCTGCATTTGTCCCCCAAATAATTTTTCCCATTATACAAATGCGATGCATATTGTGAGCATTGTTTTTCATGTTTTCATACTTTTTAGTTCCCAGTATATGTATATGAAATTTCTTTATAAATGTTTGTTGAATAAAGGCATAGGAATATAAACTCTTTCAAGTAATAAGTCATATGATCTATAAGCCATAATTTCTTCTCAATTACCTTTTAATTGTACTAGCACATCTCTGTTGAATTAAAAAAGCTTGAGCATATCTACATTTAGGCAAATATTTCTTATCTCATGGAAGGCTCATCATCTTAGGGATGTCTCAGTTTCAAGTACCATAATACCTACCACCTTAAAACTGCTAATAAAAATCCAAGTAATGCACTCCCCTGGCCGTCCAGTGATTAAGACTCCATGCTTCCCCTGCAGAGGGTGTGGGTTTGATTTGTAGTCAGGGAAGTAGGATCCCACAAGCTGCACAGGCCAAAAAGAAAGGAAAGAAAATCCACTTAAGAAGAGACCTGAAAGTGAAGTCACTCAGTCGTGTCTGACTCTTTGCAATCCCATGGACTGTAGCCTGCCAGGCTCCTCCATCCATGGGATTTCTCAGGTGAGAATACTGGAGGGGGTTGCCATTTCCTTCTCCAGGGGATCTTTCCTACCCAGGTATCAAACCCCGGTGTGCCACATTGCAGGAAGACTCTTTATCATTTAAGGAGACCTAGAGTTACGCATTTTAGGGTTGAGTGAGACAGGGTATCGATAAGCTGCTTTGTGACTCCTTAGCCTTCTCACCGTCTGCAAGGTCATAGGGAAACCATGCGGGGGCCACAGGCTCCCTGTCCTTAGGGTACAGCGGCCAGAACAAAAGAGTTCAGAAAGTCAAAGGAAAGAAAAGAATCCTATTTATTCTTCCAAAAAGAGAGGGAAGTCTTTCTTTAAAACCCTTGAGCAAAATTTCCCAGGCACATCATTGGCCAGAGTTGGTTCAAGTGCCCAACTGGCAAAGGAAACCAGAATCTTTTAAAACCAATTTAAAGCCATCATTTCTCACCTCCAAGTGCATACTGCTGTCAAAACAAAATTGTAGGTAGGAATAAGAAATGTCTGGTAGATACAAAATTAACCACATTGCCATAGTGTATAACCCATGATTTAAACTGAAACTCCTGTGTTAATACTTCAGCTTTAAATTTACATTTATTTGCATATTCAACCTAGCAAAAATTGCAAACAACAGAAAAAAAAATCAAGAAAGCATAATACCCAACCAAATAGCCAAATAAATAAAATATCGCATTGAATTATTTTTCTACAATGCTTGCTTCCTATTTTTCAGGTGAGTTGAAATACAGACACATACACCAATACTGCATAAGTTTGTTTATCTATACTGAATGCATTGTATCTGTTCCTTCTCAGATAATAATACTATACTTAGGGCACACTTCCTGTTACAGTTTTCCTCACATTGCTTTGTGATATATCAGTTTTTAAATGGCAGGCAAATCTTTGTATTTTTGTGGCCTTGCAGGTTTGGATACTACCTAGTTTATAGGAAATAAGTATATATTTATCATATGAATAGACTAGTTGAGGAATAAGAAAGTCGAGGAACATGGATGGATGAATGAATAACTGTCGTGTCATAGTCTATTCTTTGAGGTTAAATCATTGTTTTCTGTAGGGAAAGTCAATATCATTCTTTCCAGTTTATTCTTAATCGCTAACTAGCTACACAGTCAGTTGGATTTCTATTCATGACTGCAAGTTCTTTACAATTTTAATTGGCTCACTAGACAGACTTCTTGGCTTTGAGTTTTAGAATGAGATAAAATAGATTATCTATCTTATTCAAAAATGAGCTTTAGATTACAAAGTATAAGTCTTTTGGACTGCTATGCTTTTGTGTGTTTATAAAGAATAGTGTAGAGTTTTTCTAATACGTTGCCTTAGCTAAACTGGATCTATATTTCCCAGAATTCTGTTTTCTTTTGGTTCCAGGTTAGTGCTGGCCTAAGAAATTGATGTGACATTTGTTAAACAGAAGTGAGTTAGCACTTCCCCACTGTGAAGGAGCTTGTAGTCAACGCACACTTTGAATCTCATGTATATTTTTACTGAACAGCTGGCTCACATGGCTGGTGTCTTCCAGCAATCAGTCCCTTCATTCTTTCCACTCTCATCCCATCTTCCACCTTTTCCAAATGTGGGACTGGATGGAAATATACGTCTGAACTAAAAGGCTGCACCCTGCAGGTTACTGACACTATCAATGGTGTTGTTTATGAGAGATGGAGTGGGGTTCAGTTTTAATTTGTGAGTTTCATTTTATTCTTGTGGGTTTCAGTTTGGGCTTACTTTCCCTCATTTCTTGCCAACCTTCTCTTCCCAAGTGCTGGCCCTAATGACCCTGTTCACAATACTAGATGCAGAAGCAACAGGGTTACACAATTCTGCAAAGTTTAATCCCTACAACAAATTCCTTAACAGATACTGCGTGTAGTAAATCTACTGATCAAACTGATACAATTAAGCATGATGTATTATAGGTTCATGAATTTAAGCAATTAAAATTTTCCTGGTTGTATTAAAATGAAGAGTCAATTTTTGTCTTAAAATGGAAGAATTAAAAAATAAACCTTTTGAAAAACTCAGAGAGGTGCTGAGAGAGACCCAGAGCTGTCATGCCAAGATCCAACTCTGAGCAGAATGACAGGCACCTTTCTAAGCAAAATGCTTCAGCACAGAAGTATAGCAGCTTTTCTCGGACAATAAGCAAATGCAGCTCTCATTTTCTTCTGCTGTGTATTACTTCATACAATCATTATTTCAGTTAATAATTGACAGCACCACTTTTCTGTCTTTAACACTCTATTGTAAGCTTCTTAAGAGTCTGTGTGTTTGGATCTATTTCATCAATCCTGAACATGTGATTGGTTCTCAAAAACATAAGTTGAATAAATGAATGCTCTAGCAGAATACGTTGAAGGAAAATGCAGCTTCACAAATGTCACAATACATAGGTCTGACTAGCAGCTGGAGTTTAGAAGCAGAGTGGTTAAAGGGAAAAAAAAAAAAAAAAAGGTTCATGGGAACAAAAAGCCCAGTATAAAAATTAAGGGGGAAAAGAAATCATTAGTTAAGAACACACAAGAAAATCCCATATGAGGATGAGAAAAGAGAGAAAGAAAGGGGACAGAGAACAAGAGACAGAGAGGGACAGGAAGAAAGAGGGAGAGAGGGTCAAACAATCTGAAAACCCATATAGTTTTCTTAATTTGACATGGATAAGGGCTTTAATAATCCCTATTGAAGACTTAGTTTATTATTTGAAGGAATTGTGTAGTATACACAGTTGTTAGGAAAACTGAATGATAATTGACTATTAACTAAATGTAAATCAAGTAATTTTTATTTTGATTTAAAGATTCTTGGCAGAAATTTTGTGAAGAGATTTCCAGCAAAGGTGGACTATACATGATGTTTGGTAAAATTTTGCTACCTTATATTATAGTCTTCTTTCACACAGTTCATTCTTTCTTTATGTGACATAAATTATTTTCTTTCCTAATTAGAACATTTTTATTGTTTGAGACTTGACCTAAATGTCCATAAATCTTCACCATTTAGAACTTCTGCTTTATACATGTTTAAACTATCCATATATCTCTGATCTTATGTTTGGCATTTACTGAACATTAATTAATTCATTAATCAGCTAGTTAAAATTGAATAAATCTAAGGGAAACTGAAGTGTGGCATTATGAAAATCAGCATGCACAATTAATTCATTGTCTCCTTGGCTTACAATTTTCACCAAAAATAACTTTTATTTTCTGGTCTTTATTAGTCTAGGAGGAGTCTAGGAGTCTCTGTTCTGTTTCATTGCCACAAAGCTACATTATTAGGATTTAGAATTCAAGTGTATTTCTGTTAATTCTATAAAGAAGGACCATTAAATTTATAAATATGCTAATATTTGAGCTCAAAACTAAATGCATAAGATTCACTGTAAATAGCTCAAGGAGATGGAGAATAAAAGCAGTTTCTTATGATTAAAGGAAGTAAGCACTCTATTCAATAGTATGAAAAGTGAAAGTTGAATGGTCAACAACACACAGGAGATGAATAAGTGACACATATAAGCTTACATATGAGGCTTAGTGTATCACCTAGAAGTTCTTTAATCTGCAAAAATCATTAACTTGCCTGTTTAATCATCAATGAAATAAACAGGAGTGTTGTTTATTTCTGAGTAACAGAAAACTATGGATATTCTGCTTTTGCTAGTGGTTTAAAATTATGAAAACAAACTTTTCTCTGATTCTCTTATCTTCTCTTTATGATAGTAAATAGTTGCTAAAGCTCCAAGTATTATAAGCATGTTCAGTACAGAAGAGAGTATTAAGGTGCAGAGCCAGCTATGACACCTCCTATGAGGTAAAAAGTTTCAAACAGCCTTTCACAAATCCAATAATCAGAGTTGAATTTCTTAGTAATGGTTCTGGGGAAAATGTTTCTAAATATGGCTCAAATTCACATATAATGAAAGAAAATGTTAACACATTAGAGAATATTAAAATATTAAATAAACTTTTCCATGAGGAATAAAATGAAAAATAAAAGACAAACAGGGGGAAAATATTTGTAATACATGCTACAGAAAAATTCTAAAATTTGTAACAGAACTTTAAAAACATCAAGGGAAAAGATCAAACTGCAGTGAAAACAGAGCTGAATATATACACAGACAAATCACCAAAGCTCTCAAAGATAAGACAAATTGCTAACCTCACTAGTAAGAAAAAATGCAGTTTCAAATTATTCCAAAATAACCATTTCTCATCGATCAGTACTGTCAATATTCAGAAGTTTGATAACACACACTTTCAGTCAGTCTGTGGAGAAACAAGCAATCTCCTATATGTCTTGTTGAATTAAAAATGCTATAACCCACATGCCAATGCAGGAGATGTGAGTTCAAGTCCTGGGTTGGGAAGACTCCCTGGAGAAGCAAATGACAACCCACTCCAATAATCTTGTCTGGAAAATCCCATAGACAGAGAATCCTGATGGGTTATAGTCCATGGGGTCGCAAAAGACTTGGACATGACTTAGCGACTAAACAACAGCAACTGCCCCAGTGTAAATGTATTTCATGGTAACTATAATAACATATATTGCCCGGGAAATTCCATGGAAAGAGGAGCTTGGCGGGCTACAGTCCATAGAGTCACAAAGATTTGGACATGACTGAGCACTCTCGCAAAAAAAAAAAAAAAAAAAAGTATATATATATGTGTGTGTGTGTGTATGCATTAATCCATTGATTCAACCATCACACTTTGATAAAGTAACTCTAAATATTCATCTCTAAAAATATTCCCAGCATGCAAATATGTATTTTTTCTGGAATTATTCCTGATAAAAGCTATAGGACACAACTAAATGGGCATACCTCGATGTTTTCCACTTGATCAGTGGTGTCCGACTCTTTGCAACTGCATGAACTGTAACACACCAGGCTTCCTGTCCTTCAGTGTCTCCCAGAGTCTGCTCAGATTCATGTGCACTGAGTCAGTGATGCCATCCAACCATTTCATCCTCTGTCGGCCCCTCCTCCTCCTGCCTTCAGTCTTCCCCAGCATTAGAGTCTTTACCCATGAGTCACCTCTTTGAATCAAGTGGCCAAAGTATTGGAGCTTCAGCTTCAGCATCAGGCCTTCCAATGAATATTTAGGGTTGACTTCTTTTAGGATGGACTGGTTTGATCTCCTTGCTGTCCAGGGGACTCTCAAGAGTCTTCTGCAGCACCACAGTTTGAAAGCTTCAGTTCTTTGGTTCTCTGCCTTCTTTATGGTCTAACTCTCACATCCATACATGACTACTGAAAAAATCATAGCTTTTACTAGACGGACCTTTGTTGGAAAAGTGATCTCTCTGCTTTTTAATACACTGTCTAGCTTTGTCATACCTTTTCTTCTAAGGAGTAAGAGTCTTTTAATTTCATCACTGAAGTCACCGTCTGCAGGGATTCTGGAGCCCAAGAAAATAAATTATGGCACTGTTTCCCCATCTATTTGCCGAGAAGTGATAGGACCAGATACCATGATCTTTGTTTTTTTGAATGTTGAGTTTTAAGCCTGCTTTTTAACGCTCCTCTTTCACTTTCATCGAGAGGCTCTTTATTTATTGCTTAAATGATATTTTATCTATACATTAAACTATTATACAATATTAAAAAATGAAGAGATTGAATTCTGCATTTTAAGGAGCTCCATGTACCCAATTCTCAGTGAAAAGGATAAAAGTCACTTAAGAATAAAAACATATGAAGTTTTTTGGAATAGACCTAAAAGCACAGCAAATGATGGAACATTTAGTCAAGAATGTCTACTGAAATTCCACAAGAGCAGAGAGAAGCTGTGGTGTTTGCTTTATGACCTGCCCCTTTCATTCTCCTAGCCCAGAGTAATGGAAACACCAATCTCCAGATGAGTGCAGCTAAGGACACAGACTTCCTTTCTCCAAGGTCCCAGTTTGGGGACAATGATACCTGATCTGGATGGGCAAAGCATCAGCATTTTTCGTCCTTTCCTCAGCTACCTTTTGCAGACATTAATTCTGATATAATTGGGGATAAGAAGTTGAAGATTCTTTCTTCCTTTCAGCCACCACTTGTGGCAAGGTGTCTCTATGTTAGGGTACAGCAGATTATCTGTAATTCCAAATGCCTACATTAAAAAGAAGAGATAGCTCATAGATCACATCAATGACTTGCTATTCCACCTTTGGAAACAACAACAACAACAAAATATCAAACTAAAGCAAGCAGAAAGAAGGGAATAACAAGGGCTAGAGTAAATATAAATGATATACAGACACCATAGATAGAGAACATCAGAACCACAAGACACCACTTTAACTGTACTAGAATACGTTATAATTAAAATTCAGATAATATGTTTTTTATGTGGATGGATAGTAGTTGACATCCTCATGTATGGTTGGTAAGAATGTAAAATTTTACAGATTCTTTGTAAATCATTCTGTTAAATTTTCTAAAAGTTAAACATAAAGCTGCCATTTAATGCAGCAATTCCACACATAAATGTATACATAAATGAAATGAAGGATGGACAACTGAATGAACAGATAAATAAAATATACTATACATAACACAAGAAAAACAGGTACACATACATACAATTAAATATTATTTGACCATAGAAAAGAATGAAGAACACCACCACATATGATGAACTTTGGAGATACCGTGCTAAGTGAAAAGAGTCATAAAAACACACATGTATTATTCTGTTTATGTGAAAGTTCCAGACTAGTAGTACATAGAGATAGAAAGATAAGTGGTTCTCTAAGGCTGAGAGTCATTGTGGATTGACTGGTTCTATCTAAAAGCCATGGAATTTTTTCTTGAGGTGATAGATGTTCTGTAATAGATGGTAGTATAAAGACCCTGGTGCTGGGAAATATTGAGGGCCAGAGGAGAAGGGGACGAGAGAGAATGAAATGGTTGGATGGCATCACCGACACAATGGACATGGGTTTGGGTGGACTCCGGGAGTTGGTGATGGACAGGGAGGCCTGGCTGGCTGCGGTTCCTGGGGTCCCAAAGAGTCAGACATGACTGAGCGACTGAACTGAACTGAACTGAACTGTTTGGTAGCAAAACTCTGTGGCTATGCTAAAAGTTATTGCACTATACATTTTTAAGTGGGTGAATTCTATGGCATGTGAATTCAACAGATCTCTTAAAAAATAATAAAGAACTCTATGCACTGTTATATACATATTTTCATACTGTATCAAGAGAACAAAAAAGGGCCCATATTTTTCCTTTATGTATATTATATGCTATATCTGATTAAGAAATATGAAGAAATAAGAATGCACAGATTTTTGAGCCCCACAAATATATAACAGAAATTAAGGAAAGTAAAGACCTATAGGAGTTGAGAGGGGATTAGGTATAAAAACAGGGAAAGGAATGGGAGTATGATGAGTAAATCATATTAATTTAAAATTTTAAATTTTTTAATTGGAGGACAATTGCTTTACAAAAGTCAGAATGAGAAAAACAAATATCGTACATTAACATATATATATGGAATGAAGAGAAATGGAACTGATGAACATACTCATAGATTTTAAAAGCAATTAATATAACCAAGATAAGAAATATAATGCAAGTGAATAGAAATAGAGATTAGGGAACCTGATATTAACTTGTTGATATCATTATCCACATGGAAATGAATAATAAGAGTATTATTCCTAGTAACTTTTGACCACAGTCCTCTTATAACTGAAAAGTTATACTGAGCTTTATTAATAGTTTTTTGTGTGGGAGTGATGTCATTTTTATCTGCAAAATAAGATTTAGTATATGAATAATTATCAGTATGTTATTGTTGTTGAGAGCAGTCTTCTAACTGTGAGTTAATATAAATGATAATACTTGATGGAAAGATACCCAGTGTTGCTTGATTGGATCTCATGATTTAAAATACTTTCTGAGATATATTCCATGAGCATCAATGGCACGCCAGTTTCTCTAGTGGCAATATGGACATTTAGTGCATGTACCATTTTCCACAGAAAAGGAATCATGTAATCTTAGAACATAGATGATTTCTGGACTGAGACTAAGAAGTCTCAAGATAATCTTGGAGTCAGAAAATGATAAAGTGCTAAAAATACGAAGAAACATAGAAGACAGCCAGAGGAGTGGTCACTGGCCAAATCTGGGACAGCTCGGAGATTCTCATGAATAGAATGGATTATAAAGCTGTGGCTAAAAAACAGTTTCTGAGTTCCTATTCTTATAGAAGCTCTTTCCGAGCAGTTTCAGGTTCACAGCAAAACTGAGTGCAACATACAAAGAGCTCCCATGCGCCCCCTATTCAGTCCTCACTCCCCTCACCTCACAACCTCTTCATCACACCCCACACCAGAGCAGAACATGTGTTGTATCAATGAGCAAATATGGACACATTATTATCACCCAGAGTCCATAGTTCATCTTGGTGTCATCCATTCTGCAATTTTGACAAATGTATAATGACATATACCCTGTATCATGTGGAATAGTTTCACTGCTGAAAAGTCCTCTGTGCTCCACCTATTCACCAACTCCCAACCCTTGGCAAACACTGATTTTATTTTTTTTTACTCTCTTCATAGTTTCAGCTTTCCAAAAATATCCTGTAGATGGAATCATATAGTATATAGCCTTTTAGACTGCTTTTTCCCCCCACTTACTAATACACAGTTAAGTTTCGTTCATATATTTTTGTGTCTTGATAATGTAATATCTGGATGTACTGCAATTCGTTTATCCATTCACCTATGGAAGGGCATTTTGATTGCTTCCATGTATTGGAAGTTATAAATAAAGTTTTGGCTGCTTTAAATATCTCTGTGCAGGTTTTTCTATAGACATAAGTTTTCAATTTATTTACTTGGGTAAATACCAAGGATTGCAGTTGGTGGATTACATGGTGAGAGTAAGTTTTCTTTTGTAAGAAACCACCAAATGGTCTTCCAAAGTGACTATACTATTTTGCATTCCCATCAGCAATGAATGAACCTTTCTGTTGCTTCACATCCTCACCAGCATTTGGTGCTGTGAGTGTTCTAGATTTACGATATTTCAGTAGACGTATAATAGCATCTCACTGTTATAATGTGAAAGTCCCCAGTGATAGAGGATGACTCACTCTTTTATATGCTTCTTTTATTTCTGTGTATCTTCTTTGGTGAGATGGTTGTTCAGGTCTCATGATCTAATTGGGTTTTTATTTGTTTTTATCTAGTTGAGTTTTAAGAGATTTTTTAAATTAACTTTAGCTGAGAGACCTTTTTCATATAGACATTTTTCAAATATTTTCTTTTAGTCTGTGGTTTGTCTTATTTTCCTGATGATGTCTTTGCAGAGCAGATATTTTTGTCTTTAAGGAATTTCAGTTTATCAGTGCTTTCTTTCATGAAAAGTTCAAAGATCAATTTACTATATTTGTGTGGAACTATCTCTGGGCTCTCTGTGTTGTTCCATTGACTTATCTATTCTTTCATCAATACCATACTACCTTGATGTATGCAGATTTAAGTCTTAAAGTTGGGCATATTAATTTATCACCTTTTTTGTGAATTGTTGCCTCTTTATAGTTAGAGATTTATTCTTTTCCTAATATTGTAAGGAGATTGCAAGCCAACAAGAAATGGGACAACAAAACCTGTTCTCAGGCTCCCTTCTCTGGTAAATATTATGATATAAAATGTCATCCAGCTGATTTCTGTAACAAACATTTGCGATTTTTCTTGTCCTCTTCCACTGCTTATTTCAAATAGCACATTTTCTCTAGGAGAAACGACCATTCTCCCATTTACATCTTAGTGGTACTGTCACAGGCTAGAGGAGTGATTGAAACTAGAATAATCTAAATTATTTTTTTCTATAAATAGAGCCACAAAAGAGTGAATAAAGGCAACTCAAACTAAAACATGTTGAAAACCTTGTATTCCAGTGATGATATGCAAGAAAATGTATGTCTACTGTCTGCTCAACTAAGATGCTTTTGTTCTCATTCTGTCTCCTGGCCTACTTTTCCTGCCCCTTGACCATTTTAATAATTATTAGCTTTATTTGCTCAAGTAGAGTCATTTACTGTTACTTTTCTTTAGAAATTCCTGTTAGAACAAATATAAATACATTTTATGAATTTGATTAAGTTAAGAACAAAACTGAACATTTAAAAATATTTGTAATTGCCTTTATGCGAATTGACAATTCATGCCTTATGCTAACATATATGTTGTATTTTTCAAATTTTTTTCTTATATGTTTCTCAAAATTTAAGCTCATTGAAAGTAATTGCTTTCAATTTTTTTTTTTTTTAAATAATGGGGTTGTGGGAATTACAGCATAATGGCTAATATACATTATTCAAAGAAAAGTACACTAGGAATACAAATTCTGATTTTTCTGATTTTCACTTAACAGAAATGAATTTACTATTGCTAAGGTTTTAAAGTACAGTTAAATATAGTAAATGTTCTATATGAATTGAATCCTCAGAATTTCTCAGAGTTGAATAGTCACAGCCCAGATGATAAATGACTAAACAACTTTTTAAAAGGACAAAGATAAAAGGACAACTTTAAAGTGTTAGCAAAACAGTGAACAATTTTTAACATTTTCCTGGCCTATATTTGTTAATGGGCTAAGGAAAATACCTAAAAATATCAAGTAAATGCTCTAATTATCTATAATTTGTGTTATTAGCATTTGAGAACATTTATTTCTGGGTAATAGAAGATATTACCAAGACCTAAATTTGATACTATGTGTTTTTTCATCACAATATTGGATGTAAAAGACTATTAACTGGTATAAAATTTATTTAAATATAAATATGGAGACCTACCACAACAATGAAGAATTACAGGCCCAACATCTAGTGGAGACAGAAAGTAAAAACATGAGGCTATTTTTGGGTCCTCATCTCTTCTATTGAGGATTTCTCTGAATCCATCACATGCTGCTGAGAAGCTGAGGAATTTTGATAGACTCATAAGGCTACATAGGACAAGATTTGTTCAGGACTTGCAAAGGAGAAGCATTTCTGACCAACAAGGCAGATTTTAGAGTGGGATCCCAAAGAGACACACCTTAAAATAATCTCAAACCTTGATTAGACACATCTCAAACCTTGTTGGATGCCTTGTACTTCTCCCATGCCAGATTATTTTTAATTGTGCTGCCCAGTAGGGTAGCCACCAGCCATACATGGCCATTTAAAATAAATGTGTATCCCTTTCTGAAACTTAAGAATTTGAAAATGTAGACTCTAAACTTACTCCTTGTTTTTCTTTTCTTTTTTTTTTTTTTTTTTTGTCATTAGAAACATCAGATCTTATTAAGCAAAGCTCAGTAGTTGATTTTCACAGCTTGCTTTCCTAGAATTATGTCATGTCCTCAGAATGTTACAGAATATCCCAATTATTTTTCCCTGAAAAAGCCTGGTGTTATCTCTATTAGACTGCCCTACTTTAACAACAGGAATGAATGGTTGCTTCACAGAGCATTGTTTTTACCGACTGTCCTTTTTCTGTTCCTGGATGTTATCCATGATAGCATAACTACATTTAGATGTTGTGTCTCCCCGGACTCCCCTTGGCTGTGACAGTTCCATCTGACTTTTGCAGAAGCCAAGGAGGTAAGTTGAAAAGGGATTTGATAAAAGTCTAGGTCTTCATCCTTTAAATCTTTGATAGTGACACTAAACTCTACAAATCTTCCCAGGGTATGTTACAGCTTTGGATTTATTATCTTGATCAAGGATTTGAGGATATTTAAGAGATTTCCACTCGAGCCTTCCTGTCATATGGTACATGCTTGCTTTAAGTTAAACCCTAGAGAATTGTTCCTGCCCTTTTTTTATCTGATCAATAGCCACACATATTTCTCACATTTTTTCCTATTTAAAAAATGAGTTAGAAAATTGTTGATGCTTTCGTATTGTTTTTGGAAACATAAAAATTGCATTTACATATTGAATCAGGGGAAATAATACTGTAAAATAGAGAGAGTTTTTTTTGAAACTTATTCTCTATATTTTGTTCCTATGTTATAGTAGATTATGTTAAAGCATAAACCTTTAATAAAATATCTACTTCTGCTTTATTGACTACACCAAAGCCTTTGACTATCTGGATCACAACAAACTGTGGAAAATTCTTCAAGAGATTAGACCACCAGACCATCTGACCTGCCTCCTGAGAAATCTGTATGCAGGTCAGGAAGCAACAGTTAGAACTGGACATGGAACAACAGACTGGTTCCAAATTGGGAAAGCAGTATGTCAAGGTTGTATACTGTCACCCTGCTTATTTAACTGATATGCAGAGTACATCATGTGAAATACCAGGCTGGATGAAGCACCAGCTGCAATGAAGACTGCCAGGAAAAATATCAATAACCTCAGATACACAAATCCTACCACCCTTATGGCAGAAAGCGAAGAACTAAAGAGCCTCTTGATGAAAGTGAAAGAGGGGAGTGAAAAAGTTGGCTTAAAATTCAACATTCAGAAAACTAATAGAATCCGGGCCCATCACTTCATGGTAAATAGATGGGGAAACAATGGAAACAGTGACAGACTTTATTTTTGGGGGAAGGGGGGGGCTCCAAAATCACTGCAGATGGCGACTGCAGCCATGGAATTAAAAGACCTTTGCTCCTTGGAAGAAAAGCTATGATCAACCTAGACAGCATATTAAAAATCAGAGACATTACTTTGCCAACTCTGTCTAGTCAAAGTTTTGGTTTTTCCAGTAGTCATGTATGGACATGAGAGTTAGACTATAAAGAAAGCTGAGCACCAAAGAATTGATGCTTTTGAACTGTGGTGTTGGAGAAGACTCTTCAGAGTCCCTTGGACAGACAGCAAGATCAAACTGGTCCATCCTAAAGGAAATCAGGGATGAATATTCACTGGAAGGACCGATGCTAAAGCTGAAACTCCAATACTTTGGCCACCTGATGGGAAGAACTGACTCATTGGAAAAGTCCCTGATGCTGGGAAAGACTGAAGGCAGGAGGAGAAAGGGACAATGGTGGATGAGATGGTTGGATGGGATAACTGACAGGATGGACATGAGTTTGAGCAGGCTTTGCAAGCTGGTGATGGAGAGGGAAGCCTGGTGTCCTGCAGTCCATGGGGTCACATAGTCAAACACGACTGAGCGACTTAATTGAACTGAACTGAATGGTGCACACAAAACAAGGTGATTAGATCAGCATTTAACAAGCTACTAGTGCCTGGAATAATATTACTAAAGATTTTAGTAAAAAGGATATTGTGTCCTAATTTTAAATCAACTTAAAGTGATTGGTTTACCTAGGAAATTTTCATAATACTGACTACAAGAATGTAATGTAATAATTATCCTACATCAGTGTTTGTGTGTCTGTCCAAGTTGGGTACATGTTCAGCAAAATATTTCTAAATTTCTTGAAAAAATATTACTTATTTTAGTTTTAATTCACAAACATAATCTTTGGAGTTTTGTACTTATTTTTAGGTATGCTCATTTAATTAGGTCTCTGAACAGGTATTAACACCTTCAAATAGTGCTGAGAATTGCTCTAAACTTTTCCACTGTATTTTAAGTTTCCGTATATGATGGCATCTAGTTTAGTTTTGTTGTACTTAATTTAAATAATAATATTATATTTGATAATTGTTTTTATCACTTTATTTATTAAAGTTACTTTTAATCAGAAGTCATTGAAATCATCAACTATGCTATATCTCACAATGTTAAGAATGAGCCTCTACATATTAATGATCCAAAATCTTAAGAGTAATTTATAAATAAGGACATTTATTATTTAATAATAGATAATGAGTATTTAGTAAATTTACTAAGAGACAAGTCTACCTACGGAGGCCAAGGAACGTAAAGAATAAATTCTCAGCACCATCATTATATTGTTATTAATTCTTATTGGTGTTATATTTATTATTATCAATGCCAGTAACTGTGTTAGGAAAACATCTTCGACAATCTAATAACTGGTTAGATTAAACAGGTTAGAAAGTGAACTCATTTAACATACCCTCCCTCAAAATGAATAATTACATAAAAATGAATAAGATTATATCTTATCACACATACAGAATTTAGCATTTGATTTCTTTCAAGGTGTTGCACATCCCTCTAAAGACTAATTTGGACCTTGGTTTAATTTTGAAAATATATCAAGAGAATGGCTTGTTTTCTTTAGAAAACAAGAATTTTTGGATGCAAAATAGACAAATGTTAGTATTTCATGTTATACACATAATTTTCTCATTTAGATTATTAGAAACCTCAGTATATGCTATGAATAGTCTCATTTACAAGTCCATTCAAAATTAATTATTGAATAAATGATCCCAAATATTCAGAGGATGAGGCCTCCTTAGTAAAGTAGAAAGACATGCTATGTGTCAATAGAGTTTGTAATCTAGTGGCTCATGAAACCAGCTAAACTACACATTTTAACTGTGATTTCAATTAAGTATTAAGCATTTCTCTTATAGTCTTATAACAGTTATCACAAAGTAATATCCACAAATTTCATATGAATTATTTAACCCATAAATATTTTTAAAGGGGGATTTTAGTTCATTTCAAGACAAACGTACCTGTTATTAACTCTTTCTTTTCTTCTGTTAGTCTTGTGTTCTCAAGTGCCAAAATTACAAGTATTAAAATATAAATAGTAGTATGATATAATAATCAGTTAAGCTTACCAATTTCTGTGCCACCACAGATTGCCAGGTATAAAACAGACCTGGATTTATTAAAACTAAACGTACACTTCGAACTTTGCATCAAAAAGATTCACTCACTCAAGTAGTCAGAATTAAGCAAAAAGACAAGACAGTATTAAAATAAACATCTGAACTTGAAAAATAATCTAGAAAAAAATGAAAGACTATGTTTACAAGAACAAACCAGGCAAGACTGTAATCAAAACAAAAAGCATACAGGAAATTGTTCATAAACACATTAAACACTAGTGAGGGTTTTTTTCTTGATATACATATTATATAAAATTTAAACTTATTTAAATTAGTAAGAAAACTATTCATCACACTAAATTATAAAAAAGAAATGATGCATATAGTCTCTTTACTGAAGAAATGTATATGGGTTATACCAAAAGATAAAAAACAACAACAAACCCTACTATAAAGGAAATGGGAGTTATAGCAGATTAGCATGTTTCTGTGCCTCAGACTGGCAGATGTGATAAAGAGTAACATCAAAGCTTACTGAAATGTTAAGCAGAGAGACATTTTATATAAACTATTACAGACACAAACTAATGTAGTAGAGTTTTCCAAATCAGTTTAAATTGCAAGTGTACTCACTGACTCAGCAAGCCTATGTTTCTGTATAATCACTAGCCATATGTCAATGATCATTCCAATACTACTTGTAAGAGAAAACTATTGGAAATAATAACTTCATCAATACGGATAATCTTAAATAAATTATGACATATTCACATTATACAATGATATTTAACCATTAAAAAATGAGAAGAGAAGGGGCAAGGCTAAATCTCAAAAATATATTGTGAAATGAAAATGCATATAATGCATATGGAAGGATAGAAACAGGATCTTTTACTTTATGAAAAAATAGATACAAAAATAGGAATATATATGTATATATGCATTAAGAGTTAAGTGAAGTCGCTCAGTCGCGTCCTACTGTTTGCGATTCCATGGACTGTAGCCCACAAGGCTCCTCCATCCATGGGCTTTTCCAGGCAAGAAAACTGGAGTAGTGGGTTGCCATTTCCTTCTCCAGGGAAGCGAGCACAAGGAGCCGGGTGTGCGGGGCCCCAGGGCGGACCGGCAAGCTTGACACTCACGAGGTGAGGAAGTGGGCAAGAAGGAGCTCACCGGGGGCCAGACGGACCCGCCGAGCCCGCGGCAAGGACGGCCCAACCACCAACGGTCAGCCCACGAGGGGCGCAGCGCACCACGGCGGCGGCGCGGAGGAACGAGGGAGAGCCCCGCACGTCGCGGGCCCGGCGCCGGGGACACCGGCCCGGCACGTCGGGGACGACCGGGGACGCGCCCTCGCGTCCACCCGCCCGAGGAGACCGGAGCGGGGCGCGGCGAGGGGACACAGGCGCTACCCTTCCTGCGGCCCGCAACGGCGTCGGCGGACAGACGGAGGCAACGGGGCGCGGAGCGGGGCCCAGCGGGCCCGGGAAGCGAGACGCACCAAGGCACAGTGCCGGGAATCAGCCAGATGGGACAGACGGACGGAGAGGGAGCATCGACGGCGGGCGGCCACGTAGGCCGGCGTAGCGGAAGACGCGGCGGCGGCACGGAAACGGCGGTGGAGGTGGGGTAGCCGCGCGCCACCGCGAGGGGCCCAGGGGTGGGTTCAAAACAACCCAAAAGCCAGTCGACCGCCGGGGCGCGCCTCGGGGGTCTCACCTCAGAGGCCTCCCGCACGCGGGCGGTCCCGCGGCACCCAGGACGCCGACTGGCCTCCCGGGCACCCGGCCGGCCGCCCTCGCGGGCCTCGCGCCCACCGCCGCCAACGCCCAGACCTCGGGCGGCCCGGGAAAACGCCCTCCTGCCGCGACCCGGCGCCCCCACGGCCCTCACGCGCACCATGCCGTGCCCGGCCAGCCTCGCCGCTTCTCGGGGACCGAGGGCGCTGCTCTGCCCGGGGACGCCCCCGGCCAGCGGAGGCCGGGGTACGACACCCACGTGAGGCGAGGCCGGCTAGGTCCCAGACAGGGGAAAAGGGCGCAGGCGGTCACCGGCGCGGGCCGCGGGGAAGGCCGGCAGCGCTGGAGAGGGGGCAAGCACGCACAGCGACCGGGGCGCGGGCGCCGTCCAGGGGCCAGAGAAAACCGGGGCATGGCCGGACCACCAGGAAAACAAGCGCGAGGTCCCACCGCCACACACTCGAGGGCAGGCCCGCGACACCTGGGATGCCGGCGGGCCCCGGCCGCGCCCGTAGTCCCACCGCGTGCCGCGGAGGGGCCGCGTCCACTCATCCCATCCGTCCGACCTCGGCAGATCTGGCTTCCATCCAGTCCGACCCCGAGGCTCAACGTCCTGGGGACGCGCTCTCCATCCAGGTGGCCCGAGCCCGTGCCCGCACACCGCCACTGGCTCCAGCTCCGGAGAGAGGGCAGGAGGGACAGCTCTCACGGGTGCGGGGCTGGGGAAGGACCGGGCGTCCCCATCCTCGTGGGCTCCCCACGGGGTTTGGCCGCGTGCACACACGGCGCACGGACTGCCCCACTTGTCGGTCGCCCGCGGGTCCTCCCGGACCCTCCCCTGACTCGGAGTGAGGAGGCCTGTGCCTCGATGCTGTCTGTATCCCATTAAGGTGAGTTATAAGTCGTAATCATCTGAAATGAATAACTTAAGAATAAACAGAGAGATATTCTCAATATTCTTATCATGGAAGGCAAGCATTTATATTAACTATATAAACATATATACATAAACATTTACAAACATGCAAAATTTATACTTACACAAAAATTTATATTAACTATATATGTATAATTTATATTTTGTATATGTATACTTACACAAACATTTATGTATGTATAATTTATATAATTTACAAATGAATGCATATAAATGTTTATATACAGTTAATATACATTTTTGCCTTACATGATAATAATATTTAGAGTATCTCTATGTTTATTCTGAAGTTATTCATTTCAAATGATTACGACTTACATTTCACCTTGATTGGGATATAGACTCAGTCATTTAAACAACTATGATCATAGGATCAGACTATTCATCTACTGTTTAACCATGTGTTGTTCTTCAGTCGCTAAGTCGTGTTTGATTCATTGCAACTGCATGGAATACAGCATGCCAGACTTTCCTGTCCTTCACTATCTCCTGGAGTTTGCTCTGACACATGTCTCTTGAGTCAGTGATGCCATCCAACCATGTCATCCTCTGTGACCCACTTCTCCTGCCCTCAGTTTTCCTTGGAACAGGGTCTTTTCCAATGATTTGGCTCTTCCTTCTAGTGACCAAAATATTGCTAAAGTATTTAGCCTTGTAAACTGTGGATATTAGTCTTTCGATACTACAGTGTCTAATTTATAACATAGACAAAATTACACTTGTGAGGGCTCAACAATATTAACATAATTAGCATCAAGAGAAGTTATTAGTATGTATTGTTCAAACGTATTGTTTTTGCTATTATCACTGTTACTGACCTTTTGAATATTAATATTTTTAGGATTTCCTCCTCTCATTCAGTCCAAATAATAGAATATTCACTCAAGTTTTATTTTAATGTGGAAAGAATCTAACCAATCTGGTTCCTATCGAAGTGATTACTAAGACTGCATATTCCTCTGAAGTCCGGTAATTCTTTTATTTCTGTAACCTGTTTCATGGGTCCACAATCCTTGAAAAGTTTGAGAAACCACTTCCTAAGATTTAGACTCTCTAACAAATCAGTGTGGCTATTCCCTCTAAGGCCTTACTTCTCTCCAGGAGTGCTGGCATAGATAGGGCTGCAGGTCACAACTTTTCTGTGGACAGTGGACTGCAATACACTTTGAAGTCTTACATCATCACTTGCTTCTCCTTGGAAGTCCTTCAATACATTTTCATTTCCATCTCTCTTATTTTTTCTTACAAGTTTTTGTTAACAAAAACGGATCACTTTTATTATATAATTTCTCATAATCTGGATATTTTATCTTGCATTTCTATAGTTTCTTTTAATACATTCTTTAGTATGTGCATTAACTGTAATTTGATACTTTGACCCAGAACTCTGTTGGCCAATTTATTTGTCAGTAGAAACAATTTAAATTGCTAAATTTAGGTTATTTAACATTTTGGTATTGTTGTTGTTCATTCTCTAAGTTGTATCCAACTCTTTGAGACCCCATGAACTACATTGCCAGTCTTCTCTGTCCATCACTATCTTCCTGGGTTTGCTCAAACTCATGTCCATTGAGTCAGTGATGTCATCCAACTGGCTCATCCTCTGTCGCCCCCTTCCCCTCTCGCCCTCAATTTTTCCCAGCACGAGGTCTTTTCTTATGAGTCAGCTCTTTATATTAGGTGGCCAAGTTATTGGAGCTTCAGCTTCAACACCAGTCCTTCTAATGAATGCTGCTGCTGCTGCTGCTGCTAAGTCGCTTCAGTCGTGTCTGACTCTGTGCGACCCCATAGACAGTAGCCCACCAGGCTGCGCCATCCCTGGGATTCTCCAGGCAAGAACACTGGAGTGGGTTGCCATTTCCTTCTTCAATGCGTGAAAGTGAAAAGTGAAAGTGAAGTCGCTCAGTCCTGTTCTTCGGGACCCCATGGACTGCAGCCTACCAGGCTCCTCTGTCCATGGGATTTTTCAGGCGAATTCTAATGAATATTCAGGGTTTGATCTCCTTGCAGTCCAAGGGACTCTGAAAAGTCGTCTTCAACACCACAGTTTGAAGGCATCAATTCTTCAGCGCTCAGCCTTCTTTATGGTCCAACCGTCACATCCATACATGATGACTACTGGAAAAACCATAGCTTTGACTATACGGACCATTGTCGGCAAAGTGACGTCTCTGCTTTTTAATACATTGTCTAGGTTTGACATAGGTTTTCTTCCAAGGTGCAAGCCTCTTTTAATTTCCTGGCTCAGTCACCATCCACATTGGTTTTGGAGCTCAAGAAAATGAAATCTGATACTGTTTCCACATTTTCCGCATCTATTTGCCATGAAGTGATAGGACCAGATGCCACAATCTTAGTCTTTTGACTGCTGAGTTTTAAGCCAGCTCTCCTCTTTCACCGTTTACAATTAAAATCACAGGTTCCCCGTTACACTAGCTGTGCTCATCTATTTAGTAGCCTCATGTGACTAATGGTTTCTCTGGTGGATAGTGCACATACAGAATATTTCCTGCTGCACAAAAATTTTTATTGTGCATCCCTATTCTAGAGGCTTGATATGCTTCATATTGACTCCCTTTATTTAGTAAAATTACTTCCTAGGTTATACTGCAAACTTCCACTGTGGGAGTGATATGTAATCTGTGTATGTTTACTTTTTGTGATATTATTAGCCTTTGGTGACCATTGTCTGGATTAATTAAGTCATTAGGTTTAGAAAAATGGAACTGTAATAGCATTCTTACTTCTATTATTATATGGAAATGTTCTGTAAATACAAACTTCTATTTGCCTTTAGCTCAGTTATAGATAATTGGGGAAGAGGCAGGTATAAATGTTTTATTTTTTCCCCTTTCCTACCATTTGCAAAATAGTATTTTATTTTTTAACATTCCTCAAAGTGACCAATGAAATGCTTTCTGTATTATTATTATTAAAACAAGGATTTAAATATATGTGATACTTTTGAATAAAATGCAGTTAGTACCTTTTCTGGGTGCTCTAAAATTTTCATCTTTGACTGATGGGAGCCTCTTCAAGTTGACTCCTGAGGCTTTTCACATGAGGTGAAAGTTTTGATAATTTTCTTTTACAGTGAAATATTCTAAAAGTATCTTATGTAGATGTCCTGCCCTAGACCTGATATATGATCTTATTTCTATAAACTCTGGCTCTTTTTAATAGGAGTGGCTTTTAGAAATGACAGTCATAGTAAACTTTGCTGTTGGTCTTATAAAAAAAAATCCCTGAGGCAAAATGAATATATACAAGTCCACCTATTTTATTGTAATCCGAGTGGTCTAGGAATATAGACAAAACAAAAATATATACACGGCTAAGTCAAATTCATAGCAGTAGTTACATCTGAGGACTGGAATTGCAAAGGTCAAGGAGGAATACTGCTTTACCTATAAGGTTTAAATTTTTCACAGAAAGTTTAAACTTCTCTTGCCGAATATTTGATTAACCTTATATTTAATAGAACTATAAAAGTTTCTTATGATCAGTTTAATTTGAGGTTTATTATTCATTAAATTATCTCCACAAATACCGCTTTAAAAATACTAGTGAATTATACAACTAACTGATGTATGCCATATTACAAAATTTGGGAATGAAAAAAGAAGATAAGGTTAACAGAAATTTGCTACCAAAAGGCACGATTAGGTAAAAGGCTTCTCATGTTTGACGGAATTTGCAATAGTCATCAACTTTGCCATGTTCTTGTTGTGTAAGTCAGAATTAGTTTTCTCATGACTCATATGTTAATGATGCGAGCCATCTCGTAGAATTAAGATTGGCTAGCATTACAAGTCTAAAACACGTAGCACAGTGACACTTTCATATAGTAAGTGTAAAATAAATTATTAGCATTGCTATCGATACTGAGAAATACTAAAGGCCATTATATGTTATTATACACACTATGATAAATTGCCTGTAACTTAAATTTAAAATGACCAAATTAAAAAGAATATACACATGAAAAACAAACATACTTTTGATTAAATGGTATAATTTTTATAGCTTTTAAAAACACATGTAATCTTTTCATATTGGTTTTAATTGAGAATATCTATGGTTCAGGAAAGGACACAAAAATAGGAATTGTGATGATTCCAATGACCACCTTAATATACCTCAGGATTGCACATGCCAAACAGGGTTTGTCTTCATATAGTATTCTATTATAAGAAATTTCTGTGAAGTTAGCTGTGTCAGATGAAATAAATGTCAGCATTATCCCTAGGACAGGGATCATCCCTACCTTGTTTGTAATTCTGTATTTCAGAAATGAAGCAGCTTCTTCTGTTGTTCTTCATTTGTATGTCACAGGAATGGACATAACTCTCACACAGTAGAAAATACCCTGAATAGGAGTAGTACTACAGACTGCAAATATATAATTAGAATTTAAGTAGCCTATTTTTAGAAATTCTGTTGGTGTCTGGAAGATTTAAGTACAAGAGGATTTTGCTTTTCAGCAGTTATCCTTTATGTACCTCAGGGCAAGTGGTAATGTGCAATTTATGGTAAATTGAGCATATCTCAAACTCTAGTTGCAAGGTAGACAGTTAATAATACTAAACTGATTGGTGTTAAAGTAAATGGGTAAGAGAAGAGGATTGGGGTTCAATAATTGGTTAATGGCCACAGTACTAAGGCATAGGACCAGAGTCATTACATCTTACAAAGAGAAATGTTTTGATGGACACTAACAATCATCCAGTCTCAAGATAAGAGACATTTAATCTCTAGTATCATCAGTTTTAGAGTCTAAAGAAATGCATTAAACTGAGAGCTCTCCAGTAAAGTGATGTAATGTGTAACTGACATCAAAAGCATATGCCCCTATCACCAAATGGCATTAGCCTCTTTATATTCAGATAGATTGTCTGAAAGCAGTGGTTCCTAACCATTTAAGCTAAAACTTAAAACCCAGAAATATGAAGTTTAAAAAAAATACATTTCTTCAAATAGATAAACTATGGAAATTATTTACTTATAATTCAATAAGGACTATTTTTACACCATTCTGTCATGTTCAGTACGAGAAATAGAGCCTGTCCTTTCACAATGACACTGTTCATTTTGAGAAAAGAGTTACCAATGTTTTCAAGAGTTTGCTTCTTAGAGTCTCCCATAGTCTTAGACTATTAATAAGGAGGCTATTAATAAGGTGACTCAGTGGTAAAGAACCCACCTGCCAGTGCAGGAGACATGAGTTTGAACCTGAGTCAGGAAGATCCTCTTGAGAAGGAAATGACAACCCATTTTAGTATTCTTGCCTGGAGGATTCCCTGGACAGAGTAGCCTGGCAGGCTACAGTCCATGGGGTTGTGAACAGTCAGACACAGGTGAGCAATTGAGCACGTTAATGAGAGGACAGGTTGACCAGAGGACTTTGGATGCAGGCGATAGCAAGAAAACCGTGGTCTGTGGTCCTTGGTTGTGGCAGCCCTAACAGATAAATACTGACTGATTCCTTTCTCTCATGATGATCTTCCCAAATCAAAAGTCTTATTCTCGAGCCTCTGACATTCTTCAAATTCAAAACCTCAATTTTTTTTTTCTTCTAATCCATAAATACTGTCTAGTCCTTTGAGGAAAGGTTCATCTTCTTCCCCACTGTCCTGATTTTTTTAAGCCATGAACTCCTATTCTTCCCTTTAAAACCTCTTCTTTTAATTCTCAGCATGTTTTGAAAGCAAACAAAAAGCCTGGACTTTAGAAAATCTAATTCTCATTTGGAATTTGTGTATGCTTCAAACTGATGAAAAAAGACAGAGAAAATATTGGGGAAGAGGGACAAAATTAGTATTTAAAGACCTTAAAACTTTTTAAAATAGCTCTTTAGAATTACTTCTTTAATCTATTAAAACTCTTTATTTTGTGTTTTCACATAACACAGTTTTTACTTGGACATTATAGACATGCAATTTTGGTGGATGTGATTTGGTATCAAGTGGTAGGAAATGACCAGAAGATGTTTAGAGTAGCTGCAATATCACCTAGAAAAAGAGGATGCCTTCCTTTTTTTTTTTTTTCCTCTTGAAAATGGCGCTGCTCTAGAAATAATACTATATAACCCCCTGAGTTCGTGATTGACAGTCAACCTGATATTATGACCAGGACATGCTGAACCTCATTGTTGTCCACTTGCTCCGTTGTAGCTGACTATGGGCTGCAGCATACCAGGCCTCGTCCATTCCTAGTAGGAATTATTCTCCACTGTCGATAGAGACTGTTATGAATGACAGCATTTCTCTTATACTTCCATCTATGGCTTGTCAGGCCAGGATATGTGATATTTCTTTTTTTCCTAGAAATACCTTTTGATGGCATTGCGTTTTTCCTATGGTTCCTTGAATGAAAGCCATATATTTAAATGTTTCATTAATGTAGATGTTAAGTTATTTCTTACTTCATTAAAACAAGACTCTAAATAGGAAAATTATTTTTCATGTAGAATAATGATACTAAAAAATGTACATTTGAAATGCTAGTGCAAAAAGTAATTTAATGTTTACTCTGAAAGTAGAATCTTATAATACTTACTCCAGTGTCTGCCATGAAGCTAGGGACACTGGGTTACCTCTCAAGTATGAAGTAATTCCCGGGGGTCAAGCCATAGTGCAAAAGCCTGAGGAAAATGCATAATTGTTTTTGAATATAAAAGTTTTCTTCACAACACAGAGACATATATTCCCTTGAGACAAAGAAAAACCAAGAGCAATATTAAAGCAAACTGGAATGCTTTGTAATATTTAAACTGTTAAATCAGTCAGTTCAGTCGCTCAGTCGTGTCTGACTCTTTGCGACCCCATGAGTTGCAGCATGCCAGCCCTCCCTGTCCATCACAAACCCCTGGAGTTTACTCAAACTCATGCCCATCCAGTCGGTGATGCCATCCAGCCATCTCATCCTCTGTCATCCCCTTCTCCTCCTGCTCCGAATCCCTTCCACCATCAGAGCCTTTTCTAACGAGTCAACTCTTCACATCAGGTGGCCAAAGTATTGGAGTTTCAGCTTTAGCATCAGTCCTGCCAATGAACACTCAAGACTTATCTCATTCAGGATGGACTGGTTGGATCTCGTTGCAGCCCAAGGGACTCTCAAGAGTCTTCTCCAACACCATATTCAAAAACATCAATTTTTTAGTGCTCAGCTTTCTTCACAGTCCAACTCTCACATCCATACATGACCACTGGAAAAACCATAGCCTTGACCAGACGGACCATTGTTGGCAAAGTAATGTCTCTGCTTTTTAATATGCTATCTAGGTTGGTCATCACTTTCCTTCCAAGGAGTAAGTGTCTTTTAATTTCATGGCTGCAGTCACCATCTGCAGTGATTTTGGAGCCCAAAAAAATAAAGTCTGACACTGTTTCCACTGTCTCCCCATCTATTTCCCATGAGGTGATGGGACCAGATGCCATGGTCTTAGTTTTCTGAATGTTAAGCTTTAAGCCAACTTTTTCACTCTCCTCTTTCACTTTCATCAAGAGACTTTTTAGTTCCTCTTCACTTTCTGCCATAAGGGTAGTGTCATCTGCATATCTGAGGTTATTGGTATTTCTCCCGGAAATCTTGATTCCAGCTAGTGCTTCTTCCAGCCCAGCGTTTCTCGTGATGTACACTGCATATAAGTTAAATAAGCAGGGTGACAATATACAACCTTGACGTACTCCTTTTCCTATTTGGAACCAGTCTGTTGTCCCATGTCCAGTTCTAAATGTTACTTCCTGACCTCCATACAGGTTTCTCAAGAGGCAGGTCAGGTGTTCTGGTATTCCCATCTCCTTCAGAATTTTCCACAGTTTATTGTGATCCACACAGTCGAAGGCTTTGACGTAGTCAATAAAGCAGAAATAGATGTTTTGCTGGAACTCTCTTGCTTTTTCGATGATCCAGTGGATATTGGCAATTTGATCTCTGGTTCCTCTGCCTTTTCTAAAACCAGCTTGAACATCTGGAAGTTCTCGGTTCATGTATTGCTGAAGCCTGGCTTGGAGAATTTTGAGCATTACCTTACTAGCGTGTGAGATGAGTGTAACTGTGCGGTAGTTTGAGCATTCTTTGGGATTACCTTTCTTAGGGATTGGAATGAAAACTGACCTTTTCCAGTCCTGTGGCCACTGCTGAGTTTTCCAAATTTGCTGGCATATTGAGTGCAGCACTTTCACAGCATCATCTTTCAGGATTTGAAATAGCTCAACTGGAATTCCATCACATTCTCTAGCTTTGTTTGGTAGTGATGCTTTGAATGCAGAGTTCCAAAGAATAGCCAGGAGAGATAAAAAAGCCTGCCTCAGCAATCAATGCAAAGAAATAGAGGAAAACAACAGAATGGGAAAGACTAGAGATCTCTTCAAGAAAATTAGAGATACCAAGGGAACATTTCATGCAAAAATGGGCTCAATAAAGGACAGAAATGGTATGGACCTAACAGAAGCAGAAGATATTAAGAAGAGGTGGCAAGAATACACAGAAGAACTGGACAAAATGTTGGTCTATCATAACTCAATTTTAGGCAATGGGGTGATTTTGTTTTTTCTAAAGATCTAATATACACACTTCTATTATAGCTTGGAAAATTTGTTTAACAAATTTGAAATGCAATGTGAATTATATCTGAAATATATTATTTTAAATTTTTTATTTATATTCACTTATGGATTTCCCCCCATCCCTGTTGATTTAACTTTATTATTTTAAATGCATACGACACTAATATATTTCTGAAAGTCAAAGTTATCATAAAGAGTGGATAGTGATACAGAACAGTGAAACAATTAAGGGGTTCAGCAACAGAACCCCTAGACATTTTCAATATAAATTTGGCAAAGGTGCCAAAACATTTTATAAAGTAAAGGAGGGAATTCTCAACATATATTCTTGGATAGACTGAATATATATATAATAAAACACTAACTACAGTGCTAATCCATACTGCCTGAGAAGATGAATTTGAGATAAAACATAAAAATATGTGTATAAGAAATACACTAAAAAGAGACATGGGAGAATATCTTTGTGAACTTGAAGTAGACAGAAATTTCTTAGGACACAAAAAGCATAAATTATAAGATTTTAAATAACTTTTCAAAATTATATACATAATTATATACAAAGCTGTGTACAAAAATATACAGAATCATGTATATATAATTATATAAGATTATATACAATATACTATACATACATTATAGATATAACTACATACATATATGTAGCAAAACACTAGGATCCAGAGCGTGTAAGTGACTTCTTGAAATCAATTACCGGTAAGTAAAAAATAGCAGTAGTCATGTATGGATGTGAAAAAAACAATTTGTAAAAAAAATATGGAAAAAACATATTTTTCCAGTAGTCATGTATGGATGTGCGAGTTGGACCACAAAGAAAGCTGAGTACCGAGGAATTGATGCTTTTGAACTGTGGTGTTGGCGAAGACTCTTGAGAGTCCCTTGGACTGCAAGGAGATCCAACCAGTCCATCCTAAAGGAGATCAGTCCTGGGTGTTCATTGGAAGGACTGATGCTGAAGCTGAAACTCCAATACTTTGGCCACCTGATGAGAAGAGCTGACTCATTTGAAAAGACTCATTTGAAATGGGAAGGATTGAGGGCAGGAGGAGAAGGGGACGACAGAGGATGAGATGGTTGGATGGTATCACCGACTCAATGAACATGGGTTTGGGTGGACTCCGAGAATTGGTGATGGACAGGGAGGCCTGGCGTGCTGCAGTTCATGGGGTCACAAAGAGTCGGACATGACTGAGCAACTGAAATGAACTGAAACTGAACTGAAAAAAACAATAAAATAGGCAAGAGACATGGACATACATTTCTTAACATAAGATTCATCGTTGTTCAGTTGCTCAGTCACGTCTGACTCTTTGCGACCCCATGGACTGCAGCACACCAGGCTTCCCTGTCCACCAACTCCCAGAGTTTGCTCAAACTAATGTCCATTGAGTCAGTGATTCCATCCAACCATCTCATCCACTGTCGTCCCCTTCTGTCCCTGCCTTCAATCTTTCCCAGCATTTTACAAACCAATCAATTTATTTTCTTTTGGAAAATTTAATTTTAGTTGTTTTTCTGCAATTTAGAGTAGAAGAGTCCTATCTAATCTAGGATTATACATTATCATAAAATTATCTTCATTTTCAATTATAATGTTTAAATAAAAAACACAGAACTTATAGTGAAACAACACAGTTGCCTTTGAGAAGTATTGGGTTGGCCAAAAGGTTTGTTTGGTTTTTCTGTAAGATGTTACAGAAACATCCTTTGGAAACCCAATATTTACCTTTCTTTCAATATGTTAATAGAAACTTTCTACTAAAAAGTACATGAATCTTGATTGTGCATTAAAATAACTTAATAGTTGATTTTCCTAGAAAGACTCAAAGTTGATTTCATTTTCTTAATAATTTAAAATTTTATCTAAGTGAAAGCATCTATGGGTAGACATATATTTTATAGTTTAGAATCTGTAAACAGAATGAAAGTGTTGTGCTAAGTTTCATTTACATTTTAATAGAAATAATTTTATAAAAATTGAAGCATTTTGGAGAAAATTTATGTGTTCATAAATGTCACCAATTAATCTAATACATGATAAAACATTATTTGCTAATGTTTGCATGGAATGCATTTAGATTGCATTTGTTTTAATGATCTGCTATTTATTTAAAGATGAAAATTCTAATAATGCTGAATGCATATTTTCCCCACATGGTCTATAGCTCTTTTTAAATAACTTAGAAACATACATGACTATTAAAAGGTTTTCTTTATTGAAACAATTCATTGATATTGAGTCAATCAAGTTTGTGTTTGCATATTTAAATCATGTTTGAATCTTGTTTCTTAGCTAAATATATATAAGGAATTAAGGAGAAATTTTAGTTATTTGGAAGATTAATAATCAAGTATTTTCCCTCTATTTTGTAGGAAAATATGAAGGTTTCAAACATAGCAAAATATTATTATGCGTATTCAGCTAAATGCTAAATAAAGAAACACACTCAAAAATATTTAACTATGATTTTGTGTACATACATATTCTTTTTCCATTAATGCAAAGTGCCTTAATTCTTGTGGAAGATTTGTACTGTATTTGATTAAATAGAAACTGTAGTATAAAGTGTATACTCTGTTAAAAAAAAATGGGTCAAGTGAGAGAAAAGTCAGAGATTTGTGATTTTTAACACAGTACATATCAGGCAAAGAGGCTTACAGATTAATCCTTTCAAAGATGTGATTATTACATTTGGAAGCTCTAAATCAAAGGTATTAGCCAAGTTAGTAAGAGATGACATATATGAAAGACTACGTCCGTATCAGACTGATGAACTGAGAGATTCTCTGACTCATTTTTCAATTTTACAGCTCTTAAAAGTACTCTTGTAAGGGGTACAGTACTTTTTGTCAGTAAGTAATTAACCTTAAAGTATAGGTGGTCTCATTCAAGACATAAAAAGCTAATCTTTGTACCTGAAAGCCCTGAATGCTATTACACACACAGGAAGAATGCAGTTTTTTATGTCATTTCATTCCAAATGAACAATCTTAAAAACTTTTCTTACCAAAACACAATTCACATCTATCTAAAGAAAGAAAGTAGCCTAATGAAACATATGCTACCTATGTGTGATTAAATTGAAAAAAAAAAAATGATGATCTGTGTGACAAAATGGAGAGTACTTTAAAATTAGTATTACACAAAAAGAATCTGTAAGAAAAGAGTACTTGGGCACTGAAAGGAGTTATAGTAAATGTGTAGTGGAAATTAATCATGGAATTACTATGAGATGGTTGGCAAGCTTTTCTGTTTTTCAAAGATTTAGAGTTGAAACCCATAAAGCATCAGTAATAAGGCAAGATGTCTAAAAGAGTAGAGAGTATTCCTTTTATACATTATATGAAGTATATTTACCTCAATTTATTTTAGTTTCATGTGCCCAACATAGTGATTCAAAATTATATACATTATGAAATGATCACTACAATAAGTTTAGTTACCATCTGTCACCATACAAAGTTAATATATTACTGACTACTACCCCATGCTGTACATTACATCCCATGGCTTATTTAATTTATAACTAGAACTTCATTCCTCTTGATCTTGTTCATGCATTTTGCCTCCTGACCCAACCATCAACTTGTACTCTTTCTATGAGTATGGGTTTTATTTTGTTTTACTTTTTAGATTCTGATACAAGTAAAATCATATAGTAATTGTCTTTCTCTGTCTGACTTATTTCACTTAGCATAATACTCTCAAGGTCCATCCATGTTTCTGCAAATGGTAAGATTTCTCTCTTTTTAATGGATTGAGTAGTATTTCATTGTATTTGTATATACCACATCTCCTTTGTTCATCCATCAATAGGCACCATTTTTTTTCCCATATCTTGTCTATTGCAAAAAATAATACTGTAGTGGCCATCAGGGGTATATAGATCTTCTTCAAAACATGTTTTTGTTTTCTTCACATAGATACCTACAGGTAGAATTGTTAGATCATATAATAGTTCTTTCCTTTTTTTTTTTTAAGAGAGTATGGGTTTATATTCCCACCAACAGAGCATGAGTGTTCCCTTTTCTCTGCATCCTAAATAACATCTGCTGTTTCTTGTCTTTTTGATACTAGCAATTCTTGTCAGCATTTATGCAGTCACAAAGACTCAGACATAGGACTGAGTGACTGAACAGCAATTCTGTCATCTGTGATATAATGCCCCTGTGGTTTTGGTTGGTATATCCTTGGTGATTATGATGTTGTGCATCATTTATTATACCTAATGACCATATGAATATCTTCTTTGGAAATATGTCTATTCATATCCTCTGCCCATTTTTAAATTTGTTTTTTTTTTTTTGTCCTTAAGCTGTATGAGTACTTTATATTATTATAGCCCTTAATGGGGTATATGGTTTAGAAACATCTTCTCCTATTCAGTAGGTTGACTTTTATTGATTTTTGTTTTGTTTTTTGGCTGTGCATAAGATTTTTAGTGGGATGAAGTCCAATGTGCTTACTTTTCTTTTCTTGTCCTTGACTTTGGAATCAGATCCATAAAACATCACTATGACCACTGTCAAGGAGCTTACTGTCTGTGTTAGGGTTAGGGTTTATTTTGATCAGTCAACTATGGCTGGTTGGAAAATCCAGTTGAGAAAAATTCTGAGACACAGCAAGAGAAGTAGAGATCAAAAGTTTCTGGTCAAATTCACTGCCTTCAGATTTTGATCTCAATTGGTTCCCATATCACGCTCAAGTGTGGAACTAATAGAGAAAAACAGTAACTTGAAGGAGTTGGAGGAGTTTTCATTGAGAAAATAATGTTCTATGTTTTACTAACTTGATCATTTAAGATATCAGTACTTTTAACATTTCTTCTACAATTAAAAATAAATCTACTTACCAACCTGAAAACATTGTCTTTTGAAATAAGGTTGAATTGTAAAAATAGCTGAATGAATTTGAATAAGCAACATATAAAGGAAATGTAAAATTATTTATGTCCAATACCTTTGTGGTAGCATAAGTGATATATATTATATATCACTTAGCCTTTTCTGGTGGCTAAGATGGTAAACAATCTGCCTGCAATGCAGGAGACACAGATTTGATCCTTGGGAAGATCCACTGGAGGAGGGCATGGCAACCCACTCCAGTGTTCTTGCCTGGAGAATTTCATGAACAGAGGAGCCTGATGGGTTACAGTCATGGGCTTGCAAACAGTCAGATATGTCTGAGTGACTAACACTTTCACATACATGCTGCTGCTGCTCAGTTGCTCAGTTGTGTCCAACTTTGTGAGACCCAATGGACTATAGTCTGCTAATCTCTTCTGTCCATGGAATCATCCTGACAAGAATACTGGAGTGGGTTGCCGTGTCCTCCTCCAGGGGATCTTCCCAATTCAGTATATGAACTCATGTCTCCTGTGTCCCTACACTGGCAGGGGAATACTTCAACTTGGGTTGTTTGGAGTAAGAAGATACTAGGATAAACTTCTTGATCTCAGGGAGTTTATGAATTAATTTGAAGGGATATTTTTAACCTCAACAAAAAATACCACTTGAATGAAGAACAAAAATGACATATAAATAGATGCAAAATAAAAATACTTAGTTAAAGCAGTAAATTCAGATTTCTCATTCATTGTGTTCAATCAGGAAATGAATAAAATGAGTTAGAAAGTAATTAAAATTTTATGTGAAATTTTCTTTTACTTTTAATACAAGAAAAACTTGAACATAAATATAAAATGAGAGAAGGGAAGGGGATTAAAGATAAAGATGAAATGTGATTCATTGTTGAAACAAAGTCCTAAGATAATATATAAAGCATGTGCATGCTGTTGCTTCAGTTGTGTCCCACTCTTCGCAACTTCATAGACAGTAGCCCACCAGGTTCCTCTGTGCATGAGATTTTCCAGGCAAGAATACTGGAGTAGGTTGCCATGCCCTCCTCCAGGGGATGTTCCCCACACAGGGATTGAACACTTGTCTCCTGCCTCACAGGCTAATTCTTTATTGCTGAGCCACCAGTGAACACCAAAATATATAAAGCAGTATAAGATAATATCTGCCTGCAAAGAAGGAGACCCCGGTTCTATTCCTGGGTTGGGAAGGTCCCCTGAAGAAGGGACAGGCTGCCCACTCCAATTTTCTTGGTTTTGCCTGGTGGCTCAGATGATAAAGAATCTGCCTTCAAAAAAAAAAAAAGAATCTGCCTTCAATGAGAGAGACCTGGGTTCAATCCCTGGGTTGGAAAGATCCCCTGGAAGAGGGCATGGCAACCTGTCCATGTGGTCTCAAAGAGTTGACACAACTGAGTGACTAAGCAAAGACCACCCACATGAGATAATATATAAAATGTATATTTTTTTTCCTTAGGAAACAGATCTTTTAGAGGACAGTTGAAATGTGTTTCAATTTGTAATAAACTATAATGGAAAGTGTAATAACCCAAATGGGTACAATAAAGGACAGAAATGGTATGAACCTAACAGAAGCAGAAGATATTAAGAAGAGGTGGCAAGAATACACAGAAGAACTATACAGAAAGAGATCTTCATGACCCAGATAAACACAGTAGTGTGATCACTCACCTAGAGCCAGACATTCTGAAAGGGGAAGTCATGTGGGCCTTAGGAAGTATCACAACCTACAAAGCGAGTGGAGGTGATCCAATACCAGTTGGGTTATTTAAGATCCTAAAATATGAGGTTGTTAGAGTGCTACACTAAATATGCCAGCAAATGTGGAAAACTCAGCAGTAGTCACAAGACTGGAAAAGGTCAGTTTTCATTCCAATCCCAAATAAAGGCAATATCAAAGAATGTTTAAACTACCACACAATTGCACTCATCTCAAACGCTAATAAAGTAATGCTTGAAATTCTCCAAGCTGGGCTTAAACAGTACATGAACTGTGAAATTCCAGATGTTCAAGCTGGATTTTGAAAAGGCAGGGGAACCAGAGATCAAGTGGCCAACATCCACTGATTCATGGAAAAAGCAAAAGTCACAGACAAAGATCTACTTCTGCATTATTGACTATGCCAAAGCATTTGACTGTGTGGATCACAACAAACTGTGGAAAATTCTGAAAGAGATGGGAATACCATACTACCTGACCTACTTTCTGAGAAATCTGTATGCATGTCAGGAAGCAACAGTTAGAACTGGACATGGAACAACAGATTAGTTCTAAATGGGGAAAGGAGTATGTCAAGTCTGTATACTGTCACCCTGCTTATTTAACATATATGCAGAGTACATCATGGAGAAGGCAATGGCACCCCACTCCAGTACTCTTGCCTGGAAAATCCCATGGACGGAGGAGCCTGGTAGGCTGCAGTCTATGGGGTCGCTGAGAGTCGGACAAGACTGAGCAACTTCACTTTCATTTTTCACTTTCATGCATTGGAGAAGGAAATGGCAACCCACTCCAGTGTTCTTGCCTGGAGAATCCCAGGGACGGAGGAGCCTGGTGGGCTGCCGTCTATGGGGTCGCACAGAGTCAGACACGACTGAAGCGACTTAGCAGCAGCAGCAGCACAGTACATCATGAAAAATGCCATGCTGGATGAAGCACAAGCTGGAATCAAGATTGCCAGGAGAAATATCAATAATGTCAGATATGCAGATGATACCACCCTTATGGCAGAAAACGAAGAACTAAAGAGCCTTTTAATCAAAGTGAAAGAGGAGAGTGAAAAGTTGGCTTAAAACTCAACGTTCAGAAAACTAAGATCATAGAATCTGATCCCATCACTTCATAGCAAATAGAAGGGGAAACAGTGGAAGTAGTGACAGACTTTTTTATTTTATTTTATGTTTTGGCTCCAAAATCACTGCAGATGGTGACTACAGCCATGAATTAAAAGAAGCTTGCTTCTTGGAAGAAAAGCTAAGACCAACCTAGACAGCATATTAAAAAGCAGAGACATTACTTTGCCAGCAAAGGTCTGTCTAGTCAAAGCTATGGTTTTTCCAGTAGTCATATATAGATGTGAGAGTTGGGCTGTAATAAGTAAACCTGAGTGCCAAAGAATTGATGGTTTTGAAATGTGGTGTTGGAGAATACTCTTGAGAGTCCCTTGGACTGCAAGGAGATCAAATCAGTCAGTCCTAAAGGAAATCAGTTCTGAATATTCATTGGAAGGACTGATGCTAAAGCTAAAACTCCAATACTTTGGCCATGATGGGATGAACTAACTCATTGGAAAAGACCCTGATGTTGGGAAAGAGTGAAGACAGGTGGAGAAGGGGACGATGGAGGATGAGATGTTTGGATGGCATCACCATTTCAATGGACATGAGTTTGAACAGCTTCGCAAATTGTTGATGGACAAGGAAGCCTGGTGTGCTGAGGTCCATGGGGTCACAAAGAGTTGGACACGACTGAGTGACTGAACTGAATGGATTTTGGAAAAGACTCTGAAAAAGTATATAAAGCAGCACAGTACATCATGAATCATATATATATGTCTAAAAATTTATCATTATTTTAAAAACCATTGCCTAATTGTTTTTAAACCAAGTCCTAACACTTTACTTACTCATTAACCATGTAGGTCCATTCTTTTCTACACTTATTATCACCAAATATCATCTCCTTCTTTGTTCTTCCATCTCTGATAGTCAAAAACAACATTTTAAACAAGCAAAATAAAAGCTTGTGTGCCTGCTTATGTGCTCAGTCATGTCCAACTCTTTTATATATATATATATATATATATATATATATATAAAGACTCAATGGACATGGATTTGGGTAAACTCAGGTAAACTCTGGGTAAACACGGCAGTTGGTGATGGACAGGGAGGTCTGCTGTGCTGTGGTTCATAGGGTCACAAAGAGTCAGACACGACTGAGTGAACTGAACTGAGGAAAGTTCTAAACATTTTAAAATTTATTCTCTATTCAATGCTAATGCGACACACCTGGGATAGTTCCTAATTTTACTGTAATTGTATAATTGAGAACCCAGCCCACAGCCACAGTTAGTAAGAAGTAGTGCTCAGAATTGAACTCTGAAATATATTTGAGCAGACTACAATACTCTACTTGTTCATTTTAGTATTCAGTATCTCTCATCTCTTGAAATTGAAAAGACAATGAATTAAACAAATGTGTAAAAGATATATAAATGAAACTCACAGAATAAAACTTCAAATACTAGTCCAGGAATAAATATTTAATCCTACTATTTCTTAAGACATGCAAAGGATTAAAATGTTGTTTTTGACTATCAGAGATGGAAGAACAAAGAAGGAGATGATATTTGGTGATAATAAGTGTAGAAAAGAATGGACCTACATGGTTAATGAGTAAGTAAAGTGTTAGGACTTGGTTTAAAAACAATTAGGCAATGGTTTTTAAAATAATGATAAATTTTTAGATGAATATATATACAGAAATGATAAATGCAGTCTTATTTTTTATAGCTAAATTTGAAAATGATTGAAATATAAGTCTTTGGGGAGTTGATTGAATTAACTGTGAAAATTCAAGAATTTTAAATATTGTTATTAAATGTTAATAAGGTTTGCTGTTAATCTTAAAGAATTCTCTTGATTTTAAAAATCATGAAAAACATTATCAAACAGCAAGGGTAAAAGAATCTAATTTGTGTAGCAAAATAAAAGCTTGTGTGCCTGCTTATGTGCTCAGTCATGTCCAACTCTTTTCTACCCCATTGACTGTAGCCTGCCAGGCTCCTCTGTTTATGGGATTTCCCAGGCAATAATACTGAAGCAGATTACTATTTCCTTCTCCAGGAGATCTTCCTAACCCAGGGATCGAACCTATGTCTTTTGCATCTCCTACAATGGCAGGCAGATTCTTTACCAATGTGCCACCTGGGAAACATAAGATGCATTATTCTTCCATATAAAGAACTGAAGTAAAATGATGCCACAGCTGTGTAAAACAGTAGGATCTTGCAAGTGAACTTAAGCTTTTTCTTATAGGCTCTTGGGAATCCATTAAAGTACCTGACCAGAAAAATGACATAATCAGTGCAGTTATTTAAGAATATCACCCTACAGTTATTTAGGGAAATAATTTTGACCACAGAGATGAAATAATAAATATAGTTAAAAATCATTTGAGGACGTATATAATAAATTGGGACCCTCGTGAGACCAAATAGGAGGCAAGAACAGTTGTTCTGACACATGCAGTGACAAAGATTACTCCTTTCAGTAATATTTAGTTTCTGATATTAACTGAACTTATTTACTTTGCCAAATTATAAATAGCTTTATAATTTCTTCAAAATATACTTTTACTAATCACACAATTAATGACATGCTGATATATGGTTAATTCAACTCTTTGAATTCAACTATTTCCTGAATTTTTATACTCTGTTTGGCAGGGACAATCATCATCTTAACTTTGTAAAATAATGCTCAAAAGGAAAACTTCAAAACCTGGTCACATTTGTCTTTGTAGTTTGTCCATACTGTTCTGTGGTAATTCTGTGCAAGGAGATAAACTCAGTTTATAAGAATTTATAAGAAAGAAAGGAACTGAGCCATTTAATCTTCTTATATTCTTGATAATTGCAAACTATGACAGTTCTTTACACTGTGTGCACCTCGTACTTTCACGGGGCTTGGCTTAGACATCCTTGAGTATTTCGGTAAAAATGAATGTACACTCTCATGAGTGTCTGTTTTGTGACAAAAATTGCACTTTTATGTTGCCTTTCAGTGCATATTACATATCATCCATATTTAGGTTATCAGATGGTTATTTTAGCATAATACACACTTGGAATATTCATATATCCATTTTTTTCCCATATTTTGTACCTAGATTGCATTCAAAGACCAATACTTTAATAGTAGAAGCTGAAAAAGATTTTCCATTCATGGATTTTCATGAATAAGGATGAAAAAATCAAAGTTCTTTTAAGGATTATGCAAAGAATTCAGTGTCTTTTGTATTAGAAAATCTTACTGATTTGCATATAAAGTATAGGGCTTAGTTTGGTATTAAAATATATATTTTATAAAGAATAACAGAAAATGTTTTCACACTTACAAATGCAAAAATGGAGAGAGAAAATCTGGTAGAAAGAGTAATTATATCTATATTCATTCACATTATAATATCTACATTAAAATAAAATGTGTATTTTAAAAATTTATTTTTTTCACAAAAGCAACACTTGTTAGTGACAGGAGTAGTGAAGGAAGCAAATAAACACATTTTAGAAAGGGACTTTTATCTCTGACTTTGAAGCCTTGAAGGACACTTTTTGTGATTCACCACAGACCTTTTGGAGGAACAGGGGTCTTAAGTTTATACCTCTCCAAGTCTTCTTTTCTTCCAAGACAGAACAAATACCTACCTAATAGCCCAGTCTCAAATTTGAGACCTTTTTCCATGGAAATTTGCATAATGCTTGCATATTTCTCTTCATATACTTGGAAACCATGAAAGCAGAATCAACATCCCTGTCCTTTGTGATGGGATTATGTTGACTTATAATAGCAAATGAAGAAACAGACAAAGGATTAATCTCAAAAATATACAAGCAACTCCTGCAGCTCAATTCCAGAAAAATAAATGACCCAATCAAAAAATGGGCCAAAGAACTAAACAGACATTTCTCCAAAGACATACAGGTGGCTAACAAACACATGAAAAGATGCTCAACATCACTCATTATTAGAGAAATGCAAATCAAAACCACAATGAGGTACCATTACACGCCAGTCAGGATGGCTGCTATCCAAAAGTCTACAAGCAATAAATGCTGGAGAGGGTGTGGAGAAAAGGGAACCCTCTTACACTGTTGGTGGGAATGCAAACTAGTACAGCCACTATGGAAAACAGTGTGGAGATTCCTTAAAAAACTGGAAATAGAACTGCCATATGACCCAGCAATCCCACTTCTGGGCATACACACTGAGGAAACCAGATCTGAAAGAGACACGTGCACCCCAATGTTCATCGCAGCACTGTTTATAATAGCCAGGTCATGGAAACAACCTAGATGCCCATCAGCAGATGAATGGATAAGGAAGCAATGGTACATATACACCATGGAATATTACTCAGCCGTTAAAAAGAATTCATTTGAATCAGTCCTAATGAGATGGATGAAACTGGAACCCATTATACAGAGTGAAGTAAGCCAGAAAGATAAAGAACATTACAGCATACTAACACATATATATGGAATTTAGAAAGATGGTAACGATAACCCTATATGCAAAACAGAAAAAGAGACACAGAAATACAGAACAGACTTTTGAACTCTGTGGGAGAAGGTGAGGGTGGGATGTTTCAAAAGAACAGCATGTATATTATCTATAGTGAAACAGATCACCAGCCCAGGTGGGATGCATGAGACAAGTGCTCGGGCCTGGTGCACTGGGAAGACCCAGAGGAATCGGGTGGAGAGGGAGGTGGGAGGGGGGATCAGGATGGGGAATACGTGTAAATCTATGGCTGATTCATATCAATGTATGACAAAACCCACTGAAATGTTGTGAAATAATTAGCCTCCAACTAATAAAAAAATTAAAAAAAAAAATATTGTTGCTGTCTTTTCTTCAGTAAGATGTCAATAAGTGAATAAAGCCAGTATCCAGTGTTCCTGTAGACTTTCAATGGCTCAGTGATAAGTAGACCAGAATACAGTTCCACATCTGCCAAGTCCAAGACCACTTTATTATTGTCATTTTTTGTAAAGGGCTGTCTTTGTTGTTGCTGTTTAGTCACTCAGTCATGTTCAACTCTTCTGCGATCCCATGAACTATAGCCTGGCAGTCTCCTCTGTCCATGTGATTTTCTAAGCAAGAATACTGGAGTGGGTTGTCATTTCCTTCAGGGGATCTTCTCAACCCGGGGGTCAAGCCCTTAACTCCTACTTTGGCAGGTGGGTTCTTTACTACAGAGTTACCAGGGAAGCCAAAAAATGATTGTCTAGTGATTCATATTGGAAAAGATCCTGATTCTGGGAAGGATCGAGGGCAGAAGGAGAAGAGGGAGTCAGAGGATGAGATGGCTGGATGACTTCACTGATGCAATGGCCAGTCTGTGGTGTCACATAGAGTCAGACAGGACTGAAGGACTGAACAGCAGTGATTCACAAATAATCCACATGAATATTGTCCTACGTAATCCAGGATAGCTACATCCATGAGATTTATTTTTTCAAAACCTGATATGGTTTTCACTTATTTATATGTGTTCTGTCTGAGGAAAAGCATTCTGTGTATTTTGTAAATGAGCTATTTTGAGAAACTTTATACTGAAGAAATTCACAGTAAATGGAAATATATTTACTTAAATGCAAAATACTGAAAAATATCTGTCAGACTGTTTGAATTCTCTTAATTCTTATACCAGATTCTTACACTGTGCCTATTCATATTAGATAAACACTGTATGCACTGGTTCAATCCCTGGGTTTGGAAGATCCCCTGGAGGAGGGCACAGCAACTCACTCCAGTATCCTTGCCTGGAGAATCCCATGGACAGAGGAGCCTGACAGGATATAGTCCATAGGGTCGCAAAGAGTCGGACATAATTGAAGTGACTTAGCACACATGCATAGACTACATTCATACAGAAATCTTTACACATCAGATAAGTAACATTTGAAAATTGCATTGCTTTTTTCTACAATATTTCAGCAGATAACTTGGAAAAGTTAATATTCCCCACTGTATGAACAGATTTAGCCTCTGCCTTTAATAGCTTCAAAAATAAATGGAAATAGGAATATTTTATTAGGCCTATGTGTTTCACTTTTTGTGTCTGCTTTTTTAGTTTATTATTTTTTAAAAAAATATTAAACGATTTTTAAAGGTCTCGCTCCATTGACTATAAAGCTCATATTGTATCCTTATAGCCTATCCCACATACAATTGTTTGTGCCTTTCATCCCCCCACCTCCCATAATATCACTCCATACACTGGTAACCACTAGTTTACTCTCTATGTCTGTGGGTCTGCTTATATTCTTTGTTATATAGTTTGTTATGTTTTTTAGATTCCGTGTATAGGTGATATCATAGAGCATTTGCTTTTGTCTGATGTATTTCACTTAGTATAATGCCCTAGAGGTCCATCCATGTTGTTGGAAATAGAGAATTTTCATTCTATTTTTATGGCTGAGTAGTATTCAGATGGTCATTATATCTACTACTCTGGACAGAATCCCTTAGAAGGAATGGAATAGCCCTCATAGTCAACAAGAGTCTAAAATGCAGTACTTGGTTGCAGTCTCAAAAATGACACAATGACCTTGGTTCATTTCCAAGGCAAGCCATTCAACATCACAGTAATCCAAGTCTATGCCCCAGCCAGTATGCTGAAGATGCTAAAGTTGAACAACTCTATGAAGACCAGGAAGACCTCTTAGAACTAAAACCAAAAAGAAAAAAAAAAATATTTCATTTTCATCATAGGAGTCTGGAATGCAAAAGGAGGAATTTAAGAGATACCTGAAGTAATAGACAAGTTTGGCCTTGGAGTACAAAATGAAACAGGGCAAAGGCTAACAGAGTTTTGCCAAGAGAACACACTGTCGTAATAAACACCCTCTTCCAACAACACAAGAGATGACTCTACATATGGAAATCACCCAATGATCAGTACTGAAATCAGATTGATTTTATTCTTTGCAGCCAAAGGTGGAGAAGCTCTATACAGTCAGCAAAAACATTATCTAAAGCTGACTGTGGCCCATATCATCAGCTCTTTATTGCAAAATTCATGCTCAAATTGAAGAAAGTAGGGAAAAAACACTAGGCCATTCAGGTATGACCTAGATCAAATCCCTTATGATTACACAGTGGAAGTGACAAATAGTTCAAGGGACTACATCTGGTAAACAGTGCCTGAAGAACTATGAACAGAGGTTCATAACATTGTACAGGAGGTGATGAACAAAACCATCCCCAAGAGAAAGAAATGCAAGAAGGCAAAGTGGTTGCCTGAGGAGGCCTTACACAACTGAGAAAAGAAGAGGAGCAAAAGGCAAGGAAGAAAAGGTAAGATATAGCCAACTGAAGGCAGAGTTTCAGAGAACAGCAAGGAGAAACATGAAAGCCTTCTTAAGTGAACAATGCAAAGAAATAGAGGAAAACAACAGAATATGAAAGAATACAGATCACTTTAAGAAAATTAGAGAACCAAGGGAGAATTTTATGCAGAGATAGGCACCATAAAGGACAAAAACAGCAAGGACCTAACAGAAGCAGAAGGTATTAAGTAGAGGTGGCTAATATACACAGACAAACTGTACAAAAAAGTTCTTAGTGACCAGGATAACCACAATGGTATGGTCACTCACCAAGAGCCAAACATCCTGGAGTGTGTAGTCAACTGGGCCTTAGGATGCATTATTATGAACAAAGCTAGTGGAGGTAATGGAATTCCAGCTGAGCTATTTCAAATCTTGAAAGATGATGCTGTTAAAGTGCTATACTCATTATCCCAGCAAATTTGGAAAACACAAAAATGCTCACTGGGCTAGAAAAGTTCAGTTTTCATTCCAATCCCAAAGAAAGGCAATGCCAAAGAATGTTCAAATTACTCTACAATTGTAGTCAGTTCACATCTAGCAAGCTTATACTCAAAATCCTTCAAACTAGGCATCAGCAGTACATGAACTGAGAACTTCCAGATGTAGAAACTGGATTTAGAAAAGGCAGAGGAACCAGAGATCAAATTGCAAACATATGCTGGATCATAGAAAAAGCAAGAGAATTCCAATTTAAAAATATGCTTCATTTACTATATTAAAGCCTTTGACAGTGTGGATAACAGCAAATTGTGGAATATTCTTAAAGACGTGAGAATACCAGACAACATTACCTCCTCCAGAGAAATCTGTATACAGGTCAAGAAGCAGCAGTTAGAACTGAACACAGAATAAGGGAATACTTCAAAAGTGGAGAAGTATGCCTAGGCTGTATATTGTCACCCTACTTATTTAACTTATATGCAGAGTACATCATACAAAATGCTGAGCTAGATGACTCAAAAGTTGGGATCAAGACTGCCAAGAGAATTGTCAGCAACCTCAGATATGCAGATGATACAATCTTAATGGCAGAAAGTGGAGATGAACAAGCCTCTTGATGAAGTTGAAAGAGGAGAGTGAAAAAGCTGGCTTAAAACTCAACATTCAGAAAGCGAAGATCATGGCACCTGGCCCTATCACTCCATAGCAAATAGATGGAGAAACAAAGGAAACAGTGACAGATTTCATTTTCCTGGGCTTCAAATTCAATGCGGATGGTGACTGCAGCCATGAAATTAAAAAATGCTTGCTCATTGGCAGAAAAGTTATCACAAACCTAGACAGTGTGTTAGAAAGTAGAGATATCACTTTGCTGACAAAAGTACTTATAGTCAAAGCTATGGCTTTTCAGTAGTCATGTACAAATGTGAGAGTTAGACCATAAAGAAGGCTGAGTTTTGAAGAACTGATGCTTTCAAACTGTGGTGCTGGAGAAGACTCTTAAGAGTCCCTTGGACAGCAAGAAAATCAAGCCAATCAATCCTAAAGGAAATCAATCCTGATTATTCATTGGAAGGACTGGTGCTGAAGCTGAAACTCTTAATACTTTGGCCACTTGATGTGAAGAGTTGATTCATCCAAAAGACCCTGATGCTGGGAAAGATTGAGAGCGAGAGGAAGAGGGGGATGACAGAGGATGATTCAATGGACATGAGTTTGAGCAATCTCAGGGAGTTAGTGAAGGATAGGAAAGCCTGGTGTGCTGTAGTTTATGGGGTCACAAATGTCAGATATGAGTTAGTGACTGAACAACAAGTTTCTTTATCCATTCATCTATTGATGGACATGTAAGTTGCTTCCATGTCTTGACAATTATAAACAATGCTACTATGAACACTGGAGCATAGCCTTTTATTTTTTTTTTCCTTTGGAGCATAGCTTTTTGAATTGGTGTTTTAATTTTTTTCCATATATATAGCCAGTAGTGGAATTGCCATGTCATATGGTACTTCTGTTTTTAGTTTTTGAAGAAACTTCATACTGTTTTCTGTTTTCCTCAGTGGTTACACTTATCTACATTCCCACCAGCAGTGTACGAGTGTTCCCCTTTCTCCACATTCACATCAACCTTTGTTGACCACTCTGATAGGTGTGGATTGATATCTTGTTGTGGTTTTGATTTGCCTTTCCCTGATGATTAGCAGTGTTGAGCACCTTGGCCATCTGCATTTCCCCTTTGGAAAAATGTGTGTTTAGTTTTTCTTTCCACTTTTAATCAGGTGGTTTATTTTCTTGATGTGGAGTTGTATAGGCTATTTATATATGTTGTATATTAATCCCTACTGATCACATCATTTGAAACTATCTTCTTCCGTTCAGTAGGAGAAATTTTCTTTTCATTTGCTAATGGTTTTCTTTGCTGTGCCAAAACTCTTAGTTTAATTAGATTTTATTTCTTTGCTTTTGCTTTTATTTCTTACTTTAGGAAATGGATGTGAAAAGGTATTGCTGCAGTTTATGTCAAAGAGTGTTCTTCCTGTTCTCCTACAGAAAATTTACAGTATCTAGTCAAACATTTAGGTCTTTATCTATCTTGAGTTTACTTCTGTATATGGTGTTAGAGAATGTTGTAATTTCAGTCTTTTACATGTCATCATCCAGATTTTCCAGCACCATTTATTGAAGAGACTGTCTTTTCTGTCATATATTCTTTCCTCCTTTGTTGTAGATTAATGGGCCATAAGGATGTGGATTTACCTCTGGATTCTGTATCCTGTCCCATTAATCTGTGTATAATTACACTTCAGTATGAAGTGAAGTGATTCTGAAGTGATTACTGTAGCATTGTAGTATAGTCTGAAGTCAGGGAGTCTTATTATAAAACATCTATAGTTACCTACATTACACATTCTGATATAATGACAGTTTCACAGAGGAGGAATTTTTATACTTTATTTATTAATACCATAACTCTTCAAACTAGATTTTCAAATACCTTTGCAACACAAGTAAATAGCATTAGGTATAAGAGTATTCATCCAACAGATATTAACTGGATACTAATTATGTGTTTGTCAAGTCTTATGGTAGATTTTGGAAAAACATTGATGTTGGTGCCTTCCATCAGAAATTTTACCTTCTAAATTCTGTGTGGAATTGGATTGGAAATTCCATACTCAGGAAATAGTGGTCAGTTGTAGAGCACTACCCAATAAAAATCCTGCTCAAGTTTCAAAATGAATACCATAATGTATTGCGAGAGCAGCAGAATACTGGAAAGGAACCTCTGTTACTGAATGCCGTTGTTGAGGATATGGGGAAAAGTCTCAAATTTGTGACCTTCTAGGAAAACATAAAATTCAGAAAAAGCCCTATGGGAATTGTTTGTGAATCAAATAACCAGTGGAATCTCATTATTGCAAAACATCTCTGTTTAGTATGCTTATTTGTTCTCCTCAGTGTATTTTCTGTTAGATTTCTGTTGAAAAAATCTCATACTGATTATTTGCCTTTAGAGCAAAATATTGAACTGGAAACATTCTCACATCCACTCTTGTTCTAAAGTGCTATTGACATTTATGTACTTGACATGCAAAATTGGCCTAATATCTTTCTAGACCTCCTAAAAGGCCTGCTTGACTAAAATGAATTTAAAATACATTGACTTCAAATGCTGCTATACTTCCTAACAAGTTTATCTTGACACCATTAGTCCCTGCTACAATCTTATTGATAAGCTATTTATTTTATCAAATATATTTGACAGTCTTTTTTTTGTGATACCACAGAACTATATTGAAAAGAATATTTATCTCCATCTAATTAGAAATGGTATATATTGAGGTGTGCAATGTAACTTTTCTTTCTTATGGTAGTAGTCTAATAGCATTTATAGTCTCATATGATCTAGGATAATTTTTGATTTAATTGATAATGAAACCCACATTAAATTTTTTCCATCTTTGTACATATAATTGCTATGTACCAATTAGCAGCTTTGATGATTTTAAGAGTTACCTTTTGGTTTCAAATACTTTTAATGTGATCTGCTATTGATTCTATGTTTTTATGATGCCTATCATTTCTAGTTACTGTTACAAAATTCAAATAATGAAATTTTAAATTTTAGAGAGAACTGTTAGATGATTTCATTTATAAATTAAAATTCTCTTGAGTAAAGAAATTTAAAAACATAAATTATCTTGCCATAACCAGAAATATTTACTTATAGCAGAGAAGGAATGCAGAACAGAAGAATATAGTAGAGTGGATAACCATTAGTGTGGTACCTAAAAAGAAGAAAGAATTCGGGTTGTGTTTTGCAAAAGAAACTGATTGGGAAACATTTACACTTTGTTATAAATTTCAGAGTGATTCCCCTGCTTACTATATTTGCTAGGTAGCCTGTCACCTATTTTTGTATGATCCACATATTACAATGTTTTTTCTTAATGTTTTACATTTAAAAAATGTATTTTTTTTTTTTTTTTGGGTTTTGTCATACATTGATATGAATCAGCCATAGATTTACATGTATTCCCCATCCCGATCCCCCCTCCCACCTCCCTCTCCACCCGATTCCTCTGGGTCTTCCCAGTGCACCAGGCCGGAGCACTTGTCTCATGCATCCCACCTGGGCTGGTGATCTGTTTCACCATAGATAATATACATGCTGTTCTTTCAAAACATCCCACCCTCACCTTCTCCCACAGAGTTCAAAAGTCTGTTCTGTATTTCTGTGTCTCTTTTTCTGTTTTGCATATAGGGTTATCGTTGCCATCTTTCTAAATTCCATATATATGTGTTAGTATGCTGTAATGTTCTTTATCTTTCTGGCTTACTTCACTCTGTATAAGGGGCTCCAGCTTCATCCATCTCATTAGGACTGGTTCAAATGAATTCTTTTTAACGGCTGAGTAATATTCCATGGTGTATATGTACCACAGCTTCCTTATCCATTCATCTGCTGATGGGCATCTAGGTTGCTTCCATGTCCTGGCTATTATAAACAGTGCTGCGATGAACATTGGGGTGCACGTGTCTCTTTCAGATCTGGTTTCCTCAGTGTGTATGCCCAGAAGTGGGATTGCTGGGTCATATGGCAGTTCTATTTCCAGTTTTTTAAGGAATCTCCACACTGTTTTCCATAGCGGCTGTACTAGTTTGCATTCCCACCAACAGTGTAAGAGGGTTCCCTTTTCTCCACACCCTCTCCAGCATTTATTGCTTGTAGACTTTTGGATAGCAGCCATCCTGACTGGTGTGTAATGGTACCTCATTGTGGTTTTGATTTGCATTTCTCTAATAATGAGTGATGTTGAGCATCTTTTCATGTGTTTGTTAGCCATCTGTATGTCTTCTTTGGAGAAATGTCTGTTTAGTTCTTTGGCCCATTTTTTGATTGGGTCATTTATTTTTCTGGAATTGAGCTGCAGGAGTTGCTTGTATATTTTTGAGATTAATCCTTTGTCTGTTTCTTCATTTGCTATTATTTTCTCCCAATCTGAGGGCTGTCTTTTCACCTTACTTATAGTTTCCTTTGTAGTGCAAAAGCTTTTAAGTTTCATTAGGTCCCATTTGTTTAGTTTTGCTTTTATTTCCAATATTCTGGGAGGTGGGTCATAGAGGATCTTGCTTTGATTTATGTCGGAGAGTGTTTTGCCTATGTTCTCCTCTAGGAGTTTTATAGTTTCTGGTCTTACATTTAGATCTTTAATCCATTTTGAGTTTATTTTTGTGTATGGTGTTAGAAAGTGTTCTAGTTTCATTCTTTTACAAGTGGTTGACCAGTTTTCCCAGCACCACTTGTTAAAGAGGTTGTCTTTTTTTCCATTGTATATCCTTGCCTCCTTTGTCAAAGATAAGGTGTCCATAGGTTCGTGGATTTACCTCTGGGCTTTCTATTCTGTTCCATTGATCTATATTTCTGTCTTTGTGCCAGTACCATACTGTCTTGATGACTGTGGCTTTGCAGTAGAGTCTGAAGTCAGGCAGGTTGATTCCTCCAGTTCCATTCTTCTTTCTCAAGATTACTTTGGCTATTTGAGGTTTTTTGTATTTCCATACAAATTGTGAAATTATTTGTTCTAGTTCTGTGAAAAATACTGTTGGTAGCTTGATAGGGATTGCATTGAATCTATAGATTGCTTTGGGTAGAATAGCCATTTTGACAATATTGATTAATTGAAGGATAATTGCTTTACAGAATTTTGTTGCTTTCTGTCAAACATCAACATAAATCAGCCATGGGTATACATATATCCCCTCCCTCTAAAAACAGAAAGAATAATGTTTTATGACAGGTAAAATTTTAAATTTATATGCTAATACCCATAAATTAAGTTTCATTGAAACACAGCCACATATATCTTCCAGTTATAACCAATGGCTATGCTTGTGCTCCAATGGCAAGGCCGTATAGTTGTGATAGAGAATCTCTGCCTGCAAATTCTAATTGTTTACTTCTCCATTTATATGAAAAGTGTGTTGACTCCTACTTCAGGGGATAGAGAGGACTGTTCCTCTTGCATTTTCCCTTTGGTTTGGAAAAAAAAAAAAAAAAAAACAGAATCAAACTTCACCAAGCTAAAATGAGAATACATTATAAGGGTACAGGGATGATTCATTATTTTATTGAATGGAGTTGTACTTCAAAGAGGCACTGGAATTTCAGTTTAAACAGCCATCTTAATACTTTATATTTCTAACTCCCTGTTCACCTCTTCCATTTCTTTTTCTCTATTTAGAAAAGATTCTTCTGCTTCAGGAAACAGAGATGTTTCTTACATCTATAGACACTTACACCGTGTTCCACACCCATATATACCTGTACTTCTTATATCAAGCTCCTAAAACCTTGCATTACTGGTCAAGCTATCAAAATGTAGATTGATTCTTTGTCCCAATCCTAAATCCTGAGAACGTTGTTGATTGGGCCAAATTTAGTCAAGTTGCCTCCTGAAAACCATGTTTAAGGAAGGTAGTCATTTTGCAGCAACATGGCTGGCCTTAACTTTCCCATCTGGCATATCACTGTATGCAAGAGGGCATTTCAGTATACTAAAGTAACAATGAACATAATGTCAGAAACAACATATATGTAAAAGTAATAGATATGATAAAGATATCAAATTATTTTGAAATACCTTAAACACTTTTTCTTTCATAAAATCGAGCAGACAAGATTATAACCAAAGCACAGTTGGTCAAAGCAGAAGCACACTTTTTTAAAAAAAATTTTTTTTATCTATGAGTAACTACAAAAAATAATCATGGCAGAAATAGTAATAGTATATAATACGTATTAGTCTCATTTTGTTTCAAATACTTCTCTTGCATTATCTTATCTAATCTTCCAATCTTATGGGGTAAATAATATTGTAACCAGCATTTTACCCAGAAGAATCATCAGAGTCGGTTAAGGTCAGTAACTTGAAGGAGGTCACACAACTTTAATTGGCACTGTGTGAAAATAATAGCCTGCTTCCATCCCTACTAATCTACTTCATAGGATGAAAACTAGGAAGAATGAGAACCCATCAAATTCATATTTGAAGTTACTTATGATAAGCATTGGTTTCTAAAATATTTATAAAATATTATTATAATATACATTTGCTCAAAATATAAAATTTCTATTAAAAGTGATTAGAGGCCAGACTTTAATTTCCACATGCAATAGTATAATAAAACTTATTATTGGATATGTGAAGAGAAAACTAATGGATTTAGTTTGACATTTTTGTTTCCTCAGTCTGATTTAATTCAGAATGAATGGGCAACATTGCAAAGTTCTGAATAATATTAAAATTGATATCCAGTATGGATAACAGTCAAACGTCCTCCTAAAATCATGTTTTTTTGAAACTCTGCAAGCATAGCACGACAAATTAATAAAATGTTATAAAAATTTAAATTAGGCATCTAGTTTACAAACCAAGTATATTTAACCTTGATTTTGTTACTATTCCAAAGTTTTTTTTTTTTCACTTTTAGAATCAAATTCATCTCTTTATCATATTTACATTAGCTTGAATGATTTCTTTCAACTCTAAAACTGCATGCAATTCTGTCAGTTTCATTCCTGTGGGTTTAACACTTCCTTTAGCAAACTTCATTCCAGGGACAGTTTGGAGTTTGACTTATTTTGACAGAAAGATGTGTGAGCATTGTGGAGGAATCATCTGCCTTTCTGGAGAGCATAATTACCTATTAAGAAAGTGTGTATCCAAAGATGTTTACAACATAACCATCATGATGCTTACTCTTAATAAATTGTGCATACATACATATACAAATGTAATAAAATATATATTTTTTAAAATTTTTATGTAGTGTGATTCAATATTGTTATTTTAAATATCTGAAGAATTTCTTATGCAGCAAGCAAGAGGAGACATAGTTCCCTAGGCAGTTTTATATTTTCTAATTCAGACAGATAAATATACTTTCATGGGATATTATACAAATGAAAAAACTTTATTTGTGATACTTCGTGCTATTCATGCAAGTGTTTTTAAACCCTGGGTATTATCTTTTTAAATTTTTTTTCTCTCACTATATTAAACAGAAGGAGTTCTCAGAAAACACAAACTTGATGAAGAAACTGGGACTTGTATATATTGTTTTAATATATCTAGTCTGATGCAGAGTGCCCTTTCTGATTTATTTTAAGCCTAATGGATGGACAAAAGTTCTAATTATAGCAAATATATATAAATCAATGACTTTTAATTTTTTTTCTTGTACAGTTCATACAATTCATGATAATAACATGGTTCTGCATTAGGACACCGAGTTTGCATGAGTGGCTGGTCACTTCAGTCATGTCCAACCCTTTGCAATCCTATGGAGTATAACCTACCAGGCTCCTCTGTCCATAGGATTCTCCAGGCAAGAATATTGGAGTGGGTTGCCATGGCCTCCTACATGGGATTTTAATGACCCAGGGACCAAACCTGCATCTCCTGTATTGCAGGTAGATTATTTACCCATTGAACCACCAGGGAATCCCCAGGACACAGAGCATATACAGCATTATAAATATGTGTGCATGTATAAACAGAGAGTTTTTAAGAGGTACTAATACATGTGAACACTCTATTTAAATTTTATTCTATTACATGCAGTTCTTTTCTATCACTTTTTATTTTTCATTTTCTAATGCTGGTTGAGGCCCACCAAACAGATTCACAGGAACCAGTTTTAAAAAAGCAATAATCTAATACCATTGATCAAGAGGTCTAGGTATTGAACCATCACTGCCATCACTGCCTCTAATGTCAATTATGATTTTTTTAAATGTATATTCTAATATGTTCATATTTAAGAAAACAGGAAGTACAAATGCCTTATTATTTGTAGGGAAGACTATCAATCATACAATAGTCCAGGCTGTGGTGACTGTGGCATTTGAAAGGCAATTTATTTAACCATTAGAGACTTTACCCAGCCTCCTGGAAATATTGAAAGCTCTTTGCTACTCCAAGAGAAAGACCAGTGACATTTTTCAGCTGTAGGATTTTGAGCCTAGCTCATCTTTAAAGCAGATAAAACTCAGAGAACTCCCATTCAACTTTGAAGAATACAAATTTTAATAAGAAGTGAAATTTCAAGCAAAAATGAGGGGGAGTGTAGTGAGCAGGATATTGCTAATTTATTAGACCTGTCACTTATATTTCTACTCCCACCATGACACTGTTTTAAGTGTCAGTGAAGCATGCGGATGAAAGACTTTTGAAACCGTATCAAAGAAAAATAAGTTCTTTGACATAGAGCACAGGTACCTGAATTTAATATTTTCTCTGCTTTCACTTTCGATGCTCATTCTTAATATACCATCATTTGTTAATTAAACTAATGCATTGGGGAGAATAATTTTAATTACTGGGCCATTTCTGATTCAGCCATTAAAAAACACATAGATGTAAAAATGATCTAACAAACGAAACAAATTATGTAAGTTAAACAGTTAAAAATCATTGAAATGTTCATATTAAATTGAAAGTAAAGTTTTAATATTAATACTTAAGTAAATTTGTAAAATCTAGGCAATTTAAATTTTTATAAAATTGTTATGTTGTTTAAAAATAAATTATTTTTGTTGTTATTCAGTCAGTTGTGTCTGACTCTTTGTGACCCCATGGACTGCAGCACGCCAGGCTTCCCTGTCCTTCACTAGCTCCTGGAGTTTGCTCAAACTCATGTCCATTGAGTCAGGGATGCCATCCAACCATCTCATCCTCTGTCACCCATTTCTGTTCCTGCCCTCAATCTATCCCAGTATCAGGGTCTTTTCCAATGAGTTGACTCTAAAATTTCTTGGTTACTTTTTTTCCAATGACGTGAATCAAGTGGTGGAAGTATTGGAGTTTTCAGCTTCAGCATCAGTTCTTTCAGTGAAAATTCAGGTTTGATTTCCTTTAGGGTTGACTGGTTTGAATTGTCATGTTGTTTAGAAATAAATTACGGTTTGATGTATATGGTTGTTCACCTTATTTCTTAATATGTACTTCTCTTAATCTTATTTTGTTCAAAACTATGATAATGTATCTCAAAGCCATTATTCAACCAATGGCCATGTAAAATAGTATGCAGGAGCCATAATTTATTCAATCACTTGTGGATGAGCATTCATTTTGCAGCCACCCTTTTGCCACTATGTGCATTGGTTCAATGATTCAGTTCAGTTCATTTCAGTCGCTTAGTCATGTCCAGTGCTTTGTGACCCCATGGACTGTAGAACGCCAGGCTTCCCTCTCCATTAGCAACTCTCACAGCTTGCTCAAACTCATGTCCATTGAGTTGGTGATCCATCCAGTCATCTCATCCTCTGTCATCCCCTTCGTCTCCAGCCTTCAGTCTTTCCCAGCGTCAGGGTCTTTTCTAGTGAGTCAGTTCTTCACATCAGGTGGCCAAACTATTAGAGTTTCAGCTTCAGCATCACTCCTTCTAAAGAATATTCAGGACTGATTTCCTTTAGGATTGAATGGTTGGATCTCCTTGCAGTCCAAGTGACTCTCAAGAGTCTTCTCCAACACCACAGTTGAAAAGCATCAATTCTTTGGCACTCAGCTTTCTTTATAGTCCAACTCTCAAATCCATACATGGCTACTGGAAAAACCATAGCTTTGACTAGACAGACCTTTGTTGGCAAAGTAACGTCTCTGCTTTTTAATATGCTGTCCAGGTTCAATGATTTTTTTTTTTTTTAAATATGCTGTCTGGGTTCAATGATTATCCTTACTAAAATACATCTAAGTAGTTAGTGCTTCCCTCGTGGTTCTGACAGTCAAGAATCTGCCAGCAATGCAGGAGACCCAGGTTAATTTCCTGGTCAGAAAGATCCCCTAGAGAAGGGAATGTCAACTCACACCAGCATTCTTGCCTGGAGAATGCAATGGACAAAGGAGCCTGGCAAGCTCCAGTCCATGGGATCACAAAGAGTCGGACATGATTGAGTAACTAACACTTTCACTTACAGCTGCATTTACTTTGTGGAAATGATTTTGTGGAATGAAATTGTTAGATTGGAGAATTTAAACTGTAGGCAGGTTGAAGTAAATATTACCAGACTGCCTCCTAAGGAGGTCTTAAAAATTATGTCTATATTTAATTTATGACAATCTCCTTTTCTCCACAAAATATTTAGCAATACATATTATTTCTTTTTATATTTTGTTAACTTTATAGATGTACATTGAGATTCCCTGGTGACTCAGTTGTAAAGAATCCACCCTCCAAGCAGGAGATATGAGTTTGCTCCCTAGGTCAGGAAGATCCCCTGGAGAAGGGAATGGCAAGCCACTCCAGTATTCTTGCCTGGAGAATACCATGGACAGAGGAGCCTGGCGGGCTATAGTCCATTAATCTCAAAGAGTTGGACATGACTTAGTGACTAAACAATGACATTGCCTTTCTCTGGAATTTGAGACTGTTTATTTATTTTTCATATTAAAACCAGATTTCCATATGACATATTTTTGCTCTAAACAATCTAATATTTTTGGTCCTTTTTTCTGTAATTTATCTTCTTAAAATTTCAAGAAAGTTTATATTTCTTATGCAGTAGTCCTATGATTTTTATAATGAGACATAAATTTCCTTATCCTAGACTACTTTTTCATTTATATTATATGCATAGTAGACTTGTTTAAAAAGATTTTAATCTTCATATATTGAATACATGTTTTTTTTCCCCTTAAACTTTTAGGAGTATGTCACCATGAAAATATTCATTCCAAACCTGTATATTCCTGTTTAATTTTTATTCTAATATTTTTTAGGTATTTCCATATGGTGTGAAGTAGGAATACAATTTTTTTTTTCCCCTTGAAGGCTGCAATTAGATTTTGCAGGCACCATTTATACAGATGATTGCGCTAAGCTTAAGTAACTATCTTAGGATGTACAAAATCCTTATGTTTACCAATATTAATTTTTGCTCTCTTTTATTCTATTCTACTGGTTAATTAATGGGTTTCCCTTGTGGCTCAGCTGGTAAAGAATCCACCTGCATATGGGAGACCTGGATTCGATCCCTGGGTTGGGAAGATCCCCTGGAGAAGGGAAAGGCTACACACTTCAGTATTCTGGCCTGGAGAATTCCATGCACAAGTCCATGGGGTCGCAGATTTGGACATGACTGAGCAACTTACACTTTCACTTTTCACCGGTTAATGTGCATATATCAATGACAGATAAATCGATTTTATAGAAAATCAGTTTTTCTAGTCTCATTAATTCTTTTTGATTTAAAGTCAACTTTTCTCTAACTCAAGAAAATTAGCTTCTGATGATAATTAATTAAATGCAAAAATTAATTTTGCAAAAATAGTTATTTTATGGTAATAAGTTTTCCTTTGGAAGTACAAGCAAGAATGTAGTACATCTATTTTTAGGTGTGATTTTAAGTAAAAAAAAAAATTATCTTTATCATATGATCCCTGAAAATTCCTTGTTACACTTATTTTTGGATATGTGATATTTCCATACTCAATGTCAATGTGTTATATTTCTTTATTTCTACTTTGAGATCCATATAATAGCATGCATAAAAATATTTTTGTCTATTTTTCTATCATATTTCCTTTCATCATCTAATTTTTTCCTAATAAAGTCTCTTGATTTTATATGTATAAGTTCATCTCATAAACTGCTTTTTTCCTCCAGTATGATGTAGTTTATTTTATTTTATTTACTTTTTAATTTGTTAAAACTTCCCATTAATATTTAATATTGACATCTTTTTGTGTCTTTTCTTTCTAATACTTATAGTACCTAAGTTTTTAAGGGGTTCCTTGGTGGCTCAGTAGTAAAGAATCTGCCTGCAAGTCAGGAGAGGAGGGTTCAATACCTGGTTTGGGGAGATCCTCTGGGGAAGGAAGTGACAACTCATTCAGGTACTCTTGCCTGGGAAATCCCATGAACAAAGGAGCCTGGCAAACTACAGTCCATGGGGTGGCAAAAGAGTTGGACATGACCAGATGAATAAAAAACAAGTAGGTAAATCAGTGTTATAAGAGTGATTTAAAAAAGATGAACAAAGATGCATACTGTAGGCATGTAATAAATAGATATTGCTGTATAAATATGATTATATTTGTTTGGACTTGTCCATCCTAAAGGACATCAGTCCTGAATATTCACTGGAAGGACTGATGCTGAAGCTGAAATTCCAATACTTTGGCCACCTGATGTGAAGAACTGACTTATTTGAAAAGACCCTGATGCTGGGAAGGATTGAAGGTGGGAGGAGAAGGGGACGACAGAGGATTAGATGGTTGGATGGCATCATTGACTCAATGGGCATGAGTTTGAGTATGCTCTGGGAGTTGGTGATGGACAGGGAGGCCTGGTGTGCTGCAGTCCATGGAGTCGCAGAGAGTCAGACACGACTGAGAAACTGAACTGAACTGTTTGGATTTAAATGAGAAAAACCTCTTGGATTAGGATCCTTGAATAATACTTTTTTGAAGAATGTTTTATTTCCCAAACTTGCATTTATGTGGAAAGAATATCTTTATTAAAATTCCACCTGTTTGATCTATCAATTACTGATGAAGAAGCACTGATGTCTCTAACAATGACTAGATACCTCTTCTTTCAAGTCTAGTAGTTTTTGTCTTATGTATTTTTGTATTCTGTTGTTATACGTATACAGGAGAAGGCAATGGCACCCCACTCCAGTACTCTTGCCTGGAGAATCCCATGGACGGAGGAGCCTGGTGGGCTGCAGTCCATGAGGTGGCGAGGAGTCGGACACGACTGAGCGACTTCACTTTCACTTTTCACTTTCCTGCATTGGAGAAGGAAATGGCAACCCACTCCAGTGTTCTTGCCTGGAGAATCCCAGGGAAGGAGGAGCCTGGTGGGCTGCCGTCTATGGGGTCGCACAGAGTCGGACACGGCTGGCATGTCTTAGTAGCAGCAGAAGTTATATGTATATATTGTCAGAGTTGTTATCACTTACTGGATAATAGAGTATTTTATCATTATGAATACCCCTCTTGTTTTTGAAATTAATATGCCCATACTCGCATTCTTTTCATTAGTGTTAACATGGTATATCTTCTTCCATCTTTTTACTCTAACCTCTCTGAATATTTATATTTAAAGCTGATTTATTTTAATCAACATATTGCTGGGCTTTTTAAAAAATGCATGACAGTCTATCATTTAACTGATAGACTGTTCACACTTAAAATGATATGTGACAAAGTTGGATTAATAATTACAGTGTTTGTGACTTTTTACTATTAATGCTTTTGTTCTTTGTTTTTTATTTTCTCTCTTATTATTTTTTTACTTCTGTGGGTTTTAATTAATTTATATGAATGTACTTTTCTCTTAGATAACAAATCATGATTTATTAAAAATATATTTTATTGGTTGACCTAGAGTTTGTAATAAATAGGTTTTAAGTAACTTAGGTCCATCTTCAAATAATATTATAGTACATCACAAGTAATACAGATATGAATAAGTGTTCTCCAATTCCTCCTTCCTGTCCCTTATACAATTGTTGTCATTTATTTCATGTATCCTTTGCTAGAATTACCCAAAATGTTTCTATTATTGTTTTAACAAACAGTAACGATTAAATGAATTAAGAACAAGAAAATTATTTTATTTGACCTTCATTTTTTTTCCTTCTCTTTAACTCTTCTATCTTATTTTCTTTAGGCTTTAGAAATTTTAAAATATTTTTTGTGTGGCAGATCTGCTGATGGTGAAGTCCCTCATTTTTGTTTGTCTAAGAAAGTCTTTATACTCCTTCATTTTTGAAGAGTAATGTTACTAGAGAGAGAGAGAATTCTAGGCTGGTTTTATATATTTTCAAATTATTACATATTTTATTCCATTATATTCATATCTGCATAGTTTCTTATAAGACTTCTACTGAAATGCTTGTTCTCCTATAGAAAGGTATTCCCCCAACCCCATGTGCCTTGTCCCCATATTTTCTCTTTGCCTTTGGTTTCTGCAACTTGAATATGGTATATTGCAGTGAGTTAAACTGCACCCTGTCTCTCTGTCCCTGGAGGGACATGCTCAAACGACTGCGCAATTGCACTCATCTCACACACTAGCAAAGCAATGCTCAAAATTCTCCAAGGCAGACTTCAACAGTACATGAACCATGAACTTTCAAATGCTCAAGCTGGTATTAGAAAAGACAGAGGAACCAGAGATCAAATTGCCAACATCCGCTGGATCATCAAAAAAGCAACAGAGTTCCAGAAAAACATATATTTCTGCTTTATTGGCTATACCAAAGCCTTTGACTGTGTGGATCACAGCAAACTGCAGAAAATTCTGAAAGAGATGGGAATACCAGACCACCTGACCTGCCTCTTGAGAAATCTGTATGCAGATCAGGAAGGAACAGTTAGAACTGGAGATGGAACAACAGACTGGTTCCAAATAGGAAAAAGAGTACGTCAAGGCTGTATACTGTCACCCTGTTTAGTCAAGATGGCCAGGAGAAATATCAATAACCTCAGATATGCAGATGACACCACCCTTATGACAGAAAGTGAAGAAGAACAAAAGAACCTTTTGATGAAAGTGAAAAGAGGAGAGTGAAGAAGGTGGCTTAAAACTCAACATTCAGAAAATGAATATCATGGCATCTGGTCCCATCATTTCATGGCAAATAGATGCAGAAACAATGGAAACAGTAACAGACTTTATTTTGCGGGGCTCCAAAATCACTGCAGATGGTGACTGCAGCCATGAAATTAAAAGATGCCTGCTCCTTGGAAGAAAAGTTATGACCAATGTAGACAGCATATTAAAAAGCAGAGACATTACTTTGCTAACAAAGTAGTCAAGCCTAGTTAAGGGTATGATTTTTCCAGTAGTCTTGTATGGATGTGAGAGTTAGACTATAAAGAAAGCTGAGTGCTGAAGGAATGATACTTTTGAACTGTGGTGTTGGAGAAGACTCTTGAGAGTCCCTTGGACTACAAGGAGATCCAACTAGTCCATCCTAAAGGAGATCAGTCCTGGGTGATCATTGGAAGGACTGATGCTGAAGCTGGAACTCCAATATTTGGCCACCTCATGCGAAGAGTTGACTCATTGGAAATGACCCTGATGCTGGGAGGCACTGGGGGCAGGAGGAGAAGGGGACGACAGAGGATGAGATGGCTGGATGGCATCACCGACTCGATGGACATGAGTTTGAGTAAACTCCGGGTGTTGGGGATGGACAGGGAGGCCTGGCGTGCTGTGATTCATGGGGTCACGAAGAGTCAGACATGACTGAGTGACTGAACTGAACTGAACTGAACTGAAGCCACTCTCACCATTACTATTCAACTATGTTGGTTATAAGTTAGTCTATGTTTAACATTTCTTGCAACTTTATGTGTCAGAGGCATCAGATTCCTCTACTATCATTGTTTTTGCTTCCCCTCTTGTCTTTGAGTTCCCCTAAGTTTTCCTCCTCAAAGTGGGTAGTATTAATATATAGCCAGTCTTTCAGCTTTGATCCTTCTTATTATATATTGGAGCTGGTTCATGTGACAGAGGTGAAGGAATGGGTATATTCTGTAATCTTCAAAGAAAAGCCATCTATTAGTGGATCTGTGCCTTGGTACTGAGATCTTCAGGTGTTTATCCAGTGATATGGCTTTTTTTCTTACCAACCCTCTCACTCTCTTATAGCCACCACACTCTTGATGTGTTTCCTCAAAGCCCTAATCCTTGTTGATTATTTTCCCTTTGTTAGGTGATACAGGAAAGGCTAGGGGTATTTTAGTGGGAGGCATCTCCTTCCTCCAACTGGAATAAGACTTATCATAGACTTTTCTAGGAAAGCAGACTTTTGCTGTGAGGAAGTCACTTAATATGATTCAAAATGATTACTACTTCTCCGCTCCTATCAGAGCTATGAGAGGGTCACCTTCAGATCATCATTAAAGATACACGATGGAGGCCTAGAGATAATGTCTGCTAATGCATTGCCTTTGCCTCAGACTGTGTCACTTAGGAGTTTCTTATTCTCATGCCAGTACACATTCAGCCTCGGGAAGTCTGTCCACATTGCTGTTTGAGTCTTCCTACCTGTTTATGGCTTTTGCTCCAGTTAAGAATATCTTGATTGTGACTCTATGTATACACCTAAGTTTCCAGATTTTAGATTGACCGCTTTCTCAACCACCTCAGTTTTCTAAGTGGCCCAAGGAAAGCTGGGCTTCCCAGGTGGATCAATGGCACAGAATCTGCCTCTCAATGTAGATGACACAGGTTCAATTCCTGGATGGGAAGATACCCTGGAGAAGGAAATGGCAACCCATCCCAGTATTATTTTTAATTGTTTTTCAATTTATTTTTTAATTTGAGAAAAATTGCTTTGTTGATAGGATATCATATTGGTTTCTGCCATATAGCAACACAAATCAGCCATAATTATACATATACCTCTCTCTCTTGAGACTCCCCCCACCCCCCATCCCACTCATCCAGGTCATCACGGAGCACCAGGCTTGGCTCCTGGCATTCTATAACAACTTCTTACCAGTTATCTATTTTACACATGATAATGTATATATGTTGATGCTACTTTCTCCACTCATCTCACTCTGTCCTTCCCCATTACTGGACATATACCTTGAAAAACCCACAATTCTAAAAGACACATGTAGCCCAGTAGAAAATAAAGGATTGGATAAACATTTCTAAGGAGAAATAAACTTATTTTAAAGCCTCAATTGTGTTATTAATCAAATAAATGCAAATTAAAACAATCTGAAAAAAAAAATAAAATAAAAGACACATGTACCCAAGTGTTCACTGCAGCACTATCCACTCCAGTATTCTTGCCTGGAGAATCACATGGACAGAGGAGCCCAGTGGGCTACATACAGTCCATGGAATCACACAAGAGTTGGACACAACTTAGCAACTAAAATACAACAAATTATACTTTTACAAAGCATTAATATATTTTAATAGTCCTTCCTCTTATATTTTTTCGCTGTAATGCTTGTTATCATCTGGCAAACTGCATTTTTGTTTATTCTAGTGTACATAGAAAGAAAAAGCTTTTCCATTTTGAATGAAAAAATTAATTTCCCTCTATGGCAATATTGCTTGGGACATTTTTACAAATCAAAAGCAATAAATTCCACTTCCTCCCTTAGTAATCCTGTTTTTGGTTTACAGAGACTGCTATTCTGGCCAGGTTTTCTGCACCAGTTATGCAAGAAAACATAAGGAATTGTATTCTAATTATCTCTCATTTGTAAATAAATAATCTAGTTAAAACCACAGTTTAGAAATATGTTTAAAGATTCTACTTTAGTGAGGTTCACAAAAAGACATTCATGTTGATTTTGTTTGTGATTTTTGCAAATATGGATGTTTTGACAACTATTCCTTCATGGATGCTTCTCTGGTATAGCTAAGCTGTGGATTCCATGTAAGAAACAGTATCATAACTTCTTAGTTTATGGGTTTTTTTCTGATTTTTTATTTGGTATTACTATATATCATTTCCAAAATTGATTTTAAATTCTGTGCATGTTGTTATTACTTGCATCTTACTTTTCCAGACTCATCACAGCCTAGTTTTATGCGTGTGTGCTTGAATACAATGTATACTTCCCTGGAGTCTGATATAAATTCCAGGTCTTCTGATTGTTGCACTTGAATTTAAATGAATTGAAGTCAAAAGGAAACAGAGCTGTGATATATATGACTTTTCAGTATAAATTTTCCTCTTTTACCAACAAGTGCCTGTTTTAATATCCAGTATTTATACCCAGTGTGGCTGTTTGGATTATATGTTTCTAATCCCTACAAATCAGTTGTTTGCATTGCCGCAGTGACACTTAGCCCCTGAACATTGTCCTTGTGAGGAATGAATATAAACTTCACTGAGTGGCTTTGATTTTTACAATGTGTCTTTTCGTTTTAGTCTGTGCCACTGAAGGACATACTGAACTATCAACCCCAAATGAAAAAATAAATAAATAAAGGGAGGCAAAAGAGAGCAACAGGGTGGAACAAATTAGTCATTGGATCTTGATTTCAATTTTACTGTATGTCACAACAATTATCAAGTCGATATCTAAAGGCAACTTACTTCAGTGATGCAGGAAAAATACCTCAAGTCAGAATGTCAGCAGAGGAAGCTTATGGCCAAAAAGTAAATAATTTACTAAATACTTTGGACCAAGGACTCTAATTTTCAGCACTGTTGTCCTTGACCTAGAGAGCATGTAGCTAAAAATGTATGAAAAGCTTTGCTCTAACGCAGAGCAGAGCAGAATAATGCCTCTAAAGTAATTTCAAAGTGGAAAGAAGAAAGCAATAAGCACAGCGGTTGGTAGATTGGAGACTGTGGGAATTTGCACTCAAAGGAAAGCCTTCTTATCCAAATGAAGAGAAATGAGGGAACAGGGCTGCAGACAGGCATTCCATTGTAGCCAGATCTGGTTTGACTCAGCTGATTTTACCCATCACTGAGAAAGGGCCGCTGTGCCATCAATCATAGTCAGATCATTTTTTCTCTGTTAAATAGACAACTTGTCAGGTAGGTAACTAAATGTGTGTTATGCTTCAACTGCCACTTAGGAGCAGAATCAACACTCTGAGCGTGACTTTCCCAATACAACATTCCATTATGAAGATGGTAGCCGTGCCAAATAAAGCTGCGAGGGCAATTTTCCAACAGCCATTCAGTGAAGTCAATGTCGGTTGAACTTTAGCACAGTGGAAAATGTTACTTCAAAAAAAAGTCAACCTGATAGAAATAGTTCCTTAGTACACAAAATAGAGAGTATTCTGCATTGTTTAGAGGGTCAGAATGAAATCCATACTTTAAGCTAGTAAACAAGCAAATTGTATCTTAAAAGTAAATTAAATTATAGATTAGTATGGAGTGCAATGTGTTATACCAGAGAGACATTTCCAGGAAGATGTTCACATTAGGGTACCTAGAAATATATGAGAAATGGCAATTCAATATTATCACCAATTTGGGGAGTAGAGTACCTGCTCCACTACAGTGAGAAAAATTTAGATTTCTCAGATAGGTTTATCTGCATTAACAGATCATATTCTATAGCTTTTGATTGTTCTTTGTAGTCTTTAGGAATTGTAAATATTTCAAAGACTTCTTGATTTCTATGAGGAAAATGACATTTTGATATTGAATATGTTATCAAAATATATTTGTCTTTGGAGAAGATATTATACAAGGAGGTTTAAATCTTTAAAGGAAACTATATGATACATTCAGGGCATTCATCTGAGTTTCAAAGATAATGAGTTGAAAGCACCGCCATATCAGTTAATTAAAGAATAATAATAACCTAAGGTGACCACTAACTAGGTTCTTGATCAACTAGCAGAGCAAATTGAATCTGACAGTATTATTTAAATTTGTTATTTAAGTGTCTGAGCAGCAAATTTGATTCTGACTGATAAGACTGAAGCTAACATGAGGGACATATTTAGTTCTCTTGATCTCTAGATCATCTTCTTTCCCTCTATCTCTCTACGTATATATGCATGTGTGTCTGTGTGTCTTCCTCACTCTATTCAGAGACAATGATAGAAAAGACAGGATTTTGGAGAAAATAGTATATCAATACATGCATACATTTTATAGTGCTTCACTTTATTATGCTTTTCAGATATTCCATTTTTTCCCCCAAGTTGAAGCTTTGTGGTAACCCTGCAGTAAGCAGCTCTATCAGCATCATTTTGCTAATAACATTTGCTCACTTTGTGTCTGCCATATTTTGGTAATTTTCACAACATTTCAAACTTATTATTATCGTGTTTAATTTGCAACCTGTGATCAGTGATCTTTGATGTTATATTGTAATTGTTTATTTTTCTTTTGTATTTCTAATTAAGGTCTATATATATGGCTCTTTCTAGACATAAGGCTATTGCACACTTAATAGGCATAGTATATTATAAACATACGTTTTATATGCACTGAGAAACAAAAAAATCATGTAACACACTTTATTGCAAGATTTGCTTTATTGTGGTGATTTGCATCCAACCTGCTCTATCTATGGGGTCTGCCTGCATAGGGGAGCTGAGAGAGCAGAGAAGGCATAGAAGGGAAGGAGGCCTATGGGGCTGGATATGGAGTCTGACCACAGGAGATGAGGAAGTGAGATAAGATGGCAACAGAGACAAAGCCTGACACAGAGAGGCTAAGGAAGAAGAGCTTGAGGATCCAGGAGTCAAATTCTTTTATCAATCATTGTTTTGTTTGATTTAATCCTAAAATCTTATTTTGCAGAGAGGCACCTTTAGGCTCCTGATAATATTTGGGAACCTCAAAACACTAATCCAAAAAGGCATACACTTCAGTTCTAGAAATTTTTGAGCTACTGTAGTCCTGCTTGCTGTTAAGAAAATTCAGTTTGGGCATTTTGAAAGTTTCCTTTAATGGCAACTAATAGTCTAAATTCCCTTTGGTTGAGCCAGTTAGAAATACACATGAGGAAGGACTATGATTTTTAAACATAAAACCAACCAGAGCCTCTGTAAGGGGACCACCTTCAAAATATTTAGATAATTTGGATACCATTTCTGAGGTTTTCCTCTAGAAAGGAAAATAATTTTCAAACAATGTAAATAGCTTACAGCACAGGCAGTTCAATTCAAATAGCTCACAAGCTAAAACAGGCCAGTGTAAAACAAACAAACAAAAACAGCTCAGTCCTAGAGGATCTAGGCCAAAGGTCTTTTTATCCTGCTTTGAGTAAGCACACCCTAGTCCACAGGAATGGGCCAGTGGCTGAACTGGCCCAGTTTCAATGAAGCAGCCCCTTTTCCCAGAGGAATGGGCCAATGGCTTCACAGCCAGCTTCAGTTGAAACAGTCTGCTCTCAGAATCAGACTGAAATGTCCAATGAGTTCTCACATGAACAAGGCCTTAACCAGAAAGGAACAACCTTAAAATAGACACAGTAATGCCTGGAGAGTTCCAAAACTGAGCTTTGTTCCAGGACAAAGAAATGCATGGACATATCAACTCCAGGGTAGTGAGAAAGCAGTGAGTGACAATTCACTCAGTGTAGGTATTGCACCTGAGTGTCCACCAGGACCAGAGCCTTCAGAGATCTTCTCTGGCCCCTGTAGAACATACCACAATGTTGACCTAAACAAAGAGACTCCCAGATGTCTCTCCAGCAAAGATGGGTTTTTTGGGGATTAGCAGAAAATGTAAATTGAGGTTCCACCACTTGTAAAAGAAAAAGAAGTTGAAAGGACTATGTGAACAGAGTCCATGGCTTTTTATTGGCTGAGTCCTTGTCACAAAAGAAGAGGCTTTCATATTCCTATTGGGCTCTGCTATTGCCCCAAGGCATGAGACCTCCTCCTGTTTCCTGTACTCTATATAATTGAGGCTTTTTGTTTATTTTTTGCACAGATATTTTTACTTTATTCTATTTATAACATTATACTGAAATGCTAAGTACAGTTCAAGGCAAGGTTACTAATGCAGAGAGATGGTACTGTGAAAAGTTTAACAGATCATGTCTAAAGAGTTTTTACAGGAAAATTACTTCAGTTACTCTTTGATTATACCGTCTCTAATTCTCAATATGATTTAGGATAAAAGAGGACCTGTTTCTCACAAGGGTTCTCACTTCATGCAGGCTCAGAATACTGATGTATAAAATTCCCATATCAATTTATTTCTTTGTCTTAAGAAATGTATTTGTTCGACAGACCAGAAAACTAAGCAGGATAATTAGCATACTCTTTTAAAGTCAGAAACTGTAGGGAGTTGAATAATAAGCATAGTTGACTTGATGAGTGTGGGATTATTATAATATTTGAATGTTGAACTGCATCAGGCTAAACTATGCTATACTCATCTTCATCACAGTGTTAGGAATGTTAATTGCTAATGGGACTACATAACCAACCATTGGCTAAGACCCACTCTGACTTGGCTAGTGCTCGGACAAATTTGTACATTTGTCTCTTGTACTCCACGTTCAATCAACCTCTGATTATCTGTTCTTTATCTAGTTATTGAAAATGAATTTGATTTTAATTAGATGTTATTCACATGAAATTCAAATGCTTGCTAACATCAGTACAATGTACAGATGAAAGATATATGTAAATATGTAATGAAATTGTATAATTTTTGACATACACCATTTGAAATATGATATATGACATATAATACACAATAAAGTACAAATTATACTTTCCATATTATATAATATAATATTAAAGTTCTTTTATTATGTGCATGTTCATGTGTATACAAATATATGTTTGTGTTAGAAATATATTCCTCACTTTGAATGTAAAAATATTTTGAAGTATTTATTTACATATAACATAGTCAAAAAACTTATAAAATCATTAGGTAGGTTATATGTTGATCTTCTCTTGAAGGTGACCCCACTTATGCTGACATCTGTAACATCAATATACTATATATTCTAGTAACAGTTTTAGCATATTATCATATATAAAAATAATTTTTCAACTATAGGGTTGAAGCTTTTTTTTTGAGTGACTGAAATATAGGATGTATTTGTCAACTGCATGTTTTTTCTAATTTTTAAGGTACAAAATGATTTTTAAAAATTTATTAATAGATTTAACAAAACTCTTTTGGTTGTTGCTGAGTCATTAAGTTATGTCAGATTTTGCAACCCCACAGACTGCAGCACACCAGGCTTCCCTGTCCTTAACTATCTCCCTGAGTTTGCTCAAACTCATGTCTGTTTAGTCAGTGATGCTATCTAAACATCTTATCCTCTCTGCCCTCTTCTCCTTCCCTCAGTCTTTCCCAGAATCAGGGTCTATTCCAATGAGTTGACTCTTCGCAACAGGTGGCCAAAGTATTGAGGTTACAGCTTCAACATCAGTCCTTCCTTCCAATGAATATTCAGGGTTGATTTCCTTTAAGGTTGACTGGTTTGATTCCCTTGATGTCCAAGGGACTCTCAAGAGTCTTCTCAACACCACAGTTTGAAACCATCAATTCTTTGGCACTCAGCATTCTTTATGGTCCAACTCTCACATCCATACGTGACTACTGAAAAAATCATAGCTTTGACTATACGTACCTTTGTTGGCAAAGTAATGTCTCTGCTTTTTAATACACTGTCTAGGTTTGTCATAGATTTTCTTCCAAGGAGCCAGCATCTATATCAGTTTTAAAAGTGCAAATTATATCTATATGGTGATGTAAGTTATCTAATCCTGATATTCACATCAATTTATACTGTCAGATAACCTTAACCACTAGTAAATCACAAATTGATTTATTTAACATTTTATTCAATTTTGCTGCTACTCAATGATTTGTAAAATTTCAGACTTCCATTCCTATTTCTCTAGCACCTCTTGTGTCATATTCAAGCATATAAATAGTAAACTAATATCTAAAGCTAATCTTTCACACCAATAGCAATCCTTAAAAATAAGGAAAATGGTGCATGCTCTCAGAATAATGGCTATATGCTTATTAGTTATTACTAATAACTAACTGCTGTGAACTTAGATATAACTGGGCTTCCCTGGTGGTGCAGATGGTAAAGAAACTGCCTGCAATGCAGAGACCTGGGTTGGATCCCTGCGTTTGGAAGAGCCCTTGGAGAAGGGAATGGTTACCCCCTGTATTCTTGCCTGGAAAATTCCATGGACGGGGAACCTCAAGAGCTACAGTCCGTAGGGTTGCAAAGAGTCTGAAAGGACTGAGTGACTGACACGTTCACACCTTATTGGATCCTAATGTGTACCTAAAAACAAATTAATTTTCATTACGTAAAGTAGAACATATGCATATTGCAGAAACCCAAAACATTTTAAAGAGTTCTTAATCTTAGATTTGATAAAAATATTTCTGACATTGCTTATAAAAATGTCTAAAATGATACTTTTAATGTTGCATGTGTATATTCAATTCTGTACATAATGCTTAAGGGTAATAGAATGGTTTCTTAGTTGCCAAAACATTTAGTACTCAAGCTTACTCTTTGAGAACAAATAGATACCATCTTCTGAAAGACATAGTGTGCCAAATTTTGTGTGTGTGATTAGTTCTTTGAAGGATAGAGCAGAAATTGAGATTTACCTATTTAGTACTTTTGTAATGAAGGATGGCAGGCACAAGTGTGGTTTAGAAGCTTTCCTATTATGTCTATCAGAATCTCACATCAGAAGATCTGAAAGACACCAAAAATATGATGATATCATTTGTTATAAAGGGATGATTTTTCCTTTGTTTTTCAAGCAGTGTGAATAATAGCATTTTAAATGCAACCTAAGAATATTGATCTCCTGTACACGTTTATGATACAAACAATTAAGAGAGAGTGTTCAAATTCCTTTCTTTTCTTTTTTTTTTTAATTTTACACTTTGCCACAGACATTTAGCCTTATATTCTTTATAAAACACTCGATATGTTTCTTTTAAATTTGTGCGCTTTTTTTTTTTTTTTACTATTTATGTGTTTTCAAATATTCTAAGTGCTTTTATTTCTGTTTGATATCTGGTTTGTACCCTATAATTTTCTGTGTGTAATTTCAAATTAGTTTTGCTGACATACATATAAGATTTCACAATTTTAATTTTCTGTGTAAGCTTCCCTTGGTCAATAACAGTAATTCAATAATATTACCACAGAAACCCAGAACAAGTTCTATACTGCAAAATATGATCACAGGCAACTACTTCAGTAAGCTGAATTATGTTTATATTTCAGGAGTATGATATATGTATAAAGTAACACAAGAAATTGCTAAAACTTCTCAAAGGATACTACAAAATTTACTTGCATTATTCCATCCCAGTTATACCATCATAAATAACTTTGAGATAAAAATGTATCTTTAATGTTTAATGGAGTTGTCCTTAATGATAGTAAAGATTTAGTTAGAAAATAATTATTTAGTAAAGTATTATAGAATTTGGTTAGTTTTACCATATTAATAATTTTAATATATCTTCATGTTTTATGCAAAAGTGATCTAATTTGGTTATATTTTCTCAATATAAACAACTTATTTATATTAAAACTAATAACAAACCTTTAAATGATTCTTACATAAGTACACAAGAAGTATATATACACAGAAGCCTAAAAAGTTAGTACATTTCAAAAGAAGGTTAGTACATGTAACTTTCTTGCAAAAGGACAAAAAGATTTTTAAAGAGAAACATTTAACTTGTTCAAGTTAGATACATAATTTTACAATAATTTCTCTGAAAACTTTGAAAATAAATTTCATCTATTATTGGTGGCTCAGACACTGTCTGCATGCTGGAAATTCAAGTTCAATCCCTGGGTCTGGAAGATCCCCTGGAGAAGGGAATGGCAACCCACTCTAGGATTCTTGCCTGGAGAATTACGTGGACAGAAGAGCCTGGTGGTATAGCCCATGGGGTCACAAGAGTCGGATATGGCTTAGCTACTGAACAATAAACAGGGCAAATCTAAAATGAAAGACTATGCATAGGATCCACATTTACATTAAGAATTTTTCTGATGTGATTCAGTGTGCACAGTATTAATATGTTCCTTATATATAGCCATATATCGAGTTCTCCTATTGGCCTTCTTTTATGGGTGATGTGAAAAATAAGATGACATTCAGAATAATGATCTCTGTATGTCTCAATTACCAAGGATGTTTCAGAGTCATATATGGTATAATTTTAGAGTTTGAAAAAGGTAAGTTAAAATGTTACAAATATGATAAACAATCAATGCATATGTGGGCCACTGTTTCAATACTATATATGAGTTTTTGAAAGTCATAAATTGATTGGCTCACTGGACAGTATTTCTTTTATGTTTTGCTCTTTTTAAATAAAAGCTTTAAAACTCTATCTAAAGTCTTAACTTGAACCACTGTCATACAGTGAAAATAATTTAGAAATATTTTCTGTTAATAACTGCAAATCAATCCTGCCAATTCTAATTTATCTTTTTTTTTTTTTATTATTTTTATTTTTTTTTCCAGTGGGTTTTGTCATACATTGATATGAATCAGCCATGGATTTACATGTATTCCCAATCCCGATCCCCCCTCCCACCTCCCTCTCCACCCGATTCCTCTGGGTCTTCCCAGTGCACCAGGCCGGAGCACTTGTCTCGTGCATCCCACCTGGGCTGGTGATCTGTTTCACCATAGATAGTATACATGCTGTTCTTTTGAAATATCCCACCCTCACATTCTCCCACAAAGTTCAAAAGTCTGTTCTGTATTTCTGTGTCTCTTTTTCTGTTCTGCATATAGGGTTATCGTTATCACCTTTCTAAATTCCATATATATGTGTTAGTATGCTGTAATGTTCTTTATCTTTCTGGCTTACTTCACTCTGTATAATGGGCTCCAGCTTCATCCATCTCATTAGGACTGGTTCAAATGAATTCTTTTTAATGGCTGAGGAATATTCCATGGAGTATATGTACCACAGCTTCCTTATCCATTCGTCTGCTGATGGGCATCTAGGTTGCTTCCATGTCCTGGCTATTATAAACAGTGCTGCGATGAACATTGGGGTGCACGTGTCTCTTTCAGATCTGGTTTCCTCAGTGTGTATGCCCAGAAGTGGGATTGCTGGCTCATATGGCAGTTCTATTTCCAGTTTTTTAAGAAATCTCCACATTGTTTTCCATAGTGGCTGTACTAGTTTGCATTCCCACCAACAGTGTAAGAGGGTTCCCTTTTCTCCACACCCTCTCCAGCATTTATTGCTTGTAGACTTTTGGATAGCAGCCATCCTGACTGGCGTGTAATGGTACCTCATTGTGGTTTTGATTTGCATTTCTCTAATAATGAGTGATGTTGAGCATCTTTTCATGTGTTTGTTAGCCACCTGTATGTCTTCTTTGGAGAAATGTCTGTTTAGTTCTTTGGCCCATTTTTTGATTGGGTCATTTATTTTTCTGGAATTGAGCTGCAGGAATTGCTTGTATATTTTTGAGATTAATCCTTTGTCTGTTTCTTCATTTGCTATTATTTTCTCCCAATCTGAGGGCTGTCTTTTCACCTTACTTATAGTTTCCTTTGTAGTGCAAAAGCTTTTAAGTTTCATTAGGTCCCATTTGTTTAGTTTTGCTTTTATTTCCAATATTCTGGGAGGTGGGTCATAGAGGATCTTGCTTTGATTTATGTCGGAGAGTGTTTTGCCTATGTTCTCCTCTAGGAGTTTTATAGTTTCTGGTCTTACATTTAGATCTTTAATCCATTTTGAGTTTATTTTTGTGTATGGTGTTAGAAAGTGTTCTAGTTTCATTCTTTTACAAGTGGTTGACCAGTTTTCCCAGCACCACTTGTTAAAGAGGTTGTCTTTTTTCCATTGTATATCCTTGCCTCCTTTGTCAAAGATAAGGTGTCCATAGGTTCGTGGATTTATCTCTGGGCTTTCTATTCTGTTCCATTGATCTATATTTCTGTCTTTGTGCCAGTACCATACTGTCTTGATGACTGTGGCTTTGTAGTAGAGTCTGAAGTCAGGCAGGTTGATTCCTCCAGCTCCATTCTTCTTTCTCAAGATTACTTTGGCTATTCGAGGTTTTTTGTATTTCCATACAAATTGTGAAATTCTTTGGTCTAGTTCTGTGAAAAATACCGTTGGTAGCTTGATAGGGATTGCATTGAATCTATAGACTGCTTTGGGTAGAATAGCCATTTTGACAATATTAATTCTTCCAATCCATGAACACGGTATGTTTCTCCATCTGTTTGTGTCCTCTTTGATTTCTTTCATCAGTGTTTTATAGTTTTCTATGTATAGGTCCTTTGTTTCTTTAGGTAGATATACTCCTAAATATTTTATTCTTTTTGTTGCAATGGTGAATGGTATTGTTTCCTTAATTTCTCTGTTTGTTTTTTCATTGTTAGTATATAGGAATGCAAGGGATTTCTGTGTGTTAATTTTATATCCTGCAACTTTACTATATTCATTGATTAGCTCTAGTAATTTTCTGGTAGAGTCTTTAGGGTTTTCTATGTAGAGGATCATGTCATCTGCAAACAGTGAGAGTTTTACTTCTTCTTTTCCTATCTGGATTCCTTTTACTTCTTTTTCTGCTCTGATTGCTGTGGCCAGAACTTCCAACACTATGTTGAATAGTAGTGGTGAGAGTGGGCACCCTTGTCTTGTTCCTGATTTCAGGGGAAATGCCTTCAATTTTTCACCATTGAGGGTGATGCTTGCTGTGGGTTTGTCATATATAGCTTTTATTATGTTGAGGTATGTTCCTTCTATTCCTGCTTTTTGGAGAGTTTTAATCATAAATGAGTGTTGAATTTTGTCAAAGGCTTTCTCTGCATCTATTGAGATAATCATATGGTTTTTATCTTTCAATTTGTTAATGTGGTGTATTACATTGATTGATTTGTGGATATTAAAGAATCCTTGCATTCCTGGGATAAAGCCCACTTGGTCATGGTGTATGATTTTTTTAATATGTTGTTGGATTCTGTTTGCTAGAATTTTGTTAAGGATTTTTGCATCTATGTTCATCAGTGATATTGGCCTGTAGTTTTCTTTTTTTGTGGCATCTTTGTCTGGTTTTGGAATTAGGGTGATGGTGGCCTCATAGAATGAGTTTGGAAGCTCACCTTCTTCTGCAATTTTCTGGAAGAGTTTGAGTAAGATAGGTGTTAGCTCTTCTCTAAATTTTTGGTAGAATTCAGCTGTGAAGCCATCTGGTCCTGGGCTTTTGTTTGCTGGAAGATTTTTGATGACAGTTTCGATTTCCTTGCTTGTGATGGGTCTGTTAAGATCTTCTATTTCTTCCTGGTTCAGTTTTGGAAAGTTATACTTTTCTAAGAATTTGTCCATTTCATCCAAGTTGTCCATTTTATTGGCATAGAGCTGCTGGTAGTAGTCTCTTATGATCCTTTGTATTTCAGTGTTGTCTGTTGTGATCTCTCCATTTTCATTTCTAATTTTGTTAATTTGGTTTTTCTCTCTTTGTTTCTTAATGAGTCTTGCTAATGGTTTGTCAATTTTGTTTACTTTTTCAAAAAACCAGCTTTTAGCTTTGTTGATTTTTGCAATGGTCTCTTTAGTTTCTTTTGCATTTATTTCTGCCCTGATTTTTAAGATTTCTTTCCTTCTGCTAACTCTGGGGTTCTTCATTTCTTCCTTCTCTAATTGCTTTAGGTGTAGAGTTAGGTTATTTAATTGTTTTTTTTTCCTGTTTCTTGATGTAAGCCTGTAATGCTATGAACCTTCCCCTTAGCACTGCTTTTACAGTGTCCCATAGGTTTTGGGTTGTTGTGTTTTCATTTTCATTCATTTCTATACATATTTTGATTTCTTTTTTGATTTCTTCTGTGATTTGTTGGTTATTCAGAAGCGTGTTATTTAGCCTCCATATGTTTGAAGTTTTAACAATTTTTTCCCTGTAATTGAGATCTAATCTTACTGCACTGTGGTCAGAAAAGATGACTGGAATGATTTCAATTTTTTTGAATTTTCCAAGACCAGATTTATGGCCCAGGATGTGATCTATTCTGGAGAATGTTCCGTGTGCACTTGAGAAAAAGGTGAAGTTGATTGTTTTGGGGTGAAATGTTCTATAGATATCAATTAGGTCTAGCTGGTCCATTGTGTCATTTAAGGTTTGTGTTTCCTTGTTAATTTTCTGTTTAGTTGATCTATCCATAGTTGTGAGTGGGGTATTAAAGTCTCCCACTATTATTGTGTTACTATTAATTTCCTCTTTCATACTCGTTAGCGTTTGCCGTACATATTGCGGTGCTCCTATGTTGGGCGCATATATATTTATAATTGTTATAGCTTCTTTTTTGATTGATCCTTTGATCATTATGTAGTGTCCTTCTTTGTCTCTTTTCACTTCCTTTATTTGAAAGTCTATTTTATCTGATATGAGTATTGCGACTCCTGCTTTCTTTTGGTCTCCGTTTGCATGAAATATTTTTTTCCAGCCCTTCACTTTTAGTCTGTATGTGTCTCTTGTTTTGAGGTGGGTCTCTTGTAGACAGCATATATAGGGGTCTTGTTTTTGTATCCATTCAGCCAATCTTTGTCTTTTGGTTGGGGCATTCAACCCATTTACATTTAGGGTAATTATTGATAGGTGTGGTCCCGTTGCCATTTACTTTGTTGTTTTGGGTTCAGGTTTATACAACCTTTCTGCATTTCCTGTCTAGAGAAGATCCTTTAGCATTTGTTGAAGAGCTGGTTTGGTGGTGCTGAATTCTCTCAGCTTTTGCTTATCTGTAAAGCTTTTGAATTCTCCTTCATATCTGAATGAGATCCTTGCTGGATACAGTAATCTAGGTTGTAGGTTATTCTCTTTCATTACTTTCAGTACGTCCTGCCATTCCCTTCTGGCCTGGAGGGTTTCTATTGATAGATCAGCTGTTATCCTTATGGGAATCCCTTTGTGTGTTATTTGTTGTTTTTCCCTTGCTGCTTTTAATATTTGTTCTTTGTGTTTGATCTTTGTTAATTTGATTAATATGTGTCTTGGGGTGTTTCGCCTTGGGTTTATCCTGTTTGGGACTCTCTGGGTTTCTTGGACTTGGGTGGCTATTTCCTTCCCCATTTTAGGGAAGTTTTCAGCTATTATCTCCTCGAGTATTTTCTCATGGCCTTTCTTTTTGTCTTCTTCTTCTGGAACTCCTATGATTCGAATGTTGGGGCGTTTCACAGTGTCCCAGAGGTCCCTGAGGTTGTCCTCATTTCTTTTGATCCTTTTTTCTTTTTTCCTCTCTGCTTCATTTATTTCCACCATTTTATCTTCTACCTCACTTATCCTATCTTCTGCCGCCATTATTCTACTCTTGGTTCCCTCCAAAGTGTTTTTGATCTCATTCATTGCATTATTCATTTTTAATTGACTCTTTTTTATTTCTTCTAGGTCTTTATTAAACAGTTCTTGAATCTTTTCAATCTTTGTTTCCAGGCTATTTATCTGTAACTCCATTTTGTTTTCAAGATTTTGGATCATTTTTATTATCATTATTCTAAATTCTTTTTCAGGTAGATTCCCTATCTCCTCCTCTTTTGTTTGACTTGGTGGGCATTTTTCATGTTCCTTTACCTGTTGGGTATTTCTTTGCCTTTTCATCTTGTTTAGATTGCTGTATCTGGAGTGGGCTTTCTGTATTCTGGAGGTCTGTGGTTCCTTTTTGTTGTGGAGGATTAACCCAGTGGGTGGGGTTAGACGATTGGCTTGTCAAGGTTTCCTGGTTAGGGAAGCTTGCGTCAGTGTTCTGGTGCGTGGAACTTGATTTCTTCTCTTTGGAGAGCAATGGAGTGCCCAGTAATGAGTTTTGAGATGGGTCTATGTGTTAGGTGTGACCTTGGGCAGCCTGTATGTTGATGTTCAGGGCTATGTTCCTGCGTTGCTGGAGAATTTGCGTGGTATGTCTTGCTCTAAAACTTATTGGCTCTTGTGTGGTGGTTGGTTTCAGTGTAGGTATGGAGGCTTTTGGACAGTCACTTATTACTTAAAGTTCCTTGTAGTCAGGAGTTTTCTGGTGTTCTCAGGTTTTGGGCTTAAGTCTCCTGCCTCTGGATTTCAGTTTTATTCTTCCTGTAGTCTCAGGACTTCTCCAACTATACAGCCCTGATAAGAAAACTTCTAGGTTAATGGCTAAAAGATTCTCCCCCGTTAGGGACACCCAGAGAGGTTCACAGAGTCACATGAAGAAGAGGAGAGGGAGGAGGGAGATAGAGATGAACAGGAGGAGAAAAAGGGGGACTCAAGAGGAGAGAGACAGATCTACGCAGCTGTCTGTTCCCAGAGTGTTCTCCGTAGCCCAGTCACCTACAAAGATTCACAGAATTGGATTGGGAAGAGAAGGGGAAAGGAGGAAATAGAGGTGTTCTGAGGTAGAAAACAGAGAGTCAAGATTGGGAGAGAATAATCTTCGGTTTAAAAATAGGGCTTCTCTTCTTTTATTTTTTTGTAAGGTTATAGTGTATTGAAAATGAAAATTAAGGAGTAGTAGAGGAGTACTAGAGGACTTTAAAAGAAATAAGAGAAAAAGAAAAATAGAAAATAGAAGAGAAAAAGGAAAGAAAAAAAAAGAAAGAAAAAGAAAAAAAAAAGAGAAAGAAAGAATAAAAAAAATTTTTTTTTCCCCCTAATTAAAAAATCATAAAAGTCTATGGAAATGAAAGTTAAGGAGTAATGGGGGAGTAATAGGGGATTTTAAAGGAAAATAAAAGTGAAAAAAGAAAAAAGAAAAAAAAAGAAAAAAAGAAAAAAAAAATAAAAAAAGTGAAAAAAGTAAAATTATATCTAGGAGTTTCTCTGGAGCTGTTGCGGTCAGTGTGGGTTCGGCTCAGTTTCAGATAGCTCCTCGTTCCAGCTTACGCTTCTCGATATCTACAGGCTCCTCCGGTGTAGTCCGTGTTTTCTACGGGGATTTTAATCTGTTGCACCAGTCCCTTCTGAAGCGGTTCCCTTTGTTTATTTGGCTTCTGTTTGCCGGTCTCTTCAGAGCCTCATTTCCGCCCTGACACAGGCGGGCGGAGGTGGACTCCCATTCAGGTAGCTAGTTCCGTCGCTCGGCGGGGAGGGGCTTGCGCTGCCAGGAGGGGCTGGCGCTGTGGGGACAGGCTTGCGCCGCAGGGACGGGCTGGCGCTGCCGGGAGGGGCTGACGCTGCCCTCTCCATCTGCGCCGCTCAGGCTCCCGGCTGTTCTATATGGAGCGCGCCCCGCGCTGCGCGAGGTTCCAGCCCTCGGGTGTTCCACAAAAGCGCGGAAGGAAAAGCTGCGCCTGCTCTCTGTGCCTTCCCCGTCAGAGCGGTCCAGGCAGCGAGGGGCTTGATGGGCGCACTCTCCCCAGGTGTGGCGCGCCCACTCCTTTCCGCGGACCCAGTCTCAGTTTCCGCTGGCGCCAGTCGGGTGCGCGCGCCTTCTGCCCTCCGCGTCCCCAGCCCCAGTCCCCGCCCGCGCCGGTCGGGTGCCTGCGCCCTGTGTCTCGCCGCGACCTTCCCCTCCCCCCTGCCTCCTGCCTCCGGCGGGGCTGGGCCGGTCTGCAGCCTGCGAGCTCTTCTCAGGATTTTCTCGGTCCCTTTGTTCTGCGAACGGCCGGCAGTGTGTTCGGGCCGGCTAATTTTCTCTCTCTCTTTTGGTCTCCCACAGTTCATGTTGGCAACTCACAGAAGCTCCCTCCGATTGTCCTCAGGGCACTCAGGCCCGGACCCTACCCCAAGCAATGCCGCCTAAGAGCTCCCGGGACGGATCTCCATCCTTAGCTCTTTTGTCTCACTTTTTATCTTTTATATTTTGTCCTACCTCCTTTTGAAGACAATGGGCTGCTTTTCTGGGCGCCTGATGACCTCAGCTAGCGATCAGAAGTTGTTTTGCGAAGTTTGCTCTGTGTTCAGTTATTCTTTTGATGAATTTGTAGGAGAGAAAGTGGTCTCCCCGTCCTACTCCTCCGCCATCTTGGCTCCTCCCTCTAATTTCTTGAACTATTAATAATAAAGATATACTCACTATATGAATGGCTTAAAATCACGCTTTAATTAACACAAACTTCATAAAAAGTATATCTTTAAACAATAAGAAAATTCATTGAAGTAGAAATATTGTATATTTAAATGACTACTAATCTCAGCAAAATAAACAAAAATGCACACACACACAAGCCTATAACTTTAAAATCAAATGTCATAATGCCTTGAAATAAAAAGTATATTGATAACATATTTGCATTCAGTCAGTTCAGTTCAGTCGCTCAGTTGTGTTTGACTCTTTGCGACCCCATGAATCGCAGCACGCCAGGCCTCCCTGTCCATCACCAACTCCCGGAGTTTACTCAAACTCATGCCCATCGAGTCGGTGATACCATCCAGCCATCTCATCCTCTGTCGTCCCCTTCCCCTCCTGTCCTCAATCCCTCCCAGCATCAGGATCTTTTTCAGTGAGTCAACTCTTTGCATCAGGCGGCCAAAGTATTGGAGTTTCAGCGTCAGCATCAGTCCTTCCAATGAACACCCAGGACTGATCTCCTTTAGGATGGACTGGTTGGATCTCCTTGCAGTCCAAGGGACTCTCAAGAGTCTTCTCCAACACCACAGTTCAAAAGCATTCATTTTTCGGCACTCAGCTTTCTTCACAGTCCAACTCTCACATCCATACATGACCACTGGAAAAGCCATAGCATTGACCAGACAGACCTTTGTTGGCAAAGCAATGTCTGCTTATAATATGCTGTCTAGGTTGGTCATAACTTTCCTTTCAAGGAGTAAGCGTCTTTTAATTTCATGGCTGTAGTCACCATCTGCAGTGACTTTGGAGCCCAAAAAATAAAGTGTGACACTGTTTCCACTGTCCCCCCATCTATTTCCCATGAAGTGATGGGATCTTAGTTTTCTGAATGTTAAGCTTTAAGCCAACTTTTTCACTCTCCCCTTTCACTTTCATCAAGAGGCTTTTCAGTTCATCTTCACTTTCTGCCATAAGGGTGGTGTCATCTGCATATCTGAGGTTATTGGTATTTCTCCCGGAAATCTTGATTCCAGCTAGTGCTTCTTCCAGCCCAGTGTTTCTCATGATGTACACTGCATATAAGTTAAATAAGCAGGGTGACAATATACAACCTTGATGTACTCCTTTTCCTATTTGGAACCAGTCTGTTGTTCCATGTCCAGTTCTAACTGTTGCTTCCTGACCTGCATACAGGTTTCTCAAGAGGCACCTCAGGTGGTCTGGTATTCTCATCTCTTTCAGAATTTTCCACAGCATTTGCATTAAAACATCTTAAATACTGCAGTTGCAGTTGTAAGCCTTCCTTGTCCAAAGATGAAAACCACTTCATGAAGGACAAGAGGTCTCATAATGTGTTTTGGGGGGTTATTTTCATAAATTTTAAATTGCTCCTACTAAACATTCAAACTTACATTGGAAAAAGCAACTATGCCCCCAAACTCTTTGTTTCCAATTATAGAATGTTGTACTTAACAGATGGCTAAAGCGTCCGTTTACAAATAATTCTAAATTATATTGTGCTTGCCTGGTACTTAGATGAGACATTTCAGAAAAATAAATACTGCATTTGATTAGAATCTAATCTCTTTGAGTCATTTTAAAAATAGCTGAGTTAAGGGGAAAATATATTCCTTTTGGAGGTATATGAGTTAATATTGGACAAATTTTAATTTTAATGTTGATACAAAGCTATTACTCTCAGATTCAGATTGTGAGAAACCAATCACCATATGCATTTGATTATTTTAAGTGACGTGCTGAAAGTAAATTTTTCATCCAAGTTTTTTTGTTGTTTGTGTGCATAAATGAGGTAGTTTGGACTGAGAATCAACTGTGATGAAATATTGCCAACTTCCAACTGCAGCATATTTCCTTAAAGACTCATGACTTTTGAGACATTGTTAAATATTTACTGCTCATTATATTTTACTGAAGATCATTGATGATTTTTTAATATCTCACACAGCATTTGAATGATTATTATTGACCTGAAACAAATAGATTTCTAGAAAGTTTTTATTTGTGTCCTTTCTAGGCATTTTTCGCCAGTCCCTGAGGCAACCATTTTCTTACTGCTATCAGCATAAGGATATGAAGTTTTTATATTTCTTATTCAAGGTACTTTACATTATGTACTTCTGTATCCTGTTTCTGTTATTCAACACAATGTATTTGAAATCATTTATAGCATTTATTTTATGAGTAGTTCATTTACTTTATTGCTGAATTGTTTCTTGTTATATAAATAACACACATATCATTCATCCATTTATTTTTTGTGGGCATTTGGGCTGTTTCTAGAGTTTATCTATTATGAATTAAGATGTCACAAATGTTTTGTACAATCCTCTTTGAAGACACAGATTTTTATCACATTTGAAGAATTACATGATTCTAAAGACATCTAGGAGCAATAGTAAAAAGCACAGGAAGTTTTCACTCTAATATGAAAAAAAAGATTTTTGGAAATAACCACAGTTATTCAAAAAAGATAATAAAAATCTCATCATCCAGATATTTATGCTTTATTGAAAAGATTCAAATAGAAGCTGAATAAATATCTGAAATGTTGGAAGATAATTTCACATTTGTGGAAGTAGTCTAGTTACCTTTTCTGTATTCTTCCAATTCTAATATTCTAAGGTGGTAGGACTATGCTATGATACATTTAGTAGATTTAGTACATTTACTTGGCATTTTGAAACACGTAATTGCCCTAATGCAAATCATATATATGTTTTATTGGCAAGTAAAGGGAGACATGAAAATAGTTAAAGAATACAACTGAATGTTAAACATACCAAGAGGAAATTTACATTACATCACTAAACATAATGATTGTTACATACAAATTAATATGCATAAGATTTTGCACAGAGAATATCCCTTTACAATGTTCAGGTATCTTTTTTCTATAAGGAAATGGCATGGTTTGTAAATGTAAGTGATAGTCTACTTCAGTGAATATGGTAATCTAATTTTTAGAGATTGACAAAATTTTAACCTTGAAGACTATGTTTTGCAAGTTTCACAGAACATCTGCATACATACAATTCCTCACAGAATTTTAGCATACAACTGATGAAATGCATGTAAAGAGATCATTTATCAGTTTTCCATATTAAGGAAAGAAAAAACTATGTCCCTAAATGATCTTATAAATTACATAAATAAATGCTGAAATCCTTTGAGGGTATTGAATCATGATTAACAAAATCCAGAGTTTTTAATTTTTTCTCACAACACCAATTTGTAAAGGGTGTTATTTAACAAAGTGACTTTGGACTATGTGAATGTCCTTTCAAAATGTTTTGATAAAGTGGCCTAGCAGCGGGACTTTTGCCATTGACTCAAACTAAAGCAAAGAACTCTGAAAAGTGCAATTGTTCTGTGAAAGTCCTCCATAGGAAGTAGAAATGAACAATGTGTTGAAATGTAAATTTCCTTCAGATTCTTACAAATCCTGCTCTACAGGGATTTCATTTTTCAAAGCAGTTTTCTATATTTACTACTCCACTTGTTAAATTTTAACTCCCTGGGCCAAGATTTGTAAATGATCAGAGAACTGTCACCACAGGGCTAATGCAGGCGTGTTCCCGCCCTTGTTACATTCTACCTCTTTCAACCTAACACTAAGAGACTGTATTTGCAAAGTGGTGTGGAAGAGACTGTAAAAATGCAGCTATTAAAATATTTCCAATGATTTGCTATTATAAAAAGTTAAGAACTAGAGCCATTCTTTAGAAAGATAGAAGCCAAAGATGCATCCCATTGTAGGTCATTATCTTCAGCCTCCACAGCCCAGTGTATTTATAAAGATAAAATAAACTTGTGAAGCAATTTTGTATTTGAGAATAATTTAAAAAGCAAATTCGTAAGGATTCTTTTGTTCTCCACTGCAGTGATGATGGGGTAATGCAAAAACTGGTACTATGACTTTTAATGCACCTTAGAATTATGTCTTTTGAACACTAGATGCTATAATTTTATTCTCTATCAGATGTATTCATCACATATTATATTTATTTATTGTTCTTTAAATTAGTGGATCTCTAAGGTGTTTCTCAGAAGACTAAGGGCTCAATAGAATTATATCAGAAGTTTATGGTGAATGAGAGGAAGGAGAATTTTATTATATTCCATTACATTTCCCTCCTGTCAACCAGAATAAATCCATTTTGATCTGATTTACATATAGCATTTCCATATAAAAGGAAGACTATACAGTGAATAAACACATATAAACACAGATGCATACTAACTGGGTATGAGTTTGAAATTTCTATTCCAACTAATCATATATTCTAGTAGTATATATAGTATATAGTAATATAATCCACAACTGTGTGCCTGGTTATAAATGTAGTTTAGCCTTAGCTTATTAATTACAGAGACATAATTCCTCTGTGTGTGTGTGTGTGTGTGTGTGTGTGTGATGAATATGCTTCTGTTACCTATAACATGATGTGGGAAGCCAAGGAGCATTTTGAGAAATAGACATAATCTGACTTATGATATAAAGTATCATTTTTGCAACTTTCCTATGAATAGAATATTGAGTATCAGTTGTAGAAGCATGGAAAACCACTGCAATCTATATCAACAATGCAGGCAGGAGATGACAGTCCCTTGAAGAGTTTAACAGTATGGGGAGCTGTGAAGAGTAATAAGATTATGCATGTGTTTTGAAGAAAAAATGGATTTCTAAGAGATTAGATATGACATGTGGCAGCATTTCAGATCCTGAGAGGTAAAATTGTATTTCATATATACCAAGTATAGAGCAAATAGGACTTGCAGTTATGATAGATGAGAGTTGCAAGGGTAAATACCAGTAAATTCAAGAAGTCTTAGTGAATGACAGTAACATTAACTGAAAGTGTAAAAACTGTAAAAATAATTTTAAAAAGGGAAGCTTATTTGCTTGTAAATAAATCTTTACCAAAAATTTTAGTTGGTAAGTCTAAACTGTTTTCATCAATTAGCTATTGTTGTTCTTTGAAAAAAAAAAAAAAAGCATTAAACTTAGTAGCTTAAAAAATATTTTAAAAATTGCTATTGTAAGATCATAAATTCTGTGTTTGAAGTCAGGTAATCCTGGATATACTCAGCTGATCTCGGCTGTATTGCATCTAAGGGTTGCAGTTTGAAACCAACAGCTTTCCTTACAGTAGGGGATTGGCCCAAAGTAAAAAAGCGGCAAGTCTGACCAAGAAAATAACAAGTAAAGAAAGAATAAAAGCTAAAGTCAGAATCCAAAGCAATATACATTTTATTGCATACTTACATATATGCCAGACATAAGTAATTGAAATATGTGAAACTCTTTTTAATAAAAATATTACTTAAAATTTGTGTGTGTGTGTGTGTTGTGTGTGTATACATATATATATATATATATATATATATATATATATATATATATATATATATATTCAAGAGTAGCTCCCTTCTTTAATATATAGCTTTTGGAAAATAAATAAAAATTATATTATTTGAAATTCCCAGAAGACTTCAGAAGGTTTTATGTTTTAAGTCTATTTCATGGCCATATTTAATTTTACAAAATCTTGCATCTTTCTTTCTTTAATAATTTTATGCATTCTCAAAACACACAAACATATACATACATTCTGTAGCAGTCCCAAGATTTTTATGTCCTTTGATAGATAAAAAAGTACAAAATAATATCAGAAATAAAACAGTTTTGTAAATATACTTTGAATTTGTGACCATTTCTTAAAAGAATAATTTTCAATATTTGTTAGTAGGAAAATCCATTTCCAGAATTTTCCTCTTGAGCACATCCTTTTAGTATCCTTCTCCCAAAAAAGTGATTTCAAACAATTGTTTACCAAGCTCATGATTCATGAGGACTTTTTTCCAGTTTTACTCAGATATAATTTAGTGCATAACATAATGATTTGAAATATGTGTACATTGGAAAATGATTGCTGCAATGTTAATATCCATCACCTCACATACTTAAAATTATTGCTTTTTGTGGTGAGAATTTTTAAGGTCCACTCTGTTAGCAAATTTCAAATATACAGTGCAGGGTTGCTAACTCTAGTTTACCATTTTGTTAAGTTGCTAAGTTGTGTCTGATTCTTTGCAATCCCACAGACTGCAGCACGCTGGGCTTCCTTGTCTTTCACTGTCTCCTGGAGTTCATCATACTACACATTATATAAGGCTTCTGAGGTGGCACTAGTAGTAAAGAACCCACCTGCCAACGCAGGAGAAATAAGAGACCAAGTTCAGTCCCTGGGTTGGGATTGAACCTCCAGATCCCCTGGAGGAGGACACAGCAACCCACTCCAGTATTCTTGCCTGGAGAATCCCGCGGACAGAGGAGCCTGGTGGCCTATAGTCCATGGGATCGCAAAGAGTCGGAATGAAGTAACGACTGAAGTTACTTAGTACACACATAGGTTATATACATAGTTCACCATACTATACATTATATCTTCAGAATGTATTAATTTTGCTGAGAATCTGCTCACTTTCACCCATTTATTCTGTCCCATATCTCTCCCCTCTGGATATCACCAATCGGTTCCCTTTTTTATTTATTTATTTATTTTTTAGATTCCACATATAAATGTGATCATGCAGTGAGTCTTTGTCTGATTTATTTTACTTAGCGTGATGCCCTCTCTTTCCCTGTGACTCTTGACAATTTAATTATAATGTATCTTGGTGTAACCCCTTTGGTTTAACCTATTTGGAGTCTTTGGAGCTTCGTGAATCTCAGTGTCCACTTCTCTCCCTAGGTTTCGGAAGTTTTCAGCTATTATTGCTTTAAATATACTTTCTGTCCATCTCTTTATCTCTTTCCCTTTTGAGAATCCCATACTGTGTACGTTGTTTCCTTTATTTGTGTCCCATAAGTTCAGTAAACTTCACATTTTTCTTTTTTCTTTTCTTGTTCTTCTGTTTGTTTACTTCTCTGACTTAATAATTTCAAATGATTCATTTTTGAGTTCACTGGTTTTTCTTCTTGGTTGAGTTGCTCTCTCTGTTGACTTCTTCAGTTTAATTATTGACTTCTTGAACTCTAGGGTTTCTTTTTTAATGGTTTCTGTTTCTTTATTTAACTTCTCATTTTAACCATGCATTGTTTTCTTAATTGTGTTCGTCTTTGATTAGCTTACAACTTATTTAAGAGGATTATTCTAAATTCTTTGTCAGAGAGTTCATAAATCTTCATTTCTTTAGGGTCAGTTATTGGAACTTATTTTTCTTCTGTGGTGTCATATTTACCCAGTCTTTCATGACTCATGATTCTTTGCCTTGGTATGTATGCATTTGGGTAAGCAGTCTCCTCTTCCACACTGTACAGTTTGCTTTCAGCAGAGACAGTCTACCAGTTGGTAGACTGTTTGGTTGAGTCTGCTGGTAGCAGCCGTGGGCAGGTACAACTTGCTACTGGGGTCTCTATTTGGTGACATCACTGCCTGAGCTATGAGTTTGGGTGCATGCTCCTTGCTGAGAGCTCTTGGATAGGACTGCTGGCTGGGTTTCCTGCTCAAGAGTGGCTATGCTAGTCTCTGCAGATGTGTGGATTCTCTACTCAGGCTTCCTAGTTGGATGAGATAGATGCTACGCTCAGGGCTGGACAGGGCTGTGAATTTGCTTTCCTACCTGAGTGGGGCTATGAAAGAGGCTCCATGACTATTACGTCTGAATATCTTGGGATCCAAATCAGGCAGAATTTCCATGAAGCTCTTGGGCCAGCCAGGCCCAATGTAGATGGATAGAATTTCCCACTTGGGTGTGCCATTGTTGGCAGAGATATAGAAAAAAAATTCACAGCTTTCTAGATACTGTGGTTAGGCCTCCTTGTTAGACAGGGCTGGAAGCTATATTTAGCCTTAGGTGGGCCTTTGAATTTGATTGCAATCATGGGCTAGGTAATCAGGCATCATAGCTTGTAGGGCTTGTTGGCTCTGGAACCAAATCAGACATATCTGCCCACTGAACTCCTTGGCTGGGTCGGACCATCAGCTGGGCTCTGCAGAGGAGCAGAACTGCTAAAAGGGCTCTCTGCTGGGGCGTTGCAGCAAGCTTCCCGTGTGCTTTAGTCAGGTTTCCTGGTTGAATGGTACTGAAAGCAATACTCAACACGAGGCTGGGCCACAAACCTTGCCTGAGCGGGTGGAACAGGTTCTAAATTGGTTTGGCTGATTGGCTGGCAACCCAAAACAAGCAGAACTGCTCTGACACTGCTTTAAATGGGGCTGTAGGATGGTACATGGTGCTCCCAGTTGCTCCAGCAAGTTCCCAAGCCAGACTGTACTGGCAGCTATATATTACCCAGGGGATTGGGCTTTGAATTTGCTTCTCTGTCCTGTTGGGGCTGCAGAACTGGCTTCAAAGCCAGTTTGGCTTGTTGGTTGAGTTTTGAATCAGCCATATCTTCTCACTGGGCTCTCTGGCCAAACAGGGCCACCATCTTGGCTCTGCACATGAATAGATCCACTGGTTGGGCTCTCTGCTCTTATGCCACTTTAGCCCTGGTTGCTGGATGAGCTAGGCCACTTCTCAGGTCCTTTGATTAGGCTCCGTGATTGGATAAAACTTACGACTATACTCAGCAGTAGGCAGGACTACAAATTTGCTATCTTGCCCAGGCAAGGTGATAGAAAAGGCTCTAGGGCTTCTGTGGTTCTTTGGTTGTTGACGCAAATCAGGCATAACTATATCTCGAGATGCTTGGCCAGGTTGATTCACCAGCTCCGCTCTACAATCCTGCAGAGTGCTGCCTGGGATGTCCACTCTGGAGCAGCTGAACAGAGAAAAGCAGCCTACTGAGGTCCACATGCTGGTCCTAGCCTCCTCCTCCTCCTCCTCCATCCCAATCTGACCTCCAGTGGTCAAGCCCCTCAAATCCACCCTCTATTCGTATAGGGCAAGACGGGAGTGGGCCTCCTAAGAAGTGACCCACAGTGCTGGGGTGCTGAGCATCTCTATTTCCTACTGGAGAAACCCTTGGTTTGGCACTCTGCCTGCCTCTTGTGCCTCTAATGCCATTCTTCTTGCCTATCTCAGTCTCTGGATCAAGGGGGTGCCTCAGCTTCACTCCTGTGATTTTCATATTGATGTTTTGGCTATGGATACTTGCTAGCTGATCTTTTGATGAAGGGAACTAAAAATCAGGAACAACTTACTTTGCCATCTTGATCTTGTCACTCCAATGCTAGCAGGTTTTCATTTAGACTGGACTCGGCAAGACAATTCATCTGAATTTTTTTTTTTTTTCATTGAAATACAGTTGACTTTCAATATTGTATTAGTTTTAGCTATGGAGTGTAGTGACTCATTTGAAAAGACCCTGAAGGTGGGAAAGATTAAGGGCAGGAGGAGAAGGGGACGGCAGAGGATGAGATGGTTAGATGGCATCACTGACTCAATGGACAAGAGTTTGGATAAACTCTGGGAGTTGGTGATGGACAGGGAGGCCTGGCGTGGTGCGGTTCATGGGGTCGCAAAGAGTCAGACATGACTGAGTGAACTGAACTGTAGTGACTCAGTATTTTTGTAGATTATACTTCATTTTAAGTTATTACAGGATAATGGCTATAATTCCTTGTGCTATTCAGCATATCCTTGTCACATACTATTTTATATATTGTAATTTATATCTGTTAATCCCATACCCCTAATTTATCCCTCCTTCCTTCCCTCTCCTCTCCGGTAACCACATGTTTTTTCTTTCTATAATTGTGAGTCTTTCTGTTTTACATATATACTCATTACATATATATATATATATATATATATATATATATATATATATTACACACACACATACACACACACACACACACACATATATATATATATAGAGAGAGAGAGAGAGCGACATTTAGATTCCACATATAAGTGATATCATACAATTTTGCTTTCCTCGGACTTATTTAATTAAGCATAATATTTTTTAGGTCCATCCATCCACGTTGCTGCAAATGGTAGAACTTCCTTCTTTCTCTGGCTGAGCGATATTCTGGTGTGTGTAACATTTTAATACAATCATCTGTGGATGGGTACTTGGATTGCTTCCATGTCTCAGCTATTGCAAATAATATCCGTAAGCATGTATGTTTTTGAAATAGTGCCCTCATATTTTCTGGGTATATACCCAGAAGTGGAATTGCTGAATCCAGCTGGTGCTCATGGTGAAGAACCTGTCTGCCAAGGCAGGAGATAAAAAAGACGGAAGTTCAATCCCCAGGTCAAGAAGATCCCCTGGAGGAAGGCATGACAACTCACTCCAATATTCTTGCCTGGAGAATCCCATGGACAGAGGAGGCTGGCAGGCTACAGTCCATAGGATTGCACAGAATTGGACACAACTGAAGAGACTTAGCACACACACATAATAATTATGTTTTTAGTTTTTTTTGAGGAATCTCCATACAGTTGTCCACAGTGGCTGCACCAATTTACATTCCCACTGATGGTGTACAAGGGTTCCCTTTTTTCTACACCCTGTTCAACATTTGTTATTTGTCTATATTTTGATGATACCCATTCTGACAGGTGTGAGGTACTATCTCATTGTTGATACAAGTAAATGGAAAGATAGCCTATGCTCTTGGATTAGAAGAATTAACATAGCTAAAATGGCCATACTGCCCAAAGCAATCTACAGATGTAATGCGCATCCATATATATATATATAAAAGCACATGGCATTTTCCACAGAATTAGAGAAAATAATTTTAAAATAAGCCACAAAAGACCCCAAATTGCCAAAGCAATCTTAAGAAAAAACAAAACAAACCAAAACAGATTATCCTATAGCTTTTTGTATAAAGATATACAGATGACTAACAAGCATAAGAAAGGAAGTTCAACATCACAAATTATGATAGAAATCCCAATTAGAGATCATCTGGTTTTGACACTCTGCTCCCACAGCTGTGGGGGAGGGGGGGTGGAGTAGGTGGTTGTTGTTGTTGTTGAGTCACCCAGTCATGTCTGACTCTTTGTGACCCCGTGGACTGCAGCTCACCAGGCCATCCTGTCCCTCACCATCTCCTGGAGTTTGCTCAAGTTCACGTTCATTGCATTGGTGATGCCGTCTAGCCATCTCATCCTCTGACACCCTTTTCTCCTTCTGCCTGAAATCTTCTCCAGCATCAGAGACTTTTCCAGTGAGTCATTCATCCACATCAGATGACCAAAATGCTGGAGCTTCAGCTTCAGCATCATTCCTTCCAGTGAATATTCCAGTGACTATTTAGGGTTGATCTCCCTTAAGATTGACTGGTTAGATCTCCTTCCTGTCCAGGGGACTTTCAGGAGTCTTCTCTAGCACCACAGTTTGAAGGCATCAATTCTTTGGCATTCTGCCTTCTTTATGGTCTAGCTCTCACAACTATACGTGACTACTGGGAAGACTATAGTCTTAACTATATGGACCTTTGTCAGCAGAGTAATGTCCCTGCTTTTCAACACATTGTCTAGTTTTGTCATTGCTTTCCTGCCAAGAAGCACTCCTCTTCTGATTTCATGGCTGCAGTCACTGTCTGCAGTGATTTTGGAGCCCAAGAAGAGGAAAGCTATCACTACTTTCACCTTTTACCCTTCTATTTGCCATGCAGTGATGGGGCCGGATGCCATGATCTTGCTTTCTCATGATCTTGCTCTCTTTAATAATTAGTCTTAAGCAGGCTCTCTCACTCTCCTCCTTCACCCTCATCAAGAGGCTCTTTAGTTCCTCTTCACTTTCTGCCACTAGAGTAGTGGTATCATCCACATATTAGAGGTTGTTGATGTTTCTCCAACCTATCCTGATTCCAGATTGTGACTCTTCCAGGCAGGTATTTCTTATGATGTGCTTAGTGTATAGGTTAAACAAACAGGGTGACAGCAGACAGCCCTGGCATACTCTTTTCTCGATCTTGAACCAATCAGATGTTCCATACAAGGTTCTAACTAGCTTCTTGACCTGCATACAGGTTTCTCAGGAAACAGGTAAGATGGTTTGGTGCTCCCATCTTTCAAAGAGCTTACCACAGTTTGTCATGATCGAACAGACAAAGGCTTTAGTGTAGTTGATGAAACAGAGATAGATGTTTTTTCTGAAATTCTCTTGCTTTCTCTATAATCCAGTGAAAGTTGGCAAAATTTGATCTCTAGTTCCTCTTCCTTTTCTAAACCCAGCTTGGACATCTGGAAATTCTTGGTTAACGTAATGCTGAAGCCTAGCATACAATTTTTTAAGCATGACCTTAGTAGCATGGGAGATGAGTGCAATTGTCCAGTGGTTAGCACATTCTTTGGCACTACCCTTTTTGGGGATTGGGATGAGGATTGATCTTTTCCAGTCCTGTGGCCACTGCTGGGTCTTCCAGATTTGCTGACATAATGAATGCAAAACCTTGATGGCATCATCCTTTATAGATCTGAATAGCTCTGCTGGAATTCCATCACATCCACTAGCTTTATTAACAGCAACGCTTCTTAAGCTCCACTTGACTTTGCACTTTGAAATGTCTGGCTCTGGGTGACACCATCATGGTAATCTGGCTCATTAAGATCTATTTTATACAGTTCTTCCCAATTTTCTTCCTCTCTCTTCTTGATCTCTTCAGCGTCTACTAGGTCTCTACCATTTTTATCCTTTACTGTGCCCATCTTTGGGCGGAATGTACCCTTGATGGTTCCCGTTTTCCTGAAGAGATGGGGGTAGGTAGCTATGCTATTAAAGGTTGGCTGACTGTTTTGAGGGAGGCTTTGGCTCTCCTCCATGTGTTGACTCATCCTCAACAAGGCAGCCCAAGCATCCTTGGGCAAGGATGGCAGAGGCAAAGTTCTCATGGCAGAGGCAAGTTGACCATGACAGAGAGAGCTACTTCAAGCAGAAAAACAGAACATCTTGAGGTCTAGACTCAGAAACATCACAGCATCATATACATAGTATTCTATTGGCCAAACTAAATTCCAAGTTCATTCCAGAATCAGAGTATGTAGGGACTTCAAAGGTACCAGACAAGGGATGTGGAAACAGAGAGACTATTAATTAGAGCCATGAAGGCAGTCACTCTAACAGAATATTCATAATGCATGTCAAATTTTCCATTAGTTTTTGCTTTAAACAAGTCAAAAAACTTTATCATATATTTTACCTTGCACAATTAGGTAATATTTTAGAAACTAAGTATTATGTTACTAGAAGCATGCACTGCAGAATCAGACATAGCTGGTTTCGAATCTCTACTTGGATTTACTTGGACATAGTTACTTTTCTTTGAAACCATTAATTATTTATTAATTGTGGAGAATGATGCAAATATGCCAAGGTTTTGATGCTTATTAGTATCTGAACATTATTACATACTCAGAAGCTTGGAGTTATGTCTTATGGTTACATCTAATTCCTTATGGTGGGATGGCAATGTTAGCACATGTGGATATATACAAAAGTAAGGAAACCAAAGCTGTATCCTGTCGTAGATGTCTGTCAGACTTTTAATTTGAAAGAATACAATTGGTATAAACCTGATTTAACGCTGATAAACCTTTTTGTCCAAAATAAATATGGTGCTTTCTATAGGAACAATAAAAATTAGACCTTTAATAGCAAAGCATATGCTTTTCAAACAGTATTCCTTCAATTTATTAGAAGACCCCAAATAGAATATTATTATTTAATACTTTAGAGTGATTTATTGAATTTTATGTGCATAATATTTATATAATATTCATCAGTATTATTATATAGAGGATTTTTATTCTGCTATGCATTGATGCTTCTGCTATAGTTTCACTATCTTCCTTACCTTTCTCAGGTAAACTTTAAGGTGAGAATTAGAAAGGAAAAGTAGAGGTATTGAAATTACTTTTTAATCAGTGAAGCAATGCTTAATTTAGAATAATCTAGAAAGAAAATATTCAAAAAATTATATGAAGCACATATTATCTCTCCTAACCAGTGACAGCCACGATGGCCATCATAATACAAAAAATTATAAATAGCTTTTCAAATCTAATTTTCAGTCATAATTTGCTTTCAATCAATATATAATCCAAAACAGAAATTTTAATAGGTCCCTTGCATATTTACAAGACCTTTTCTAAAAACTTTGTCTAATAGACTTCTAAAAATTCAGTAGCTTACAGGCACAAACATTTCTTTTTGGTGCTGAGGTTTGTGGACCATTTACACTTGGCTAGACTCAGCCCTCTGATGCCCTCTCACAACACCTACCCTCTTACTTGGGTTCCTCTTGCCTTGGACGTGGCACATCTCTTCACAGCTGCTCCAGCAAAGCACAGCAGCTGCTTCTTACCTCGGACAAGGGGTTGCTCCTCTCCGCCGCTGCCCCTGACCTCGGGCGTGGGGCATCACCGACTCGATGGACATGAGTTTGAGTAATCTCTGGGAGTTGGTGATGGACAGGGAGGCCTGGCGTGCTGCGATTCATGGGGTCGCAAAGAGTCAGACATGAATGAGCGACTGAACTGAACTGAACTGAACTGAGACTCAGCCCTAGGCTGTATGTCAGTTCTTATACATTCTGTTCCTCATGTCTCCTCACTGTAGAACCCAGTTGGAGAAACCACTGCCTTTTAGATTTCCCAAAGGAAAGAGAAACGAGTTGTCTTTTAAATCTCTGCTCAAACTGGACACAGTGTCACCCCCAAATTCATTCCTTTAATTCAAATGATTATTATATCCATGTCCAACATTAGTTGGGTGTGGACTTGTATTCTGACCCTAGAGTACGGGTGGGGAGGATATTCATTTAAAAATCTAAATATATAACATTATATGGTTTTACATAAGTTGTGTTTGTTCATAAATAGTTAGGATTATTCTGCTTTCTCATTCCTATAAACAAACAGATAAACATTTCTATATATCCATATTTCTTGAAGATAAATTACTTGAACATGAGAACTCTTCCTTTCATGGAGAGTATCACGGTAGGTATCCACAGCCAGAGGCACACCACCTGTGAACAAAGTTTTACTGGGACACAGCCACATCCATTCATCTATGTGTTATCTATGACTGCTTTTGCATCATAAAAACAGCATTAAATAGTTGTGAGTGATAGAAACCAGATGCCTGCAAACCTAAAATGTTTACCATCTGGTCCTTTAGGAAAAGCATTGTTGACTCTATCCTATAGAAATGCTTGCCAACTGTACTTCCCGTCTCTGTAGGTGTATGCTGCTTTTTCCTTTCAAGAAGATGAGTCAGTTTCAACTTTCCATGAATTTTATTGTGAATTTCATTAACTAGTAAAATGTGGTGGAAGCGGCCGTTTGACAGTGGGCATTAAGAAAGACCACCAGTCTCTGTTTTTACTTTTTAGATTTTGGACACAAAGAAGTCTTGGTTATTCTGTTGTGAGACCATTTGGAGTAGAAGCCAGATGTTTCAGCTAACAGCCCATTTAGGTGATCTCCCAGATGAATGCAAACATGTGAATGAGCCCAGCCAGTAACACGTGCAGTAGCATAACTGCCCAGATGAGACCAACCAACACAAAGAAATATGGCAAATAGTAACTCTGTTTTAAGCCACTAAGTGTTGTGGTGGTTTGATATTCACCAGCATGTAACTGACACAAAATTACCACATAGAACAGGTATGTTGCCAGAAAAAACTTGACTTTGCAGCTTGACAACGAGCACAGGATAGAAGGCAGTGGGTAGGTTTGGAGAAAACTGGAAGCGCAGTGTGGTAAATGTTTCTGGAGGTTCAGGAAAAAGTGACAATTTTTAAATAATACTCCATATTTGTAAGACCCTTCCAAATGCTCCTTGAAAGTTCCTAGCCATCAACTAGCTTTTTAAATCTTCTTCTGTCCTTGTGCCTCTTGCATTTCTGGAATGATTCATTTTAAAATTGATTTATTTTAAAACTGGTTAAAACAAAGAAATTTTAATTTGCTTCAAAACTGATGGTAATTTTTACTTTCCTAAACGTCCTTGGTAATGTTAGTCTAGTCCTTTCATATTTAAAATTGAAGTCTGGCCAACCAACTAACAGTTCTGTGATCGTAATTCTCAGTGCTATGGAACATTTCTCTCACAATATTATCTGTTTAGTAAAGCTACTCAATGCAGGGTCATTTTTCTTAATGAAATTTTCATTTTGACTAACTTCCAAATTTGGATATGACCACATAGTTTTTTTCTGGTCTTATTCCAAGACCCTGGCAAACAATAAAAGAACCCCTCCCGATGGGGTGGTGGGATTGAGTCACTGTAACTATTTTCTTCCCAAGGGTAGTACATTGCTCTTGCCTATAGCTCCCAAGGTAGTAGATTTCAAATTCTAACATGCTGCTTTGGTGAAGGGATTCCAAAGAAAATGCTCCAAACATTTCCAGTAAGTTTATGCATATTTCTTCAAATTAAGTCTTATTGTTGGGTTTGCTCCAGAATCTGTCTGTCTTATACGTGGTATGATGACTTTGTACCATTATCACTTAGCTAAGGTTGGACTACATATCTCATAAGTTCCATTTTTTGCATAGTTCTAGGTTAGCGTGGGCCACAAGGATATTTGCATGAAATTTAAGAGAAGTAGGTGAAGTAGCAACAGTTACATTTTCAAGATTGATGTTGGATGCCAGGCAGTGCTGTGACTCGCACATGTTGTCACGGAGCAGCAGACTTGTCTGGCAGGCTTGGGGAAGCTGCTGCCCCCCCAGCCCTGTGGATCTCCTGCTTCAGCTGCCTTGAGGCTTAAGCCAGAAACACGAGGAGCTCCACAGTAAAGGGTGCCATCTCCTTCTGCTGGTCCCCGCATAGTCAAGGTTGGAGGCAGAGGGACAATGATATGGATTCCATTGTGTTCTCATGGGCTCAACATACTCCTCTTCTTCACATCCAAATTTTCATTTCATCTAATGACTTCTACTGACCTGTAGAGACACTAGGCCCAGCATCAGGCCCAGATGTAACAATCTTCAGTATTTTTTTTTTTTTTTACAGCTTTCACAGTCACCTGAAGTGTAATCACTTCTTACATTGTCTCTTCTTCTGTATCACTCTTAATCATCCTGCTTCCTTGCTCAAACTCTGACTTACACGGGAAAGCATATACTGCAGTAATCGAGTGAAGACTAGGATTTGGATTTTTGAGTTTGTATTTGAAGCTCATCCTGTTCCTGATCCTGAACATGGGCTAGTTCTTTAGCCTCTCTGTACCCCCAATTGTTGCATTGTGAAAGTAGGGATGACAGTATTACAGCCATAGAGCCCGTTGCATCAGTTAATATTTAAGTACTTAAAATGTAACCAGCAAATGTTATTACTGTTACTTTTCATCAAACTATGATGTTTCAGGAAGGGGAAAAATGAACTCATCCTTGCTGCTTTCATTTAATCTGTTGACAGTTTCCTAATGTTGGTATAATATAAATGTGTCAAAATCCTCATTTCCAAGTCCAATGAATATTGTTCCCTGTAATTTTATATTCAGTTATTTATTATCAGCATTTGCAGGGAGGGGGGAGGGGGCCACTTGAGCTAAATTGGCTATCTATTCCCAGATAAGAAAACCTGCTCTTTCTCTGGCATTAAGGCCATTGTGTAGCACACAATAGGCATTAAACACTTTAAAAAAAAAAATAAATTAAGATTATATTATTTAACAGTTTGTAATTATATTAATAATTTATGTCATATTTAAGAAAAATTGTGGAACTAGTAAAAGAAATCCTTGTTTAAAAATAAAGTTTAATAATCATTACTCATTGTCCTAAGTGACCAAAAAAAATCCACTGTCTTTGTTTATATCTGTATATCATTGTCTATGCCTTAGGAATGGCTTGAGTGCACTTCAGATTCTGCACAGATATGAAAGGCACAAGACTTGTTGAATATTGCTTCTGAAATCAAGCAGGAAAATTATATTTTTATTTCCAGCCTGAAGATATCTCTAGAAGCTCAGTTTACTGAATTAAGCATACACTTCCAAAAGCTACCTGGAAAGGTAGTCACAAGCCATTCCAAGTCAACTGGTCAGCTGGACAAGACTCCAGCTCTTTTTTAGTCAGAAAAGTGCATTTAATTTCAGATGTTTATTAATATTGAATGGTAACATACATCTAATATACAATATTGCCTATTTTAACTGTATATAAAGCATGTTTCTTATCAGTTTGTTGAGGAACCTTTATCAATTATTTCCAGGAACAGTTGTCCTCATGTAAAACAGTAATAATGCTCTAGCTGACAGATTAATTACCAATGAGGATCAGTCAATGGCTGGTTAAGGGTCAGCCATAAAGAATCTGCCTGCCAATGCAGGAGACCCAAGAGACATGGGTTCGATCTATGATCGGGAAGATCCTCTGAAGGAGGAAATGGCTAGCCACTCTAATATTCCTGCCTTGAAAATTCCCTGGACGAAGGAACTTGGCAAGCCACAGTTCATGAGGTCACAAAGAGTCGGACAGGACTGAGAAAGCATACACATACACATGGGTCAGTGACTTAACACACCACTCTGTGGAAGAGGAAAGTAACGTTTAGTGGTTAAATGATTAGATTCCTCAGTTAGTCTAACACAGCAGTCCCCAACCTTTTGGCACCAGGGACCAGTTTCATGGCAGACAATGTTTCCATGGACCAGGGTGGTGGGCTGGGGGTGGTTTCATGATCATTCAAGCACATTATAATCATTATGCCGCCAGGAGGCAGAGCTCAGGTGGTGATGCAAGCCTTGGGGAGTGGCTGTAAATACAGATGAAGGTTCTGTCACTGGCCTGCACTCACCTCCTATTGTGCACCACGGTTCCTAACAGGCCATGGACTGGAAGCAGTCGGGGGCCCAGGAGTTGGGGACCCCTGCTCTAATGATTACACCCTAGCATCATTCTTTCCCTTCTCCAGTGGAAAACACAAAGGATTTCTATGTGTGTGTATTAGTCGCTCAGTTGTGTCCAGCTCTTTGCGACTCTGTGGACTGTAGCTCACCGGGCTCCTCTGTCCATGGGATTTCCCAAGCTAGAACACTAGGGTGAGTAGCCGTTCCCTTCTCCAGTGGATCTTCCAGACCCAGGGATCCAACCCAGGTCTCCTGCTTTGCAGATTCGTTATCATCTGAGCCACTTTTACTTTGAGCCAAATTAATCTGTCCTATTTGGGCTGTGATTTAGGTATGATTAATTATATGGTAACTCTGATCACAAGTGAAATCCTAGTGATGTAAACCAAGTTTCCATTGATCATAATGTTTTATTCTGATCTGGGTGTATTTCCTGATTTAAGTCAAAGAGATTGGAGTTGACTGACGTGGTTATGCTATATGGTTGGTAACTGTTGCCACATACTTGCTATTTTTAGTTTTACATATTTATTTATTTATTTATTTACTGAGGAAGGAAACCTGAGGATGAAGTTCTCTTACCTGGCAAAACAGAATGGAAGAATCACCTCTGCACAAAGCTGCCACTCTGATGACACCACTGGCCTCCAAATCACTTAGTCGGGAGCCAGCCTTCCTTTGTATTCATAGGAGGTTCAAAGTTTCCTTTCTTAATTTTCATTTGAAATGTGTTGTGCCTTTTTTTGTCTTGTTTTACAATTTTGTCAGAATAATGGCCCCATAAAGATATCTGGTCCCAATTTCTGGTACCTATAAATACATCATAAGGAAAAAGAGCTTTGAAAATATGATTAAATCAAGGATCTTGAGATGGAAAGGTTATTTTAGATTATCCAGGCAGGTCCTAAATGCATTCGCAATGTCCTATGACAGACAGAAGGAATTTGATAAAAGAGAAAGTAAGATGAAAAACAGAGACAAAGAAATGAAAACGATATACCCAGAAGCCAGATTGCATGCAGCCAACAGAACCTGCAAGATGCAGGGATTGGATTGTCCCCTAGGGCCTTTGGAAAGAACATGGCCCTGCAGACACTTTGATTGTGGCTAGTGATACTGTCTTCAGATGTCTGTCCTTCAGAAATCTGAGACACTAGATTTCTGTTTGTTTCAAAATTTCTGCTAATTTGTTTGGCTGGCACAAGAATACAATACAAATAAATTATTTCTAATCAATATAGAGTCAAGAATCAAACACAGGTCTATCTAACACCAAGGACTGTGCTCCAAAATTCATCAGTCAAAGGATATAGAATACAGACAACAGGGGCAAATAGTGTTTAAAAGTTTCCTTTTTCCTTCCTTTCTTTTTCTCTTCCTTTCTTCCTTCTTCTTTCTCTCTCTTTCTCTCTGTCTCTATCATTGTCATATTCATCTCTGTTTATCTACCATGATCTGTCTGTACATTTGTATACATATAATACACAAAGTGAAGTTGCTGAGTCGTATCCGATTCTTGGCAACCCCATGGACTGTAGCCTTCCAGACTCCTCTGTCCATGGCATTCTCCAGACAAGAATACTGGAGTGGGTAGCCATTTCCTTCTCCAGGGGCTCTTCCTAACCCAGGGATCAAACCCAGTTCTCCCACATTGCAGAAAAACTTGTTACTATCTGAGCCATCAGGGAAACCCATAATACATATAAATATATATAAATACATATGTATTTATATATATATATAAAATGACTAGATGGAACTTATATTTTGTATGTATTATAATGTTTATATAATATATAATTTTAAGAAATGTCTTTGTTTCTGATAAAGAGTTTATAGTTATTCTTTTTTTTTTTTTAATAGAGAAGAAATATTTAAGGGAAAGAAGTTTTCTGCCTTGGCCTCATGCTAATTTAGTTTTGTCTGTAAACTACTTTGATGTCCTGCTGTTGTTCCTTTAGGTTTTAAATCTTCTGTTTTATTCCATCCCGTCTTTGTTTCTCAGTGTTCAAATTATAGCTTTGACTTGCATCAAAATTTGCAGCTCTCCAAATCCCTAAGAGATCAAAAGAGTTCTGTTTGTTTACACCTCAATGTTGTCTCTCCTATACGTCATTCTTGACACTTCTGAATGTACTTGAAACACACTTCAAATTCTGCAGCACAAATATGAATTTGAATACATTTACATGGAAAAGAGAAGCAAAATTCAACGCTGCTTAATTTCATTAAAATACATGCATACAAACTAATTTGGGGTGAATTTTCATTAGTGCTTTTTTAGCATCCACTAGTTATATTTTTATAACAAAGTTTGAATGGACAGCTAACATACTGACTTTAAACAGTAAATTTTTGGTAAAGTCTTTTTCCTATATATCACATAAAAATACAGTGAAAACATAGTAAGACCCTTCTTATTTGTTTGGGGGAAAATAAAATACCAAATTGTTTCACAAAATGAAATCCCTATGGTTACAATAAGCTGCGTGTTCTATGTTTCTATTATTATTTTTTAAATAATTTTAAATGTGGTGTGTTTTTTCATTATTAATGACAAGTTTAAATTTTGGAAATGATTTTTAAGACGTGGCATGTAATCATTTCTGCCACAGTGGACTTTTTCAGATTCCTGTTTCTTGAAAATGACAAACATTTCCTCTTCAGAACCCGTGCATTTGCTGTTCTCTTTATCCAAACCATCTCCCGCAAGCTTTCCCCTCAGTCACTCCTTCATTTATAAAAATGACATTTTTACCACAAAGGCTCTCTCTGAACAGACTTAATATTCTTTATTAAGCTCTGCCTCCCTATCTCTGTTTTATATATTTTTCCACTTAGCACCAAACATATAATATATTTTTATGTTTTTACAGCGTATCTTCTTACCCTTCTCCACCCATCTTCCCTACTGTCCTGAACCATACACACTACCCTTTGGGCAAAGTGAACTTAAAGTCTAACTGAGACTAATGAGGGGCTCAATTATTTTTGTTCAGTCAAAAAATTAATGGCTACTTTAAAAAAAACTGTGCTTATATTTAAAGATTTTAACATTGAATATGTGTTTAAGGATCAAGATAACAAATGTATTCATATCCATCATATTATTAGATTTTTCTTATCAATACTATAGATGGTGTTAGGCTGGTGGTGTCCTGCAAGTGGCATTTATCTCCAACTTCCTCAGTGTAAGGCACCAACGCTAAATTTACGTTTGTCCTTCTGTGTCTGTGTTTATGAGTTTAATACATATTTCTACACCCATGCAATGAGTAGAACCCTCTTGCATGTTTTCGATGTTATAGAAAAACACATGGTGCCTATGTCTTTGTTTTCTTCCCTGTAATTGTGTTCTCCCTTAAAGATTTTTAGCCTTTATCCAATTATTTTTGAAAGTGGTTGTACTTGTTCATAGTACTATCAGTTTCTTTTGTTCCTCATCTTATAGTTGGATTTTAATACCGCCTATATAAGAGTTGTTAAATGGCAATTTTTGCTTCTTAAATTTACATTTGTCTGATTACTAAGTGAGGTGAATCTTTTTGTTATTATTTAACTTATATTACATTGTTTGCAAGATATAATTCTAAATCCGCTATATGCTAATCTGTTTTTTTTTTTTTAATTGAAGTATAGTTGAGCTATGAGGGCTTTCTTCATAGCTCAGTTGGTAAAGAATCTGCCTGCAGTACAGGAGATTCGGGTTCGATTCCTGGGTTGGGAAGATCCCCTGGAGAAGGAAATGGCCACCCACTCCAATATTCTTGCCTGGAGAATCCCATGGACAGAGGAGCCTGGCGGGCTATAGTCCATGGGGTCGGGAGAGTGAGACACGACTTAGCAACTAAACCACCACCATAGTTGATTTACAGTTTTTTGTTAGCTTCAGATGTATAGCAAAGTGTATCAGTTATGCACACATACACACACACACAGAAACATATATTTTTATTCTCTTTCTCTGTTGTAAGTTATTAAAAGAGAGTGAATACAGCTCCCTGTGTTATGTAGTAGGTCTTTTGTTGTTTACGCCTTTTGTATATAGTGGTGTATATCTGTTAGGCCCAAACTCTTAATTTATCTCTCTCCCCTGTTCCGCTTTGATAGCAATGTCTATTTTCTATTTAGATGTCTATGGGTCAATTTCTGTACTTTATTCTTCTATTTTTAAAATAAGTTTATTTGTATCATTTTTAGATTCCACATTTAAGTGATACCATATGATATTTGACTCTGACTTACTTCATTTAGTATGATAATCTCTAGGTCCATCCATGTTGCTGAAAATTGTGTTATTTCATTTGTTTTTTTATGACTGAGTAAATTTCCAATTTGTGCATGCATCCTCATCTGTGTGTTTGTATCATGTTCCTATCCATTCCTCTTTCAGTGGACATGTAAGTTCCTTCCATGTCTTGGCTGTTGTAAATAGTACCACTGTGAACATTGGGGTAAATGTATCTTTTTGAATTATAATTTTCTCCAAATATTTGCCCAGGAGTGAGATCATATGGTGACAGTATTTTTAGTTTTTTAAGAAACCTCCGTACCATGCTGCCTAGTGGTTGTAACAATTTGCATTCCCACCAGCAGGGTAAGAGAGTTCTTTTTCTCCACACCCTCCCCAGCATGCTATTTATAGACTTTCTGATGATAGTCATTCTGACCAGAGTGAGGTGAAAACTCATTGTAGATTTGATTTTGATCTGTATGTATTCTTTGAATATATGTATATTTAGGTCTACTGCCCATTTTTTGATTGGGTTGTTTGCTTTTTTGATATTGAATTTTATGAACTATTGTACATTTTGAATATGAATCCATTGTCAGTTGTATCATTTACAAATATTTTCTCCCATTCCATAGGTTGTCTTTTTGTTGTGTTATGGTTTCGTTTGCTGTATAAAAGCTTTTAAGTCTGATTAAGTTCAATTCGTTTATTTTTGCTTCTAGTACTCAGGAAATAGAGCCAAAAAAATACTGTTGTAATTTATGTCAGACAGTTCTGTGTTTTTTTCTGGGAGTTTTACAGTATCTGGTCTTACATTTAGGTCTTTAGTCCATTTTGAGTTTATTTTTGTTTATGTTGTTACCTGATTTCGTTCATTTAATTCTTTTTCACTTAATTGCCCAGTTTTCCCAGCACCACATGCTGAAAAAAATGTCTTTTCTCCACTGTATACTCTTGCTTCCTTTGTTATAGATTAATTGACCATAAGTGCATGGGTTTATTTCTTAGCTTCCTAGTGTCTAGTTTTGTGCCAGTACCATATTGTTTTAATTAGTATAGCTTTGTTAGTATAGTCTGAAGTCAGGGAGACTCATTCCTCCAGCTTCATTCTCCTTTATCAAGACTGCTCTGGCTCTTCAGCGCCTTTTGTATTTCCATACATGTTAAGAAAAAAAAAATGTTCTAGTTCTGTGATAAATGCCACTAGTAATTTGACAGGAATTGCACTGAATATTCAGATTGCCTGGTAATGTGCTCATTTTAACAATATTCATTCTTCCAATTGAAGAACATGGTATATCTTTCCATCTGTTTTGTGTCATTTTCAATTTCTTTAATCAGCACTGATTAGTTTTCAGAGTACAGCTCCTTTGCCTTCTTAGGCAGACTTATTCCTAGATATTTTATTATTTTTGATATGATAGTAAATGGGATTATTTCCTTAATTTCTCTTTCCAATATTTTGCTGTTAGGATATGAAAATGCAACTGATTTCTGTATATTAATTTTGTATCCTGAATTCATTGATGAGCTCCAGTAGTTTCCTGGTGGTGACTTAGGATTTTCTGAGTATAGTGTCGTGTCATGTGCAAATAGTGACAATTTTATGTCTTCCTTTCCAATTTGGATTTGTTTTCTTTCTTTCTCTTCTTTGATTGCTGGGGCTATGATTTCCAAAATTATGTTGAATAAAAGTGGCAAGAGTAGTATCTTTGTCTTGTTTCTATCTTAGAGGGAATGCTTGCTTTGATCATTTTAAGAGGACTTAGTATTCTGGATATTCCTTTATTGGTGGTAGACATTAAAAGCAGTTGCTCTGAACTGTGTCTTGTTCTTTAATTTTCTTTATAGTACCTTTTGTCATGCTGAATAATTATTACTGTTAATATATTAAATTTGAAAGTCTGGGGGGATTGTGATATGCCTAAGAAATCCTTGCTTAAGTCATAGTCAGAAGATAATCCCATATTATTTTTTGTAATTTTAGTGTTTTTTCAATATAACTGCAATGTTTAGTAAGGTTTGGTGTGAAGTAGGAAACTAGCTTAATTTTTTTTTTTTTAATATGGACAAATAGTTCTTTCAGCAAAACTTAGTGATTTAAGGAATAGTCCCAAATAACCTACTGATTTGTAATGCTGCTTTAAAAAATGAATCACATGTCACTGGTTGAAGTATGTATCCCTGTGTTGGTATTACTAGATTTAAATGTTATAACTTTATTGCATTCTTCAATGGATCAAATTCTATCATTTTCTCCTCCATCTCAAAAGTTATCCTGGGTATATTTTTTTTTTTTCATTATTCATTCAAGTAGTTTGTAAAGGTTTTGTAAGAGTCCATTTAGTTTGTTTTTGTTATTGCTGTTCAGTCACTAAGTCATGTCCGACTATTTGTGACTCCATGGACTGCAGTACACCAGGCTTCCTTTTCCTTTAATGTATCCCAGAATTTGCTCAAATTCATGTCAATTGAGTCAGTGATGCCATTCAACCATGTCATCCTCTGTTGCCCCCTCCTCCTCTTTCCCTCAATCTTTCCCAGCATCAAGGTCTTTTCCAGTGAGTCAGCTCTTCAAATCAGATGACCAAAGTATTAGAGCTGCAGCATCAGTTCTTCCAATGAAAATTCAGGATTGATTACCTACAGGATTGACTGGTTTGATCTCCTTGCTGTCCAACGGGTTCTCAAGAGCCTTCTCCAGCACCATAGAAAGCATCAGTTCTTCCGTACTCAATTATTTTTGGTCTACTCTCACATCCATACATGACTACTGGAAAAACCATAGCTTTGACTATTCCATCCTTTGTCAGCAAAATGATGTCTCTGCTTTTTAACATGCTCTCTAGGTTTCTTTACATATAAATAAAGTCTTTAAAATACTAACAAGTATATCCTATAATAACAGTATATTTTTGTGCATTGAAAAATATTTAGATAATGTAATATCATTTTCCTCATAGGCTTTTCAACTTTAAAATTTTAAGTTTATATAAAATGCCAAAGTCAAAAGTAAAGAAACTGGGCTCATCCAGAATATGTCTGTCCAAATCCTAACTTTATGTTTAACCTTGGAAAAAAGAATCACTGAACAATTGATTGCTTCTTTATAAAATAGAAATAATAATGTCTACTCACAAGTTTATTATAATAATTAAGTGAGTTAATAATTATTAAATGCTTAGAATATCATTACCACATAACAAGCACTCAACAATTATTAACTATCATAGGTCGATGTTGACATTCAGATGATAGGAACTGATACATCTGTACTAGCTTTAAAAAAAATTTGGTTAGCTATTTGTCAAATGGTTGAAAATGATCTTCTCTGGTGAACTTGTAAATACCACCACTTCAACCTCCAAACAGAAAGTGAAGTGAAGTGAAGTGAAAGTCACTCAGTCATGTCCAACTCTTTGCTACCCCATGGACTATAGCCTGCCGGGCTCCTCTGTCCATGGAATTCTCCAGGCCAGAATACTGTAGTGGTTAGCTGTTCCCTTCTCCAGGGATTTTCCCAACCCAGGGATCAAACCCAGGTCTACCACATTGCAAGAGGATTCTTTACCATCTGAGCCCCCAGGGAATGGCTACCCATTCCAGTATTCTGGCCTGGAGAATTCCATGGACAGAGGAGCCTGGCAGGCTATAGTCCATGGGGTCGCAAAGAGTCAGATATGACTGAGCGGCTTTCACTTCACTTCGCTTTTCAACCTCTAAGTGCCTGTTTTTCTACAAAATATGTCCATGTGCAACAACCAAAGTGGCTTAGAACTGTACACCTGTGATAGGGCTGATGTCATTATGATGAATCAATGTTGAATTAGAATGTGAAGGTTGTTATGATTTGTCCTTCTATTGTGAATAATCTTTGAGTGTTAAGGATGTATCATAGCATCATAGATTATTTCATGATGATTTTTAAGCAACTAACAGATGAAATTTTATTTTATTAATTACTAAACTTTATACATTCATTCAGATTTTTGTGGGGCTTCCTTGGTACCTCAGTGGGTAAAAAATCTGCCTACAATGCAGGAGAACTGGTGTGATCCCTGGGTCAAAAAGATCCCCTAGAGAATGAAATGGCTACCCACTCCAGTATTCTTGCCTGGAGAATCCCAGGAACAGAGGAACCTGGCAGACTACAGTCCATGGGATCACAAAGAGTTAGATTTTTGTGACAAAATTTTATATTTTCAAATAAGGACCTTTTTACTTTCTTTATTGACTCACATATCATTTATTCCACTGTGCATTCATTTTCATCTGAATGGATTAGCTATAATCTCTAGTATGGCATTTAATCAGAACAATTCCAGGGAGCACTTTTGTTTTTCCTCCTGACTTCATTGAGGCTGTTAATTAATATGTTTTCAGTAGGCTTTGACAAATTCACTTATATTTCTAAGTGGTATTTGTTTTAATGATTGAAAATTCAGTTTAGTTAAATATTTTCATTGGCATGTATTGAATCAGTTATGTAATTTCCTTCTGTTTTAATGTGTTATAGCAAGCCATCCTTGCATTACTTGACTGCTGAATTCAACTTTTATATGATTGTTTTTTACATTTTACACCTATGTTCATAAATGAATATTAATGGCTTTTGGATTTTTGAATAAAGACTTCATTTGCCTTCTGAGAAAAGTCAATCAGGTTTTTCTTTTTTTCTGCATCAAAAATTATGTGCTTAATGTTGTGCTTCAGACAACAACCAGACATTTAAATATTTATGATGATAAAAGCCAGGTTTGTTTAATTTCATCTGAGTTTGCCTACACATCTGCAGTCAGCTGAAGAATTTGTTCTTGTTTGGCTAGGATGATATGGCTTCAACTTGGGGAAACTTGGCTCTACTAACGTTTCAGGTATTTCATCACTAGGCTAACCTGAGTATATTTTCATAGAAAAGGCAGAGGAGCAAGTGAAGAAATTAAAGTATGCAAGTGCTTTTTTGAAGATGCTACCTGAATTAAAGTTGTTTTGTCCCACTGACCAAAGCAAGTCACATGTCTAAGCCCATGGTCAATATGTGAAGGAATTATCAAAGAGGATAGATAAATAAAATTATGAGTTTGGTTAAAAATCCACCTTTAAATTAAAAGTACAGGACATGAAATACCTGAAGATAGGATCATGATTAGGATATAATAACTCTGATGCAAGTAATGAAGAATAATTACTTACTTGAGCATATGATCAAAATAATTATAAAGATACTAACATTAATGTACATAACAAACTAGTTTAATTCTGTGTTTAAAAATGTTTACGTTACAGTGGACATTATGTGAATTAGTATGTTTATTACAGTAAGATGCTTTTCCTTTAAAGAGAACTAGCAAAGCATTTCTTCAAGAATGGGATTTTGGTGTTATATTAGTGCCATAGGAGAGAGGGGCATGGTGGAAAATTACTCCAATTGAGTGGTCTCAGGAAGAAAACAGGAATTGAAAGTGACTTTGAGAGATGGTGCCATATCTTGAAAGTCATCTATCTACTACACGTTAATCTCATATTCTTTAAAGTAAAAATCACAATTTGATTCAGAGTGAGCATTTCTGAAAAAAACAAAAAGTGCATGTTGTAGCTCTCCTGTCTTTGTGGGTAGCTGTGCATGACATACTTTTACCAGTTAAGTGGAAATAGATGTCCACAGCTCTGGAATTTCAAGTAAGCTATTGATTTTCAGTTTAAAAGGTACCCACAATTCCATTTACAAAAGCACCAAAAACACTTCATATTAAACTTAACAAAAATAGGAAACCTATTCAATGGAGAATTAAAAGTCTTTGCAACTAATGGAGCTGAAAAAAACTAGATAACTTTAGAAAAAAATGCACTGAAGTCTCTATGTTATACCAGCCACAGAAATTAATTCAAGATATGCATCAACATAAAGCTGAAAATATAAGATTTCTAAAAGAAAATATAAATATCTTTGCATCCTGAATGTAGGCAAAGACTTTATGAAGAAATACTAAAGTATTGAACATAAATAATTAAATATGATACACTGAAATCTAGCAGAATTCCCACATATTAATATGTGTATAATATAATAGGTTAGATGAATACAGATATTAGAGATATGTATCTAAAATATATAATTAACCTTTACAATCAATACTTTGGCCACTTGATGTGAAAAGCCAACGCATTGGAAAAGACTGATGTTGGGAAACATTGTGAGCAAGAGGAGGAGGGGGCAGCAGGGGATGAGATGACTGGATGGCATCACTGACTCAGTGGACATGAGTTTGAGCAAACTCAGGGAGACAGTAAGGGACAGGGAAGCCTGGTGTGCTGCACTTTTTGCGGGTGTAAAGAGTTGGATACAACTTAGCAACTGAATAGCAGCAACAATCAATAATAATAAATATGAGAATGGGAAAAAACCTTGGATATACACTTCTCAATAAAGATACACAAATAGCCAACAAACACACAAAAACTTGCTCAGCCCCTCTAGTCAACAAGGAAATATGAATTAAAATCATAATGATATGCAATTAACCCATCAAAGAATGACTAAAATTGACAAAGGTTGAAACATTAAATATTATAGAGAATGAGGGATAACCAACATCCTCATATATTCTTAGTGGGACTTAAGAAAAAGTAATAAATTAGTAAACAGGCCACTAAGATAAAGGGCAACATAGTGGCCATTATGAAAGAAATTCAGAGCACTAGAAATCTATTCCTTCGTGATGTGCACTACAGAACATAAGTCATAAATTCAGTTAATGACTTGCTCAGTAATCATCGATTTCCCTGATGGATGAGTAGGTAAAGAATCTACCTGCAATTCAGGAGATGCAGGTGCAATCCCTGGGTAGGGAAGATCTCCTGAAGAAGGAAATGGCAACCCACTTCAGTATTCTTGCCTTAAAAATCCCATGGACAGAGAAGCCTGGCAGACTACAGTTAAAAGGTTCACAAAAAATCGGACACAACTGAGCAACTGAGCATGCAGTAATCAAAATAAAATCTAAGTTCCATCCATGGCCCACAACACCTGAAGCATATGAATCCCAATTTGACTACTTTCATCTCCTATTACATTTTCCTTAATTTATTGTATTTTAACCACAGTAAATCTTTCCTTATATACATTATTTTTTTTCCTGATTCAAAATATCATACATTCTATGTCTACATAAAGCCCTTTTCCCAGATCTCCATATAGCTCCATTTCTGACTTTATTTATCTCCTTTAATCTCACCTGTACAGAAACAACGTTACTGATATTCTTGTTTTATCATAGACAGGTCAATAGATAGGCTAACTATTCTATATATACATAATCACCACTCTTATCTATTATGAAATCTGTTTTATATTACCTGTCACACCTTACTAGAATATGAGTTGCATGACAGATTGTAACTCCTTTGTTCACTGCTCTATTTCCAATGGGTAGTGTGGTACCTGGCACATAATAGTCACTCATCCAGTGATTTTTGAAGAAATGAATGCATGGTAGTTTACAGTTTGACATCTGGGGAAGCTGCTCTTCTAAAACATATGGTTAAGGCTTTGTAGCTAGCAATACCTGTATTTTGCAATTCATTTTGCACATTTGACCTAAATGCAAGATTTCCCTTTCTATACAATCCACAATATGGCCAAAGTAAATTATGAGGTAGCATCTGTATCATTGGTACTGATGCTAAAAAAAATCATGAATATTCAAATATTTTGCCAATGTCCTTAATTATGCTGAGCATGTTTTTTCAAGACGCACACAGTTTTCCATCACATATTAGGAGTTCTGTGGCTGCCTACGTAGTATTAAACATGTGGAGAAATTGATTACTGCAGGGTATGCATAGTTGTAGCTCTTAGAGCTTTCTTTGAGATCTTATTTGTTCAGAATTGTCAAAAAACAAATGGCTACTGATTAAATTTAAGCCAATATTCCAGACACATACTACTTCTTAATTAGAAAAAGAAAAATAGTGCATAAGTAAGAAACTGTGTTCTATTTACATGATGAATTTTGTAACATTTCCACTTATAGAACAGTTTAGAATATTATGAACCTGGTATTGATATATCTATATCAATCTATATCAAATATAGAAATAAAACAAGATATCAGATATATCTTACTTGTAAGGAATAGAAGGTGACTTCTGCTGATTCATGTGGAAAGTAATTGAAGAAATATCCAGTAGCCACACAAATTGGGGTAGAAATGGAAAAGCAGTTCCTAGAATGGGATCTTGTATGTTGACATAGAACTAAATGGGAGGTCCCTGGTGAAACTGGGGACATTGACCTTTGAGTTCTCATGAATTTTCTCTGTCAGTGGAAGAAGTTCCTTCATCCCCAGCAGAAGTAGTTCCCCCATCTACAGAAGTGGGTTCCCTACCCCCAGTGGTATTGACCTCTCTACACACGGTCATATGTTTCTTTCCATTTCTGTCTAACGGGGAAGGGAACAGATTCTATTGGCCTCTTCTGGGACAATTGCCATACAAGACGCTGCTGATTCTTCTCAGAACTCATGGCCAGCATCCCACTTTGCATCAAGATCAAGAGTTGGACCCAAGTCACTACAGTTCTCTAAAGCTGAGGTACACTGTAAGACTTATGAGTAGACATGTTACACTTCACAAGAACTAGTTGGCTTCTAACTTACACAGACAAAAATCAAAGACCATATGTGTGAATGGATAATTAGGGTACAGGACACTAATGTTAGACCCAGAGGGATTGGGTAGAGAGGGAGGTGGGAGGGGGGATCAGGATGGGGAATACATGTAAATCCGTGGCTGATTCATGTCAATGTATGACAAAACCCACTACAATATTGTAAAGTAATTAGCCTCCAACTAATAAAAATAAATGGAAAAAAAATTAAAAAAAAGAAATGTAGAGATGGATATAATGAATAACACAGGCTCACTACACAGAGATTCTGTGTTCAGTGTTTCAACTCAAGAAGTCAGGAAAGGCTCTAGCAGTTTGTTTAGCTGTGTGGCTGAAACAAGGAGTCCCACAGCGTGCGAGCTGGAAATGCCCAACCCATCTTGGTTTAATGTAGAGGAAGGGATTCAAAGACTTAGAAAGATTGGAAATGCTAGTGTCCCTAGCAGCTGTGGCATCTGGGCCACCCTACAACCAAAAATGAGGCACAGTGCCTCCTGGGCCTCTTGGGTCTTTGGAGGCAATGTAGTCCATTTGGGTATGTTACTCCAGCCCTTTCACCAAGTGAAGGGAAAAGCTGCTGGTTTTGAGTGGGGCCCAGAACAAGAGAGGACTCTGCAGCAGGTCCAAGCTGCCGTGCAAGCTGCTCACCACATCAGGAATATGGTCCGACAGACCCAGTAGTGTCAGCAGAACACAGAAATACTGTGTGGATTCTGTTTCCAGCCCCTCAGCTGGAGAGTAATGCAAACCTTAGGATTTTACTGCAAATTCCTGCCATCCTCTGCAGATATGTATCCTCCTTTTGAGAAACTGCTCTTGGCCTGAAATTGAGCCTTAGAGACTGCATGCTGATTGATGAGCCCCTAGGTTTCCATGTGACCTGATCCTCTCATCAGGAGCTGGGCATTGTCTGAACTGCCAGGTCATAAAATTGCATGTGCACAACAAACATTCCATCATCAAGTTGAAGTGGTATATATGTAACAGAGCTGAAAAAGACCTGAAGATATGAGTAAGTTACATAAAGAGTGGCCCAAATGCCCATGATCTCTACTACTGCACCATCTTCTCCCTCCCAGATTGCAGTTATGGTCTCATGGGCAGGAACTGAGATCAGTTAACAGAACAGAAGAGACACAAGCCTGGTTTGCAGATGGTTCTGTGGAAATGAAGTTGACATCTGTAGCATCACAACCCTCTTTTGTAACATTCATGTAGGACATGGTGAAGGGAAATTTCAAAGCAGGGCACTTGATTAGCCACATTGTTCTGCAGGAGAAATGGCCAGAAAGGTGATTGTCCACTGATTCATGGGCTGCGGCCAATGGAATGGCTGAAATGTCAGGGATTTTAAAGGAATATGATTGAAAAATTGGTGACAGAAATATTTAGGGAAAATGTATATAGTTTGGCATCTCTGAATGGCAAAAAATGTGAAGATATTTGTGTTCCATATGAATGCCTATCAGTGGGTGATCTAAGCAGAGGAAGATTTTGATGATCAAATACATAGTTGATCAGTTCTGTGATAGCAGTTACTTCCCACAGCCACCCTTGTCATTATCCAGAGCTCCTGAACAGGTGGTCCTGATGGCAGGGAGGTAGGTTACTCATGAGCTCAACAGCATGGACTTCAGCTCACAAAGGTCAACCAGCCTGAGAGCAACAAAAACAGTGCTAAGCCCTCATATAGAACCAATCTGGCATGACTAACTAGCTGCCTGGCACAGACAGACTCACCACGCCCATCATGAAAGGTGCAACATTTTGTTCTTACTGGAATAACACTTATGTTGGATACGGATTTACCTCTCCTGTATGCATTGCTTCTGATAAAACTATCATCTTTGAACTTACAGAATGCTCTATCCTGGTATTCCATATGTCAGAATTGATTTTTGATGAAAGAACTCACTTCACAGGAAAATAAGTGCAGCAATGGATCCATGTCATGTACTTAACTGATTTTACCACGGTTCCCATCATTCTGAAGTAACTGACTTGATGTAGTGGTGAATGACCTTTTGGAAACTTAGCAGCAGTGCCAGATAATTGGCAAAAACGTGTAGGGCTGGGGCAAAGGTTTCTAGAAGACTGTATATGCTCTGAATCAGTGTCCAACCAGTTCTATTTCTCCCACAGGTAAGATTCAAAAGACCAGGAAGTAACAGGTAGAAATGGGATAAGAATCACTCACTATTTATCCATTCTCTAAGTCTGTGAGTTTGTGTGTTTTGTAAAGTTCATTTGTATCCTTATGGTTACCAGTGGGGAAGAGAGGGAAGAGGGATAGATTGATATCAGTTCTTAATTTTAGGGAACAGAGGTGACTTGTGCCAATCAAGCACAAAATGATTAAAAGGATTGAGCAGTTGCAGAAATTTTGGGAGAAATAAAGAAGGAGGTTTAAGACTAAGCTTCAATTACAATGATATAATCATGGTATAGACTTGATCTGATAAGAATAATATTGCTGCTGAGAAAAGTCTTCTAACAACCCCTCTCACCTTCCAGTTCTACCTGTTAACGTCTACCATGTCTGAAAGCTAGAGACATCCACCCAATCTCTGTCTACAAAATGGATTCCAACCTAAGCTTCCTTCTTTATTTTCTTTTATTTAAAGTCATCAAAGGAAACCTATGAAGTTTTCTCCCTTCCCTTTTACCTGTTGGTGGATTTAGATCCCCAGCAGGTGACTTGAATGCCCTAAAGACTGAGGAACTGTGTTTTGTGTATTCTGCTTTGGAGAGAAAGGGCCAATAGTATTAGTGCGGGTGTGTAAGTCGCTTCAGTGCTGTCTGACTCTTTGCAACCCTATGGACTGTAGCCTGCCAGGCTCCTCTCTCCATGGGATTCTCCAGGCAAGAATAATAGAGTGGGTTGCCATGCCCTCCTCCAGGGGATCTTCCCGACCCTGGGATCAAACCCACGTCTCTTAAGTCTTCTGCATTGGCAGGCAGGTTATTAACCATTAACACCACCTCAGAAGTCCCCAATAGTATTAGAAATGATTGCAAATAAAAGCAAGAATAATGGAAAGATAGAAAACCCTATCACCAGGTCTGTATCTTTTTTTAACTTGAAGTACTATTAATAACCTCAGATATGCAGATGACACCACCCTTATGGCAGAAAGTGAAGAGGAACTAAAAAGCCTCTTGATGAAAGTGAAAGAGGAGAGTAAAAAAGTTGGCTTAAAGCTTAACACTCAGAAAACTAAGATCATGGCATCTGGTCCCATCACTTCATGGGAAATAGATGGGGAGACAGTGGAAACAGTGTCAGATTTTTTTGGGGGGGCTCCAAAATCACTGCAGATGGTGACTGCAGCCATGAAATTAAAAGACACTTACTCCTTGGAAGGAAAGTTATGACCAATTTAGATAGCATATTAAAAAGCAGAGACATTATTTTGTCAACAAAGGTCTGTCTGGTCAAGGCTATGGTTTTTCCAGTGGTCAAGTATGGATGTGAGAGTTGGACAGTGAAGAAAGCTGAGTGCTGAAAAATTGATGCTTTTGAAGTGTGGTATTGGAGAAGACTCTTGAGAGTCCCTTGCACTGCAAGGAGATCCAACCAGTCCATCCTAAAGGAGATCAGTCCTGGGTGTTCATTGGAAGGACTGATGCTGAAGCTGCAACTCCAAAGTTTGGCCACCTGATGCGAAGAGTTGACTCATTGGAAAAGACCCTGATGCTGGGAGGGATTAGGGGCAGGAGGAGAAGGGGATGACAGAGGATGAGATGGCTGGATGGCATCACCAACTCGATGGGCATGAGTTTGAGTAAACTCCGGGAGTTGGTGATGGACAGGGAGGCCTGGCGTGCTGTAATTCATGGGGTCGCAAAGAGTTGGACACGACTGAGCGACTGAACTGAACTGAACTGAACTATTGATTTACAATGTCATATTAATCTCTGCTGTATAGCAAAGTGACTCAGTTATATACATATACACGTTCTTTTTATATATTCTTTTCTATTATGGTTTATCCTAGGATATTGAATATAATTCCCTGTGCTATACAGTAGGACCTTGTTGTTATCCGTGTTAAGTGTAATAGTTTTCATGTGCTAACTCCAAACACCCACTCCATACCACTCTCCCTCTCCCTTGGCAACCATGAGTATGTTTGCTATGTCCATGATTCTGTTTCTGTTTCATAGATAGGTTCATTCCTGCCATAATTTAGACTCCACATATAAGTGGCATGGCTTCCCTAGTAGCTCAGCAGGTAAAGAATCTGCCTGCTGGGCAGGAGACTCCAGTTCAATTACTGGGTTAGGAAGATCCCTTGGAGAGGAGAAAGGCTATCCACTCCAGTATTCAGGCCAGGAGAATTCTAGGGACTGTAAGGTTAATGGGGTCGCAAAGAGTCAGACATGACTGAGCGACTCATTATAAGTGATATCAAATGGTATTTGTCTTTCTCTTTCTGACTTACTTCACTTAGTATGATAATCTCTAGTTGCATCCACATTGCTACAAATGACATTATTTTGTTTTATGGCTGTATTCTATTGTATACACTACATCTTCTTTATTCATTCATCTGTCAATGAACATTTAGGTCGTTTCCATGTGTTGGCTATTGTGAATAGTGCTACAATGAAAATAGGGGTGTATGTATCTTTTTCAATTATAGTTTTGTCCAGATACATGTCCAGGAGTGGGATTGCTAGATCATATGTTATTTCCATTTTTAGTTTTCCAAGGAATCTCTATACTGTTTTCACCATAGTTACACCAAACTACACTTCCACCAACAGTATAGAAAGATTTCCTTTTCTCCACACCCTCTCCAGTATTTGTTATTTGTAGAATTTATAATGATGACCATTCTGGCCAGTGTGAGGTGGTACCCCACTGCAGTTTTGCTTTTTCATTTCTCTAATAATTAGTGACATTGAGCATCTTTTCATGTGCTTACTGGCCATCTGTATGTCTTATTTGGAGATATATCTCTAAGGTCTTCTGCCATTTTTTGACTGAGTTGGGTTTTGTTGTTATTGTTGAATTGTATGAGCTATTTTTATATTTAGGAGATTAACCTGTTGTCAATCACATCATTTGCAAATATTTTCTCCTATTTCATATGTAATCTTGTTTTTTATGGCTTCCTTTGCTGTACAAAAGCTTATAAGTTTGAGTAGGTCCCATTTGTTTATTTTTTATTTTATTTCTGTTGCCTTTGGAGACTGACCTAAGAAAGCATTGTTACAATTTATGTCAGAGGATGTTTTGCCTGTGCTCTCTTCTCAAAGTTTTATGATGTCATGTCTTATGTTTAAATCTGTAAGCCATTTTGAGTTTATTTTTGTGCCTGGTGTGAAAGTGTGTTCCAATTTCCTTGATTTACATGCCAGTGTCCAACTTTCCCAGCACCACATGGTGAAGAGATTGTCTTTTCCCCGGTTTATATTGTTTCATGGCTGTATCTTTTTTATTTTTTATGGCATTCATAGACAATATTGAAAATATTTGTGTGTCAGAATAAGGTACCCATGCTAGTGCTGAGGACTATTCCCTATGAGAGACACTCTTGGGAGCCTTCAGCCAGCAAGGATCTAGGCCAAGTGCCACAGGATCTAGTGCATTCATCATTAGTGATAAACTGTTCTTCAAAGAAGTAGGTGATTAAAATCAGATATACACAAATGTTGAGCTTATGTTTAAAGGATCTAATCATTCAGCCTTTTCTTGGTTGAAAACTTTCTGTTTTAACATATTGTGACCATAAAATAGATTTAGAATCCAAGCGAGTTTCACAATAAGGATGGTGAATTAATATGCAGAAAGTACATGAGTGGTCAGCAGAGCCACCATGCAGAGAGCTTGGACAACACCAGAGAATCGCCTAAGCTGCGTTGGTCAGAACATTGAGCATCTAAGCCTCAGTCGCTCTAGGGTGCACAATGAGTAGGTCCTTCAGATGCAGGCTGTATGAGATATGGTGCTAAAACGTGTCATCAGCCTCTCTCCGCACAACACAACACAGCACATTTGCCATTAGTGTGATGCAGTTAGTTTACAGCCAGACCCTGCTCGGTGGAGGCTGTCATGCCAGGAGCCCAGGACAAGGCTGGCAGTGCATGTCTGCTGGGATGGTCTTTACTGCAGCAGGGATGATGACGTCTACTTTAACAGAAATAAATCTTCGTGTTTACCAACATTTTCTATCATAACTTCATACTATGCCTTCATTTCAAATTACAAAATAGCATTCTGTGCCTTTTAGCTTTACTTTTAAAACAGAAATAAGTACAAAATCACTTATTTAAAGATATGCTATATTTAAAAAGAGTTGGGCAGAGCAAATCAATTGGAAGAGCAAAGGGGTATTTCATCTCAAGAACTTTGATAGATTCACTCCACACATAGATTGCAAGTTTATTAAATGTGATTTAGTGACCAATGAGAAACTCACTCATAGTTTCACTAAATTTCATTATCATTAAACTTAGGTATTATTATCTTTATCTGTTTGGTGGTTTAGTCGCTAAATCCTGTCCTACTCGTGACACCATGGACTGTAGCCTGCCAGGCTCCTCTGTCCGTAGGATTTTCCAGGCAAGAATACTGGTGTGGGATGCCATCTCCTTCTCCAAGGGATCTTCCGGACCCAGGAATAGAACCCAGGTCTCTTGCACTGCAGGCAGATTCCTGCATTGCAGGTGGATTCTTTACCAACAGAACTAGGAGAGAAACCTGGAATATCTGTTTAATGTCTCTTAATTGCCACCTATAAAATGATGGACACGTGTTTAGAGAAATATTTGCTAGGAAAAAGGAAGCTGGGGATTAAGAAGATATAAAAAATGAGGCTGAGTCTTTTTCAGCCCCTCAATTCAACTTAATAAAGCCCTCTGGGAGTGATTACCTAGGGTTGCCTAGGGAGACAATGGTTCAGTAACTATTCAATGCACCTCTGGAGAAGGAAATGGCAACCCACTCCAATACCCTTGCCTGGAAAATCCCATAAACAGAGGAGCCTGGTATGCTAGAGTCCATGGGGTTGCAGGGAGTCGAACACGACTGAGCGAATTCACTTTCAATGCATTTTGCCACTGTTCAATCTTACCCTTCCCCCCTCAAAAAAGCACTCTTGAAGCTAGTGTTTCTCTGACTAAAAAGTAACTTTATTTCTTGTTGTTCAAGGCACTTTCTGAATGCTCTTGGAGATAAATATTTAAATGACAGGATCTATGACCAAAAGTGACTTCAGATGAAGCATACACTTCTAAAAGCTGAAGCAGTCAAGCAAAACATTTAAATAAAGAGAATAATATTGAAAGCTTTATAAATACAAATAAGTCCCTTTAATAGGTCCATAATTTCCTTTTATTTAAAGTACAAGAATGATGCTGTCAGGTAGGATTTTGAAAAATAAATCTAATCATGAATATATTAGAAATATATCTGGCAAGTAAAATCTTGCAACAAAATGCAGATATTATTTTCAGTAACATTTGCTACATTTGATATAATTATTCATTGAATTTTGCATTTTTAATTAAAACGATCATTTTAAATGATTTATCTTTTAAAAATAGTGTTGTGACACCTCATAATCTATGTGTGCTTACTCATAACAGGATGTAATAAAAATAAAACAATTAATCAAAGGAGAGAAATTTCAGCTATGACCTAATGTCTACTTATAATATTAGGAATCAACTATATTTGCAATAACAAAACATTATCAATCAACTGAAGTGTTTTATTTGTAAACATAGCATTTTTGTCTAAGAAATCACATTTAATATTCACATATAAAAATACTTATAATTCTTGACATATGGTGCAATAGGAAATAATTTTATATTCACATAACTAGCATTCAGGAGTTAGTAAGAATTGAATCTGGTACACTTTTTAGTTCTTTAGTAATCATTTTTCTGTTTATGTTTTATTTTTGTGCTATGGTTATATATGAATAAAAATAATTTATATCCATATATAATAAATGTTTGCATTAACATATAAGCAGATTTTAAATATATTTATAAACATAGATGGGTATATATTTATGTATCATAAATACATCAAAGAGCTATCTGATTTATTTAAAAATTTGTGCTTCATACTCTCTGTACTTTAATAACACAGTTTCACATATGGAAAAAATGATATGTAAATGATGTCATTGCACTTATATTTGCAGTGATGAACCAACTTGAATGTGTTAAAATCTAAATTAATCTTCCCATAATATCCTTCTAAATAATATTTAAATTCTTTGTGTACCTTTAGAATTTTCCTTGTTTTTATTATTAGGAATTGTAAGAAACATAAAATTATAATTTTAAAGATAGATATTTTTATATTATTTTCTTTGTAGTCATGAGTATGCTATGTCTAAAGATTTAAAGATTCTCATAGTTATTTCTCTGGATGTTACATATTGAATCAATTCTAGCTTTCTAATTGGTTCTTTTGGCTTTTCTAGTTTCTACAGTGATTATAGTATCATACTTTATTTTAATGGACATCCTCCTAACTTCAGCTAGACATACTTTATCACAGTAAAGCATAAACCTTTTCCCCTGGATTATTAAAAACTTTAATTGAGAGGTATTGGAAAACCATACTGCTATGACGTAAGTACTGCATGTATAAAATAGTATTTGTATAACTGTATACATGTATAATGGTATTTGTTAACCCAGGAGGTCAGTATCTATTAAGTAACAGTTATAGTCTTTCAACACTCACCTAGAGCCAGACATCCTGGAATGTGAAGTCAAGTGGGCCTTAGGAAGCATCACTACAAACAAAGCTAGTGGAGGTGATGGAATTCCAGTCAAGCTATTTTAAATCCTGAAAGATGATGCTGTGAAAGTGCTGCACTCAATATGCCAGCAAATTTGGAAAACTCAGCAGTGGTCACAAGACTGGAAAAGGTCAGTTTTCATTCCAACCCCTAAGAAAGGCAATCCCAAAGAATGCTCAAACTACCACACAGTTGCACTCATCTCACACGCCAGTGAAGTAATGCTCAAAATTCTCCAAACCAGGCTTCAGCAATACATTAACCAAGAACTTCCAAATGTTCAAGCTGGTTTTAGAAAAGGCAGAGGAAAAGAAAAAAAAAGGAAAAGGCAGAGGAACCAGAGATCAAATTGTCAATACCTGCTGGATCATCGAAAAAGCAAGAGTTCCAGAAAAAAACATCTATTTCTGTTTTACTGACTAAGCAAAAGCCTTCAACTGTGTGGATCACAATAAACTGGAAAATTCTGAAGGAGATGGGAATATCAGACCACCTGACCTGCATCTTAAGAAACCTGTATGCAGGTCAGGAAGCAACAGTTAGAACTGGACATGGAACAACAGACTGGTTCCAAATAGGAAAAGGAGTACGTCAAGGCTGTATGTTGTCGTCCTGCTTATTTAACTTATATGCAGAGTACATCATGAGAAACGCTGGGCTGGAAGAAGCACAAGCTGGAATCAAGATTGCTGGGAGAAATATCAATAACCTCAGATATGCAGATGACACCACCCTTATAGCAGAAAGTGAAGAGGAACTAAAAAGCCTCTTGATGAAAGTGAAAGAGGAGAGTGAAAAAGTTGGCTTAAAGCTTAACATTCAGAACACTAAGATCATGACATCTGGTCCTATCACCTTATGGGAAATAGATGGGAAGGCAGTGGAAACAGTGTCAGACTTTATTTTTCTAGGCTCCAAAATCACTGCAGATGGTGACTGCAGCCATGAAATTAAAAGACACTTACTCCCTGGAAGGAAAGTGATGACCAACCTAGATAGCATATTAAAAAGCAGAGACATTGCTTTGCCAACAAAGGTCCATCTGGTCAATGCTATGGCTTTTCCAGTGGTCATGTATGGATGTGAGAGTTGGACTGTGAAGAAAGCTGAGCACTGAAAAATTGATGCTTTTGAACTGTGGTGTTGGAGAAGACTCTTGAGAGCCCCTTGGACTGCAAGGAGATCCAACCAGTCCATCCTAAAGGAGATCAGTCCTGGGTGTTCATTGGAAGGACTGATGCTGAAGCTGAAATTTCAGTACTTTGGCCACCTCATGCGAAGTGTTGACTCATTGAAAAAGACCCTGATGCTGGGAGGGATTGGGGGCAGGAGGAGAAGGGGATGACAGAGGATGAGATGGCTGGATGGCATCACTGACTGGATGGGCATGAGTTTGATTAAACTCCGGGAGTTGGTGATGGACAGAGAGGCCTGGCGTGCTGCGATTCATGGGGTTGCAAAGAGTCAGACACGACTGAGTGACTGAACTGACTGACAGTCTTCCAAAGACTTCCCTGTAGCTCAGCTGGTAAAGAATCAACCTGCAATTTGGGAGACTCTGGTTCAATTCCTGGGATGGGAAATTCCCTTGGAGAAGGGATAGGCTACCCACTCCAGTGTTCATGGGTTTCCCTTGTGGATCAGATGGTAAAGAATTGACCTGCAATGTGGGAGACCTGGGTTCAGAGATTCCCTGGAGCAGGGCATGGCAGCCAACTCCAGTATTCTTGTCTGGAGAATCCCCACGGACAGAGGAGCCTGGCGGACTACAGTCCATGGGGTCACAAAGAGCTGGACCTGACTGAGCAACTAAGTACAGCACATATTCTTTCAAAAATATTTTCAGAAATATTTGGAAGGCATGCTTTTAAAAATATACTACTGGTCTATCCAAAATCACTGTGAACAATGACTGCAGCCATGAAATTAAAAGACGCTTGCTCCTTGGAAGAAAAGCTATGACAAACCTAAAGACAATATAGATATCTTCACATAAAGCTTTAAAATATTTCATTTAAATACATTGAAATACCTATAGTTATTAAAGTCACTTAATATTTGGATGCAGTAGTAAATGTGATCTTTTCTAAAATAAAAATAATAAAAAAAGAAAAGCTATGATAAACCTAGACAGTGTTTTAGAAAGCAGAGACATTACTTTGCTGACAAAAGCCCATCTAGTCAAAGCTATGGTTTTTCCAGTTGTCATGGACAGATGTGAGAGTTGGATCATAAAGAAGGCTGAGCTCCAAAGAATCATTGCTTTCTAACAGCTGGTGAAGACTCTTGAGAGTCCCTTGGACAGCAAATAGATCAAACCAGTCAGTCCTAAAGTGAATCAAAACTGAATAGTCATTGGAAGGACTAATGCTGAAGCTCCAATACTTTGGTCAGTTGATGTGAAAGAGTTGACTTGTTGGAAAAGACCCTGATGCCAGAAAAGATTGAAGGCAGGAGGAGAAGAAGACAACAGAGGATAAGATGGTTGGATGGCATCACTGACTCAATGGACATGAGTTTGAGGAAACTCTGGGAGTTGGTGATGGACAAGAAAGTCGGGTGTGCTGCAGTCCATGGGGTCAAAAAGAATTGAACACAGCTTAGCAACTTGAAGAACAACAACTGGTCTATCATAGTTCAGTTCAGTTCAGTCACTCAACCGTGCCCAACTCTGAGCTATCGTAGATGTATGTCCAGAAATCTAATGTAGTGAGGGCTTAGTTTCTTTATTTTAAATGTCTAATTTGAGTGTAGTTAGTGGCACATAAAAATGCAGAAAACGTCTGCACTATTTTACAGCAATAATAATCCCCAAGGCCTTACTTTGCTGAGGGTTCCAATAGACAAGGAGAACAAGGCCAATTGTGAGTGACAGGGTTCATGTCTTCTCTTAGTTCAATCCTATGTTTTATCCCAAATTTGAAACTTTGCCATCATCCACCCAATCACTCAAGTCATGAACTTAAGTCTAAAAAGATATCTAAAAATTTCCTTCCCTCTTCTCAGCATCAAGTCTGATGGGTTTCCTTTATTAAACATTTCTTCTGTCATTTTTAACCTTAAATGTTATTTTTTCATATCTCATACCTTGTCTTATATTATTATTTTAGGTTTCTAATTTAATTATTATGAACCATACACAATGGGATTCCTGGTATTTAGCTTTACTTACCCCATCTGACTTTTACACTTTGTTTTATGTACAAAATAAATCTGATTTGTCATCATGTTTCTTAAAATCCTCTTTGGGCATAGCATGAGCCTTTTTCAGGATGTATCAGCCCTATCCACTCTCTTCACCATGATCTCTCACCTCAATGTCACATGTTTGCTTTGATATTATTGAACCACTGAAGTTTGCAATGCACACATTCTCTTCCTTGTCTCAATTTTTTTTTCCTTTTTTCTGGAGACCTTTTAATCTCTTCACTGGGTTTTCTCATCCTTATCCTTCAACACTTAGCTGAGTTGTTTCCAATTGTAAGGAGACTTCTTTGACAAATCTGACCTTAGACTTCCCGTCCTGTAAAAGTTACCTCTTCTAAAATGTCACAATATCCTGTGACATTATATATAACATATTTACATCTCTTTTCTGTTGCTTTACCTGTTCCATGTCATATAATAAACTCACGTGGGAATGTCCATGTAGTGTACATGTATACAGGATCAGCTGAAACAAAGTCAGTTTGTCATGGTTCCACAACTGGGTTGATAAGAACTTCTACCTTATTCATGTTTTCTCTTCATCCTATTCAGAAAAACCCCCTTGAGAAGGAAATGGCAACCCACTCCAGTATTCTTGCCTGGGGAATTCCATGAACAGGGGAGCCTGGTGGGCTACAGTCCATGTTGTTGCAGAGTTGGACACAACTGATCACATAGCCCGGCACTTCGTCCTATTCTTTACCTTCACTGTTGCCACAGCATTCTCATAATACCCTAGGTATTTCTCAAACCATAATGTTGACTTGAGACATGTTTGCTTATTTTTCCAAATAAACTGTCTATATAAAAGCAAATAAATAACATATGTGCAGCTACTGACTCCATTCTTGATAAAAAGTGCTAAAAATTTAACCTTATATTGTGGATTAGGCATAAATTGTTAACTAGGATAAAAGTAGATTATAAAATAAAACATTAAAGCTCTGTCAAAGTGACAGTTAACTAATAGTCCTTAGAGTTAAAATCTATCAGTTACTAGCTATATTAAGAAATTATATGTCATTGAACCAAGTTTCTGGTGTCAGTACAGCATTATTTAATCAAAAAGAAAATTGTCTCACTTAAATGAAGATAAAATTATGAATTACATTCTCTTTTGTCATAACCAAACAAATGTTTTATTCTAACTTGAATCATGAGTGACACATCTTTGAAATATGTTAAATACAGGCAAAAAGACAGAGAACATCAGTGACAAAAAAGAAGTTGACTTTCTGTTCCTCAGAATAATCATATAAAAGACTACCTGGTAGATTATTAAATTATTTTCTTCTTTATTAAATTAGCAAGTAGACTCCTAAACATTTATCCCATCAGTTCAGTTTAGCTGTACATCCACGTACAACTTTTTGCAATCCCATGGACTCCAGTACTCCAGGCTTCCCTGCCCATCACCAACTCCTGGAGCTTGCTCAAGCTCATGTCCATCAAGTTGGTGATGCTCTCCAATCATTTCATCCTGTTGTCCCCTTCTCCACCTGCCTTCAATCTTTCCAAGCAGCAGGGTCTTTTCTAATGAGTCAGTTCTTCACATCAGGTGACCAAAGTATTAGAGCTTCAGTATCAGTCCTTCCAATGAATATTCAGGACTGATTTCCTTTATGATTGACTTGTTTGATCTCCTTACAGTCCAAGGGATTCTCAAGAGTCTTCTCCAACATCACAGTTCAATCGCATCTATTCTTCAGTCATCAGCTTTCTTTATAGTCCAACTCTCACATCCATACATGAATACTAGAAAAACCATAGCTTTGACTATATGGATCTTTGTTGGTAAAGTAATGTCTCTGCTTTTTAATATGTTGTCTAGGTTTGTCATAGCTTTTCTTCCAAGCAGCAAACATCTTTTAATTTCATGGCTGCAGTCACCATCTTCATTGATTTTGGAGCCCCCGAAAAAATAAAGTCTGTCACTGTTTCCATTGTTTCCCCATCTATTTACAATGAAGTGATGGGACTGGATGCCATGATCTTAATTTTTAGAATGATGAGTTTTAAGCCAGCTCTTTCACTCTCCTCTTTTACTTTCATCAAGAAGCTCTTCAGTTCCTCTTCACTTTCTGCCATAAGGGTGGTTTCATCTGCATATCTGAGGTAACTGATATTTCTCCCTGAAACCTTGATTCCAGCCTATTCTTCATCCAGCCTGGCATTTCACATGATGTACTCTGCATATAAGTTAAAAAAGCAGGGTGACAATATACAGCCTTGAAGTACTTCTTTCCCAATTTGGAACCAGTCTGTTGTTCCATGTCCGGTTCTGACTATTGCTTCTTGACCTGCATATAGATTTCTCAGAGGGAGATAAGATAGTCTGGTTTCCCCATCTGTTTCAGAATCATCCAGAGTTTGATGTGATCTGCACAGTCAAAGGCTTTAGCTCAATCAATGAAGCAGAATTAGATGTTTTGCTGAAATTCTCTTGTTTTTTTGAATGACCCAGTGGATGTTGACAATTTGATCTATGGTTCCTCTGCATTTTTTAAATCCAGATTGAACATCTGGAAGTTTATGGTTCATGTACTTTTGAAGCCTGGCTTGGAGAATTTAGAGCATTACTTTGCTAGTGTGTGAGATGTGTGCCACTGTGCGGTAGTTTGAACTTTCTTTGGCATTGCTTTTCTTTGGGATTGGAGTGAAAACTGACCTTTTCCAGTCTTGTGGTCACTGCTATTTCCAAATTTGCTGGCAAATTGAGTGCAGCATTTTCACAGAATCATCTTTTAGGATTTGAAATAGTTCAGCCAGAATTCCATCACTGCAACTATCTTTGTTTGTAGCAATGCTTCCTAAGGTCCACTTGACTTTGCACTCCAGAATGTCTGGCTCTAGGTGAGTGATCACACCATTGTGATTATGTGGGTCATTAAGATCTTTTTTGTATAGTTCTTTTGTGTATTCTTGCCACCTCTTATTACTACCTTCCATGACATTTCAGCCCTTTATTGTGCCCATCTTTGTATGAGATATTCCCTTGATATCTATTTTTCTTGAAGAGATCTCTAGTCTTTCCCATTCTTATGTTTTCCTCTATTTTTTTTCCTTGCATTAGTCACTTAGGAAGTCTTTCATATCTCTCTTTGCTATTATTTGGAACTCTGAATTCAGATGTATATATCTTTCCTTTTCTCATTTCTCTTTGGCTTCTCTTCTTTTCTCAGTTATTTGTAAGACCTCCTCAGACAACCATTTCCCCTTTTTGCCTTTCTTCTTCTTGGGGATGGCTTTGATCACTGCCTCCTGCACAATGTTATGAGCCTCTGTCTATAGTTCTTCAGGCACTCTATCTATCATATCTAGTCCCTTGAATCTATTTGTCACTTCCACTGCATAATTGTAAGGGATTTGATTTAGGTCATACCTGAATGGTCTGGTGGTTTTCCCTAGTTTCTTCAATTTAAGCCTGAATTTTCTATAAGGAGTTCATGATCTGAGCCACAGTCAGCTCCTGGTCATATTTTTGCTGACTGTGTAGAGTTTCTCCACCTTCTGACACAAAGAATATGATCAATCTGATTTCAGTATTGACCATCTTGTGATGTCCATGTGTAGAGTCCTCTGTTGTGTTGTTGGAAGAGGGTGTTTGTCATGATCAGTGTGTTCTCTTGGCAAAACTTTGTTAACCTTTGTCCTGCTTCATTTTGTACTCCAAGGCCAATCTTGCCTGTTACTCCAGGTATCTCTTGACCTCCTGCTTTTGCAATAATTCCAGTCCCCTCTGATGAAAAGGACATCATTTTGATTTTTTGGTGTTGGTTCTTAAAGGTCTTGTAGGTCTTCACAGAACCATTCAGCTTCAGCTTCTTTGGAATTAGTTGTTGGGTCATAGACCTGGATTACTGTGCTATTGAATGGTTTGCCTTGGAAAAAAACAGATCATTCTGTCATTTTTGTGATTGCACCCAAGTACAGCCTTTTGGTCTCTTGTTTACTGAGGGCTACTCCATTTTTTTCTGAGGGATTCCTGCCCACAGTAGTAGATATAATGGTCATCTGAGTTAAATTCTCCCATTCCAGTCAATTTTAGTTCACTGATTTCCTAAAATGTTGATGTTCACTCTTGTCATCTCCTGTTTGACCACTTCCAATTTACCCTGGTTCATGGACCTAACATTCTAGGTTCCTATGTAATATTGTTCTTTATAGCATCAGGTTTACTTACATCACATATCCTTTGTTTTTGCTTTGGCTCACCGTCTTCATTCTTTCCTGAGCTATTTCTCCCCTCGTCTCCAGTAGCTTATTGAGAACCTACCAACCTGGGGAGTTCATCTTTCAGTGTTATATCTTTTTGCCTTTTTATGGGGTTCTCAAGGCAAGAATACTGAAGTAGTTTACCATTCCCTTCTTCAATGGACCATGTTTTGTCAGAACTCTCCACCATGACCCATCCATCTTAAGTGGTCCTACATGGCATGGCTCATAATTTCATTGAGTTAGACAAGGCTGTGATACAAGCCTTCCCTTGTAACTCAGTTGGTCAAGAATCCACCTGCAATGCAGGAAACCCCAGTTCTATTCCTGGATTGGGAAGATCCCCTAGAGAAGGCATAGGCTATCCATTCTGGTATACATGGGCTTCCCTGGTAGCTCAGAAGGTAAAGAATCCACCTGCAATGCAGGAGATCTTGGTTCAATCCATGGGTTGGCAAGATCCTATAGAAGACAGCATGACAACCCACTCCAGTATTCTTGCCTGGAGAAATCCTATGGAGAGAGTAGCCTGTCAGGCTGCAGTCCATGGAGTTGTAAAGAGTTGAACACAGCACAACACAGCACAATGATTTATCCCATAGAAATTAATGATTGTGTTTACACAAAAACCTGTACCCAGGTGTTTAAAGTAGCTTAATTTTTAATAGAATTAAAATTTATTTCCAGTTTAGAAAACTGGAAATATTGAGATGACCTTCAGTGGGTGAATCATTAAGCAGGCTATGGTCCATTTCTAGGATGAAATACTACTCAGTAATAAAAAGGAACATGCTATTGACACATGCAGCAACCTAGAATCTCCAGGGAATTATGCTTAGTGAAAAAGTCAATTCCCAAATATAACATGCTGGATAATTCCATTTATGTAACCTGAAAATGATAAAATTGCAAATGTGGAGAACAGATTAGTGGTTGCCAGAGGATAATGGAATAGAGGGATGGAAGGACGTGCTACTATGGCTATAAAAGAGCAATGGGAAGGATCCTCATGAAGATGGAAATGCTCTGCATCTTCAATGTTAATCACCTGTTATGACACTGATATTGTACTTTAGTTCTGTGAGATGTTAAAGGACACATGGGAGTTCCTTATTCTTTTGTACAAGTGAATTTGTAATTATCAAACATTAAAAAGTTTAGGAAAGTAATTCTATTGGTGATTAAAGAATGTAAGGAGAACTTCTATTCCTCTCTAGCGATGTGGTCTTTGAGATGTAGCAAGAAATTTGGAGGTGATATATATTTTTAACCCTAAAGCACAGATCCATGTGAACTAGGAAGACTCATTTTAATCTTATGCTATTTAATTTTTAAAATATATTGAGAATATAGACTACAAACTGCTCTAAATGTCAGTTATATAGTTCAAAAATAAGATAATAAACTTAACTATATATTAAATAGCTGATTCCATTAGGCATTATTGTAACAATTAAATAGTTCTTTGATTTCAAAACTTTTATAATCCTTTTTCACTGATAACAAAGCTAGCATTTGGCAACTTTTTGCTATCCTGGAAAAGCAAACAAAAGCACAGAAGGGCATGATACTAGATAAGTTAGTGTTGCTAACTATAAAATTCTAACCAGGTGGAATAGTAACTCCTTACTAAAGTTTCCTAAAATGCAAAAAAAAAAAAAAAAGAAAAATCCAAAAAAGGTTTATTAAAAATTGACTGTGTGAGAGAGGATTGATATCTGAATAATAATTTCCTAAACAACTGTAATAATAGAGAAGGTTTAAAGCTATCTGGTATGAACTGCTGAACTGCTGTGGGAAGTGGGGAGGGGTGGAGTGGTATGTGTGTGTGTGTGAATAATTATTGTTAATTACATATTAAATACATAAGGTGAGATTGTTTCTATTAAATCCCTAATGTAGTATAATAGTTGAGTGAGTTGAGATACTGCTCCAGTTTAATCATATTAGATATTCTATGACATTAATTGCACTTTAAAATGCATATATGAAATTAGATTTAAAATTAGGTGCTATAACCACTTTCAATCTATTAACAGAAATATTAAAATATTTGAGAATAATTTTTTTAATGATGAAACAATGTGATTGAGTTAGGAACTTCAAATTTCCTATCTCTTTCATGTGTTATTTTTATTTGAAATATGTATTATTTGAGGTATTCATAATTTTATTCATTCATTTCATATATATTCATCCAATACTACCATATATGCAGTAATAATCACAGATGAAAGCCACTTACCAAATGTTAAACATTAATGTAGGTTGCTAAATTATATACATTATGTCTACTTTTCACCTTCTTTGGTAAAGCTTGTTTTTATTTTGTAAATAAGAAACTGGTGATTTTTGTGTCAGAGCAAAAACTCTAGTGAGGCACAAAGCTGCAGTAATATAACCCTAAATTATTTTTCTTCCCTCTCTCACATTGTGTACACTTGAGAATATGAACTATGTGATGTACATATATATTAAATAAACTTTCTTTGGACCTACTTAGTAAGTTCTGTCTTTTAATTTCATGGCTGCAGTCACCATCTGCAGTGATTTTGGAGACCATCACCGACTCAATGGGCATGAGTTTGAGTAAACTCCAGGAGCTGGTGATGGATAGGGAGGCCTGGTGTGCTGCGATTCATGGGGTCGCAAAGAGTCAGACACGACTGAGTGACTGAAATGAACTGAACTGAACTGACTAAGTTTTGTAATATTCAATGGAGTAATAAACAAAATCAGAGATTATTAGGAAAATATATTCCTAGAAATAAACAAAACTTTGGATTCCCATCATATCATGTACAGAAGAGCCTGGCGTTGATTCCTGAACTGTGAAGAATATTCCAGTGTCAGGTCGGATGAATTATTAATATCCTATCTGAATCACCAATTTATGCTGTGATTTCAGGGAAATGTTCAAAGAGGCCAAGTGTTTCTCTGCTAGCCCTTCAGTTATTCTAACCATTCTATCCACTCCAAGAAGTAAAATGTTAGGGTTCCCCTTATTCTCCTCCTGTGGTTCATCTGTGCCCCCTCTTATTGTTCACTCAATTTTTATAATTAAGACATCAGAATGATGGGGCAAATCTTTCAGTTGTGCTAAAGGAGAGAAGCCCAGGCTGTCTTTTGGCCTCAAAATTATATCAGGAAATAGGTTCATCACTCCCCTCTTTCCACGGTATGTATCTCTTGGTTGTTGTTGTCCAGTTGCTAAGTCGTGTCTAACTTTTTGTGACCCCATGGACTGCAGCACACCAGGCTTCCCTGTTCTTCACTATCTCCCAGAGCTTGCTCAAACTCATGTCCATTGAGTCAGTGATGCCATTCAGCCATCTTGTCCTCTGTTGTCCCCTTCTCCTCCTGCTTTTAATCTTTCCCAGCATCAGGGTCTTTTACAGCGAACCAGCTCTTCCCATCAGGTGGCCAGAGTATTGGAGCTTCAGCTTCAGCATCAGTCCTTCCATTGAATATTCAGGGTTGATCTCCTTTAGGACTGACTGGTTTAATCTCCTTGAAGTCCAAGGTATTCTCAAGAGCCTTCTCTGTCTCTTGGTTATTCTTTCCAAATTGTTAATAAAGCCCAAAAATCTCATACTTTGTTCTCCTCTTCAGGATCTAGATAGAACATAGACTCTTGGATTGATAGGTACATAAGCTGCATGATTAGGGAAGTGCTAGCTCTTACTCCTAGGTACCAGCTTAGTCTGTTATGTAGCTGATTAAAGAGGCCCTTCCCATACATAACCACAGTTTGGGGGGTACAAGCTTTGCAAATGCATCTTTATTCATCAGAAGTTTTTAGGCAGAAATGGCCACTCTGAAATTCTTAGATACACCTTGGCATGATCAAAAGTTGGAGAAGTGATGGGCTCTAAGCCTTGAACCTGACCGATCCCTACAGTTTGGCCAGAAATTATCATTTTAAGCATCAAACTGTAGCTGATTTCCATTGAGCCTTAGAGAATGCCAGTGCCTTTTCTAGGATGATAGGCATTTCTTGATCTTGAACAATTCAAAATTTACCTATCAATAAGATTATATATGGCCTTGGGAGACTTAATTCTCTCAGCTGCTTATGATAATTAAATACAGTAATATGCCTAATGTTAATATACATACAATTCAAATTGTATGCTTAAAATATTAATGCATATACATATTCCATTATAATTATTAGAATATATAAATGATATATACAAAAATATTATTTTAAATAAACAAATGAAGAAACTGAGGCTCAAAAAGAATAGGTGAATTGTCCACACAAAACTTAATGATGACCTGAACACTAACTCTAATTGTCTACTATATATATGAAAAGTAGAAATGTTCAATGTAAAGTGACCATACAGAAAATTTACCTAATTGACAGCCATTACTTTTTTCCAATGTAATTTGCTTTTATATTTTTAAATATTTTATATATACAATATGTAAAGTTTTTATCACAATTAGCTTATACTAAAATTTAAAAGTAGATTTTTCAAAAAGAATCTTGAGCAATGATGTTGAAAAATTGGGTTTAATGTTATTATCAGCATAAAGAAAAAGAACATCATTTGCCTAAAGCAATGCTTAGTATTGTTCAGTTTTATTTGATAGTGAACTAAATGTCATGAGAACCATAAATCATTATTTCTTACTATGTAGTAAAGGATATTGTAGTAGATGATATTTCTTAGATGGGATTTAAAAAAAATAAATATATTACTTTCCTCTGACTTAATTACAGTAAATTTGGAATATTACAGATTTAAGGAAAAAAGGCAACTACATCTAGAAATTAAATGCACAGATTCTGAGATTATACTGCTCAGGTAGAAATCCAGGATCCAACATTACAGAAGTAGGATCTGGTAAAATGTCATTACTTTACAAGCTTCATATTTTTCATCTGTAAAACTGGAAAAATAAGAATATACACTTGTTGGACTGATGGTTTATTTGAATAAAGTGATCAATATAAATGTTCTTAAAGAAAAAATTTTGATATTGAATATGTTACCCCAGGAAATGTTGGCTGGCATAAAAGCTTTGTTTTTATTAAGAATAAAGAGAAAAACACATCTGGATTATTTTTCAGTATTGTAAACTATAAAAATAAATTTATTTTCATATCACCACCAAAAAAAGTTTGCTGAAACATTGCAGTTATTTTAATACCTTTAATTTTATAAGTTAGAAGTCACTTTTTCTCATTATATTATTTACTGTCATTTAAATAAAACTAAATACATTACTGACAAAGGTATAGTCAAAGCTATGGTTTTTCCAGTAGTTATGTGTGGATGTGATAGTCGGACCGTAAAGAAAGCTGAGCACCGAAGACTTGATGCTTTTGAACTGTGGTGTTGGAGAAGACTCTTGAGTCCCTTGGACTGCAAGGAGATCCAACCAGTTCATCCTAAAGGAAATCAGTCCTGAATATTCATTAGAAGGACTGATGCTGAAGCTGAAACTCCAATACTTTGACCACCCTATGCAGAGTCAGCTCATCAGAAAAGACCATGATGCTAGGAAAGATTGAAGGCAGTGAGAAGGGGATGACAGAGGACGAGATGGTTGGATGGCATCACCAACTCGATGGACATGAGTCTGAGCAGGCGCCAGGAGTTGGTAATAGACAGGGAAGACTGGTATGGTGCAGTCTATGGGGTCACAAAGAGTCAGACACGACTGAGTGACTGAACTGAACTGAAATACAGGCACACATTTTATTATTTTTAAATTTGAATTTCAGATACACAAACATTTAATGGCTATAGTGATAAGGTTTGAAGCTTTTTTTTTTTTTTTTTAATTCTGCCTATAATTTCCAGATGCAGTGGGTTATAGCAATTCACCATATATGTAATCTCCTCTTACACTGTTAGGTAATTGACTATGTGGTGCCTGTGTGCTAAGTCTTGTCTACCTCTGCGACCCTATGAACCGTAACCCACCTGCTAGGCTCCTCTGTGAGTGGGATTCTCCAGGCAAGAATACTGAAGTGGGTTGTTGTTTGCTCCTTCAGGGGATCTTCTGCACCGAACCCAGGTCTTGGGCAACTCCTGCCTTGGCAGGTGTATTCTTTTACTACTGAGGCATGTGGAAAGCCCCCCAAAATAAATACTATTCACTTGCTTTGTGGATGAAAGTTACGAAAAATTCATGCTGGCCTCTGTTTTTTCTGCATTATGATTACCAATGTTAATAGCTACCATAGTGCAGTGGCTATTAGAGTGAAACTTTAGAATGACAAGAAAACAACAAAATTGCCCACGTTTATGAAACTTTAAAGTATTTCAATTATTTATTCAAATATGGTTGCCATTTAACAACTTTTAAATATTGAGTTTTATTTTTAGTTATAAAATGCAGGAAAACTATTTTGAAATGCAGAAATATTAAATATATAGCTTAGAAGAGTTGTCACCATGCAAATAAACACATCATTATGATAACATTATAATCAAATTATGGGTTATTGTCAGAAACCCACATTGTGCTTGCCACTCACAATCACTGTATCAAATTCTCATCACCATACAATGCTTAATCTGTTATCAATCTTTATATAAATGAAAATACACATTGAATTTTCCTTTATTTCTGTTCTCTCTTATCCAGTAAAATATTAGGGAGATCCATTAATAATGTTGCAAGTAGTGTGAGTTCATTCATTTTTTGCTCTACAGTTTCCCATTATGTGACTATTTTAAAATGTACTTATCAAATCTGTTGAAGGATATTTTGCTTGTTCCAGTTTGAGGCTTTTATGAATAATGCTGTCAGAAAAAAACATTTTACATGTATGTGTTTTACACACACATATAGAGTCCTTTTAGGTGTATACTATGGAATAGAATTTTTGGTCATAGCGTAACCTGTGTTCTGCTTTGATAGACACTGCTAATAAACTTTCCAAAATGGTTGTAAGAATTTACATTCAAATCAACAGAGTATAGAAGACCTAGTGGTTCCATATATTCTTCAGCTTTTGGTACTTTTCACTTTTTAAACAACTATTCTAGGAACGGTATACTATATCTTACTGTGGAATTAATTTATACTTTCTTATGTCCATTTGCTTCATTATAACTTCTCTTTCTCCTTATTCTCTCCTTCTTCATCTTTCTCCTAATCCTCCTCCTATGATTATGTGCCTGTAAAGCTCTCAATCATGTCCATTTCTTTTGTGATCCCATGGACTGTAGCCCGCCAGGCTCCTCTATCAGTGAAATTCTCCAGGCAAGAATACTGGAGTGGGTAGCCATTCCCTTCTCCAGGGGATCTTCCCGAACAAGGGGTCGAACCCACGTCTCCTGCATTGCAGGCAGATTTTTTACCATCTGAGCCACCAAGGAAGCTCGTTTGGCCTTGCATGGCATGCCATAATTCCCCTACCAGGGGTCGAACCTGTGCCCCATTTGGTTCATGGGACACCACTGGACCATCAGGGAAGTCTTCCTTATGATTATGATTATTAGAGGCTACAATATTCTAAAGCCTGAAAAATGCAAAGGCTTATCAGGAAAAAAAAAAAAAAAAAGCTGAAGGCTGACAAAGTCAGATTTACTGACCTGATGCAAGCAAGGGGGAGAACTCCAAGAGAACCAGAAAATGCCACTTCACAAGAGAGATTAGGGAATCATCTTGTTGGAGGTCTGGCTTGTCACCAAACAAGTCTTAGGAGAATCTAAGAGGAGCAGGAGTCTTGCCACAAGGCCAGCGCAGTTTAGGGATTAGGTAACACCAGTGTTGGAGAAGACTCTTGAGAGTCCCTTGGACTGCAAGGAGATCCAACCAGTCCATCCTAAAGGAGATCAGTCCTGGGTGTTCACTGGAAGGACTGATGCTGAAGCTGAAACTCCAATACTTTGGCCACCTCATGCGAAGAGTTGACTCATTGGAAAAGACCCTGATGCTGGGACAGATTGGGGGCAGGAGGAGAAGGGGACGACAGAGGATGAGATGGTTGGATAGTATCACCGACTCAATGGACATGGGTTTGAGTAAACTCCAGGAATTGGTGATGGACAGGGAGGCCTGGCGTGATTCATGGGGTCGCAAAGTCAGACACGACTGAGGACTGAACTGAACACCAGTAAAATATGGAAGTGGAAAAGTGGTTCTATAGAAAAGTAATAATCATTAAAAATAGAAATTATTATGGGATTTCACAGTTGCCACATGACCTTGGGAAAAACAAACCCTCCAGTTAATTTTGTAGCTGGCTTTATCTGTTCCTGTCCTCCTCCCATTGTGATTAATGGCAGGGTTGCTTTTTCTCTTTTTTCAATACAAGTTAGTTTTCAGTCTTTTAGCCACAGTCCAGATTTTACTCTTTCATTATATATTGTGGACACATGTCTATGTCATTTGATGCAATGGGATTATCATCTCCCATTCTCTGGCTTTCCCTTTTCCCCTCTTAATAATATCTGATGATTTCAATAAAGTAAAATTCATAAATTTTTAATTAAGAGTTAGTCTTTGGTGTATGCAAAGTTCAGGAAGATGTTTTCCCTGTATTGTAGAAGATTTGTTAACTTACCTTTCACGTTAAGTCTGCAGGCCCTCTGGAATTGATTTCTGTATGTAGTGTAAGGTAGGAATCTAGATAATGGGACTCATTTTTTTCATCTTTGCCTGTGAAAAGCCATATTGTCCAATAACTTTAACTGGAAAGAATATTACTTTTCACTGTGTTGCAGTGGTTCATTTTCACAAATTGGGTGACAATATACATAGGTGGGTCTGTTTCTGCACTAAATTATTTTCCATAAGTCAATTTAGCTATCCTACCAATATTCTGCTATTCTGCTAATAATTTTGGTTGTGAAATAAGTCTTAGAAATGGCTAATATAAACTTCTATCTTTGTTCTCATTTTCAACTGCATCTTCAATTTTCTTTGCCACTTTGCAACACACACGCACACACACACCACAATATACCTGCTGTGAAGATGACTAGGGTTGCTTTGAATCTCTAGGATTCTGTATAGCAATTTAAGGATATTTGCCAATTTAAAAATTTTCAGTCTTCCAATCATTGAACATGAAATGACTCATTTAATTTGTCTTTATGTTTCAGTCAGTTCAGTTGCTCAGTCATGTCCAACTCCTTGCAACCCCATGGACTGCAGCATGCCAGGCTTCCCTGTCCATCACCAACTCCCGGAGTCTACTCAAATTCATGTCCATCGTGTCAGTGATTCCATCCAACCGTCTCATCCTCTGTCATCTCCTTCCCTTCCTGCATTCAATCTTTCCAGGCATCAAGATCTTTTCTAATGAGCCAGCTTTTTGCATAGTGTTGCCAAAGTTTTGGAGCTTCAGGTTCAGCATCAGTCCTTCCAATGAATGTTGAGGATTGATTTCCTTTAGGATGGATTTGTTTGATCTCCTTGCAGTCCAAGGGACTCTCAAATGTCTTCTCTAACACCACAGTTCAAAAGCATCACTTTTATTATTCATCTGCTGATGGGCATCTAGGTTGCTTCCATGTCCTGGCAATTATAAACAGTGCTGCGATGAACATTGGGGTGCACGTGTCTCTTTCAGATCTGGTTTCCTCAGTGTGTATGCCCAGAAGTGGGATTGCTGGGTCATATGGCAGTTCTATTTCCAGTTTTTTAAGAAATCTCCACACTGTTTTCCATAGCGGCTGTACTAGTTTGCATTCCCACCAACAGTGTAAGAGGGTTCCCTTTTCTCCACACCCTCTCCAGCATTTATTGCTTGTAGACTTTTGGATAGCAGCCATCCTGACTGGTGTGTAATGGTACCTCATTGTGGTTTTGATTTGCATTTCTCTAATAATGAGTGATGTTGAGCATCTTTTCATGTGTTTGTTAGCCATCTGTATGTCTTCTTTGGAGAAATGTCTGTTTAGTTCTTTGGCCCATTTTTTGATTGGGTCATTTATTTTTCTGGAATTGAGCTGCAGGAGTTGCTTGTATATTTTTGAGATTAATCCTTTGTCTGTTTCTTCATTTGCTATTATTTTCTCCCAATCTGAGGGCTGTCTTTTCACCTTACTTATAGTTTCCTTTGTAGTGCAAAAGCTTTTAAGTTTCATTAGGTCCCATTTGTTTAGTTTTGCTTTTATTTCCAATATTCTGGGAGGTGGGTCATAGAGGATCTTGCTTTGATTTATGTCGGAGAGTGTTTTGCCTATGTTCTCCTCTAGGAGTTTTATAGTTTCTGGTCTTACATTTAGATCTTTAATCCATTTTGAGTTTATTTTTGTGTATGGTGTTAGAAAGTGTTCTAGTTTCATTCTTTTACAAGTGGTTGACCAGTTTTCCCAGCACCACTTGCTAAAGAGGTTGTCTTTTTTCCATTGTATATCCTTGCCTCCTTTGTCAAAGATAAGGTGTCCATAGGTTCGTGGATTTATCTCTGGGCTTTCTATTCTGTTCCATTGATCTATATTTCTGTCTTTGTGCCAGTACCATACATGGAAGCAACCTAGATGCCCATCAGCAGATGAATGGATAAGGAAGCTGTGGTACATATACACCATGGAATATTACTCAGCCATTAAAAAGAATTCATTCGAACCAGTCCTAATGAGATGGATGAAGCTGGAGCCCCTTATACAGAGTGAAGTAAGCCAGAAAGATAAAGAACATTACAGCATACTGACACATGTATATGGAATTTAGAAAGGTGATAACGATAACCCTATATGCAGAACAGAAAAAGAGACACAGAAATACAGAACAGACTTTTGAACTTTGTGGGAGAATGTGAGGGTGGGACATTTCAAAAGAATAGCATGTATACTATCTATGGTGAAACAGATCACCAGCCCAGGTGGGATGCACGAGACAAGTGCTCCGGCCTGGTGCACTGGGAAGACCCAGAGGAATCGGGTGGAGAGGGAGGTAGGAGGGGGGATGGGGATTGGGAATACATGTAAATCCATGGCTGATTCATATCAATGTATGACAAAACCCACTGGAAAAAAAAATAATAATAATAAAAAAAAAAAAAAAACAAAAGCATCACTTTTTCAGCACTCAGCCTTTTTTATGGTCCAACTCTCACATCCATACTTGACTACTGGAAAAACCAAAGCTTTGAGTAGATGGATCTTTGTCGGCAAAGTTATGTCTCTGCTTTTTAATATGCTGTCTAGGTTTGTCATAGCTTTTTTCCAAGGAGCAAGTGTCTTTTAATTTCATGGCTGCAGTTACCATCTGCAGTGATTTTGGAGCCCAAGAAAATAAATAATAAATACCTGTTGGTAAATATCAAAGTATATAATTACTGGCTGTGGTGAGAATATGTTTCCTGTTTTAAAGAAACCTCCAAACTCTCTTCCAAAGTGGCCATACTATTTTGGCTTCCTATCAGCAACAACCAAGAGTTTCTGTTGATCCACATTCTTGCCCACATTTGGTGTTGCCTGTGTTCTGGATTTTGGCCATTCTAATAGGTCTGTAGTAGGATCTCATTGTTTTAATTTATCTGATGACATATGATTGTAACATCTTTCTCTATGCTTATTTGCCAGATGTGTTTCTTCTTTGGTAAGGTGTCTGTTTTCATTTTATGTCCACATTTTGATCAGCTTGTTTTCATTTTCTTATTGTTGGATTTTTTGAATTCTTGTATATATTGGATGTATTTGTGTGTATGCTCAGTCATGGCTGACTCTTTTTGACCCCACTCTTTGTGGCCTGACTATAGCCTACCTGGTTCCTCTGTCCATTGAGATTCTCCTGGCAAGAATACCGGAGGGTGTTGCCATTTCCTCCTCCAGGGGATCTTCCTGATCCAGGGATCAAATACCTATCTCTTGCATTGGCAGGTGGATTCTTTAAACTAGTGCCATTTGGGAACCATTTATTGGATAACAGCCCTTAGTTAGATGTCTTTTGTAAAGATTTCTCTGTCTGTGGCTTATCACCTCATTTTTTCATCCATGTGTTTCACAGAACATTTTTAGTTGTAATGAAAGTCAGCTCACTAATCATTTCTTTCATAGATCGTGGCTTTACTATCGCATCTAAAAAATTCTTATAAAAAACTAAGATTGTCTAGGTTTTCTCCTGTAATATCTTTAGCAGTCTTATAGTTTTGCATTTTTACATTTAGGCCTATGAATGGTTTTGAGTTAACTTTCATGAAGAGTGGAAGATCCATGAACACAGACTGTCTTACCTTATTTTTTTTTAGATCTTTAAAAGTTTCTTTGAATAAAATTTTGTAGTGTTCAATGTAGAACTCTTTCAATTATTTAAATTATTTCTAATTATCTTATATTTATGTATTATAAATGAAATTACATTTTCATTTACACTTCATTCTCTTTTAGATTGTTCATTCCTAACATGTAGAAATACATATTCTTTGATACTGATCTTGTATCCTGCAGATGGTGACTGCAGCCATGAAACTAAAAGATGCTTACTCCTTGGAAGGAATGTTATGACAAACCTAGACAGCATATTAAAAAGCAGAGACATTTCTTTGCCAACAAAAGTCCATCTAGTCAAAGCTATGGTGTTTCCAGTAGTCAGGTATGGATGTAAGAGTTGGGATATAAAGAAAGCTGAGCACAGAATTGATGCTTTTGAACTGTGATGTTGGAGAAGACTCTTGAGTCCCTTGGAAGGCAAGGAGAACAAACCAGTCAATCCTAAAGGAAATCAGTCCTGAATATTCATTGGAATGACTGGAGCTGAAGCTGAAGCTCCAAAACTTTGGGCCACCTGATATGAAGAACTGACTCATTTGAAAAGACCCTGATGCTGGGAAAGATTGAAGGTGGGAAGAGAAGGGGACGACAGAGGATGAGATGGTTGGATGGCATCACTGACTCAATAGACATGAGTTTGAGTAAATTCCAGGAGTTGGAGATGGACAGGAAGGCCTGGCGTGCTACCATCCATGGGGTCACAAAGAGTCGGACACGACTGAGTGACTGAACTGAACTGAACTACATCCTGCAACTTTGCTCCTCTGACTTTTTGAGTTCTCCATAGATTTAGGTGGGGTTGCCTAGAATTTTATACATAAAATATTATGCCATCTTCAAATAAATATAAATTTACTTTTTACCACACTGATATACTTTTCTTTCTTCTTTTACTTCTGTACCCTGACTTGACATATAGTATATATTGAATAGAGGTGGTGACATCTGTATTTTCTTGTTCCCAATACTATGTGGAAAACATTCAGTATTTCACCATTAAGTACGATGTTAATTGTACATTTTTTAAAATATCAGGTTAAGAAAGTAAAGTTTATAAAGTTTATAAACTTATAAAATTAAGTTTATCAGGTTAAGAAAGTTCAGTTCTATTTTGTTGAAAGATTTTTCTTATAAGAGGGCAATCAAGTTTGTCAGATGCTTTCTCTGTTTTTGTTAAGATAATCACATACCATTGATATGATATATTACATTAATTACTCTTAGGTACTAATCTAAAGAGTATACTTTGAATAAATCCCACCTGGACATTGTGTGCAATTCTTTTTTTGATGCTCCTGAATTTGGCTTTTTGGAATTATGTTGAGGATTTCTACATGTGTATTCATAAGATATATTAGTTTGTAGCTTTTTCTCTTATGATGCTTCTAGTTTGATATTAGGATAATATTGGCCTTATCTAATGTATTCAGAAGTGTCTCCTTTGCTTCTCTTTGTTTGGTAGAGTTTGTGAATTGTTCATTTGATATTACATAATTGGCAGAATTCACAAGTGAAGTCATTGGGGACTAGGTTGTTCTTCATAGGAGTTGTTATTTTATAAAATAAGTTGTTATTTTGAGTTCAGTTTCTCTACATATAGGTCTGTTCAGATTTTCTATTTGTTGTACTGTCAATTTTGGAAGTTTCTGTCTTTTTAGTATTTGTCCATTTCACAAGGTTATTGAATTTGGTGGCATTCAGTTGTTAATATTGTCCTTTATATGTTTTCTCTCACTTATGTAAAGTTAGTAATGATGGCCTATTTTCCATATCTGAATTTTTAAAATATTCTTTTTTTTTTATCAGTGTAGCAAGAGGTTTGCAGCACTGTTGATCTGTGCAGATAGTCAACTTTTGGTATAACTGATTTCTCTGCTGTTTTCTATTCTCCATTTTATTTATTACTGTTCTTCACTGCTAGAATTTTTAAAACTTTTAGTATATAATTACATTATAAATGAATCAAAACATTTTCCCATGTGCCTTTATATTTTTCATTACTGTAACAACTATTTATTTAACATCTATTAGTCTTATGAATTATCCTAGGTACCAGAAATATAGAATCATATATGTTCTCTCTGCCAATAGCTTTGTGAAAATAAACTTGTATTCAAGTAGAGGATAATTATGGAAAAAATACTCTAAGGTTTTGTACTTTTATATTTACCAGATTCTTCAATTTTGCACAAAGATTATTAAAATTAAATTATAATTATTAAAATTCAATAACCATGCTATTAATCAGGCATAATTTGAAACTTTTAAGAAGTTTTGTATAGAAAACTAATCATGCCATCTAAACATAACAAAGTTATTACTGGCCACAAAAAAGGGAGTTGACATTAGTGTTTTCAAATCACTGATGTATTTAAATCTACATGACCAAGTTGCTTAATTCACTAACTTACTATTGTTTAAATAGGATATGAATTATTAAAAGTATTTATAGACTTTTTATTCATATACTATTTCATAATAAAGCCACAGAAAATATAAAATTTGTTATGCTAATCAACAATGAGCTGTGTTGATGAGTCAAAATGTATGCATATAACCTGTAAAAGTTAAAAGTAAAGTTCATTCTCTATGTTGCATATACAATGTCTGAAATATTAGCTTACCAGCTTATTATTTTTAGGAAATAATAATTAAATGCTAATACTTTTTATTATGAGATAAAAATAATAAAGGAACAGATTGTTTAAAAGTTTTAAAAACATTTTATGAATGTATTTTTAAAGCTTTTTTCTATTTCTTTCAAAAGTGAAGTGTCAATAACGTCGTCATTTTCACATTTAAGCTCCTCAAAGACTTTTTTTTTTCTGTAGAAAGTCAAAGGTTCTAGAAGGGCAGCCTACACTTTCTGCTGTTGCTGTTGAATCAATGGCAATTATTTTCATTCCAGGTTAATATGGCACCAACATCTCAGCATATATTTTGACAGCTGAAACCTTGCCATTTAAAGGTTAGGATCTCTCTTTTGAGAGGAAAACAGAGAAGCACTTCCATCTTACAAGACATTTTCTAAGTTTCCTAAAATACTTGGAAATATCATTAAATCATAAAACCCTTCAATTTAAGGTATCACAAATTTTGCTTTTTCATGATGAACCCAGTGATTAATCTATGTCCATTGTCAGAAATTGAATACAAGATAAATGATTAAAAAAAAAAAACTGAAAATCTTGGGGAAAAAACTCAAAACACTAACCTCTATATAAGGGAAATAAATTCCATATTGAGATAGCACTTTATCCTTGTTGGACTGGCAAAAATTCAAAAGCTGAATGGCACTATATATTGATGTTTCTAAGGATGTAGCTATATAGGATGTGGCTATATAAGATACATAATATTCTTCATGTACCTCAAGTAAGAGGAAGATGTTTAGAGATCAGTAACAATGTACATGGGGCTTCGTTAGCTAGCTTGATTGCGATCATCTTATCATTAGGTATAGTTCTATCAAAACATAACACTGTACAACTTAAATGTATGCAATTTTTAATTTGTTAAGTATACCTCACTAAAGCTGGAAAAAATAAATAATGTACCTTGAACTGAGTGGTATGATTAACCTATTTTGCTAATTCAGATCCAGAAAAAATAAGTGCAAAAGAAGAAAAGGACAAGTGATTAATTAGGACATATAAAACTATAAATAAGACATTAGCACACAAAATTACAGTACCAAGAAAAAATTGAAGCAAATATTATTTGTTAATTTCTTTCCAATATGTAGTTTTAAGGATCTCTGTACATACCTGTCTCTCTTTATCTCTGCCCATCTAGTCATACCTATATGTTTTAGAGCTTTATACAGATTCTCTTCTGTAATACATGACTATTAAGATGATGTTCTCCCATATTGCAGTGGACTTATCATTTTTGATCAACAAGTTCTTTTGGGATATTTTGGAGAATGGGCAATCACTCTCTTGGTGTTTCCAGTAAAATAGAGAAACTATTGCCACTGTTCAGAAACAATGTAATCCCCTAAGGACACTTGACCTAAATATGAAGATCTCCCTGTGTTGCAGCTGTGAGGCAAATCAGATATGAGCTCTGATTTCTTTTCATCAGTCACCCTATGAATTATAAATCCCAACTTGAAATTCATTAATGATCTGGTTAAATTTGAAAATTATATCCTTGATGAAAATTTCCTTTTTTACTGACAATATCACTGTGACCACCCCACAGGGACAGGATGGACCCCTGTCCAAAATTTGGTTCAGATTGAAACTGAATACATCATGTACACCAAGACAGCATGAAAGATATATCACTTACAAATTATGGTTTCTGGAAACAGCAAAGCAGTCTTACCAAACTGGTCCAAAGGTAGCTTGAGAAGGCAGGGAAAAAACGACTGACAAATTTTTACTGTGATTAGTGGATGTGACTGGAATCTGTCTGTGGTCAGAGGCTTGTGTGGTTTAAATCTCCCACTAGTGCCAAAGAAAGGCAATGTCAAAAAATGCTCAAATTACCACACAGTTGCACTCTTCTCACATGCTAGTAAAGCAATGCTCAAAATTCTCCAAGCCAGGCTTCAGCAATACATAAACCGTGAACTTCCACATCTGGAAGAGGGACCAGAGATCAAATTGAGAACATCCGTTGGATCATCGGAAAAGCAAGAGAGTTCCAGAAAAACATATATTTCTGCTTTATTGACTACGCCAAAGACTTCGACTGTGTGGATCACAATAAACTGTGGAAAATTCTGAAAGAGATGGGAATACCAGACCACCTGACCTGCCTCTTGAGAAACCTGTATGCAGGTCAGGAAGCAACAGCTAGAACTGGACATGGAACAACAGACTGGTTCCAAATAGGAAAAGGAGTATAGTCAAGGCTGTATATTGTCACCCTGCTTATTTAACTTATTTGCAGAGTACATCATGAGAGATGCTGGGATGGAAGAAACACAGGCTAGAATCAAGATTGCTGGGAGAAATATCAATAACCTCATATATGCAGATGACACTACCCTTATGGCAGAAAGTGAAGAGGAACTAAAGAGCCTCTTGATGAAAGTGAAAGGAGAGTGAAAGAGTTGGCTTAAAGCTCAACATTCAGAAAACTAAGATCATGGCATCTGGTCCCATCACTTCATGGCAAATAGAAGGGGAAACAGTGGCTGACTTTATTTTTGGGGGCTCCAAAATCACTGTGGATGGTGATTGCAGCCATGAAATTAAAAGATGCTTACTTCCTGGAGGGAAAGTTATGACCAACCTAGATAGAATATTAAAAAGCAGAGACATTACTTTGCCAACAAAGGTCTGTCTAGTCAAGGTTATGGTTTTTCCAGTGGTCATGTATGGATGTGAGAGTTGGACTATAAAGAAAGCTGAACACTGAAGAATAGATGCTTTTGAACTGTGGTGTTGGAGGACTCTTGAGAGTTCCTTGGAGTGCAAGGAGATCCAACCAGTCCATCCTAAAGGAGATCAGTCCTGAGTGTTCATTGAAAGGACTGATGCTGAAGCTGAAACTCCAATACTTTGGCCACCTCATGTGAAGAGCAGACTCATTTGAAAAGACCCTGATGCAGGGAAAGATTGGGGGCAGGAGGAGAAGGGGACGACAGAGGATGAGATGTCTGGATGGCATCACCGACTCGATGGACATGGGTTTGGGTCAACTCCGGCATTTGGTGATGGACAGGGAGCTCTGACGTGCTGCGATTCATGGGGTCGCAAAGAGTCGGACACTACTGAGTGACTGAACTGAACTGAACTGAAGTGTCAAAGATGAGAGCACACAGGCCGAGAAGAGACATGAGTGAGACTTAGAAGCTGTCAGCAGTCTCAGTTCCTTATCCTGTAGTCAGATTTCTTATTACAAATAGTGTTTCTTCTCTAATTTTTCAATGTTTCGTGTAAGACTCAAAGATAAAATTCCTATAGAAATGAACATGTTTAGTTTCTGACAAATCATCTCGTGAGCCAGCCAGGTGTTCTTGCCCCGGGGTCTTCACAGGACACAAAATGCTTTGGAATTCCCACTGAAACTTGATGAGAGGTATCAGGGCATCTTCCAGTTGCATGGCCCAGAGACTCATACATAGTCTACACATCAGCAGGACCTTCACAGGGAACTCAGTTCCGAAAATCTCTTCATCCAAGAAAAATAAGCATATCATTATTTAAAAAAAATATTTTGCAATTGACTCCAAATTTATATCAAGTGGCTTTCTCTTCCACTCCAGGCAGCCAACTCAGATTACATAGTTGCACCTACCTCTACTCTCTAGATTTGTTTCAAAAATCTATTTCAGACGGCTAGGGCAGAAGAATAAATCACTGAAGTAGCTTATATTGAACAACTTCATGGTCAAAGTGAAGCTTTCCAAATTTTTTTTTTAAATTTTTATAGAAAATAGCAACCCACTCCAATATACTTGCCTGGAGAATTCCATGGACAGAGGAGCCTGGTGGGCTACAGTCCATGGGGTCACAAAGAGTCGGACACGACTGAGTGACTAACACACACAACAACACAACAACAGGATTGCTTTACAATCTTGGTTTTCTTTCTACTGTACATCAAGGTGAATGAGCCACACACATGCATATATCCCCTCTTTTTTGGATTTCCTTCCCATTTGGGTCACCCTAGAACATAGAGTAAAGTTCTCTGTGCTACAAAGTAGATTCTCATTAGTAGATTCTCATTATTTTATATATAGTATGAGTAGTGTATATACGTCAAAACCAATCTCTCAACTCATCCCACCTCTCCCTTTCCCCTTAATATTCATATATTTGTTCTCTACGTCTGTGTCTCTATTTCCACTTTGCAAAAAGATCATCTATACCATTTTCCTAGGTTACACATATGTGCATTAATATGTATTTGTTTTTCTGACTTACTTCACTCAGTATGATGGTCTCTAGATCCATCCACATCTTTGCAAATGGCACAATTTTGTTTCTTTCTATGGTTGAGTAATATTCCATCGTAAATATGTACTATATCTGCTTTATCCATTCATCTATTGACATTCACATTGCTTTCATATCCTAGCTATTGTAAACAGTACTGCAATGAACATTGGGATGTATGTTTATTTTGAAATTATGGTTTTCTCTGGCTATCTATCCAGGAGTGTAATTGCTGGGTCATATAGTAATTCTATTTTCAGCTTTTAAAGTAACTTCCATACTGTTTTCCATAGTGGCTGTATCAATTTACACTCCCACCACTAGTGCAAGAGGGTCCCCATTTCTCCACACCCTCTCCAGCATTTATTGTTTGTAGACTTTTTGATGATGGACATTCTGACAGGTTCCTATGCAATATTGCTCTTTACAGCATTGGACTCTGCTTCTATCAAGCAGTCATATCCACAACTGAGTGTTGTTTTTGCTTTTCCTCCATCCCTTCATTCTTTCTGGAGTTATTTCTCCATGATCTCCAGTAGCATATTGGGCACCTACTGACCTGGGGGGTTCATCTTTCAGTGTCCTATCTTTTTGCCTTTTCATACTGTTCATGGGGTTCTCAGGGCAAGAATATTGAAGTGGTTTGCCATTCCCTTTTCCAGTGGACCACATTTTCTCAGAACTGTACACCATGATCCATCTGTCTTGGGTGGCCCTACATGGCATGGCTTGGTTTCATTGAGTTAGACAAGGCTGTGATCCATGTGATCAGATTGGCTAGTTTTCTGTGATTGTGGTTTCAGTCTGTCTACCCTCTAATGCCCTCTCTCAGTGCCTACTGTTTTACAAGGATTTCCCTTACTTTGGAGGTGGGGTATCTCCTCTCGACTGCTCACTGGATGTCACTGGCGATAGAAGTAAGGTCTGATGCTGTAGAGAGCAATACTGCATAGGAACCTGGAATGTTAGGTCCCTGAATCAAGGCAGATTGGAAGTGGTCAAACAGGAGATGGCAAGAGTGAATGTCGACATTCTAGGAATCAGCGAACTAAAATGGACTGAAATGGGTGAATTTAACTCAGATGACCATTATATCTACTACTGTGGACAGGAAGAAATGAAGTAGCCATCACAGTCAACAAAAGAGTCCAAAATGTAGTACTTGGAATGCAATCTCAACAACAGCAGAATGATCTCTGTTCATTTCCAAGGCAAACCATTCAATATCACAGTAATTCAAGTCTATGACCTGACCAGAAATGTTGAAGAAACTGAAGTTGAACGATTCTATGAAGACCTACAAGACCTTCTAGGCCTAACACCCAAAAAAGATGTCCTTTTCATTATAGGGGACTGGAATGCAAAAGTAGGAAGTCAAGAAACACCTGGCAAATTTGACCTTGGAGTATGGAATGAAGCAGAGCAAAGTCTCATAGAGTTTTGTCAAGAGAATGCACTGGTCATAGAAAACCCTCTTCCAACAACAATAGAGAAGACTTTACACATGGACATCACCAGATAGTCAACCCTGAAATCAGATTGATTATGTTCTTTGCAGCCAAAGATGGAGAAGCTCTATACAGTCAGTCAGCAAAAACAAGATTGGGTGATGACTGTGACTCAGAAGAACTCCTTATTGCCAAATTCATACTGAAATTGAAGAAAGTGGGGAAAACCACTAGATCATTCAGATATGACCTAAATCAAATCCCTTATGATTATACCTAGAGCTGGACACCCTGGAATGTGAAGTCAGGTGGGCCATAGGAAGCATCACTTCAAACAAAGCTAGTGGAGGTGATGGAATTCCAGTTGAACTATTTCAAATCCTAAAAGATGATGCTGTGAAAGTGCTGCAATCAATATGCCAGCAAATTTGGAAAACTCAGCTTGGCCAGAAGACTGGAAAAGGTCAGTTTTCATTCCAACCCCAAAGAAAGGCAATGCCAAAGAATGCCCAAACTACTGCACAATTGCACTTATCTCACATGCTAGTAAAGTAATGCTCAAAATTCTCCAAGCCAGGCTTCAACAATATGTGAACCATGAACTTCCATATATTCAAGGTGGATTTAGAAAAGGCAGAGGAACCAGAAATCAAATTTCCAACATCCATTGGATCATCAAAAAAGCAAGAGAGTTCCAGAAAAACATCTACTTCTGCTTTATTGACTATGCCAAAAACTTTGACTGTGTGGATCACAATAAACTGTGAAAAATTCTGAAAGAGATGAGAAAACCAGACCACCTGACCTGCCTCTTGAGAAATCTGTATGCAGGTCAGGAAGCAACAGTTAGAACTGGACATGGAACAGCAGACTGGTTCCAAATAGGAAAAGGAGTATGTCAAGGCTGTATATTGTCACCCTGCTTATTTAATTTATATGGAAAGTACATCAATAAAATTGGAAATGAAAAAGGAGAACTTACAGCTGATAGCACATAAATACAAATGATCATAGAGACTGCTGTCAGCAAGTATATGCCAATAAAATTGACAACTTAGAAGTGGACAAATGCTTATAAAGGTATTATCTCCCATGACTGAACCAGGAAGAAATAAAAAATATGAACAGACTGATCACAAGTACAGAAATTGAAACTGTGAGTGAAAAACTCCTGACAAAAAAGGTCCAGGGCCAGATGGCTTCACAGGTGAATTCTACCAAACATGTAGAGAAGAGTTAACACTTATCCTTCTGAACTCTTCTAAAAGAAATGCAGAGGAAGGTACATTCACAAACTAATTCTATGAGCCATTATCATCCTGAGACCAAGTCCGTGCAAAGATATCACAAAACAAAATTACAGGGCAGGATCCCTAATAAACATAGACACAAAAATCCTCAAAAAAAAAAAAAAAAAACCAAAAAAAACCTAACAAATCAAATCCAACAACACATTAAAATGATCATACTCCTAAATGTTTAACTTTGCCCTCTGACTTTCCTGTGCATAAATTGCTCCCCCCCCCCCCCCCCCCCCCAGAGATCTCAGTCAAATTCTGGCACTCAAGCATGAAGAAAAGATAACAAGTCAAACGTGAGCTTTCTGAGCAGAAAAATGGAGAGAAAACTCAAGTTGTTTTTCCTCTATCAATAAACTTGTGGCAAGGAGAATTTATTATTTCATTTTAGAACTAAAGAACCTGCCCCCTCCAAAAAAAATCCAAACTTGATATTTTGAAGTTCAGCCATTTAGCATTTAGGTTTAGTTTATTCTGGCACTTATTAATGTGCTACTCTGGCCTGATCTAAATATCTTACGCAGTGATTTTCAGATGACTTTTAAGGAGTGGATCTGTGTATGCTGGAAAATAATAGCATTTTTTTTCCTCTCCTATTCAAGCCTCAAGGAAAATTAATTATAATAAAGAAAGTAAAATTACCTGATGTTGAAATGAAGTGTTGCATTGCAGGAAGCCTGCAGGTATGCGATTTATCCTATTAAGAATTCTTGAACTGAGGAACTGAGTCTGTGCATTGTAAAGGCATACAGAAAAAAAGAGTTAAGGACTCATAGTGTCTCAAAAGACAAAATTAGGTCTCCCTTGTTCTTTTGGAAGGTTGATATGAGGTTTGTTATTTGTTTGTTTTCTTTGTTTAGCAAACAAAAAAAATTAATGTCCTGTCAATATGTGGGGGAAAAAATCCTTATTTCGTTGGAAGAGGAAAATATTTTAGGTCTACAACTGGAAAAAGGAAAACATTAAATTGGGCTTCCCGGGTGGTGCAGTGATAAAGAATCCGCTTGCCAATGCAGGAGATGGAAGAGGTGTACATTTGATCCCTGAGTAAAGAAGACCCCCTGGAGGAGAAAATGAAAACCCACTCCAGTATTCTTGCCTGGAAAATTCCATGGACAGAGCAGCCTTGTGGGTCACAGTCTGTTGGGTCACAATCAGATACAACTGAATCCAGCACATACAAAGAGTTTAATTGTGACTATATATGTGAGTTATACTACATCTCCTGAACATTCTCAGATTCTTATGGTTCTTCTTAGTCTAGGTCATTTGGGCCAGACTCTTGTTTCTTTTATGTGCTTATAAAGTAACTCTAATCTATATTTGTTTGTCTAAATTGCAATCTTTTACCAAAGATAGTTTAAAGTTATAGCTGTAACTTCAGGGAAATTCTGACTAGAATAAAACTGTTCACTTGAATGGAAAATGTTGTTAATGTACTTCATTTTTTTTTATTTGTCTGAGGAAGTTTCTAAAAGAAGCCCCTCCTTTAAAAGACCCCTTATCCAACTGCAATAAAAATATAGAATCTTGACATCTATCTACTAAGTTACACCAAATCACAACTTGAAAAGAATGGCATTATCCCCCTGTTACTCATCATCTGTCCCATGTTATTCTTCTGAATTCTACTCCATTTCACCCAAGGCAACACAGAGAAACTCTTAATTATAAGATATAAATATTAAATATAATCAACTTTGAAGTGATTTTTAACAACAGATATCTTATACAAAGTCAAAAGAGCAAAATACTTCGGAAAAATATTTGTGCATCATAAATCATAAGGTTTGGTCATATGGGTATGTTAACGTGAGCTCCTAATTTCATTAATAAGTTTTTTTTTTTTAGTTATATATTGCTGTGTAGAAAATTACCCCACAACTTAATGGTCTAATGAAACATTTAGTTTCCCAAAGTGTAGTGGCTCAAATACTCAAGAGTGCATTAGAAATACAGTCCTGGCTGAGACTCTCTCACTTGGTTGCAGGTGGAATATTGGTAGGGGATGAAGGGTCTGCTTGCAAGATCGTGCACTCAAATGGCTCCTGGCAGACAGACTTAAGTCCTCATGGGCTATTAGCAGTCACCTCAGTACTCACTGACTGAGCCTATCCATAGGCCATTTGACTGTGTTCATGACGTGAAAATTAATTTCCCCAGAGCTAGAAATCCCAGAGGAAGTCCCAGTACTTTTTGTGACCTCATTTTTTAAAGTAGAACATCATCATTTCTAAGTTACTGTAATTGTCCTAAGTCAACCACTGAAGTCAGTCATACTTAAGAAGAAAGGAATTAAGACTCTGCCTTTTGATCCTAGGAGCATCAAGAAAATTGGGGGTATGTTTTAGGACACCCAGATGATTGATTCATAGTCCTGGTAGGGCAGGTCTTGATAACCCAGGGTGATATAAAAGAAAGAGAAAAGCTCTCTTCTAACCCATTTCAATAGGTTTTGTTTCTCTTCCTTCTTGATTTTTTATTTCATTGTCTCTTTTCTAAGTTTTTTCTATCTAAAAAATTTCTTAATGATTTTTTACTGCAGTTTTATATAGTTCGTCCTATCTTTGGTGGTATCTCTAAACCTTGGGTTAGGAACTGTTGCCAGAAATTCAGGATTATTAACTATCTTGTGTGGAATCACACTCATTTATTTATTCAGTTCAGTTCAGTTCAGTCGCTTAGTTGTGTCCGACTCTTTGTGAAACCATGAATCGCAGCACGCCAGGCCTCCCTGTCCATCACCAACTCCCGGAGTTTACTCAAACTCATGTCCATCAAGTTGGTGATGCCATCCAGCCATCTCATTCTCTGTCATCCCCTTCTCCTCCTGCCCCCAATCCATCCCAGCATCAGGGTCTTTTCCAATGAGTCAACTCTTTGCATGAGGTGGCTAAAGTATTGGAGTTTCAGCTTCAGCATCAGTCCTTTCAATGAACACCCAGGACTGATCTCCTTTAGGATGGACTGGTTGGAACTCTTTGTAGTCCAAGGGACTCTCAAGAGTCTTCTCCAACACCACAGGTCAAAAGCATCAATTTTTCAGTGCTCAGCTTTCTTCACAGTCCAACTCTCACATCCATACATGACCACTGGAAAAACCATAGCCTTGACTAGACGCACCTTTGTTGGCAAAGTAATGTCTCTGCTTTTTAATATGCTATCTAGGTTGGTCATAACTTTCCTTCCAAGGAGTAAGTGTCTTTTAATTTCATTGCTGCAATCACCATCTGCAGCGATTTTGGAGCCCCCCAAAATAGTCTGACACTTCTTCCACTGTTTACCCATCTATTTCCCATGAAGTGATGGGACCAGATGCCATGATCTTAGTTTTCCGAATGCTGAGCTTTAGGCCAACTTTTGCACTCTCCTCTTTCACTTTCATCAAAAGACTTTTTAGCTCCTCTTCACTTTCTGCCATAAGGGTGGTGTCATCTGCGTATATGAGGTTATTGATATTTCTCCCAGCAATCTTGATCCCAGCTTGTGCTTCTTCTAGCCCAGCGTTTCTCATGATGTACTCTGCATATAAGTTAAACAAGCAGGGTGACAATATACAGCCTTGACGTACTCCTTTTCCTATTTGGAACTCCTATTCCTATTTGGAATAAATAAACATTTATTTATTATAAATATACCACAAGAGTGATACAAGTCAAGATGTTCTTGTTTGTATTATAAATATTTACTTATGAAACTTATCTTCCCTATTTGTTGTTGTTGTTCAGTTGCTCATGTCTGACTCTTTGCAACCCCATGGACTGCAGCATGCCAGCTTCCCCTTCATTCACTATCTCCCAGAGTTTGTTCAAACTCATGTCCGTTGAGTTGGTGATGCCATCCAACCATTTCATTCTCTATTGTACACTTATCCTCCTGCCTTCAATCTTTCCCAACAACAGGGTCTTTTCTAATGAGTCAGCTTTTCGCATCAGGTGGCCAAAGTATTGGAGCTTCAGCTTCAGCATCAGTCCTTCCAATGAATATTCAGGACTGATCTCCTTTAGGATGGACTGGTTGGATCTCCTTGCAGTCCATGGGACTCTCAAGAATCTTTTCCAACACCACAGTTCAAAAGCATCAATTCTTTGGGGCTCAGCTTTCTTTATAGTCCAACTCTCACATCCATACATGACTACTGAAAAAACCGTTGCTTTGACTATATGGACCTTTGTTGCCAAAGTAATATTTCTGCTTTTTAATACACTGTCTAGGTTTTTCATAGCTTTTCTTCCAAGGGGCAAGCATCTTTTAATTTTGTGGCTGCAGTCACTATCTGCAGTGATTTTGCAGCCTAAGAAAATAAAGTCTGTCACTGTTTCCATCACTTCCCCATCTATTTGCCATGGAATGAAAGGACCAGATGCCATGATCTTAATTTCCTGATTGTTGAGTTTCAAGCCAGCTTTTTCACTCTTCTTTTTTACCTTCATCAAAAAGCTCTTTAGTTCCTCTATGCTTTCTGCCATAAGGGTTGTGTCATCTGGGTATTTGAGATTATTGATATTTCTCCCAGCTTCCTTGATTCTGGCTTTTGCTTCATCCAGCCCAGCATTCTGCATGATGTACTCTGCTTATAAGTTAAGTAAGCAGGGTGACAAAATAGTCTGATTTGAAGCACTCCTTTTCCATTGTTCCATGTCTGGTTCTAACTGTTGCTTCTTGACCTGCCTACAGGTTTCTCAAGAGGCAGATAAGGTAGTCTGGTATTGTTTCTTTAAATTTTGGATTTGTGAGATTTCCTTTAATAGAGTAGATTTTCAGTGGCTATTTCTTGATGAATAATATTTCCTTAAAACATGTATAGTAGATGTTCTGTCAATATTTCTTGAATAGTAGTAATATTTATCCAATGAGCAATATATTATTTTCTAACCAAGGCTTAATAAATTATATTGGTAATATAGAGCACCTAGAATTTCCCAAACCCAGAACTCAAAACTTCTGAAATCTTAGAGCAATGAACTATAACAATGACAAGTGGATGAGTCTAGAAATGTCAGGTGGTTGTGAATATATTAATGGATGTTCAGCCTAATGAGCTTTTTTAAAAATTGTGTTGTGAATATCTTACCTGCAAGCATTCAGTGTTAGTTACAATACTTGAAAAATTTTATGTATCTTAATTTTCATTGTTTAAAGATGTCTGCCAATAATGGGTGTTTCCAGATCACTCGTTTTACATCTTTGTCTCTGCTGTGACTAATTTCAGCATATTCAATATACACCATAGCATTTTCTCATTTGTACAGTTGGAAGAAAATTAATATGGAATTTTATAGGTTCATTTTGTGTTTAAAACAGATTTGAATACTCAACAGAAAGCATATTTAGTATTTTATTTCTCATATCTTACATACTCCAGGTTTTTCATATGGCATCCAAATTGTGACACCATTATCTAGCCCAATTGTCAATTTTTTTTTTTTTTTTTTTTGTAGTAAGGTTCATGAACTGAGTACTAGTAAGACATTTCCTTTCTAGTACACACTCAAGTCTCCAAGAAGTATTCCAGAAGTCTGCTTGGTAATAATGCTTTATTGTCATTTTTAATGCCAAGTTCATGCACATTTTTTACTACATTGCCAAATTATATATTACAGTTCAGACAGAGGTTTAAACATTATATATTTCAGATTGCAATTCACACAGTGCTGCAAACAGCATTATGCCTAGTGCAGCTGTCATAATGGAAGTATTATAAAGTATTATACAGATATAAAATGCAAACTTAAACTCTGCAAAATCCACAGAAATTTAGGATGAGCAAAAAAGAAGTTTTACTACAACGTAGTATTTAAATATATATATATATATATATAAAATAACATGTATTTATAGAGATTCTATAAGTATTCATTAGCCTAGTGCATGCTTCATTCATTCATGTATTAAATGCCAGCCATTGACTGCTGCTGCTGCTAAGTCACTTCAGTCGTGTCCGACTCTGTGTGACCCCATAGACAGCAGCCCACCAGGCTTCGCTGTCCCTGGGAGTCTCCAGGCAAGAACACTGGAGTGGGTTGCCGTTCCTTCTCCAATGCATGAAAGTGAAAAGTGAAAGTGAAGTAGATCAGTCATGTCCAACTCTTAGTGACCCCATGGACTGCAGCCCACCAGGCTCCTCTGTCCATGGGATTTTCCAGGCAAGAGTATCGGAGTGGGGTGCCATTGCCTTTGCCATTGACTACATCCTCTTAAATTCTGGACATACAACAGTGAATAAAATAGTTAAACTCCTCCTCACATCTGCTTATATGCTAGTAGGAGACAGACCTTAAATAAATAATCATGTACATATATAACATGTCAAATACTGATAAATTCTATAAAAGATAATAAAACTGGGCAAGAATGATTGGAATTTCTAGAGATGGAACTGGGGAAAGTATCTTATTTTTCTTGTGATGTGATGGAAATTTCTCTCTTATGAGGACATTTTTGAGCAGAGACATGAAGAGTTAAGGACTTGAGCTAAACACCAGCATTTGGGTCAGTATTACAGGGACCTTGTGGGTTATTGTAAGGTCATTTATTTCTTTTACAGATATGTACCTTAGAAAAGTTCCAGATTAATAGAACAACTGAGAAGATAATAGAGTTCCCATGTAACTATTCCTCAATTTCCATTCTTACTAATCTCTATATTAGCATTTATTACAAGTGTTGAAATGATATTCATACATTATTCTCAACTAAAATCTATAGTTCATTCAGGTTTTTTTCAACTTTTCTAATATTCTTTTTTGTTGATTTGTTTCAAAATTCCACTCAGGAGATCACATTCCATTTAGTTGTTTTGTCTCCCTGGGTTCCTCTTGTCTGTGTAACTTTCTCAGACTTATTTTCTTTATTTTTCTAGCTGTATTGGGAGATAATTAACATATAATGTTCTGTTAACTTTAAGGTATACAATATGATGATTTGATACATGTATATATTGTGAAGGGATTACCACAAAAGGTTCATTAACACATCCTTCACACCACATCATCACCTTTTTTGTTGTGATGGTAAGAACATTTAAGATGAATTCTCTTAACAGCTTTCAATTATACAATACAGGATTGTTAACTATAGTCACCATGGTGTACATCAGATCCTCTGAACTTGTTCACCATATTAGAAGTTTGCATCCTTTGACAACACCTCCTCAGACATCTTTCAGATATATATATATATATATGAGATATATATATATATATATATTTAATGTTATTGGAGTAGAGTTGCTTCACAAAGTTGTTTAGTTCTGCTGTTCAGCAAAGTGAATTGACTATACACATACACATAAATGTTGTTTTTTAGTGACTAAGTCGTGTCCCGCTCTTTGTGACCCCATGGACTATAGGCTGCCTATAGTCCTGACTATAGCCTGCCTATAGACTGGCTTATAGCCAGGCTCCTCTATTCATGGGATTTCCCAAAGAAGAATACTGGAGTGGATTGCCATTTCCTTCTAGAGGGGATCTTCCTGACTCAGGGATCAAACATGTATCTCATGCTTGACAGACAGATTCTTTACCACTGAGTCACTTGGGAAGCCTATATATTTGGATTTCTTTCCCATTTAGATCACTGCAGAGTGTTGAGTAGAGTTCCATGTGCTATACAGTAGGTTGTCATTAGCTATCTATTTTATACATAATAGTGTATATATGTTATTCCCAACCTCCCAATTCATCCCACCCTCCCGCCCCTCTCACCTTGGTGTGCATATATTTTTCTCTACCTCTGTGTCTTGATTTCTGCTTAGCAAATAGATGCATCTGTACTAGTTTTCTAGATTCCACACATATGTGTTAATATATGATATTTCCCTTTCTGCCTTACTTCACTCTGTATGAAAGTTTCTAGGTCCATCTACATCTCTAGAAATAGCTCAGTTTCATTCCTTTTTATGGCTGAGTAATACTCCATTGTGTATCTATGTCACAAGTCCTTTATCCACTGCTCTGTCAATGGACACTTAGTTTGCTTCCATTTCCTGGCTATTGTAAATAGTGCTGCAATGAACACTGAGGTGCCTATATCTTTTGGAATCGTGGTTTTCTCTGAGTATGCTCAGGAGTGGGATTTCTGGGTCATATAGTAGCTCTAGTTTTAGTTTTTTAAGGAACTTCCATTCTGTTCTCCATAGTGGCTCTATCAGTTTACATTCCCACCAGCAGAGTTGAAGGGTTCCATTTTCTCCACATTCCCTTCAGCATTTGTTTATTGTAGACATTTTGATAGGGGCCATTCTGACAATTCTTTGATGGTGGCCATTTTGCAGTGTAGGTCTCTACTCTGATTTGATGCTTTTCTCATAATTAGATTGCAATTATGTTTGGGGGTAGGAGGACTGGAGAGGTACAGTGCCTTTTTCATTGCACTGATCATGATTAATGACTATTAATGTTGACCTTGGTACCTGACTTAGGGAGTGCTTAGGGACTTTCTTCTGTAAAGTTACTCTTACCTGCTTTTTCTTTCCATTCTACACTTAGGAAGAAAATCACTATGTTTATCTCACACCTAAAAGTGGGCAATGATGCTCTCCCTCCTAATGATAGAGAGCCTACATAAATAATTTAGAATTCTTCTGCATGGAAGATGTTTCTTTTCTCTCATATGTTTACTTGCAGAATCATTCATTTATATCAGTATAGACTCATGATTTGTATATTATGCTTTTTATTTGGGTATAGTTGATTTACAATGTTGCGATAGTTTCTGCTATACCAAGTGAATTGGCTCTATGTGTTTGTATATCCCTTCCCTCTTGGACCCCCCCCCCCCCACCACACTCCTCCATCCTCCCCATCTAGGTAATCACAGAACACCAAGCTGAATCCCCTGTGTTATACGGCAGGTTCCCACTACTTATCCACAGTACGCATGGTAATGTGTATATGCCAATCCCATTCTTCCAGTTACTCTCCCCTCTCCCCTTCAACCCATGTCCACATGTCCAGTCTCTGGATCTGTGCATCTATTTCTGCCCTGTCCATCTGTATGATTTTTATAGATTCTACATATATGCATTAATACAAAATATTTGTTTTGGACAATCCAGTACTACCCTAATTTAGTTTCTTCCTCTGTGTCATTACTGACAGCCTGACACTCTTTCCCTTGGCTCTTGGGCCCCTTTGATGTGCTTCCATCAGTCTTGATGTGTGTGTCTGTGTGTGTGGTTAATACTTTTGAGAATATCCTTGTTTTCTGGCACTACAAACTGTTCAGTTTCATTTTGTATATTTTTAGGCGTTGTCCTAGAATCAATTATTTATCCAAAGAGCTATGGTTCAATTAATTCAAAAATATTAGAAAACAAGATCTGCAGGCTAAATTAAACAAGTTCTACTAAAGTGTCATTTCCTTTATGCCCTCTCAGCAAACATATCAAATAAACCTTTATGTATATGATAATCCATATATATTTATATAAAATATATACATAGCAACCTTTATCTATATTATGCTAATTGTCTGATGTTTTCAACTCTAATTTCTGTCTTACTGATGTCTCCAATATCTGTTCAGTATCACAGGAATCATTCAAGTCTCCTGCCCCTGATTTTATATAAATTTCTACTCCAACAGAGAAGTCGGATCTTACTATCTGCTATCTTTATACTACCTTTTACTTCATTTTTCAATTCCAGTACCCATGTTTAGAAATATTACACTTTTTAAGCCGTATCACCCTTGTCTATAATACAGTGCTTTGGTGAAGTCCGTTTACCTTCAGTCTCATATATGTTTCTTTTTTCCAAAGTTACTTCTTTCAGGGCCTCCCCCCTCAGCCCTTTCACTGAGGTTGATCATACATTTGTAAATAGAATGGCATACTCTTGTCTCAGTCCACATTGCTTCCTGGGATCTCTCTACTTCCTTTTTTTTTTTTTTTTTCTTAATTTGCTAACATTAAAGGTGCTATAAACCCTATGGGTTTTAACGAATGCAATTCCCCATTTCACCATGACAACAGTATCATACAGAATAATTAACTCCCCTGAAAATCTGTTTTCCCCTTATTTATCCCTGTCTCCCTCTCTCCACACTCCAGGCAATCACTGTCTCTACTGTTTTACCTTTCCAGAATATCATATAAATGGAATTGTACAGTATATAGACTTTTCTAACCAGCATCTTTCATTTAACATATCCATTTGTGGTTTGATAACTCATTTTCTTTTACTGCTTGATACTAAGTCCATTGCATGGATTTATTATTGTTTATTCATCTATTGAAAGTTATTTTGCTAGCTTCCAGTTTTTGACAGTTATGAATACAGCTGTAAAATATATCAATCAAGTATGAAGGAACTGACATCTTAATATTGAGTCCTTCAATCAATGAACATAAAATATTTCTTAATTTATTTGACTTTTCTTTGTTTTCTTTTTTTTTTTCTTTGTTTTCTTTAATCAAACTTTTGTAGCTCTCCAACTGTTGATATTCTACTCATTTTATTAGATTTATACCTGAATATTTCATCTCAGTGTTATTATAAACAGTATTTTACTTTTAATAATCAAATCCCAATTGTCCCTTCCTGGATAAGAGAGCAATTGACTTTTGTTTGTTACTTCATATATAATGGAGTGATCTCCCAGGTCATTAGTTCCAGAATGTTTTTTTTCCTTTTGATAATTTTTTTTTTCACCTAGACAATCATATCATCTGCAAATAAGCACAGTTTTACTTATCGTTTTCCAATCTGCATGCTTTTCTTTCTATTTTGTATTATTTCACTAACTAGGATTTTCAGTATAAGATAGAATAGCAGAGATGAGAGGTGATATTTTTACTTGGAGTCTACTTATAGGCTGGATTAAACTAATTGATTGTAATGATAAAACAGTCTTGGGACATGGAATAAATTCTACTTTGTCATGGTATATCATTTTTCCATATGTTGTTGGATTTGATTTGCTGATATTTTATTAAGCATTCTTTATGTTCATGAGAGATACTGGTCTATAGTTTTTGTTTTTAAAATATATTTATTGATTTTGGAATTAGAGTAATGCTGTCCCATTAAAATGAGTTAGGAATAATTTCCTCTGCTATTGTTTTCTGGAAGAGCTTGTAGAGTATTAGTATGGCTTTTCCCTTAAATTTTTGGATCAGACACTTTTTTGGCAAATTAGTAAATTTTGAATTAATCTATAATAGTTTGCACACAATCTGTTTATTTCTCCTGTGTGAGTTTTGGTAGTTTTTGTTTTAAAGGAATTGACCACATCATCCAAGTCATCAAATTTGTGGGCAAAGAAAGTTTTATACACTGAATTGTGTCCTTGTTAAAATTCATATGTTGAAGTCCAAATCCCCACTACCTCAGAATATAAACTAATTTTATAATAATAAATAAATAATAAATAAATAAATAATAATAAAAGGTCTTGAAATAGGTGATTAAGTTAAAGTGAAGTTTTTCAGGGTGGGCTCTAATCCTATATGACTGGTGTTCTTATTTGAGGGGAAAAAGAGAGAGTGAGACAACAGGGAAAAGACCATATGAGGATACAGTTAAGAAAAAAAAAAAGTGGCCATATACAAGTCAAGGAGAGAAGTCTCAGAAGAAACTAAATTTACATTTTAACCTTAGACTTCTAGCCTCTAGAGCTACGAGAAAATAAATCAGTTGTTAAGCTACCCAATCTGTGGTATTGTGTTATGATAGTTCTGGCAAACTAATACAGAAAGCTTTATAGAGTTTCTTAATTACTTTTAATGTTCATGGATCAATAGTGATGATCACACTAGTCCCAGTTCAACCTCTAGCAATTCATCAAAATTAAATTTAGCTATTTTTTATCAATAATGCTCCAGTGCCTTTAGGTCCATGTAACCCGATCTCTGGAGAAGGAAATGGCAACTCACTCCAATATTCTTGCCTGGAGAATCCCATGGACAGAGGATCCTGGCGGGCTACAGTCCACAGGGTCGGAAAGAGTCGGACACGACTGAGCGACTACACGCAACCTGGTCTCGGCTGTGATTTTGTGTGTTCATATATCTCTCTAGAGATTTTAAGGTGGTGCTTCGTCCTGCAGCGTCAATTTCTTGATGTGTCCAGTGAGAGTTACCAACTTTTAGTTGGTTCTATGTTTTCTTATTAGTTCTACCAGGTTTGTTGGTGGAGTTTTTAATAGTTTTCTATACAGAAGGTCATGTAGATCGGCAGAGCCATTTTAAATTATTTTGATGTTGATGTCTTTTTTTCCTGATTAACTACTCTGCTTAGGACTGAACAGAAGCCCTGAGTGGGCATTTTTTTTCTCTTATTCATGATCCTAAGGAATAGTTTTGTTTTTCAGCATTGCATATGATATTAGCTGTGGGCTTGTCATATGGGTTTTATTATGTGGAGATACATTTATTAATACCCAATTTGCTAAGAATTTTTGTTGTGATAAAACTAGGTAGTAATTTCAAATGATAACCTGTAGCATGTTTGCATTTTTTCAGCCATGGTCATCCTTATGGAAGAAGACTGGGTTGTAGGAAAGCAGTTTTACATATTGGCATTTAATAGTAATTGTATTAATGAATACATTAATGAGTAAATAGAATTGATAGATACATTAGATTATATTTTGAATTTATTAATCAATTGTTTTTGATTAGTCACTTTATGGTGTGATTTATAAGACTATTTGAAAAATATTTGCCATAGAAATTCTTTCACTGATTTTTATAGTTTATCTACAAGTGGATTTTGCTGATTTAGCTAATTTGGAACAATTAATTAAATAATTTATTGAACAAACCTAAGCATGATTTATTACTGCAGAAATTTGTGGTGATTTTTAACAAGGTGAAAATGTGAATTCCCAAAAGAGATCTATTTTGCTACATTTTTTAGAATTATATGGCTGAGGAATTCTTCATTTGGAGACATTTGTGGAACTAGTGTTCTATAGGACACAGTTGAACAAACATCTACTTAGCAAGTCAGAATATTATCACCTGTTTTTATTGTTAGGACATTGAACTTACACAGAATCCGATGCATATATTTAATTGCAAAAGTAAGATAACAATGAAAAAGACACAGTTCTTGATTGCTACATTTGAACTGTGGTATTGGAGAAGACTCTTGAGAGACCCTTGGACTGCAAAGAGATCAAATTCTAAAGGAAATCAATCCTGAATATTCATTGGAAGGACTGATGCTGAACCTGAAGCTTCAGTACTTTGGCCACCTGATGTGAAAAACTGAATCACTGGAAAAGACCCTGGTGCTGGGAAAGATTGAAGGCAGGAGGAGAGAAGACGGGAAGACAGAGGATGAGATGGTTAGATGGCATCACTGGCTGGAAGGACATGAGTTTGAGCAAGATCTGGGAGATGGTGAAGGACAGGGAAGCCTGGCATGCTGCAGTCTATGGGGTTGCAAAGAATTGGACATGACTGAGTGAACAACAGCAAATCTATTGCTATATATTCCCAACTCTATTTTCCTCCCTCTACTGAAAGTAAACCATGTTTCTCCTTTAGTTTTTCATTTTGTTACTAATGAGAACTTCAAGGAATTCTACTTATATGAATTTTCTGGAAAGCAGTCATTCTAATAAAATAACAAAGTGCCATATTTCATATATTAGTAATGAATCCACAATTCCTGAAGTATTTTCCCTTCAATCTGAAATTTAAAGCTCTCAAATGTATCCCATTCTTATTTTAAACACATAAATATGTAAATATTTATTTTATTTTTCCAGTAACTAATGTGATACATCAACTGGTATTTCTTTTTCATCTCAAAGAACTTGTATTTAACTAAAAGATAAAAATTTTATAAAACCTATAAAACACACAAGTGTTAGATTGTCCATTTAAGCTATCAAGTTTTTGGCTATCAATGTGCTTGTAGTATTCCCTTTTTACCCTTGTAATGATTTGGGATCAGTTACATTCCAATCCTTTATTCCTAATTATTATCACTTCTGTCTGCTCTTGTTTTTCTTTATTACATTGACTGGAGGTTTGGTAATCTATTAAATTTTAAAGGCCTGGCTTCTTATTTCATGGCTTTCTCTTTAGTATTTGTTTTATTTCATTTATTTCTACTCTGATGGTTCACATATTTATCTTTTCTTTGCTGTTGCTCAGTCACTCAGTGGTGTCTGACTGTTTACAATCCGATTGACTGCATCAATGCCAGGCTTCCCTGTCTTTCACTATCTCCTGGAGTTTGTTCAAACTCATGTCCGTTGAGTCAGTGATGCCATCCAACCATCTCATCTTCTGTTGTCCCCTTCTCTTCCTGCCTTCAATCTTTCCCAGCATCGGAGTCTTTTCTAATGAGTCAGGTCTTCGATCAGGTGGCGAAAGTATTGGAGTTTCAGCTTCAGCATCAGTCCTTCCAATGAATATTCAGGACTGATTTCCTTTAGTATTGACTGGTTTGGTCTCTCAAGAGTCTTCTGCAACACACAGTTCAAAGCATCAATTCTTCAGTGTGTAGACTTCTTTATGTCTAACTCTCACAGCCATAGATGACTTCTGGAAAAATCAAAGCTTTGACTATACTTTGTGGGCTTGTAAATATACTGTCTAAGTTTGTCATAACTTTCTTTCCAAGAGGCAATTGTCTTTTAATTTCGTGGTTGGAGTCACCATCTGCAGTAATTTTGGAGCCCCCCAAAATAGTCTGTCACTGTTTCCATCGTTTCCCCATCTATTTTCCATGAAGTGATGGGACGGGATGACATGATCTTCACTTGAGTTTTAAGCCAGCTTTATAACTCTCCTCTTTCACCTTCATCAAGAGTCTCTTTAGTTCCTCTTTGCTTTCTGCCATAAGGGTGGTGTCATCTGCATGCCTGGGGTTATTGATATTGCTTCCTGAAATCTTGATTCCAGCTTGTGCTTCATCCAGCCTGTCATTTCTCATTCTGTACTCTGCAGATAAGGTGGTCTTCTGTTTAATTAGTGTTTAATTTTTTTCTCTCTTTCTTTCACTCTCTCTCTCTTTTTTTTTTTTTTTTTTTTTTTTGTTACTGTTGTTTGCTCTTTATAGAAAAAAGACTGTTTCAACATTTGAAAATCAATTGATTCATATCACTATATTAAAAGTAAATAAAAACCAAAATAAAAGTTGAAAAATTAACCCACCAGTTTCCTCTGTCCATGGGATTCTCCAGGCAAGTATACTGGAATGGGCTGCCATTTCCTTTTCCAGGGATCATCCAAACCCAGGGTTCACACCCAGGTGTCCTGCATTGCAGGCAGACTCTTTATCATTTGAGCCACCATGGAAGCTTGAGAAATTAGAAAAACCATAATTGTTTAGAGAAAAAATGTCATAAAATAGATCTTATTCACTTTCACATTTAAGAGTCAACTAAAAATTCAAAGGCATCAAGAATGTCAAAATACGAATGTATTTTTTAATAATATTAAGTGGGAATATCTTTCCTTTTCACAATTGTCTTTTGCATTTTTTTCTTTCCTCAGCTATTTGTAAGGCCTCCTAGGATAACCATTTTGCCTTTTTGCATTTCTTTTTCATGGGTATGGTCTTGATTACTGTCTCCTGTACAATGTCATGAACCTCTGTCCATAGTTCTTCAGAAACAGAAGATATTAAGAAGAGATGGCAAGACTACACAGCAGAACTATACACAAAAGATCTTCATGAGCCAGATAATCACAATGGTGTGATCACTCAGCTAGAGCCAGACATCCTGGAATGCGAAGTAAAGTGGGCCTTAGGAAGCATCACTATGAACAAAGCTAGTAGAGGTAATGGAGTTTTAGTTGAACTATTTCAAGTCCTAAACTATCATACTGTTTAAGTGCTGCACTCAATATGTCAGCAAATTTGGAAAACTCAGCAGTAGCCACAGGACTGGAAAAGGTCAGTTTTCATTCCAATACCAAAGAAAGGCAATGTCAAAGAATGTTCAAACTACTGCACAATTGAACTCATCTCACATGCTAGTAAAGTAATGCTCAAATTTCTCCAAGCCAGGCTTCAACAATACGTGAACTGTGAACTTCCAGATATTCAAGCTGGTTTTAGAAAAGGCAGAGGAACCAAAGATCAAATTGAGAACATCCGTTGGATCATCGGAAAAGCAAGAGAGTTCCAGAAAAACATCTACTTCTGCTTTATTGACTATGCCAAAGCCTTTGACTGTGTGGATCGCCATAAACTGTGGAAATTTCTGAAAAAGATGGGAATACCAGAGCACCTGACCTGCCTCCTGAAAAATCTGTATTCAGTTAAGGAAGCAACAGTTAGAACTGGACATGCAACAACAGACTGGTTCCAAATAGGAAAAGGAGTACATCAAGGTTGTATATTGTCACCCTGCTTACTTAACTTCTATGCAGAAAGCTGGGCTGGATGAAACACAAGCTGGGATCAAGATTGCTGGGAGAAATATCAATAACCTCAGATATGCAGATGACACCACCCTTAAGGCAGAAAGTGAAGAAGAACTAAAGAGCCTCTTGATGAAAGTGAAAGAAGAGAGTGAAAAAGTTGGTTAAAAACTCAACATTAAGAAAACTAAGATCATCGCATCTGGTCCCATCACTTCATGGCAAATAGATGGGGAAACCATGGAAACAGTGACAGATTTTATTTTGACGGGCTTCAAAATCACTGCAGATGGTGACTGCAGCCATTAAATTAAAAGACCCTTGCTCCTTGGAAAAAAAAGCTATAACCAAGCTAGACAGCATATTAAAAAGCAGAGACATTACTTTCCCAACATAGGTCCATCTAGTCAAAGCTATGGGGCTTCCAGTAGTCCTGTATGGATGTGAGAGTTGGACTATAAAGAAAGCTGAACAATAAAGGTTTGAATTGCACTACTGGAGAAGACTCTTGAGAGTCCTTTGGACTGCAAGGATTTCAAGCCAGTCAATCCTAAAGGAAATCAGTCCTGAATATTCATTGGAAGGACTGATACTGAAGCTGAAACTCCAATACTTTGGCCACCTGATGCAAAGAACTGACTCATTTGAAAAGACCCTAATGCTGGGAAAGATTGAAAGCAGGAGGAGAAGGGAACGACAGAGGATGAGATGGTTGAATGGCATCACCGACTCAATGGAGATGAGTTTGAGCAAGCTGTGGGTGTTGGTGATGAATAGGCAAGCCTGGCGTGCTGCAGTCCATGGGGTCGCAAAGAGTCAGACACAACTGAGCGACTGAACTGAACTGACTGAGAGGGAATATCTATGTTTCAGAGATTAGAATTATTTTGCTTTTTAAATGAGCATAATAAATAATACAAGAGACTTCTAGCAAGCTAAGAGAATAAAGATGATGACAGATCCTCCTGCTAAGATATATTTGACTTATCATTAATTTCCACAATGGAAATGTTAATGCATTCCTAAGATAAATAGAAAAGATAATTTCCAAAGATAAAAGTGTATCAATAAAAATTCAAATTTTGAAATATGTGTGAAAATTATTTATAATAAAATTAAAATATGAATAATAAATATATATAATACATATAAGGATATATTTAGCAAAATATTTTAAAAACTTTACTACATTAATAAAATTTTATTGAAAACAATTCAGAACTCTGAAATAAAAGGACAAATATACCATTGCTGTTAAAAATGAACCTCAGTGAATGAATATATAAATTATTTCCAAATATTCAATGCTTTCATTTATTTCTTCTAGAATTCCCAAGTTTCATGGGAGTTTGTGATTTGATTTCAAAATATCTATAGAAGAACAATGTCATGAATATCCAATAGATGAAATAGAGGTATATGTGGCAGAATTATACCTATCAGATATAAGATTTATTATAAACATTTTCAGGTTAAGATAGATCTATAAATAAATGAACAGAAAGTTATGAAAGTTAGGAACTTTTATTTAGGAAGTGTATGTTGCATATAAGATGAAAAAATGTCAGGTCAATTGTTTTTCCATATAGAAACAAAAAATTAAATGTAATTTCTAACAGTTTTCTGTACATTAATACTGTATGGATCATATGGATTAAAGATGATTGTGAATAGCAAAATTAAAAACTTTAAATTTTGCATAAAATATATTAAAATTTCAATTCTGAAAACAGTTTAAGTAAAACATTAATAACATCATAGTTAATAATTTGAAAGCTTCAATTAAAATATATTTTAAAGTGCCTATATATAAAAAAGTATATCTCTTTCAAATGGGATGGCAGAATTAGAACATATAAAACAGCTAGATATTAAGATTATCTATCTATATCTATCTGTCCCTCTAATCTATGTATCTAACCCACCTCTATCTAAAGAAATCCTAAAAATTATTGAGAGAAAGCATGCATCACTCAGAAAAATGAGTAGAATCTGTGGACAGTGAATTATAGAAGAGGAAATGTGAGTGGATCATAGAGGTCATCTTCTTTGATGCAACCACCAATTGTGGACCTATTTTACCCCTTTTCAGTTCTCGCTCTGTACTATTTATAGCAGCAAACACACGGTCAGAGCCTTAGAAGAACCATGGTTATTTATCTGAAAACCCACCTGTTCTTTTATCATGCGCTGTCATAAGACTGAGGCATCTAGAGGAAGAGATATGATGGAAGTAACATGTTCACATTATGAGTTAATTCCTTGAAATAGAGGGTCTTTATCTTTTTTATATTTTTTCTTTTCCTGGATTCCCTTGGACAGCAAGGAGATCAAACCAGTCACTCCTAAAGGAAATCAGCCCTAAATATTCATTGGATGGACTGATGCTGAAGCTGAAGCTCCAATAGTGTGGCCACCTGATGTGAAGAGCTGACTCACTTGAAAAGACCCTGACACTGGGAAAGATTGTGGGCAGGAGGAGAAGGGCACAACAGAGGATGAGGTGGTTGGATGGCATCACCGACTTAATGGACATGAGTTTGAGGAAACTCCAGGCAGTAGTGCAGGACAGAGAAGCCTGGCATGGTGAAGTTCATGGAGTTGCAAAGAGTCAGCTACAACTTCACAATGGAACAGCAATAGCAAACTGGAATTCAGATGTCATGCTGGAGATCAGCCTTCAACTAAGGCTGAGAGAAAGCTTTGGGAAATGAGGAAGTCACAGGGTAAAAAGAGCCAGGATCCATGGATGACCTCAGGGAACAAGACAACCTTCCTTCCTTGGGCTATCCACCTATCGAGTTTTGGCAGAAGGCAGCAATGCCCACCTTGTCGAGCCATTGGATATGTCTGTTATAGCAGCATACCTTAACTAATACCAGGAATTGGAAGTGAGTGAAAAGATTTTGGCTCGTGTTACACTGTCATGAGAAATCACTTTGAAATAACAGGAGAGCTAGACAAGATACCTACAAAGCTTCAAAAAAAAAAAGTCAAAGTATTGATATTTCTTTTCAATTCCTACTTGTTCTAGCAAGGTAGTACAAGTTGGATTAACAAACCAGAGCTGGGAGGGAGTAAATAGTACTTTGTCTGCAGTTGCAATCTAAATTAACTGGGAATCCACTAACATGGAGTCTTGCAGGGTTATAAAAGCTAACTGCTTCTGTCCACTGAGCAGCCATTGATAAGATTATGGAGCTTACACATCAATGTGCTAGGACATAAAGTGGTAGCCAACCCAGCCGCAAGATCAGATTATGTATGTTTCCTGTTCGCTCATCCTGTTATTTCACATGGCCTTGAGGTGACTGCCATGAAAATGAGTATAGATGTCAGTAAATAAAAGAGAGTCATCTAGGCTTAAGAACTAGTCTGGGTAGACGTCTGATTGTACTGTAATTTCTTTCCCATGGAGCTGAATGGAAGCAAATAAATCAGAAACCTCCTGAGTTTGGGGGGAAATTGGCCCAGAAAAACTTTAGCTTAAAAGCCTGCGATTGTTCAGGCGAACTTAACTCTGAAAACCTGAACTAATGGCAGATTAGATATTAGAATTCTGCCATATCAAGGAAGGTATAATCTCCACTGATGGAGGGAGTCTGTCACAGAGCTTCTTTAAGGAAGTTAATCCAACATGGAGAAAGGGAGGATTCGTGATACTCAGCCAGGAGATTTTATTAGCGACCAGTGATTATGTTGCCTCTCCTTCCTTTCCACACTTAAGTTATTATTGCTTTTACCTTATACTTGAAGGGAGAAAGGTGGCAGTTTAGGGGTGAACATCTTTGCTAGTGTATTAGTCTCCAAATCATGAGGATTTAATCTAAACTTTGGGCTACAACTGTTTATCATAAAAAGATCAGAATCACTAAACTGGAGTAAAATAGGTAGAAGGGAATAGAAAACAAGAGCATAAAGAGGTAAGAGATGTCTGATGCCAACCACAAAATGCCCCACTGTCAGCCTCTTGATGTATAAAATCTGAACAGCTGGGGAGAAATGAATCTATACTGAAAGAGCTGAAAGCTCCAAAATTCTACCATAAACGTTCAGGTGCTTAGCAGCAATATCAAATTTGCTTATGCCAGTTATGACTACTTAAGCTGAACATCATTTTCACTTTCATAGATTTCTTAATGCATTTCAGTTCAGTTCAGTTCAGTCACTCAGCCGTGTCCAATTCTTTGAGACCCCATGAACTGCAGCACGCCAGGCCTCCCTGTCCATCACCAACTCCCAGAGTCTACCAAAACCCATGTCCGTCGAGTCGGTGATACCATCCAACCATCTCAATGCAGTAGATTCTGAGTTTTAGGTCTATATGTCATCATTATGTAGTGAGCTCTCTATCAGATATAAAGTTGGAGGACCAAGGCACAAGTCCCAGTTCTGTTACTAATGCATGAATTGAACTCAAGCAAGTTAATCTTCTAAACTAAATTGCTTCATCAAAACAATTGGATGATAATACCAAGTCAGATGGTAACAAATCTGCATGCAGTGCAGGAGACCTAGGTTCAACCCCTGGATCAGGAAGATCTCCTGGAGAAGGAAATGGCAACCCACTCCAGTGTTCTTCCCCAGGAAATCCCATGGATAGAAGAGCCTGGTGGGCTACAGTCCATGGGATCAAAAAGAGTTGGACACAACTGAGCACATGACCCAGCGACTACCTAACCCCTCAGATTTGTTGTCAGAATTAATTCATCTAAACTCTTTCCCAGAGCTTTGCTGTGAAAAACATTAGCTGCTAGAGATTCCCTTTGGGAATGGATAAAGTATTATACATCTTTGGTCCTATTTGGCAATTCATGGTGGCTGTTTGCCTAGAAATAGGCCTTAAAAATTTCTACCCAATATAATCATGTTTGAATCTATTGACAAACATTTTTTTGAAAAATTGAGCACACATGAGGCCTCAATGAATAATTTGCTGAATATATGAATAAATAAAAGCTTCATTTTCATGGCTCATTAAGATCCATGTTGTCTGCAAATTCATAAACACCATTCCAAAAACCTGTTGATAAAATTGAGTTTATTGTTTGCCACAAAGGGACACCAACACTCTGATAGAGTCTTAATAGCCTATAGGAGCGTAGAAGCCAAATACACACACAATTCAGTGTCACTGAATCTTAACGTGGTAATCATGATTCCAAAGGCTTGGCCTTTGTGCAGTGATGCCAAATCGAATCTTGGAGATAGTTTTGGGTGAAATAGAAAAGAACAGTTTTATTATTTTGCTAGCCAAAGGGGGACACGGTGGGTTTTGTGCCCCTCAAAACTGTGTGTCCCAACCCAGAGGGATTTGGTGAGGAGTTTTATAGCAATGGTTCAAGAGTGGGGTTGCTGATAAGGATCAGGATGTCTGCAGAGCCTATACCCCTTTAGTCTGGCTGCAGATGGTCTGATAATTTCTGTGGTTCCTTAGGTCTGGCTTCAGGTGGTCTCTTGAAGAGCTTCCCTGGTTTGTTTTATCTGGAAAGAAGAATGCTAACCTTTTCCTTTTGTTGGGGATCATGGTAACCCACTCCAGTATTCTTGCCTGGAGAATCCCATGGACAAATGAGCCTGGTGGGCTACAGGTGGGCTACATTGCTTTCCAAAAAGTCAGACATGACTAAAGTGATTTAGCATGAAGTTCTATGAAGTGCTCAAAGACACTGTTTTGTTTGTCCCTTGAGGTGGAACTAGAACCCTGCCCCAAGGCTACACTTTTATTTCTTGACTGCTCCTCACTTGTCTCTAACATTTCCTCCATTCCCTGATTAGCAACTCTTGGAGTCTGATCTTTGGGACTCAGGGAAGGTCCTGGAGGCTGGAGTGTATTCTTTACAAACAAGAAATGGGGGGACAGAAAGGCTTCAGTGCCCAGGAGTCCCACAGGGTCCTGTTTAGTTTCATTCAGACTGTAATGTCTCATCTTTCCATTGCTCTCATCCTGCATGTAAATACACTTTGTATTATGAAACTGTTGAAAAATTCAGTGATCTATCTCTAGATTTCCTATTATGCTAACCTTTGCAGTTCTCTATTCTGAGGAATATCTGCATAACAAAAAAATGGCAATTTTAATTTTACAACAGTAACATGCTCAATTTGTTATTATTTTTCTTATTTTTCAATCTTTTATTTTTTATCATTTTGAAAAATCACAAAATAAGTCATTAATGTAAAATTTGATTATAGTTATCTCAAATGTATTATAGAACTCAGAATAACTTGGGGACTTCACCTGTCAGTTTTTCTAAGGCCTGGTTATTTTATATTTCAGAAAAAAAATGTTTAAGTGTAATATCCCCAAAACTAAGGAAAATAACAATAAATTTCAATTTTCTATCATCACAAGGTTTCTCAACATTTAATCTTGTATTTCTTTTTTTTATTATTATTTTAATTGGAGGCTAATTACTTTACAATATTGTGGTAGTTTTTGCCATACATTCACATGAATCAGCCATGGGTGTACCTGTGTTCCCCATCCCTCAGGGTCATCTCAGTGCACCAGCCCTGAGCACCCTGTCTCATGCATCAAACCTGGCTGGTGATCTGTTTCACATATGATGTATTTCTAAAGGCAGACAGTTTAGCTGCTTTAGCTGAAACACTTCAGGCTCTGGTGGTTGGTCCACCTTACACTTAACTTTCCCAAAGATAAGATTCTGAGCCACCTCATCAATTACACCCAGACAAGTTTTCTTCACCCTCTCATGTCCAACTTACTTTATGAGTTTATTGTTTAAAAAGCCTTTTATCACCCCTGCTTCAGAAAAATCTTCTATAACAACTGTCAAAATTGTGATGCATTTGTTACTTTCCATTAAGTCACCCTATATTCACATGAATGATGTTGAAAAGGCTAACTGCTTGTCTTACTGTTGAAAACTGAAATGCCAAGGTCAAGATGGGCTCTACTCAGCCAAGTATATTGGAACTTGTTGTTACTCTTCAGCATGTTTCTCCCCAGAGGCTAGCAGAATATTACTGGAGAATTCTCTTCATATGGCTTCACAGAAACCAAGCTTTGTCATTATCCAGGATACACTGAAACTGTAGAACAAAATCAATACCTAGGCTTAAGATTTATCTCAATGATTGTGACTGCTACCTATTTGGATTTGGTGCACTTATACCAGGATTGGAGTGTTTGCTTTTTGTGGGGGACGATTTCTTATTTTATTTTTTTCCTCAAGAGAATTATGGTAAAAAAAAACTCCAACTCTGTCTCATTATTGATAAAAAACACTTTAGAGTCAAAAAACATCACATTCCATTATTTAAAGATAGATTATAAATTATCCAAGCCATTTCTAGTAGTTAAAGCAGAGGCTTGGTGCCTTTACTTTATCAAAAAATAAACAACAACAACAAAACAGTATGCTCTAAACTTCATAACTGATACTATTAAAAATCACATGATAGAGTGAAAGTACCACAGTTTCTGCATGAAGATATACAATTCATTGATCATTCGCTAGTCAATGGCAGTATTTTTTAAATAGAAAGAAAATAATAAAAAATACAAGCTACTAAATATTATTTGACAATTTTAAATCCTTAAATGATTTGAAAAACATCTAAATTTGTCTTTACACAGGGGATTCAAGACAAATGGGTTCCATACTGTTTGTAAAATTCAGAGACATAAGAAATTCAGTTATAAAGTAAAATATAATAACATATAAATTAATGATTATAGCATTTAGATATGGCATATCAAATAATTAGAAAATAATATAAATGAAAATGAAGTCTAAAATATAATAAAAATGAAATTATCATTTTAATATTTACTAAACAAAATACATGTATTGAGATAAACCTTAAATAAAATATAAGGTATTTAAAAAAAGGTAATTCAATTCAGTTCATTTCAGGTACTCAGTCATGTCTGACTCTTTGTGAACCCATGGACTGAAGCACACTGCCTCCCTGGCCATCACCAATTCCCAGAGTTTACCTAAACTCATGTCCATTGAGTCAGGGATGCCATCCAATCATCTCATCCTCTGTTGTCCCCTTCTCTTCCTACCTTCAATCTTTCCCAGCATCAGGGTCTTTTCCAAAAATAAGTTCTTTGCATCAGATGGCCAAAGTATTGGAGTTTCAGCTTCAACATCAGTCCTTCCAATGAATATTCAGGACTGATTTCCTTTAGGATGGACTGGTTGTATCCCCTTGCAGTCCAAGGGACTCTTAAGAGTCATCTCCAACAGCACAGTTCAAAAGCATCAATACCTCAGAGCTCAGATATCTTAATCGTCCAACTCTCACATCCATACATGACTACTGGAAAAATCATAGCCTTGACTAGATGGAACTTTGTTGGCAAAGTGATGTCTCTGCTTCTTAATATGCTGTCTAGGTTGGTCATAACTTTTCTTCCAAGGAGTAAGAGTCTTTTTATTTCAAGGATTCAGTCACCATCTACAGTTATTTTGGAGCACAAAAAAATGAAGTCAGCCACTCTTTCCACTGTTTCCCCATCTATTTGCCATGAAGTGATGGGGCCAGATGCCATGATCTTAGTTTTCTGAATGTTGAGCTTTAAGCCAACTCTTTCACTCTCCTCTTTCACTTTCATCAGGAGGCTCTTTAGTTCTTCTTCACTTTATGCCATAAGGGTGGTGTCATCAGCATATATGAGGTTATTGATATTTCTCCCAGCAATCTTAATTCCAGTTTGTGCTTCCTCCAGCCCAGCATTTCTCATGATGTACTCTGCATATAAGTTAAATAAGCAGGGTGACAATATAAGGCCTTGACGTATTCCTTTTCCTATTTGGAACCAGTCTGCTGTTCCATGTCCAGTTCTAACTGTTGCTTCCTGACCTGCATATAGGTTTCTTAAGAGGCAGGTCAGGTGGTCTGGTATGCCCATCTCTTTCAGAATTTTCCACAGCTTATTGTGATTCACAAAGTCAAAGGCTTTGGCATAGTCAATAAACCAGAAACAGATGTTTTTCTGGAACTCTCTTGCTTTTTCGATGATTCAATGGATGTTCTCAATTTGATGTGTGGTTTCTCTGCCTTTCCTAAAACCAGCTTGAATATCTGGAGGTTCACGGTTCACTTACTGTTGAAGTCTGGCTTGGAGAATTTTGTGCATTATTTTCTAGAGTGTGAGATGAGTGCAATTGTGCGGTAGTTTGAGCATTCTTTGGGATTGCCTTTCTTAGAGATTGAAATAAAAACTGAAGTTTTTTCCAGTCCTCTGGCCACTGCTGAGTTTTCCAAATTTGCTGGCATATTGATTGCCACACTTTAACAGCATCATCTTTCAGGATTTGATATAGCTCAACTGGAATCCCATCACCTCCACCTGCTTTGTTTGTGGTGATGCTTCCTAAGGCCCACTTGACTTCACATTCCAGGATGTCTGACTCTAGGTGAGTGATCACACCATCGTGATTATCTGGGTTGTGAAGGTCTTTTTTGTACAGTTCTTTTGTGTACTCTTGCCACCTCTTCTGAATATCTTCTGCTTCTGTTAGGTCCATACTATTTCAGTTTTTTATTGTGCTCATCTTTGCATGAAATGTTCCCTTGGTATCTCTAATTTTCTTGAAGAGATCTCTAGGCTTTCCCATTTTACTGTTTTCCTCTGTTTCTTGGCACTGATCACTGAGGAGGGCTTTCTTATCTTCTTGCTGTTCTTTGGAACTCTGCATTCAAATGGGTATATCTTTCCTTTTCTCTTTGCTTTTTGCTTCTCTTTTTTTCATAGCTATTTGTAAGGCCTCTTCAGACAGTCATTTTGCTTTTCTGAATTTCTTTTTATTGGTGATGGTCTTGCTCCCTGTCTACTCTTCAGTGTCATGAACCTCCATCCATTGTTCATCAGGCACTCTATCAGATCTAGTCCTTTGAATCTATTTCTCACTTCCACTGTATAATTATAAGGGATTTTATTTAAGTCATAATTGAATAGTTTAGCAGTTTACCCTACTTTCTTCAATTTAAGTCTGAATTTGGCAATAAGGAGTTCATGATCTGAACCTCAGTAAGCTCCCAGTCTTGTTTTTGCTAACTTTATAGAGTTCCTCCATCTGTGGCTGCAAATAATATAATCAGTCTGATTTTGATATTGACCATCTGGTGATGTCCATGTGTAGAGTCTTCTCTTATGTTGTTGGAAGAGGGTGTTTGCTATGGCCAGTGCATTCTCTTGGAAAAACTCTATGAGTCTTTGCCCTGCTTAATTCCATACTCCAAGGCCAAATTTGCCTGTTGCTTCAGGTGTTTCTTGACTTCCTATTTTTGCATTCCAGTCCCCTGTAATAAAAAGGACATCTTTTTTTGGATGTTAATTCTAGAAGTTCTTGTAGGTCTTCATAGAACCATTCAACTTCAGCTTTTTCAGCATTACCAGTCAGGGCATAGACTTGCATCCAAGTACTGCATCTCAGACTCTTTTGTTGACTATGATGTCTACTCCTTTTCTTCTAAGGGATTCTTCACACAGTAGTAGATATAATGGTCAACTGAATTAAATTTGCTCATTCAGGTCCATTTTAGTTCCCTGATTATAAAATGTTAATGTTCCCTCTCCATATCCTGTTTGACTACTTCTAATTTGCCTTGATTCAAGGACCTAACATTCTGGTTCCTATGCAATATTACTCTTACAGCATCAGACTGGGCTTCTATCACCAGTCACATCCACAATTGGGTGTTGTTTTTGCTTTGGTTCCATCTCTTCATTCTTTCTGGAGTTATTTCTCCACTGATCTCCAGTAGGATATTGGGCACCTACTGAGGAGTTCATCTTTCAGTGTCCTATCTTTTTGCCTTTTCATACTGTTCATGAGCTTCTCAAGGCAAGAATACTGAAGTGGTTTGCCATTCCCTTCTCCAGTGGACTACATTTTGCCAGAACTCTACACCATGACCCATCTGTCTTGGGTGGCCCTACACGGCATGGCTCATTGTTTCATTTAGACAAGGCCATGGTCCATGTATTACATTGGTTAGTTTTCTGTGATTGTGGTTTTCAGTCTGTCTGCCCTCTGATGGAGAAGGGTAAGAGGCTTATGGAAGCTTCCTGAGGGGAGAGGCAGACTGACTGATGGGAAACTGGGTCTTGTTCTGATGGGCGGGGACATGTTCAGTAAATCTTTAATCCAATTTTCTGTTGATGGGTGGAGCTGTGTTCCCTCCCTGCTATTTACCTGGGGCCAAACTATGGTGGGGGCTTTCCTTGTGCCTCAACTGGTAAAGAATCTGCCTGTAATGGTTGGAGACCTGGGTTCAATCCCTGGGTTGGGAAGATGACCTGGAGAAGGGAAAGGCTACGCACTCCAGTATTCTGGTCTGGAGAATTCCATGAACTGTGGGGCTTCCCTGGTGGCTCAGAGGTTAAAGCGTCTGCCTGCAATGAGGGAGACCTGGGTTCAATCCCTGGGTCGTGAAGATATCCTGGAGAAGGAAATGGCAACCCACTCCAGTATTCTTGCCTGGAGAATCCCATGGATGGAGGAGCCTCATGGGCTACAGTCCACCAGGTCGCAAAGAGTCGGACACAACTAAACAACTTCACTTTCACTTTTCAAACTATGGTGGACATAATGAAGATAATGGCGACCTCCTTCAAAAGATCCCATGCATGTACTGCTACAGTCAGTGCCCCCGACCCTGCAGCAGGCCACTATCGACCCATACCTCTGCCGGAGACTCCTGAACACTCTTAGGCAAGTCAGGGTCAGTCTCTCATGGGGTCACTGCTCCTTTCTCCTGGGTCCTGGTGCACACAAGGTTCTGTTTGTGCCCTTCCAGAGTCTATTTCCCCTCTTGTGTAAGTTCTGGCAGCTCTATGGTGGGGTTAATGGCGACCTCCTCCAAGAGGGCCTATGCCACACCCAGGTCTGCTGCACCCAGAGCCCCTTCCCCTGCAGCAGACCACTGCTGACCCGTAGCTCCTCAGGAGACACCCAAACACAGTTCTGGCTCAGTCTCTGTGGGTCCCTGGGTCCTGGTGTACACAAGGTTTGTTAGAGCCCTCTGAGCGTCTCTGGTGGGAATGGGGTCTGATTCTAAATGCGAATTCGCCCCTCCTACCATCTTGCTGGGGCTTCTCCTTTGGCCCTGGACATTGGGTATCTCCTCACAGCCGCTCCAGCACCACACAGCCACCGCTCCAGCACCTACCATCTTGCCAGGGCTTCGCTGACTTGGACGTGGGGTATCTCCTCAGGACCGCTTCAGCGCCACGCAGCCACTGCTATTAATTTAAAATATTATGCTTCTTAAATTAAAGATAAAGTTAATCTATAATTAAGATGGCGCAATTTATCCTAGTATATCCAATCATCAGTGAAGGATAGAGTTTCAAATAGTTATTGATCACATTGCTAAATCCAAAGTGAAATGAAGCACTTCATAATCATTCAGGAAGTAAGACCATATGTATGAAACAAAAATAATCTAAATACTGAAGTGAACAAATATGTTGGACATCAAATTTAGGAAGCAAACTTTAGAAAAGAATTGAAGTTTTGAGGCAAACTAGTGAGACTGCAACATCCTCTTTGAAGGTAAATTGCCTTTAAGTGGAAAGACAAAGGAAAGATATTACAAAAGCTCTCAGGAATCTGTATGTATTTTATCTATGGAATTTCCTGTAGTATAGGATATGTGTACTTATTACACATTATGATGTTGAAATACGGTGTATGTCTTATATGTAGCTTTAAAAAGTGTATTTTAAACCATATTACCACAATGCCTTCTACTAGATTATCTTTAATTCCTAAAGAATTAATTCACCTGTCCATAGACAGATGAATCGATAAAGTTGTGGTACATATTTATATGTACAACAGAATACTACTCAGCCATAAAAGGGAATAAATTTGAGTTGGTTCTGGTGAGGTGGATGAAACTAGAGCCTGTCATACAGAGTAAAGTAAGTTGAAAGAGAAAAACAAACACTGTATATTAACATAAAATTATGTAATCTAGAAAAATGGTACTGATGAACTTATTTGCAGGACAGGACTAGAGATGCAGAGGTAGAGAACAGACTTGTGGACATAGTGGGGGAAGGAGAGGGTAGGGCAAATTGAGAGGGTAACTTTGAAACATACATTACCATATGTAAAATAGATAGCTGGTGGGAATTCACTATATAACACAGGGAGCTCAAACAGTGCTCTGGTGCTCTGTAACAATCTAGAGGGATGGGATGGGGTGTGTGGGGCGGGGGGGGGTGTGGGAGAGAGGTTCAAGGGGGAGGGAATATATATACTTATGGCTGATTCATGTAACTGTATGACAAGAGACCAACACAACATTGAGAAACAGTTATCCTCCAATTAAAAATAAAATAGTTAATTCACTTTTATTTTTGCCCAAAAGAAATGACCCAACTATCTTCCCACAAACTGTGATATATCTACACCATTACTGTCCTCAAAATTCTCAAAATTAGTTGTTGGAGGAGAAGATAATACAACAAATTATTATATATAGGAATTCTCAGCGTCACAATCTTTCTAAATACTAGGAGGAGAGGCTCTTATCACAGAAAAAAAATTAATATAGTCAACAATTTTTCCTGGCATAAGAGAAAGAGGCAAACTTTCAAATTTGGCTAGAGAAAAGGGGACATATTTCAACTTATATTAACATAGGAAGAACAAAAGAAGCCCTTGAAGCTCTTAGGTGGTCTAATTTTATTTGCTGAGGAAAGTTGTCCAGGTAAGGATTTGAAAGCAGTTCTAATTATATAAATATTTCCATTTATGCCCTTCTTATTTACCTTCTTCTGTGATTTAGTAGGAGAATCTGTGCTTGTCAGTATAAATTTAGATTCTCACTATACTCTCAGGACAACCTAAATGAATTATATATCTAATTATACATATTCAGGTAGTTAATATATAATTAATAAATATTATAAATGAATACCCATATATACCATATTTATACAAGAAAAGACACTTCAGAAACATTTTTCTAGTCTGAATCATTTAACCCAGTGCATGCATCAGATACTAAAGATGATTATCTATGTTTTGGTGGTGGTGGTTCAGTCTCTAAGTCATGTCTGACTCTTGCCACCCCACGGACTGTAGCCTGCCAAGCTCTTCCATTCATGGGATTCTTCAGGCACGTATACTGGAGCGGTTGCCATTTCCTTTTCCAGGGAATCTTCCCAACCCAGGAATCAAATCTGGCTCTCCTGCTCTGCAGGCATATTCTTTATGGACTGAGCTACAAGGGAAGCCAAATCTATTTTTTAAATGCAATTAAATTTTTTAAATCCTATTGAAACATGATGCAAACCTAGCAAAAAGTTAAATGGGACTTGATCCTCAAAACTTATCAAGTTTAACTCAGTAAAGGGATTGCATTAGTCAGTGTTCTTCAGAGAAAAGGAACCAGTAGGAGATGATATATATGAGAGAGAGGGACAGAGATTGTAGTAATAGGTTCCATAGTTATGGAAGTCACAAAATCCTGCTGTCTACAAGCTGGAGATCAGAGGAGCAGTTATAACTCAGTCTGTGTGTGAAGGCTGGAGATCCAGGGAAACTGATGATATAGCTTCAAGTTCAAGGTCGAAGGCCTGAGAAGTGGGGAGAGGTGGTCCCACATTCCAAAAGTCTCAGAACCAAGAGTCCTGATGTCCAATAGCAAAAAATGAACATTCTAGCTCAAAAAGAGAGGGAGAGAGAGAGAGGGGAAGAGAGGAAACAGGGTAGGGGGGAAATTGCCTCTTACTTCACCTTTATGCTCTTGATGGATTAGATGGTGCCCACTTACATTAATGAGAGTGATCTTTGCTCTTTTAGACTACTGAATCAAATGCTAATCTCTTCCAGAACACTAGACACACCCAGAAATTATGTTTTATCAACTATCTGGGCATTTCTTAGCTCAGTAAAGTTGACAGGTAAAACTAATCATCACGGGGATGTATTTGTTGAGGAAATAACCAGGGAATTCTAGAGGAAAAATAAGAGGGAGTACTGTAGTATTGTATTACTCAAATGACAAAGGACTATACATATTTAAGGATCTATTGATCATGGCATTAGGATACTATTTTTTTAACTTTCTTTTTTTTTTAGGCAAGAGGAGGGCAGATTTTTTTTTTCCCCATGCTCCAAATACTTATATCCAGGTAAATTTAAACTGAAAGAAACATTTTAATTTTGTATCTTCAATAAGTTAAATTGCTTGCTAAGAGAGTTTGTAGTTTAAAAACTTTGGTCACTAGCATGTTTTGATTCATATAAACTGTTCTGTTTATTTTGTTAAGAACATTCCTAAAACTTTCCTACCATTTAGACTCAAGTTTTTAGGTTTTACCAAACAGTTACCTGTTTGATAACTTTTTTGTTTGTTTGTTTGTTTTTTCCTGATACTGACAGGTCGGTTTAATTTGTTATCAGAATAATCACTCTTTTGGGATCCTTTAATCACAGATTTAGGAGCTAGATTCTCCCTATGAAAATATATTTGCATAATTTCCTCATAAAATATATGAGCAAACCAGGTAAAATGAGTCATCTGAATCCAAATTTTGGTCAATGCCAGATGTCAGTATTCCTAACTATTCTGAACCATGCTCTGTCAAATTGATCTTAGTTTCTTGGTTTTGATTCCAAAATCAAGGAAGTATTAATCAAAAAAGAAGGGAATGGCTACCCACTCCAGTATTCTTGTCTGGAGAATTCTATGAACAGAGAAGTCTGGCTGTCTGCAACCCATGGGGTCTCAAAGAATTGGACACTACTGAGTGGCTAACACTTACATATTTCATGAGACTTGTAAGATAACTCCCACTCCCCAGAAACAGACATCCCCAAAAGTAAAGGAGAACATAGATAAAAGTATTCTTCCTCTTGTAATTACTTTTTTTTAAAAATTAAAACCATTTATTAACCTCTGAAGCACACAACATTCCTGACCTTACCTTCTATTGGCTCAGTTCAGTTCAGTCACTCAGTTGTGTCTGATTCTTTGTGACCCCATGGACTGTAGCACACCAGGATTCCATGACCATCACCAACTCCCCGAGCTTGCACAAACTCATGTCCATCGAGTCAGTGATGCCATCCAACCATCTCATCCTCTGTCGTCCCATCCTCCTCCTGCCTTCAATCTTTCCCAGCATAAGGGTCTTTTCCAATGAGTCAATTCTTCACATGAGGTGGCCAAAGTATTGGAGTTTCAGTTTCAGCATCAGTTCTTCCAATGAACATTCAGGACTGATCTCCTTTAGGATGGACTGGTTGGATCTCCTTGCAGTCCAAGGAACTCTCAAGAGTCTTGTCCAACACCACAGTTCAAAAGCATCAATTCTTCGGTGCTCAGGTATCTTAATAGTCCAACTGTCACATCCATACATGACCAATGGAAAAACCATAGCATTGACTAGATGGACCTTTGTCAGCAAAGTAATGCCTCTGCTTTGTAATATGCTGTCTAGGTTGGTTGTAGCTTTTCTTCCAAGGAGCAAGCATCTTTTAATTTCATGGCTGCAGTCATCAACTGCAGTGGTTTTGGAGCCCCCCAAAATAAAGTCTCTCACTGTTTCCATTGTTTCCTCCTCTATTTGCCATGAAGTGATGGAACCAGATGCCATAATCTTAGTTTTTTGAATGTTTCATTTTAAGCCAACTTTTTCACTCTCCTCTTTCACTTTCATCAACTGGTGCTTCAGTTCTTCGCTTTCTGCCAAAAGGGTGGTGATATCTGCATATCTTCAGTTCAGTCACTCAGTAGTGTGCGACTCTTTGCGACCCCATGAATCACAGCACACCAGGCCTCCCTGTCCATCACAAACTCCCAGAGTTTACTAAAACTCAAGCCCATCGAGTCGGTGATGCCATCCAGCCATCTCATCCTCTGTCATCCCCTTCTCCTCCTGCCCCCAATCCCTCCCAGCATCAGGTCTTTTCCAGTGAGTCAACTCTTCCAATGAGGTGGCCAAAGTATTGGAGTTTCAGTTTCAGTATCAGTCCTTCCAGTGAACACACAGGACTTATCTCCTTCAGGATGGACTGGTTGGATCTCCTTGCAGTCCGAGGGACTCTCAAGAGTCTCCTCCAACACCACAGTTCAAAAGCATCAATTTTTCGGTGTTCAGCTTTCTTCACAGTCCAACTCTCACATCCATACATGACCACTGGAAAAGCCATAGCCTTGACCAGACGGACCTTTGTTGGCAAAGTAATGTCTCTGCTTTTAATATGCTATCTAGTTTGGTCATCACTTTCCTTCCAAGGAGTAAGCGTCTTTTAATTTCATGGCTGCAGTCACCATCTGCAGGGATTTTGGAGCCCCCAAAAATAAACAGTTTCCACTGTCTCCCCATCTATTTCCCATGAGGTGATGGGACCAGATGCCATGGTCTTAGTTTTCTGAATGTTAAGCTTTAAGCAAACTTTTTCACTCTCCTCATTCACTTTCATCAAGAGGCTTTTTATTTCCTCTTTTTCTGCCATAAGAGTGGTGTCATCTGCATATCTGAGGTTATTGAGATTTCTCCCGGCAATCTTGATTCCAGCTTGTGCTTCTTCCAGCCCAGCGTTTCTCATGATGTACTCTGCATATACATTGAATTAGCAGGGTGACAATATACAGCCTTGACGTACTCCTTTTCCTATTTGAAACCAGTCTGTTGTTCCATGTCCAGTTCTAACTGTTGCTTCTTGACCTGCATACAGGTTTCTCAAGAGGCAGGTCAGCTGGTCTGGTATTCCCATCTCCTTCAGAATTTTCCACAGTTTATTGTAATCCACACAGACGAAGGTCAATAAAGCAGTAGTCAATAAAGCAGAAATAGATGTTTTTCTGGAACTCTCTTGCTTTTTTGATGATCCAGTGGATATTGGCTATTTGATCTCTGGTTCCTCTGCCTTTTCTAAAACCAGCTTGAACATCTGGAAATTCTCGGTTCACGTATTGCTGAAGCCTGGCTTGGAGAATTTTGAGCATTACTTTACTAGCTTGTGAGATGAGTGCAATTGTGCAGTAGTTTGAGCATTCTTTCAGATTGCCTTTCTTAGGGATTGGAATGAAAACAGAACTTTTCCAGTCCTGTGGCCACTGCTGAATTTTCCAGATTTACTGGCATATTGATTGCCGCACTTTCATAGCATCATCTTTCAGGATTTGAAACAGCTCAACTGAAATTCCATCACCTCCACTAGCTTTGTTTGTAGTGATGCTTTCTAAGGCCCACTTGACTTCACATTCCAGGATGTCTGGCTCTAGGTGAGTGATCACACCATTGTGATTATCTGGGTCATGATGATTTTTTTTGTACAGTTCTTCTTCATATTTTACAGCTCTGTAAGATATTTATCTTTTTGTAAACTAACTTATTTTTAGTATAGTTGAGGCACACAACAATGAAATTTGCTGCCTTAACCATTTTTAAGTGTTCAGGTGAGTGACATTTAAGTATATTCATGTTACTGAACCACTGTCACAGCCATTCTTCTCCAGCCTCTTTATTTTTCCTTGCATAACTGTTGAATGGCAACTCCCCATTTACTCTCCCCACCACCCCGGCAATCACTATTTACTTATTTCTAGTAATTTGACTATTTAAGATATCTCATATAAGTGGAATCACTCAGGATTTGTCTTTTTGTGACTGGATTCTATCATTTAGCATAATACCCTCTAGTTTGTTCCATGTTGTCACATATGGCAGAATCTCCATCTTTTTTAAGCTTGAATAATATAGCTATGTACATGGCACATTTACTTTATCCATTCATTCTGATGGACATTTGTTTTGTTTCTGTATCTTGGCAATGCTACAGTAAAAGTGCAGATATCTGTTCAAAATCCTGATTTCACTTCTTTTGGATGTATTTACCCAGAAGTAGGATTGCTGGATCATATGATACTATTTTAAATTTTTTGAGGAAATGTTTGTTTTTTCACCATTTTACATTCTCACCAAAAATGTGCAAGAGTTCCAATTTCCCCACATTCTCACTGACAATTGTTTAGTTTTTTCCCCCTGTGTTTTTGATAGTAGCTATTCTAACTGCTGTGAGGTCGTATGCCATTATAATTTTGATTTTCATTTCCTAGATGATTAGGGATGTTGAACATCTTTTCTTATGCCTATTGATAATTTGTGTGTCTTCTTTGGAGAAATATCTATTCCAATCACGGACCCATTTTTAAAATGAGTTTTTATATTTTTTCTACCTAATTATAGTAGTCCCATATATATTTTCAACATTAACCCCTAAAGCTTAACATTCAGAAAACTAAGATCATGGCATCTTGTCCCATCACCTCATGGGAAGTAGATGGGGAGACAGTGGAAACAGTGTCAAACTTTATTTTTTGGGGCTCCAAAATCACTGCGGATGATGACTGCAGCCACGAAATTAAAAGACGCTTACTCCTTGGAAGGAAAGTTATGACCAACCTAGATAGCATGTTAAAAAGCAGAGACATTACTTTGCCAACAAAGGTCTGTCTGGTCAAGGCTATGGTTTTTCCAGTGGATATATATGGATGTGAGAGTTGGACTGTGAAGAAAGCTGAGCACCAAAAATTTGATGCTTTTGAACTGTGGTGTTGGAGAAGACTCTTGAGAGTCCCTCGGACTGCAAGGAGATCCAACCAGTCCATCCTAATGGAGATCAGTCCTGGGTGTTCACTGGAAGGACTGATGCTGAAGCTGAAACTCCAATACTTTGGCCACCTCATGCGAAGAGTTGACTCATTGGAAAAGACCCTGATGCTGGGAGGGATTGGGGGCAGGAGGAGAAAGGGACAACAGAGGATAAGATGGCTGGATGGCATCACCGACTCGATGGACATGAGTGTGAGTAAACTCCAGGAGTTGGTGATGGACAGGGAGGCCTGGCGTGCTGCGATTCATGGAGTTGCAAAGAGTCAGACACGACTGAGCGACTGAACTGAACTGATATATAATTTGCGAATTTTTTTCTCATTCCTTGGTTACACATTTCACTGTGTTTATTTTTTCCTTTGCTCTGTAGAAGCTTTTTTGTATCCTCTCATCTCTAATTTTACTTTTGTTACCAATGCTTTTAGTTTCATATCCAAAAGAATCATTTCAGATATTAACTTCAATAAGTGTATTTTCTATATTTTCTTCTAGGACTTTTGTAACTCCAGATCTTATGTTTAAATCTTCAATCCATTTTGAATTGGTTTTTATGTATGTCATAAAATTGAGTCTACTTTCATCATTTTTTTTGTGATCAAGTCATTTTTCTCAACACTATTTGTTGAAGAGAGTATTGTATCCTTGTTACGTACTCTTTGCACCTTCAGTGAAGTGTGTGGGTTTATTTCTGGACTCTCTATCAATATTATGCTCTATTGGTCTACATGACTATTTTTATGTCAGTACTATACAGTTTTAATTACTGTAGTATTACTTCACAATATATTTTGAAATTAAGATGTAAGTTGCCCTCCAACTAAAGATTGCTTAAGTTATTCAGTATCTTTTGTGATTCCATATGAGTTTTAGGAATGATTCTTCTATTTTTGTAAAAAAAAAAAAAAAGTCACTAGGATTTTAATAGAGATTCCATTGAATCTGTATATCACTTTGGGTAATATGGACAGTGTGTAAGAAGTCCACAGCTAACATCATACTCAACAGTGAAAAGCAGGTTTTAGATCTTTAAGATCAAGGTTAAGACAAGAATGCCCACTCTACCACTTCTTTTCAATATAGTACTGGAAGTTCCAGCCAGAGTAATTATTCAGGAAAGAAAACTTTTTAAAGATATCCAAAACATAAAGGAAAAAAGTAAATTATCTCTAGTTTCTTATACATAGAAAAACCTAAAGATTCTACAAAAGAGAATGTCAGATCTAATAAAAGAATATTAATAAAGTTGCAGAATACAAAATCAACATAGAAAAATCAGTGGGGTTTTCTTACATTAATAATAAACCATTCAATAAAGATATTTTTAAAAAGCAATTCCATTTATAATTCCATAAAAAAGAATAAAATATTTAGAAGTAAACTTAACCAAAGAGGTGAAAGAGTTGTACACTGAGAACTAAAAATCATGTATGAGAGAAATTTTAAAAGAGGCATGGAAAAACATCTTATGTTCATGGATTGAAAGACTTGATGTTGTTAAAATGTTCATATTGTCCAAAGGTAAACTCACTTTTCAAGAGTAACTAATAGTACTTGTATCACAGTATGATGTTGACATAATGATTTATTAATACCCAATATATGGCATTTTGTAATTTAATTCCATGCTTTCATGATACTCTTAATATAGAGACACAGGTCTCCTGCCCTCTAATTAAGTCCGACCCCTCTAGCACAATTCTATGAACTCTTTGTGTTATACCCATGAATGTTCCTTCAAGCAATGTAGCTGTATTAAAAGAAAGATGTCTGAAATTGCATGAATAATCTGGAACTGTCACTCAATTGCCCTTGTCCACAACTGAAAGAGTTCAGGTATTATAAAAATATACCACTGCTTCCCTGATAGCTCAGTTGGTGAAGAATCCCCCTGCAATGAAGGAGACCACGGTTTGATTTCTGGGACAGGAAGATCCATTGGAAAAGGGTTAGGCCACCCAATCTAGTATTCTTGGGCTTCCCTTGTGACTCAGCTGGTAAAATATCCACATGTAATGTGGGTGACCTGGATTCAATCCCTGAGCTAAGCCTCAGTCACTAGAGTATGTTGTTATTTCTTCAGCAATAGAATCTTATTGACCAGCTTTAATTAAGATGTCTTGGACTTCCCCACACCCTTTATGTTTATCATTCTCTGTTTTTTCTTTTGAAATCCCCAAACATCATCATTTCATGAGGTCTTTTTTGCTTTATGGCTTTAGTTAACTTACAATGTTTAATTATTCATAAATGTCTTTTGTATATAGCCTTTTCTGTTGCTGTCATCTTTGACATAGTCATGTTTTTTTTTTTTCAGCCCCAAATGTCCTAATAAACTGATAATTTCATTACTTTGAGTACTTTCATTACTCAGTTCACATTGTGCAGAGAAGAACTGAGATGCTTAGTACCATTTCTGTTTGTTTGGAAATTTCACTGCCTAATTAATTCACATGATGCTGAGTAGGCATTAAGTTGTCTTTATTCAGAACATAGGTGCTTCCCAGGTGGCTTGGTGATAAAGAATCTGCCTGCCAATGCAGGAGATGCAGGAGATATGGGTTCTATCCTGAATCAGGAAGATCCTCTGGAGGAGGGAAATGCAACTCATTCCAATATTCTTGCCTGGGTAAATTCCAGGGACAAATGTGCCTGGCAGGCTATAGTCCATGGGGTCACAAAGAGTCAGATACAACTCAGCAAACATGCACATACAGAACATAGCCATTAAAGAGTTTCTCTTAACTAGGGGCTATATATGTGGTATTAACCTTGATTTATCTATAATATAGCTTTATGATTCTACATTTTCCCTGGGTTTTTCTAGAATAGGTGAATAGATGATTGCCAGAGACAGTCTTTCTCTTCCTTGCTGTTATATTATTGATATTACTATCTGTGTTAATTTGCTAGTGCCTCCATAACAAAGTACTATAGACTAGGTGGCAAAAATCACAGAAGTGTATTCTCTCATAATTAAGAAAGTTAGGAGAACAAGATGGCGGAGGAGTAGGTGAGCATGGAGTACATCTCCACCGATGCATCAGGAATACACCTTCAGACGCAGAAGTGCATGCAGACCACCAGCAGAGAGCAGACAAGAGTACCTGGCCAGCAGGAAAGAATATATAGAACCACACAAAACTTGGTAGGATGAAGGATCTAGGGGGAAAAACGGGAGTGTTAGTAGGAATGGACCTGCCCTTGGTGGGTCAGGGAACTGAAGCAGGGGTCCAATCCCCACATCGGGGCAGTTATCTGAGTCAGAAGAGAAATATTTAAGGCTGAGAGTGAAACAGCTGATCTGTGGCAGCAAAAATGGAATAAGAATCAGACAGTCCTTGCTGCAGCCATACATTCCCCAGACAGAGACGCAGGTCCCCTAGAAGGCATGGTGGCTGGGAGCTGGAGTGTAGGGATTGTGGAGCAATCCCAGGGCGAGGGCCTCTGTTGACAACTGAGAATGGACTGAGAGGATGTGAGGGAGGAGACTGTGATGGGAAATGCCTGCGGAGGAAAGCCAGGCAGTCATGGAAGCTAGGCGATGCTGCTGAGTCACGTGTAGGGAGTGGAGCCATCACCATAGACTTTCTCTCCTCACACACCAGCATCAGCAGCTGAACTTTAGAGAGGCTGGCCTATCAAGGGAGCCCTATAAGTGCTTGAACGGGCAAAGCTATGGAGAAAGACCAGCCAAAGAGGCCTTCTGATCACCAGCTACCAGAGGTTCATAAAAAGACTCTGATAGGGCCATAACTCCTGCAGCTGAGGCAGTATGCAGAGTTGGCACCACCAGGGTCCCCTCTACTTGAGCATCTGCACCACCTTCACACTCAACCCTCACTGGGGCAGAGCTGCCACAACAAAAAACTCTTGTGTCTATGCACGTGGGGTTGCTTTGGTCATGTCCAACTCTTTGGGACTCTGTGGACTGTGGCCTTCCAGGCTTCTCTGTCAGGGGTGGGGGTTCTCTAGACAAGAGTACTGGGGTGTATTGGCCAATACTGCCTGCCATCCCCTTCTAGAGCACTGTATCTCCTGCTGGCCTAACTGCCAACTCCCCTGAGTACCCGGTGCTGCCGGAACCCCTATGACCCAGGCAGCTGCACCACCTCTGCACCTGGCACTCACTGGGGCAAACCCAAGTCCTCCAGGGCAGCCTCAGGAGCAAACCCCAGTGTAGGACCCACATGAAGGGGGAAATAAAGTGTACGACCCACATGAAGAGGTGGAAATAAAACCACAATAAATAAAGTGAAAACCAGGGGCATTGTGGCTAAGGAAGAAGATTAAAAAAATCTTCCCACCAGCTATACAAGCTGTAGATAAAATCCACACAATCAACTAGGCAGACTTTGTGTCTATGGAATGTATAAAGGACACTGAGAGCTCCCACAAAAGAAAACACACTAGTTCTGACAGCTGTGGACTCTGGAGGCAAGAACCCACAGGAGTAGGACTAGATTATAATCTGAGCTGCCAGATTCAGCAGGTCCAGCGATCAGCAGAGTTGGAGGGCATCCTAGGGAGATGAGGTGGACTGTGACTTCCAGAGAGGGAAAGGACCCTGACAGCAGTGACTCAAGAAAAGCATGTATTCTTCTTATGTTTTGACTCATTCTGTAGTTTCTTTTGGATTCTTTTTTCTTTTGGCATTTTCTTGTCTTTTCTTTTTTTTAATCCCACTGTTGTAGTTGTCAATTTTATTGGCACTATGAAATCTAATTAAGTTTTCAAGTTTTTTTTTTTTTTTATCACACTTTTTATTGTTGTTATAAATCTCTGCCTCTACACTGGGCTTTGCAGTTCTGTGGAGTTTTACTTTTTTTTTTTTTTTTTTCCTTTCCTTTCCTCTTTTTTTATTTTAATTTTTAATTTTTTTTTCCATTTATTTTTATTAGTTGGAGGCGAATTACTTTACAATATTGTAGTGGTTTTTGCCATACATTGACATGAATCAGCCATGGATTTACAAGTATTCCCCATCCCCATCCCCCCTCCCACCTCCCTCTCCACCCGATTCCCCTGGGTCTTCCCAGTGCACCAGCCCCGAGCACTTGTCTCATGCATTCAACCTGGGCTGGTGATCTGTTTCACCCTAGGTAATATACATGTTTCGATGCTATTCTCTTGAAACATCCCACCCTTGCCTTCTCCCACAGAGTCCAAATGTCTGTTCTGTACATCTGTGTCTCTTTTTCAGTTTTGCATATAGGGTTATCATTACCATCTTTCTAAATTCCATATATATGCGTTAGTATACTGTATTGGTCGTTATCTTTCTGGCTTACTTCACTCTGTATAATGGGCTCCAGTTTCATCCATCTCATTAGAACTGATTCAAATGAATTCTTTTTAATGGCTGAGTAATATTACATGGTGTATATGTACCACAGCTTCCTTATCCATTCATCTGCTGATGGGCATCTAGGTTGCTTCCATGTCCTGGCTATTATAAACAGTGCTGCGATGAACACTGGGGTGCACGTGTCTCTTTCAGATCTGGTTTCCTCGGTGTGTATGCCCAGGAGTGGGATTGCTGGGTCATATGGCAGTTCTATTTCCAGTTTGTTTGTTTTTTTTTAATAAATCTCAATTTTTAATCTTTTAAAACCTATTATTATGATTATTCTACATTTATTCCTTTGTTTGCTTTTCCGACTGTTCTTTTCCCTTGCAGTTAATCTTTAATGTACATAAATCTTCATCTACCTCTGTCTAACTTTGCATATCTGTTCTTTCTTTCTTTCCTTTCCTCTCAACATATTTCCTAGTTTAGTTTTCATTGTTTTATTCCCCACTTGGCCCTTGCTTTAGTTTTGTTTTCTAATTTGTGCTTTAGTTAGCTTTGTTCTTAACTGGTAGATATCATTTTTGGTTTCCTTTGTTTGCTGGGTCAATATATTACACTTTATTTTGGTTGGACTGTTTTGATTTTGCTTATGGGTGTATATCTGTATGTGTATATTCCATTATTTTAAATTATTATTTGCCTGATTTTGTAACTACCACAAATGGGAGTACTGGGGTTCATCTTTGGTTTCTCATCTTTGGGTGTTTATTTTAATCTCATTCAATGCCATAACAAACCACTTGTGGAATGTTCATTCCTGATCAGAGATCAAGCCCTGAACCTTTGGAGTGGGAGCACTGACTCCAAGACCCTAGGCTACCAGAGAACTAACCCTAGGGATCAAATAGTGAGAACTCCCACAAAGGAAACCACTTGAATACAAGACCCAGCATCACCCAACCACCAGTAGCACCTTGTTCAGGACACCTCATCTAAACAACAAACAAAGCAAAAATACAAACCCAATCATTCTTGCCCATCAGAGGAGGAAAAAGAAAATAAACTCAGCACAAATCTCACCCTGTACTAAGCTTACACAAACCACAGGAACAACCTTAGGAGGGCAGAAACCAAAGGAACAGAGAATTCAACCTTGAGGCCTGGGGAAAGGATACCTCAAACACGACAAGTTAAAAAAAAAAAGAAAAGAAAGAAAAGATGAGAAATACTGCCCAAATGAAGGAAAAAAACTAGAAACACAGAAGTCCAAATAAATGAAGAAGAAATAGGCAAACAACCTGAAAAAGAATTCAGGATAATGATAGTAAAGATCATCAAAAACCTTGAAAACAGAATGGATAAAATGCAAGAGTCAGTTAACAAAGACCTAAAGGAATTAAAGAATAAACATACCGAGACAAACAACACAATTACTGAAATTAATACTCTAGAAGGAATCAAGAGCAGAATATCTGAAGGAAAAGAGTGAATCAGTGAGCTGGGAGATAAAATGGTGGGAATAACTTCTGAAGAGCAGAATAAAGTAAAAACAATGAAAAGAACTGTGGATAGTCTCAGAGACCTCTGCGACAATATCAAACACACCAACATTTGAATTATAGAGGTCCCAGAAGAAGAAGACAAAATGAAAGGGTATGAGAAAATTTTTAAGAGATTGTAGTTGAAAATTTCCCCAACATGGAAAAGGAAGTAGTCAAGTCAAAGAAGAAGGAACACTTCCAAGCTCACTCTATCAGACCACCATCAGTTCAGTTCAGTTCAATCACTCAGTCGAGTCTAACTCTTTGCAACCCCTTGAACAGCAGCACGCCAGGCCTCCCTGTCCATCACGAACTTCCAGAGTCCACCCAAACCCATGTCCATCGAGTCAGTAATGCCATCCAATCATCTCATCTTCTGTTGTCCCCTTCTCCTCCTGCCCTCAATCTTTCCCAGCATCAGGGTATTTTCAAATGAGTCAGCTCTTCACATCAGGTGGCCAAAGTATCGGAGTTGCAGCTTCAACATCAGTCCTTCCAATGAACACCCAGGACTGATCTCCTTTAGGATGGACTGGTTGAATCTCCTTTCAGTCCAAGGGACTCTCAAGAGTCTTCTCCAACACCACAGTTGAAAAGAATCAATTATTTGGCACTCAGCTTTCTTTATAGTCCAACTCTTACATCTGTACATGACCACTGGAAAAACCATAGTCTTGACTAGACAGACCTTTGTTGACAAAGTAATGTCTCTGATTTTTAATATTCTGTCTAGGTTGGTCATAACTTTCCTTCCAAGGAGTAAGCATTTTTTTTTTTTTTTAATTTCATGGCTGCAATCACGATCTGCAGTGATTTTGGAGCCCAGAAAAATAAAGTCAGTTACTGTTTGTTCTGTTTCCCCCCATCTATTTCCCATGAAGTGATGGGATGAGATGCCATGATCTTAGTTTTATGAACGTTGAGCTTTAAGTCAACTTTTTCATTCTCCTCTTTCACTTTCATCAAGAGGCTCTTTAATTCTTCTTCACTTTCTGCAATAGGGGTGGTGTCACCTGCATATCTGAGGTTATTGACATTTCTCCTGGCAATCTTGATTCCAGCTTGTGCTTCCTCCAGCCCAGCATTTCTCATGATGTACTCTGCATATAAGTTAAATAAGCAGGGTGACAATATACAGCCTTGATGTACTCCTTTTCCTATTTGGAACCAGTTTGCAGTTCCATGTCCAGATCTAACTGTTGCTTCCTGACCTGCATACAGGTTTCTCAAGAGGCAGGTCAGGTGGTCTGGTATTCCCATCTCTTCAAGAATTTTTCACAGTTTATTGACAGTGGCTGACTTTAGTTTTGGGGGCTCCAAAATCACTGTAGATGGGGATTTCAGCCATGAAATTAAAAGATGCTTACCCCTTGGAAGGAAAGTTATGACCAACCTAGACAGAATATTAAAAAGCAGAGACATTGCTTTGCCAACAAAGGTCCATCTAGTCAAGGTTATGGTTTTTTCAATGGTCATGTATGGATGTGAAAGTTGGACTACAAAGAAAGCTGAGTGCCAAAGAATTGATTCTTTTGAACTGTGGTGTTGGAGAAGACTCTTGAGAGTCCCTTGGACTGAAAGGAGATCCAACCAGTCCATCCTAAAGGAGATCAGTCCTGGGTGTTCATTGGAAGGACTGATGTTGAAGCTGCAACTCCAGTACTTTGGCCACCTGATGTGAAGAGCTGACTCATTTGAAAAGACCCTGATGCTGGGAAAGATTGAGGGCAGGAGGAGAAGGGGACGACAGAGGATTAGATGGTTCGATGGCATCACTGACTCAATGGACATGAGTTTGGGTAAACTCTGGCAGTTCGTGATGGACAGGGAGGCCTGGCATGCTGTGGTTCGTGGGTTGCAAAGAGTCGGACATGACTGAGTGACTGAAATGAACTGATATGTTTAACTATGGCTAGTTCATGTTGACGTTTGACAGAAAACAATGAAATTCTGTAAAGCAATTATCCTTCAATTAAGAAATAAATAAATTGAAAAAAAAGAGAGAAAGCTAGAATCCAGGATCAAGGTTGTAGCAGAGTTTCATTCTGAGGTTTCTCTCCTTGGGTGTAGGTGGCTGTCTTCCTATGTGTCCCCACATGGTCATTCCCCTGTGTACATGTGTACCTGTGTCTATATTTCCTCTTATTGTGAGGGCACACTCATGGCCCTCATTAACCTTAACTGCCCCCATAAAAGCTCTGTCTCTAATTTCACCATTCTGAGGTAGTAATGTTAAGACATCAATATGTGTTTGGGAGGAACAAAATCCAGCCCGTTTCATAATCCATATAAAGTTTTAAATAATATAATTTTATGTGTTAGACAGTTGGAAATAATTCTAAAAAATAACTTGCAAAAAGAGGAGTGTTATTAGGGCAATTTAGGAAACTATCCATAACATCTCTTAAGGAAAAAATTGTCTTGAAAGGAAAAAAAATTACTTTGGACACTTACTCCACATTGTTCTTAAACTTGTTTTGGATTCTGACAAATACTAATAGCTTTGTATATACTAATAAAGTGTAATTAAAACTGAATTTGGAGACAATGATAATGAGATGTCAGCAGTAAAAAAGACAGAAGAAATTTGGGGAAATGGTGTTGTCTGATTCACTAAAAAACTAAATTAAATACTTCCTTCAGGATTAGGGTTCCCCATTGTGGACCTTATGCATAAAAATAAAATTTTGAAAAGCAGCCTGAAGCACATTGGGACTTACGCAGTATTAGGATATCTTACATAATTAATGAAAAACAAACACAGGCATAAGGATGCATTATAAATGTAGCCCTGTTAATATTCTATTCCACATAATCCATAAAGACTAGGGATATGAATGATTCCACAAGGCCTCAATTGCAGCTACTTTTCCTCAATGTAAAATAAAAATGTCCCTTGCATTTTTAATGTTGTAAAACAATCTAACACAAAAGTAATCTAAAACAATCTACAAATAAAATAGTATCAGATTATTCTTTATTTGTATTAATGATAACCGAGATGGAGTCCACAAATAGTTCCAAGTCAAGTGCTGTTCCATCCTCCCCAAATCTAGGACTTCTAATTATACTCATCCTTCTCTGATATGGTGATTGCACAACTTGCACCTTTGCCATGAACATTTTCACAGCAATTGTCCTAGATCCAGGGGATCTTATGGGTTGGGAAGATCCCCTGGGTTAGGAAATGGCACCCACACTCTGGTATTCTTGCCTGGAAAATTCCATGGAGAGGAGACTGGCAGACTATAGCCCATAGGGTCACAAAGAGTAGGACACACCTGAGTGACTGAGTATACTTACATACTGCTTAATTTCACTCCATTCTCACTTTCATTGTAAGGTGTTGGATGTTCCCTTTCTGTCCACATCCTGTGTTATTTGATCATGGGGCTTAGCTCATTTGACTTTAACCAGGCATCCTTCAAAAAATAAGGGCTTTTGTGGTAGATTGCATTAGCAGTCGTAGTGTAGTTGCTCAGTCATGTCCGACTCTTTGTGACACCACGGACTGCAATCTGTCAGGCTCCTCTATCCATGGGATTCTTCAGGCAAGAATACTGGAGTGGGTTGCCATCCCCTTCTACAGGGGATCTTCCTCAACCAGAGATTGAATCCAAGACTCCCACACTGCAGGTGGATTCTTTACCATCTGAGCCACCAGGGAAGCCCTGGTGTTTTATAGGTACCAACAAAACAGTTATTTACAATGAGGGTGCTCTAGATTTAATCATTTGCATTAGTGGTCTCAATGAATGCCCTATTCTAACTGATACTCACTCCATATCCTCATCATAGATAGAGTTTCTTTCTCTTTCCTTTGTCTTTAAGCTAAGCCATGAGACTTGCCTTAGCCAATGTTAAGTGTGCAAAAGTTCCATTCTAATCCTAGGCTTTAAGAAGAGTGATCCACTTTTATTTTTTCTGTATCTATTCTATCAACTGAACTAGCATTTCCCAACTAGAGTCATTGCCCCAGGAGAATGAGAGAAATATGGAGGCAAACTGATCCCAACTTCTGCAGTCTGAAACAGAGTGACCTATAGACCTGCAGCGAGAACCGTAACTGTCAGTCTAAGTTCATCCCAGATCAGTCAAAGTTCAGATACTTTGTATGTGTCTGTGTGTGTCTGCTCAGTTGTGCCCCACTCTTTGCAACCCTATGGACTGTGTAGCCCACCAGGCTCTTCTATCCATGGAATTTTCCAGCCAAAAATACTGGAATGGGTTGCCATTTCCTTCAGGGATCTTCCCACCCCAGGGATCGAACCCACATCACTTACATCTCTTTCACTGGCAGGTGGGTTCTTTACAACCTGGGAAGTGCAACCTGGGAAGCCTTAGATATTTTGGATGTTAGGCAATAAGTGACTGCTGCTTGGTGGTGGCTTGCCAGGCAGCAGTAGCTGATACAGATTGGGTTATGACCTGAACTGTCTGAAAATTCATAGGTTGAAGACATACACTTTACCTCATCTTGTGACTGCATTTGGATATAGGACTTTTAGAGAGGTAACTGACATAAAATGAGATCATTGGGGTGACTCTAATCTGATATGATTGTTATCTTTATAAGGTGAAGAAATGGTTATGACAAAAACAGAAGGACAGCCATGTAAAAACATAAGACGGCTATCTACTAGCCAAAAAGTTAGGCTTCAGAGAAATAAAACCAACCCTCCCAACACCCTGATTTGAAATTCTAGCCTCCAAGACTATGAGAAAATAAATTTCTGCCATTTATGTCTCACATCTGTAGTACTTTATCATGGTAGTCCTAGGAAGGTGGCTCAGTGGTAAAGAATTTGCCTGCCAAGTAGGAGACACAGGTTCACTCCCTGGATTGGGAAGATCCCCTGGAGAAGGAAATGGCAACCCACTCCAGCATTCTTTCCTGGGAAATCTCATGGACAGAGAAGTCTGTCAGGCTACAGTCTCTGTAGTCTCAAAGAGTTGGACACTACTGAGTAACAAAACAGCAACAAGGACGCTAATACAGGTTATGTTCACTCTTTATCTCCTTAGATATTGTGTATAATGAGCTTTTATATGTGATCCTACCTGAAAGTTAGGCTGCTGGCTAATGTCCTGCTCCCCCAGTATATTGATAAAATATATAAGGAAATTTGGAGAAGGAAAGGACAACCCACTCCAGTATTCTTGCCTGGAAAATCCCATGGACAGAGGAGCCTGGTAGGTTACAGTCGATGGGGTCTCAAAGAGTCGGACAGGACTGAAGCGACTTAGCAGCAGCAGCAGCATATAAGGAAACTACACTATGACCTTAGTGGGTAACTGGGTAATCACTAGCCACATTTTGTTATTTAAATATAAACTTAAGCTAATTAACCTTAAGCAAAATTAAAACTTCAGTTAGGCACCGTAGCCCCCTTTCAATTGCATAATAGTCAAATAAAGCCTATCCCTATTCCAAGCCATATTAATACATATATGTATATCTGTAGTAACTCACATTTGTACCTCACAAAATTGGTAGATTATAAACATCAATATATCAATAATAATGTTATCATAAATAAAAATATCTAGCATTGATAAGCACATAGTACATAACAGTAATTCTAGAGAAAAAGACAGATATTTCCCTAAATTTAAGAAGCTTACAGTCTAGTAGATAATAGGGAGGAAATCAATTTTCTAAACAAATGTAATAGATTAGAAACTAATATAAATTTATATGGATAATTAAAGAGCGGAAAACTTATTTTCTATGGATTGTAATGAGATAAAAAATTGGAAAGAAGTGAGACAAGAGATGTCTGAAACTTATTTTTTAAATAAGTCATAGAAAATGAAAGAGAGAAGTGAATCACCCTGTTAAAATTTAATTGAGAAGAAAAAATATAGATTTTTATATTGTCTAATACTTAAGAATTGTATTGTCATAAAATTAAAGCATGTGTGAAATATAAAAATGTCATGATAGAAACAAAAAGCACCTGTTTTTGCCATTACATTACTGTGATTTGAAAGTCAAATTAAAATACATATATATAAATAAATATATAAATATTGATTTCTGTAGAGATGAACATTGTTGTTCCATTGCTAGAATTGTGTCAGACTCTTTGTGACCCCATGGATAATAGCCCACACCAGGCTCCTCTGTGAATGGGATTTTCCAGGCAAGAATACTGGAGTGGGTTGCCATTTCCTTCTCCAGGGGACCTTCCCAATCCAGGAAATGAACTGGCATCTCCTGCATTGGCATGCAGATTCTTTACCACTGAGGCACCAGGGAAGCCAGCTTTAACATCTAGTTAGTTTTAATTTAGGGTTTGGATAAAGCCATTTTTGTTCCCAGGAATATAACAGCCTGTTGTTAATTGCTTGCATCTATATTCTTTAATATATTTGAAATAAAATAAAATTCCATTCTTGTGAACTTCTGGCAATTTTCTATTAAGCTGTTAATCCTTTTCTTATTTTTTATAAAGACTTTTTATATATTAAAAAGAGTAGCCCTATATTTCAATGTGCATTGCAAATGATTTATTCCCTTTTTGTTGTTTGACATTTTTTTATTGAGATATAACTGACAGATTTTTGTGTTAGTTTTAGGTACACAACATGTTTTGATATGCATACATATTGCAAAGTAATTACCACTATAAGATTTATTTAACATCCATCACACAATACAGTTACATTTTTTTCTTGTAGTAAGAACTTTTAAGATCTACTCTTCTAGCAATAAAATATACCTATTTATTTAAAAATTTATTTTTACTCAAGTATAGTTGAATGTCAGTATTGCGTTAATTACTACTAAACAGCAAAGTGACTCATATACATATATATACATTATTTTTCATACTCTTTTCCATTATGGTCTATCACAGTATATTGAGTACCATTCCCTGTGCTACACAGTAGGACTTTGTCATTTGTCCATTCTATATATATCAGTTTGTACCTGCCAATACCAAACTCAGAGTGTCCGTCATTCTGCTTCTGTTTCATAGATAGGTTCATTGGTGTCATATTTTAAATTCCACATATAAGTGATATCATAGGGTATTTGTCTTTCTCTCTGACTTCATTTAGTATAATGATCTCTAGTTGCATCCATGTTGCTTCAAATGGCTTAATTTATCTAAAGAAGTATCAGTTGTGATGACAGACATAAGTTTCACTTTGCTATAATTTTAAAAACTTGTTATATCAAGAAAGGCTTTGGTATTTTTAATTATGAAAATGATAAAAACCTTACAGTTGAGTGTTTTGTCTAAGAAAAAGCAGAGAAAGATTAGAAGGAAAATTCATCACAGCTAAAAGTAGATTAATAGTTAACCTCAAATTACTGAAAAGTTCTGGCAACACACTAATAGTACCTATCAGGGGAAAATTAATTAATTTACATGATTCTTTGTGTTAATATCTCACTTCATTGTGTCACAGAATATTTATTTTTAAAAAGTGTGCATAAATTATAAGGCATTCCAAATAACATTTTCTATTACTCTAGCCTGTTTGAAAGAGTACAGTTTAGAAAAGGGCAAAATAAACATTTATCATTTATCCTTCATTGCTACAATGTTAACTTATCCATTAGTCCTTTTTCTTAGTCATATTCTTGCAAGCACTAGATGAAATGATAATGAGGAAAAATGTCCTTGCTTTGGCATAATGCTGCTTAAAAAGACATATGAAATATGGCATATGCTATCAGGAGATTTTTTTTCATTTATTTCTTGGGGATAATCAATTCTTTGTAAAAAATAAAGAATGTAAAGGTTTTAGTACAGTTTTATTTAGAGTTATAGCAAAAAGGTGAAGATGATACAGAGAGCTATTGTATACTCTATATTCGGTCCCCTCTGTTATTAACATCTTAACATTAGTATGGTAAATTTAATACAATTAGTGAAACATTATTGATGGATTATTTTTAACAAAAGTTCATAAATTATTCAGATTTCCTTTTTTTTTTAATTTTCTCTTAGTTTTAACCTGGTGTCCTTTTCCTGTTCCAGGATTCCTGCCAAGATGCCACATTAAATTTAGTTAGCATGTCTCCTTCGGCTCCTCCCAGCTGTGACACTTTCTCAGATTTTTCTTGTTTTTGATGACTTTGACAGTTTTGAGGACTATAGGACAGTTACTTTGCAAACATCAGTGATTTTTATTGTTGATGTTGACTTTGATTACCCTCAGTTCGGTTCAGTCCCTCAGTGGTGTCCAACTCTTTGCAACCCCATGGACTGCAGCACGCCAGGCTTCCCTGTCCATCACCAACTCTTGAAGCTTACTCAAACTCACGTCCATGGAGCTGGTGATGCCATCCAACCATCTCATCCTGTCATCCCCTTCTCCTTCTGTCTTCAATCTTTCCCAGCCTCAGGGTATTTTTCAATGAGTCAATTCTCCACATCAAGAGGCCAAATTATTGGAATTTCAGCTTCAGCCTCGGTCCTTCCAATGAACTTTCAGACTTGATTTCCTTTAAGATTGACTGGTTTGATCTCCTTGCAGTCCAAGGGACTGTCAAGAGTCTTCTCCAACACCACAGTTCAAAAGTAAAACCCTTGATTACCTCACAGAGGTACCGTTTGTCAGGTTTCTTTACTGTAGTGCACCATGCACGTCTAAGGGTTGGGAAATTTTACTCCAGGTCTTCCAGGGTGGAATTTCTACATAAATTATGTAGAACTCCTCTGTGCACAGAATTTTATGTCTTCTTTTTCACTTATTTTTATTTACTAAATCACTTATACCCATATGTGTCATACATTTTTATTCTGTACTAGGGTTAAAAACTAATACTACTTTAATGTTTTCTTGTTGCTCAAATTGTTCCAGCATTGGCCACTGTATGCTTCTTCAGTTGGCCTCTGTCTCTTCTATACGCTTTTGATATGCTGTCACCAATATGCGTATTTTTTGGCATGTTTTGTTTTCCAACAGCTTCTGGAAACCACTGGTATCTTTACCAAAGCTATAACTGTGCTATTCCTGAATGTCATATGACTGAAATTATATAATCTGTAGGCTTTTTAGACAAATTTCTTTCACTTAGCAATATGTATTAAAGATTCTTTTTTTTTTTTTTTTTTTTTTGGCTTGAGGTTCATTACTTTTAAAAAACAACTATTTGTATTAGGGGTATAGCTGATTAACACTGTTTTGGTAGTTTCAGGTAAAGAGCAAAGGGATTCAGCCATACATATACATGGATCCAATCTTCCTCAAACACTCCTCTCGTTCTGTCATTACTTTTTATTGCAGAATAACATCTCATTTTATGGATGTACCACAGTTAATCCATTTGCTTTTTGAAAGCTGTCTTGATTACTTCTAGTATTGGGGTGATTATCATTAATCACCCCATAAATATGTGCATGCAGGTTTTATGGATGTAATCTTTCAAATAAGTTAGATAAAAACCTAGGAACATGAACATTGAACTTTATGGCAAGTTATGTTTTATTTTGTGAGATATTATCAAACTACTGTCCAAAATGGCTGCACCAACCTGCATTCCCACCAAAGATGTACAAGACTTCCTGTGGCTCTTCATCTTTACTAACAATTACTATGTCCAGTGGTTTTTTAAAGCAGTTTTCATAGGTTTGTGCTGAAACTCTCTGTTGTCTTCATTTGTAATTCCCTAATGACAAATGATGCTAAGTATAACTTTATATAATTGTTTTCTGTTTATCTTTTCTGGTGAGGTGACTATGCAGATCTTTTACCCATTTTTTAAACGTAACTTTTTGTTTTCCAGTTGTCATTGCATTCCAAGTATTCTATGTGCATTTTGAATATGAGACATTTATCAGATACATGTTTTTAGTATATTTTCTCAATAATTTTTCTACTCTCTTAGTAGTGTTTATTGCAGAAGGTTTTTTAGCTTTTGATAAGTACAATGTATTTTTTTTTCATGAATCTCCCTCTTAGACCTGTATTTTAAATTTCCTTGTAGAATTTCATCTCTAAGTCCATATCCATCTAGCTTTTCTATGTTTCCTTCTAAAATTTTAAAATTATATTTGCATTTAGACCAAAAATCCATTTTCACTTAAAGTTTAATGAAAGATGCAATATCCATTTTTTTTTTTTTAAACATATGTAAGTCCAGAAGTTCCAACACCACTTCTGGAAATGACATCCTTTCTCCAGTGAAATGCCATTGCTTCTTTGTTAAAGTCAGTTGACTATATTTCTGTGGGTCTATATCTTGATACTTTCTTCTGTTCAAGCATTCTCTATATCTTTTCACTCATGCTGTGCTGTCTTGACAACTGCAGTTTGGTATTAAGTCTTGAAATCAGATAGGGTGCACCCTCCAAGTTTGGTCTTTTCAGTACTGTGTTTGACTGCCAGTTTGTTTTTGTTTTTTTCTTAGAAGTTTTAGAATCAATCAACAATTTGTAGATAGATTAGTTATACCTATCTATATGTGTGTGTGTGTGTGTGTGTGTGTATAGAGAGAGAGAGACAGACAGACAGACAGACAGAGACAAAGACAGAGATAAAAATGGAGAGAGACTGAGAGAGATTGATGAATTTTTGAGTGAGGTTGCATCCAATCTATACATAAAGTTGAGAAGAACTGCATTATCACATTATAGAATATCCTGATACATAAATGAAATAGTCCACCTTTTATTTAGATCTTTTATTTCTTTCATCATAGTTTTATAGTTTTTTGCATATATGTGTATCCTAGTTACATATTGTTAGATATATCTTACCTATTTCCTTTTCTATGTATGCTGTTTTAATTTTTTAAAAATATTTACTCCCAATTGTTCATTACCAGTATAAGGAAAATAATTCATTTTTGCATGTAAATCTTGTATCCTATGATCTTACCATATTCAGTTATTAATTCCAGAATTTGGTCATTTCTTTGTGTTTTCTATAGAGATGTTATAATCTACAAAGTATTTTTTCTTGATCCCTCTTATGCATACTTTCATTTTTCTTTTCTTATCACGTTGTGATAGCAGCATTTCCTATACATTATTGAATAAACATGGTAATAAATACTGTCCTTAAGTTCTTCATAATCTTAGGGATGAAGTGTCATATTTCTGATAGTTACAGTGTTTTTTGGTATGTATTCTTCATAAAGTTGAGGGATGTTCCCTCACTGAGATTTTGTTCATCTGTTGTTAGTTTTTTATTTTGTTTTTCATAAATGAGTGTTGGATTTTGTAAAGCTTTTCATGAGTTGATATTATATGATTAGTCTTCTTTTGCATTGATGTAGATTATGCTAAATTTAAACTTTTGAACTAATCTTATGTAATAGGAATATATTACGCTTGGTGGTGTGCATAATTTTTATACATTGTTGGATTCAACTTGCTGATGTATTGTTAGGTATTTTTGCATCAGTATTCATGAGAGATACATGCCAAGAGTTTTCCTCATAATGTTTTTATCTCGTCTCGGTCCTAGGGTAACTTTGGCCTTATAGAATCAGTGAGTGTGTCCTTTGCTTCTCTTTTCTTGATGAGATAAAAAAGAACTTCTAACACTCTGTGATTGAAATTGGATAGCATTCACCAATCAAACCATTTGAGCCAGGTACATTCTTAGTTGGAAGGAATTAATTATTGAATCTTCTTTTACTGTAGTTGCAAATCAGTTCAAATTATCTGTTTCTCCTTGTATAATTTTGGGTGGTTTGTGTCTTTCAAGGAATCTATACTTCTTATCTAAATAATCAAATCTGTGGACACAGATTTGCTTCCAGTGTTCCTTTGTTATTCTTTTAATATCCACAGTGTTGGTATCAATGACATTTATCATTTATGATATTGTTAATGTGTGTGTTCATTTTTTTTTTCTCAGCTATCCTTGGTAAAAGCTGTTTTTATTAGTCTTTAAAGAAAAAAATCTTTTGACTTTATCTGCTATTTTTCTGTTTTCAATTTAATTTTTTACTTTAAGATTTATAATTTATATTCCTATCATTTCACTTCTTTGCAATTAAATTGCTTTTCTTTCTTTAACTTCCTAAATGTAGATTAGTTGTTGATTTTAAATCCTTTTTCCATAATATGTGCAATCAATGCTATAAATTTCCCCAGGTACTGACTGCTTTCACTGCACCTCTCAAATTTTTATGTAATATTTTTAAGTCAAAATATGTTGTAATTGCTTTTGTGAGTTATTTTCTGACCCGCTTGTTATTTATCTACATGTTGTTTAATCTCCAAGTATTTTAAGCCATTTTTTCTATTGTGTTTCTGTTGCTAAATTCTTGATTAATTCCATTGTGACCTCACAACATACTTCATATTATTTCTGTTATTTTATTTTGTTTAGGTGTGTTTTATCACTCAGAATGTGTTTTTTTATTGGTGAATGTTCAGTGAGAGAGCTTGAGAGGAACATGCTTTCTCTGCTGTTGGATAAAGTATTCCATAAATGTCAACTAGATTAAATGTGTGCTTAGTATATCAATTACTAAAAGAGGGTTATTATATTTTTTAACTGTAAAAGAATATTTGACTTCCAGTTAGCAGAATTTGAGAATAAATATGTTAAGGAAAATAAAGCAAAATAGTGTGTATTATCACAACACATATTATTAATTTCAGGAAAAATTACTAGATTAATAAATGTAAAAGTGTCACACAAATAATGCTAGAACATGAGTTCTATATCATGTTTCCTTAAGAGAAAACAGATTGACTCTGCCTAATATTGGTGCATAACCTCTCTTAAACTGTTTGTGATTGTACTACCTAAAAACATATTAATAGAGAATTAGAAAAGTATGAAATAATTATAACACTTATGATGTACTGAACATCTTTATTACAGTAAATTGTTAAATCTCAAATGCATGTTATCATAAGGCATTATCATATACCTTGTTTTACAATGGGGAAAATTGAATCTTGTATAAAAGTAACATCAAAATTCGCTAACTAGTTTAGAATTTCAACTCAACTCTGATTCCAGTGTCTAGGGATTTCTTACTGTACTTAAGATCTCAAATATATATTCTGAGTATGGGTCACTTAGTGTGAAAGGTTAAAAAATTATAATATATGATTAAGTTAAATGATTGTATTATTAAAATTATTTTCATTGTATCCCTAATCAACAGAGTTTGTGCTTTAAAAATCATTAATCAAGTTAAAAATATGAGGCAAAGGAATTGTTAAAATTATTGACTTTGTTCACAATTGTATAAATGATATTTATGGGACATTTTAATGAATATAAAGCCAATTATAAAATATTAGTACACTTTATGTTGCAAACTAAGGGAAATGATTAATGAAATAATAGGAACCTCTTCCTAATTTCAGCATTGCTTTTGCTTTAGTTTTCTATCCAACAAGCAAGGAGCTAGTGTCAAGGTTTTAATGACGTTATGAACCCATGTGAGTACATACAGCTACTTACTACCTACCTTGTTATTCAGATACACACCTGGATTTTTATGATGAATGAATCCTGCACAAACTTGTAATCCTCTAGGTCATAAAGCATGAAACTAGCAATAACTGCCTTTTGAAATTACTGACCTGAGAAAACTGGCAGGGCTCACATCAATACATGAGACTCTGTATTATTATCTCGTAGGATATATCCTGCTGCATTTAATTACATATTTTGTGTTCTATTTATTATATATAATTATGGATTTTTTGAGATTTTAGTGCAGCTGAACTGGACTTTTCCTATAGAACCAAAATAACATTTTGTTGATTTAACATTAGGACTATAAGTATACATTTTTTTAAATTCAATTGATTAGTTTGCATTTAATATCTTGAATTAATGATAAACTCTATAATTTAGGGATTGCCAATTCATACTTAACCATACATTTTTAAGTTAAAACAAATATGACCTATTCTACAGCTATTTGGATCTCTAATCATGAGACTGCTTCTTTAAAACTCTAGGTAGGCCTTTATTTTACTCATGAGGGATATCATTACTCTCCTATATAAATTGAATGCAATAAAAATATTATAGTTTAGATTAAGACTGGACTCTTGAATAATACAATAATTCACCTATCACTTACATAACTTTAAGAATACTAACTTATCCTAATGGATAAGAAAATACACATTGAGGAGAAAAACTTTGGGACAGAAAAAAAATCAATGAGTATAGTTCCAGAGGCTTTATCAAGAAATAGATTATCAGTGAGTAAAGGAGGAATGAAAACATAGAATTTAGGAAACAGAGGAACTTACCAAATAGGTAAAGGAAATCTCAAGGATGACATTTTTAGACCAACCCGGGCCAGAAAGAGACAGGGAAATAGAGGGATCCTGGACAACTAAGGTAATCACATAAGGTAAGATGATTTGAAGACATTTATGATATATACATTTCTGACAAGGAATTTAAGAATTTATTAGTGATAGGTGCTTATGGCAGAAGGTGGCAGAAGGCAGAAGGTAACTTGCCACCAGAATTAATATGTTTTTATTCTTCATAAAAATAGAAAATTGAATAAACACTTGGTTAGCTCTAGCTTGATTCTCAGAGACCCAACCTCAGATTCTAGATATCAGCATGTGATTAATTTCAAGTCACTGAGATTGCACAAAAGCTATGTTTGCAACTCCTGCCTTTAAAAGGAAGAGAAAAGTCTGTTTTTCCCTTTCTCCATTCCTACTAGAGGGAATATAGAAAGGATCCTGGAAACTGGAGCAGCATCTGAGACAGTTAGATGAAAGTTACATATGGATACAGGCAGAGCAACAAGAGATACAGAATCAACACACTACTCAGACAGCTGCAGAAGAAAGAGGCAAACTGCCTCACCTGAGCCATTACTGAGTCTCCCTTAGCACTGCTGAGCTCAATTCTTAACTATATGGCTGCGTAGTGGTTCTCAACTTCTACTCAAATCAGCATTGTGTAGATTGTTTGGTAAAATAGAGAATACTGGTCCCACCACCAGTAGATGTGTGGTGAAGATGAGCATTTGCTTTTCTTATAAGTTCCCAGATAACCTTCTGCTGCTGGTTTGGGAACCACAGATTCTAATCACAGTGTACTATACCAAGAATAATTTCATCAGCACTTAGTGGAAAATTGCCAATTTTTCTTAATCTGTGATAGTATCTCCTATTTACATTGAAGCAAGTCACCCGTCCATCCTAAAGGAGATCAGTCCTGGGTGTTCATTAGTAGGACTGATGTTGAAGCTGAAACTCCAATACTTTGGCCACCTAATGCGATGAGCTGACTCATTTGAAAAGATCCTGATGCTGGGGAATATTGACAGCAGGAGGAGTAGGGAACAGAGGATGAGTTGGTTGGATGGCATCACTCATTCAATGGACAGGAGTTTGGGTGGACTCCAGAAGCTGGTGATGGACAGGGAAGCCTGGCGTGCTGCGGTTCATGGACTTGCAAAGAGTCGGACATGACTGAGGGACTGAACTGAACTAAAGAAGTGCTCGTTTGACCTAGAGATTCAATTGGATCTTTAATGGCCAAGAATTATTCAAAAACAGTCATTTATAATCTTTGTTGAGTCAACAATATTTTCTTTCAAAACTAAAACAAGAGTCATAGTATTAAAAAATATGAATATACTTACAAAAAAAAAAAAAAAAGAGAGAGAACTAGTAGAATTGAATGTATTTAATGCTGGCTAACATCACCAAATCAATGGACATGAGTTTGAGCAAACTCAGGGAGATAGTGAAGGACAGGAAAGCCTGGCATGTTGCAGTCTGTGTGTTTTAAAGAGGTGGACATGACTTAGCAATTGAAAAACAACAATGGGAATACTGAATAAGGAGACATTTCCATGAAACTTTTTTTTTTTTTTTTGGAGTATAAATAGTTTTCAAGTATTCTGTTTTTATTTGTGCAATATAATATTTACAATGAAATTACTGAAAATAATAAAAAATGCATAGTTTTAGTGAGAGAAACATCAACTTGGAGCTCATTCTGGTTTTGCCTAAAGACTCAGAGGTGTAGCTTCCCTCTTCTCAGCTGTTAGAGCCTGCTCCTCCTAGCTGTAAGGAGCACACTTATGCTGAATTTTTATAGGACTGTAGTTCTGTGATAATAAACTTTTTCTGATTATAAAAGTAAATACTTAGAAAAAAATAAGTATAGTGAGGATAAATTTAAACTATCTCTTTTTAAAAACTCAAATACTCAAGGATCACATTACTCCATGGAAAATTGATGGAGAAACAATGGAAACAGTGACAGACTTAATTTTGGGGGCTTCAAAATCACTGCAGATGGTTACTGCAGCCATGAAATTAAAAGACACTTGCTCCGTGGAAGAAAAGCTATGACCAACCTAGACAGTATATTAAAAAGCAGAGACATTACTCTGCCAAAAAAGGTCCATCTTGTCAAAACTAGGGTTTTTCCAGTATTCATGTATGGATGTGAGAGTTGGACCATAAAGATAGCTGAGCAATGAAGAATTGATGCTTTTAAACTGTAGTGTTGGAGAAAACTCTTGAGAGTCCCTTGGACTGTGAGGAGATCAAACATCTATCCTAAAGGAAATCAGTCCTGAATATTCACTGAAAGGACTGATGCTGAAACTGAAGTTGAAGCTCCAATATTTTGGCCACCTGATGCAAAGAACTGACTCATTTGAAAAAGCCCTGATGCTGGAAGAGATTGAGGGCAGGAGGAGAAGGGGACAACAGAGGATGAGATGGTTGAATGGCATCACCGACTCAATGCACATGAGTTTGAGCAAGCTTTGGGAGTTGGTGATGGACAGGAAAGCCTGGCGTGCTGCAGTCCGTGGGTTTGCAAACAGTCGGACATGACTGAATGACTGAGCTGAACTGAACTCAAAGGATTTATTATCATAAATCCCCTGGGAGGTCAGCTGGTAAAGAATCTAACTGAAATGCAGAAGACCCTGGTTCAATCCCTGGGTTGGCAAGATCCCCTGCAGAAGAGAATGGCTACTCATTCCAGTATTCTTGCCTGGAGAATTCCATGGACAGAGGAACCTGGCAGGCTACAGTCCATGGGGTCGCAAAGAGTCAGACACCACTGAGCAACTCACTTTCACACTTACCCTGAAACCATTCTGAAGTCCTACTATTAAGAACTGAGATAATTTCCACCCTTAAATCATAAACAGTGACTATTAAAATATATATATACTGTGTAACTGATGTTACACTCTTCTGACCAAAGTTTCAGTTGGACCACACTTGAGTGTATCACTTGGAAACATATAGTGAAAACTCTAAATATTTTTTCTTTGGGACCACTCAGCAATTTTATTTCATTTCAGCCTCTTTTTCTTTTGCTAATAAATTTATATGTTAATAGATAGGTAGGTAGACTGTTTGCTTCTTCTTGGGCTGGAAGAAGCACAAGCTGGAATCAAGATTGCTGGGAGAAATATCAATAACCTCAGATATGCAGATGACACCACCCTTATGGCAGAAAGTGAAGAAGAACTAAAGAGCCTCTTGATGAAAGTGAAAGAGAGAGTGAAAAAGTTGGCTTAAAGCTCAACATTCAGAAAATTAATATCATGGCATCTGGTCCCATCACTTCATGGGAAATAGATGGGGAAACAGTGGAAACATTTACATTTTGCGGGGCTCCAAAATCACTGCAGATGGTGATTGCAGTCATGAAATTAAAAGACACTTACTCCTTGGAAGGAAAGTTATGACCAACCTAGATAGCATATTAAAAAGCACAGGTATTATTTGCCAACAAAGGTCCATCTAGTCAAGGCTATGGTTTTTCCAGTGGTCATGTTTAGATGTGAGAGCTGGACCGTGAAGAAAGCTGAGTGCCAAAAAATTGATGCTTTTGAACTGTGGCCTTGGAGAAGACTCTTGAGAGTCCCTCGGACTGCAAGGAGATGCAATCAGTCCATCCTAAAGGAGATCAGTCCTGGGTGTTCATTGGAAGGACTGATGCTGAAGCTGAAACTCCAATACTTTGGCCACCTCATGCGAAGAGTTGACTCATTGGAAAAGACCCTGATGCTGGGAGGGATTGGGGGCAGGAGGAGAAGGGGACAACAGAGGATGAGGTGGCTGGATGGCATCACCGACTTGATGGACATGAGTCTGAGTAAACTCCGGGAGTTGGTGATGGACAGGGAGACCTGGCGTGCTGCGATTCATGGTGGGGGGGGGGGGGGGGTCGCAAAGAGTCGGACACAACTGAGCGACTGAACTGAACTGAGGTAAACTGTACTAAAAACCATTTTAAAAATAATTTACTCTTATTTTTCAAGTTTATTACATACCATTAAATATTTTAATACTTTATTTTTTTTACAGCAGTTTTAGGTTCACAGAAAAATTGAGAGAAAGTTAGAGATTTCCCATATACCCTCTGCCCCCATGCATGCATAGTCTCGTTCCTTATCAGTTTCCCCATCAGAATGGTACATTTGTTACAACTGATGAACTTACAGTCATACATCATAATCCACAAAGACCATAGTTTAATTGGGGTTCACTTTTGTGTTGTGTATTTTATTATTGTCATTGTTTAGTAGCTAAGTCATGTCCGACTCTTTGTGACCCATGGACTGTAACATGCCAGGTGCTTCTTCTGTCCATGGGATTTCCCAGGCAAGAATGATGGAGTGGGTTGTCGTTTGCTTTACAGGGATCTTCCTGACCCAGGGATCGATGCACATCTCCTGCATTGCAGGTGGCACCTTTACCAGTGAACCACCAAGGTATACTCTTGAGTAGGGCATGCGTTATATAGTGAGAGGCTAATATATAAAAGTCAGTTGCTTTCCTATACAACAGCAATAAGAAAGTGTAATTTGGAATTAAAAATAGTATCATTTATTTTAGCATCCCAGTTCTAGGGAAATATTTAGGTACAAATCTAGCAAACTGTATTTAAGATCTATTAATACATGAGGAAACTGGAGCAAAAGATAGTCTTTTTAACAAATGGTGCCAGAACAAGTAGACTTCCACATGCAAAAAAAAAGAAAGAAAAATTAAAATGAGAAAAGCAAAAAAAGAATCCAGACACAGACCCCACATGTTTCACAAAAATTTACTCAAAATTACCACAGACCTAAATGTAAAACACAATGTTATAAAGTCCATGGAGTATAAAATAGGAGAAAAGTATTGTACACTGTCAAGGACATAGTTTTAAAAGTTTTATAGTGTTCTAGAAAGACGTTTGTTACTTTTAAATTTTCCCTATTCAAAAATGTGCATTGTTTTAGGCTTTTATAATCATTATAAAATCTTGGATTAAAACATTTGAGTAAAAGTTGTGCACTTACCCCTTCTTCCTTAGGCTAGATCTTCACAGATTTTATTAGTGATTTGAAAGATATTAGCATTTAGGCTCTTTATACACACTAATGAACAGTATTCTCAAAAGGCTGAACTTCCTTATATTCTCACCAGCAGAGTATGAGTAGTTCAGTTACTACCCTAATATTAGCATTGGTATTCCTTCTCTTTTTTTCCCCCCTCTAGTTCTTATTTTCTTCCTTCTTTCATTCTGCCTTTCTACCTGCTTGTTTGCCCTTGTATATGAGGTAACCCGATATGTCTGTTTACTTTTTTATTGTATTCCTTTAATAGTTATTTTGATTATACAGTATCGCCTGTGAATCACACATGTGTGATTTCATATTTAAGATACTTTTGAATATTGGGTGCTGAGGTACCTACAGCTGCAAATATTAGAGACATCACAAGATAAGTAATTTCCTTGAATACCAGGAGTTAATCAAAAAGTTTGTCCATGAGAATGATTAGTTATGAATGATTCTTAAATTTTTAGCCCATGATGAAATCTCAGTGTTTAAAGCAGCTGAGAGAAGTCAGCACAGGCCTGCCTGAGCAGCTGGGAAGCGTTAATTGGAGCTAATTGCTGATTGGAGACTGGCGATTGCTAATTACACTCACCTGTACAAATTGGCCTATAAAGAAACGTTAGGAAAGTTAAGTAGAGATACAGTTTAATAGCTTCTTATAGAGAATTTTAGAACAGACAAAGCAAGCGATTGGAGGCCTTGGGCTGAGAGAACAGGGAAGGCAATACTTAACAATAGCTTTTTCGCTTAGATGTAGTAGCTGACTCTGCACTTACCATTGCCTGTGGGGCATACCTTTGTTTTAGCGTACAAACTAGTTCCCCTTATGTGCTTACTGAAAGAAAATTACTCTCCCAATTTAAGCAAGAACATTTCAGAAATAATGAAAGCTTTTAAACTGTACTTGAGAAAATACACTTGTAAAAGAAAAATTAACAAAAACTTGATCTGAAAAAGATACTTTCTTTCAATATCATTTACACCTTTTGTTTATGGAGAAACTAATTCCTCTTAATGATATCAAGCAATTTTTATTTTCTATTTTTTTTTAGAAAACTAGCTTTGTACCAAAGAAGTTATCATTCATAAACCTAATGATCTTCATACATGTTTTTGTCTTATATATAATGTAACAAAGAATAGGCAAACACTTTTTTTGTCTATAATGTTTTATATATATAATGTTATAACCCCATAATGTTAACTTTTTGAACAAGCTTAGTAAGAAGTTTCTTCCCTTGTATAAGTTTGAAATGGAACTTTGGCTTGGGTTCATTATTAAATTTTTGAAAAAAGTTTTTTTGAATATGCAAAGAAACAAGTGTGTAGGGCAACCAATTCTATGGAGACAACACATCAAAACTGGTGGTACTTAAGAATAGCGAGTAGTGAGAGCCAAGAGGAAGAAATCTGTGAAAGTGTAAAGCAATGTTGTAGTTTGGATTTTTTTTTTAATTGGAGTATAATTGATTTACAATTTTGTACTAATTTCTGCTGTACAATGGAGTGAGTCAGCTATATGTGAACATATATGCCTTCTCTCTCACACCTCCCTCACACCCCTCCAGCCCACCCCTCTCTCTCATCACAGAACATGGAACCCCTTGTGCATTATTGCAGATTCCCAGGAGCTAACTATTTGACACACGGTAGTGTATTTAAGTCAAACCTAATCTCCCAGTTCACCCCACCCTCTCCTTCTCCACCTGAGTCCACACATCTGATCTCTGCATCTGTGTCTCTATTCCTGTCCTAGAAATATTAAGAGCTTCATCTGTACCATTTGCCTAGATTCCACATACATGTGTTAAGACACAATATTATGTGGACACTTTCTAATAAAGAGGCATGATCCCATGCTCTAGAATAAAACAAGAGTTTCCAATTAGTAGTATATTTGGAAAAACAGATACTCAGGGGAATAGCAAGTGGTGAAAAATTAGAATTGCTGCAGAGAAGAGGATTTTGGAAAAGAGTAAAATAATATTTTGTGTATGAATGATGTCAATTTCATTTTGACTGATTGGAAAATCTTTAGTTGGAGATGTGTACACATCCAATGAAAATACGTTCAATTATGTGAGGAAACAAGAGAAAATGACCAGATAATATCACCAGATCTTTATTCTGAAATAACATTTTACAAAAAAAAAAAAAAATACAGTAGTTTCCCTTCATCTGAGGTGGATACCTTTTAAGACCCTCAATGAATGCCTCAAACTACTGATAATATCAAACCCTACATATATCGTGCTTTTTCCTATACCTATCATAAAGTTTAATTTATAAATTAGGCACAGTAAGAGATTAACCACAATAACTAATAATAGAACAATTACAACAATATACTATAATGAAAGTTATGTGAATGGGATCTCTCTCCGTCCCAAAATATCTTATTGTACAAATTAGATGCTTTTTCCATCTTAACTAAACACTTAACGCCTTCTTTACCTATAACTTTTGCAGATTCGGGTGAAGCTGCAAAACTAGCACAAATTTCTTTCTTCTTCCTCACAATTTCAAAGATAGAAGGTGCATGTCTTATATCTCCTGCATTGGCAGGCAGAGTCTTTACCACTGTGCCACCTGGGAAGCCCTAGAAGATTAGTACTTAATGGTAGATTTTAGTAACCTCAGCACACTTTTTTTTAATCCTTAATAATTTGAGAACTGTCACCTTTTAACATAAAGGACATAGTTTATCATTTCTTTGTTTTATGTTCAAATTGCCAGAATCAATATTCTTGTACACAGGGGTCGTTATTAAGTAAAGTAAGGACTGCATGAACATAAGCACTGTGATACCTAGACAGTCTATCTGACAACCAAGAGGTAGGATACACTGGACAAAGATTATTTATGTCCAGAGTGAGACAGAGCAAAACAGCAGGAGATTTCACCACATAGGACAGCACAAACTTTGATTAAAATTAGAAGTTGCTTGCTTCTGGACTTTCTTATTTAATATTTTTGGGTTGCAGTTGACTACAGCTAACTGAAACCATGAAAGCGAATCTGCAGATGAAGGGAAGACTACCATACTTGTGCCATGAAGTGTTCTTGGCAACATACAGGAGAAAAAAATGTGTGGGAAAAAAAGAATCGGTATATCTAATCAATGGTATACCAATAGTTAGATCAATATAATCTTTAAAAACTAAGGTGTATTGTTGAATATTTCTTTTACTGGGTTTGATGTGAAGGTGATAGAGGGGATCACTTTACAGGATATAGTTCTACCTGAAATAGAAGAGTTTCTAATACATTAAAACATTTAAAAATGAACATAGTTTCATGAGGATGAATGTATATGAGTGAGCAGTTAGTTAAAGGTAAATGGAAACACAAAGGTAAATGGATAAACTTAGACAGCACGTTAAAAAGCAGAGACATTGTTTTCCCAACAAATGTCTGTTGAGTCAAAGCTATGGTTTTTCCAGCAGTCATGTATAGATGTGAAAGCTGGACCATAAGAACTGTGGTGTTAGAGAAGATTCTTGAGAGTCCCTTGGACAGCAAGGAGATCAAACCAGTCAATCCTAAAGGAAATCAACCCTGAATATTAATTGAAAGGACTGATGCTGCAACTGAAGCTCCAATACTTTGGCCACCTGATGCAGAGAACCAACTCATTAGAAAAGACCCTGATGCTGGGAAAGATTGAAGGCAGGAGGAGAGGGGTCTATGGAGGATGAGGTGGTTGGATGGCATCACCAGTTCAATGGACATGAGTTTGAGTGGATTCCGGGAGATGGTGAAGGACAGGGAAATCTGGCATGCTGCAGTCCATGGGGTCGCAAAGAGTCAGACAGGACTGAGCAACTGAACAACAGCAACGAATGGGAACACAGATATTAAAATCTTCATGGGTTTATGTTGAAGATCTTTTGCAAAATGCAGGAAATGTTTTCCTGGCAGACAAATAATCCTCTGCATGCATGTGTTTGTTATTACACAAAGCCTTTTTTTATTGAAGTGTAGGAAAAATCCTATTCAAATAAACCTTACTGTCTCATGTAGTACCTAGCAATCACCATGCCCTTATACAGGCTAAGCAGCATTCTAAGTACTTTACATATGCCAACATGTTTAATTCGACAACCACCTTATTAATTTTATTACTTTCAATTTATAGATGAGGCATGAAGAACTCAACAACTTACATTAATTAGTCAATAATCACATAGATTTTAATTAACAAATTATAATCCCATGCTAAGCGACAATTCCAGAGTCTGTGCTCTGAAATACCCTGCTATATTTTCTATTCCTTATTTATTTATTTTTGGTTGCTGTGAGAGGGCTTTCTCTAATTGTGGCAGAGTGGGAGCTACTTTTCACTGCAGTGTGCAGGCTTCTTATTGAGGTGACTTCTCTTCTCTGTGTGGAGCATAGGCTCTAGGTATGTGGGCATCAGCAGTTGAGGCTCATGGGTTTGGTTGCCTTTGGGGATCTCAGTTCTTGAAGCAGGGTTCAAACCCATATCCCCTGCATTAGCAGGCAGGTTCTTACCCACTGAACTACCAGGAAAGTTCTGTCCTGTATTACCAGTTCACATGTTGGGAACTTCAGTAAGCTGAGTTCACATACCACCACCACATGAAAAAAGCCAATTCACTGGAAAAGACCCTGATATGGGGAAGAATTAAGGGCAGGAGCAGAAGGGGGTGACAGAGGATGAGATGACTAGGTGGCATCATCAACTCAATGGAGATGAGTTTGAGTGAACTCCAGGAGACAGTGAAGGACAGGGAAGCCTGGTGTGCTGCAGTCCACAGAGTTGAAAAGAGTTCACATGGCTGAGTGACTGAAGAGCAATAGCGATCACTTTTGCAGATATTAACCAATGGAATATAAGCCCTGTCCATATCACAGCTTTCTTATATAGTGACTCTACTAATAGATAAATTCTAGAATGTGGAGGCTTATATGGACTTTGATTCCTTAACAGAAGGAAGACAGCACCTGTTCAGAATTATATCAATAGTACACAACAGGATTATAACTGAGACCTTTGCTTATGTGCTCAGGCTACTCAGTCTTGTGTCCAGGGAGATGAGATCCTTGCACCAGTCCTGGGCATTCCAAAAGCCAAGGTTGTGGGATAGGGAGCATTTAAACCATGTCATCTTATCATGATCAATACAGATCAAATTCATCAACTATTTTCATGACAAAGTCTTTAGTAATGTTTGGGATAACAGGTGACTATTGAGTATTTATTTTATTTATACCTTTAATTATTTGGCTGCCCTGGATCTTAGTTGCTGCATACAGAATCTTTAGTTGCAGTATATGAACTCTTAGTTATGGCATGTGGGCTCTGGTTCCCTGACAGGGATCAAACCCGGGCCCTCTGCACTGGGAGCACAGAGTCTTAGCCACTGGACCATCAGGCTTATTGTTCAGTCACTAAGTCATGTCCAACTTTTTGTGATGCTATGGACTGCGACACACTAGAATTCCCTGTCCTTCATTATCTCCCAGAGTTTGCTCAAACTCATGTCCATTGAGTCTGTGATGCTACAGATTTAAGATGCTAACCATCTTATCCTCTGTCTCCTCATTCTCTTCCTCCCCTCAATCTTTCCCAGAATTAGGGTCTTTTCCAATGAGTCTGCTCTTCCCAACAGGTGGCCAAAGTATTGGAGCTTCAGCATCAGTCCTTCCAATGAATATTCAGGGCTGATTTCTTTAGGATTGACTGGTTTGATCTCCTTACTGTCCAAGGGATGCTCAAGAATCTTCTCCAGCACTACAGTTCTAAAGCATCAATGCTTCAGCACTCAGCTTTGTTTATGGCCCAACTCTCCCATCCTTATGTGACTAGAAAAACCATAGTTTTGACTATACAGACCTTTGTTGGCAAAGTGATATCTCTGCTTTTTAATATGCTCTCTAGGTTTGTCATTGCTTTCCTTCCAAGTAGCAAGCATCTTTTAATTTCCTGGCTGCAGTCAGTATGTGCAGTGATTTTGGAGACTAACCCTCCCCACCCCCCAAAAAAAAATCTGTCAGTGCTTCTAACTTTCTCCCCATCTGTTTGCCATGAGGTGGTGGGACCAGATGTCATGATCTTAGTTTTTTGAATGTTGAGTTTTGAGCCAGCTTTTTGACTCTCCTCTTTCATCCTCATCATGAGGCTCTTTAGTTCCTCTTCACATTCTGCCATTAGAATAGTGTTATTTGCATATGTGAAGTTTCTCCCAGAAGTGTTGTTTCCTGCTCGTGATTCACCCAGCCCAGCATTTTGCATTAGGTAAAATGCATCCTAAAGGAAATCAGTCCGAAATATTCATTGGAAGGACTGATGCTGAAGCTGAAACTCCAATACTTTGGCCACCTGATGTGAAGAATTGACTCATTTAAAAAGACCCTAACGCTGGGAAAGACTGAAGGTGGGAAGAGAAGGGGACGACAGAGGATGAGATAGTTGGATGGCATCACCGACTCAATGGACATGAGTTTGAGCAAGCTTTAGGAGTTGGTGATGGACAGGGAAGCATGGTGTGCTGCAGTCCATGGGATCGCAGATTGGGACACAACTGAGCAACTGAACTGAACTCTGCATATAAGTCAAATAAACAGGGTGACAATATACAACCTTGGGTACTCCTTTCTCAATTTTGATCCAGTCAGTTGTTCTATTTAAAGTTCTGACTGTTGCCGCTTGACCTGCATACAGGTTTTTGCAGGAGGAAGATAAAGTAGTCTGGTATTTCCATCCCTTGAAGAATTTTCCAGTTTGTTGTGATCCACTCAGTCAAAGGCTTTAGCATACTCAATGAAGCAAAAGTAGATGTTTTTTTTTTTTTTTTTTTTTTTTTCTGGAATTCCCTTGCTTTCTCTATGATTCAACAAATGTTGGCAATTTGATCTCTGATTCTTCTGCCTTTTCTAAAGCCAACTTGTACATTTGGAAATTCTTGGTTCACATACTGTTGAAATTTGGCTTGAACAATTTTGAGCATTACCTTGCTAGCATGCAAAATTAGTGCAATTGTAGCATAGTTGGAACATTCTTTGGCACTGTCCTCTGCTAGCTTTGTTTGTTTGAGTGGGCCTTCCTAAGGCCCACTCAACTTCACACTTCAGGATGTCTGGCTCTAGGTGAGTGATCATACCATTGTGGTTACCCAGGTCATCAATACCTTTTTTGTATAGTTCTGTGTATTCTTGCCACCACTTCTTTGATCTCTTCTGCCTCTGTTAGGTCTGTTTCTGTCCTTTATTGTGCCCATCCTTGCATGAAATATTCTCTTGATATGTGCGATTTTCTTGAAGAGATCTTTAGTTTTTCCTATCCCATTGTTTTCTTCTACTTCTTTGAACTGTTCATTGAAGACCTTCTTATCTCTCTCTGCTATTCTTTGAAACTCTGCATTCACTTGGATATTTCTTTCCCTTCCTCCCTTGTCATCAGGGAATTTCCAATGGAGTATTTAAATGAAAGACAAAGGAGTGTAGTCTCAGTACTGTAAATTGATATATTGATCTTACAATTCTAACTGGATTGCTATTCTAAAAGAAATAAGGCTGTGAACTAAGACCTCTAAGATAATAAAATTTAGCATGCAGATGAAAGGGAAAAGAAGGATATAGAAAGAATGACCTATAAGGTGAGAAAATAGATTATTAGAGAGAAAAATTAAATTTTAAATGTGGTTCTATTTTTAACTTGGGGATATATATATATATGTATATATAGAGAGAGAAGTAGAATTGCTAGATCAGATGGTAGATCTATTAATATTTTTAATTTTTAAAAGACACATCATTGTTTCTATAATGGTTGAGCCAATTTACATTACTACCAGCAGTGCACAAGTGCATATGTCTTATCTTCTTGGCATATGATCCAGCAATTCCACATCTGGGTATATACTCAAAGGCAATGAAAATAATATATTGAAGACATATATGCACTCCTCTTTTTATTGCAGTATTATCCATAATAGTTAAGATATGGAGACCACCAAAGTACCCATCAACAGATAAATAGATAAAGAAGTTTGGTATATGTATATATTGGGGACTATTACTAGCCATTGGAAAGAAGAAAATTCTGCCATTTGGGACTACATGGATAGACCTAGAGGCTACTATACTAATTAAGGTAAATCAGACAAAGAAAGATACATATTGTGTGATATCACTTATATATGGAATCTGAAAAAGCCAACACACTAAAACAGACAGTAGAATGATGGTTACCATGAGCTGGGAGGTGAGAAAATAGGAGAAATGTTGCTTAAGGGTACAACTTGGTTCTAGTAAGCCCTAGAGATCTCATGCTCAGTATAACAAATATAGACAACAATATTATAATCATTAAAATTGCTAAGAGACTAGATCTTAATTATTCCAACCTCAAGAAATGATAATTGTGTGATATCATAGAGGGGCAAACTACAATAATTACAATGACATGCATGTTACAATATATGCTTATTAAATCAATTTAATTGTTGTCCTTCAGTCACTAAGTCTTATCTGACCCTTGTGACCCCATAACTGCAGTATGTCAGGCTTCCCTGTCATTCACTATATCCCAGGGTTTGCTCAAATCCATGTTCATTGAGCTAATGATTCTTTCTAACCGTCTCATTCTCTGCCAGTTGCTTCTCCTTTTGCCTTCAATCTTTCCCAGCATCACGGTCATTTCCAGTGAGTCAGCTGTATATTAAATGTTTTTAAAAATATGGTTCTACATTTGAAAAGTTTATAAGTAGTTTATAATATGTATGTATATTTTTAAACCTCATGTTGAGCTAGTTAGACTATGTTCCCTTTCTCTATAAAATTTACAATATTATAGTCACAGTTAAAAACATATTACTAAAACATATTTAAATGACCGAGATTTTAAGAAAAGATAGAATACCATTCAATGATGTGTGTGGAAAATGTCATAATAAAATTCTTGGTTAGGTGAATTCATTTAAACATACTCACTAGGAAAAGATACATTGAAGATTGTTAACTATGGATAAATGCTGTATAAGAGAAGAACAAGCATGTAAAGATGCATGTGATAAATTTTCCTAAATTTTTTATTTTTTTAACTTATTTTAATATATCAGTTTATAGAGATTTCAAAATGAATGATAAGCTTAAGTTTTTAATTAGTTTGACTATATAACTCTTTGAAATAGCTACTGGAACTAAAAAAAGAAAATCTAATATGAAGTCATTTGTATGTATGCTAGCCAGCTTCCTATATTAAAACTTCAAAATAAAATGAATGATTTATGGTCTCTAGAAAAATACCACTTTTAGATATGAAATGTCACTTATACTTTTCTGTCCATTCAGTTTGTTTCCCATGTTTGCACTTAAATAGCATTATTCCTTTTACCTCAAACTGCTATAAATATCATAGTTTTATATCAGCATCCTAAGCAGTTTCACAATAATATGGAAATATTTTACAAAAAAAAAAAAAAAAACTTTAAGAAAACTACTGAATTTCTTTAAAAGATTGAAGTTTTTCTCATGGTAAACAGGCTTGAATATAGAAAGATATTGTGTAATCAATCTAGATCTATATGGATTTTAGTAAAAAGGCAACTATAAAATTATTCTTCTGTTCCATTACTTTAAACCTTACCTTTTCTATATGAAGGTTATTACTTTTATCAAGTTAGATATCAGTGAAATCATTGACTTCACTCATGTTTGTTTTCATAAAATAATACATTTTCAAAATGCAAGCTGTTTTGGTTGCTAATGGGCTGGATATATACAAATCTATCCTACCAATAATATGATGCTTCTTTCTTTTTTTTAGCCTTAACTTGATTTTTTAAGGTGGATTTCAAAATTTCTAGCACGCTAAATTAATTTTTGAAAATGAAAATATGTATGTGTATGTACATATGTGCATTTTCCCAATGAAGGAAAATTAATGATAACACCTGAACTTTACCTTTCAATGTGATATTGATCCCGTGATTATTCATAATATAGCACTATAGGATCCAGAGATAGCATTTTAAAATTTCAGTTGAAATTTTACAAAATTTCACATGTGAGCTGATAATATTCCTAAAACAAAATTGTACTAATTGTTAGTAGTTCTGAAGTAAATAACAGAATATAATTAAAAACCTTCAAGTAGATTTTCTAATGTTGGACAACATAGCCAAGAATTCCAGAAATGTTTAAGATAACTCTTCACAAAGCAACACAGTTAGAAGTCAAAATACTGTCTCGATCCCATAATTCCTGAAAAATTATTCTCAAGAAATCAAGAAATGAAAAAAAATCTCTTCTATTGGACTACTCAAGAACACAGGCTTCAGCCAGAGTAGATTCAGGAAATGCTTGACAGTGCAACATTGGTCGCTGGGGGGTGGATTGGGCCCAGCAGTCCTGATTCTGGGAGGAACTAATCCACTTTGCATCATTCACCACTGATAGGACGTGAGTCCTTCAATTCAGTTTCCTCAAATTAACAAGTGTTTACACTTGACTGCTTGAGATTTGTAACTGACAACTTTTAAACCAAATTGCTAATATGTATGCTTAACCTTGTTATCAAGACTCAGAATTTGAATGAAGTAGCCTTCCTAGTAAGGAAGAGGAATTTCAATGTACATTTTTCTACTGACTTTTTTGGAACTATACTTTACAAAATAAAATGCTCTGTCTTATTTTTTTATTATTTCTAACAACGAAGGTATTCACTTGTCATAATTTGAATGCAGAGGAATGTTTCCTAAATAGGATTTACTTTGAAAAGTTTAAGGACTTCCCTGGTTGCTCAGACGGTAAAGCGTCTGTGCCTACAATGCGGGAGACCCAGGTTCGATCCGTGGGTCAGGAAGATCCTCTGGAGAAGGAAATGGCAACCCACTCCAGTACTCTTGACTGGAAAATCCCATGGACAGAGGAGCATGGAAGGCTACAGTCCATGGGGTCGTGGAGAGTCGGACCCAACTGAGTGACTTCACTTTGAAAAGTTGAGTTCAAATGTAGGCCAATGCCTTATAACATAAAGTTACAGTCAGAAGTAGTTGTTTCTGATCAGAGACCATGTGTGCATTATGTGTTTTCTAAGATTCTTATTAATAAGTGACTTTAACTTAAACATAGTTAGAAAATACAAAATGATTCTTTGCATTTTCATTATATAGTATTACAGAACTTAGCTGCAAACAAAATACTTAATTTGAAAACAACTCAACTTCTACCATGGCTGAGAATCTAAATTTTCATAGGTCAGATAGGGGGCAGGAGGACAATGACTCAAGCTGCTGAAGGAAAGAAATTTTGAATCTTTAGTATTCGCACATCCAATTAATGGGCTTCCCTGGTGGCTCAGATGGTAAAGAATCCACCTGCCATGTAGGAGACCTGGATTATCTCCCTGGGTTGGGAAGATCCCCTGGAGAAGGAAATGGCAACTCACTCCAATATTCTTGCCTGGGAAATTCCATGCCTGGGGGGCCACAGTCCATGGGGTCGCAAAGTGTCTAACATGGCTTAGTGACTAAATAACAACAAGTCAGAGCATCGTAGAAATATTTTCACATGTGCAAGGATTCCAAAAATTTTATTCTCATACACCTTTGCAGAGCAAGTTAATTGAAAGTGAATTGTAGCAAAATGGGGGAGAAACTTGCAAACAAAAGATAAATCAAAGAAATTCTAATCCAAGAGTTCAAGGAAAGGAAGACAACAGGAGGGAATTCTGCAGCAGACATGTAGAGAGCATCCATTGTGAATGGAACAGCAATGGGAGGGCTTTGACACAAAGGGAGGGTCTATGCACTAGATGATCAAAGTAAAGGTGCATTATCTTTAGGCTGATGAGGGAAACAAAACTATTAAAACTCCAGGAAGGAAAAAATGCAAAAGAAAAATATGCCCCAAATAAAAAGCAAAATGTAATGTGGTATTAGATCAAACAATTAATTATATAAAGGATAAATTATTTCTGTCAGTATTGATAATAACATCCTTTTCTTTTGAGATGCATGGACATCCTACATTGTGTGGCACAAAGAATTGAAATTAAAACACACAATTTGGGTATTTGTGGAGTCTTTATAAAGTTGTTTACTGTTAGTGATATTTGTTAGAAATATTATTAGTTGATTTTTAATTTCTTATCAGCTCTCAGATTCTGATATGGCTTCTTTGTTTCTTTAAACCTTTACTGCCTGCTATGATCACCTCAGTTTCTTCTCCGGAAATACTGACCTTCTTTCTGGCCAAGCTTGTTTCTATCTTACAGGCTCTGTTCTAGCTACTTCTCTAGGACCCAATGCTTTTCCCCAGTTTTTGCAGAGTTGTTTTGCTCTGTCAATCAAGCTTCAGGTTAAAAGTATTTTAGTAGAAGCTTTCTCTGACAACCAAATCTAAAGCAGAGATTCTTCATTGTATATAGTGTATCAGCTTTGTGTGGACACAAATTTGCCTATGTCTTGGGTAAATATCTGGAGGTCTATGATTGTTTTATAAGTGTATTTTTAACTTTATAAGCAACTGCCCCAAACTTATTTTCCCCCTTTGAGTGCACCATTTTATATTCCCACCAACAATGACTGTTGTTCCACATTGTCAGTAACACTTGATATTAACAAACTTCTTCATTTTAGCCATTTTAATGGGTAATTGTATATCTTTATGGTTTATAGTTTTCATGTCTCTAATGATTAATGATGCTGAGTATCTTTCCATGTACTTCTGCATTATATATGCATATATAATATATGTCTCTATATATTATATGTATGAAGTGAGGCTCAAATCTGTGCCTTATTTTAAAAAGTCAAGTTGCTTGTATAATAATTGAATTCAAAGGATTGTTAATACATTTTAGGTACAAAATCTTTCTTCCACTGTTTCTTGCCTTTCCAATTTTATATCAGTGACATTGAAGACTAGACATTTTTAACATTTGACTGTCATGATTATCAATCGTTCTCTTTCATTGCTTGTACTTTTATGTTCTATTTAAGACATTTGGCCTATATCAAGGTTGTAAAGATTATCTTTTATATTTTCTTCAAGATGTTTTAGATTTTTACTTAGGTCTCTGATCTAACTTGAGATGTTTTTGGTTGATTTGTTGTTTTGTTGTAAGGGAGGATCATGGTTCAGTTTTTCTCTTCTTTGTTTTTCTAGCAATTTTATGTAAATTCAGGAGTTTTTTAAGCAATAACTTTATTTTCTGTTTAAAGCAATTTGAATGGATTTTACTGTCTTCAGCTAAGAAGACAGCCCCATATATATGGTTTACTGAAAAGAGTAAAGAGGAAAGAGAAAAAGATAAAGTAGCCAGGTCAGAGCCTTTATTTAGATGCTTTGAGTTCATCCTGAAAGATAGGGAGCCAGTGAAGACAAGAAGTGACATGGTCATATTTACACTTTAAAACACACTCTAGCTTCAGTGAGCTTACTTCCCTCTCATTTATAAGACTAAATATTTATTTGCTCCACAATCTCAGTAAAGAAATAGAAAAGCATTTAAAGAGCGGTTGAAGAACTGATGGTTATAAATGTATCCTTTTATTCTGATCATTAATCATTGTCATGTTACTGTGTAAAATACTCAGTAACTTAATTCAACAGCTCAAGTCCTACATTTCCTAGGAGGGAGAGCTCAGGAGAATAAATGTAGACTGCTTTACTAGAAAAAGTAAAAGTTAACCTTTTATATTCTTGTTATTGGTAACATTCTACTTTTATAAGGAATGAAATGTTAAATACAGACCATATGCTGTAATTTTATGTAAGTAAATACAAGCAAGATTTTGCTTAAATGTGTTTGCATGCTATTTATAACCAGAGTCAGATAGTAAATAACAGTTTTGTTAAATGAAGATGGAGATCATTTCACATTTCTATAAACATAAACCAATCCTAAAAAGTCAGTGTGTTGACAGAGAGAGGGAGAAAAGGGAGGAAGAGAAGGGGCAGAGGAAGAGGAAGACAGAGAAGAGGAAAGAGGAAGTCGAGGAGAAAGAAAGAGAAAGGGAGAGAAGGAGGGAGAAAGATGACTCTTTGTAGGAGGTGAATTTTGTGGGCCTGTCTCAACTCAAAGGGATAACTAAGTTCAAAAATTGTAAATGTACTGAATGTTCTCAGTTTACATTCTGAGAATCAGTTGCATACTTGCACAGGAAGACCTATTGCTTAATTTGAGGCAAATTGATAAATAGACTGAACACGTACTGTTCAAGTATAAAATCACTAAGAATTGTTGTAGAACATTTTGAAGATGTTTTACATAGTACAAGTACATTATCATGAACTAAGATACGTGCTCATTAGGCAAGGGTAATAACTAAGACATTATCTGATCCACCTGAAGACTTTAAGGAAACTTTTGTAGATGTATTAAATTATCATTTTTTCATGTGCTAATTACACTGTTTGACTCTATACGTTCTTTTGCATATGTTCTTTTTAAACAATATTTAATGATAATTTAATTTGGCAGTGATTTAACAGAACTACCAACTCTGCAAAGTTTGAATTTTCAAGAACGAATGTTACTATAGGGAAACATCAAGATTGTAGTTTCAGGTATTTATACTTTGAAAAATTTGGAATGACATTCTCACTGAACATACCAAAGAGCAAATAGTCATATGTGGTTTATAATATGTTAAATATTTGTCATTTTTTGTTCCACGTTATACATAATCCTAAAGTATTACCTCGATAATCACCAGATTATCATAGTTCTTGTCCACTTTCTAACTATATTATTTGTCATATTTTGGTCAAGAATAGAATTTAATAGGATTTCAGATTTACAGAAATAATGGAAGACAGATATCAAAGTTGAGGGAATTCATCACTATCTTAACTAGTGAGTAGAAGCAGGGTGGTCCCCAAGAGCTCACTAGGAAGTCACTAGAATTCTATAGTGTCTGGAGGAATGTGTGGATCTTGACAGCTGGCCAGAAAGATGATATGTATACTGAAAACTACCTCTGAAAAATAATGACCTGTCCTCATTTTGTGACCTTCCTACTCTTCCTAGTCTTCCAAGCTGTTACAGAGCTTGTCATTGGCAGACTCTGACCTGAACCTGTGGGAAATGGTATCTGAGCAATGTAATTCTCACCTTCTCTTGGTGATGAATAAAAGATCTTTCAATATCACAGTAATACAAGTCTATATCCTGACCAGTAATGTGGAAGAAGTTGAAGTTGAACGTTTCTATAAAGACCTACAAGAACTTCTAGAATTAATTCCTAAAAAAGATGTCCTTTTCATTATAGGGGACTGAATGCAAAATTAGGAAGTCAAGAAATACCTGGAGTAACAGGCAAATTTGGCCTTGGAGTACAAAATGAAGGAGAGCAAAGGTTAATAAAGCATTGCCAAGAGAACGCACTGGTCATAACAAACACCCTCTTCCAACAACACAAGAGAAGACTCTACACATGGACATCACCAGATGGTCAATACCAAAATCAGATTGATTATATTCTTTGCAGCCAAAGATGGAGGAACTTGATACAAGACCAAACAAGCTGACTGTGGCTCAGATCATGAATTCCTTATTGCCAATTTCAGACTTACATTCAAGAAAGTAGGGAAAACCACTAAACCACTCAGGTCTGACCTAAGTCAAATCCCTGATGATTATACAGTGGCCATGACAAATAGATTCAAGGGATTAGATCTGATAGACAGAGTGCCTGAAGAAGAATGGACAGAGGTTCCTGACATTGTACAGGAGGCAAGAAGCATGCCCATCCCCAAGAAAAAGAAATGCAAAAACCAAAATGGCTGTCTGAGGAGGCCTTACAAATAGCTGAGAAAAGAAGAGAAGAAAAAGGCAAAGGAGAAAAGGAAAGATATACCCATTTTAATGCAGTGTTCCAAAGAATAGCAAGGAGAGAAAAGAAAGTCTTCCTCACTGATCAATGCAAAGAAATAGAAGAAAACAATAGAATGAGGAAGACTAGAGATTTCTCCCAGAAAATAAGAGATACCAATGAAATATTTCATGAAAACATGGGCACAATAAAGGACAGATATGGTATGGACTTAACAGAAGCAGAAGATACTAAGAAAAGGTGGCAAGAATACACAGAAGAACTATACAAAAAAGATCTTCATGGCCCAGATAATCATGATGGTGTGTTCACTCATGTGGAGCCAGACATCCTGGAATGTGAAGTCAAGTGGACCTTAGGAAGCATCACTATGAACAAACCTAGTGGAGGTGATGGAATTCCACTTGAGATATTTCAGGACCTAAAAGATGATGTGAAAGTGCTACACTGAATATGTCAGCAAGTTTGGAAAACTCAACAGTGGTCACAGGACTGGAAAAGGTCAGTTTTCCTTCCAATCCTCAAAAAAGGCAAATCCTCAAAAGGAAATCCTCAAAAAAGCTCAAATTACAACACAAATTGCACTCATCTCACATACTAAGCAAAGTAATGCTCAAAATTCTCCAAGTCAGGCTTCAGTAGTGTGTGAACCTTGAACTTCCAGATAGCCAAGCTGGTTTTAGAAAAGGCAGAGGAACCAGAGATCAAATTGGCAACATCTGTTGGATCATTGAAAAAGCAAGAGAGTTCCAAAAAACACCTACTTCTGCTTGAATGACTACACCAAAGCCTTTGACTGTGTGTGGATCACAATAAACTATGGAAAATTCTGAAAGAGATGGGCATACCAGACCACTTGACCTGCCTCTTTAGAAATCTATATTCAGGTCAAGAAGCAACAGGTAGAACTGGACATGGAACAACAGACTAGTTCCAATAGGAAAAAGAGTACGTCAAGGCTGTATATTGTCATCTGCTTATTTAACCTCTATGCAGAGTACATCATGAGAAATGCTGGGCTGGAGGAATCACAAGCTGGAATCAAGATTGCCAGGAGAAATATCAATAACCTCAGATATGCAGATGACACAACCCTTATGGCAGAAAGTGAAGAGGAACTAAAGAGCCGCCTGATGAAAGTGAAAGATGAGAGTGAAAAAGTTGAACATTCAGAAAACTAAGATGATGACACTGGTCCCATCACTTAGTGGGAAATAGTTGGGGAAACAGTGGTAGTAGTGTCAGACTTTATTTTGGGGGGGCTCCAAAATCACTGCAGATGGTGATTGCAGCCATGAAATTAAAAGAAGCTTGCTCCTTGGAAGAAAAGCTATGACAAACCTAGACAGCATATTAGAAAGCAGAGACATTACTTTGCCAACAAAGGTCTGTCTAGTCAAGGCTATGGTTTTACCAGTGGTCATGTATGGATGTGAGAGTTGGATTGTAAAGGAAGCTGAGCACCAAAGAAATGATGCTTTTGAACTGTGGTGTTGGAGAAGACTCTTGAGTGTCCCTTGGACTGCAAGGAGATCCATCCAGTTCATCCTGAAGGAGATCAGTCCTGGGTGTTCATTGGAAGGACTGATGTTGAAGCTGAAATTCCAAAACTTTGGCCAGTTCAGTTCAGTTCAGTTCAGTCACTCAGTTGTGTCCGACTCTTTGCGACCCCATGAATCACAGCATGCCAGGCCTCCCTGTCCATCATCAACTCCCATAGTTTACTCAAACTCATGCCCATCGAGTCAGTGATGATATCGAGCCATCTCATCCTCTGTTATCCCCTTCTCCTCCAACCCCCAATCCCTCCCAGAATAAGGGTCTTTTCCAATGAGTCAACTCTTCACATGAGGTGGCCAAAGTGTTGGAGTTTCAGCTTCAGCATCAGTCCTTCCAATGAACACCCAGGACTGTTCTCCTTTAGGATGGACTGATGGATCTCCTTGCAGTCCAAGGGACTCTCAAGAGTCTTCTCCAACACCACAGTTCAAAAGCATCAATTCTTTGGCGCTCAGCTTTCTTTACAATCCAACTCTCACATCCATACATGACCACTGGTAAAACCATAGCCTTGACTAGACGCACCTTTGTTAGCAAAGTAATGTCTCTGCTTTCTAATATGCTGTCTAGGTTTGTCATAGCTTTTCTTCCAAGGAGCAAGCATCTTTTAATTTTATGGCTGCAATCACCATCTGCAGTGATTTTGGAGCCCCCCAAATAAAGTCTGACACTACTACCACTGTTTCCCCATCTATTTCCCACTAAGTGATGAGACTGGTGTCATCATTTTAGTTTTCTGAATGTTAAGCTTTAAGCCAACTTTTTCACTCTCTTCTTTCACTTTCATCAAGAGGCTTTTCAGTTCCTCTTCACTTTCTGCCATAAGGGTTGTGTCATCTGCATATCTGAGGTTATCAGTATTTCTCCCGGCAATCTTGATTCCAGCTTGTGATTCCTCCAGCCCAGCATTTCTCATGATATACTCTGTATAAATTAAATAAGCAGGGTGACAATATACAGTCTTGACATATTCCTTTTCCTATTTGGAACCAGTCTGTTGGTCCATGTCCAGTTCTAATGGTTGCTTCCTGACCTGCATATAGGTTTCTCAAGAGGCAGGTCAGGTGGTCTGGTATTCCCATCTCTTTCAGAATTTTCTACAGTTTATTGTGATTCACAAAGCCACAAGCTTTGGCATAGTCAATAAAGCAGAAATAGATGTTTTTCTGTAACTCTCTTTCTTTTTCGATGATCCAGCGGATGTTGGCAATTTGATCTCTGGTTCCTCTGCCTTTTCTAAAACCAGCTTGAACATCTGGAAGTTCATGGTTCATGTATTGCTGAAGCCTTGCTTGGAGAATTTTGCTGTCTAAGTCAGCCATAACTTTTCTCCCAAAGAACAGCCCTCTTTTAATTTCTTGGCTGCAGTCACCAACTGCAGTGATTTTGGACCTCAAAAAAATAACGTCTGCCACTGTTTCCCCATCTATTTGCCGTGAAGTGATGGGACCAGATTCCACAATCTTAGTTTTCTGAATGTTGAGCTTCAAACACATTTTTCACTCTACTCTTGCACTTTCATCAAGAGTCTCTTTAGTTCCTCACTTTCTGCCGTAAGGGTGATGTCATCTGCATGTCTGTGGTTATTGATATTTCTCCCGGCAATCTTGATTCCAGCTTGTGCTTCATCCAGCCTGGCATTTTGCGTGATGCACTCTGCATAGAAGTTAAGTAAGCAGGGTGACAATATACAGCCTTGATGTACTCCTTTTCCTATTTGGAGCCAGTCTGTTTTTCCATGTCCAGTTCTAATTGTTGCTTCCTGACCTGTATACAGGTTTCTCAAGAGGCAGGTCAGGTGGTCTGGTATTCCCATCTCTTTCAGAATTTTCCACATACATTCTTAAGTTTTATCTTACCCATTTTAATATACAGATGAAATTATTTATAAATGAAGTTAAAATTTCTCATCTCATATTCATGTCTTTCTAACAAGAAATTTGCCCTATTCTCTTAAACTTATCTCTCATTATTTCCTAAACTCTTCTGTACTGTCAGTACCAGGATTCCCTGCTCAGACATGTTTAACCATCTAGTTCTCTACTTAATGAGCTGTACATAGTGATCTCCAAATATCCAAGTTCTACATATACATCAGAAATATATTGTTCTTGGCCAGCTTGAGTATGGTCACAATTTTATTCAGTTACTGATATGGGGACCTCATTGTATGAAGGCCACTGTAGATCTGCAGTGCGAACTCAAACCTGGCCTTTCCAAGTGTCCTTCTATGTATCTTTATTCTTGTTGCATGATTCCTAACCAGTGCTTGGTTGGGTACCAAGCTGCATCTCAGGCATTCGTATTGGGATTAAGGATGCTGGCTGCCTGAATGTAACACCTGAAAGACAAGAATTCAGTGGTTAAATCTTAAATGATTTTGATGAATGCTCTAGTCTGGAAGAGTGTATGATTACAACAAGGAGTTTTGATATATTTTCTCTTTCCTGACTCTCTGTTATATACATATAGAGTTTTAAAGACTATTTCTTGTAAGTGAATGCTATTTATTGATAACTCTGAATTGGACAAGATGAGAGATAGTTCTTTCAGATAATTTCGTCTTGATAGACCAGAAGATCTTGACATGTAGACTTGGTTGGGTTTAGGGAATGGAATTTTTATTTCATTCTCTAATTCATCCTTATCAGAAAAACAACCTGATAGATTTTTAAATAACTCCAGAGTAAATTTCTTAGTTAAATACCTGGAGTTGAAAGTAACATTATTAATAAGGGCTCACAAATTAGTAATATTTATTATGGGAGTTATGTTTTTTCCTATAATCAGTATACTTTTTGCTGTATTATTTACATTTATCTGCGATAGCACCTACCATACTATCATAGTTCATGTATCTAGTAAATATTTTACAAAGATGTCATATATATTATATATTATGATACTGTATTATATATGTATGTACAAATATAAAATATATAAATATTTATACTCTGTATTCATTTAATATTATACCCTTTATTTATATATAAATACTAATTTTCTCTATATAGTTTATATAATTGGATAAAAAAAACACATTATGTTTTGCTTCTGTGAACATTAAAGTCTTTCAAGAGGCCTATTTAGTTGTTTGAATACTTTGATACATCGCTTGAGAAGCATAGTTAATAAGCAATAAATGGTTCCTGAGATGCTTTTAGAGGAACTTAAGTTCAACTAATGGTAGGTTTTAATTTTGCTATATAGAATACGCAGAGTTTATAGAATAAACACAGTTTATTTGCTTAGGAAATAGAGTCACAATGGAGAATTTTCACCTCACGAAGGGAAAGGAGCATGAAATGATTAGAAGTCAGAAATAAAATAATTTCATTTAATTTTTCTGAAAGTTGAAAAAACTAGATGTCCAAAATATATAATGTAAATTTTATTAGTTGTTAACAAATTATAGATATTTTTCTTTCTTTTTCACTTTTTTTAGAGGTCACTGGGGCAAAATTACACAAATGCTAAGTGCTGTTCTCAGCTGTGTTTAGTCGCTCAGTCGTGTCCAACTCTTTGTGAGCCCCGTGCACTGTAGCCTGCCAGGTTCCTCTGTCCATGGGAATTCTCCAGGCAAAAATAATAGACTAGGTTGCCATCCCCTCCTCTAGGGGATCTTCCCAACCCAGATATCGAACCCAGGTCTCCCACATTGCAGGAGGCTTGTTTAACATGTAAGCCACGAGGGAAGCCCAATGCTAAGTGCTGCTTCAATGTAAATGAACTGATAATAGAAAATACCCATTCAGATCCAGCCATTCCTGGTCTAGGCTACGTGACAGATGAGTACCCTGAACATGCACATATATATATATGAAATAATTTTATTTTTCTCTAATCACTGCCACTAAAAGTCTGCTGAATTTCCCTTTTAGTCCATTAAAACTATTTGAAGTTAGACTCATTAGATATATTGCAGTAAAAATATAGGACATAAGATGTAGGGTGTAAAACATCTTGTTCAATCAATTCAGTGTAAAACTTCAAACTCATACACAATCCAATGGTAGTCTTTGCTCTGCTCCCAGAACCTGCTGGATTGTCCCTGGAGGCTTCAGGCTGTTTTAACTCCCCCTTTACCTTCAAAGTTCTCTGCCTGTAACTACTCTAACATTGGGAGTGGGAAAGGAAAAATCAGTTTCCTCAGGCTTCCCTAACAAAGTACCACAAATAAGGTGGCTTAAGCAAGAGAAATTTATCCTCATAATTAATGCTGGAGGATGAGACTTCCCTGGTGGCTTAGAGGGTAAAGCACCTGCCCACAATGCGGGAGACCCGGGTTCGATTCCTGGGTCGGTAAGATCCCCTGGAGAAGGAAATGGCAACCCACTCCAGTACCCTTGGCTGGAAAATCCCATGAACGGAAGAGCCTGGTGGGCTACAGTCCAAGGGGTCGCAAAGAGTCGGACACGACTGAGCAACTTCTCTCTGTTTATAAGACTCTGAAGTAAAGGTGTTTACACGGTTGGTTCCTTGTGAGGTCTCTGAGGGAGAAGACTCTTAGTTTCTGGTGGTGACCAGTGATCTTTGTCAATCCTTGGCTTGTGGGTACATTATTCCAGTCTCTGCCTTTATCTTCACGTTGTGTTTTGCTTGTATTTCTGTCTTCTTAGAAGTACAGCAGTCAGATTAGATTAAGATCTCATCCTACCCCAGTATGACCCTTTCTTAACTAATTACACTTGGAGGGACCATATTTTCAAATAAAGTCACATTCTGAGGTGCTACAATACACATTTTCCTGGGTTCACAACTTGGTCCATACTGAATAAATGCACAAAAATACAAACACAAGACGTTTTTGTTTAATTGGTGATGCTACAGTACTCTCTTGGCTCTGTGATGAAAAGTACACGTGATTCTTTGGGGCAGAATGCAGTGTCCTCAAATATGATTCTCCAACATGGGGAATTTGTTCACTAACTAACATCTTCCTCAGCACCTACTTCTTTGGTCTACTCCACTGCATTTCCTGTTGGCGCTTACATATCTGATAGCTGTCATTCTGGGTGGGGAGTGGGGACATTTAGTTAAGCATACCAGCTAATTTCCCACTGAACTATAGGAAGCATATCCCTTGCCTGACCAAATCATAGACTATCAGCTGATTTATTGTTTTCCCTTAATTTTGCCTCATCATATTTCTCAGATTATTGTTCTATTTGCTCAAATTCCTACAGAAAGCAGAACAAAAAATTCATTCATTTAATAATAATATGTATCTACAATAAGCAGTTAAGGGATATCCAAATCAATTCAACATAAAATATGAGATAAAAATAGTATTCATGATAGGAAAAGAGTGCAAATCCAGGATATTTAAAATACATTTGAAATTAATTGTGTGTGTGTGTGTGTGTACGTGTGCATGTGTGCATATGTGCTCAGTTGTGTCTGACTTTTTGTAACCCCATGGACTATAGCCCACCAGGCTGCTCTGTTCATGGGATTTCCCAGGCAAGAATAATGGAATGGATGCCTTTCCCTCCTTCAGGGTACTTTCTCAACCCAGGGATCGAATCTGTGTCTTTTGCATCTCCTGCATTAGCAGGCAGATTCTTTACCACTGCAACACTTGGGAAGTCCTTTTGCTCAGTTCAGTTCAGTCTAGTTGCTCAGGCATATCCAACTTTTTGTGACCCCATGGATTGTAGCACGGCAGACCTCCCTGTCCATCACCAACTCCCAGAGTTTACTCAAACCCATGTCCATTGAGTCGATGATGCCATCCAACCATTTCATCCTCTGTTGTCCCCTTCTCCTCCTACCTTCAACCTTCCCTGGCATTACGATCTGCTCAAATGAGTCAGTTCTTTGCATCACGTGGCCAAAGTATTAGGGTTTCAGCTTCAGCATCAGTCCTTCAGTGAATATTCAGGACTGATATCCTTTAGGATGGACTGGCTGGATTTTCTAGCAGTCTAAGGAACTCTCAAGAGTCTTCTCCAACACCACAGTTCAAAAGCATCAATTCTTTGGCACTCAGCTTTCTTTATAGTCCAGCTCTCATATCCATACATGACTACTGGAAAAACCATTACTTTGACTAGATGGACCTTTGTTGGCAAAGTAATATCTCTACTTTTTAATATGCTATCTAGGTTGGTCATAACTTTTCTTCTAAGGAGTAAGTGTCTTTTAAATTCATGCTGCAGTCACCATATGCAGTGAATATGGAGCCAAAAATAAATAAATAAATAAATAAGTCTGTCACTGTTTCCTTTCTTTCCTCATCTATTTGCCATGAAGTGATGGGACTGGATGCCATGTTCTTAGTTTTCTGAATGTTGAGCTTTAAGCCAACTTTTTCACTCTCCTCTTTCACTTTCATCAAGAGGCTCTTTAGTTCTTCTTCACTTTCTGCCATAAGGGTGGTGTCATGTGCATATCTGAAGGTTATTGATATTTCTCTTGGCAATCTTGATTCCAGCTTTTGCTTCATCCAGCCAAGCATTTCTCATGATGTATTCTGCATATAAGTTAAATAAGCAGGGTGACAATATACAGCCTTGACATACTCCTTTTCCTATTTGGAACCAGTCTGTTGTTCCATGTCCAGTTCTAACTGTTGCTTCCTGACCTGCATATATATTTCTCAAGAGGCGGGTCAGGTGGTCTGGTATTCCCATCTCTTTAAGAATTTTCCAGTTTGTTGTGGTCCACACAGTCAAAGGCTTTGACATATTCAATAAAGCAGAAGTAGATGTTTTTCTGAAACCCTCTTGCTTTTTCAATGATCCAATGGATGTTGGCAATTTGATCTCTGGTTCCTCTGAGTTTGTTAAATCCAGCTTGAACATCTGAAAGTTCATGGTTCGCATAATTTTGAAGCCTGGCTTGGAGAACTTTGAGCATTACTTTGCTAGAGTGTGAGATGAGTACAATTATGTGGTAGTTTCAACATTCTTTGGCATTGCCTTTCTTTGAGTTTGGAATGAAAATGGACCTTTTCCTGTCCTCTGGCCACTGCTGAGTTTTCCAGATTTGCTGGCATATTGAGTGTAGCACTTTGACAGCATCATCTTTTAGAGTTTGAAATAGCTCAGCTGGAATTGCATCACCTCCACTAGCTTTGTTCATAGTGATGCTTCCTAAGGTGCACTTGACTTCGCATTCCAGGATGTCTGGCTCAAGGTGACTGATCACACCATCATGATTATCTGGGTCGTGAAGATCTTTTTTGTTCAGTTCTTCTGTGTATTCTTGCCACCCCTTCTTAATATCTTCTGCTTTTGTTAGGTCCATACCATATCTGTCCTTTATTGTGCTCATCTTTGCATGAAATGTTCCTTTGCTATTAAGAGCTAAATATAATTTAAGCAGCCCGAAATATTTTAGTTATGTCTGTATGTATTCATATAAAGTTTTTTTTAAATATACGATTCAAAAAAGATCAGCAATATAGGAAATTGATGAAAGGTTTAAGGAAATATGGTTTATCATAAACATATGAAAATAGCCAACCAATATGCCTGAGGTACAACAATAAATACACCTGGAAAAAATATTTCTGAGCAAGACGGGACTCAGGAGAATGTGAGAAGAGTTGCACTACCATAGTGTGCGTCCTTTGGCTGTGGCAGCGTCAGACACACCAACCACAATACATATTAGAGCTAAGTAGAAAAACAAAGGCTAGATGATCAATAAGGATTTCATTTAGAAATAATAAACTCTTTGAAGCTAAATGTATACCATTGTAATTTTAGATAAAAATGGAATATTATTTTAGACAATGATGACTATGGCAATTAAAAAAAAAAAAAGCCAGAAAATCAGGCTGATAGGATTGCTGTGGAGAAGAACAAAAAAGTCTTCACTGAGATCACATTTGGTAAAGATCTGTAGTGTTCCAGACGGAGGGATCAGACGAGTGAGTGTAAAGACCTTAGCGGTTATGACTGACTAATTAAAAAAAGGAAGGCAATCAGAATTCCTAGAGTAGCGGAAATGAGTGTGGGATATTTAGGGTGAGGTCACAGAGATAAAAGGAAGATGTATCGTACAGGTTCCATTGAAAAAGTTTCATGGCTCAGATGGTAAAAAATCTGCAATGCAGGAGACCTAGGTTCTATCCCTGAGTTGGGAAGATCTCCTGAAGAAGGAAATGGCAACTCACTCCAGATTCTTGCCTGGAAAATCCCAGGGATGGAGGAGCCTGGTAGGCTACAGTCCATGGGGTCATAAAGAGTTGGGCACAACTGAGTGACTAACACACTATGGGGAAATTAGATGCCATTAGGAGATTTAGAGAGTAGGAGAGACAAGATATAGCTGTATGTAAAGAAGGAAATGGCAACCCACTCCAGTGTTCTTGCCTGGAGAATCCCAGGGACAGGGGAGCCTAGTGGACTGCGGTCTATGGGGTCGCACAGAGTTGGACACGACTGAAGTGACTTAGCAGCAGCAGCAGCAGCAAACAGGTGACATCTTTCATGTAAATAGAGTGGAAGATGGAGTTGTGATCTAAGATTTCAATCAGAGTGTTATTAGAGGAGACGGTTAGAAGGATTCAGGGACTTTTAAAGAAAATGGCCAGCTGTGTTTGCAGATAGACCTCATGTAGCATGTAACACTAAGAAAAACACAAAATGATACAAATACAAAATTTCTGTCTGGGACCAGTGGTAACATTGTATCTTTGGTCAACTATGGAAAGGAAGAATACAGGAAGAGCAGGTTTGGTGGGGCAGGGGAGAGTTAAGTCTCAGAAGTGTGGTTTTTAATATTTTCATGAGAACTATTTTAATTGGTCTTAATAATAGTGAATAAAATTTAACTCTTTAAAGAACCATGCATTTTCGGGGATTTCATTTTAGCATTGTTGTTGTTTAGTTGCTAAGTCGTTTCTGACCACTGCAGCCTGCCAGTTCCTCTGTCCATGGGGTTTCCCAGGCAAGAATACTGGAGTGGGTAGTAATTTCTTTCTCCAGGATATCTTCCTGACCGAGGAATCAAACTCGCAGTTCCTGATGGCAAGCGGATTCTTTATCACTGGACCACCAGCGAAGCTGTAACCTGTGTGTAGGGTTTCTTATTTATGAGGTGTTTTCATAGCATGGTGCATGGGTGGTTCAGTGGTAGATTTCTGGCCTGCCACACAGGAGGTCTGGGATCCAGATCGTTTCCCAGGCCCATGCAGCCACAGTATCCCCTTGGGGCTTCGCTGGTAGCTCAGCTACCATTTTAGCTGATACCATTTTTCTAATACCAAATTATATCAACAGAGAGGCTTAAAAGAACATTCATGAATGAATTATCTCACGGTTTTCTTGGATCATGAGTTCAGACATGGGTTAAATGGATTCTTTGTTCAGGGTCTCACAAAGCTGTGATGAATGTGTTTGCCACGTTTTTTATCTCGTTTAGATCGTACTAGAGAATGTTCTGTTTCCAGCCTTATTCATAGTCTTGGCAACATTCAGCTCTCCGAGGATGTAGGACTGTTTTCTTTTTATCAGCAAGCACTTGCAGCTTTTAGGGGCTGACTGCAGTTACTTGTGTGCTCCCTGTAGTCAGTTCCCAACAAAAATATTAGTTTCTTTCTAAGTCTCCTTTAATTAATCCTGGACCATGATGGTATCCGTTTTGATTTCTAGATTACTAGCCTAATCACAGGAGTGGTAGTCTATCATATTCACAGGCAATGCCTACTTACAAAGGGAGATGATCACATGGGATATTTACACAAGGGAGCTATAAGCTTAGTGGTCACTTTAGAATTCTGCCTCCCACATCTACCCTAAAAATTCTCATCTTATTAATGATGATCCCTTCAGAATAATGCTACTGGTAACATCAATGTAGTGAACGTCCCAGGTGATGCCCAGGTAAAGAATCCTCCTGCCAATGCAGGAGACACAGATTTGATCCCTGGGTTGGGAAGATCCTCTGGAGTAGGAAATGGCAACCTGCTCCAGTATTCTTGCCTGAAACATTCCATGGACAGAGGAGCTTGGCAGGCTACAGTTCATGGGGTCATAAAGAGTTGGACACAGCTGAGCACATACATTTGAGCGTGCGCAAACACACACTTGCACACACACACAGATATACCATCAGTGTAATGCATGAATCTATGGGTCATGATGTTCCTTCATTTGACTCAATCCATTTGCAATATTTCTGGTGCTTTAATAAATATACGTAGTTATAGGATTGAGTAAATCAGGTAATTATTAGATATCAGAAAAACTTCACCTTTATATAATTTCTGCTGCTGTATAATACTAAGTGACCTTCAGAACATAATGTATCACTGGTTCAAACTTTTCCTTGAAAGAAAGTTAAAAACAGGAAATAAAATTGCTTTATTGAAATCCAATATGCACTTATATTTTTCTCACAACCTAAAATTAATGAGCACATGAGATTTTGATAAATGGTCTATTTAAACAGAAAAATTATATGGAAAGAATAAATGACAGCCATTATTGTGAACAAGCAGATGTTTTCTTCTCATATTATAGTTCAGACTTTCATCAGATCCTCCTAATTACAGTCTGTACACTAGTATTCTTGCAATTCCAGCCATTAACCTTCATCTGAAGCAGTAGTGTCTGCATAGGGTTCATTGTCATTGCGATGCTGTTTCTGCGTGAAAGCAAATGCTTGCTTGCAGAATGAAAAGATTGTTCAATGGATTTAGTGTTCATTTACTGTTCTGATACAAAAAAAAAAAAAAGAAATAGAAAAATCCCAATTCCCCCTCCCCAACAACTCAGAATGTGGCATAAACTATTTAGCCATTTTCAAGGAGAAACACAAATATTTTAATTGCAGAATCAGTAATAACGTATTGCTAAAAAATAGTTTGGCTAAAAATGAAGAGAAATGCAAAAAGATTAAGAGAAATAATTAAGCAGTTCCAAAAGAAATGATGTGCAATTATAATGTACAATTAGATTCAAAGCTATTCTTCACAAAAGAAAAGGGAAAATGGCATGCCCAAGTAACAGATGCTTTGTTTACAATGTAGTTTTGGTTTTCTTAATTACTACTTAAGATGCAGATTTTCCATTTAGGGTTATAAGAGAAAATAATCACTAGTTCTTCTCATTTCTATAATGTAAGCTTAATAAGGTGGTATAAAACTGCATATGAAAGTTTATGTCTACTAGACAAGTCTAAATAAAAGCTTAAGCACAAAAATTATTGGATTCATGTCTTCTCTAAATTAACCCTTTAAATGCTATGAGGAAGGAATGATGATGATGAGATCAAAGCAGATTTAGAAAGTTCTGTAGCTAAAAATGTTGTCTATATCTCTTCTGATCTATATCTATCCTGATATATTCCTCTGATGGAGGAAAGAAATTTAATATATATAAATGACAAAACATCTTCTATATGATGGATTTGATACTATTTTTTTCATAAAATGGGAATAATTTCTTTTATAATAGGTTTCTTTCAACGTAGTCAAGGTGAAATACTTGCAGACACTTACCCCAAACATCATAAACCAATTCCTGAGATAATAAAGTACATTTGCAAACTACAATGTAGAATTTTAGAAGTCAAAGGGACTTCAAGAATCATCTAAAACAATTCTTTCATTTAAATTATGAGACTACCATCTAAATAAGTTGAGTGATTCTTTTTTACATTTATTTATAAATGACGCATAGTTGATTTATAACATGTTAGTCTCAGATGTATAGTACACTGATTCAGATATATATATATATATGTGTGTGTGTGTGTGTGTGTGCGTGTGTGTGTGTGATTAAGTTATATTACATACACACACACATATATATATATATATATTCATTTCCCTTATAGGTTATTACAATATACTGTGTATAGCTCCCTGTGCTATAAAGTAGGTCCTTGTTAGTTATCTATTTTATATACAGTAGTGGGTCTATGTTAATTTCAAACTCCTAATTTACCCCTCCCCCAACCTTCCCCTTTGGTGACCATATGTTGTTTTCTATATGAGTGGATCTATTTCTGTTTTTATAAATAAGTTCATTTGTATCTTTTTTAAGATTCCAAATATATGTGATATCATATGATATTTGTCTTTCTCTTTCTGGCTTACTTCACTTAGTATGATACTCTATAGGTCCATCCATGTTGCTACAAATGGCATTATTTCATTCTTTTTAATGGTTGAAAAATATTTCATTGTATGTATATACCACATCTTTGTTATCCATTCATCTATTGATAGACATTTAGGTTGCTTCTATGTCTTGGCTATTTTAACACTGGGGTGCATGTGTCTTTTTTTTTTTTTTTTTTTCATGTGTCTTTTTAAATTAGAGTTTTCTTTGAATACATCCCCAGGAATAGAATAGCAGGATCCTATGATAATTCTGATTTTAGTTTTTTAAGGAACCTCCATACTATTCTCCACAATGCCTTTATCAATTTATATTCCCACCAATAGTGTAGCAGGGTTCCCTTTTCTCCACACCCTCTTCAGCCTGTAAACTTTTTGATGATGACCATTCTGACTTCTGTAAGGTGATACCTCATTGTAGTTTTCATTTTTACTTTTCTAATAATAAGCTATTGTGAACTTTTTTTTTTTTTTAATTAGTTGGAGGCTAATTACTTCACAACATTTCAGTGGGTTTTGTCATACATTGATATGAATCAGCCATGGATTTACACGTATTCCCCATCCCGATCCCCCATCCCACCTCCCTCTCCACCCGATTCCTCTGGGTCTTCCCAGTACACCAGGCCGGAGCACTTGTCTCATGCATCCAACCTGGGCTGGTGATCTGTTTCACCATAGATAGTATACATGCTGTTCTTTTGAAATATCCCACCCTCACATTTTCCCACAGAGTTCAAAAGTCTGTTCTGTATTTCTGTGTCTCTTTTTCTGTTTTGCATATAGGGTTATCGTTACCATCTTTCTAAATTCCATATATATGTGTTAGTATGCTGTAAAGTTCTTTATCTTTCTGGCTTACTTCACTCTGTATAAGGGGCTCCAGCTTCATCCATCTCATTAGGACTGGTTCAAATGAATTCTTTTTAATGGCTGAGTAATATTCCATGGTGTATATGTACCACAGCTTCCTTATCCATTCGTCTGCTGATGGGCATCTAGGTTGCTTCCATGTCCTGGCTATTATAAACAGTGCTGCGATGAACATTGGGGTGCACGTGTCTCTTTCAGATCTGGTTTCCTCAGTGTGTATGCCCAGAAGTGGGATTGCTGGGTCATATGGCAGTTCTATTTCCAGTTTTTTAAGAAATCTCCACACTGTTTTCCATAGCGGCTGTACTAGTTTGCATTCTCACCAACAGTGTAAGAGGGTTCCCTTTTCTCCACACCCTCTCCAGCATTTATTGCTTGTAGACTTTGGATAGCAGCCATCCTGACTGGCGTGTAATGGTACCTCATTGTGGTTTTGATTTGCATTTCTCTAATAATGAGTGATGTTGAGCATCTTTTCATGTGTTTGTTAGCCATCTGTATGTCTTCTTTGGAGAAATGTCTGTTTAGTTCTTTGGCCCATTTTTTGATTGGGTCATTTATTTTTCTGGAATTGAGCTGCAGGAGTTGCTTGTATATTTTTGAGATTAATCCTTTGTCTGTTTCTTCATTTGCTATTATTTTCTCCCAATCTGAGGGCTGTCTTTTCACCTTACTTATAGTTTCCTTTGTAGTGCAAAAGCTTTTAAGTTTCATTAGGTCCCATTTGTTTAGTTTTGCTTTTATTTCCAATATTCTGGGAGGTGGGTCATAGAGGATCTTGCTGTGATTTATGTCGGAGAGTGTTTTGCCTATGTTCTCCTCTAGGAGTTTTATAGTTTCTGGTCTTACATTTAGATCTTTAATCCATTTTGAGTTTATTTTTGTGTATGGTGTTAGAAAGTGTTCTAGTTTCATTCTTTTACAAGTGGTTGACCAGTTTTCCCAGCACCACTTGTTAAAGAGTTTGTCTTTTTTCCATTGTATATCCTTGCCTGCTTTGTCAAAGAAAAGGTGTCCATAGGTTCGTGGATTTATCTCTGGGCTTTCTATTCTGTTCCATTGATCTATATTTCTGTCTTTGTGCCAGTACCATACTGTCTTGATGACTGTGGCTTTGTAGTAGAGTCTGAAGTCAGGCAGGTTGATTCCTCCAGCTCCATTCTTCTTTCTCAAGATTACTTTGGCTATTCGAGGTTTTTTGTATTTCCATACAAATTGTGAAATTCTTTGGTCTAGTTCTGTGAAAAATACCGCTGGTAGCTTGATAGGGATTACATTGAATCTATAGATTGCTTTGGGTAGAATAGCCATTTTGACAATATTGATTCTTCCAATCCCTGAGCATGGTATGTTTCTCCATCTGTTTGTGTCCTCTTTGATTTCTTTCATCAGTGTTTTATAGTTTTCTATGTATAGGTCTTTTGTTTCTTTAGGTAGATATACTCCTAAGTATTTTATTCTTTTTGTTGCAATGGTGAATGGTATTGTTTCCTTAATTTCTCTGTTTGTTTTTTCATTGTTAGTATATAGGAATGCAAGGGATTTCTGTGTGTTAATTTTATATCCTGCAACTTTACTATATTCATTGATTAGCTCTAGTAATTTTCTGGTAGAGTCTTTAGGGTTTTCTATGTAGAGGATCATGTCATCTGCAAACAGTGAGAGTTTCACTTCTTCTTTTCCTATCTGGATTCCTTTTATTTCTTTTTCTGCTCTGATTGCTGTGGCCAAAACTTCCAACACTATGTTGAATAGTAGTGGTGAGAGTGGGCACCCTTGTCTTGTTCCTGATTTCAGGGGAAATGCTTTCAATTTATCACCATTGAGGGTGATGCTTGCTGTGGGTTTGTCATATATAGCTTTTATTATGTTGAGGTATGTTCCTTCTATTCCTGCTTTTTGGAGAGTTTTAATCATAAATGAGTGTTGAATTTTGTCAAAGGCTTTCTCTGCATCTATTGAGATAATCATATGGTTTTTATCTTTCAATTTGTTAATGTGGTGTATTACATTGATTGATTTGCAGATATTAAGGAATCCTTGCATTCCTGGGATAAAGCCCACTTGGTCATGGTGTATGATTTTTTTAATATGTTGTTGGATTCTGTTTGCTAGAATTTTGTTAAGGATTTTTGCATCTATGCTCATCAGTGATATTGGTCTGTAGTTTTCTTTTTTGTGGCATCTTTGTCTGGTTTTGGAATTAGGGTGATGGTTGCCTCATAGAATGAGTTTGGAAGTTTACCTTCATCTGCAGTTTTCTGGAAGAGTTTGAGTAAGATAAGTGTTAGCTCTTCTCTAAATTTTTGGTAGAATTCAGCTGTGAAGCCATCTGGTCCTGGGCTTTTGTTTGCTGGAAGATTTCTGATTACAGTTTCGATTTCCTTGCTTGTGATGGGTCTTTTAAGATCTTCTATTTCTTCCTGGTTCAGTTTTGGAAAGTTATACTTTTCTAAGAATTTGTCCATTTCATCCAAGTTGTCCATTTTTTTGGCATAGAGCTGCTGGTAGTAGTCTCTTATGATCCTTTGTATTTCAGTGTTGTCTGTTGTGATCTCTCCATTTTCATTTCTAATTTTGTTAATTTGGTTCTTCTCTCTTTGTTTCTTAATGAGTCTTGCTAATGGTTTGTCAATTTTGTTTATTTTTTCAAAAAACCAGCTTTTAGCTTTGTTGATTTTTGCTATGGTCTCTTTAGTTTCTTTTGCATTTATTTCTGCCCTGATTTTTAAGATTTCTTTCCTTCTGCTAACCCTGGGGTTCTTCATTTCTTCCTTCTCTAATTGCTTTAGGTGTAGAGTTAGGTTATTTATTTGGTTTTTTTCTTGTTTCTTGATGTAAGCCTGTAATGCTATGAACCTTCCCCTTAGCACTGCTTTTACAGTGTCCCATAGGTTTTGGGTTGTTGTGTTTTCATTTTCATTCCTTTCTATACATATTTTGATTTCTTTTTTGATTTCTTCTATGATTTGTTGGTTATTCAGAAGCGTGTTATTTAGCCTCCATGTGTTTGAAGTTTTAACAATTTTTTTCCTGTAATTGAGATCTAATCTTACTGCACTGTGGTCAGAAAAGATGACTGGAATGATTTCAATTTTTTTGAATTTTCCAAGACCAGATTTATGGCCCAGGATGTGATCTATTCTGGAGAATGTTCCGTGTGCACTTGAGAAAAAGGTGAAGTTGATTGTTTTGGGGTGAAATGTCCTATAGATATCAATTAGGTCTAGCTGGTCCATTGTGTCATTTAAGGTTTGTGTTTCCTTGTTAATTTTCTGTTTAGTTGATCTATCCATAGTTGTGAGTGGGGTATTAAAGTCTCCCACTATTATTGTGTTACTATTAATTTCCTCGTTCATACTCATTAGTGTTTGCTGCACATATTGCGGTGCTCCTATGTTGGGTGCATATATATTTATAATTATTATATCTTCTTCTTGGATTGATCCTTTGATCATTATGTAGTGTCCTTCTTTGTCTCTTTTCACATCCTTTATTTGAAAGTCTATTTTATCTGATATGAGTATTGTGACTCCTGCTTTCTTTTGGTCTCCGTTTGCATGAAATATTTTTTTCCAGCCCTTCACTTTTAGTCTGTATGTATCTCTTGCTTTGAGGTGGGTCTCTTGTAGACAGCATATATAAGGGTCTTGTTTTTGTATCCATTCAGCCAATCTTTGTCTTTTGGTTGGGGCATTCAACCCATTTACATTTAGGGTAATTATTGATAGGTGTGGTCCCGTTGCCATTTACTTTGTTGTTTTGGGTTCAGGTTTATACAACTTTCTGCATTTCCTGTCTAGAGAAGATCCTTTAGCATTTGTTGAAGAGCTGGTTTGGTGGTGCTGAATTCTCTCAGCTTTTGCTTATCTGTAAAGCTTTTGAATTCTCCTTCATATCTGAATGAGATCCTTGCTGGATACAATAATCTAGGTTGTAGGTTATTCTCTTTCATTACTTTCAGTACGTCCTGCCATTCCCTTCTGGCCTGGAGGGTTTCTATTGATAGATCAGCTGTTATCCTTATGGGAATCCCTTTGTGTGTTATTTGTTGTTTCTCCCTTGTTGCTTTTAATATTTGTTCTTTGTGTTTGATCTTTGTTAATTTGATTAATATGTGTCTTGGGGTGTTTCGCCTTGGGTTTATCCTGTTTGGGACTCTCTGAGTTTCTTGGACTTGGGTGGCTATTTCCTTCCCCATTTTAGGGAAGTTTTCAGCTATTATCTCCTTGAGTATTTTCTCATGGCCTTTCTTTTTGTCTTCTTCTTCTGGAACTCCTATGATTCGAATGTTGGGGCATTACACATTGTCCCAGAGGTCCCTGAGGTTGTCCTCATTTCTTTTGATCCTTTTTTCTTTTTTCCTCTCTGCTTCATTTATTTCCACCATTTTATCTTCTACCTCACTTATCCTATCTTCTGCCTCCGTTATTCTACTCTTGGTTCCCTCCAAAGTGTTTTTGATCTCATTCATTGCATTATTCATTTTTAATTGACTCTTTTTTATTTCTTCTAGGTCTTTATTATACATTTCTTGTATCTTTTCAATCTTTGTTTCCAGGCTATTTATCTGTAACTCCATTTTGTTTTCAAGATTTTGGATCATTTTTATTATCATTATTCTAAATTCTTTTTCAGGTAGATTCCCTATCTCCTCCTCTTTTGTTTGACTTGGTGGGCATTTTTCATGTTCCGTTACCTGTTGGGTATTTCTTTGCCTTTTCATCTTGTTTAGATTGCTGTGTCTGGAGTGGGCTTTCTGTATTCTGGAGTTCTGTGGTTCCTTTTTATTGTGGAGGATTAACCCAGTGGGTGGGGTTAGACGATTGGCTTGTCAAGGTTTCCTGGTTAGGGAAGCTTGCGTCAGTGTTCTGGTGCATGGAACTTGATTTCTTCTCTTTGGAGAGCAATGGAGTGCCCAGTAATGAGTTTTGAGATGGGTCTATGTGATAGGTGTGACCTTGGGCAGCCTGTATGTTGATGTTCAGGGCTATGTTCCTGCGTTGCTGGAGAATTTGCGTGGTATGTCTTGCTCTAAAACTTATTGGGTCTTGGGTGGTGGTTGGTTTCAGTGTAGGTATGAAGGCTTTTGGACAGTCACTTATTACTTAAAGTTCCTTGTAGTCAGGAGTTTTCTGGTGTTCTCAGGTTTTGGGCTTAAGTCTCCTGCCTCTGGATTTCAGTTTTATTCTTCCTGTAGTCTCAGGACTTCTCCAACTATACAGCCCTGATAAGAAAACTTCTAGGTTAATGGCTAAAAGATTCTCCCCCGTTAGGGACACCCAGAGAGGTTCACAGAGTTACATGAAGAAGAGGAGAGGGAGGAGGGAAATAGAGATGAGCAGGAGGAGAAAAAGGGGGACTCAAGAGGAGAGAGACAGATCTACGCAGCTGTCTGTTCCCAGAGTGTTCTCCGTAGCCCACTCACCTACAAAGATTCACAGAATTGGATTGGGAAGAGAAGGGGAAAGGAGGAAATAGAGGTGTTCTGAGGTAGAAAACAGAGAGTCAAGATTGGGAGAGAATAATCTTCGGTTTAAAAATAGGGCTTCTCTTCTTTCTTTTTTTTTTTTGTAAGGTTATAGTGTATTGAGAATGAAAATTAAGGAGTAGTAGAGGAGTACTAGAGGACTTTAAAAGAAATAAGAGAAAAAAAAATAGAAAATAGAAGAGAAAAAGGAAAGAACAAAAAGAAGAAAAAAGAAAAGAAAAAAAGAAAGAAAGAAAAAGAAAAAAAAAAGAAATAAAAAAATTTTTTTTTCCCCTAATAAAAAAATCGTAAAAGTCTATGGAAATGAAAGTTAAGGAGTAATGGGGGAGTAATAGGGGATTTTAAAGGAAAATAAAAGAGAAAAAATAAAAAAAAAGAAAGAAAGAAAAAAGTCAAATTATATCTAGGAGTTTCTCTGGAGCTGTTGCGTTCAGTGTGGGTTCGGCTCAGTTTCAGATAGCTCCTAGTTCCAGCTTACGCTTCTCGATATCTACAGACCCCTTCTGGTGTAGTCGGTGTTTTCTAGAGGGATTTTAATCTGTTACACCAGTCCCTTCTGAAGCGGTTCCCTTTGTTTATTTGGCTTCTGTTTGCCGGTCTCTTCAGAGCCTCATTTCCACCCTGACACAGGCGGGCGGAGGTGGACTCTTACTCAGGTAGCTAGTTCCGTCGCTCTGCGGGGAGGGGCTGGCGCCTCGGGGACGGGCTGGCGCTGCCGGGAGGGGCTGACGCTGCTCTCTCCGTCTGCGCTGCTCAGGCTTCCGGCTGTTTATATGGAGCGCGCCCCGCGCTGCGCGAGGTTCCAGCCCTCCGGTGTTCCACAAAAGCGCGGAACGAAAAGCTGCGCCTGCTCTCTGTGCCTTCCCCGTCAGAGCGGTCCAGGCAGCCAGGGGCTCGGTGGGCGCACTCTCCCCAGGTGTGGCGCGCCCCCTCCCCTCCGCGGACCCAGTCTGAGTTTCCGCCGGCGCCAGTCGGGTGCGCGCGCCTTCCGCCCTCCGCGTCCCCAGCCCCAGTCCCCGCCCGCGCCGGTCGGGTGCCTGCGCCCTGTGTCTCGCCGCGACCTTCCCCTCCCCCCTGCCTCCTGCCTCTGGCGGGGCTGGGCCGGTCCGCAGCTTGCGAGCTCTTCTCTGGACTTTCTCGGTCTCTTTGTTCTGTGAACGGCCGGCAGTGTGTTCAGGCCGGTTAATTTACTCTCTCTCTTTTGGTCTCCCACAGTTCAAGTTGGCAACTCACAGAAGCTCCCTCCGATTGTCCTCAGGGCACTCAGGCCCGGGCCCTACCCCAAGCAATGCCGCTTAAGACTCCCTTCCCGGGACGGATCTCCGTCCTTAGCTCTTTAGTCTCACTTTTTATCTTTTATATTTTGTCCTACCTCCTTTCGAAGACAATGGGCTGCTTTTCTGGGCGCCTGATGACCTCAGCTAGCGATCAGAAGTTGTTTTGCAAAGTTTGCTCTGCGTTCAGTTATTCTTTTGATGAATTTGTAGGAGAGAAAGTGGTCTCCCCGTCCTACTCCTCCGCCATCTTGGCTCCTCCCCTGAACATTTTTTCTTATGCCAGTTTGTCATCTGTATGTCTCTTTTGGAAAAATGTCTATTTATAATTACCTATTTTTTTAATTGGGTTGCTTGTTTTTTGTTATTGAACTGTTTGAGCTGTTTGTATTAATGTATTTTGGGAATTAATCCTTTGTTGGTCATATCATTTGCAAACATTTTCTCCCATCTTTTCATTTTCTTTATGATTTTCTTTGGTGTGTAAATGCTTTTAAGTGTAATTGGGTCCAATTTATTATTTTTAATGTCTATTAAACTGGAAGATAGATCTAAAAAATTTTTGCTATAATTTATATCAAAGAGTTTTCCTCTGTGAATTTTTTAGTATCTGGTCTTACATTTAGGTGTTTAATCCATTTTGAGTTTATTTTTGCTTGTGGTGTTAACCAGTGTTCTAATTTTATTCTTTTCCATGCAGCTATCCACTTTTCCCAGCTTCACATATGAAAGAGTCTACTTTTTCTCCACTGTATATTCTTGCCTCCTCCATTGTAGATTTATTGGCCATAAGTGCATGGGTCTGTTTCTAGGGTTTCTGTCCTGTTCTACTGATCTATATGTCTTTTTTTTCACTAGTACTATATTGCTTTAATTTACTGAAGTTTCCTAGAACATCCTGAGGTCAGAGAGCCTGATTCATCCAACTTCATTTTTCTTTCTCAAGATTACTTTTTCAGTTCAGTTCAGTTCAGTCACTCTGTCGTGTCTGACTCTGTGACCCCATGGACTGCAGCATGCCAGGCCTCCTTGTGCATCACTAACTCCCGGAGTTTACTCAAACTCACATCTGTTGAGTCAGTGATGCCATCCAACCATCTCATCATCTGTCATCCCCTTCTCCTCCCACATTCAATCTTTCCCAGCATCAGGGTTCTTTCCAAATGAGTCAGCTCTTCGCATCAGGGGCCAAATTATTGGAGTTTCAGCTTCAACATCAGTCCTTTCAATAAAAAATGATTACTTTTTATAATGATTGATTTTTAGAAGAATTATTGTAATAAATAAATAAAGAAACAGATTTAAGATCCCTACCTAACCAGTGAATAAGTAGAAATTTCACAACAACACCGTTTCTGGATAACAAAACCAGTGTTTTTAATGTTAAATAGTTAAAATTTAACTTAGCACTGGCTCTGTGATTATTTTTTATAAAGTTTGATATATATATTATTTGGAAAATGCATATTTAATGAAGTTTAAATGATATACCATACCATACTGGTTTCAAGTGTACATCACAGTGCTTAGATATTTAGATATATATATATATATATATACATACATTTCAAAATTGTCACCATAATAGGACTAGTTACCAACTGTCACTGTACAAAATTACTACAATGTTTTCCAATAATATTCCTCATGCAGTACATTACCTCAGCAGGATTTATTTATTTTATAACTGGAAGTTTGTGCTTAATGCACTTCTCTGCATTTTTAGCACATTTTCAATTTGAAAATTTCTGTGGTGTGCTTTTGGGCAAATTAAATTTGATAGATTATCTCCCAATAGAATTTAGAAATATGGGGTACTAATTTCATTGAAGTTACTGAGAAGTCACTGTTACCTTACACTGGAATACCTAACCTCAATAATATTGCCATAAAATTGTTTTTATGTTACCTCTAATTCTCTTCTCCATATCCCAAAGCATGAGTTTGAGTTTCATAGAAATAGTTAATAGCTGTCACATACTGCTCCATTCCTAGATTGTATTAGTCCAAAAGAACAAAATGAGAGTTTTTGTGCTTGAGCAAAATGATAATTATTATAACATTCAGTATTAAGATTGGGAGTCTAACAATGGGAAAAAGAAATGTGTATGAGACAGCTATTGACTAAGCTTCAAATAATCTTTGAGCATTATGGATATTTGGCTCCAACTATTAGTAAATGGTGCTACTCTTTTGACTATACAGTGCTTCTCTTGTGGCCTAACTGGTAAAGAAACTGCCTTCAATGAGAGAGACCTGGGTTCAATTCCTGGGTTGGGAAGATCCCCTGGAGAAGGGAAAGACTACCCACTCCAGGTTTCTGGCCTGGAGAATTCCATGGACTACAGTCCATGGGTTCTAAAGAGTCAGACATGACTGAGTGACTTTCACTTTCACACACACAATATTTTACTCTAAATTTCAAATCATAAAATATTCCTTTAAATACTTAGTAATTATTTATATCTCACTCTTGAATTGCCATTTCCATTTTGTAACAAATACTTGCTCATCACTTACCAGTTGTGAGCACTATGTGGGCAAATTGGTAATGACAGAATAATTTTAAGTTAAGATCCTAATTCTCAACTACTTTACATTGTAGAAAGGGTGTATATGGAAAAAATAATCATATACAGTAAAGTACTACAATTTTAGGTTTTAAACTGGGTCAATAGTAGAGTCTTCTTCAAAGATGGCTGAATCAAGTGAATGAATACAGGGGAAAAAAAGTAACAGTTCTTTGCATAAAGTAAACCATCACATCCTCTCTTATAGCTATTAAGTTTGATAATATGGAAAGTGATACTGAATTGGAATATTCAGTTCAAGTCTTTTACTGTGTGAATGTATTTATTAGCTTATCTCTCTTAAAAAAATAATAATTTAAAAGCCAAAGATGTTTATCAGCTGTTTAACTTTACATAAGTATAGATTTTTAAATCAAAGACAGAAAGTTGTCAGTAAATCTTGCCACTTTTATAGTAATATGTCAATAAACAGAATCCTTTGCTTTGAGATAAATGAGGCAAAAATTCAATTTTTCCAAGTGAGGGAATTTTCTCACTTCTATGAGCCATGGACATGGCATAGATCTCATATTTACTGTATTGAGCAGTTTTTGTATCATAAAGCATGAATCATAGCACATGCTTTTAAAGAACCCTTTCATACCTCTCAGTACAGTATATGTTATCACTACCACTAGCATAGTACTGAGATTTAAGTGCTCAATAGATATGTATGAGTGAATGATAACTGAATGTAAATATGTAAATAAAGCAAAGCACCGTATGTGCCAACACAATGAAATATGATAGCATGAATGAAAAGAATAAAGCATTTTAAAATAACATAATAAACACTTTGGAGTTATCAAAAAGTGGAAAAAAGGTAAATTTTGTGGACAATGAACTGACAGTTTATATATATTGTGCTGTAACTTGCTTCCATATTGTCCTGTCCCCCAAACTTAGAACATCAGTGAACACTTATATAAGTGTTACTTTGAGTGGTTTGCATATATTAACTTGGTTGGTGCTGTAACAACCTATGAGGCTGATACTATTAATAGTACCCCATTTGCCAGATGACAAGTTATGTAACTTATGGAAGGCCACAGAGCTCATAGTTAGCAGAATTAGATTTAAAATTGAGCCTCTACCTCACAGATGGAGCTTGTAAAAGCCACAGCCCTCTTCCTGTCTAACATCTCTTCCTTTTCTGTCTGATTCCAACCATTTTATAAGACCCTACACATTAACTTCTTCACTCCAGCCTATGAATTCAAGACCCACATACCACTGAATATATTCTCTTATATACCTATCTTCCTACCCACTTCTCCATCTGTAATCTATCTATCATTTGCATCACCATCAGCATCATATCATTATCATCATACATATATAGTTACTTCTTCAACTGGTCTGGAAGTTATCAGGGAAACATTGTCTAAAATTTTTTTTCCAGCACTTATTTTTGTCATACATTATGCTAAGTATTTTAGATCCATCATTCCTACTCAATTTGATAAAAACATTAAGCAATTACTACATTTAAATTCAGTTCAGTTCAGTCACTCAGTCGTGTCCCGACTCTTTGTGACCCCATGAACCACAGCAGGCCAGGCCTCCCTGTCCATCACCAACTCCCGGAGTTTACCCAAATTCATGTCCATTGAGTCGGTGATGCCATTCAACCATATCATCCTCTGCAGTGATTTTGGAGCCCAGAAAAATAAAGTCAGCCACTGTTTCTTCATCTATTTGCCATGAAGTGATGGGACTGGATGCCATGTTCTTAGTTTTCTGAATGTTGAGCTTTAAGCCAACTTTTTCACTCTCCTCTTTCACATTCATCAGGAGGCTCTTTAGCTCCTCTGAACTTTCTGCCAAAAGGGTGAGGTCATCTGCATATCTGAGGTTATTGATATTTCTCCTGGCAATCTTGATTCCAGCTTGTGCTTCATCCAGCCCAGCGTTTCTCATGATGTACTCTGCATAGAAGTTAAATAAGCAGGGTGATAATATACAGCCTTGACATACTCCTTTTCCTATTTGGAACCAGTCTGTTGTTCCATATCCAGTTCTAACTGTTGCTTCCTGACCTGCATACGGGTTTCTCAAGAGCCAGGTCAGGTGGTCTGGTATTTCCATCTCTTGAAGAATTTTCCACCATTTATTGTAATCCACACAGTCAAAGGCTTTGGCATAGTCAATAGAGCAGAAATAGATGTTTTTTCTGGAACTCTCTTGCTTTTTTGATGATCCAGCAAATGTTCTCAATTTGATCTCTGGTTCCTCTGCCTTTTATAAATGCTATAAATTAGGTAATTTAATATCAGAATCAGATTGATATTCACTGATAAACTTTTGTGAAGACTTCCCATGTAGTGATAGTAAAAACTTAGAAATGAATGGAAAATCATGAAACTGAATCTCCTGTGACAGTTGATTTTCAATATGTGTGGAGTATTTTTACCAAAGCAGATAGGAAATATTATACCATGTTTAATACACTTAGAGTGGTTACTTTAACATTATATCTCCTTAATGTAAACCTTGAATTACTTATCATACTGTTTCCAATTATTCAATAACTGTGAAAAGTGGCCACAAAACTCCATTCATCAAATTTATGGTAGAATTTTAATTTTCTCCCTGAAATATAGAAAAGCATTCCATTCATAAATGATTTTCTTTACTACTTACATATGCAAAAAACTAAATATACATAAATTTGATGTACATCAAGAAAACACAATTTAAGTCCTATTTCTGTCTATTATATTAAGTTAAATTTAGGATATCTGCTAACCAAAATGGTGAACTATTTGCAATTATATAGATGTCTTCTTACTTTTTGCAGTCTTTTCTCTTCCTTCTTAGTACTCCATATCCCATTCCAGAAGCAAGAATTGCTTTCCACTCCTCTTAGGATGTAATTTCTAGCTAGTTGTCTGACAATTCCCTTAAAATTCCAGATAAAACTGACTTGAAGTCTATTTTTTTCCTACTAGTATTTTCAATTTCATAATGCTCCTGAAGTCTACATGAAAGTGAAAGTGCTTGGACCCAAAAGAAGGGAACTTTACTCTCATATACATATACATATTACACACACACACACACACACACACACACACACACACATATATGCTTTAGACAGAGACTTCTGCCTTTCTGGAATTATACATCATAAATGGTGATATTTACTTATAATATCAGTGTTTTAGACAAGATTAAAGCACCACCAACCTAACATATTTGAAATAGCCAGGTTTTAAATAGCAACTTGAAAAGAAATGAACATATAACTAGCATTACAATGCAATAAATTAAAGAACTTTAAAGAAATTAATAAGAAAAATAGACTAGGTAAGAAAAAATTGTACAACTTTATTTTTTATTGTGATTCCAATGATCTTTTATCTTTCCAATGGTAAGTTTTTCTTTTCTCCATGGATCTTTGTTTCAGAAAAGCAAAACAAAACAAATCTGAACAAACAAAAATGCCCTTAGACCAGTGCATTTTAAATGTTGGGTATGCCTTTTTAGAAGGATTTGCTGAGTGTTTTTCCCCAAGTGATTCTCCTGCCTGGATTTCTTCCCCAAAAGCAAAGTGTAATTTTTAAATCTTAAGTGCTTTAGGGAAGAGAAGCACTGCAGGAGTATTCAGGTTGGAGTTAATAAGCAGAGTTTACTAGTTATACTCTTGACTTTACATCTCAGCGTGGACATGTATTAGAGGAGGAAATAGAGGGAAGGAGGCCAATTGGGAGATAGAATTTCAAAGAAATTAAAGATACAGCTATCCCCAACAACATATACTGCCCTTTCTATATCCACAAGTAGAAAAGCATGGTGTTCAGAGTTGAATATTAGGAAAAATATAAACAGAACTTTTGGAAAGAGAAAAGATTTACTGCATTTTTATTATCTTAAAATTTTAAATCCATATTTTAAAAAGAAAACTTAAAGTAAATCTTATGATAGATAAGTGAAGAAAGCATGTAAAATACCAGACAATGACATGTATTTGTTTAAATAGATTTGCATAAACAAACTTCAAATTTTAATATGCTGTTTATAAACATTGAACACCTTATCGCAGTGTGTGTGGAAACACACAAACCAGAAAAATAAATGCTGCTTTGGTTTACTTCTGAGAAAAAATACTGAGCTGGGAGAAAGGAATGAGTAAAATTTATAAACCTAGAATTCAATGTTTAATATATTTAATTTTTCTCTGAAAGAAAATAAAATATCTAATATTTCTCTTCAAATATTTTAGGAAAACTGACCTAATGGGGAAAATATTAGGTTATCTGTATGTGTTATCTTTGTTAGAAGTAGTGCATAAAAAAATTAGACAATTAACACTATGCTTTCAAGAGAAATTTATGCTCTCTCTATAGCTATTTAAAATTGTCCCTTACTGCTAATAAATAGGAATTACTAATTTTCATTCCAGAATATTATGAAAAACTGGAAACCAAATATAATAAACACTGCTTGCTCTCGAGAAAAAACAAAAAAAGGAACTGTTTCTGGAAGAAATAATGTTTTCCAATAGATTTAGCACAAAAATGGGAAATAAACATCATTACATATTTCTTAAGAATGCCTTTCATTGAGTCCAAATTTCCCTCCAGTTATTGCTCCATTTCTGTTTTCTGTGTGGCAAAACTTCTTGAGTAATTAAGCAATTTCCATCACCTTTCAACTTATTCTTCTTTGTACCTACTTTCTTCATCCCCAATACTCAAGTGAAATTATTCTCAGTACATTTCTTAATGAAATCTGTATTGTTAAAGCCAGCAGAGAATTCTTAGTCCTTATCTTCCTAACCTCTTAGCAGCATGAAGTACATTGGTGAACTCCATTCTTCTGTATCTGTTGTCTTTATTTGGTTTAAAAATAGTAGCCCACACATTAGCTTTCCTAGACATACAAAGTTCCAACTGTAGTGTTCTTTCTATATCGAGTAATTGCTATCACAGACTTTTTAAATAACTTCTTCTTTTGCTCCTGATCAGCACCTAAGACATTCAGTTTAATATTCTTTTCACTTCTCTTTGTATTCTTATCTCCAAATGATTTCACTCACACACCCTCTATAATATGCTGTGTCTTCCATATATGTACCTCGTGTCTTGACTTTTTTTCTGAAACCTAAACCAATATATTCTTCTACCTTACATCTTGGATTACATATATACATATATATCAAATAATATGTATGATATATTCTAAATATATAATATGCACATGATTATATGTAGATATATAGTGACCCAACCTCAAAGACAGAAGTATATTTTTACCACTCAGATTTTTTTTTTTCCCACAAGGAGTAAGATTCTAGGATATCTAATGGAATTCAGTTAGTTCTCAGCGGGAAAGAAACAACTAGAACTGAAGGACAAAAACAAGAACAGATTAGGACATTTGAAAAAAATGGAACGTATGCCAAATGACATTTTTATCCATGGTGAATAGCTTAGTAGTTCAATAATTTTTGTCATTTTTCTTCTCTATGTTTTTAAAGTTGATTAAAAAAACCCAATAATTTCTATTGAGTAATTTTTATGCCTTAACATCTTTCCCCAAATTATTTAGATTAATGTCCATAGATCCTGCTCTTTTCATACTTAAATTTCATTGATGTACTTATTATTTAGTTACAATAATAAAATTTACATTGAGAGGCAGAAGGTCAATTATATGTTGAACTTACAAGTGCATATCTCAAATGATTGGAAGAACATTATCTGAGAATTCTAGAATGTATGCTATTAGACACATTTATTTTTCTGTAGGTGTCAACTAGTATATTTTAGATAAGGACTAACAACTTGTCTGTCAAAATGCTTAAGCATAGACTAAAGAACTTCTACAGTGTTATGTTTCCAAATATTGGGGCAGTTATCAAATTACTAATGTTATGTCATACCTTTAAATATTATGGAAGCAATACAAAAGGAAAAGGAGTAAAAGGAGGAGAAAATGAAAAAAAGAGAAGGAGGAAGAGAGAAAAGGAAGAAAGCAGCAAAACATGGATTTGCAACCTTCCTTTTTAGCATAATGAAAATAACAGTTGTATATATGATTGCTTACATTTCCAAATAAGATACTGTCTGATTTTATCTTCTGAAATAAAAGCTAAGATTTTGAAACATGTCTTTAAAATACTCAAAAGTATATTTTATTTATTAGTAGAAAATATGATTAGAGCTAATCAAATATACTTGCAAATGTATATAAGACAGTTTGTATATAAGACATTTTTTTGGCAGACTTTTGGTTTACTTAAACAGAAGAAAAGTGAGTACACTCTTTCACAGATCAATGTTTAGTTGGCCAAGTAAACCAGGATTCATTTATAGGCAATATTGATAGTATAATAATACAACTTCTGATTCTTCTACTTTTACAAAGCTCACAGAGATACTGTGAATATTAGAGAATTTTGATTTCTTCCATCTAACTTTGCAGACATTATCTTGTCTTAAATTTCAGTCCACAGAAATCAGTCTTGCTATGTTTTTCTTCTAAGTATCAGTAGACACATTTTGAAACAAATACCTTTGTTTTCTTAGAAATAAATCAGGTATTTTTTCTTTATATTTCTGGTGTTATCAGCATAAATCAGTTAAGATTTCACATTTCATGTGATCAACAGTCAGAGTTTCTACTCCTAAATTGCCTCTATAAACAACATCAAAATTAAAATTTACTTGTCACAAAAATATCAGTGCTATTTGTTGAGGTTGATATTAATAAATAAGACCAAAGTATGAAGTTGATTTAATCTACCTTTTTGTTCATTGCTCTTTCCAAAGCTATAAAATAAACAAAACAGAGCAAATGTTATGAAAGCAAAAACATTCTCTTTGTAGATAACTGTGGATGTGAAGTTTTAAAGCCAGCTTATAATTATTATGTCTTCTCAACCTCACTGTATGATCTAACAAGAGCTTTCTTACATTATTTCTGTGTTTTTCCTGCAAGAGTGTTTTGTTCTCTTAAGGCATTAAAATGTTGTGTATAATGATTTATCCTTTTAGAAGCCCCAGAAGTGGAAAATGAGCTGAAGTACACTTTAGAGCCTCCAAAATTCCTCCAGGCAAAGTAAGGTAAGCATTTTTGTGTGTGTTCTATTTATTCTGCACTATGGAGTTGTATTTCACTTTAGAGTATAAATGTGGTATCATTGCAAAATCACAACGGGAAAGATAAGTTTTTCTAGTGCTTCCTGGGTAGCTCAGCTGGGAAAGAATCTACCTGCAGTGCAGGAAACCCCAGTTCAATCCCTGGGTTAGGAAGATCCTCTGGAGAAGGAGCAGGCTACCCTCTCTAGTATTCTTGGGCTTCCTTGCTGACTCAGATGGTGAAGAATCTGCCTGCAATGCAGGAGATCTAGATTTGATCAATCCCTGGGTTGGGAAGATCCCCTGGAGAAGGGAACAGCCACCCACTCCAGTATTCTGGCCTGGAGATGTGCATAATTATAAATTATAAATGAGGACACATAATTTAAATAATAATTAATTTAAACGAGTAAAATTTTTCTGCTATTTTTTCTTTTAATCAACATAGAACAATGCCTGTAAGTCTTTGCCTTCAAATTAAATAAATATGAACATAAACTTTTGCCATTTGATTGATAAATTACTGATAACTAAAGAGCTTCTGTAAAGTCTAAGGTTGTAATAATGTACCCCATCTCTTGGAGTCTGCCCAAGTTCATTTCCATTGAATCAATGACGGCATCCAACCATTTCATTCTCTGTCTCCAGGGATGGACTTATGACCCAAGTAGAGGGAAATATATTCCTTAAAGTCTTTTCTTGGGAATAATAGTTCAGACTTTGTCTCTGACCTTGAAACCAGATATGTGAAAATCTTGGCCCACTACCACACCTTAATACAATGTGAGGTCTTAAATGAAGCAAACAGCACCAAGATAATTTGATTGGTGAAGAGCTATAAGGCTACATGGACAAGGTTTGAATCTTGAATCAAGATATATTGAAGCTTTTATTATATACCCATGGATTTTGTGGTTTTATAGGTCAATAGTTCTGTTTTCCTCCTATATATACTGTCCTTCCCCCTACTATTTTTTTTTTCTTTTTTTTTTCCCTCTCTCTCTTTTTAAACTTTTCAGTCATTTGGGATTTTTAAAAGACTCGACTGATCAAGAAAGATAAAGTAACTGGCCAGTTGCATTTCCTTCTTTAGAGAATTGCACCTCTTCTTTCTGACCACACTGTTCACATTTGGCTACATGTTCATCTCAGCATTGTTGACTTCTCTAGATTTGGGAGTTTTCTGGGTCCTTTGAAACCAATAACCAACTTTCCCCAGATCTCCTAAATTATAATCAAGCATAACAAATACCTCTGGTGGGAAGTCATAAATTATAAACAATGAAAGCTATTAATAGAATTGTGTTTCCAAGGATGTTTTGAAATCCTGTTTCCAATGAGATTAGGATCTTTGCCATGAGAAAATGGAATTGTAAACTTAAAAATGGTACATGGATTTCACTTTATGATACTGAGAAATGGAGGTAAATAAGAATATTTTTAAGTATTCAAAGATTCAAAGTCAGATAAGTTAACAGAAATGTACTTTTATTTTTTTAAACTTAGTGATATGAATAGATTCATATTTTATTTTATTTTTATTGGAGCATAGTTGATTTACAATGTTGTATCAGTTTCAGGTATATAGTAAAATGATTCAATTATGCATATATTCATTCTTTGTCACATTCTTTTCCCATATAGGTTATTATAGGACATTGAATTAAGTTCCCTGTGCTATGCAGTAGATTCTTATTGATATCTTTTATATATAATAATGTATGCATATTAATCTTAAACGTCTAATTTATTTCCATCCCTCCCCGACCCCCCACCATGTTTCCCCTTTGGAAAAGGTAAGTTTGTTTTTAAAATCTCTTCATTTATTTTTATTTTATAAATAAGTGCATTTATATCACTTTTAGATTCCACATGTGAGTAATATGTTTATCTTTTTGGTCTGGCTGATTTCATTTAGTATGATAATCTCTGGGTCCATCCATGTTTCTGTAAGTGGCCTTATTTCATTATTTTTTATGGTTAAGTAATACTCCATTGTGTATGTATTAGTATACCACTTCTTTATCCATTCCTCTGTCAATGGACCTTTAGGTTGCTTCTATATCTTGGCTATTGTAAATAGTGCTTCAGTGAACCTTGATGTGTATGTATTTTTTTGAATTATGGTTTTCTCTTGATATATGCCCAGGAATGGGATAGTTGTATTCTACGGTTGTTCTATATTAAGTTTTTTTTTTTAAAAAAAGAACCTCCATTCTGTTCTCCATAGTGATTGTACCAATTTACATTCCCACCAGCAGTATAGGAGCATTTCGTTTTCCCCACACTCTCTCCAACATTGCTTCTAGATTTTTTATATGGTGGCATTCTGACCAGTGTGAAGTGATACTTCATTGTAGTTTTGATCTTCATTTCTCTGATAATTACTGATGTTGACCATTTTCTCATGTGCTTCTTGGGGATCTGTGTGTTTTCTTTAGAAGTATCTGTTTAGATTATTTGCTCTTTTCCTGATTTTTTTTTTTTAATAATTGAGCTACATGAGCTGTTTGTATATTTTGGAGATTAATCCCTTGTCAGTTGCTACTTTTGCAAATATTTTCACCTGTTCTGTGGGTTTTCTTTTCACTTTGCTTGTTTCCTTTGTTGTACAAAATCTTTTAAACTTAAATAGGCCCCGTTTATTTTTGTTTTTATTTTCATTACTCTAAGAGAGGGCATCAAAAAAGATATCTCTATGATTTATGTTTAAGAGTGTTCTACTTATGTTTTCTCTAAGAGTTTTATAGTGTTTGGCCTTCTTTAATCCATTTTGAATTTTTTTGTGGGTATGATGTTAGGGAATGTTCTAGTATCTGTCTTTTATATGCAGCTGTCCTGTTTTCCCAGCACCATTTGTTGAACAGACTCTCTTTCCTCCATTGTATATTCTTCCATCCTATGTCATAGATTAATTGACCATTGGTGCTTGGGTTTATTCCTGGGCTTTCTATCCTATTCCACTGACCTACATGTCTGGTTTTACTCTACTACTGCACTGTTTTGTAGTAAACTCTGAAGATAGGGAAACTGATTCTTCTGGCTCCATTTTTCTTTCTCAGTATTGCTTGAGCTATTTGGGGTCTTTTTTGTTTCCATAGAAATTTTAAGAATTTTGTTCTAGTTCTGTGAAAAATTTCATTGCTAATTTGATAGGGATTTCATTGAATCTGAAGATTGCTTTGAGTAATGCAGTCATTTTCACAATACTGATTCTTCCAATCCAACAACATGGTATATCGCTCCAATCTGTTTGTGTCATCTTTTATTTAATTCATCATTACCTTACAGTTTTCTGAATACTGCCTCATTAAGTAGGTTTATTCCTAGGTATTTTATTCTTCTTGATGCAATAATAAATGGGGTTATTTCCTTAATTTCTGTTTATGATATTTCATTGTTGGTATATAGATATATAAGTGATTTCTGAGTATTAATTCTATATTCTGCAACTTTATAAAGTTCACTGATGGGCTCTAGTATTTCTCTGGTAGTATGTTTAAGATTTTCTATGTATAGTATCATGTCATCTTCATCAGTGACAGTTTTATTTCTTCCTTTCCAGTTTGGATTCCTTTTATTCCTTTTTCTTCTCTGTTTACCATGGCTAGGACTTCTAAAATTATGTTGAATAAAAGTGATGACAGTGGATATCCGTGCCTTGTTCCTGATCTTAGTGTGAATGCTTTAACTTTTTCACCATTGAGAATGCTTATCTGTGTATTTCTTATATATGGCCTTTATTATGTTGAGGTAAGTTCCCTCTACACCCACTTTTGGAGAGTTTTTATCATAAATATGTGTTGAATTTTGTCAAAAGATTTTCTGCATCTATCAAGGTCATTATATGGCTTTTATTTCTGTTTATGTGATGTATCACACTGACTGATTTATGGATATTGAAGAATCCTGGCATCCCTGGGATAAATCCCACTTCATGGACTGTAGCTCACCAGGCTCGTGTGTCCATGGTATTTCCCAGGCAAGAATACTAGAGTGATTTGCCATTCCCTTCTTCAGGAGATCTTTCCAACTCAGGGTTCAAACCTGGGTCTCCTGCACTGATGGCAGATTCTTTACCATCTGAGCCACCAGGGAAGCCCCTGATCATTGTATATGATCCTTTTAATGTATTATTGGATTCAGTTTGTGAGTACTTTGTTGAATATATTTGCATGTATGTTTGTCAGTGATGAGAGAACTAAAGCTTAGGCAGATTGATGGGCAGTCCAAGGCCCTTAAAGGAGGATGATAAAAACATTCTCTTATACATTCTTTTGACTTAGTTTCATTGGACATGTTTCTTTTATGCCCTGTGCTGGTATTGCAACAATATGTCTTGCTTGAGACCTGGCCTTTCTTTAGGTTTGGAGCTAATTATTATACAGCACAATAATACATCTTACTCCTGGGTATCCTTTTCTAGGCTCTATGTTAATGATTATAATTGTAACAAATCTTGCCTGGGAACCTGTTTCTCAGCAACAGTATATCTTGCCCAGAGACACGTTGCCCAGAAGAGTTTCCTTCTACTAAGAAGTTATCTCAGGATGTATGCCTTAGGAAAGGGTCTGGTGGAACTTTTACAAACTTGAGGTACTCTTTTTATCCTCATCAGCCAGTTGAAAAGCCCTGCTGAAGCTAGTGAGGCAGGGACTCTTTCTATCCCCTTCTGATGTCTATGTCAGAAGTTTTTACTATCCTTTCATTTTAAAAAATTTTGTTGCACAAAGCTCTGAGAGACAGAGACTGTGTCTTTAGTCCCTGTGCTCTTCTTCAGAGCGCACAAACTCTACACCAACCCCCATAAGCTATCGGTGATACTGGCCTATAATTTTCTTTTCTGTATCAAAGTGAAAGTGGCTTCATAGAATCAGCTAAGGAGTGTTCCTTCCACTGAAATTGTTTTGAAGGTTTGATAGATGTTAACTATTCTCTAAACACCTCAAGATTACAAGGGAACATTTCATGCAGAGATGGGCACAATAAAGGACAGAAATGGTATAGACCTAACAAAAGCAGAAGATATTAAGAAGAGGTGGGAAGAATACACAAAAGAACTATACAAAAAGATCTTCATGACCCAGGTAACCACAATGGTGTGATCACTCACCTAGCGCTGGACATCCTGAAATGCAAAGTCAAGTGTGCCTTAGGAAGCATCACTATGAACAAAGCTAGTGGGGGTGATGGAATTCCAGTTGACCTATCTCAAATCCTAAAGGATCCTGCTGCTAAAGTGCTGCATTCAATATGACAGCAAATTTAGAAAATTCAGCACTAGCCAGAGGAGTGGAAAACATTAGCTTTCATTCCAACCCCAAAGAAAGGCAATGCCAAAGAATGTTCAAACTAATACACAATTGCACTCATCTCACATGCTAGCAAAGTAATGCTGAAAATTCTACAATCCAGGCTTCAACAGTACATGAACCATGAATTTCCCAATGTTCAAGCTAGATTTGGAAAAGGCAGAGGAACCAGAGATCAAATTGCCAACATCTGCCTGATCATCGAGAAAGCAAGAGAGTTCCAGTAAAACATCTACTTCTGCTTTATTGACTAGGCGAAAGCCTTTGACTGTGTGGATCACAACAAACTGGAAAATTCTTAAAGAGATGGAAATACCAGACCACCTTACCTGCCTCCTGAGAAATCTGTATGCAGGTCAGGAAGCAACAGTTAGAACTGGACATGGAACAACAGACTGGTTCCAAATAGGAAAAGGAGTATGTCAAGGCTGTATATTATCACCTTGCTTATTTAACTTATATGCAGAATACATCACCTGAAATGCCAGGCTGGATGAAGCATAAGATGGAATCAAGGTTGCCAGGAGAAATACCAATAACCTCAGATATGCAGATGACACCACCCTTATGGCAGAAAGTGAAGAAGAATTAAAGAGCCTCTTGATGAAAGTGAAAGAGGAGGGTGAAAAAGTTGGCTTAAAGCTCAACATTCAGAAAACTAAGATCATGGCATCTGGTCCCATCACTTCATGGCAAATATAGCTATGCCATGGGGAAACAATGGAAACGGTGACAGACTTTATTTTTTTGAGGTCCAAAATCACTGCAGTTGGTGACTGCAGCCATGAAATTAAAAGACACTTGCTCCTTGGAAGAAAAGCTATGATCAAACTAGCAGCATATTAAAAAGCAGATAAATTACTTTTCCAACAAAGGTCTGTCTAGTCAAAGCTATGGTTTTTCCAGTAGTCATGTATGGATGGAGAGTTGGACTATAAAGAAAGCTGAGTGCTAAAGAATTGCTTTTGAACTGTGGTGTTGGAGAAGACTCTTGAGCGTCTGTTGGACTGCAAGGAGATCAAACCAGTGAATCGTAAAGGACATCAGTCCTGAATATTCATTGGAAGGACTGATGCTGAAGCTGCAACTCCAATACTTTGGCCACCTGATGCAAAGAACTGACTCATTTGAAAAGACTCTGATGTTGGGAAAAATTAAAGGCAGGAGGAGAAGGGGATGACAGAGGATGAGATGACTGGATGGCATCACCAACACGATGGACATGAGTTTGAGCAAACTCTGAGAGTTGGTGATGGACAGGGAAGCCTGGTGTGCTGCAGTCCATGGGGTTGCAAAGAGTTGGTCACAACTGAGTGACTGAACCAAACTGATTTTGTAAACGTTGAAGGAATTCATATGTGAAGCCATCTAGTCCTGGACTTTTGCTTGCTGGGAGTTTTTTAATCACAGTTTTAATTTCAGTACTTGTGATTGGTCTGTTCATATTTTCTATTTCTTCTTGGTTCTGGAAGGTTTTACTTTTCTAAGATAGTATCCATTTCTTCTAGGTTGCCCATTTCATTGATATATAGTTGTTTGTTGTAATATCTTATGACCCTTTGTATTTCTGTGGTATCAGTTGTAACTTTTCCTTTTCCATTCCTCATTTTATTGATTTGAATCATCTCTCTTTTTTTTCCTGATGAGTCTGGATAAAGGATTATGAGTTTTTATCTTTTCACAGAGCCAACTTAAAAAAATAATTAGAATATAGTTGATTTACAATCTTGTGTTGATTTCAGGTGTATAGCTAAGTTAATGTTATACCTATACATATATCCTTTCAGTTTTTTTTTTTTTTTAAGATTATTTTCCCATATAGGCCACTACCGATTATTGAACATATTTCCTTATGCTATACAGTAGGTCCTTAATAGTTTTCATCTTTATATATAGTAGTGTTCATGTGTCAATCCCAATCTTCAATTTTATCCCCCCTTACTCCCTGGTAACCATGTTTGTTTTCTATGTCTGTAATTTTGTTTCTGTTCTATAGATAATTTCATTTGCAAGAAATATCTTTCTCTATCTCCTCACTTTCAACTGGTGTGTGGATCCCTGGATCTGAAGTGGGTTTCTTGTAGACAGCATACGTGCAGATCTTCTTTATGTATCTTTCAGCCAATCTGTGTCTTTTATTTGAAGCATTTAATCTATTTACATGTAAGGTAATTATTGATATATTCATTTTGGTAATCATTATTTTTTTGTGTGGTCTTTTTTCTTCCCTTCTCTTGTTCACTTCTCTTGTGATTTGATAACTATTTAGTGTTGTATTTCAAATCCTTTTTTTTATTATGCATATTTATTAAAGATTTTTGGTTTGTGGTTCCCATGAGGTTTTTCTATAACAGTCCATGTATATATATACAAGATTGCTTTAAGTTGCTGCTTTCTTAATTTCCAAAGCATTTCCAGTATCCTGTATTTGTACTTTCCTCTTCTCATGATTGCAGGTTTTGATATATTTTTGCATGGATTCTTCATTTATCATAAGTTTTCCTTTACTGGTGAGCTTTCCCATTCATGATTTTCTTGTTTTTAGTTGTGGCCTTTTCTTTTCCCCCTAGAGAGCCTTCTTTGGGATTTGTTGTAAAGCTTGTTTGGTGCTGCTGAATTCTGTTAACTTCTGTTTGCCCTTTCAGCTTTTAATTTCTTCAACTCTGAATTAGAGTCTTACTGGGTAGAATGTCCTTGCTTATAGGGTTTTGCCTTTCATTTCCTTAAATATATCATGCCACTCCCTTGTGGCTTTCAGAGTTTCTACTGAGAAATCAGCTGATAACCTTATGGGGATTTTCTTGTATCTTATTGTTGCTTTTCCCTTGTTGCTTTTTAATGTTTTCCTCATCTTTCAACTTTTATCAGCTTGATTAATATGTGTCTCAGCATGATTCTGCTTGGGTTTATCCTTTATGAGACTCTGCCTTTCCTGGACTTGAGTGTTTCCTTTCTCATTTTAGGGAAGTTTTTGTTTATAATCTCTTCAAGTACTTCATCAGGCTCTTGCTCTCTCTCTCTTGTCCTTCTGGGACCCCTATAATGCAAATGTTGATGTGTTTAAAGTTGTCCTAGATGTCTCAGAGACTGGCTTATTTTCATTCTTTTTCTTTATTCTGCCATTTATTCCTTCTAATGTATTTCTCATTTCAGTTTTTGCATTGTTCATCTCTGTTTGTTCTTTAAATATTCTAGCTCTTTTTAAACCATTTCTTGTATCTTTTTGGTTTACCTCCATTCTTTTCCCAAGATCTTGTATCATCTTTACTGCCATTGCTATTAATATTATTTTCATTTAGATTGCCCATCTCCACTTCATTTAGTAGTTATTGCAGGTTTTTATCTTTATCCTTCATCTGAAACATATTTCTGGGACATATCAACTTTCTGTGTTTGTGGTCTCTTTTCTGCAGGATTGTAGCTCCTCTTACTTCTGACCTCTGCCCCGGGTAGGTGACGTGGGTATAAGAGCTTGTGCAGACTTCTGTGGGAGGGACTGGTGCTGGATCTTGTCCCTCTGGTGGGCAAGGCCAAGTCAAGGGGTGTATTTAGAGGTGGCTGTGTCTCAGTGCAAGTTTAGACAGCCTGTCATGATGGTTGGGGTTGTGTTCCCACCCTGCTGTTGTGAGACTCGAAGCACTCCAGCACTGGAACCTGTAGACACTTGGGTAAAGTCAGGTCTTGGTGCCAGAATGGCAACCTCTGGGTGAGCGCACATAAATAAAGTATTTCCTGGGGCCTCTGCCACCAGTGTCCTTGCCCCCCCACCCCCAGCGAGCCACAGTGAACCCGTACCTCCCCACGTGGCCCTCTAAGATGCACAGGTAGGCCCAGCCCCGGCTCCTGTTAGGTAGTCAGAACAGGAAAAAAGGAGTCCAGAATGGTGGTGGCTAAAAGACAAAGAAGGGCAAAGCCTGCAAAAATAGAACAAAGGAAGGTCCGAGGACCAGAGTGAGAACCTCAGGTAAAACAAAGAGCCCTCCTGGCTAGCCCAATTTACATAGGGCGGGCTCAGGGAAACAAAAAAGATATATAGAAAGACAAGCCAAAATTGGGCCAGGGGCTTCTCTTCTCTTTGCATCTTTTGGGTTGTTCCGCCCTAATGCCTCAAGGATGTATTTTCCTTTACTTTCTAAATAAACTGAGCTGTAACACGGGGCTGTACTACTGTCCATCTGAAGGCTATAACACGGGCCCATCCGTCACTTCAAATTTTTGCTGTGACGAGACTAAACCGAGGAAATTACAAACTCCCCCAACACTCCTAAGGAGCTACTGCTTTGTGCTGGGTCCTAGTGCTTGTGAAACTGGCAGGCAGCCCCAAGAGTGGATTCTGTGTTTCCCCCAGTCTGGCAGAGAACCTGCAATTGATCTCCACTGGCCTTCAGAGCCATCTGCTCTGGTGTCTCCTCCCAATGTCAGATCCTCCAGCTTGGGAGCCTGATGTGGGGCTCAGAACTCTCACTCTTGTGGGAGAACCTTTGTGATGTAATTATTTTCCATACATGAATAACCTAACTCATAGCTGGGAGGCCTATGTCATGAAAGTGCCCATCTTACTGTCTTATGTGGCTTCTCTTTGTCTTTGAATGTAAAATATATGTGTAGATTCCAGTCTTTTTTCTCAATGGTTATTCAGCAGTTAGTTATGATTTTGGTGTTTTCAAATGGGGAAGGTGAGCTCATATCCTTCTGTTAGTGAGTCCAAGCTTGCTCTGCTCACTGCAGGAGAGGCCAATGACTCCAGAGAGAGAAGGTGTTGAAGGAAGGAATACAACTTTATTCAGAAAGTCAGTTGACCGAGAAGATGGCAAACTAATGCCTCAAAGTTAAGTATCTTCCCTGGGTCTGGATGCCAGATTCTTTTATGGATCAGAGATTGGGGGGAGGTGTGAGGAAACAAAAAGACCATTTAATTCATGCAAATATCTCCTAGAATGGCAAGCCTCAGGCAGGAGGATGTGTTAGTTTCTTTTTCTTACAGTCATTCATGGGTGAGCAGGGTGAGCAAGGTACGATTATCTCCCTGTGAGCTAAATAAAGGCACTTCAGTTTAATGGGGGAGAAGGCAGGATTCTCTGAGGCAGGGCATTAGGTAGATTATAATAACGGAAGTAGCAAGAAACAAGGGTTAAAGTCGAAGAAACAAATCTAGCATGGAAGAGTTCCCTGTTACACTTCTGCTCCACTGTCTTGTCCAGAACTGAGGGGCTGTTTTTACTTTGGACACTTGCTGCCTCTTTCCTCAGCATGCTGGCCTTTCTTTGCAGGTTAATATCTCTTTTGCATCCTGCAAACCACTTGTTGCCCTCTCCTCCTAGGTTCTGAGGCTTTCTGGCTGCAGGATCTTTTCCTCCTTCACAGCTCCCTTCCTACCATGCAGATCCCATCCCAATTCCTTTCTTTTTCCCTTTGTCATACCCAGTTACATGGAGGTTTTCTTGCCCTTTCAGAAGTCTGAGGTCTTCTGCCAGTGTTCAGTAGATGTTCTATGTGAATCACACCATTTGTAGATATATTTTCAATGTTTTTGTGGGAGAAAGTAAGCTCTACATCCTACTCCTCTGCTACCTTGTTGTCATCCTCAGTTGGTAGAAATTTAAAACCTAAGGGAGGCATCAAAATATAAAAAAGATGAAACTTTTTAAGTAAGATTTTTAGAGTAAGCCAATTCGCATTAGGACAGGGACTATAATTTTAGATATTGGCACTGAAGTATTTAGCTATGAACAAAATGTATAATATCATATGAAGCATATGCAAGATGAGGCCTGGGCATATCACTGGCGATATCTAGAGATAAAAGTATTGTGAGACATGATAAGAAAAAGAGATCTCATTGAATTCTCTCAGTATCTTTTCCATTAGAACACAGAAAATGGAAACAGATTGGCGATTTTGTTAAAAAAAAATAAAACTAAATTTATCTTTTCAACTCCAGTTTTCATTCTGTTTTCGGTTGTCAATAGGGATAGAATTACCTGTGGGCTGTCTTGTCTGAAAGCAGAAGTTATGGCAGTATAAATAAAGAAATCAAATTTACAGGAAGAACTTGCAATGTACCTTGTGTTGCATTATGATATTTACTAGGCATTTACTTCACATTTCAAAGCTGTAGAACGTAATAGGCTTTGCTGAGAGTCATTCAAGGAATCAAGAATGCCCTGTTCGTGTAGTGATTGTAGAAGAAAGAGTACAACTTAATGGATAACCTATCAGAAAAAAATATTTGAAAACTTTTAGCTTTCTTAGTCAGACTTTCTCCTTCATGCACAATTTCCCAAAACTGTAAAGGTGCAATTAGAAGCTTGTAATTAAACAAATATAACTGAGGTATTTATAATCATTAATACAAGTCCTATGATATGTAGCTAATTCTGTAGCATCGATCTATGGGAAATACAATCAATCACTTTGCTAAGCTGTCCTCATTATTACAGGGTATCATCAACTAGAAAATATATTGCAATTGCTTTGTTTCTCTCTTCATATTTTATTTAACTCCCTATTAAAAAATTTAGGAAAATATATTTTGTACAGGAAAAAAATATCCTTATTTTAAGGTTTCTGCTAGTGGCTCAGGGAAAGTTTTAGAGAGAATGTCTTTGCCACTTTATTATTATTTTTTTTTAATGATTGACCTTGGGCAATTTATTTAACATCTTTAAATTTACTTTTTTCTATCTATAAATATCAATGACAAAGCCAATTTAATAAACTCATTGAGAAGATTAAAGAAATAAAGTAATATTCTTATTTTTATACCTGACACAGAAATTACTCTATCTTTGTAGATAGAACAGAAGCCAATGCCTTCATAGAATCAAGAAAAAAGCTTTAATTTTTAAATAGAAAACTCCATACATTTAAATTCTGTGTTGCCTAATCATTACCAATTGCATATGGTGTTAACTTGGGTAAATTGTTAAGTTCCTCTTTAAATCTTGATTAAATGTACATATTGTTTTCAATTATTAGAAATCCTAATTTAAAAAATGTGTTTTTAAATGTTCTTTTTTTTTTCTTTTTTTTTTTTCTCCATGGTTAGTGTATGCCTAGCTAGTTCAAAGAAATTAAGACAAAAGTTTAGTATATTCTTATCACTTCAGATGGAAAAGACTTTAAAAAATTATTCATTCTTATTCTCTGTAATATATATATGATAAATTTGAAGGGGTGGTTTAAATGTCCCTTGAAGTCATAGTAATAAAGAAAGCAAAAACTACTTTTGTGCATATTCATGACAACAGTAGGTTTAATGACAATTTCTAGAAGATAATATATACATATATAGAAGTTGTATATTTTTCAGAATGTTTGGATTTTTTAGGTACTGTAGGATTGACTTTTTAAATTTCATAATCAAAATCAGGTTCATAGTAATCCTGCTTTAGAAACAAATGAGCTATGCAGATAAGCGTACTGTAAGAAGTTTATGTTTCTTAGCATATCTTTTCTTCTTTTTTCTCCTTTAGGAAATTAGGCAAAAATTTTAATCTCAGATTGGAGAACTCAGTTTCAATAAAAGGGAAATCAGGATCAAAGCATATGATTGGGCTTATTGTTTTCCAAAGAATTATTATTTCTAGTCATGATATTAGCTAAGTTTACCACACTGCCCAAGCAGAAAGGGTAAGTCAATTTAGAGACATTTTTTCCCCCAAAGAGAGCTCAAAGGTAGCTTGGGCAGCCCTCCTCTATCACACTCTAAACTACCTTTCCTACTAGAGAACATGATAGCTGAAGATGTGACCATCACAAGGCCAACATTGTTGGGAAAAAAGGAGTAGCAGTTTGTAAAAATTAATATAAATAAAGTTTTATTCTGAAGATACTTTTGCCAGAATTTAAAATAGTTTTCCACTGATCTTCTAGATCTTCAGTTATAGTTGCTTTAAGATTTAGACTTAATTTCTCTTTAATAGAACAAAGCATTAATTCCCTTTTTTTCAGATGTAGAGTCAACACAAATATCATTTTTTCTCCCTTTTCCTCCTTTTTCTGTCTTTTCATGTGTATTTTGTCATATAACTAGAATACAGTTGGTCTAATCAACAGACTTAAATATATGCTGTTTGATTTATACATTTACTTAACAGAAGGGTGGAACTTTCATTTTCAGTTTTAACAGAGAGGTATAATTGTCTGATTTCACTTTGATTATATTTTCACCTTAGTACAACATCTCAAATGCTCTGCCTTGGCTTTTCTTGTAAAGTGAAAGTGAAAGTCGCTCAGTCCTTGTCTGACTCTTTGCAACCCCATGGACTATGCAGTCCATGGAATTCTCTAGGCCAGACTACTGCAGTGCGTGGCCTTTCCCTTCTCCAGGGGATCTTCTGAACCCAGGGATCGAACCCAGGTTTCCCACATTGCAGGCAGATTCTTTACCAGCTGAGCCACAAGGGAAGCCAGAGAATATTGGAGTGGGTAGCCTATCCCTTCTCCCACAGATCTTCCTGACTCAGGAATCCAACTGGGGTCTCCTGCATTGCAGGTGGATTCTTTACCAACTAAGTTAATCTCTTGTAAAAATATAAACAATATTGATAATATAATCAAACTTTCATGTGTTTACATGTAGGAGAAACTTCTGGTTTATACTGTTGTATTGTTAGAAAGGTCTGAAAAAAATCTACTAAAATACACAATTAAAAAATATATGTAACTCAATTTTAATATTTTCTGGAAAAATGTATAACTTTGCCAAACTTCTGTAAAGTCAAATATAATTATCAGTCACATAAGGTAAATTTATCTAACTTAAAGTCAGTAAAGCATTTTTAAATTTAAATACATCACTGTAGTACATTTACATTGAGTATCAGAGCCTACTACTTAAAAATGCCCTGAAAATTTAAAGCAGGATATGTCACCTAAGCCCTATACATTGATTGAACAAAATTTCACTAACTGGAAGCTGAAGCGTTTCATCAGGCAAAGTTTGTCCCTATAATGCACATTCACAGACATACCTGGGCCTCTAATGATAATAAAAATGCATTATACTACCTCCATTGTGATAAGAATAAATGGAGAGCCCTGTCTGGGTTCTAAAGCCTCTTTCTTAGAGTAAAAAAGGATTATGCTAAGGAGGAAAATTGATCATGAACAATCCTAACCCCTAAAGTAAATAAGGAACATAGAAATAGTTGAGCAAAACATACTATAGATAATGTTTTTAAATGATAAAACGCTAATATTCCACAGTTCTAGAATTTTAACAAAGAGTAAAAGATGTTCCAATTACATAGAATGATTTAATCTGAAGATAACACTATTATTTAGCATGTAAGGAGACTTTTACAAGCTAAGTAAATTTTAAAAAAATCTTTATATTTTACAGTTCAATTTCTAACCAGTATTATCTCCACATTTTTGAAGTGATGGCTGTAATATAATTTATCACACTGGAGGATAATTAAATACTGAGAAAAGAAATAAAACTATACAGAGAGTATTGTGCTTCAGTATTGTACTCCATTGTGTCCTGGCAAGAAATAAGAGTAAATGACTAACCCAGAAATATGTATAAATTGATTTTTAAAATTTGAATTAACATAGGTCTTCTAATTGGAATGATTCTTGAAGTGCCACAGGTCATGCCGGTTTCAAAATAAGAAAAGGCTTAATAGAGTGTGAATCTTGGAAGCTATGGTCCATTTTATACTAGTAACAACAAACCATAAATAGGCAATTAAAAGCACAAGCTTTGGTCAACATGCTCTTTATTTGTAACCCTGGCTCTGATGTATTTCTTTGGGCAACTTACTCTACCCTTTTGCCCTTTAGTTTATCTATCTCTAAACTGACAATGATAATAGAATAAAGTATGAAGTTTTGTTGTGAGATGCAAAGAGCTGACTCATTGGAAAAGACCCTGATGCTGGGAAAGTCTGAAGGCAGAGGAGAAGGGGGCATCAGAGGATGAGATGGTTAGATAATATCACCAACTCAATGGACATGAATTTGAGCAAACTCCAGGAGATAGTGAAAGAAAAGGAGCCTGGGGTGCTACAGGCCATGGGGTCACAACAGTCAGACACGACCTAGCAACTGAACAACAGTGGCAGCAGAAGTAAACCACTTAGGAGTATGTCTGTGCCTATTGTTTATTCACCAGTTATCAGCTTACATTTGACTAAGTTACTTACTCTTTCAGCATTAATTTCCTTTTTTTTTTTTTTTTTTAATGAGGGTAAAAATTACCATCTACAAGTGCTGTTAGAGAAATTCAATGAGATATGGTCTGGCTTCCTGGTATAGAATAATTAGATAGTCAAAGAATCTAGTATTTCCCTCACCAGGAGTAAAAATCATGAGGGAAGTTAATCTGACTTAAAAGATTAATTTGAAAGTACAACCAGCACTATACTGAGAACATATACTGATTCAATAATTATCAATTAGTATTTACTAGTTAAAATTTTTTGAAATAAAATATTTTATTTATATATAAGGTAATGAATAGAATATTTAAATTATCTATTATTTTTAATCAATAAAAAGAGCTTCATTTCAATAATTCAAAAGTTCTCTATGACTGCTATGACTATCTATATACATTATCCTTAAATTATTGGTAAACTGTAAAGTTCAATTATTAATACTTGTCTTAGATACTGTTAGCAAAGTATGGTATAAAAGATTGGAATGTCTGCATTGGTTGTAATTTCATAGCTTTGTCAATTGACTGGAACATGGATAACTGATACAGGCTACACTAACTTTTTAATGAAACTTAAAATATCATTTAAAATATAATTTATCAAGGAAAAGAAGCAAAATTACTTTGAACCCTCCTACCTTAACAAGTAATAAACAATGAATCAATAAAAAGAACTCTATTCCCAAATGAGGTAATCATTCAAGTAACATTACATATATATTTTAAACTTAAAAAGTACATATTGGAGGAATTCATTGTGTCTCATAAAAGACATTAAGGAACTAGCCTGATGTTCTTTGAGAATAACATTGGTTATGGAGCCTGAGGCCTATTTGGAATGAAAATAGCATTTTGATATTCACACCACGGTAAAACCAAAGCATGCCACACACATCTCAGAAAAACTTTCTCTAATAATCTGTCTCAGTGATTTTGTCAGACTGTCCTGAAACCTAATGCTGGTGATAGAGAGCATTTCTGATACAGAAATTAGATCTGTGGATATCTAGGGATTTTTTTTAAATCTCATATGTGTACAAGGTAAAGAGAGTTCAATAGGAGTTTTTTAAAGTGTTTCCCCTATATTGCTTAATTTAGCTCCTTATGGATTAATTCCATTTGATTTCTCTGATATGGGCATTTATTTTACCTCTATTCTCAACCAAAAATCTGTTAAACCCAAGAAAATAAACTCAAGATAGAGAAATCAGTTGTGTTTCTTAAAAAATATCTGAAAATGTACAGAAAACAATACCGTTTACTATTGCATCAAACAATAAAATACTTAAGAATAAATGTAGCCAGGGAACTGGAAGACCAATACAGTGAAAACTATAGAAGTTTAATGAAAGAAATTGAAGACACAAACAAAAGGTAGCAAATGTACATGGAATTAATTGATTGATAAATAATTGATTGATAAATCAATATTAATTGATTAATATTGCTAAAATGCTCACAGTATCCAAAGTCATCTATAGATTCAATGCTATCTCGATCAAATGTCCAATGGCATTTTTTGCACAGAAGTACAAATAGCGATTCCTAAATTTGTATGAAACCACAAAGGGTCCCAAATATCCAAAGCAATCTGAGAAAGAACAATGTTGGAGGCATCACATTTCCTGATTTCAAACTACATAGCTATAATAATACTGCAAAGCTATAGTAATTAAAACACTATAGTACTGGCATAAAAATAGACACAGACAAGCAGAACAGAATAGAATTCCCCAAAACACATAATATCAACTAATGTTATAAAGGAGTCAAGAATACTTAATAAGAAAAGGATAGCCTCAAGAAATGGTGTTGGAAAAAATTGGGTAAATATATGTAGAAATTGAACCCCTATCTTAAATCACTCACACACATACAAAAATAACTCAAAATGGATTAAATATTTAACACAAGACCTGAAACCAGGAAACTCCTAGGAGAAAACATTAAGGAAAAAGCTTTGAGATATTGGTCTTGACAATATTTTTTTTTTTTTTACATTACACCAAAAGAATAAGCAAAAAAAAATAGCAAAAAGCAACAAGCAGGAGTACAATGAACTAAAAAGCTTCTTACACCCCAAGAAACAGCAAAATGAAAAGGCAAACTGTGAAATGGGAAAAATATTTGCAAGCCATTATTGGATAAGGGATTATTAATATCCAAATAATTTTTTTAAAAACTCACACAACTCAAGAACTATAAAAATCCAACTAAAAGATGCACAGAGAAACTGAAGAGAGATTTTTTTTTTTTTCAAAGAACACATTCAAATGGCCAACAGTACATCGAAAGATGCCAAGCAACACTAGCTATCAGGGACGTGCAATCAAAACCACAATGAAATATCACCTCACACCTGTTAGAATGACTGTCACCAAGAAGATAAGAAAAAGCAAGTACTGGGGAGGATGTGGAGAAGAGGGAACTCTTGTGCACTATTGATGAGAATGTAAATTGGTTTGGATACTATAGAAAACAGTATGAAGGTCACTCAAAAAACAAAGATAGAAGCACTATCTGTTATAGCAATTCCACTTCTGCCTGTATATCCAAAGGAAATGAAAACAGAATATCATTAGGGAGTTTGGGATGGACATGTACACTCTGCTATATTTAAAATGAATAACCAACAAGGACCTACTGTATAGTACATGGAACTCTGCTCAATGTTATGTGGCAGCCTGCCCAGGAGAGGCGTTTGGGGGAGAATGGATACATGTACGTGTATGACTGAGTCCCTTTGCTGTTCTGAAACTATCTCAACATTGTTAATCAGCTATGCCCCAATACAAAATGCAAGTTTAAAAAATATATCTGTAACCCCATGTTTATTGCAGCATTATTCCCAATAACCAAAATTTGGAACCCACAACCTAAGTTTCCATCAACAGACAAATGGACAAAGAAAATGTGTTTTGTGTGTGTGTGTAGTTCAGCCATGACAAAGAAGGCATCCTACCATTGGCGACAATATAAATGTGCCTTTGTATCTTGAGGGCATTATGCTAAGTGAGATAAGTCAGAGGTAGACAAATACTATACACTCTCATTTACATGCAGAATTTAAAAAGAGCAAATTCATAGAAACAGCATGGAATGGTGGTTACCAGAGGATGAGGTGTGAGGGAATTATGGAGATATTGGTCACTGGATACAAAAGTGTCCATACGTATGACTGAGGTCATACATATGGTCAACCATATTGCTTATATGTATCAAAATTGCTAAGCAAATAGAATTTAAATGTTTTCACCACAAGAAAGAAATTATAACTATGTGATCTGAGAGAGTTGTTAGCTAATCTATGGTAATAATCATATTGTAATATTAATTTTTAAATGTATCAAATCTATGCCCTTCCCTGGTAGCTCAGATGGTAAAGAATCCACCTGCAATGTAGGAGACCTGGGTTTGATCCCTGGGTTGGGAAGATCCCCTGGAGGAGGTCATGGCAGCCCACTCCAGTATTCTTGCCCAGAGAATCCCCATGAACAGATGAGAACAGCACATCAAACCTACCTTTTTGTACAATGTGCCTGTACAAATGTTGTACAACTTAATCTTATACAATGGTATATATGTCAATTAAATCTCAAACAGAACTGAAATTAGCAGCATGTACTAGCACTACTAACATAGCTAGTGGAGGTGAAGGAATTCCAGCTGAGCTATTTCAAATCCTAAATGATGATGCTGTTAAAGTGCTACACTCAATATGCCAGCAAATTTGGAAAAATCTGCAGTGGCCACAGGACTGGAAAAGGTCAGTTTTCATTTCAATCCCAAAGAAAGGCAGTACCAAAGAATGTTCAAATTGCCACACAATTGCACGCATTTCACATGCTAGCAACGGAAGCACCAATACTTTGGGCACCTGATATGAAGAGCCAACTTATTAGAAAAGACCCTGATGTTGGGAAAGCTTGAAGGCAGGGGAAGGGGATGACAGAGGATGAGGTGGTTGGATGACATCACTGATTCAATGGACATGAGTTTGAGCAAGTTCTGGGAGATGGTGAAGGATAGGAAAGCCTGGTGAGCTGCAGTCCATGGGGTTGTAAAGTCAGACACAACTGAGCGATTGAACAACAACTAGTCATTCTGGAGCCAAAACTTTACTTCACATGAATTGTGTAATTAAAATTACTATAGTGGAGAGGTAACTCATCAAGGAGTTAGTGAGCACTGGTTCTGAAGCTATACTTACTAGAATTCAAACCTAGTTTCACCAGTTACTATGTATATATCTATATACCATTTCTCCAATGGCATATGTCAATTTTAAGCAACCAGGTCATTTTTCAACAATTTACTTATGAAAAAATAGTTTGTTCATTATTTCCACAATTATTTTTCAATCCTCTTTTACAACATTATTCAAGACAAACATAATTCAAGACACCTTGTGAATCACATATGTAATTTTAAATTTTCTAGTAACCATTTAAAATGTTTAACAAATTAAATTAATCTTAATGAAATGTTTTTCTTTAATACAAAATATCAGTTCAATATGCTTTCATTACAAAGATTAAATATTTTAGATTATTTTGCTACTAAACCTTTGAAACCTGATATGCATTTTACACTAACAGCACATCTTAATCTGGACTATGCATATTTCAAGTAGCTGATACATGCCATCTGGCAGCAGTCCCCAAGCTTTTTGGCAACAGGGACCAGTCTAGTGGAAGACAATTTTTCCACAGACCTGGGTGAGGGGATTGCTTCAAGATGATTTAATTGCATTACATTTATTGTGTACTTTATTTCTATTATTATTACACCAGCTCCATCTCAGATCATCAGGGCATTAGATCCCAGAGGTTGGGGATCCCTGCCATGTGGGACAGAGTGGATTTGCTATGATTTAGATTTGCTTTCAGGTGGTAAGATTTCAGCAATAAACAGCAAAATTGGGGAGGAGACAGACACATATTCTAGAAATAGAAAATCACTGCTTGCATTAACAGTGTAGTACTTACACTGTAGCAGTTATAGCAGATACTTACTCTATGATGAGACCGCTGTGCTTAATCCAGCTCTATAACTTCTGAGCTTTAAGACCATGACCAATTTTCTTACCTTCTCTAAGATTCAGTTTTCACAGAAATTTTTGAAAAGACATTGCAAAGGGAGATGTCTCTCCTATCTCTCAAAGAGATAGTCACGAGGTCATGTAAAGCAGTTAGAATAGTGTCTGTTATATAGTAAATACTGAATGCACGTTATGCGTAGTATTATGAGTATGATTTGTTTGGGAGATCAAATAGAAGAATAGAGGATGGGTATGTTGTTGCAGTTTTAATTAAGGCACACAGGGAAGGCATGACTGAGCAGGTAATACTTGAATAAGGTCCTGAGTGGGTTGAAGGAGCGGACCATGTAGTCACCTGGAGTAAGAACAGCCTAGATAATGGAAACATCAATTATAAAGCCCCTGAGGCAGAAGCATGTCTGACATGTTTATGAATTATCGAGGAAAACTGTGAGGGAACACAGTGGAATAAGCGAGGGCTGGACTGATAATTGATGAGTTCAGATAAGTCATAGACAAAGGGCTCCATATTCCAGACCCCAGCCTCATAATCTTAATCAGTTGACTCCTGCAAAGGAAATATGCTTCTTTCTCCCCTTACAACATTCCTCAGCTTTCCAGCAAGTGGGATCTAGCCCCCTGATTTTGTTCTGGCCAATACAGTACAGGTCAATATGGTGAGCTCAACTTCTGTGCTGTGTCTCAGGGTAAGTTGGCAGCTGGCAGGGGAAGGGATGGTGGTAAGTTGGCATCATTCTTTTCTTTGCTGGCTGAAATGTAGATTTATTTGCTGGAACCTGAGAACCCATTTTAGATGGTGAGATGAAAGTTTCATTTGAGGCTGAATGAGAAGTCCCAGCCCCAATGATCCTGCTCTCATCATATCTACCCATAAGAGACAAATCCACTTAGTGTTTTTTTCAAAACACTCTGTAATGGAGGGAAGGGTATTTTTTAAATTACAGTTTTTGTTAATCTTACCAAAACATCCTTCTAAGGGCATTTACATTTACAGATTAGCTAATATTTATTGACTGTTATGTTCCAGCTACAAGGCTGAGTACCTTGCATAAATTATCTATTTAATCCCTACCACAAACCCATGAAGCTAAAAAGTTAATATTTGCATTCACTGACAAGTAACAGAGACTTAAAAGATAAGCAATATGTCAAAGGCTGTATAGCTAGAAACTAACAGGGTGGATTTAATTCAAGGATAGCAAGATCTGGAATAGTTTGTAATTACTATGCTACAATATTAATACAGAAGGCTTCCAGAGAAGCAATGCCTTAAATAGTACCTCTAGAAAGCTCCTACTTAACACATTAAGGAGGTCTGGAAAAACTGAAATTCTGGGACAGGATAAATTTAATGGTTCTGAGTATTAGAATTTTGCATACTAACCAAGAACAATTCCAAGCGATCTGAGAATAATTACATGTCCCCTTATTTGTTAAAACTCTTAAATAATAAAATAAAATAAAAATATAATTCTCAGATTTTCAAGTCTGAATAGATGATACTATTCATGAATATATGTGTGTATGTGAACACTGTAGAGGTCAAAGTGGTAACCACTATGAGAAACTGAATTAACTTCTCAAGGAATTGTACACTGGGATGTATTTTGAAAGATATTAACAAGAGTTTTAACTCTGAAAGCATCAGAGTCAATAGATATGTGATCACATATCTAGAGTGATACACCTACACAGAGCTCTGAGACTACATCATTAGCACATTCAGGTCTGGTTATTTTCTTTTTTTGTTTCCCCTGTGATGGTTCTGTTAATCACTTTAAATATTCTTGACCAAAAGGTATGAGTGAAATTTTTTGCAAGGAAAATTCCTTTTACACTAGAGGTATAACCATTTATAGTCAAATTTTAATCTAATGCTCACATATATTAAACATATGTCCAACTAGTCATTCTATCATGGCAAAAAATTTTTAAAACATTAAAACAAATTTATGGACAGAATTTTAATTGTCATGTTTTCAGGTTTTGTAAACCATTAATAAGAATTATTTATTCCAGGTTAAAAAATATATCACCTATAAATTATCTTTTAATTGTACATATATGATAACATATTTTCCTTTCCTGTTTTATTGATATGATTATTTTTAGATATCCATGTGAAGAGGATCTATGCATGAATTAGCATTCAGGTAGTTTGCACTGTGTTTTAAATAATCTTGATCTTATTGCTCATTATATAATAGTTTCCACACAGGACTCAATGTAGTAAGCTTACTGGTTACTGACTGGTGAGTTTAAAAAGAATACTAGAAAAAAAGAACTTAAAAATAGGACTATATTCATTGTAAAAGAAAATTAATGTGTGTTATAATGCAATTATTTTGCATGTTGGAAATGGGATGCTGACTTTAAAGAAAAAAAGAAGTCAAGATGCTGAGATAAAATGTTGCCTGAGACCAAGTCTGTATCTGCAAGAAGCTTGCATTTTAGCAGGAGGTCTTCTAGTAGGAGATAACTGCTGCGGCTGCTAAGTCGCTTCAGTCATGTCCGACTCTGTGCGACCCCATAGCCGGTAGAAACAGACAAAAACATACATGAAGTAGTACTCTATCTGAAGAAAAAGAATTTAGAAAACTTTCTAAAATAATTTAGGAAAGAAACAAAGAGAAGCCTGCAGAAGTAGTGAGAGAATGTTATGAATGTAGGGTGGTCGCGGACTACTTTTTGAGTAAGTAACATGCTAGCTAAACTGAGCATGAAATATGGAAGTCGAGAAGAACAGAGGGAGGGAACGAGATGACCTGAGAGCAGCTGACCTCAGGCAAAGGAGAGAGCAAGTCCAGACTTCCCCAGAACGGAGCTTTGCATGCTCACAGAATAGCAGAGGCGTGTCTGGCTGGAGCAGAGTGAACAGAAAGAAGGCTGGTGGAGGAGGAGACGAGAGCATTCAGGGGCTGAATCAGGCAAAACTCCACGATCACCAGAAGGTGCTTGAGTTTTATTCTAAACGTGACCTGCAAATATTGGCAGGTATAGATCAGAGGACTGCTGTCATGACATGATGAGTCTGTCCTGTGTATGCGTGACTAAAGATAGAGGATTGTAAATACCAAGGCAAGGAAATCAGTCAGAAAGTTATTGATGTAATAAAGATGACAGATCACTGTGACTTCAAAATGATGAAACATCTTAAGATTCTAGCTACATTTATAAATTAGAATACTCAGCTTCAGTATTGATGTAAACATATAGTCTCTTCTACCTTCACACATAGAATGCAACTGTTTCAAAGACTTAAAAACATTCTTTATTTTGAGAAATGTTTCTTTTTAGTGAACTACCTATTCTCATTTTAGCAGCTTAAAAAATCCACACAAAATATCAAATTATAGAATTTTATACATAAGCCCTATAAAAATGACATACACATAGATAACTGCTACTAAAAAAAAATTAGTTACCATATGTTTATTATGGATATATGACAAAAGATGTTTAGAAAGGTAAGTGAAATAAGCAAATATTCTATAATATTTTCCTAAACCTATACAGATATTATACATACCAATGTTAAATAATATTACTGAAACTTGTTACCCTCAATATACATTTTATGTATATCTTATTTTCAAATTAATCATAAAAACCGGGGAAAGTTTATCCTACATCACTTTTCTGGTTTTCCTACACAAACACTATTCACATACTTATCTCTTCCTGTAATTTGATTACACACTAATTATTCCAGAAAACATGCATTTGAATCCCAGTTATAACACATAATAATAATGAATATTATAGCAAATACCTAACAGAATTACAGTTGACTCTTGAATGGCATGGGGCATGAGGTACCCACCTTTTGCACAAGTAGATAATTCACATATAATTTATAGTTGGACTCTGTAGATTGAGTTCCTCTGTGTCCACAGTTTAACATACAAGGATTCAACCAGCACAGACCATGCAGTACCTCAGTATTCACTGCTGGGAAAAGTGAACCTGTGCAGTTCAAATGCGTGTTGCTTATGGGTTAGATGTGTATTGGTACAGGAAAGAAAGCATATAAAAGAGCCTGGAACATAATATTTTTATCATGATGACATTAATCATCAAATTAAATGCTATATAATTGACTAGTGTAATACAAGCAATATGGAGAAAATAAATTTACTAGTGAGTACTCTATAAAATAAATAATTAGTGACTAATATGGAGAAAAACTATCTTAGAGTTAGCAATTGATTATAAACAATTTAGTCTACAGGAACTTTGCTACGATGGAGATTTTTATATGTTGCCTGAGTCACAGAGTGCCCAGATTGATTACAAATTATTTCTGGGTGTGTCTATCAGGGAATTTCTTGATTAAATAGACAGCTCTCCCCAATGAACTAGGCCTCATTCAGTCTGTTAAGGGCTTAAATGAAAAGGTAGAGGAGGAAAGGAGAATCCCATGGACAGAGGAGACTGGTGAGCTACAGTCCATGGGGTTGCAAATAATTGGACATGACTGAGTGACTAACTCACACACACCTTTCTTCTAATAGTCTTTTGATAAATAGGCATATAAGTGATATAGAGCTATATATGTATATATGTATAATCTACATGTTTTCTAGAGAAAAAGAATCTCTTGAAGGAAGAAATGTATCATCATAATTATATATGGGTAGATAATTCACACATACTCCATAATTACATGTGTGCAATTAATATTTGAACACATATGACTGTATTTTCTCTAAATGTACAAATATTCACAAATGTATATTCTTTGGAAGTTCTTCTCTAGAAGAGTTATAAAATATTCCAATAGAAACTCTTCTTGATTTAATAAACTAACAAGCAGTAGACTTTTCTGGGCATGATGCCAAAAAAAGTATGATAATGCTGATTTGAAACATGAAGCCCTCTTGTGGAAAGTCAGCTATATGCTCATATATTTCCCAAAGCCTCACAGAGAGGGAAAAACACCCTAAATATATCTCTTACTGTACTCGTTAAATACCATGAAACCATTAGGGCAAATCATCATTCACACTGCACCTCACTTTGTTTGACTTTGTTTATAGAATCTATTTAGAAGCACTTGGAGCAAACATTTGCCAGATTTTTAATCACTTATCAAATTCCTAGTAAGTAGCGTGCTCTCAAACACTAACAATCCGTAAACATAGTTATAAAATCAAACAAATGATATAGAATCAAAGTGACAGCTAGATAAGCACTTCAGCTGCATTTGTTGGACTTATTCCCGCCCTCAAATGCTTTCAGCTGAAAAAAAAAAAAAAAGTGATTTCCATTTTTTAAGCTACTGAGCTAGAAAGGGCAATCGAATTAAACAAGATCTTAAAGACTGAAGAATAATGAAAAATAAAATGGTTAAAAAAATGACAGAAAATTATATTTCTTACAATTTCATGCAATTAAGCAGCCACTATAAAGTAAATGCTTTTGTATAATATCTTCCATTATATAAATTTGTTTTATAATTGTAACCATGTAAGTGTTCTATAGGTAGGTTTCAGTAAGCAAAACAAAGAACAATCTTCTAAACTTATGCATGAACTTGGAGACAACAGAGAAATAGGTGTGTAGTGGGATTTTACATTTTTTATTTTGCATGATTATGTGTTTATAACCTGTATTTTTTTTCATTTCCAGAAGATCTTGATGAAGAAGTTTACCCTAGTGAGTTTTACTGTATTTTACGATATTCAAGATCATTTAATCAGGATAATTTTGAATAACAATAGAAATAAATGTGGTAACAGGTGAATCATAGGCTGGAATCAAGATTACCAGGAGAAATATCAACAACTTCAGATATGCAGATGATACCACTCTAATGGTGGAAAGTGAACAGGTGCTAAAGAACCTCTTGATGAGGGTGAAAGGGGAAAGTGAAAAAACTGGCTTGAAATTCAATATTCAAAAAACTAAGATCATGGTATCCAGTCCCATCACTTCATGGCAAATAGACAGGGAAAAAGTGGAAACAGTGACAGATTTTACTTTCTTGGGCTCCAAAATCATTGCAGACGGTGGCTGTAGCCATGAAATTAACAGATGCTTGCTCTTTGGAGGGAAAGCTATGACAAACCTAGACAGCATGTTAAAAAGCAGAGACGTCATTTTACTGACATAGGTCTATAAAGTCAAAACTATGGTTTTTCCAGTAGTCATGTACAGATATGAGAGTTGGACTGTAAAGAAGGCTCAGCGCCAAAGAACTGATACTGTGGAACTGTAGTGCTGGATAAGACTCTTGACAGTCCCTTGGACAGCAAGGAGATCAAACCAGTCAATCCTAAAGGAAATTGATCCTAAATATTTCTTGGAAGTATTGATTCTGAAGCTCCAATATTTTGGCCACTTGCTGAGAAGGGTGGAATCATTGCAAAAGACCCTGATGCTAGGAAAGACTGAAGGCAAAAGAAGAGGGGCCAAGCATGAGATGGTTAGATAGCATCACTGATTCAGTGGCCATGAATTTGAGCAAACTCTGGATGATAGTAGAGGACAGAGGAGCCTGGTGTTACTACAGTCCATGAAGTCACTGAGTCAGCAACGACTTAGTGACTGAATAACAGCAACAGTGTATTGCAAAGAGGTAATTATGATTAAAAGAATTCCATGACCATTCTCATGAAATGAAAAATGATGTTCCTAACAATGTATACTCTCCTATCAAAATAAAAACATGTTTCAGAGAGCAGCTGTTTCAATTTTGAAAGATATTGCTTAATAACTTAATAAAGATTAAACTTGTAACCAAATACTGTAAAAATGGATATACAAATAAATATTTAAATCATATTTAGTGTTTATGAGAACAAGAACGTATGGAGTACTATTAGAGGACTTTATATTTAATAAAATCCTCAGAAACTATGATAAGTGTGCATTATATTAACAAATTCATACATCAAATAAATTTTGACCACTTACTGTGTTCAAGGTATAGCTATAGTCTGGGGAAATCTTAGTGAACTCACGATTTGAAACACCAAGCATCTAACTATATGTTTGTGTTTCCACCCTGTTGCTCTGAAGAACATTAGACTTAGGCTAGGACCCAAAGGCAAATTCTTAGAGTTGTATCAAAATGCACTTTGTGCTCAAAAGTTAGTGCAAGTTTTTTTTTTTTTTTTTTGACTCTTTTATTTATCTCAGAATTAGTTTAGATCAAGCCCGAGACCCTTTTGAATAAGCATCCAAAAGTCCCTCTCTCTTGTCACCTGCTTTCCCCTCTCACTCCTCCAGATATCTGGGCCCTCCCGTTGCCCACACTGTAGCGTTTAAACAGATAGGATCAGTTTCATGCTTTTCTCAAGCACTCACCAGTAAGTCCTCGATTAATTAGCTCAATCAAATACCACAAGTTTGGTCTAAAATAATAATATACATTGTCTCATACATATATAACATGCTATCTAATGAACATATCTGAAGATCAAACACAGTATTCATGTTATCTGAAACAAAAAAGACTAAATATTTATATGTAAAAAAATGGACTCCTAGAAAGCGAACAGAGCCTTGACTTGCTGTTCCTGACCTACACTTTATCTACATATAATATAAAAAGAATATATAAACACACATATATATTCTTTCTGCAGATATAGCTTACAAAATTCTCAAGATAGAACTTTCCTATTTTATCTTCTAAATTTTTACTGGATGTTTTTGTAGACATTATGATGGGGAATTAAATGCTATAAATATATTGACACATGGAATAGTACTTCTTGATACTGTACAAACACACATTATCTAAATAGATACATTTCCACTGATCTTAAATTTACAATCAGCTGCTTCAGTCTTCCCAGTTTTGGCAACCACCAGAGATTCAAAGGGATTAAAGGGAGGAGCACATTACTTCCTGAAATGTGATAAGCATAAGAATTGGCACTGGGCAACAGAAAGGTGTTGATAATACCTTAGGGAGTTTCTCACCTGCAGATGCAGAATGTGACCTGTGGCATGTTAGATATGGTTGAGATATATTTGTTTTCCAGAATGAGCAGATGGCAAAATTTTTAAAACACAAAACAGAAAACAACCTAGCAAAAGAGTAAAAGGCCTCCTCTAACTTAGAGCAAACAGTAAAATGGTGGTTATAAAAAGATTTTTACCTCTTTATGTTCTTTAATATTATGATTTCATGGTAAAATACTTGCACTTGTCCAAAGAACATGTTGACTGCAAAATGTCAAGGATATCTCAAGGATAGACTTTTCTATTGATATGAAACAATCCCCCTTACGAAATCTACAGATGTTTTTTCTATTGTTCCAGAGCACAGTGTGAAACTCTCTGCCTTTGCCTGAGTTCTGCAATTGCTGTGCTGAATTGTCATAGAACGTTAACACTGCCAGCAAATTTGGAAAACACAGCAGTGGCCATAACTGGGAAAGGTCAGTTTTCATTCCAATCCCAAAGAAGACAATCACAAAGAGTGCTCAAACTACCGCACAATTGCACTCATCTCACACGCTAGTAAAGTAATGTTCAGCATTTGCCAAGCCAAGCTTCAGCAATACATGAACCGCGAACTTCCAGATGTTCAAACTGGTTTTAGAAAAGGCAGAGGAACCAGAGATCAAATTGCCAACATCCGCTGGATCATCAAAAAAGCAAGAGAGTTCCAGAAAAACATCTACTTCTGCTTTATTGATTATGCCAAAGCCTTTGACTGTGTGGATCACAATAAACTGTGGAAAATTCTGAAAGAGATGGGAATACCAGACCACCTGACCTGCCCCTTGAGAAACCTGTATGCAGGTCAGGAAGCAACAGTTAGAACTGGACATGGAACAGCAGACTGGTTCCAAATAGGAAAAGGAGTACGTCAAGGCTGTGTATTGTCACCCTGCTTATTTAACTTATATGCAGAGTACATCATGAGAAACACTGGGCTAGAAGAAGCACAAGCTGGAATCAAGATTGCCGGGAGAAATATCAATAACTTCAGATATGCAGATGACACCACCCTTATGGCAGAAAGTGAAGAGCAACTAAAAGGCCTCTTGATGAAAGTTAAAGAGGAGAGTGGAAAAGTTGGCTTAAAGCTCAACATTCAGAAAACTAAGATCATGGCATCTGGCACCATCACTTCATGGGAAATAGATGGGGAACCAGTCCAAACAGTGTCAGACTTTATTTTTTTGGGCTCCAAAATCACTGCAGATGGTGACTGCAGTCATGAAATTAAAAGACACTTACTCCTTGAAAGGAAAGTTATGACCAACCTAGATAGCACTGTTAAAAAGCAGAGACATTACTTTGCCAACAAAGGTCCATCTAGTCAAGGCTATGGCTTTCCAGTGGTCATGTATGGATGTGAGAGTTGGAGTATAAAGAGGGCTGAGCGCTGAAGAATTGATGCTTTTGAACGGTGGTGTTGGAGAAGACTCTTGAGAGTCCCTTGGACTGCAAGGTGATCCAACCAGTCCATCCTAAAGGTGATCAATCCTCGGTGTTCATTGGAAGGACTGATGCTGAAGCTGAAACTCCAATACTTTGGCCACTTCATACGAAGAGTTGACTCATTGGAAAAGACGCTGATGCTGGGAGGGATTGGGGACAGGAGGAGAAGGGGATGACAGAGGATGAGATGGCTGGATGGCATCACCGACTCAATGGGCCTGAGTCTGAGTAAACTCCAGGAGTTGGTGATGGACAGGGAGGCCTGGCGTGCTGCGATTCATGGAGTCTCAAAGAGTCAGACACGACTGAGCAACTGAACTGAGAACATCGGTAAAGAAGGAACAGTCATTTGAAGATAGACTCAAATGCAAACCAGGACATTGATTGATCTGTAATACAGTTAAGAAGCAAGCATAATTTAAAAAAATATTGCCATATTGAAAATCTAGCCAAAGTTGTTGGGTGATATTAGAAATTAGGTTGAGATGCTATTAAGCTAAGAATTATTAGACTTTCTATAGACTTTGGGGATCCTCAAGTAATTGTTATTTTCAAACAGAATAGTATATTTAGCTTCTGGTTGGATGACACATAATTACATTTTGCAGCCAACCCTGACTCTTATTATCCTATGCCCAGAACTTATACAGCATTAGTAGCTCTGGGAACTGCTAAAATCATTTTATCTGTGGAATTATGTAAGTAGTTCTGGCAAACAGCCTTATATGAAAATCCAGCCAAAATGAAATTTGTGTATTGGATGTGATGTGAATGCTCAATAATATATTCTTTAGACTAGAGAAATGAACTTTTTTTTTCCTAAAAGGCAGGTGAGTAATTTATATGAAGTTAGAGAATTTCCTCTAAATTTTATTAGTGAGGGTGATTTTCAGTTAACACTACGTAAATATCAGACCCAGTTTATGTTAGTGCCAGCAAAATTCTCAAAGTTAAGCTACAGTGAATCTTGACAAATTCTAAACCAAAGTTTTCAATTATATGATCTAGCATGCAAGGTGTGAATTTTCTTGTAAAAGAAATCATCTATTAGGAAAAAAATATGTTCAACTAAGAGATATTATGTTATTTGGTAAAACCATTAAACACAGGGTTTGTTGTTTCCTCAGTTTTTTCTAAAATTAGTATATATATCTGACTTCCTTATTAAAATGCATTTTTATTTCCAGTTTTGAAAATCCTCTTTACCCAACTTTTCACTGGTATATTCTATATTTGACATGATTGTAATTATAACACTGAAAATATAGTTTAAAAAATGTTTAATGGACATTTGTAAAAATATGTCTATGACATCAATATTTCAGGCTATTTTTGGTGGTAAAAGAAGCATTGTAACATGTCTTGTAGATTATTAACACATTTCACGGTAATCTATATCTTGGAAAGATCATCTAAATCTAACTTCAGTAAATAAGTTACAGACATCTGAAAGAAATAGTGATGAATGCTGGAATGTAATTTTTGTTTTTTTACTGAAATAAAATGCTAATTATTTCTGAGGATTAAAAATATAGAGCTCAGGGTAAGCAAATATAATAATTAACGTTATTAAACTTAAATAGCTACATATTGTGAAAGCATGCCATGTATGCTGAAATACATGGCAGGATGTTAATTTAATTATAGTATAATACTGCATTTAAATTACTATTACTATTTTATTGATGACACATAGTTTCTTTCTGATAATAACACTGATTCTCTCTCTTGAATGAGCCATTTGCAAAATCTCAAACTGAGTGTCTGCCACTGTTTTGAAAACCTTTTATAGTTACTAATTTAGTGGCCAGAATAGTTGATAGAATCACCTTTTACATATTTTTCTCATCCTTATTATTACACTGTTAATTAGAGTGCAATCTTACTCCATCTTTATTTTTTAGGAAAAATAATAAAAGTTTTTATTTTCAACTTTCCTTATTTTATCTGAAGTGAGAAAGAATGCAAGTTTATCTATGGGGCAAATAGGTACAATTCATCTGGTATTGGAGTTATGCTGATGGTACCATATCATTAGCAATAACAGTTTAAGAAGTACTAATAGAATATTTGTTGCTATGGGAGACTAAAAGTGAAGAATACTGGAGTGGGTAGCCATTCCCTTCTCCAAGGGATCTTCCTGACCCAGGGATCAAACCAGGCCTCCTGAACTGAAGATGGATTCTTTACCATCTGAGCCACAAGGAAGCCCAAGGGAGACTGAAGCCACTAACAATTGAAAAAATAGCCCAAAGTGAAAACGAGTCCCACTAAAACCAAGTTCTTCTTCTGAGTTTATGATTAACCTGTCTATCCAAAACGTACTCTTCCCTTAGAAGACATTGAGTAGTCCTCACAGTCAACTGACTTCACATTCCAGGAAATCTGACTCTAGGTGAGTGATCACACCATTGTGATTATCTGGGTCATGAAGATCTTTTTTGTACAATTCTTCTGTGTATACTTGCCACCTCTTCTTAATATCTTCTGCTTCTGTTAGCTCCATAACATTTCTGTCCTTTATCAAACCCATCTCTGTGTGAAATGTACCCTTGATATCTCTAATGTTCTTGACGAGATCTCTAGTCTTTCCCATTCTGTTGTTTTCCTCTATTTCTTTGCATTGATCGCTGAGGAAGGCTTTCTTATCTCTCCTGCCTATTCTTTGGAACTCTGCATTCAAATGGGAATATCTTTCCTTTTCTCCTTTGCTTTTTGCTTCTCTTCTTTCCACAGCTATTTGTAAGGCCTCTTCAGACAACCATTTTGCCTTTTTGCATTTCTTTTCCATGGGGATGGTATTGATCCCTGTCTCCTGTACAATGTCATAAACCTCCGTCTGTAGTTCATCAGGCTCTCTGTCTATCAGATCTGGTCCCTTAAATCTATTTCTCACTTCCACTGTATAGTCATAAGGGATTTGATTTAGGTCATACCTGAATGGTCTAGTGGTTTTCCCTACTTTCTTCAGTTTAAGTCTGAATTTGGCAATAAGGAGTTCATGATCTGAACCACAGTCAGCTTCTAGCCTTGTTTTTGCTAACTGTATAGAGCTTCTACATCTTTGGCTGAAAAGAATACAATCAATCTGATTTCGGTGTTGACCATGTGGTGATGTCCATGTGTAGCGTCTTCTCTTGTGTTGTTGGAAGAGAGTGTTTGCTATGACCAGTGCGTTCTCCTGGCAAAACTCTATTAGCCTTTGCCCTGCTTCATTCCACACTCCAAGGCCAAATTTGTCTGTTACTGCACATGTTTCTTGACTACCTACTTTTGCATTCCAGTCCTCTCTAATGAAAAGGACAACTTTCTTGGGTGTTAGTTCTAAAAGGTCTTGTAGGTCTTCATAGAAGTGTTCAACTTCAGCTTCTTCAGCATTACTGGTTGGGGCATAGGCTTGGATTACCGTGATATTGAATGATTTGCCTTGGAAACGAACAGAGATCATTCTATCATTTTTGAGATTGCATCCAAGTACTGCATTTTGGACTCTTGTTGACCATGATGGCTACTCCATTTCTTCTAAGGGATTCCTGCCCACAGTAGTAGATATAATGGTCATCTGAGTTAAATTCACCCCTTCCAGTCCATTCTATTCGCTGACTCCTAGAATGTCAACATTCATTCCTGCCATCTCCTGTTTGACCACTTCCAATTTGCCTTGATTCATGGACCTAACATTCCAGGTTCCTATGCAATAGTGCTTTTTACAGCATCGCACCTTGCTTCTATCACCAGTCACATCCACAACTGGGTATTGTTTTTGCTTTGGCTCCATCCCTTCATCCTTTCTGGAGTTATTTTTCCACTGATCTCCAGTGGCCTATTGGCCACCTACCGACCTGGGGAGTTCCTCTTTCAGTATCCTAGCATTTTGCCTTTTCCTACTGTTCATTGGGTTCTCAAGGCAAGAATACTGAAGTGGTTTCCATTCCCTTCTCCAGTGGACCACATTGTGATCACTCACCTAGAGCCAGATAGTCTGGAATGTGAAGTCAAGTGGGCCTTAGAAAGGATCACTACAAACAGAGCTAGTGGATGTGATGGAATTCCAGTTGAACTATTTCAAATCCTGAAAGATGATGCTGTGAAAGTGCTGCACTCAATATGCCAGCAAATTTGGAAAACTCAGCAGTGGCCACAGGACTGGAAAAGGTCCGTTTTCATTCCAATCCCTAAGAAAGGCAATCCCAAAATATGCTCAAACTACCACACAATTTCACTCATCTCACACGCTAGTAAAGTAATGCTTAAAATTCTCCACGTCAGACTTCAGCAATACATAAACCGTGAACTTCCAGATGTTCAAGCTGGTTTTAGAAAAGGCAGAGAAACCAGAGATCAAATTGCCAACATCTGCTGGATCATCGAAAAAGCAAGAGAGTTCCAGAAAAACATCTATTTATGCTTTATTGACTACGCCAAAGCCTTTGACTGTGTGCAGGTCAGGAAGCAACAGTCAGAACTGGACATGGACCAACAGACTGGTTCCAAATAGGAAAAGGAGTACGTCAAGGCTGTATATTGTCACCCTGCTTATTTAACTTATATGCAGAGTACATCATGAGAAACGCTGGGCTAGAAGAAACACAAGCTGGAATCAAGATTGCCGGGAGAAATATTAATAACCTCAGATATGCAGATGATACCACCCTTGTGGCAGAAAGTGAAGAGGAACTAAAAAGCCTCTTGATGAAAGTGAAAGAGGAGAGTGAAAAAGTTGGCTTAAAGCTTAACATTCAGAAAACTAAGATCATGGCATCCGGTCCCATCACTTCATGTGAAATACATGGGGAACCAGTACAAACAGTGTCAGACTTTATTTTTCTGGGCTCCAAAATCACTGCAGATGGTGATTGCAGCCATGAAATTAAAAGACACTTACTCCTTGGAAGGAAAGTTATGGCCAACCTAGATAGCATATTAAAAAGCAGAGACATTACTTTGCCAACAAAGGTCCATCTAGTCAAGGCTATGGTTTTACCAGTGGTCATGTATGGATGTGAGAGTTCGACTGTGAAGAAAGTTAAGTGCTGAAAAATTGTTGCTTTTCAACTATGGTGTTGGAGAAGACTCTTGAGAGTCCCTTGGACTGCAAGGAGATCCAACCAGTCCATTCTAAAGGAGATCAATCCTGGGTGTTCATTGGAAGGACTGATGCTGGAGCTGAAACTCCAATACTTTGGCCACCTCATGCGAAGAGTTGACTCATTGGAAAAGACCCTGATGCTGGGAGGGATTGGGGGCAGGGGGAGAAGGGGACAACAGAGGATGAGATGGTTGAATGGCATCACCGACTTGATGGACGTGGGTTTGCATAAACTCTGGGAGTTGGTGATGGACAGGGAGGCCTGGCGTGCTGCAACTCATGGGGTCGCAGAATCAGACACGACTGAGCAACTGAACTGAACTGAACTGAACACCGTCAACTAAAGAGTCTGAAATTCAGTACATGGGTGCAATCTCAAAAACAACAGAATGGCCTCAGTCTGTTTTCAAGGCAAACAATTCATTATCACAGTAATCTATGCCCCAACCACTAAAACTGAAGAAGATGATGTTAAATGATTCTATGAAGACCCACAAGGACTTCTGGAACTAACAAGATAAAAGATGTCCTTTTCATCATAGGGTGTTGAATTGCAAAAATGGGAGGTCACAAGATACCTGGAGTAATAAGCAAGTTTTGCCTTGGAGTACAAAATGAAGCAGGGAAACGGATAATAGAGTTTTGCCAAGAGAATGCATTAATCATACAAATACCCTCTTCCAACAACACAAGAGATGACTTCACACATGGACATCAGCAGATGGTCAATACCGAAATTAGACATTACACTCTTTGGAGCTGAAGATGGAGAAACTCTACAATCAGCACAAAAAAGACTGGGAGCTGACTGTGGCTCAGATCATGAACTCCTTATTACAAAATTCAGACTTAATTTGAAGAAACTGGGGAAAACCACTAGACCATTCATATATGACCTAAATCAAATCCCTTATGATTATACAATGGAGGTGTTGAATAGATTCAAAGGATTAGATCTAGTAGACAGAGTGACTGACGGACTATGGACAGAGCTTAATAACAATGTGTAGGAAACTATGTCCAATAGAAAGAAATGCAAGAAGAGAAAATGGCTGACTGAGGAGGTCCTCTGAGGTCTTCTCTCAGCTATTCTGCAAATAGCTGAGATAAGAGAAGTGAAATGTAAAAGAGAAAAAGAAAGATATACCCAACTGAAAGCAGAGTTCCAAAATATAGCAAGGAGAAATAAGAAAGCCTTCTTCTGAGAACAATACACAGAAATAGAGGAAAAGACAGAATGGGAAAGACTAGAGATCTCTTTAAGAAAATTGGAGATATCAAGGAAACATTATATGCAAACAAAGCTAGTGGAAATGATGGAATTGCAGTTGAGCTATTTAAAGTCTTAATAGATGATGCTGTTAAAGTACTATACTCAATATGCTAGCAAATTTGGAAAACACAACAATGACCACAGGACTGGAAAAGGTTAGCTTTCATTCCAATACCAAAGAAGGACAATGACAAAGAATGTTCAAAGTACTATACAATTGTGCTCATTTCACATGCTAGCAAAGCAATGCTCAACATCCTTCAAACTAGGCTTCAACAGTACATAAACCAAGAACTCCCAGATGTACAAGTTGGATTTAGAATAGGCAGAGGAACCAGAGAGTGAATTGCAACATTTGCTGGATCATAGAAAAGCAAGAAAATTCCAAAAAATCATCTACATCTGCTTCATCGACTATGCTAAGATCTTTGATTCTGTCGATCACAACAAACAACGGAAAATTCTTCAACAGATGGGCATACCAGACCAACTTACCTGCCTCCTGAGAAGCCTGTATGCAGGATTAGAAGCAACAGTTAGAACCAGAAATAGAACAATGGGATGTTTCAAAATTGGGAAAGGAGTAGGTCAAGCCTGTAATTGTCACTCTGCTTATTTAACTTATATGCAGAATACATCGTGTGAAATGCTGTCTGAATGACTCATAAGCTGGAATCAATACTGCCAGGAGAAATATCAACAACCTCAGATACGCACATGATATCACTCTAATGGCAGAAAGCAAAGAGGAATGAAAAAGACTCTTGATGAAGGTGAAAGAGGAGAGTGGAAAACCTGACTTAAAACTCAACATTCAAAAAACTAAGATGATGGCATCTGGTCCCATCACTTCATGGCAAATAAATGGGGAAAAAGTGGAAGCAGTGACAGATTTTATTTTCTTGGGCTCCAACATCACTGCAGATGGTGACTGTAGCCACAAAATTAAAAGGTGCTTGCTCTTTGGAGGAAAATCTATGAGAAACCTAGGCAGCATATTATAAAGTAAACATTTTGTCAACAAAAGTCTATATAGTCAAAGCTATGGTTTTTCTAGTAGTCATGTATGCATGTGAGAGTTGAATCACAAAGAAGGTTGAGCACTGAAGAACTGATGACTTCAAATTGTGGTGATAGATAACACTCTTGAGAGTCCCTTGGACAGCAAGGAGTTCAAACCAGTCAACCCTAAAGAAATTAATTCTGAATATTCATTAGACAGACTGATGCTGAAGCTGAAGCTCCAATTCTTTGGCCACCTGATGCGAACAGTCAACTCACTGGGAAAGGACCCTGCCGCTGGGAAAGACTGAAGGCAGGAGGAGAAGGGGATGACAGAGGGTGAGATGGTTGGATGGCATCACCAACTCAATGGACATGAGTTTGAGCAAACTCCAGGAGATAGTGAAGGACAGGGAAGCCTGACATGCTACAGTCTATGCGGTCACAAGGAGTCAGACAGGACTGTGAGACTGAGCAACAATAAAACCCATTGCCAGCTGGCACTGAAGCTTTGTCAGTAGAGGGCACTGGAGAGACTGAAAAGGCAGGAGAGTGTTCTATTCTGTATTCCATAGTGACCCCTGGCCTGTGTCCTGTATGGGAACTTTTTCCCCATTGCCTGGCTGCTTCAGGATAGTACATATGTGCTAGTAGCACACAGCAGTCAATAAAGATCTTGCAACCACTTCCTCCTCAAAGTCCCTCTGGGCTGGGGTTGTTCTGTCACTGAAGACCTCCAGGGAGACTGGTCCCAGCTCATTCAAGGGCAGATTTTCAGCAGGATTTTGCCAGTGAGACACCAGCACTTCAGTGCCATCCAAGGAGGGACAGCCTTGTCCTCTCCAGCAGGGCCTGGGTGCAACCTTGAGCATAAACTTCCTCTGCTCTAGCTCTGCCCTCATCAGTGGCTGCTATTTATTGTTGTTGCTTAGTTGCCAAGTCAAGGCTAATTCTTTGTGACCCCATGGACTGTACCCGCCCCCCGCCCCAGGCTCTTCTGTCCATGGAATTCTCCAGGCATGAATACTGGAGTGAACTGCCATTTCCTCCTCTAGAACATCTTCCCAACCCAGGAATTGAACCTGTGTCTCCTGCATCCACAGGTGGATTCTTTATCATTGAGTTACCAGGGAAGCCCAACTGTTATTTATATACAGAATTTCTATATTCTTTAGGTTTCTCTTTTTCCTAAATAATCCTTTGCTACTCCAATTCTTTGCTATATACAGTTAATAATCCCTTTTATTAAATTTCCCTTGTTCAAATTACTTTGTGGTTTCTCTCTGGTGATTTCTTAGGCTGATATGGTTTCCATTTATTACAGGGCTTGCTGTTACTTTCCTTCTTATTATGTAAACAGTTCACTATACTCATGTTTTTATCAAAAGTGGAACATGAAATCTAGATAGACTTGGTAATGAGAGGTCATAGTTTCCAGAGGAAAGACAATATATTCCCATGTTTCATAAAAAACATGTAACTTCTGCAAAAAAAGAAAAAAAAACATGTCTATGATTTCGATATGACTCAAACCTGTAAGGAAATGTGATTTTGACACTAGAAATCTGGTGGCAGGGCCCTGCTTGGGGCTGGCTGGGACTCTGATTCTGCTTTCTGCCCCTGCCTTCCTGTGTTGATATTGTTACCTTGTTGCCACTTATTTCAATTCAATAAATTCATATATAGCCACTATGGAGAATAGTATGGAGTTTCCTTAAAATAAAAATAGAACTACAAAGGGGCTTCCTAGGTGGTGTTAGTGGTTAAGAATCCACCTGCCAATGCAGGAGACACCAGATGTAGGCTTGATCCATCGGTTGGGAAGAGCCACTGGAGTAGGAAGGGGAAACTACTCTAGTATTCTTGCCTGAAAAATCCCATGGACAGAGGAGCCTTGCAGGTTATAGTGCACAGGGTCACAATGAGTTGGACACAGCTGAGTGACTGAGAACACAGAACTACAATATGACCCAGCAATTCCCCTCCTAGGCATATACCCAGAGAAAACCATAATTTAAAAGGATAAACACACCACAACATTCAAAGCAGCACTGTTCACAATAGCCAAGACATGGAAGCCACCTGGATTTCCAACAATAGGTGAATGGATAAAGAAGCTGTGGTATCTATACACAATATATATTATCCAGCCATGAAAAAAATGAAATAATGCCATTTGTGACAGCATGAATGCACCAAGAGATTACCATACTAAGTAAGCCAGAAAAGACAAGTATTATATGATATCACTTATATGTGGAATCTAAAAAAAAAAAAAAGAAATGAATTTATTTCCAAAACAGAAATAAATTCATAGACATAGAAAACAAAAGATGCATGGTTACCAAAGGGGGAAGGGGAGAGGAAGAGGGATAAATTAGGAGGTTGGGATTAACATATACACACTGCTATATATAAAATAGAAAGCCAACAAGGACCTACTGAATAGCTCAGGGAATTATACTCAGCATTTTATCATGACCTATAAGAGAAAGATTATATGTATTCTTTGAAACTGAATCACTGTGCTGTATGCCTGAAATGCCAGAAACTAACGGATACTGTAAATCAACTATGTTTCAATTGAAAAAAAGATAAATGCAGTCTTGGAATGGAAGAATCAATACTGCTATTATTGCTAAAATGGCTATTCTACCAAGGCAATCTGCAGATTCAATGTAATTCCTATTAATTACCAATGTAATTTTTCAAAGAACTAGAACAATTTTTTTTTTTTAATTTATATGGAAGCACAAAAGACCCTGCATAACCAAATTAATCTTGAGAAAGAAGAATGGAGCTTGAAGAATCATGCTTCCTAATTTCAGACTATGCTACAAAGCTACAGTAATGAAAACAGTTTGATATTGGCACAATGATAGAAATATAGTCCAAGGGAACAGGGTGGAAAGTCTAGAAATAAACCTGTACTCCTGTGGTCAATCAATCTACAACAAAGGAGGCAAGACTTAATGGATAAAAGACAGCCTCTTCATAAGTGTTGCTGGGAAAACTGGACAGCTACATATAAAAGGATGAATTTAGAACATTTTCTAACACTACATACAAAAATAAATTCAAAATGAATTATAGGCCTAAAAGTAAGATCAGATACCATGTAACTCTTAGAGGAAAACATAGGCAGGACACAATTTTGTCAAAAATGGCAACAATATCTTTTTAGGTCCATGTCAGAGAGTAGTGGAAATAAAAACAAAAATAAACAGATGAGACCTATTTAAACTTAACAGCTTTTGTACAGCAAAGGAAACCACAAACAAAATGAAAAAAACAAAACTGTAGACTAAGAGAAAACATTTGCAAACAACGTGATAGACTAGAGATTGATTCCTAAAATTTATAAACAGCTCATTAAAAAATTCCAATTAAAAAAAGGGCAGAAAGCCTAAGTAGACATTTTTCCAAAGAAGATGCACGGATATCCAAAGACACTTGAGAAGAGGTTCAAAATCAATAAATTTTAGAGATATGCAAATCAAAACTAAAGTGAGGTATCATTTCACACCACTCAGAATGGTTATCATAAAAAATCTACAACATAAATGCTGGAGAGGATATGGAAAAAAAATACACCTCTTATAATTTTGTTGGGAATGTAATTTGGTGCAGCTGCTATGGAGAACAATTTTGAAGGTCCTTAACAAATTAAAAATAGAGTTACAATATGAATCTACAATCCCATTCCTGGACATATTATCTGGAGAAAATCAGAATTTAAAAAGATACATGCACCCCAATATTCATAGAAATAATATTTACAATAGCCAAGACATGGAAGCAATCTAAATTTTCTTTGACAGATGAATGAATAAAGCAGAGGTGGAAAAAAAAAAAAGCAGAGGTGGTAGATATAAACAATGAAATATTATTTAGCCATAAAAAAGAATGAAATAATGCCATTTGCAGCAATATGAATGGACTCAGAGATTATCATACTAAAGGAAATGTCAGAGAAAACCAATATCATATGATTATGATATCACTTGTATGTGTAGTCTAAAAAAATATATACAAATGGACTTCTTTACAGGACAGAAATAGACTCACAGACATAGAAAACAAACTCATGCTTACCAAAGGGAATAACAGCGGCAGAGGGGTATGGAGACATAAATTAGGAGTTTAGGAATAGCATATACACAATACTATATATGAAGTAGGTAAACAGTAAGACCTACTGTATAGCACAAGTAACTATCTCAATATCTGAAACTTATAATCATAAACAATCTGAAAAAGAATATATATATATACACACATATATATATATTTAAAGCTGAATCACTCTACAGTATACTTGAAACTAACACAACATTGTAACTTAAGTATACTTCAATAAAAAAGGAAAATTAAAGTACTGCATTTGTATAGAATCTCTCCAAATAAATAAATAAATAAAGTTTAAATCTAAAGTATATGTATTAACTTCTACTTTGTCAAGAGGATAGATATGTACAAATACCATCCAATTATCTATGTGAGACTACCCAGTGGACTGAGTACATCTTGATATGGTGTCTACGAGAAATATTTTTATGCTGTGTGTGTGTGTGTGTGTCTGCCTGCCAGTGCTCTAAGAAAAGTTTGAGAAGTTTATTGCAGCCTCATCAAAATTAGAAACTTCAAAACGATGCTACCAATGTGCTGATTTATATTAATATTATACTTATTAAATTTTCTTATAATGGTACCACATTGGCAGAAGTTTCAATAAAAGTGCTCTCTGGAATATTCCAGAAATCTGACCACAGGGGTGCAATGGAAGTGTCTAACCTGGTCAGAAAGCACGCAAGAGAGAACCAGAGGCAGCTGTGGTCACTGGGTACTTCCGGGGTCTAGATGATGGAGAAACCATGAGTTGGGCAGGCGCTTAGTGCTAGAGAAAGCTGAAGGAGCTGAGCACAGGGGTGGTCACAAACCCGCGGGAGCGAGATGCTGGAAAACCGGCTCACAGCTGCCAGAGCCTGCCAGGTGAGCATACCAGAACCCGAATTTCTCTTCCTGAAATTCTAGCATGCCCTCTACTGACTGAAGTTAACACCATACCAGCTGGCAAAGTGAAAAAAAAAAAAAAATCAAGGACCAGTATCAATTTTCATAGAGCAGAAACAAAGATGAATTTATGAGATGAGAGTAAGCAAAATGACAGTTTGCTGAAAGGAAGGAAGGAAAGAAGAAAAGGAGGGAGGGAGGGGGAAATTAAAGGAGGGGAGAAAGGTACAAAAAATAACCCCACTTTTTATATCATATTTCAATTTATTTCCCTTCATAGTCAAATTTACTCTAAAAAGAAATCATTCTCATTGTTTACAAAATAATCTCACCTTAGATTGTATTAGCATTGGTTGGTAAGCTTTTGGTTCACTGGGTGTGAACATGTCATAAATTTTTCTTATTTTCACTCAAAATCAAAACAAAGTTTAAAGCCACAGTTCAAGACAACTCTAAAATCAAACAGCAAATAAACCCTCTAGGATGTGTACTTTGTGGTCTTTTTTAATACTATCATTTTTTAGTCTTATCTATTACATCTGAATTTACTAATCTCTTTTCAGTTGCTGTTTAATTCTTAAAAAAAATTCACTGTCTATTGTTGAACACCTTTTTTCTTTTTTACTCATATATTAACTCAATAGCAAATGAATAATCAAACATGTAAGAATTAAAGTTTATATATAAACAAAAGTTGAAGAAAACATAAAACTTTATATTGGGATACAAAATAAATAATTCTAGTGGGCTAAGTATTCACATACACATTTAAATGTGTCACTGAATTATGCATACTAAGCTTCTTAAATTTTTTAATTTTTTTAACATTTTTTCTTCTTTTGAAACTGCAATGAACGTATTTCTATAAAGTCCTGTTTAAGACAGAAAATGCTTTGACTCTTTGATGATACAGATAATTTAAAGTGGCCTACCCTTAATACTACATTTCAAAATTTCTTTTGAATCCTGGGAATGTAGGTATTTTTTATGGATTCACATTGGGTTTCCTTGATAAAAGCTGTTTACTAATATCAACTGAATGAAAAAAATACTAAAATTTTGAATTATGGGATACTAAGAGCTGAGTGTTACCAAAATATTTCTAAACCAGTACAATCATTTAAGTAGAACAATATAATGCTATCAAGATGAAAACTCAAGAAGGTCTCTCTGAATTAGTACATAAGCAGGGTTCATAGTTAAATTACCAAAGTTTGCACATTTTAATATGTCTACCTAAAGATACTTTAAAAAATGTTTAGGTCAAATTCACACAGAAGTTCAAGTTTTAAGAAGTCATGTGTGGACAATAAGATGAATCTCAAAGGGAAGTGTGTGTTGAGTTGTGACAAGGAATACTAACTGTTTTCATGATCAAAAGTTGTGAAGAGCAGAGAGAAAGTGAAATATTAGCTAGAACTGTCAGATGAGTATGAGATAAAATGAATTAATGCTCTCTAAAGTAGCCAAGAGGGCCTGCCTCTTTGGAAACTGTGTCAAAATTATTTTTTCATAACAGTATAATCAATTTCTCTAGAAAACAGAATTAAAATATGTCTTGTAAAAGTACTTCTTTTCATAGATATTTCAAAAGAGTTATACTTAACACTAATTGAATTCTGAATTAGGAGAAAAAAATCTTAATTGCAAGATAACATATAGAAAAGATACAAATTTATATTTATTTTATAGATATGTTAGATAAATGCAATCTACATAAGTATATACATAGAAGGTGTTAAAGTAAACATATATAGCTTATAATATCTAATTAATATTGTATAATAGATTAATGATATAAATTATTTAGCACCCATGGCTAAGTTTTGCCAGGAAGAGCAGTAACACTTTATACTAATTAAGCAATTCTATTCTCATGACAGTTGTCTAAGGCTTTTGCTATTATGTTGTCAAATGGCAAAACCGAAACAATTTAGTAATGCAATAAGTTTAATACACTTTATTCAAGGGAAAACAATTCATGAATTATGTGTGTGTGGGGGGGTGTATCTTGCCCCAAAAGCAGTGGAACATTCTTCTCAAGGAAATTTGGGCAAGAGTGAATTTTTTAGAATGCTGCAGAAGGCAACAGAAACTACACATGATTGGCTGGAAGGTCCAGCATTTCTTATAAGGCCAGCAGGTCCTGTTTTCTAAGAGGAGGTGATCTGGCTAAAGTTGAGTGGCAGGATTATGATTGGTGTATGTGTCAGGTTTCCTTGGCAGTGAGGTGTTTCTCATAAGTGCAGGCTGACTTTGGTTTAGATATTTGATGTGGGCCAGGCCACTGGGTGGCCTCCATTTTGGGGTGCTGATATATGAATTAATTTTATCAATACCCCCTTTTGATCAAATGCTCAGTTGTACTAAGCGTACAGACCAAAGTTTCAGATATTACTGCTTCTCTGAGATTCTACTTTTTGTTGATGTTGGAGTGGGGTTGGGTCTTTAACTGAAATTTGTAGGCTAAGATATTGAGGTCCCTCAGTTGACCATTTTCTTTATCCCATTTTTGGTGTTCTAGGTAATGGAAGATCATTTGCCTGGTTGCCAGCTGCTCCAGACATGAGTTTAAAGCTTTTGAGAGAACATAGGACACTAAGGAGACTACTAGAATGACTGTACACAGGATAATACCAAACATTTGGAGAGTGCTCTGAAGCCATGGTCCCCGGGACTAAAACCAACTGAAATAGATCCTGTTGAAGAAGTTATTGTCTTAGACCAAATGATCGGTGATCTTAGGTAGCTGAGTCACTGCTTCCCCATAAGTATTAATCCAAACGCAGCAAGTATTGTTGGCCACAGCACAGATACGTCCTTGCTCGGCTGAAAGAATCAACAGCCATCTTATTATCAAAGATCTTTGGTCAGAGAGTCTAGGGGTTTTCTTGGGAAGCTTTGGCTTCAGCAGGAGATTCTGCAAAATTATCAAGAGTTAAGGAGGGGTTCCTGGCCACAGCAACATTTATATTTACTCCTAGCCGAGGAAGCAGGGATTGGCTAAGGGAAGCAAATTTTTAATCACCAATATTTCCTGGTAACTCCCACTTCCGACTGTATTGCAGGATGAAAAGTCCAATATGAAGCCCAATGTGAAGCCAGGTTTGGTTGTGGCCAGTCAAGACTTAAAGGGCTTCCCTGGCGGCTCAGTGGTAAAGAATCCACCTGCCAATGCAGGAGACATGGGTTCAATCCCTGAGTCAGGAAGATCACTTGGAGGAGGAAATGGCAACCCACTCCAGTATTCTTGCCTGGAGAATCCCATGGACAGAGGAGCCTGGTGGGCTGCAGTCCATGGGGCTACACAGAATTGAACATGACTGAGTGAGTGATCACTCATGTGCACAATCAGGACTTATCCAGGTAGCTCAGACCATAGCTTCCCACTCTTTTTAGTCTACTTAAACATGGAGTTGCCCATGCTTGAGGGGGCACTGATCTTTCACATAAACATGGGAGGAGCCCAGGCAGAGCTGCCCAAAGAGTATTCTCGTGGTGACGGCTACCTGAATTGTCACCAGTCAAGGCTCCAAACAGGAAAGATTACAGCCCTAGACAACAGTGAGATTTAAGGATCTTCAGATCACACAGAGAATATAGTGCTGATTTCTCTCTAATAAAGTTAATTTGTATATTGGGACCCACAAAAGAGAAGCTGCCCCAGTGGCAACCTGCAGAAGCACCCCAGGAACCCAACACCAATCACAGCCCACAGCTTTAGCCCATTCACCTCATGAAAAAATAGAACCTCCTAGCCTTACAGGAAATGCCTAATCTAGTTAATTAAGACCTGTACCCTCATTGCCTCCTCTGTCTATAAATAAACTTACTCTTGACCAAACTCCTGGGCATAGTGTTTCACTGTTGTGAGGTATGGCCAGCCCCAATCCATAGATTGTTTTCCCTTGAATAAAAGACAAAGTAGTAAATTAATTGTTTTATTTTTGTCATTCAACAGTGTCAATTGTACAGGTGAGGAAAGTTGTTTCTTTTTTTTTTTTTTAACTTTTCATTGGAGGATGGTTTTTTCAAATTGTCTAATTTCTGCCATATAACAATGTGAATCATCCATAAGAATACACATGTCCCCTCCTTCTTGAACAAAGAAAGTATTTTTTAAAGTGTGTCTTTGGAAATGATATGGCTACTGAGATGCGCAGGAGGGATTATGACCTGTTCTGATCTGCAGCATATAAATTGATCCCAGTATTTCAGTTGGGCAAAGGACAGATAATAAACTGAGCATTAATTATACACCTATGCTTCTAGTTGTAGTAGTTCCTAATACTTACTACATTTTGATAGTCACAGCTAAACTAATAATGAAAGTGTACATACCTGAAATTCAGTATCCCTATAGTTACCCTTATCTAGTAAAATTATGAGATTCTAAACTGCCACAGAAATTATTTCAATAAAAACCTCTTCAAAATTCATGCCATCCTATTATGTATCAAATAAGTTAGATTGCAATCTCTGAAAATTGTTAAGGATAGCAAAGGAAATAATATTGTTTATGGTTAATTAATATGGTTGTTTTGCTCTAATATATCTGAAAAAAATTATAGTCTTTAAAGGAGAATGTTCTGAACAGTTTTCTATTAACCTGTGTATGTATCTCTCTCATACATAGTTCATTTAGTTTAGTTTTCTATTCATGTTTCCATTTAAACTAACCATTTTTTAAAATGATGTGTTAAAAAAAATTAAACTGTCCATGACAAAAATTGAGCATTTCTCTAATTTTTATGATCTGAGAGTTTTAAATCTTGCTAAATAAAGCATGAACTAAAACAATTGCTTTTGTCTCTAGCCTTCTGCAGATCAAGGAAACACAAATATCCATTTAAAGTGGAAAATTCTCAGTTTCTAAGCAAAATTCATAGCTTTTATTTTTTCTCTTTTCAACTTAAATTGTGTTAATTAAAAAAAAAAGCAAAACCTGAAGCACTGTGCAAATGAAAGGGTGGTGAACATTTGTTTAAAAAAGACCCTCATAGCATCAAGATATCTCATGCATTTTAGGCTATTACACTTAAAACCTGACTCTTTTATCTAATCATATTTAAGGTGTCAGAAAAATATAGGCAAACAACTTTTGAAACATACCTTAATCGTTTTCTTGTGGTCGTGTGCAAAATGCTGGAAGTAATTGCAAACAAATTTGTCTGTCTGAGCCAAAGAAACAATCTGCATGCACTTAAATACAGCAATTGAAGACTAATTATTTCCATCAGAAACAAATATATGTACGTGAACATCATGGGTAATGAATTTGGCTATTTCATATGAAATAATGATATTTTAGAGCTACCAAAAAACAATAAGAATTTATCTATGAAACCATCACATTTACCAGGGAATATAATCTTCCATATAATCCTTAATGTAAAACAATATACAAAATCCTTTTTAACCTTGTAAATAATCACAAATGCAATTTAAAATATTACTGTTCCATCTATAATTAGTAACTTAAAAACAATGATACCCTGTACACTGATATAAGATTATATATTGTTAGTTGCAACTCATCTTTTTTTCTTTTCAGAAGGTAGTTTAATGATATGTATCAGGGGCATTTTTTGCTAACCTCTAATCTTCCATAAATTTTTATTAAATTATTACATACAGAGAATCACACAAATTGCAACTATCCAGCTTGGTGAATTTTCACAAAGTGAACATCTCTAATGTGAACAGTGAAAAATAATAAGTAAATTAATACAGTGGTTCAGCTGTTATCCCCCCAAAGCAACCCCTATCCTGAACACTGGCAAACAATTATTTATATTCCCACCAATAATGTATGAGAGGCTCCATTCTCCATATTCTTGCCAATATTTAATATTATCCAGTTTTCTTTTTAAAAAATTTAGCCATTCCATTAGGTGTGTATAACTGAAGTTCTACTTTGCATTATTTCATTGAAAGCTAATAATGTTTAATACTTGTACATTTATGAATTAGTAGGATCTTTTCTATTCTAGATATATGTTCTAGATATATTCTAGATATATATTCTAGATATGAGTACTATACATATGACCAAATTTATATATATATATATATATATATATATAACCAATATATAATATATGAAACCAAGCACCCTGTATGACAAAATTTTCTTTTCTCTGATTCTTTGCAAGGTATATTTCTCAATAATTGATGATACTCTACAAATGCAGATCTCTTTCCAAGGCTTTATAATGATACTTGACTATTTTTTTTTAATAATACTCCTTACAGACATAGAATGTCAATGCAATAAAGTGTTCCCACTTCAGGGCATGTATTTTGATGACTTGTTACAAATATATAAACACAAATCACCACTATAAGCAAGATATAAAACATTTTCATCACACCCAAAGACTGACTTGTGTCCCCTTCCTATCAGTTCCCACCCCCGGACCCACTGATCTGCTTCTCACCAAAATTCCATTTTAAATTTTAAAGCGATATTACAGCAAAGGTTATGAGAAGGAGAGCCCAGTGAGGTAGGAGGAAACACACTGAGGGAGGAAAGGGGCTGGAGGAGAAAGGAAAAAGTAACTGTCAAATGAGGTTGATCATTCATGTTAGATGAGGACTGACTTAGAACTAACCTTTGGCTTTATCAGTGTAGAGGTCATAGCTTAACTTGGCAGAAGCAGTTTCTGTGGCGTAGTTGAGAAGGAGGCTTGGGTGAAACAGTTATAGGTGAAGATGAGAAGAAAAAGAATGGGGCATAGTAAACATAATGACGCATGTCTTTCAAAGACTTTTGTGATCAAAACCAAGCAAAGGAACGAGAGAGTAGCTCACTTCTTAAGAAACACATCTTATTACTCTTCTGCTTATTCATTCTCTATCTGTCATACGGGCTTCATGTTGGTCACTTTCTCCAATGTTGGGTCTTCCTCAGAATGCTTTCCCTTATACAGCCTCTTGCTAAATTTCTTCAATTTTGCTTCAATTGTCTTCTTCAAAATTGGCTTCCCCTGTTCATTCTTATGTTATCTACCTCTCTCCCTCAACCTTCATTCCCCTAATCCTACTCAACTTGCTTCAATCTTTATTTTTTTCTAAGCACTCAATACTTTCTAGTATACCACACAATTATTTAGATGTTTATTGTTTACTCACTGTCTTCTCCACTAGAAGGTAGCAGGCTTCTTTGTTCTGTTCACAGGTGTATTAAAAGCACCTAGAAGAATGTTATGGAGTAGGTACTCAAAAAGTATTTGTTGCATACATAAATGAAATTGTGGTAGAAAAAAAATGGCTTTAATGAAAATTGTCTTGTTTGGGACCTGAGAGAATAGTGTGTAAGGGGAGCTGTGGCAAGGCGAAAGGATTCACATTTTTCTTCTGGAAGATTAGCAGAACAAAGGTATCCAAAGAGAGCAACTGCAGAGGTGAGAGGTGAAATTCATTACATCATGTTCATCTAGTAAGAATATTTTCCCCAGTTATTAGGCAAAATTTAATTCAAGAGGGAAAAACATGAATTTTAAGAAGGAAGACCAAGTACAGATTCATTAACAGGATTTGGGCTGTGATTCAGATGTCTTGATTCTGCACTAATATGCTTGTAACATAAGGTACATTGATGACATTTAACTCATAGATAAAATAATAGAAAATAGAGTGAGTTAGCAAAAGCACAAGAGAATAATACTATATTAATTATAGAGAAGTCTGTTAACAGCAAAAAAAAAAACCAACAAAACATGAAGAGCAAACTTCAACACAGCAACAAATACTCACACATTAGCAGCATCAGGATTTCAAAAAGATATTTAAGCTGCATATGTAAATGACATATTTTCACATGCAATGGGTATTTAGATTTGTAAGTACCCCTTTTATGCATGTTTGTATATGCAAATGAGTTGTCTGCATACATAATGTGGACACTCATTCTTAATATTGGACATGTTAGAAGATTAGTAATGGTAGCAGAAGGAATTTACCTTCTGAAAACTGCAAGCATCAAAAATTCAAATTCAATTGATTCATGAGAGAGAGAGAGAGAAATTTTCAGTTTTTAAAATCAAGAATACACCTTATTGGTGTAAATTAATTATTTTTAAAACTGTGTTAAATTACACAAAACATAAAATTTATCATCTTAACCATTTTGAAGCATGAAATTCAGTGATATTAAGTACATTCACTTTTTTGCAGCCATCACCACCATCCATCCTCTTAATTCTGTTCATCTTGTACACATTTTGTTCATCTTGTACACATACACATCTGAAACAATGTGTATGAAACAGTAACTCAATCTTCCCTGCCTTCAGCCCCTGGCAACCACTGTTATACTGTCTTTATGATTTAATTAAATACCTCATATAAGTGGAATCATACAGTATTTGACTTTCTGTGGTTGGCTTATTTCATTTAACATTATATCCCCAAGAGTTATCAATGTTGTGATATTTTGCAGAGTTTCCTTCCTTTTTAAGGAGAATATACTATTGTATGTATGTGCAATATATGCAAAAGTAGGCAGTCAAGAGAAACCTGGAATAACAGGCAAGTTTGGCCTTGGAGTACAAAATGAAGCAGGGCAAAGGCTAACAGAGTTTTGCCAAGAGAACACACTGGTCACCCACTGGTAACAACACAAGAGATGACTCTACTCATGGACATCACCGGATGGTCAATATCTAAATCAAACTGATTATATTCTTTGCTGCTGAAGATGGGGAAGCTCTATACAGTCAGCAAAAACAAGACCTGGGACTAACTGTGACTCAGATCATCGGCCCTTTACTGCAAAATTCAGGCTCAAATTGAACAAAGGAGGGGAAATCACTAGACCATTCAGGTAAGACTTAAATCAAATCCCTTATAATTATACAATGGAGGTGACTAATAGATTCAAGGGACTAGATCTGGTAGACACAGTGCCTAAAGAATTATGGACAGAGGTTTGTAACACTGTATATGAGGCAATGACCAAAACCATCCCCAAGGGGGAAAAAAAATGCAAGAAGGCAAAGGGGATGTCTGAAGGGGACTTATAAATAATTGAGAAAAGAAGAGAAGTGAAAGGCAAAGGAGAAAGGAAAAGATATACCCAACTGAATGCAGAATTCCAGAGAGTACCAAGGAGAGATAAGAAAAGCACAATGATGTGGCCACTCACCTAGAGTCAGACATCCTGGAGTGTGAAGTCAAGTGGGCATTAGGAAGCATCACTATGAACAAAGCTAGTGGAGGTGATGGAATTCCAGCTGAGCTTTTCAAATCTTAAAAGATGATGCTGTTAATGTACTGCAGTCATTATGCCAGCAAATTTGGAAAACTCAGCAGTGGCCACAAGACAGGAAAATGACAGTTTTCATTCCAATCCCAAAGAAAGACAAGGCCAAAGAATGTTCCAATTACCATACAATTGCACTCATTTCACATGCCAGCAAGAATATGCTCAAAATCCTTCAAGCTAGGCTTCAGCAGTATGCAAATCTAGAACTTCCAGATGTACAAGCTGGATTTAGAAAAGGTAGAGCAACCCAAGAGCAAACTGCCAACATATGCTGAATCATAAAAAAAGCAAGGAAATTCAACAAAACATCTACTTCTTCATTGACTATGCTAAAGCCTTTGACTGTGGATCACAACAAACTGTGGAATATTCTTAAAAAGATGGGGATCCCAGACTACCTTACCTGCCTCCTGAGGAACCTCTATGCAGGACAAGAAGCAACAGTTAGAAAACGACATGGAACAGCAGACTGGTTCAAAATTGTGAAAGGAGTACATCAAGGTTGTATATTGTCACCCTGCTTATTTACCTTCTATGCAGAGTACATCACGTGAAATACCAGCTAGATGAATCACAAGCTGGAATTAATATTGCCAGGAGAAATATCAACAGCTTCAGATATGCAGATGATACCTCTTTAATGGCAGAAACTGAAGAGGAACTAAAGAGCTTCTTGATGAAGGTGAAAGAGAGGAGTGAAAAAGCTGGCTTAAAACTCAACATTCAACACTTAAGACTATGACATCTGGTCCCATCACTTCATGTCAAATACTTGGGGAAACAATGGAAACAGTGTCAGATTTTATTAACTTGGCTCCAAAATCAATGTGGACAGTCTGCAGCCAAATAATGAAAAGATGCTTACTCCTTGGAAGAATAGCTATAAGAAATATAGACAGTTTACTAAAAAGCAGAGGCATCTTTGCTCAGAGTCCATCTAGTCAAAGCTATGGTTTTACCAGTGGTCATGTACAGATGTGAGATTTGGCCATAAAGAAGGCTGAGCATTGAAGAATTGATGTTTTTGAACTGTGGTTCTGGAGAAGATTCTTGAGAGTCCCTTGAACTGTAAAGAGATCAAACCAGTCAATCCTGAATATGCCCTGGAAGGACTGATTCTGATGCTAAGTTCCAATACTTTGGCCACCTGATGTAAAGAGGTGACTCATTGGAAAAGACCCTGATGCTGGAAAAAATTGAGGGCAAGAGGAGTAGGAGGCAACAGAGGATGAGATGGTTGGGTGGTATCAACGACTCAATGGAGATGAGCTTGAGAAAACTCAGGAAAATAGTGTTGGACAGATAAGCCCGGCATTTGCAGTTCATAGGGTGGCATAGTTGGACACAACTTAGTGACTGAGTAACAATGTATATTGGAGAAGTCAATGGCACCCCACTCCAGTACTCTTGCCTGGAAAGTCCCATGGATGGGGGAGCCTGGTAGGCTGTGGTCCATGGGGTCACTGAGAGTCGGACACGATTGAGTGACTTCACTTTCATTTTTCACTTTCACACATGGGAGAAGGAAATGGCAACCCACTCCAGCGTTCTTGCCTGGAGAATCTCAGGGACGGAGGAGCCTGGTGGGCTGCCGTCTATGGGATCACAGAGTCGGACACGACTGAAGTGACTTTGCAGCAGCAGCAGCAACAATCTATATAGCACATTTTGCTTATCTGCTTATCCCTTGATGGGCACATGTTTTAGCAATGTAGTAGTGGGGCTGTGAACATGGAGTACAAATAATTCTTCAAAATCCTACTTTCAATTCTTTTGGGTATATCCAGATATAGAATTGCTGGATCATGTGGTAACTCAATTTTTAATTTTTTGAGTAATTTCCAAGCTGTTTCCACAATGGCTATACCATATTGTATTGCCACCAACAGTGCAAAAGGATTAAAATTTCTTCACATCCTTGACAATACTTGTTGCTTTTGTTTTTTGGTTGCTATTCCAACGTGTGTGAGGTAGTATTTCATTTTAGCTTTGATTTGCATTTCTCTACACTCTCACATATCTGGTGAAATAATTTTAGACAAGAGTGTCAAGACTATTCAATGGGAAAATGACAGTTTTTTTTTCAGTCTTTTCAATGAAAAGTACTAGGAAAACTGGAGTTGACATTCAAAAGAGTAAAGACATATCTTACCTAACACCATATACAAAAATAATTCAAAATTAATTAAAAATCTAGGACCTAAATATAAGTTAAAAAATAGTAAAACTCTTAGTAGAAAGCATAGGATAAAAGCTTCACAAAATTGGATTTGACAGTGAATTCTTAGATGTGACATCAAAAGTATAGGCAACAAAAGAAAAGGAAAATTGGACTTCATAATTTAAAAAAAAATTCACTAAAAGACACTAGCCCACTATAGAAGATATGATACATATATATATATTAATATATATATATTAATATATATATACCCACATATATATAATGGAGTATTACTCAACCATAAAAAGAATGAAATAATGCCATTTGCAGCAACATGGATGGACCTAGCGATCCTAAGTGCAGTTAAGCCAAAGACAAATATTATATGATATCGCTTATATGTGGAATCTAAAAATGATAAAAATGAACACATTTACAAAGTAGAAATAGACTCACGAACATGGAAAACAAATTTTGATGACCAAAGGGGAAGTGGGGGAGGATAAATTAGGAGTTTGGGATTACTACTATAGTACAATACAAGTAGGATCTTGTTATTACACATACATATATATATATATGTAAATATTTGGCACAGGGAACCCTATTTAATCTATTGTAATAAACTGCAATGGAAAAGAAACTGAAGAAGTATACATATTCTTTTTACATATATACATATGTATACATATATATATATAACTGCCCTACATATGAACCTTCAAGTTGCAAATATTTAAAAATGCTAGTGTGTGTTAGCATGTCCAATCACATAAGTTAGTTCATATGTCACGTGTGTGCACCCTCTCCAAGCGATTGTGCTTTCGTGTATCTTACAGTACTATATAGAGTACAGTAGTACAGTTTGTTTATTTCAAGCCCAGGATGTCCAGAAGCAAGAGTAAAACAGTGATGATATAGCTAGTACCACTAATAATTGCCAAGCAATAAGGATGGAACCTGGAGCAGCTTACTAATGAAACTTACTGATGGAATTGAGGCCCAGAGAAAGGAAGAAGAGAGACAAGAGAAAGAAGAAGTAACTGAAGAACCAAAGAGATTCGTGATGCCGGAAATGGCAAGGGGATTTTCTTTATTTGAAGAGACACTGTTAGTTTTTGAGGCACAAGATTTGAACATAGAATGGTACATGAAGCTTGTAGCAGCCATTCAGAATGCGATCCAGTGCTACCTTTTCAGATATGAACAGAAAAAAAAGCTGGTACCCAGACATTACTGGAACATTTTTTCAAGAAGATAGAAAGAATTGAATCCAGCAAGGAACCAGACCTGTGCCATCAAACATCAGGCGTGAGTGAGGCAGCCTGCCCTCTCTCTCCTGTTGCTGGCGATTTTCAATTCTACCATCTCTCACCTCCTCTCCTTCCTCCAGGCAGCTTTCTTGCCTGTTCACTTGATCACAGCCCCTGTAGGCCAGCTGTTGTGCTGTAATACTGTACTTTTCAAGGCACTCTACTATCATATTAAAAATGTTTTTTTTTTATGTGTGTTTGTTTTTATGTATATTTGTGTGAAAAGTTATAAACCTATTACAGTACAGTAGTATATAGCTAGTTGTGTTAGTCGGTTAAGTAGGCTAACTTCACTGGATTTATGAAGAAACTAGGCTTACAAACAAGCTCTTAGAATGGAACTTGTTCATATATAGGGGACTTGCTATATATAATGCACACAACCACACACACAGAGAATCACTTTGCTGTACATCACAAACTAACACAACATTGTAAATCAACTGTACTTCAATTAAAAAAAAAGTATCCAGAAAATGAATGTGTTTTGAAGGAATAAATTAATTGATCTATAATACAGAAAGTCTATAATAAGCTGTGATAATCATAAATCAAAGCAGATCAAATAAGTAAATATATATATAATTGGCCAAAGGCAAGTTATATTTTTCAGAAATCAGTAAGAAATTGTGTATATTATTTCCACTCCATTTAATGTATACAAAACAATTTTCATTTAGCTTTTCATCTTGGAAGTAAAACATTTAAAAGTTAGTCCACATTATTTTATGTATACAAATTATCTATAGGCTGTTTGTAAGCATGATTATCCAATGAAGACATCTGACTGCCTAATATGTACACAAATTCTCATAAACATTCAGTTCAATCCTAAAACTAAGTTATTTCTGCCACCAAAAGGTTTACTATCAAGTGAAAAGATCAAGGAATTAAATTATTCTGTAAAGCACTTATGTACCTGACAACCACTAAAAGAGAGGCATAATGAGGTAGCCCAGATATGGAAGAGATTTTTATGTGATTAGGAAGATTAGTCTGAATTAGTATTTAAACCAAGTTTTGAAAATGCAGATGTTGTTTAGATCAGGGTTCCCCAGCATCTGAGATCTAATGCTTGATGATCTGGGGTGTAGCTGATGTAATCAAAACAGAAATAAAGTGTGCAATAAATGTAATGTGCTTGAATCATCCCAAAATGATGAAAGGAAACAATTTATGAGAAAACCTATTCATAAGTGATTAACAAAATGGTATCATACCAATAGAAATCAAATAAGTAGACAAATGAATATCCCATTAACAAAGAGCATATAAAAGCATCAAATTGAAGACGAAGGATGGAATTATCTAGTTTTAAAATAACTATTTTAAAAATGTTGTATCTTTATTTTTAAATGATGTAAAAATCACCTACTTAGAGATAATAAACCTGTTAAGTTTTCATCATATCTTCTTTACATTGTAATGCTTCTTAAACTATAAAAAAATTTACAAAATAATAAAAAAAAATTTTTGTACTTTTTGTTCAACTTCATAGAACATTAATTCATATGATATACATCGAGATTCAATCCAAAGCACTAACAAAGCCACTCTGAAAGAGCTTGACAGCTTCTTACAAAACTAGGCATACTTGTACCTAAGTCCAGAGTTTACACAAGCATTTATTCTGAATGTTGTACTTTCTCTGGGTTTTGACAGATGTAAAATTACATGTATCAATCATTAATGTACTATAAAGAGTATTTTCACTGCTGTAAAAATGTTCTGGGCTCTGCTTATACATTTTTCTCCATTCAAACACCTGGAAACCAATATTCTTTTCACTGCTTCCATAGTTTTGCTTTTTCCAGAATGTCAGATGGAATCACATACTCTATAGCCTCCTGAGATTGGCTTCTTTCTTTTAATAATATGCATTTAACACTCCCCCTTGTTTTTGGTGGCTTAAAAGCTCATTTAGTTTTAGCACTAAATACTATTCCATTATCAGGAAGTGCCATAATTTATTTATTCATTCACCTACTGAATGATATCTTGGTTGTTTCCAAGTTCTGGCAATTAATAATAAAACTGCTATAAACATCATATGCAGGTTTTTTGGCAAACATAAATTACCAACTAATTTGGGTAAATAAGGGGTGTGATTGTGGATCAATAAAAACAGAAACTGGTTTTTTGAAGTCTAAGAAAACCAACAAACCTTTAACAAGACTGAATAAAGAACAAAATAAAAAAACACTATGTTTATAAGAAAAAGACAAAAATAATAAGGACATTAGATCCCCATATTTTAAAAACATAATATTAAGGTAATATTATAAACCAAGTGAAGTGGAAGTCACTCAGTTGTGTCCAACGCATTGCGACCCCATGGACTATACAGTCCATGGAATTCTCCAGGCCAGAATACTGGAGTGAGTAGTGGTTCCCCTCTCCAGGGGATCTTCCCAATCCAGGGATTGAACCAAGATCTCCCTCATTGCACTGGATTCTTTACCAGCTGAGCCATGAGGGAAGCCCAAGAATACTGGAGTGGGTAGCCTATCCCTTCTCCAGGGGATCTTCCCAACCTAGGAGTGGAACCAGCGTCTCCTGCATTGCAGGAAAGTTCTTTACCAGCTGAGCTACTAGGGAAGGCCAATATTATAAATACTTTTATACTAATATGTGAAAATTTAGAGGAAAAAGATCCATGTTCAAGCACAACTTTAAAAACTGACACAAGAAGATATATAAAATTTACCCAAATTATTAATAATCAAATATTTTGAAAACAAAACTCATAACTCAGATTCAGCAAGAAATTCTTTCAAATGTGTATGGCAAAATTTATACCAAAGTAATGTAAGCTATTCTAGCATATAGAAATGACACCAAAATCTTAAATCGTGTAAATACTGGATCACATATTACAGTATAAATACTATAGAGTTTTTTCCTGCAATTTTTAAAACTGAAGTACAGTTGATATACAATATAGCATTATTTTAAAGCGTATGGCAGGAAATTGCCTGGTGGTCCAGTGGTTAAGACTCCACGCTTCCATTGCAGGGGGCATGGGTTTGAACCCTGGTCAGGGCACGAAGATTCTGGATGCCATGAGTCACTGCCAAAGACAAAAAACAAAAAAGTATGGCATAATGATTAAACATGTAAGCCTAATAACCATCCATCATACAAAACTATTACAATGTTATTCATTGTACAACTGTGTATATCACATCCCTGTGATTTATTAATTTTATAACTGAAAGTTTGTGTTTTTTAATTGCCTTCACCTATTTCACCCAATCCCCGACTTTCCTCCCCTCTGGGAACCACCACTTTGCTCTCTGAAAGTCTGTTTCTGCTTGTTTTGTTTTTTAGATTCCACATACAAGTGAGATCATACAGTCCTTGTCCTTCTCTGATTGATTTTTTCACATAGTATAATACTCTCTAGGTATATCCATGTTGTTGCAAAAGGAAAGACTTCATATTTCACTCCTTTCCACAACTGGATAATACTTCATTTTATATAGATATAGATGTGATATGCTTCCCTGGTGGCTCAGTAGTATAGAATCTGCCTGCCAATGCAGGTGATGCAAGAGATGAGGATTCAATCCTTGGGTTGGAAAGATCCCCTGGAGTAGGAAGTGGCAACTCCAGTTTTCTTGCCTGGAAAATTCCAAGGACAAAGGAGCCTGGCAGTTACAGTCCATGGGGTTACAAAGAATCAGACATGACTGACTGACTGAGTACATACACAAAGATATGATATATAGATACAGATCTCTCATATCTTTTTCAATCAACTGTTGATAGACACTTAGGTTTCTTCAATATCTTGACAACTGTGAATACTGCTGCAATAAACACAGGGATGTGTATATCTTTTCAAATTAGCATTTTTATTTTAACTGATAAATATCCAGGGCTCCCTTTTCTGGATATCTTCACTAAAACTTATATACTTTCTTTTTGATGATAGCCTTTCTGACATGTGTAAAGCGCTCTCTCACTGTGGTGTTGACTTACCTCTCTGATGATTACTGATGTTGAGCATTTTTTGATATGTCTGCTGGTCATTTGCATATCATGTCTCTTTTGGAGAAATGTCTATTCACATCTTCAGGCCACTTTTAATTGATTTTTTGATACTGAGTTGTGTAACTGCTTTATAATATTTGCATATTTATCCCTTATCTAATAGATTATTTGCAAATATCATCTTTAATTCAGTGGGTTGCCACATTACTTTGTTGATGGTTTTCTCAACTCTGCAAAAGCTTTTTAGCTTGATATAGGTCCATTTGTTTATTTTTGTTTTGGTTGCCACTGCCTGAGAAGACAGATCCAATAAAATACTACATTTGCCCTTTAAGAGATAAGCCTTGATTTTCCAGTCTTCTAGCTCTCATCTTTCTAGTACAAGTCCCCCAGAGAGGGAAGCCCAATGTATGGATCAGAACCCTTGTTCCCTGGGGAGGGCCCCGGGGCTGGGATAGCCCTTCCACCTGTGGGTCACCATGCTGGGTGTGGGTCCCCGTCAGACCATGTCTCCATCTCTCCTAAACTTCTCAATGTCACTTTTTCCTTTTATGTTTAGTTGTGGAAAATGTTTTATGTTAGTCCTCATATTATTCTCAGAGATAGTTTGTCTAAATGTAGTTGTAATTTTGTTGTGTCTTTCGAAGGAGGTAAGCCTAGGATTTTTCTATTCTGCCATCTTCTCCCATGCCCCTATAGAATGCTGATAGCAAAAGCTGATAAGTACATTACCAACAAATAATAGTGCAGGAAAATTTCTTTCTTGTCATAGATGGAAAAAAGTATGAAACCAAATACTACCAAACTATATAATACTATATATTTTAACTATAAATACTACCAGACAAAATAACTATAAATACTACCAAATACTACCAAACAAAAATAAGAGTAGAACATGACTATTATTTTATCAGTGCAAGTTGGTGTAATATTTTTTAAATTATGTAATTTTAACACATCAACTGAAATATGAAGAATTCATTAGATCACCCCAGTAGAGGCAGAAAAATAACTGGATAAAATTGAACCCTTGTTTATGATAAAATATCTTAGAATACTAGGAATAAAATGGAATCATCTTTGTTCTAGTAAGAAATAGGTCAAAAGACCTGTATGTAAGATACATTCTTAATAATGATGGAGTATAGACTTTCCTCCCAAAATCAAGACTCAGATGAGAATAGTAATCATTCTCAAATTTATTCAATGTATTTCTGGTGACCATAGCAAAATAAGACAAGAATAGAGAATTTTAAAATATACTGATAAGCAATTCATATTAGTAAGTAAATATAGCAATGACACTGGATAAATATTTGATATACAAAAATTATTTATCCATGTATACAAAAAATCACTTAGAAAAATAAATATTAAAAAACATCAAATGTATGCAAATATATCAAAGAAAACATGTAATTATATCTCTACTCAGTAAATTGGAATCTATACTCAAAAAGGATTATAAAAAAAATAAAACAGTGAAACATTATGTTAATGGTTTAGAAAATTCAATATTATAAAGATATTAGTTATGTCTAATTTATGTCTATATCAGAAGACTACAATAGAATATTTTAATAGATAGGGATTTTTTTGGATAAAAACTATACAAACTGATTTTAAAATTTAATGAAAAGGACTAAGAATAGTGAAACATTCTGAAGAAAAACAAATATGGAAGATTGCACCATCAGGTAATCAGCACTGATTATGAACGTCTGTAGAGAGACTAATGAAATGTGACACAGAAGTAAATAGACAGATAAACCAAAGGGACAGAGTAGAGAGAGTGGAGAAAGATTCATGCCTGTGTGAACAACTAATTTATGAGAAAGCTAGCCCTATGCAACAGAAAGGAATGACGTTTTTAGACTAAATCTCACCTTGTCATTTGGTTATACACTTAATTTTCAAACAGCTACTGACCTTACCATAAACAAATATTAACACAGGCTTTAATGTACATCTAAATGAGATTTAGTTCTTACAACAAACAACAGAAAAATATCTTCATGACCTTGTGGTAGAAAAGTCTGAATGTCCTAATAAGAATACCTTTTTATTTGGTCATTGGTTTCCCTAGGTAGTATTTTGTGCTTTTTTATTTGTACACGTGTTTCAAACCTTTTGTTTAAAAAATATATTTCTAAATATTTTAAAAATTTGGCATATATATTTTCAACTTTATTTGCCAAATTTTGTTAAAATACTTGATGTTGTAGCCTTCTTAAATACATTTAGTCCTAGAATTTTATTCCTTTAACAATTTTTGGATTTCTCATGATTTTCTATTTACATAATCATGCATTCTGCAAACATACAGTTTTACTGGTTCCTTTGTAAACTTTGGGCTTCCCTGGTGGCTCAGTTGGTAAAGAATACACCTGCAATGCAGGAGACCTGGGTTCAATCCCTGAGTTGGGAAGATCCCCTGGAGAAGGGAATGGCTGCCCATTCCAGTACTCTGGCCTGAAGAATTCCATGGACTATATAGTCCATGGGGTCGCAAAGAGTTGGACACGACTGAGTGACTTTCACTTCACTTCACTTTGTAAACTTTATACCTTTTATCATTCGTTGCATTTTCTTTTCTCTATAGCACAATATTAAAGAAAGTGGTGAGCCACATATCTTGTTGTATTTTCCATTGTTAGTGGAGATGCATTCAACATTTTCTCATTAAATATAATGTTAATTGTAGTGCTTTTAGTAAATATCCTTTGTTATGTTTAGTATATTCATTTCAATTCAATATCTTATAGCTGTTATTGTGAGTGATAAATTTAGCAATGTGTTTGGCCAAGTGTGTAAGACTGTATTATTTTGTATAATATTCTGTAATATAGATTCTGTAATATTATATATACATATATATTCATATAATATATGATAAAATATACTTGTGTATGATGCTATTGTAATGTTTGGTCTTAAATTGCTTGCATTTCATAAAATAAATTAGGAGATACTTGTCCTACTTTATTTTCTGTAAGTGTGTATTAGATTCAAATTGTGTGTGTGTGTGTGTGTGTGTGCTCAGTCATGCCTGGCTCTTTGTGACCCCATGGACTGTAGCCTGCCAGGCTCCTCTGTCTATGGAATTTTCCAGGCAAAAATGCTGGAGCAGGGTTCCATTTCCTACTTCAGGGGATCTTCCTGACCCAGGGGTCTAACTTTTTCTCTGAAGCCTCCAGCTTTGGCAGGCAGATTCTTTATCCCTGCACCACCTGGGAAGCCCTAGATTCATATTCAAATTTGTTATTCTCTAAATATGGTCATCTAATCTATGACAAAGGAGGTAAGAATACACAATGGAGAAAAGATAGTCTCTTCAATAAGTGACACTGAGAAAACTGGACAGCTACATGTAAAAGAATGAAGTTAGAAAACTCCCTAATACTATACACAAAAATAAACTAAATATAGATCAAAGACCTGAATGTAAGACTGGACATTGTAAAACTCTTATAAGAAAATATAGGAACACTCTTTGACGTAAATCACAGCAAGATCTTTTCTGACCCACCTCCTAGAATAATGAAAATAAACAAAAATAAACCAGTGGAAACTAATTAAACTTAAAAGCTTTTACATAGCAAAGGAAACCACAAATGAGACAAAACAAACAAACAAACAAACAAAAACACCCTCAGAATGTAAGAAAATACCTGCAAACAGAACAATTGACAAGGGATTGATTTTCAAAACATACAAATAGCTCATGAAACTCAGTAACAACAACAACAAATCAAAAAAATGAGTGGAAGACCTAAGTAGACATTTCTCCAAAGAAGACATACAGGTGGCCAAGAGGCACATGAAAAGATGCTCAGCATCACTAATTATTAGACAAATGCAAATCAACACTAAAATGAGATATCACCTCACCAGTCAGAATGACCATCATTAAAATTTCTACAAACAATAAATGCTGGAGAGGATGTGGAGAAAAGGGAAACCTCTTGCACTGTCAGCAGGAATGTAGATTGATGAAGCCACAGTGGACAACAGTATGTAGGTTCCTTAAAAAATCAAGGTAAGGTTTTGATGTATTGTTTCTCCTCATCCTAGAGAACTTCAATCTGCATTTAGTATAGTGCAGACTGAATTGATACTCTTAGATTTAATTTTTTTCTAAAATGTCTTTATTTTGTCCTTAACTTTAAAGGATTTTCACAGGATATAGAATTCAGAGTTGACTTTTTTCTCAACACTTGAAATATTCCATTATTTCTAATGAAAAATCCTATTTGAGGCTTACAGATTGTTTTTCATCAAGTTTGGGAAATCATCAAATATTGTTTTTTACACAATTTTCTGACCTACCTTTTTCTGTCTGTCCTACTAAGATGTCAATTTTATTTATGTTAGATCACCTAATATTGGGCCACAGTAACTAGCTCCTTTTTAAATTTAGTATCTTCTCCAGCTGCTTTTTAAATTGACTACTCATAATCAATGAAAATTACTGACCTTCATTCTGTAGTATCCACTTGGCTCCTAAATACATCCAATACTTTTCTTCTTTTGAAAAATTGTAACTACTAGCCATTGCACTTGGTTCTATTTTAGAGTTCTATTGTTTTTACTATAGATTTCTGGATGCCTTATTTTATATTTTGGATGATGCTTAATTTTTCAGAATTTCTATTTTTTTCTCTCATGAAATTGGGAAAATATTCTCTACCTTAAAATTTTCCTTATGAGTTTAAATATGACACTGTTCAGTTCAGCTCAGTTCAGTTCAGTCGCTCAGTCGTGTCCGATCGACTCTTTACGGCTGCACAGATTGCAGCAAGTCAGGCCTCCCTGTCCATCACCAACTCCAGGAGTTTACCCAAATTCATGTCCACTGAGTCGGTGATGCCATCCAACCATCTCATCCTCCATCATCCCCTTCTCCTCCTGCTCTCAATCTTTCCCAGCACCAGGGTCTTTTCCAATGAGTGAGCTCGTCACATCAGATGGCCAAAGTATTGGAGTTTCAGCTTCAACATCAGTCCTTCCAATGAACACCCAGGACTGATCTCCTTTAGGATGGACTGGTTGGATCTCCTTGCAGTCCAAGGGACTCTCAAGAGTCTTCTCCAACATCACAGTTCAAAAGCATCAATTCTTCAGTGCTCAGCTTTCTTTATAGTCCAACTCTCACATCCATACATGCCTACTGGAAAAACCATAGCCTTGACTAGATGGACCTTTGCTGGCCAAGTAATGTCTCTGCTTTTTAACATTCTGTCCAGGTTGGTCATAACTTTCCTTCCAAGGCATAAGCATCTTTCATTTTCATGGCTGCAATCACCATCCACAGTGATTTTGGAGCCCAGAAAAATAAACTCAGCCATTGTTTCCACTGTTTCCTCATCTATTTGTGATAAAGTGATGGTATTGGATGCCAAGATCTTAGTTTTCTGAATGTTGAGTTTTAAGCCAAATTTTTCACTCTCCTCTTTCACTTTCATCAAGAGGCTCTTTAGTTCTTCCCCACTTTCTGCCATAAGGATGGTGTCATCTGCATATCTGAGGTTATTGATATTTCTCCCGGCAATCTTGATTCCAACTTGTGCTTCATCCAGCCCAGCATTTCTCATGATGTACTCTGCATATAAGTTAAATAAGCAGGGTGACAATATACAGCCTTGGAATACTACTTTTCCTATTTGGAACCAGTCTGTTTTTCCATGTCCAATTCTAACTGTTGCTTCCTGACCTGCATACAGATTTCTCAAGAGGCAGGTCAGGTGATCTGGTATTACTATCTCTTTCAGAATTTTCCACAGTCTATTGTGATCCACACAGTCAAAGGCGTTGGCATAGTCAATAAAGCAGAAGTAGATGTTTTTCTGGAACTCTCTTGCTTTTTCGATGATCCAGCAGATGTTGGCAAACCAGCTTGAACATCTGGAAGTTCATGGTTTACATATTGTCGAAGCCTAGCTTGGAGAATTTTCAGCATTACTTTACTAGTGTATGAGATGAGTGCAATTGTGTGGTAGTTTGAGCATTCTTTGGCCTTGCTTTGGGATTGGAATGAAAACTGACCTTTTCCAGGCCTGTGGCCACTGCTGAGTTTTCCAAATTTGCTGGCATATTGAGTGGGGCACTTTCACAGCATGTATGACACTGTAGCCAAGAATGTTTTGTTTATTGTATAGTTTAATGTACTGATTTATTATTTCATGGTTTCTGGATTATAAGTCATAGCTAGAAAAGTTTTCTACAAATCAAGATTTAAATGTTGCTGTCTTTTTCCAGTTGACTGGAGAGTGGCGGCATATGAATCAGTTAAGTGCTCTGAAATTCTGAGGTCTAGAGAAGAAGTGTTGGCTTGAGCCACTGACTTATTAAATAGCAGTAACTGAAAAAAATGAAAAATAAACTAGCAGAGAAGTATAGTAATAAATACAAGCAAACTTAGAAATTTCACAGACTCTGCTTTGATGAGTGAAAAAACCAGGTGGGATCACAAAGACTGGCAGAATATTATCCTGTGCAGAAAGCCAGTAATTATTCTGCCGTGTTTTTTCCTGGAAATTCTATTAATTATGAAGGAACAGACTTCAAAACTATAGACTTATCAAAACATTGTCTATTTACAGTATCACTTATGCCTATTGCTGGCAATTATAGTGAAAGAGCATATCAACAAATGTGCAACTTCTAGAGAAGTAGAGGTTTTTTGGTACATTTGTTAGGCAAACAGGAATTTTGTATTCTGTTAGGTTTGAAATACTTTCATGATTTGTCTCTGTTGAGAGATCACCTAGTTTGAACCAACTCTTCTCCTGAAAGTATCTAGAAAATCTGGACAAATTTTCATAACATATGCCTAAAAGCATCATGGAGTTAAAAAAAGGGAAGGATATTTTAAGGCCAAGGATAAAAGAAGGGGGGAAAAAGGAGGAGGACTGGAAAAGACTCAGTCCTGCTAAGACCCAGGTTTTGTTCTGGGGTAGTAGGGGAATCTGTCCTAATATTAAAGTAAAGTGATTATAATGATCAACAAAAGTCTGTCTGGTCAAAGCTATGGTTTTTCCAGTAGTCATGAATGGATGTGAGAGTTGGACTATAAAGAAAGCTGAGCACTGAAGAATTGATGCTTTTGAATTGTGATGTTGGAGAAGACTCTTAAGAGTCCCTTGGACTGCAAAGAGATCCAACCAGTCCATCCTAAAGGTAATCAGTCCTGAATATTCATTGAAAGGACTGATGCTGAAGCTGAGACTCCAATACTTTGGCCACCTGATGCGAAGAACTGACTCATTGGAAAAGACCCTGATGCTGAGAAAGGGTTGAAGGCAGGAAGAGAAGGGGACAACAGAGGAAGAGATGGTTGGTGGCATCACGAACATGATGGACATGAGTTTGAGCAAGCTCCGGGAGTTGGTGATGGACAGGGAAGCCTGGCATGCTGCAGTCCATGGGGTCATAAAGAGTCTCACATGACTGAGTGACTGAACTGAATTGGACTGTCAGGAGATCAAGCGAATCAATCCTAAAGAAAATAAAACCTGAATATTCATTGGAAAGACTGATGCTTAATCTGAAGCTTCGGTTTCAGTCACCTGATGCAAAGAGCTGACTCATTGAAAAAGACCCTGATGTTGGGAAAGGTTGAAGGCAAAGGAGAAAGAGACAGCAGGAGATAAAATGGTTGGATGGCATCACCGACTCAATGGACATGAATTTGAGGAAACTCTGGGAGACAGTGGAGGACAGAGGAGCTTGGCATCCTGGAATCCATGGAGTTACAAAGATTTAGACATGACTTAGCATCTGAACAACAATAACCTGATGACTGATTCACCTAGTTTCTGTTTTCCTGAAAATATATTTACCCTGCCTATATATATTTCTTTCTAATTGATAAGTAGGGACAATGGTGACTCCATCACCTTCACCCAAGCCTGAATTGAGAAGATTTGAGCCTAGTCTGCAGTTTGCTTTTTGATCATCATAATCATCCCAAATTTTGGCTGCATGTCCGACATGTAACAGTTGCTTAACAAATTTATCTTAGAATAGAATATGAATTATTTATAGGTTGGGTAAGCATTTAAGATTCTCACCTTCCATAATATTTTACTTCTATAAACATGAACTCCCAATTTCACATTTGATTTGTATTTAATTCAATCTTCACAATTCTATGTCCATTCAACAAATCATGGGATCAATTATACTGTCTTCTTTAGCTCATTTCTGTTCTCTAATGCCTCACAAGTAGACTACTCCTTTAACCCAAATAGAAAGAATAGAAAGTAGCAAGACCAAAAAAAGAAAGTAGTAAGTTTGGGAGGTGGAAGAGGCAGACAGGGAGGGGATTCAATATTTTAATTTTCATACTATGCATATCAGGTGTATGCATGGGCAATGTCCCTTGTGTGTGTTTTCTATAATTAAAGTCAAATTTTAAAAGACTAAATTGTGGCTTCTTTGATGCAATTTGAGAGCATCACTCTAAAAATACTGAGTGAAAATGTCTCTTTATCTATAGTCCAAGTGCCAGTAATTCTCCTCTTTAGAGAGTCTCATGTTTTGGATTATATTGGGTTTGCCAAAAAGTTCATTTGCTATTTTTTTATAATAATAACATCTTATGGAAAACCCTGAATGAACTTTTTGGCCAACCCAATATATTCTTTGAAAATGCAACAATTTTTAAGAAAATAACTAATTAAACTGTTAATACTTTATTTCATATTATGAAACTAACAAAGCCAAGTCTAGAGAAACTGTAAACCATAAAAAAAAACTATATCACACAAATAGTATAATTTTATAACCATGAATAATTAAGAAATTTAATACTTTTGGTAATATCCAAAACATGTATCCATTTATCATTTTATATAAAAACTTACAGTTTTTTATATAAAGTTACTATGTGGCTGTATTGTTGTTTAGTCATTAAGTCATGTCTGACTCTTTGCGAACTGTAGCCCACCAGGCTCCTCTGACCATGGGATTTCTCAGGCAAAAATACTGGAGTGGGTTGCCATTTCCTTCTCCAGGGGATCTTCCCCACCCAGGGATTGAAACTGAGTCTCCTGCACTGACAGATTCATTCCTTACCACTGAGCCATCAGGGACACCCCAGTGAAGACTTACCAGATGCCAAGGGTTCAAGGTGCTTTGCCAGAGCCCAAGCTTGGAACCTGCCATGAAAGAAACTGGAACAAATCCACTGGCCCCAAACTCAGCTACCAGTTGACCTGACCCCATTGTAGAGGCAAGAACAGGTCCTTCCTTCCTTTCTTCTTCTTTTTCTGTCTTTATGGTTTGGGGTTTTTTTTCTGATATCACAAAATAATTTTGAGAATTCCAAAAATTTTGGATAATAAGAAATACAAATGGAAACAATTTTTTAATAAATTTGTATGTAGCAGGATATAAAATTACATAACACATTTAAGCAACTTATCTACATTTGGTATATTTTATTTTATTGAGATTATTATCTCAATCTTATTTTATTGAGATTATTATCCTATAATAAACACTTTTGCAGAAAAATTGATGTGTGAAATCTTCTTTTTCTTAGGAAAAAGTCCTATAAGTGGGATTATTCAGTACAAGAGTATAAATTATTCTAAATAGTTTTCCAGAATGGCCAAGTCTGTATATCCTTTAGCCCTCTACCTTACTGAGTATTTTATCTTTCATTTTGTTTTTTTGGAATTTGGTGATTGAGGAGGTTGCATATTTCTAAGCATAGAGCACTTATGAGCCCTTATAATACTTCAGTTAATCTATTAAGTATTTCATATTTTTGATTTTCATATTTTAATATGCAATAACACACAAATTCAAATGCCAATTTCTTTGGTTACAAATCTGTGTTTTTTCCCATATACATACATTTCTATAATATCTATTAATATATAAACATAGATATTGCTATTTTAATATTAGTATTATCAACTTTGTTATCATATTCATGCATGTTTAATTATGTGTATAAACAGATGTGAACACAAACACAAATATGTTTTCATATATACATATACACACATATATATACAATTTTGTATCCAAACTTTGTTTTGCTTTTTATTGCTTAATGTCTGTATGTTTTACATTTGACAGGAATCCAAATTGGAAATGATGAAGTAAAACTATCACTGTTTGCAGATTATATGATACTATACATAGAAAATCCTAAAGATGCTACCCTAAAACTACTAGAGCTCATCAATGAATTTGGTAAATTTGCAGAATACAAAATTAATGCACAGAAATCTCTTGCATTCCTAGACACTAAAAATAAAAGGTCAGAAAGAGAAATTAAAGAAACAGTCCCATTTAATATCTTATCAAAAAGAATAAAAAACCTAGGAATAAACTTACCTAAGGAGACAAAATACTTGTACTCAGAAAACTATAAGATACTGATGAAAGAAATAAAAGATGACACAAGAAGATGGAGAGATATACCATGGTCTCTGATTGGAAGCATCAATATTGCAAAAATTACTTTACTACCCAAAGCAATCTACAGATTCAATGCAATCTCTATCCAATTATAAATGGCATTTTTCATAGAATTAGAACAAAACATTTTACAGTTTGTATAAATAGAAAATTTCTAAACATACAAAAGACTCTAAGTAGACAAAGCAATCTTATTTATTAATTTTTTTTTCATTTAGTTGGAGGCTAATTACTTTACAATATTGTAGTGGTTTTTGACATACATTGACATGAATCAGCCATGGATTTACATGTGTTCCCCATCCTGATTCCCCCCTCCACCTCCCACCTCCCTCCCCATCCCATCCCTCTGGGTCATCCCAGTGCACCAGCCCTGAGCACTTGTTTCATGCATCCAACCTGGGCCAGTGATCTGTTTCACCCCTAATAGTATACTTGTTTCAATTCTATTCTCTCAGAACATCCCACCCTTGCCTTCTCCCACAGAGTCCAAAAGTCTGTTCTGTACATCTGTGTCTCTTTTTCTGTTTTCGTTACCATCTTTTTAAATTCCATATATATGTGTTAGTATGCTGTATTGGTCTTTATCTTTCTGGCTTACTTCATCTGTATAATGGGCTCCAGTTTCATCCATCTCATAAGAACTAATTTAAATGAATACTTTTTAATGGCTGAGTAATATTCCATTGTGTGTATGTACCACAGCTTTCCCATTCATCTGCTGATGGGCATCTAGGTTGCTTCCATGTCCTGGCTATTATAAACAGTGCTGCAATGAACATTGGGGTGCAGGTGTCTCTTTCAGATCTGGTTTCCTCAGTGTGTATGCCCAGGAGTGGGATTACTGGGTCATATGGCAGTTCTATTTCCAGTTTTTTAAGAAATCTCCACACTGTTCTCCATAGTGGCTGTACTAGTTTGCATTCCCACCAACAGTGTCAGAGGGTTCCCTTTTCTCCACACCCTCTCCAGCATTTATTGCTTGTAGACTTTTGGATAGCAGCTGTTCTGAGTGGTGTGTAATGGTACCTCATTGTGGTTTTGATTTGCATTTCTCTGATAATGAGTGATGTTGAGCATCTTTTCATGTGTTTGTTAGCCATCTGTATGTCTTCTTTGGAGAAATGTCTGTTTAGTTCTTTGGCCCATTTTTTGATTGGGTCATTTATTTTTCTGGAATTGAGCTGCAAGAGCTGCTGGTATATTTTTGAGATTAATCCTTTGTCTGTTGCTTCATTTGCTATTATTTTCTCCCAATCTGAAGGCTGTCTTTTCACCTTGCTTATAGTTTCCTTTGTTGTGCAAAAGCTTTTAAGTTTAATTAGGTCCCATTTGTGTTTTTTTTTTTTTTTTTTTTGCTTTTATTTCCAATATTCTGGGAGGTGGGTCATAGAGGATCCTGCTGTGATTTATGTCAGAGAGTGTTTTGCCTATGTTCTCCTCTAGGAGTTTTACAGTTTCTGGTCTTACATTTAGATCTATAATCCATTTTGAGTTTATTTTTGTGTATGGTGTTAGAAAGTGTTCTAGTTTCATTCTTTACAAGTGGTTGACCAGTTTTCCCAGCACCACTTGTTAAAGAGGTTGTCTTTTTTCCATTGTATATCCTTGCCTCTTTTGTCAAAGATAAGGTGTCCATAGGTATGACTTCTGACTATACTATGAAGTTACTGTCATCAAAACAGTATGGTATTTTCAGTTGCATGAGTTCACGTGCATGTGCATGCACACACGCACACACGCACACACACACACCAGAGACATAGATCAACGGAACAGGACAGAAAACCCAGAGATAAAACCACACATTTATGTTCACCTAAAGGAGATCAGTCCTGGGTGTTCATCGGAAGGAGTGATGCTGAAGCTGAAACTCCAATTCTTTGGCCACCTCATGCAAAGAGTTGACTCTTGGAAAAGACCCTGATGCTAGCAGGGATTGGGGGCAGGAGGAGAAGGGGATGACAGAGGATGAGATGGCTGGATGGCATAACCGACTTGATGGACATGAGTTTGAGTAAACTCCAGGAGTTGGTGATGGACAGGGAGGCCTGGTGTGCTGCAATTCATGTGGTCGCAAAGAGTCAGACACGACTGAGCACCTGAACCGAACTGAACTGAACTGAATCTATAACAAAGGTGGCAAGAATAAACAATGGAGAAAAGACAGTCTCTTCAATGGTGCTGGGAAAACTGGCAGCTACATGTAAATGCATGAGATTAGAACACTCCCTGGTACCATATACAACAATAAACTCAAAATGGATTAAAGACCTAAATGTAAGGTCAGATACTATAAAACAGAGGAAGACATAGGCAAAACATTCTTTGACATAAATTACAGCAAGATCTTTTCTGATTTACTTCCCAGAGTAATGAATATTTAAAAAATAAATAAATAAATAAACAAATGGGACCAAATTAGACCTAAAGGTTTTTTTCACAGCAAGTTCAGTTCAGTGGCTCAGTTGTGTCTGACTCTTTGCGACCCCATGACCTGCTGCACGCCAGGACCCCTGTCCACCACCAACTCCCAGAGTCCACCCAAACCCATGTCCATCAAGTCAATGATGCCATCCAACCATCTCATCCTCCGTCATCCTCTTCTCCTCCTTCCCTCAATCCTTCCCAGCATCAGGGTCTTTTCCAATGACTCTGCTCTTCGTATCAGGTGGCCAAAATATTGGAGTTTCAGTTTCAGCATCAGTCCTTTCAATGATCACCTAGGATTGATCTCCTTTAGGATGGATTGGTTGGATCTCCTTGTAGTCCAAGGGACTCTCAAGAGTCTTCTCCAACACCACAGTTCAAACACATCATTTCTTCAGCACTCAGCTTTCTTTATAGTCCAACTCTCACATCCATACATGACCACTGGGAAAACCATAGCCTTGACTAGATGGACCTTTGCTGGCCAAGTAATGTCTCTGCTTTTTAATATGCTGTCTAGGTTGGTCATAACTTTCCTTCCAAGGAGTAAGTGTGTTTTAATTTCATGGCTGTAATCACCATCTGCAGAAATTTTGGAGCCCAGAAAAATAAAGTCAGCCAATGTTTCTACTGTTTCCCAATCTATCTGCCATGAAGTGATGGGACTGGATGCTATGATCTTAGTTTTCTGAATGTTGAGCTTTAAGCCAACTTTTTCACTCTCCTATTTCACTTCATTGAGAGGCTCTTTAGTTCTTCACTTTCTGCCGTAAGGGTGGTGCAAAGGACATCATAAATAAAATGATAATATAACCTTTAGAATGGGAGAAACAACCTTCATAATGGAAGAAAATATTTGCAAATGAAGCAACTGACAAGGGATTAGCCTCCACAATTACATAAAACTTATGCAGCTCAATATAAGAAAAAACAAAAACTCAAAAATATTGGGGGAAGGAAGGCCAATATATCAGTCACCATGAAGAAGGTAGCTGCAGAAGATGTCAGTGATACTTTTTAAGATCAACAGAAGATAAACAAATTTGCATGGGATAGAAACAGAATCACAGAAGTAAAGGAAGAAATCAAAACAAAACCAAAAAAAGTACTCCAAAATTTAGAAGATGTTTTTGAGGACATAATGTTTGCAGAAGAGGAGTGCTTATCAGATACTTTATCAGTGCTTAACAATACCTTATCAGATTGTTGTTGTTTTCATTAGAATTCTCAAGAAGAAACACAAGACATTTTAAAAGAAGCAAGGAAAAACCTGCAAGAAGAAATTGACACCTCAGAATCCAGAGTGGAATCGATCCAGCAGGTGTCAATAGATTTGAAAATTCAGTTATACAGAAAATTGGTATTAACAAACCTTGAAATTAATGAAAGGTAAACATTTTATAAAGCTTTTCAAAGTTTGTTTAACAAACTTGAATATTGTTTAAAATGAAAAAAATGGTGGAAGGTTTAGACATTTATCTAAAGAAGACATACAGATGGTCAAAAAGCATATGGTTATAAGTTTATGTCTTATTTTAAGTTTAGCCTAGTATATTATGTTTTCATTGTTTCAAAACCAGTATAAATATGCTAATGTCTTGATAACTCTTTAATAAGCATTTACTGCCAACATTTCAAGTTTCAAACTTTTTTTTTTCCCCTCTGGTCTGTGCAGATTGTGGGATCTTAGTTCTCTGAGCAGGGATTGAACCTAGGGTTCTGGACCACCATGAAATTTCCTTAACCCATTTAAAAAATATGTCTTAGTCATGCTTCCTCAGGTTTTCTCCCGATGGAAATCATATTTTAAAAGAAGTTTTACATAATTCTGAGACATTGCACCATATATTTTAATAAAATCACATGGCTTAATAAAGACCCTGTGTACTTTCAGATGGGGTAAAACAGATAATTTTAGTAAACAGATAACACCTATTCTAATGTTCAACTGGACAAACATGTCAACTAAACAAGCACTTTAATATCAGTAAAAGAATATCTTCAAATGCAAAATTTTGCCATATAGTCAGGCATATATAGTCACCATTGAATGTTCAAGTTTTTATATGCACTTAAGTCATGAATTTAAAAGACAAATCTGCAAAGGAATTTGGAGCAAATTGTCTCATTCTATCATTAAAATAAGGCATAATTCATGTTTATGCCACATAATTACACACATTGGTTCATGTCCCATAATTCAAAGCATGTTTATGATAGCTATATCTATCCCATTTGCCAAATCATATAAAACACGAAGCATTCCACCAAATGTTGCTTTGCCAAAAACTATCTTTAAAGTTAATGTTTATTTTCCTTATACTTCCCAGTTCCTTCAAAACTGTATTATTTTAAATTTATTTTTAGTTCTTGAAGTAGTCATTTCATACAGCCTACTCTTGCTTTAAATTACCTTCTTCTAGCAAAAGCTTTTAATTTTCAAGTTGGAAATCCATCTCCTACAGTCATTTTCATGGTTTACACTATTCACAACACCCCAAGGCCTGCTTACTATTCTCAAACCATAATTCCAAGCGTCAGAATCATTAGTGATACGTAAATTGTGAACAACGGAACATTACTAAAATGATATCTTAAAAAAAATAAAATTTGCTAATACACAGAATCACTGTGGACTCTAGTCAGAGGGCATTAATCCTGTAAGTAGTAAAAATATCTTAGGATAAGGTAATTTCATTTTTAATATGGGGTTTTTTCACAGAATTGAGAACATTGTACTTCTGAAGTTAGACATATTTTTGCATTCAGAGTGTTTTAGAATTACAATGCCAATAAATAAAACTCAGGAAGCAAACTCAAAAATACATTAAACAGATATTGAACTTCTGGGACAGAGAAGATGGTATAGAGTTGTTACACACTATTTCTTCTCACTAATTACAATGATAAACCTAGGAAAGAATGCAACAAAAGAACTCTGGAAAGTAGAATGAGGAAAGGAAACTGGTTTGGGAACCCATAAGTGAAAGAACAGCCCAACGCACAGAATCTTCCACCCACCCCCCAAAGCCAACAGAAGATAACTTAGGCCTGAGTCCCCAACCAAGCAAGAGAAGCTTTCCCTGGCAGACTGGATCAAACTGAATTTTCCACTGATCATACAGGGAAAAAGGTATTGATCAAGAACTCCACCAACAGTAAGAAGACCGGAGAGTACTCACTTGTGGGGCCTGAGGCTGTGCATCCCACACTCACCAAGAGACAGCCTGGTGGTACTGGACAGACTAGCAGTAGTGGCCAAGGGGATCCTGCCATGTGTGTGCATTCTAAGTTGTTTCAGTTGCATCCAACTCTGTGCAACCCCATGAATGGTAGCCCACCAGGATCCTCTGTCCATGGGGATTCTCCAGACAAGAGTACTGGAGTAGGTTGCCATGCCCGCCTACACAGGATCTTCTTGATTCGCATCTCTTATGTCTCCTGCATTGGCAGGCGAGTTCCTCACCACTAGGACCCCCTGGGGCATCCTGCCATAACAATCAGGAAATTCCTTCATCCTCTGAAACTTGAGACTTGCTGCCTTCAACTAATGTCATGAGGTGACAAGGCAGCACTGGCAAGAGGGACACTCTTACAAGAAAATATATCTCAGATCAGCAAGCCTTGTCATTCTTGTGGCTTGACTGTTCCTTCTCCCACCTTGAGGTAGGAGGATGCTCCCCCTGGGAAAAATCCTCTTTGTCTCTCAGGTAGGAGATGTAGGAAGCACTGATAGCTTCTGCTGAACCAGATAAAACAAGCAGACAAAAATAGCAATGCTGAACCTCAGAGAATTAAATTGCAATTGACACCATACTCACACAAGTATACCAGGATCTGAGTGCTAAATCTAACCAGGTAACCGCCTACTAAAAGATGAAAATAGGATCCAAATTCCCCTGACATAATAGAGAAGATCTGAACAACATAATCAAACAAGATCTAATCAGGATACATGGAACACTATCTATCCAAACAATAACAGAATATCCTTCTTTATTCAAACATCCATAAAACAGACTTTATCCTGAACCATAAAGAAGACTCAACATATGCAAAATAATAGAAATTACACAGAGTCAACTATGAGGAAATGTTTGCAAACCCCATATCTGGCAATGGGTTAATGTCTAGAATATGTAAAGCATTGTCAAATCTCCACAGTTAAAAATAAGCCAATTAGAAAATGGGAAAAAGCTATAAGAAGTCATTACACCAAAAGAATATACAGATGATAAATAAGCACCTAAAGATATGTGCAATATTATTAGCCATTGTGTTGTTGTTGTAACTGTTTAGTTGCTTAGTAGTTTCCAACTCTTTTGTGACCCATGGTTTGTGGCCCACCAGGCTCTTCTGGCCATAGGATTTCCCAGGCAAGAATACTGGAGTGAGTTGCCATTTCCTTCTCCAGGGGATTTTCCCAACCCAAGGATCAAACCTATGTCTCCTACATTGTAGATAAGTTCTTCACCACTGAGTCACATGGGAAGCTCCATTATTATCTATCAGGGAAATGTAAATTAGAACCACAAAGTGATATAACTACACACATGCACCTATCAGAATGGCTAAAATAAATTAGTGGCAACACCAAATGATGGCAAGAGTGTGGAGAATTTGATTATTCAGACATTTCTAATGGGTATATGAGATAGCATAGGCACTCTATAAAATAAGTTCATAGCTTCTTATAAAAGTAAACATGCAACTACCAATTGGCTTAGCAATTGTACTCTTAGGCATTTATTCAAGAGAATGAAAAATTTATATTTACACAAAATATACATGCCAATGGCCAATGTTTTTATCAGTTATATTCATAACAGTACAAGAAGTAAACTACTTCATGTCCTTCATTGAGTAAATGGATAAACAAAGTGTGGTACATCCATGCTGTGAAATACTACTGAGCAGTAAAAAAAGAACAAATTGTTATTTGATAGAACTTTGAGATATCTCAAGGGATTTGTGCTGAGTGAAAAATAAAAACCCAATCTCTAAATATTAAAGATTATATAATATGATTTCATTTATATAACATTCTTGAACTGAGAAAATTATAAACATGGAAAAAAGATTAGTAGTTGCCAGGGTTTGGTGAAATGTGTGAGGAGGTAGATGTGATTATTAAAGGGAAACATAATGGATAAGAAGAGGGCAGGGCAACCCAGTCCAGTGTTCTTGCCTAGAGAATCCCATTGGCAGAGGAGCCTGGTGGGCTACAGTCCATGGGGTCGCAGAGAGTCAGACAGGACTGAAGTGACTTAGTACACATGCAAGGAATTTTTATGGTGATGAAATTATTATATCTTGAGTGCAGTAGTGAATACGAGTGATCGTGATAAAATTGCAAAAAATGCAAATACACACAAAGTGCAAGTAAAACTGAAGGAATCTTAAGAGGTTTGGTGGATTTCAGAAAGAGACAAAAAGGAAGCAAGAGAGGCATGAAGGGAAGTAGGGAGGAGAAAAGATTTTAAAATATAATGTACAATGAACCGTATGTTTCACATAAGAAACATATGGTTTCTATGACAAATAAATGATGTAATTTCCTCTTCTATAAAAGATTTTATAAACCAATTTCTACAGGGAAAATTGTTCATATCTACTTTATCAGATGCATATTGGATATTTAAGGTGGCTTCTTCAAGAAATGATTAGAGTATGTAAAACCAGTTGTCATTTATTAACAATGATTAATTGCAATCAATCTATTTCCATCCCATATCTCTAAGTTTCACTGCTTTCTTTGATTGGTTTAAAATTTTCAATTTGATAAAATCATGATAGTGAGTCAAGGGGAGGATTTAAATAAATTAGGGATAAATTCCACAAAGTCAAGGTGAATTTTAACCTTATAATTCATTGTGGATTGCAGTGACAGAGCAGGGGAGTTTATGATAGGAAGATGAAGGAGAAAGAGGTTTGGGGATGCTCTCAGGGGTGAATGTCTGTTTCACTGACCAGTCACAGAGAAGAAACGGCCAGAGCATTTGGGCATCTTTGAAGACACACACACATACTTACATGTCTGTGTCTACTCAAGCACTAAAGAAAAGACAATGAAAGGAGAGAGGGAAGAGAAGAGAGGAGAGCAAGAGAATAGAGAGAAACAAAGTGACAGAAATAAAATGAAAAGAAGGAAGGAAGAAAGGAGGGAGGGAGGGAGGCAAAGAAAGAGAGAGAGAAGAAAGGGTTATCCATAAATGACAGTGATGTGAATTTCTTGTCAGGATACCGTCAGCATTAATTATTTAATTAATTCCTTCTCTAACTCACTTGAAAGGCTTAAATGAACACTGTGTACAATTCTTACTTAGAAAAATTTGTGTATGGGAAGATTAATTGATAGTAATCAATTTCAGATGAGTACCTAAATATAAATCCATGAATACTGAACTTAAATATCTTTATAGTCCCTCCTAAATCCTCAGTCAGCTTTTTAAAGAGCTTCCTTTAATTGCCATATTTCTTCATACTATTACCACTAAGTCCAAAATCAAAACTAATTTTTTGAATTCTTTGTATCAACTCTGCTAGAGACTTCCTAGTCCCAGTTAATAGTCCCCAGTTAATTTTTTTGACTGGAGAGGACTGAAATGTGATAACAATTTTTCTTTGATATCTGCTCTCCCTTTCCACTTTGTTCTAGCCAATCAGAAAAGGTTCGCCATTTTTTAAATATATTTAACATAAATTTACTTCTTTACATTCAACATGCCAATAAATTATTATAAGCACATATTACGTCTTACTTAAACTATATTAAGTTTCTGATAGACATGCTATGTCTAGTCTTTTTCCCATGAAACCCACCACACATATTGAAATTGTGTTAGGTTTACTAACATGCTATTTGTGAAATCACTAGGTACTATCAATTAAAATAAAATTTACATACTCTAAAATTACGTTCAGAGTACATAAATTTTACAGCAATCTGCTCCCAAGTTCATATTCCCTCTCATCTCCTTATTGCCAGAGCCTGACTATATCTTTAAGTCTTCTGTCTGCATCATTGGCTAATGCCATTCAGTCCCTAAGACTATCAGTTTCTCTTCCACTATCACAAAACCAGGTTCCGTTCCACCCCTAGTGAAGATTTCCATATTCTAGGTCTATAAACTTTTCATACTTCTGAAATTATCTATAGAAATATAGCAAAATGTCCTTCCATATTTGATAACAGCTTTGGGGTGCTATATTTTTTTTATTTGAGAAGAGCATTTGCTATTTAATCACAAATCTTTAAAATTTAGTTGTTACAAGATTGCTTATTCATTTCAGGCACAGTTTAACAGAAAACATTTCACTGAATCTAGCATTTCTGACAGTAAAGTCCTATACTTTCTAAATTATCTGATGTATTTAGAAATATCAATTTAATTATAATGATTTTAATTACTGTTAGAAACTATTTTACTAGCATCTGTGTTAGTCACAAAGCTTCCCTTTGTGAATAATCTGATAATCTCATTTATTGAGGTTTTAGAATTGTATGTGATTTCCCGCTTTGTTTTCAAATGCACTCATATTATTTAAAAGACGTGGATCCTTGCTCTCTCTGAATTGCAATATGTTGCTTGCTTATAAATTTTATTTACTTATTTTTTTATATAGAAAAGAGTTTAACATTTGAAAACAAATTTGCCCATTTTACCTTGTGTATATATCTATTTCTTCTAAAGTTAAAAACACAGCACACTCTCAAGGTTTGATAAATAACTACTTTTTAAAAATTTTTACAATTTTATTAAAAATTGTTATTCTTTACTCCATTTGAAGTTTATTTTAGTGAATGTTACGAAAATACATATTGACACTTTTTTTAAAAAAGAAAAGCTTTCTCAATTATACCAACTCCTTTTGTTGAGTAATAAATACATCTCCCTTTGATCTGAATTGCCTGTTGTAACATATATCAAGTTATTTATTATAAGTGGGTCTCTATGTAAGCAATCAATTTTTCACTGTGATTTATTCCTGAATAAATATTCCAATAGTAAGTTTATGGTAATTACATATGTTTTAATGATTGTTGGATCAAATTTTTTCTCTTTTTTTTCTTTTTATTCTCAATGGTTACATTGCAGAGTATATTTTCCAAATGTTTTCTTGGGATGTGTGTGCATGCTCAGTCAAGTCTGATTCTTTGCAACTCCATAGACTGTAGCCCACCAGCCTCCCCTATCCATGGAATTTTCCAGTCAAGAAAATTGGAGTGGATTGCCATTTCCTTCTCCAGGGAATCTTCCTGATCCAGGGCTCAAACCCATGTCTCCTGCTTAGCAGGCAGATTCTTAACCACTGAGCCACCTGGGAAGTCCAAGCTTGTTGGCAGAGGGTAATAGAAGGGTTACAGAGGAGATAACATTGGGTTTTTTCCCCCAATTACTTGTGTGCTTTTCTGGACTTATTCCTGTGATGTACAGCAAGTGGCTGTACTTGGGGACACCAGCAATGTTCAGCCTCCAGCTTGCTGGTTAAGCCCTTGGTTCCCTGCCCCGTCAGCCTCTGTTACCCAGCTCCTCGGGTAGGGGTGACAGTGGGGTCTCCAGGCTTGCAGATCCACTTTTGGTACCCAACAACTGTTGGGTATTCAACAGTAGCAACAACTGTTGCTATTCAACAACTGATACCCAACAGAGGCTTACCTGTTTTCCCTGCTCACCAATCTCACCCAACTCTAGGTTACCTGACTGAGGTCTTCTGACTGCCAGACTTTCCTGGTCAGCATCCTTCTATGGGCTTTAGCGAGGACTTTATGCTTTCTGGCTAGCCCACAGTTCCTTGTCCATCACCTTTAGTTGGATGACATTCCTCGTGGGTGACTTTCTGATTGATAGGCTCAGCCATAGTTACCCACTCTCCAGCCTGAGCTCCATGTCACTTTGACGGGGAGCATCTGGCTTCCCAGTCCTTGCTTAGAATTCCCTGCTTACCAAGCTCAGCCCACCAACTGTGGGCCTGCTCTCTCTGGGTAACCCAGAAAACCCCTCTACCATTTGCGGGGCTGCTGTGACACACCTCCCAGCGACATCTGAATCACAGCTTTGGGGAAGAGAACCTCTTCCAACTGTCATCTTCCAGTGCATTTCTTTAGCCTCAGGGAAATTTTTAGAGCCATCTTGTACTTACTGTTGATAGCTAATCTCCTGTATATTGTTACTATTCCTGTTAACACTCTTAAGAACTCCATATTTGTATTCCCCACAAAGTTCTTGTGGTGAAAACATAGCTCCTCAGTGTGATGGCTTTGGACTGCCTAGGTGGCATTAGTGGGGTCACAAAGAGTCAGACATGACTGAAGTGACGTAATATGCATGCACACACGTGACGGCTTTGGGAGACTTAGGTGCGTAATTAGATCGTGAGCACAGGGTAGTCATGAGTGATGAAGTCGTTCAGTCGTATCCGACTCTGCGACCCCGTGGATTGTAGCCTACCGGGCTCCTCCGTCCATGGGATTCTCCAGGCAAGAATACTGGAGCGGGTTGCCATTTCCTTCTCCAGGGGATCGTCCCAACCCAGGGATCGAATCCAGGTCTCCTGCATTGGAGGCAGATGCTTTAACCTCTGAGCCACCAGGGAAGCCCAGTCATGAAAGGTATTAAAGTGAAAATGAAAGTCGCTCAGTCATGTCTGACTCTTTGCAACCCCATGGACTGTAGCCTGCCAGGCTCTCTGTCCATGGAATTCTCCAGGCAAGAATACCGGAGTGGATAGCCATTCCCTTTTCCAGGGGATCTTTCCAACCTAGGGACTGAACCCAGGTCTCCCACATTGTGGGCAGGTTCTTTATCAGCTGAACCACTATTGGCTTACAAAAATTGAGACACAGAGAGCTCTCTTTACTCCCTCTGCTACATGGGAAACAGTGAGAAGATGGCCATCTGCTAACATGGAAGAGTATCCTCACTGAACGCTGATCTTCCAGGGCTTTTATCTTAGACTCTTCAGCAGCCAGAACTGTGACAAATTAATGGTTGTTGCTTGAAGTCCCTAGTCTATGGAAAAATCGGAGAAGGCAATGGCACCCCACTCCAGTACTCCTGCCTGGAAAATCCCATGGACAGAGGAGCCTGGTAGGCTGCAGTCCATGGGGTCATGAAGAGTCTGACAGGACTGAGCGACTTCACTTTCACTTTTCACTTTCACACATTGGAGAAGGAAATGACAACCCACTCCAGTGTTCTTGCCTGAAGAATCCCAGGGACAGGGGAGCCTGGTGGGCTGCCATCTATGGGGTTGCACAGAGTTGGACACAACTGAAGCGACTTAGCAGCAGCAGCAACAGCTATGGAAAAATAACTTTTTAGTAGCTCAAACAGACAAAACACATACACGCAGTTTTTTTTTTTTTTTTCTTTTGAAGAATCTAATGAATCAACTCATTATTAAAAAAAAAAAGAAAACAACTGCAAAGTTAAGGGAAATAATCAAGCATTTGTTCTGTGTTTCCAGCATAAATTAAGTATCAGTGCAACTAAAAATTTGATGAGGGGTTACCACACTATTCATGAATTTCAGCTACTAAATTAAAAATTAAAAATGGAATTGAATGTCACAGTTATCACAATGTAATTCCTAAAAAAAATTGGTGAATCCAGGCATTGAACATCAATGGCTACTAATAATCAGAAAAAAGGAGGCATGCACATGTCACACGTCACCTAAGGAAAGAACATGCTACCACCTCTGAACATGAATTTAATCAATTCTTCAAATACAATTCTACTTTCAGCAGTTTTATGGAAATACAGTTGGGAAACTGTACTCCACAGATGCAAATTGAAAAACTGAACATGGAGAATTCTACAGTAAAATAGACACAGTTTCTTTAAAAAAAAATTGCTGAAAAACAAAACAGAGGATGAAAAGAGTCAAAAGATGTCAGCTAATCGTACATGCAAATTTTTTGAGTTGGATTCAAAATAAAGGCTCTATTAGATAGATATATAGATAGATAGGTAGGTAGATGTAGCTAGATACACACATATATTTTTTAATTAGTGTTTTCTACTGATATGTGAAGTCAAAGTGATTAACAAATAACTATTTTCCTAGTGTGGTAAACATTGTATTAATATCAGTAAAAAGATAGATCTATAGAGATATATTTGTAGATGAAATATATACATAAATGAAATAACATGACATCTAAGATTAGCTTTAAAATAATATAAGGGTAAATAATATAGAAATACAGTTGAGGCAAGAGTTGTCTTAGATGATTATTGCTGAATGTGGATGGTGACTAGTTTTATTATTACACTTTTTTGTCTATTTTGGATATTTGTTCAAATGGTAAAGATTCTGTCTGCAATGAGGGAGACCTGGGTTCAACCCCTGGATTGGGGAGATCCCCTGGGGAAGGGAATAGCTACCCACTCCAGTATTCTTGCCTGGAGAATTCCAAGGACAGAGGATCCTGGTGGGCTACAGTCTATGGGTTGCAAAGAGTCAGATACAACTGAGTGTGATTTGTTTTGTTTTTTAATTTAAAATGTTAAATGAAAATGGTAAGTGTCTGGCTCCTTCTTCTATAAGAGATTTATTTCCGCATTCTCTCAAGAAACTGTGACACCATATAACATCAGAGGGAGTTTGGAATTATAAAACCATCAGTGAAGCTGTATCATCTTTCTTAATTTTGAAAGATATTATAGTCATGTGCTTAAAGGATGTGATGGAGACTCTGATTTGCATGGAAAAGTTACTTAACATCCCCAAGCTGTAGATTCCTAACTTATGAAATGGATGAAATGTAGTACTTACATGAGAGAATACCGTATAAACACTGAGAAAAATGCTCAATAATAATTCATGTTAAGATGACTGTTGCAGATGTTACCATCTCACCTCCAAAATCAACATTATTATTAACAATATATAAATAAATAGCAATATTATAATGTTAGTATTATTTTGCAGTTATATTTAACATTCAAAATAATTATGTTTTCTAAGAGGATAGCTTTAATGTTAGGGTCACTCAAATAAATATCATTATGAGACTTTAAAAATAAAAGAAATAATATCAGCATAAAACAATTTAGCCTACATAATCAAAAAACACTAAAATATACATCAGAACACTGATCAATAGACTATGATTAGGTCAATAGCAAAAAATGTTATTTCTATGATTAATTAGTTATGTGATCTGTGGTTAGCAGAAAACATGGAGTTATTTCATACAAAACCTTATCAAGCTTACATCCTTTAAAAACATTAGACTGAAAGATTTACCAGCTATGAAAAATTTTAATAAGGAACTAGTAACATATTTTATAAAATAATTACAAAGACTAAAGCTAGTATGTGTTATTGTGCATGTACTTCTAAATGATAGTCCAAAATTATTAGTGAACCTTTTAAATCTATAAATCAGATACTGGACTATAGTTTGCAAAGCTGTTTCCTTGAATTTTAGTATCCATCATGTTTTTTACTGTATTCTTATAGTTTATGAAGTTCATATAAACTGCAGAATGAATTTATAATCTGTTTTTTCTGGCAATATTAAATATCCCACATATGAATAGATACACCTGAGAATATAAATTACAATTATTGAGCTTATTCATATGCAACTAAATGTAAGTTAAAGGAGGAAAAAAAACTAAAAAGTCAAAATCTTTCATTTGAAAACACTGTGATAAGGCTTTAACATTCAATGTGGGTTGAATCAAGAACAATAAAATATTATGTCATGCTCACACTCGAAAATCAGTTATGTTGACACACTCTTTAGTCAATTAAGTCTCATTCAGCTTTCAAACCTTTGTATAAAAAAACAACTCATAACTAAAGCATAGAAGAGAAATTCACAATTTATCAAAGGATGATTAAATTTTATGTCAGTCTGGCTTCATTTATCATTATCCTTGGAATATCACCATCTTAGATGCAGACTCTTGAATGTAACTTTTAAAATTAGTAATCTGACCTGATAAAATTTATCTGTTTTTGACCTTTATTGCCTTAAAGAATGAATTACAATAGAAGTCTGTTAAACTGCTCAGTCATTCCCAATTTTTCTTAAAATGACCATAAGAAAAAAGATCTTTTATTTCAATCTTAAAAAACCTTCTATTATGCAATTCCAGTTAAATCATATATAAATAAGTTATCATCCATGTCTTTATTCAAAACATATATTTCAATTGATCTCTCAAATAATGCATTTTAAGAACTATATTACTGATGTTTTCAGAGCTTAAGATAGATAAATAAAAATTGAGGAATCTAAATGATTTTATTCTGAATCATATAAATTGATGAAGGTATTGTAAAAAGTGTTCATACTGATGTATTATGCCAATTTTTACAAGTATAATAGATGGTGATAGTTTAGTCCTTCAGTCGTGTCCGACTCTTTGCAACTCTGTGGACTGCAACACGCCAGGCTTCCCTGTGCATCACCAACTCCCAAAGCTTGCTCAAACTCATGCTCATTGAGTCAGTGATGCCATCCAACTATCTCATCCACTGTCATGCCCTTCTCCTCTTGCCTTCAATCTTTTCCAGCATCAGGATCTTTTCCAATGAGTCAGCTCTTCGCATCAGGTGGCCAAAGTATTAGAGTTTCAGCTTCAGCATCAGTCCTTCCAATGAATATTTGGAACTGATTTCCTTTAGGATGGACAGGTTGGATCTTCTTGCAGTCCAAAAACTGTCCAGAGACTTCTCCAAAACCAGAGTTCAAAAACATCAATTCTTCAGTGCTCAGCTTTCTGTATAGTCCAACTCTCACGTCTATACATGACTACTGGAAAAAACCATAGCTTTGACTAGATAGATCTTTTTAGCAAAGTAATGTCTCTGTTTTTTAATATGCTGTCAAGGTTGGTCATAGCTTTTCTTCCAAGGAGCAAGCGTCTTTTAATTTCATGGATGCAGTCACCACCTGCAATAATTTTGGAGCCCAAGAAAATAGTGTCTCACTGTTTCCATTGTTTCCCTATCTACTTGCCATGAGTGATGGGTCTGGATGCCCATTCATTTAAAGAATGTTGAGATTTAAGCCAGGTTTTTCACTCTCCTCTTTCACTTTCATCAAGAGTCTCTTTTAGTTCCTCTTCACTTTCTGTCATAAGGGTACTATCATCTGCCTATCTCAGGTTATTGATATTTCTCCCGGGAATCTTGATTCCAGCTTGTGCTTCATCTGACCCAGCATGATATACTCTGCATACAAGTTAAATAAGCAGGGTGACAATATACAGCCTTGACATACAACTTTCCCAGTTTGGAACCAGTCTGTTTTTCCATGTCCAGTTCTAACTGTTGCTTCTTGATATGCAAACAGATTTATCAGGAGGCAGGTGAGGTAGTCTGGTATTCCCACCTCTTGAAGAATTTTCCACAGTTTGTTGTGATCCACACAGTCAAATGCTTTGGCATATTCAATAAAGCAGAAGTAGATGTTTTTCTGGAATTATCTTGCTTTTTCTATGATCCAACAGATGTTGACAATTTCACCTCTGGTTCCTCTGCCTTTTCTAAATCAAGCTTGAACATCAGGAACTTCACGGTTCACGTACTGTTGAAACCTGGCTTGGAGAATTTTGAGCATTTCTTTGCTAGTGTGTGACAAGAGTGCAATTGTGCGGTAGTTTGAACATTCTTTGGCATTGCTTTTCTCTGGAATTGGAATGAAAACTGACCTTTTCCAGGCCTGTGGCCTCTGCTGAGTTTTCCAAATTTGCTGGCATATTGATTGCAGCACTTTCTCAGCATCATCTTTCAGGATGTGAAATAGCTCAACTGGAATTCCATCACCTCTACTAGCTTTATTCATAGTGTTGGTTCCTAAGGCCCACTTGACTTCACATTCCAGGATGTCTGATTCTAGGAAAGTGATCACACCATCATGGTTAACTGGGTCACGAAGATCTTTTTCGTATAGTTCTTCTGTGTATTCTTGACACCTCTTCTTAATATCTTCTGCTTCTGTTACATCCATACAGTTTCTGTCCTTTATTGTGCCCATCTTTGCATGAAATATTACCTTGTTACCTCTAATTTTCTTGAAGAGGACTCTAGTCTTTCCCGTTCTCTCTCTCTCTCTCTTTTTTTTTTTTCCTTCTATTTCTTTGTATTGATCACTGAAGAAGGCTTTCCTATCTCTCCTTGCTATTCTTTGGAACTCTGCGTTCAAATGGGTATATCTTTCCTTTTCTCTTTTGCCTTTAGCTTTTCTTCTTTTCTCAGCTATTTATAAGGCCTCTTCAGGCAATCATTTTGTCTTTTTGCACCTCTTTTTCTTAGGAATGGTCTTGACCACTGCCTCCTCTACAATGTCATGAACCTCCTTCCTTAGTTCTTCAGGCACTCTGTCTATCAGATTTAATCTCTTGATTCTATTTGCCACTTCTACTGTATAATCATAAGGGATTTAATTTAGGTCATATCTGCATGGTCTAGTGGTTTTCCCTACTTTCTTCAATTTAAGTCTGAATTTTTCAATAAGGAATTCATGATCTGAGCCACAGGCAGCTCCTGGTCTTGTTTTTCCTGACTGTATAGAGTTTCTCCATCTTTGGTTGCAATGAATATAAAAAATCTCATTTCAGTAATGACCATCAGGTGATGTCCATATGTAGAGTCATCTCTTGTATTCTTGGAAGAGGTTGTTTTCTATGGCCAGTGCAATCTTTTGGCAAAACTCTGTTAGCCTTTTCCCTGTTTCATTTTGTACTCCAAGGTCAAATTTGCCTGTTACTCCACGTATCTCTTGACTTCCTATTTTGCATTCCAGTCCCCTGTGATGAAAAGGACATCTTCTTTGAGTGTTAGTTCTAGAAGGTCTTGTAGGTCTTCATAGAAAAGTTCAACTTCAGCATCTTCAGTATTACTGGTTGGGGCGTGGACTTGGATTACTGTGACATTGAATGGTTTGCCTTGGAAATGAACAGAGGTCATTCGGTTGTTTTTGAGACTGCACCCAAGTACTGCATATCAGAATCTTTTTGACTATGAGGGCTACTCCATTTCTTTTAAGGAATTCTTGCCCACAGTAATAGATATAATGGTCGTCTGGATTAAATTCACCCATTCCAGTCCATTTTATAAAGTCCACTGATTCCTAAAATGTTGATGTTCACTCTTGCCATCTCTTATATGCCCGCAACTAATTTACCTTAATTCATGGACCTGACATGCTAGGTTCCTATGCAATATTGCTCATTACAGCATCAGACTTTACTTTTATCACCAGTCACATCCATGACTGGTCATTTTTTTTCTCTTTGGCTCCATCTCTTCATTCTTTCTGGAGTTATATTTCTACTCTTCTCCAGTAGCATATTGGGCACCTGCCAACCTGGGGAGTTCATCTTTCAGTGTCCTATCTTTTTGCCCTTTCATACTGCTCATGTAGATCTAAAGGCAAGAATATTGAAGTGGTTTGCCATTCTGTTCTCCAGTGGACCATGTTTTGTCAGAACTCTCCACCATGACTTGTCCATTTTGGGTGACCCTACATGTCATGGCTCATAGTTTCATTGAGTCAAACAAGGCTGTGGTCCATATGATCAGTTTGATTAGCTTCCTGTGATTGTGATTTTCATTCTGCCTATCCTCTGATGGATAAGGATAAGAGGCTTCTGGAAGCTTCCTGATGGGAGACACTGACTGGGGGGAAAACTGGGTCTTATTCTGATGGGCAGGGCCATACTCAGTAAATCTTTAATCCAATTTTCTGTTGATGGGTGGGGCTGTGTTCCCTCCCTGTTGTTTGACCTGAGATCAAACTATGGTGGAGGTAATGAAGATATTGGTGACCTCCTTCAACAGGTCGTGTGCAAGCACTGCCACAGTCAGTGCCCCCGACCCTGCTGCAGGCCAACGCTGACCCACACCTTTGCTGGAGACTCAACACTCACAGACAAGTCTGGGTCAGTCTCTTGTGGGGTCACTGCTCCTTTCTCCTGGGTCCTGGTGCACACAAGGTTTTATTTGTGCCCTCCAAGAGTCTGTTTCCCCAGTCCTGTGTAAGTTCTGTTATCAAATCCCACTGGCCTCCAAAGTCAAATTATCTGGGGGCTCTCAGTCCCTTTGCCAGATCCCCAGGTTGGGAAATCTGTTGTGGGTTCTGGAAGTTTCCTTACAATGTGAGAATTTCTTTGGTGTAATTGTTCTGCAGTTTGTGGGTTGTCTGCTCGGTGACTCTGTGGTGGGGTTAATGGCAACCTCCTCCAAGAGAGCTTATGCCACAGGCTGTGTGACCTAGGTAGCTGCACCCAGAGCCCCTGCCCCTGTGGCAGACCACTGCTGACGCATACCTCTGCAGGAGACACAAACATAGGTCTAGCTCAGTCTCTGTGGGGTCTTCGTGTCCTGGTGTGGACAAGGTTTAGTGTAAGACCCACCCCCCCCCCCCCAGCATCTCTGGCAGGTATGGGGTTTGACTCTAAATGTGACTTCGCCCCTCCCACCATCTTGCTTGGGGCTTCTCCTTTGCCCTTGGATGTAGGTATCTTTTTTCGGTGGGATCCAACATTTTCCTGTTGATGGTTCTTCAGCAGCAACTTGTAATTTGCTGAGCAAGCAAGATGAGCGCATGTGCTGCTACTCCACCATACAAGTTAAGAAAGCCTCAAATTTGATTGTTTTATGTTTGATTACATATGATTTTTAAATAAATTTTTGATACATACATATAAGCATGTGAAAGTTACATTCAAAAATAATATTTTGTATGGCCTGTACTTTAAAAATGTCACACTAAGATAAGCACTTAAATTAAACTAAGAGTATGTTTTTATGTCCATTCCACACTCTCAATTATTTAAATTAATTTACTGCATATTCTGAAATAACTTGATTTATATAAATAATTGTTCTTCAAAATATTATTTTTATTCCTAAGTTTCTAAGTTCATTTTTTCTGTGTCTTATATTAGAGATAATGAGGCAAAACAAACTGTTTTGTCCAAATTTATCAAGTGCTACAAAATATCTGTTACCTGCTGTCTCACTAGGTAGTGATTAACCCATACTGAGAAAATAACCGCATTTATAAATTGCTAAATTTTATTTAATAATCTTCAACTTCAGAAATTTTAAATTATAAATATTGAGTTGATAAAATGAAAAACAATAAAATAGTAGCAAATGGGCCATAAATATTTGGTTCCACCTGGTGGCACTAGTGGTAAAGAACTCCCCTGCCAATGCAGGAGATGTAAGAGACACAGGTTCCATCCCTGGGTCAGGAAGATCCCCTGGAGGAGGCATGGCAACCAACTCCAGTATTCTTGCCTGGAGAATCCCATGGACAGAGGAGCCTGGCGGGCTGCAGTCCATGGGATCAGATATGACTGAAGCAGCTTAGCACAGCACACATACACTGTAATACTATAGATGAGTCTGCCTTCCAGAAAACTGCAGTTAAGGCATAGTTCTTAAATTTCAGCATTATTTACATGAGAACTTTCAGTAAAAAAGTTGACACATTAAAAAAAAAATTAATTACTAAACATTTTTCTAACAGCTCTAGGATTATTAAAAAAAAAAAAATGAGCAGTACAGAGAGTTTTCATATATCCTCTTATGTACCTTCCCAATTTCCCCTATTATTAATATCTACATTAGTGTGCTGCTCTTGTTACAACTGATAAGCCAATATTTCTATTATTATTATTGAAAGTGAAAGTTGCTCAGTCTTGTCTGACACTTTGCGATTCCATGGACTATACAGTCCATGGAATTCTCCAGGCCAGAATACTGGTGTGGGTAGCCTTTCCCTTCTCCAGGGGATCTTCTCAACTCAGGGATTGAACTCAAGTCTCCTGCATTGCAGGCGGATTCTTTACCAGCTGAGCCATAAGGGAAGCCCAAGAATATTGGAGTGGGTAGCCTATCCCTTCTCCTGGGCATCTTCCTGACCCAGGAATTGAACTGGGGTCTCCTGCATTGCAGGCATATTCTTTATCAACTGAGCTATTAGGTAAACCCCCATTATTATCACTAATAATAATAAATTGTTATTATTAACAAAATGAAATTGAGGCAGGAGATAGATGGGCCCCAGGTTGAGCAGCTGGAGTGTTTCCCCTGTAAACAAGTACTCCAAGATGAAGACAATAGCAAGTGGATTACATCAGAGGCTAAGTCTTGTCCAGATAAAAGACAGAGAGTACATACTTCTCATTCTCAAGGTCAAAGAGACTTTCCTGACTACATATGTGCAGAAAGGCTCCTTGAAGGTCAAAAACAAGAGTGATGTCAATCTTCCCAGAGGCCTCTTCACTTGGATCCATCTTAGCTATGAGATGCAGATGTGCACACGGGATGATACTGAGATAAACCAAATATAGACCCAGAACCAGGCAAAGCAAGATAACTGGCCAAAGGAAACCCAGAAGAAATGCCCCACAAGTGAATTCAAGCTACCATGAAAGTCAGGCTCTTTCTCCAAGTCTGTCCATGTGTCTACCAACATGTACTCTTCCCTACTAATAAACAATTATTTCACTACTTTCTATTTGTAGGAATTCGTTTCTGCAAAGCTGATGAAGCAAGGGACTTGCCATTGTCTACTGGTCTAGTGGCTAGCATTCAGTAATACTAAGGAAAGTTTTGGAAGAGTTCTGCATGTGGATTGTGAGAACCATTCATATGAAAGGTAAATATGACTTCAGTCTCTGGCCAGAAACCTAAATCCTGCTTCAAGCCACTGCAGGCCAACGGTACTAGAGATCACAGCCACTGACATTAGTATTTACCTTCTGTGTTGGATATTCTATGGATTTTGACAAACATGTAAATGACATAAACCCATACTACATAACACACAGTATAGTTTTTCACTGTCCTAAAAATCCACACTATTCATCCTTTCTGCCTACAAAATTATTTTTAATATGCAAAACACTCATGGATCAACATTTATTTATTAAAGAAATGTGAAGACCCCAGGAGGTTCATCTACTCCAGTCAATATGGTAGATCAGGGTGTCCTGGGAATCCTTCAACTGAAAATAACCTTGCTGTTCAGAAAATAAAACTTAAAGGAGCCAAAGAGTTACCCAGAAAGAATGGCACACACAAGACAGAAGCCAAACGGAGGGCAGAACCCAGGACATAGAGGGGAGCAGGAACAAAAGGACTTATCAGTGAGCATACTGACCAAGAGAAATGAAGTGAGATTTAGATCTCACAGAGACAGAGAGGATAAGATACAAAGGAACATTTTCACTAACACTAGAGACTATAAAAGAAAATAATCAAACTGGAATTCAAAAGTCTAGATATTGATTGTAGAGGGGAATTAAGAGTAACCCCATACTCCAGAACTCTGAGAAAATTGTCCATCTTAATTTGGCACCCAGTGGAGTAGGAAGGAAATTGCCTCTGAATACTAAAAATCAGAAGCTAGCCCTCATGTGAATTTGCAGAATGAATTCACACTACTTCAAGCAAAGAATTTAGTTAAAAATAGTTCTGTACAAGTACTTGTTAAACTTTTACATATATTGTCAACTACAAATTGGGATTAAAAGATGCCTGCTCCTTGGAAGAAAAGCTATGGCAAACTTAGACAGCATGTTAAAAAGCAGAGACATTACTTTGCTGACAAAGGTCCGTCTAGTCAAAGCGATGGTTTTTCCAATAGTCATGTATGGATGTGAGAGTTGGACCATAAAAAAGCTGAGCACCAAATAATTGATGCTTTTGAACTGTGGTGTTGGAAAAGACTCTTGAGAGTCCTTTGGATTGCAAGGAAATCCAACCAGTCAATCCTAAAGGAAATCAGTCCTGAATATTCATTCATTGGAACGACTGATGCTGAAGCTGAAGCTCCAATACTTTGACCAACTGATGAGAAGAACTGACTCATTAGAAAAGACCCTGAAACTGGGAAAGATTGAAGGCAGGAGGAGAAGGGGACGACAGAGGATGAGATGGTTGAATGGCATCACTGACTCGATGGACATGAGTTTGAACAAGCTCTGGGAGTTGTTGATGGACAGGGAAACCTGGGATGCTACAGCCCATGGGGTTGCAAAGAGTTGGACACAACTGAGCAACTGAACTGAACAAATTGGCACTTGCAAAGGGCATTTGCCATCTGCCTCTGTGAAGATTGAATCCTGTGCTGCTGCAGGTGTTCACCTTCCACAGGCCCAGAAGGGAGTTTGGGATGGAGAATGACATACTCCGTGCTCCAGTGAAACTGGTGGAACAGGTCTTTAAAAGGTTAGATATTTTCAGGAACTGAGTTCATCGTCCCAATCCTTGCATCCCTGGTATCTAGAAAAGCACTAAATCCCTTCTTGGTGACATCTGCTCCTCGTGACTAGCAGAAAACCTTTTCTAAGACACGTGCTTGATAGCATGAACTTCCCCTTCACCAATATCACATACATGGGCATTGGTAATGGACAGGGAAGCCTGGCGTGCTGCAGTCCACGGGGTCGCAAAGTGTTGGACATGGCTAAGTGACTGAACTGACCTTCCCTCACTACCTCTTTGGAGCAGATTCTCAGAGCTATCTGATATGTTGTCTCCCAGACTGCAGGCCTCATCTTGTCTCAAATAAAACTTAACTGGCAGCTCTCATATTGTGCATCCTTTTTTAGTCAATAACAGTTACTTTTTCATTTTCATAGGTTTTGTGTGTAACTAAGTCAAAAGGAGAAGAGGGTGGCAGAGGATGACATAGTTAGATAACATCACCCATTCAATGGACATGAACTTAGGCAAACTCCAGGAGATGGTGAGCGACAGGAAGACCTGGTGTGCTGCAGTCCTTGGGAGACAGCACCTCAAAGTGTAGCAAAGAGTCGGACAAGACTTAGCAGCCGGATAGCAACAACAAAAAGTCTGTTTCAGAGACTTGCACGACACAGCACAATGAGAGCCAGATGTGGCCTGTGCACTCAGAGGGTCTGTGGCAGAGGAGAGGAATCTGAAATGTTGAATTTTAGAGCTTATATTGCTGCCTATCTTCTCCTCCAGAGAAGGGTATAGGGAGAGTCTCTGTCTTTCTAATGTAAACAAATCCTCTCTGGGAATAGAATAGAAGGCTCTAAGGTCAATTATCCTTTGTAAAGTAAATAAATGGCTCCACAGGAGATTATGCAAATAAATCTCTCCTGAGTTCACAATTCATTACTTCCATTGTGAAATAAAATTCAAATTTGATGGCAGGATAAGTAAAATTTAAACATAAAAAATACTTCTCTGTGCTTTTGTCTTCTCTTTCCCTCTGCTGTGTGTTGTGTACCCACTTATCTACCAAACCTCAGCCATTAGCAGAAATACCTGCTTAACTTTAAAGAGCAACATTCTCCTAGCATCAAGACAGCTCCTTAAAAGATACTCATTCTTGATGTTGTAAGGGGTCAAGATGACACTTAGATTTGTATTGTGTAAACTGTCAACAGTTTATTTAATATACAGCATTCTGTGTTAAAAACATATACCTGTGCCTTGACTTCTAACAGGTGGAACAGTTCTTAGCACTTTCTGATATGCTCTTCCCGGGTCATTATCCTCAAATTTGGCTCAAATAAAATTTTCCACTACTTTTTTATTTTTATCAACTAGATTTTTATCAACACCATTACAATAGATTTGAAACCAAGTTGTCAGCAATTTTTGCTCAGAAAAGTCTTAACTGTGAATACACACGAAAATATTCAAGAATATTTTTTCTTATCAGTAATTTCCAATGCTATTTTATAAGCATACTTTTTTTTTTCCCCTTTCAAAATGAACCTACCTTCATTTCAGGACTCAAATAATATCTATCTGTTAGGTAGTCAGAATAGGGAAAAGGAGTCCAGAATGGCGGTGGCTAAAAGACCTGGAAGGGAAAAGCCCAAGAAAATAGAACAAAGGAAGGTCCGAGGACTGGAGTGAGGATCTCGGGTAAAACAAACAGCACTCCTGGCTGGCCCAATTTACATAGGACAGACCCAGGGAGAAAACAAAACAAACATATAAAAAGAGGATCCATGGGCTCATTCTCTCTCTCTCCTGCACGATGGGGCACTCTTCTCTTCGGGTCTTAGGATCTACGTGCCCTCACGCCTCGAAGATGGATTTTCTTGCTATTATCTAAATAAAATAGAGCTGTAACACTGACTTATCTAAGAGCTATGACATGGTCTGTTCGAGACCTGAGAGCTATAACATGGTCTGTACAAGACCCGAGAGCTGTGACACGCTGAGGGGACTTTGATGTCCATCACTCCAAATCTTTGTTGTGACGCGATAAAAACTGAGGAGCATACATTCGCCTGACATATATAATATTTTCCAAGAAACTTGATTTTACACTCAAAAATAACAAAGTACACAAGGAAACACTGCACCACGAATCGGAGCAAACAAAGCAGCAGAATCATACCAAGAATTTTGAAAAGAAATTCAGATATACAATATGAAATAAAAATAAGTAAATTATTTAATTAACTCAAATAAACATCTTCATAGAAATTAACAGCAGACATGAAAATTCATATCATGCAAATTCTTGAAAAATAACTTTGTATCAGAGGCTTACCTCAATGAATGCTTATTTCTCATTCATGCAGTATTTCAGGGTGGGATTTTCTTGTTGGCTACAATTTGAAAAGTCAGGTTGTTCTAGTCCACCCAAGCATTCAAGAACTCTTGTTTATAGTCTTTTCCATCTTAAGAATTTGACTATGAGTAACATGGGACTTCTCTGGTGGCTCAGACGGTAAAAGAGTCTGCCTACAATGCAGGAGACCCAGGTTCGATCCCTGGGTTGGGAAGATCCCCTAGAGAAGTAAATGGCAACCCACTCCAGTACTCTTGCCTGGAAAATCCCATGGACGGAGAGCCTGGTGGATTCCAGTCCCTGGGGTCGCAGAGTCGGACACGACTGAGCGACTTCACTTTTAACATCTTAAGACTTCAAGTCTAACTGCCATACTGGGAGGTAAGAGGTGATTACATGTTGGTACATTCTTGAGCCAGGATGGATGTAACACCTACCAGTCTGCTTACATTTAATTGCATGGAACTCTGTAACATGGCAACATCTAACTTTAAGAGAGGCTGATAAATGTAACCTAGCTCTAAGCCCTGGAAGAAGAGGACCTGCCTTTGACAATCAATTAGCAGTATTTGATACTCTCAACCTCGATAATGTACTCTTGAGGAAGAGGTACAGTTATTATTTTTTTCTTCTCACTTAACACTATAACCTCAAAATAGATTATGCAAAACCTGACAAATAGAGAAGCAGAAATTTAAAGTCTATAATGACCATGAGAAAACAACTCCATAGAAGAATAATCATCACTGATAGAATATACTAACAATCCCCTCCAAAGAATCCTTAAACTAATAATTAAGGGTATAAGACTATAGTCAACAACTGTGAAAAGTTCAGATATAGCATTCATAAAAACTGAACACATTTGGAAATATAGCAGAATATTTCTTCAATTATTAAAAAAAATGAATGTGAGATAAGATGTATCCAAAAAGAAAACCCCACATTCTTTTCACAAATTCCCTAAAACACTCGTCATATACATGCCTAACATGTGTATGCACACAGACACACTATATACATTACATATATATGTGTGTGTGTATTACATATGTATTTATTTTCCCTCTGCTGCTGTAATAAATTATAACAAATATAGCTGAAATTTATTCTCTTAACACCTAGAGTCCAGGAATTAAAAAGGAATCTTACTGTGTTAAGATGACTATCTCAATAGGGCTAGTTCTTCTTGAGACTTCAGGGAAAAATCCATTCTTGGACTCCTCCAGTACTAATGGCTGCCAACAATTTCTTCTGCAGTCAAATATCTTTCTGCCTCCCTATAATAAGGCTACTTGTTACACTTAAGGCTCATGGATAATCTATCTCAAAATCCTTAATTTTATCACATCTGATAAATTCCTTTCACCCCATATAAAGAAACAGGACTTTTCTAGTGGTGCCATTGGTAAAGAATCCTCCTACCAATGCAGGAGACATAAGAAACACAGGTTTGATTCCTGGGTCAAGAAGATCCCCTGGAGGAGGGCATGACGACCACGCCAGTCTTCTTGCCTGGAAAATTCCATGAACAGAAGGGCCTGGTGGGCTGCAGTCCATGGAGGCACTGAGTCCGACACCACTGAGCACCTATAAAACAACATTCACAGTTTTCGGTGATTGGGACCTGGATATCCATAAGGACTATTTTCAGCCTAACAATTTCAGAGTTTGAGAAAATAAGACAGCATCAACCGCACTTATTTCATGCACATTCTTTACCGCCTGAGCCACCAGAGAAGCCCTTTCTAAACAAGTATAAGGTAAATATGAGCTCCCCAGGTGGCTCAGTGGTAAAAATTCTGCCCGCCAAGGCAGGAGATGTGAGTTCAATCCCCGGGTTGGGAAGACCCCCTGGAGGAGGAAATCGTCACCCACTCCAGTATTCTTGGCTGGAAAATTCCATGGACAGAGGAGCCTGGTGTGCTACAGTCCATGGGTTTCAAAGAGTCAGACACGACTGAGGAACTGAGCACCATAAGGTGAATATAGAATCAATCAAGATCACTATAGGCAAGCAATATTTGTAGGCTTCTTTTTTCTTTTAAAAATTATTTATTCTTATTGAATTATAGCTGATGTATAATGATATATGTAACAGGTGTGCAATATAGTGAATTCATAATTTTAAAGGTTATACTCCATTTATAGTTATAAAGGCTAGTATTAAAGAACTACTGTATAGCCACAGGAGCTCTACTTAATATTCTTTAATATTCTGAATGGGAAAGAATCTGAAAAAGAATATATAACTGATTCATTTTGCAGTACATCCGAAACTAACCCAACATTGTAAATCATCTACCCGTCAATAAAAATTTAAGAAAAATGGCATCAGCATAAGCAAAATGTCATGGAAGAAAAACAAAACAACAAAAAAAGATGAGCTGTATTTCCCGTGTTGTACAGTATATCCTTTTAGCTTATTTTACACATAATAGTTTGTACCTCTTAATCCCCTACTCCTATGTTGTCCAGCCCCATTTTCCTCTCCTCAGTGGTAACCACTACTTTGCTCTCCTTATCTGTGAGTCAGTGTCTTTTTAGTTATATTCACTAATTTCTTGTTTTGTTTTTTTTTTTTAGATTCCACATGTAAGTGATATGACACAGTATTTTTTTTTATCATATTTACAATTGAAAATTCTTTATGTAAATTGGTAGCTAGGCAAATCAAATAATACATTTAAAAAAGGATGACACTGTAAGGCAACTTTGTTTTATTAAAGAATGCAAAGTTGGCTAACATAAATTTCAGTGAATGAAACCATCATTTTAACAGGTTAAAGAAGAAAATACTAATCAAATTTAATATAATCAAAATAAAAAACTGAATATATCAGCAATTATTTGTAATAAAATTGCTTACAAAAATGGAAATGAAAGGAATTATTCTTAAGTTGATCAGGTGTTTCTTTAAAATTGTATACCAAATATAACACTTGGTTATTGAAAAATAAAAAGTATTTTTAATATTGCAAGAAAATGTAAGAGTTTTCTTTTTTTTTTTTTTAATGTCAGAGTTTTTAATCTCAACACTATACTGGAAATTCTAGACAGTAGAATTGGACAAGTATTATTTAGAGGTAAACAAATGCAAAAAAAAAAAAAAGTATTACTTAAACTCCAAAGAATCTATATTAATTATTGAGGTTAATAAGTAAATCTTACAGATTTTCTGGATTTAAAGTCACTATTCAAAACCAACCACTTTCATATGCACCAGCAACAAGCAAGAAAATAAATTATAATGAGAATCTGAACTTTATAACAGTATAGTACCTAGAGAATTACCACAACACAATATGATACCAATTCACAATTTCTCCAAATTGTTAAAAATATTAAAATACCAACAAGATATGAACAAAGCAAAACATTGCTACACAACTGGAAAAGATTCAGCATTTCCTGGTAAAGAAAGATGTGTTACATGAAATAGAAATTCCACACCTTGGTATAAAACCTAGAAAAACTATGCACATACACTGGGAAATACATGAAGAAAAGTTCTAGTAGCTTTTCTAGTACTACTAACAAATAAATATTTTTTTTAAAAGGGTAAGAGCATATTTTATAATCTATCCTTACTGTATTTTATATTTTCTGTTATACATCCCTTGGAATATACAAGTGAAATTGAAAAATTAACTTTTAGTTAATTTAGTATTTAACATTTATTATTTAAGTGTCTCAGAAATATTCAGCTGAAATAAAAAAAAAAAAAACAGAATACAGAAAGTATAATTGTCTTTGATGACAGAAAACTTTTAAAAATTGGTCAATATGTAATGTAATAACAGTACAAACATATGTGGCAAATATAAATTTAAAATGCAAAAGAATTATAATTTAGAATTCAGCATAGTGATTTTAAAAAGAAGGGTAAGATATAGTTAAAATAAGGAAAAGAGACACGGGCAACTTGAAAAGTAATGAAATTAATAAAAGTGATCTATTTTCTATCATAGATATTCTCTTGTATCTATGCAGGTTTTTAAAAATTAAAAATCAGATTCAGTTCAGTTCAGTCACTCAGTGGTGTCCAACTCTTTGCAACCCCATGAATCGCAGCACGCCAGGCCTCCCTGTCCATCACTAACTCCCGAGTTTACTCAAACTCATGTCCATCGAGTCGGTGATGCCATCCAGCCATCTCATCCTCTGTCGTCCCCTTCTCCTCCTGCCCCCAATCCCTCCCAGCATCAGGGTCTTTTCAAAGGAGTCAACTCTTCACATGAGGTGGCCAAAGTATTGGAGTTTCAACTTCAGTGTCAGTCCTTCCAATGAACACCCAAGACTGATCTCCATTAGGATGGACTGGTTGGATCTCCTTGAAGTCCAAAGGACTCTCAAGAGTCTTCTCCAACACCACAGTTCAAAAGCATCAATTTTTCGGCGCTCAGCTTTTTTCACAGTCCAACTCTCACATCCATACATGACCACTGGAAAAACCATAGCCTTGACTAGATGGACCTTTGTTGGCAGTATACCATAAAGAGCAATAAATAATTCTCTGTTTTATAACTAAGAATAAAGGCACAATTTTGGAGATCTAACCAATCAATCCTAAAAGAAATCAGCCCTGAATATTCATTGGAAGGACTGATGCTGAAGCTGAAACTCCAATGCTTTGGCCACGTGATGTGAAGAACTGAAATTAGAAAAGACCCTGAAACTGAGAAAGATTGAAGTGAGGAGGAGAAGAGGTCGATAGAGGATGAAATGGTTGAACGGCATCACCGACTCTATGAACATGAGTTTGAGCAAGTTCTGGGAGCTGGTGTTGGACAGGGAAGCCTGGTGTGCTGCAGTCATGAGGGCACAAAGAGTTGGACATGACTGATGGAACTGAACTGAACAGGTGTTTCTGAAACATATATCCATATTAAAAATCACCATGTATAAAAATGAAAATAGTACACTTTGAGAAGAAACTTAACAATGTCTAAAATAGTTTTTCAGTAAAACAAGATTATGATAAATTTGTTATTGTTCAGTTGCTCGGTCGTTCCAACTCGTTCCAACCCCAAAGACTGCAGCAAGCCAGGATTTCCTGTCCTTTAGAACCTCCCAGAGTTTGCTCAAACTCATGTCCATTGAGTTGGTGATGTCATCCAACCATCTCATTCTCTGTTGCTCCATTCTCCTTCTGCCCTCAATCTTCTTCAGCATCAGGGTTTTGCTTTTGAAGATTTAATACCTTCTTAAATTATTAATATTTATATGCTATACAACTTTTTTGTGAATTTGTACATATTTTATATTTTCTGACACTAGTATATGAATTCTAGACTTAAACTAAAAAAATTGAGATAAAATATTCTGAAATAACCTAATCTATGAAACTAAAATTTTTGTACCAGGCTTTCAAGAAATAACAGATAATTTAAAATTTTTAATTAGTTTCCTATGAAATTTTGGTTTAGAGAAAACAAATATATCTGCATTTATACCCTTCCATTATTTCATTTTAATATTGCATCTTTTCTCTAGTTCAAGAAGTAAGCTATACCACTTTTGTATAATTTATACTGGGTGGAAATATTTCTTATATCTTTATGTTTTCAGCCAATAAAAAAGTTGGAGTTTAATAGAGAAAATTTGAAGCTACATTGTCACAGAATGAGTCAAACTGTTAGGGGAAGCACACTGACTGAAACTGCCCACCCTGGCCAGCCACTATAGCAACAATTTGCATGAGTTGTTTTTGACAGGCGGTCCTGTTAAGGAACATGGAACTAATAAGCTACTACCAACCAGCAGAGTTCAGGAAAGATCAAAAAACTGACACAATGTGTCCAACCACCTCCCAGAATCCTTCTCACTGAACAAGGTATGCACCACCAGGAAGGACTCTGAGTCAGAATGAGTGGTTAAAGACAATCCGGAAACTAATCCCATCACCATAAAAACACTGCAAGTCATGTGGCAAAGCTGTTCTCCTGGGTCCTCTTACCCTACTGCTCTCTGCTTGGGCACCCTATCCAATAAAATCTCTTGCTTTGTCAGCACATGTCATTTCCGAGTGTTCAACAAGTACCCACTTTCAGGACCTGGAAGGGGTCCCCCTTCCTGCAACAAAACCAGATACTTTCTACTTGTAACCACCTTGACTCTTTTTAATTCCAGTAATCAGTAAAGTATGTAATTTCTCATAGTTTCTTATTATACACATAATTGACTTTAAAGTTTTAAAACTGTAAGTTTAAAATTCTGCAATTTAAGCATGTTATTTTTTTTATAAACTAATATATCTAGTTATATTAAGTTGGTATGTTAGCTAGTTAGAGTAGGAAAAAGGAGTCCAGAAGGGCAGTGTCTAAAAGACAAAGAAGGGAAAAGCCCGCGAAAATAGAACAAAGGATGGTCCTAGGACCGGGTGGGGACTTCACTTAAAACAAACAGCCCTCTTGGCTAGCACATTTTACATAGGGCAGATACAAGGGGGAGGAGACAAATGTAAAGGAGGAAGCCTAGAAGGATTGAGGCCTCTCTTCATCTTTTGGGTCGGCCTGCCCTCAGTCCTCAAGGGTGTATTAGCCTTTGTTTTTCCTAGTAAAACTGAGCTGTAACACTGATTCGTCCGTCCCTTCAATTTTTGCTGAAGCGAGACAGAACCAAGGAAATTACACACTCACCCAATATACATGGTGATGTTTCTCAGATTTAACCTAGCTAAAACAAGTTCAGCTAGGACCCTGTGTGGCAGAGGCCAAGCACAGCAGAAACCTAACGCGGCAAACGGTCCTGCAGAGGAAGCAGAATGAGAAGAAAATCCAGCAGAGGGGAAGTGACAAGAAACCCAGCGTGCTGGAAACCAGGACAGCAAAAGCAAACTAGCCAGGAAGCTCACGCAGCTCAGTCTCAGATTCCAGAAGACCTCCGGCTAAGGTAGGAAGTCCTCGCTCCTATGGCTGGAAGGACATATGGTTAACAAAATCTTAATTCCTTTACTATCTCTCATTTCTTGTTTCCTCAAACCCCCTGCAAACAGGCAAGTGGCAGTGGGTACAATTGAGGGACCCTGGATAGGCTACTCCTCAGTGTGTCCCGAAGGTTCCTCTATCGGCTGTGCACTAGTAGCTGTTACCCAAGTGGGAGGGGGTTCTTCTGTCCCTAATCTTCTTTGTGCCAAGGATCAGGCCAATGAAAACTGTGAGCACAGGTCATGTATTTAGCAGATTTTCCCGCAGGTTATAAAGGGGATTCCTCTGCACGTTTTCCCCACTGCATTTTCCTCTCATCTTTCAGCTCCTCTCTCCATCTATGCCACTGCTTAAAAGGATTGGGAAGGTCACCATCTTTCCATTTCTGAAAGCTGTGCTTGAACCCATTTACCTAAGATTGGGACTCAAACCCATGTGGCAGGGCCTCTGTGTTACTGGGACTTAAGATTGGCCAAAACCCATTGTGCCTGGTTTTAGGGCCTAATGAAGTTCAGGCTCTTGGTGTCTCATTGCAAAAAAAAAAAAAAAAAAAAAAATTCAGTGAGAGACACAGGGATAGGTAAGATGTGGATTTGTTAAGATTTAGAGAGAAGCAGGAAGATCCCCTGGAGAAGGAAATGGCAACCCACTCCAGTATTCTTGCCTGGAGAATCCCATGGATGGAGGAGCCAGGTAGGCGACATACAGTCCATCGGATCGCAAAGAGTCAGATGACTAAGTGACTCACTTCACTTCATACTCCACAGGGTGTGGGCCATTGCAGAAGGCAAGGGTGGTGGTCCTGGAATGTTGTGTGGTTAGTTTCTCTGAGCTGGGTGATTTCATATGCTAATGAGTGGGAGGATCATACCAACAACGGGGGAACCATTCCCTCCTTGGTCTTTTGATAGTGCCTTGGAACTGTCCTGGCACCTCAGGGTGTGTCATTTAGCTTGCAGATTGAGGATCAAGGTTTAGTTGAAATTGACTTGTCATCTTGGACCCATTTTAATTGATTTATGTTATGCCCTTGGGCTATGTCATTCTCAAAAGTTGTGCCCTGCCCCCTTCCTTCCTGTTTCATGCTCTTCTCCTGGGCCCACATTATTGCTTCTACAATCTTCTGGATGGAAAAACAAAATAGCTGGCCTTTGAGAGGGAAATGTTGTATAATAACTAGTCCCTCTAGATATCCAGGCCTACATCTTCCACGTTTCCTACAACACGTGCAACAACAGCATTTCTCAGTGGACACACTAGGGTGGGTGACGGATACACAATTCCTGCTAGAAGTCCATCTATTGGCGGCATCCCTTCAAGGGCACCTGGCCTTCCAGGGACAATGTTTGCCACTCTGGCAATTAGCCCTGCAGGCTGTTTGGGCCCAAACCCTTCCCACTCTTCTCCTATAGTTACAAACATACCCCCAGATCAAATCACTCTACTTTTACGGAAAATGTGGTCTGTTGCCTCTTATCAATTTGTCCTTAAGCCACTTACTAATTCCTACAACCAGGACCTTTCCCCCTTGTAGGCAACATTGCTCCACCCTGCTTATTATTAAAATACTCTTAAAGCCCCTAACAAGACCAGATAACCCATTCCTTTGTCATTATTTCTATTATTACCTAAAGTGGGTCTATGACAATGAGATTTCACCATTGGAAACACCCTAAACTGCTCTTATGGAGGACTAGGGGAAGAAATCAATGACTTACATTCCCTCAGAGTAATAAGAGGATAAGGCTTATGGCTGCGTCCCCAGGTTCCCAGTCTCAGGGCATAGGCTTGGGTTGCTTTACATCATGGTACCTATTCCCATCCGTGGTGGACAACCAGCAATGAGTTAAGATTACAACTCCTTAATCCTACCCAGCCCTAGTCATGCTGGAGACCTTGGGGACACCAACTCCAGCCCAGGGGTCCCAGGAGGTTGACCTGCTTAGGTAAGTCTGCTTAGGGGTCTAGTACCCAGGAGACTATCATGCCTTAACCTGTTTGGGGATCTACCAGCCAGGGATCCCAGGAGGTTGATGTGCCTTGACCTGCCTAGGGATCTGGTCCCTGGGTGGTTGTCACTCATCAACCTGCTCAGGGATCTGTCAGTCTGGGGGTGCCAGGAGATCAACCTGCCTTGACCTGCCTAGGGATCTGGTCCTTGGAAGGTGTCATGCCTCAACTGCTCTGGAATCTGCCAGTCCAGGGGTTCTAGGAGGTCAACATGCCTCAACATGCCCAGGGATTTTATTTCCAGGAGGTTGTCATGCCTCAGCCTGCCTGTGGCTCTGCACCCTGATGTGGGGATGCCTGGCTCTCAGGTTGCAACAGTACTGGGTAGGATAAGCTTCAAAAAGACTCACCCCCAAAGAAGTCCACCCACAGAAATATAAGGAAGCCTATTCGTTGTGGGACTATGTCCAGTCTCAGCAATAACTCAGGAGCCCACTGAGAACCTCAATTCCTTTCTGGAAACACTAAAAGAGGTCCTCCAAAAGTTTATAAATCTGGACTTACTCCTAGGAGAGACAGATGATTTTAAAGGACAAATTCCTGTCGCTGTGTGCATCAGACATCAGGATAAAGTTATAATAGCTGCAGCAGGACCCTACTGCCTTTTCAGATGAAATGGTCCAGACAGCCACAAATACCTTTTATAACAGAGAACAGGAGAGGGAGGCCAAGGCCCAGGAAAGGGAGAAAAAGAAAGAGACAGGGAATGCTCAGATGCTGGCCACTCTCCAGGGAAGCCCTATGGCAAACCCCATGTCCTGGAAGGACAAGGCATGAGGCAAATGCCTAATCTGTAGACAGGCGGGACAATGAGCCAAAGAGTATCCAAACCATGACAAGTCTCTAAAACACCTTGCTACAAATGCCATCAGTTGGGACACTGGGTGGCTCTCTGCCCTTGGGACCAAACAGCCTCAAGGTTAAGTGCCAAGCCTTCCCTCAGGATGGTTCAATAGGACTGAAGCAGCCTGTTCCAGTCAGCCAGCCTGTCACAGATAACCATCACGGGACTGGAGCCAAGGGTGCAATTGGATGTGGCAGGTAGGTCTGAGAATTTCTTGATTGACATGGTTGCTACCTACTTTGTCCTGACTTCCTACTCCATAGCCTTTTCTTCCCAAACTAGTACCATTTTGAGTGCTACAAGTAAAACAATTATAAAAGATTTACCCAAGCACTTCTTTGTTGCTGGGATGGACAAATATTTTCCCACCACTTTCTGGTGGTCCCTGAGTGTCCTGCTCCCTTATTGGAAGAGATCTTTCCCTGGCTTTGAAAACTTGCAGCTATTGCAGTCCTGACAGAAGATGCTTTAAAACTCTCTTGGGGGCAAACTGACTATTTTTACTAGCCACCACGTGAAACAACTCCTGAACGGGTGAGGCCATTATGGATGTCTGATCAAAGAATCCTCAGATTATCAAGTAGTGTTGATAGAAAATCCAGGCCTGACTATATCCCCTTGTGAGGTTCTTAACCCTGATACCCTCCTGCCTACCCCCAAGGGCTCTCTCTCTTTTCACTCTTGCCTACAAACTTTGGACCACTGGACAAAACCGCAAGAGGCATTGTCAGAAGATCCTCTGGCCAATCTTCAGGAAATCAGTCCCTCTGGTTTTATACCATGGCCATTGGGCAATTCCAACAGCATATACACTTGTGGGGTGTCAACTAGGACCCAAAAATTCTAAAGCATCACCACTATATGCTCTAGAGATTCAAGTCCTAATTAAAGTCTGGAAAGATCATCCCCAAAGACTCAACTCCAGCCCATATGGAAGGGCCCTACCCTGTAATATTTTCTACCCCCACAGCAGTTAAGGTATCAGGGCATGATTCCTGGATTCCTTGATTCATGAGTAAAGCCATGAAAGAAAACTGAAGAGGACACTCAATACACCTGTGAGCCCCTGAGAGAGCTCAGATACCTATTCAGGACTACAAATGAGTGTCATTCTAAAGAACACCCCCAAAATTAATTTCTGGGAACAAGATTTCTCAGAATAGCTCTAAAAAGTCAACACAGCTTGGAAGGGTTTATCCTCCAAAATAGACAGGAGGTAGATCTCCTTATCCCTGAACAACGAGAGACTTGAGACATCTTGAATGAGATGTGTGGTTTCTGGGTAAATACCTCCAGCTAAATTAAAGAAAGTCTCACAGTCCTCGGGGGAAAACATTCTAGATCCTATAAGACCTCAAAGAATGAGCTGGAGAGTTCTTGGGGTGGCTAGAGTCTCTCCTTGGGGAATCCTTCTCCTGGTGAGGGGGGATTTAGAGTTGGCTAGAGCCCCTACTAATCCTTGTTATCACCATATTGATGCTGCTTATGATTGCTCCATATATTATCAATTGTCTAACCTGTTCTGTCTGTGTCCAGGTCAACAGGCTACAACATGCAGTGCCAGTTCAACAAGGATATATAAAACTATACCTGACCATGGAAAATATCGCTCACCCTTAGATGGACACTGTTATTAGGACTCTGAGGCTTGAGACTAGCAGGGGGGGGGGGGGGGGGCACAATGCCCCTCACCATCCCAGTTCAGCAGGAAGTAGCTAGAGAGACCTTGGCGCCCCTATTCCCAAAGAATTGGGCCTCCCATCTCTTGAGTGGAGAAATGTCAGGTAGTTAGAAAAGGAAAAAGGAGTCCAGAATGGCAGTGGCTAAAAGACAAAGAAGGGGAAATTCAGTTCAGTTCAGTTCAGTTCAGTCGCTCAGTCATGTCCGACTCTTTGCGACCCCATGAATTGCAGCACGCCAGGCCTCCCTGTCCTTCGCAAACTCCCAGAGTTTGCTCAAACTCATGCCCATTGAGTCGGCGATGCCATCCAGCCATCTCATCCTCTGTCGTCCCCTTCTCCTCCTGCCCCCAATCCTTCCCAGCATCAGGGTCTTTTCTGACGAGTCAACTCTTCGCATGAGGTGGCCAAAGTATTGGAGTTTCAGCTTCAGCATCAGTCCTTCCAATGAACACCCAGGACTGATCTCTTTTAGGATGGACTGGTTGGATCTCCTTGCAGTCCAAGGGACTCTCAAGAGTCTTTTCCAACACCACAGTTCAAAAGCATCAATTTTTCAGCACTCAGCTTTCTTCACAGTCCAACTCTCACATCCATACATGACCACTGGAAAAACATAGCCTTGACCAGATGGACCTTTGTTGGCAAAGTAATGCCTCTGCTTTTTAATATGCTATCTAGGTTGGTCATAACTTTCCTTCCAAGGGGTAAGCGTCTTTTAATTTCATGGCTGCAGTCACCATCTGCAGTGATTTTGGGGAAAGCCCGCAAAAATAGAACAAAGGAAGTTTCAAGGACTGAGCAAAGACATTAGGTAAAACAAACAGCCCTTCTCTCTAGCCCAGTTTACATAGGGCAGGCTCGGGGGGAGGAGACAGATTTATAAAAGGAAGAAGCCTAGAAGGATTGTGGCCTCTCTTCTCTTCATCTTTTGGATTGGCCCCCCCTCAACCCTCGAGAGTGTACTATCTTTTGTTTTTCCTAATAAAACTAAGCTGTAACACCTATTCATCTGTCACTTCAAATTTTTGCTACAGCGAGACAGAGCCGAGGATATTTTACACTCCCCTTACAGTATTAACATTGCTCCCTGATTTGGGAAGATGCCCTGCAGTAGGAAACGGCAATCCATTCCAGTATTCTTGCCTGGATAATTCCAAAGACAGAGGAGCTTGGTGGAACTACAGTCCATGGGGTCACAAATAGTCTATCCCACTGAGCGTATGCACACATACAATAATGTTAGTTGCTCAGTCATGTCTGACTCTTTGTGACCCCATGGACTATAGACCCCCAGACTCCTCTGTCCGTACAATTCTCCAAGCAGGAATACTAGAGTGGATACTAGAGGAATACTAGGATAGCCATTCCCTTCTCCAGGCCATCTTCCTGACCCAGGGATTGAACCTGGGTGTCCTGGATTGCAAGCAGATTCTTTATCATCTGAGCCACCAGTAAATTCTGCACACACAATAAGCTGGGCATAAAAAAGAATAATATCTGGTTACTCAACAAAAATAAAGGGATAATAAAAAACTTCATTTGAGAGCTGAGTAAAGTTGTATTTAAAAGTTCTACAAGCACAGGGGCACTTAATACAAGCTTATAATTGTGTTTCACTAAAACCAAAAATTGTATCCACTTTTATATCTTGTCATCTATCACATAGATTTATTCACTTGTGCTTGTTAGATTTATAAAATATTATACTATCTTTGTTAAGATTAAACTTTTTTAGTTAGGTTAGAAGTTGTATTATGGATTAGAAATTAAATACATGTTAAAATCTAATATTGGAGAAAAACATGAAGATATCATTATTTATTATGTCCTTCTAGCTCTATTCATGATAGTGACTTGGAAGCATTGCTACCCTACTTACAGTGATATTTGTTCCTAATAACTAGATTTTTATTTCTGATACTGCTTTCCTCTAGAATGAAGCTGGGCTCCTCAGGAATCGGATTACTGTCTGGATTTAGGACTGTAGGAGTATAGTATGGGCAGTATTGGGAGTATAATATGGGCAGAAAATACCTGATTATTTCCAGAAAGCAAGGTTATATAAAACTTGATGCTGAACCTCCCATTGGTAAGGTTCTGATAAATTTCACTTTTAATGTGTGCTATTTAATAGACCAAAAATTAGTTGAACCTGCCAAAAGTAAAACAGAACAAGTTGTGTGTCCATAATAATACTCAAAAGTAAAAAGCATTCTACTTTCATGGTACTCTCTTCAGATTGATTTTATGAGAAATATGCACTTTCTGCAAGCTAAGTCACTCCCCTTGGGTCCAACTCTTTGTGACCCTATGGAATATAGCTTGCCAGACTCTGCTGTCCATGGGATTCTCCAGGCAAGAATACTGGAGTGGATTGCCATGCCCTTCTCTAGGGGAACTTCCCAACCCAGGGATCGAACCCACATCTCTTTCTCACCTACATTGGCAGGAGGATTCTTTACCACTATCGTCAGCTGGGAATATCAACATTTGTTAATATTTATTGTTATTTTTCCAGCTTGTAAGGAAAAAAATCATATATCTTTAGCTTCAGAAAGAGACAATAGTATTTTAGACACCTCATGCTCCTGTTCACCAGTTAAAGACTTAGGCTATACTCTCCAAACTGTATAAATGTTAATGTTAGAAAGCATTAATGAGCCATGTTAAGAAATTCAACCCTGCTTTCTGAAGTCCAACACTGAAAGAAAGAGGATTTAACACTACAGAAGAAATAACCATAATTCCTTGCTACTGAAAAGGAAAAGAAGTTTAGTACAAAGGTATATGTTGTCAATAAGCCATAACTGCCCTTGAAATATTTGCCAAACTATTAAGTTACACATGTTTGCTTGAATAGCTAGACGAGGAATGGGAGAAGATAGCTGTGTAGGGTACAGGGTTGCAATGAAATAATAAGCCTCTATTTAGGTTACATAATTTTGGTTTGTTCTCCTCAGGATTTCAGATTACAGTTTATAATACATCTGCAGGATGTAAAACCTCAAGTGAAAAAATTAACTTTAATACATAGGAGATTTATTTCTATGAATTTCTTGCAGAGTTTCCATATATGTAAATTCAACTACATAAGCTCTCAGTTCCATTAAAATAAAAATTGAGGATATACAATAAAATGAATAAGCATAAACAGAGAACATTTTGCCCATACTGGCAATCCTAATTACTGTAATTATGCCACAAAATAGCTATTATGATTAAAAATGAATGAATGACTATGGAGTTTTCAGAAAATATGTTTATCCACTCAAAGAAATCTATAGAAAACTAGAATTTATAAGTACATTTAGCTAGGTTGCTAGCTCAAAAGCCACTATTAAAATTCAATTATTTACTATGCCACAGCAATAAAAAAATTTAAACTGCCATTAAAAAGATGTTTACAGAAAAGTTTATACAGGTTACCTTAGATAAGCATCAGAAAAAAATATGCAAGAATGTTATGGAAGAAATTCTAAAACCTCCTGAAAGACATTAAAAATCTGTAAAAGAATAAAGAACTATAATATTTCAAAGAGATCAAAATAATATTCTAAACACATCACTTTTCAATCCTAAGGGAAATCAACCCTGAATATTCACTGGGAGAACTGATGCTGAAACGCTAATATTTTGGCCACCTGATGTGAAGAGTCAACTCTTTGGAAAAGACCTTCATGCTGGGAAAGACTGAGGGCAAGAGGAAATGAGGGCAACAGAGGATGAAGTGGTTGGATAGAATCAATGGTCATGAGTTTGAACAAACTCAGGGAAATAATGAACGACAGGATAGCTGTAGCTCATGGGGTCACAAAGAGTCGGATATGACTTATCAACTGAACAACATCACTTTTCACCAAATTAGTAAATTAATTCATTAACTTCCAAATAAACTCCTAGTTGGTTCTGTGAATGTGTGAAAACACTTACTGACTCTAAAATTTTTCTGGTTATAAAAACTGAAGGATAGATATATTGATGAAGAAGAAAACATTATAAGAAATAGCCAGATAGCTAACAAGACTGTTCATAAAGGTGTAATTATTAAGATAATGCATTGTTGGTGGGGTAATTAAAACAAAACAAAACAAAACAAAAAAAATCAATTGATTTCAAAGAAAAACCACACAGAGCAACAAACATGTAGGAATTTGAGATGCTGCAGAGAAGATTGATGGAATAAAAACACTAATGAAACAAAGCTAAAACACTTGCCTATTAACCAAAAAAATGAACAACTATCTCTATCATACAAAAAAATGTATTTTGGTGCTTATAGAACTGGAGTTGGAAAGAAAATACTTAAAACTTTTGAAAAAATGCAAAGGAATGTTTTTAGAATACTAGGGTAGGTAAATATGACTTTGTTGGTGTTGTTTAGCAATTTAGTAGTGTAGCATTCTGTGACCCCATGGAGCACCTCAGGCTTCTCTGTCCTTCACCACTGCAGGGAGTTTGCTCAAACTCATATCCATTGAGTCGGAGGTGTCATCCAACCATCTTATCCTCTGTCATCTACTTCTCCTCCTGCCCTCAATCTTTCCCAGAATCAGGGTCTTTTCTAATGAGTCAGTTCTTTGCATCAGTTGGCCAAAGTATTGGAGCTTCAGTTTCAGCATCAGTACTTCCAATGAACACCCTAAAGGACTGATCTCCTTTAGGATTGACTGGTTGGATCTCCTTGCAGTCCAAGGGACTCTCAAGAGTCTTCTCCCACACCACAGTTCAAAAGCATCAATTCTTTGGCGCTCAGCCTTCTTTATGGTCCAAGTCTCATATTCATAAATGACCACTGGGAAAACCATAGCTTTGACTAGATGGACCTTTGTCAACAAAGTAATGTCTCTGCTTTTTAATATGCTATCTAGATTTTGTATAGCTTTTCTTCCAGGAGGCAAGTGTCTCTTAATTCCACAGCTGTTGTCACCATCTGCAGTGATTTTGGAGCCCCCAAAATAAAGTCTGTCACTTTTTCCACTGTTTCCTCATCTATTTGCCATGAAGTGATGGGACCAGATGCCATGATCTTAGTTTTCTTAATGTTGAGTTTTAAGCCAACTTTTTCACTTTCTTGTTTCACCTTCATCAACAGGTTCTTTAGATCCTCTTCGCTTTCTGCGATAAGGGTGGTGACATCTGCATATCTGAAGTTATTGATATTTCTCCCAGCAATCTTGATTCCAGCTTGTGCTTCAACCAGCCCAGCATTTTGCATGATGTACTCTGCATATAAGTTAAATAGACTGGGTGACAATATATAGCCTTGACGTACTCCTTTCCCAATTTGGAACCAGTCCACTGTTCAATGTCTAGTTCTACCTGTTGCTTCTTTACCTGCATACTGTTTTCTCTGGAGGCAGGTAAAATGGTCTGGTATTCCCATCTCTTGAAGAATTTTACACAGTTTGTTGTGATCCACACAAAGGCTTTGGCATAGTCAATAAAGTAGAAGTAGGTATTTTTCTGGAAAGCTTTCCTTTTTCTGTGATTCAATGTGTGTTGACAATTTGATCTCTGGCTTCTTTGTCTTTTCTAAATCCAGCTTGTACATCTGGAAGTTCTCAGTTTATGTACTGTTGAAGCCTGACTTGGAGAATTTTGATCATTACTTTGCCAGCGTGTGAAATGATAGCAATTGTGCAGTAGTTTGAACATCCTTTGTCGTTGCCTTTCTTTGGGATTGGAATGAAACTGACAGTTTCCAGCCCTATGGCCACTGCTGAGTTTTCCAAATTTGCTAGCATATTGAGTGTAGCACTTTCCCAGCATCATCTTTTAGGATTTGAAATAGCTCAGCTGAAATTCCATCACCTTCTCTTGCTTTTTTCATAGTGATGCTTCCTAAGGCCTACTTCACTTCAGACTCCAGGATGTCTGACTCTAGGTGAGTGATCACACTATCATGGTTATCTGGATCATTAAGATGTTCTTTGTATAGTTCTTCTGTGTATTCTTGCCATCTGTTCTTAATATCTTCTGCTTTGGTTAGGTCCATACAGTTACTCTCCTCTATTGTGCCCATCTTTGTATGAAATGTTTCCCTTGGTATCTCTAATTTTCTTGAAGGAATCTCTAGTCTTTTCCATTCTATTGTTTTCCTCTATTTCTTTGCAATGATCACTTAGGAAGGCTTTCTTATCTTTCCTTCCTATTCTTTGGAACACTGCATTCTGATGGATATATCTTTCCTTTTCGTCTTTGCTTTTTCTTTTCTTTCCTCAGCTATCTGTAAGGCCTCCTCAGACAACCATTTTGCCTTTTTTTCATTTTGCTTCTTTTTCTTGGGTATGGTTTTGATCACTGCCTCCTGTGCAATGGTACAAATCTCCATCCATAGTTCTTCAGGCATTCTATCAGATCTAAATATGTCTCAGGGTAAAGAAACACATAATAAGAAGTTGATAAATTTAGATTCATTTGATTTTTAAAGTCGTTTGTTCAAAAACTTTGTGATAAAATAAGAAAAATGAAAGATTGCAAAAAATGTACCAATACATTTATAAAAGGATTAGTTTTCAAAACATAGAGCTCAGTAAAAAGTGAAGAAAATATGAACCAAAAAGAAAGAGAAAGATCTTTGTGTAAAATATATACATGCTCAAACTTATAAGCAATTGCCAATTAAAAATTGTCAATTAAATCAACAATTAGATACCTAAAATAGACAAAAACTAAAATGCTTGATATGTAGAAGAGTTGGTCAGGAAATGGAGCAAATCAAAATCTCATACACTGCTATTGATAGTTGAACTTTGAAGGTGTCAAAGAAAATGGTTTCTTTTCTTAAGTATCTTAAAGTACTAAAATTAAAGAACTTATTAACTGGGGAACTAAATATCAGCATAAGGTTAATAGAGACCATATTGAAACAAATCATTCATGCGTGAATCAAGAATGAATTAGCTAAGTAAAAAGAGTTAGCATGAATTCTTTCATATTGACTTACTCTGTGGCCATAATTAGACAAGTGAATATGTTCTAACGGACTTGTAGATAACTGTAAGACCAAAAAAAAAAAAAATTAGAAAAAAATGGGATGGAGAGTGGCAAAAAGAATCAAATGAGATTTTCTTAAATTGGTACAAATATTTTGAGGAGAGTTTTTGCAATTAGTAAAAAGGCAAATGATGACGAATCTGTTAGAAATATAAATTTTATACATATTTATAAAGAAATTGTAAAGTACCATTTAGAGTAACATTGTTTTTAATATTAAAAAATGGATCTGAATTACATGTACTTTGACTTGAAAATAAAAAATATACTTGACACATCAACACAAAAGAATTCTAGCCCTCTGTGAAAATATGTTAAGGAACACATCATCTATCCATTCAGTTGAGTGGCTCAGATAAATGTTTACAGTGATGTGAATAAGTTACAGAGTAATGTAATTTATGTTATATCATTGACATAATATGTTTCATAACATGAAAACAATAACATATATATTGCTTAAATATAAATGTAATGTGAGAAATACATAGAGATTATAAAGCCCAAATTCAGAATAGTGGTTACTTCTGATGCAAATAAAGAGCTGAACTCATAGAGACGTATAGAGGCTTTAACTGTATTGGGAGATGAGCACATCTATACTTGCTCCACATAGGATATATTTTAAATTATACTAATAAAATCTTAAAATTGAACAATTAAGCAATTTAACAAAATTTAAGGGAGGAAAATAATGTTTACAGATGTGTTAAAAAATATAAATTGAAGTCTATACTTATTCTACATGATTGCAATGTCTCATTTATTTATTCATTTATTCATGGCACAGCATTTCTTTGGGATAGGTGTTCCATAGGTCCCATTTTAGAAAATATTAAACAAGTGATTTATTCCAGTAAAGTCTTAGTTCTAAAAAAAATTAGACCAGAATTAGTCTCATAAGTCTATAATGATAGAAACCATTTAGTATAGGGGCAAAAGGTCTTAGAAGTCATAACAGTTCCTGAGGGTGTCACTGTACAAAAAACATGGCACCAAATTTGCCATAAAACTGACCAGCAAAATATTATGCTCTAAGTTACTCTTGTATATGTTTCTAGGGGGACAGTATAAGAGATGTATCGGAAGCAAGTAATGGCTAAAGTATGGGTTCTTGAATCATAGATCTTGAGTGTGAATCATGGGTCAACCACTTGTTTGCTTTATGATTTTGAGCTATTTAGTTATACTGTTAAACCTTATAATTCTTATCTATAAAATGGAGTTAATAAAAGTCCCACAGTTATTGATGGGTCTCAATGAGATAAGGCATAGAAACTTGAAGTACATCTGAATGTACATGGCAAGTTGCTATATATATATATAATGTACATATAGACTTAATTTTTAAGTTATCTATTTCTCATCTTTCCTGTTTTTTAAAAAATATGTTGTAAAAAATAATTAGTTTACTAAAAATATGGTAATTACAAAAAATAATGTCATATTCAACCAATGTGCCACTCAATAACCTGCACAAATTCATTCATATTCTGTAATACAGTAGTTTTTTTACTAGTTAAATGTCAAACTTCTGGCTTACTAACTAGAGTAGTGAGGAATCAAGAGCAGGAGCCTAGGAAATACTGTCTGTGTTAAATACAGTTGATAACATGTAACCAAGAACAATTGCCCTATGGAGACTCCAATCTTAGGGGCATAGATACCTAGCTAGGATTTCACTCAAGGAATTCTGGAAGTTCTCACAGTGAGGATCCAAAAATGTCCCTTGTGGCTCCGACCATTGTAAAACACAGCTGGACCTTCTCCACAACAATGACCTACTCTTCAGAGAAAGCCTAAATCACTTTGTCTGAGTGCAATTCTAAAACCTATTCCACCTGGGGAAAGAAAACTACTCCCCAGTCCATTCTCCTCAATTTTTGGTAACACAAGGGAGAAAGTTGTGCCAATATGGAATTGGACTTCAACGTAATAGACTTTGAATTACAGCCAGTGGGCAGGGATAAGACAAATAGCTATGCATCTGGAAAAGGGGTAAAAACACAGTCCCAGGAAACAGATCCACAAAACTTGAGATTTAATCATAAAGTTAACAAACTGCACTTTCAGGAGATCAGGCAACTCCAAGAAAGATAAATAACAAATAAACTGCAGAACCAAAAGCAAAGAGAGGTTTCCAAAAGTAGCTGGGAAAGGGGATGCACCATACCTACAACTAACCAAGGATAAGAATTACAGCTGACTTCTCATTAAAAAAAAAAAAAAAAAGTGGAGTGAAATATTTAAAATACTAATGGAGAAAAAAACAACACTAAACAATAATATTATATCTAGTTGTTAGGTAGTTAGAATAGGAAAAAGGAGTCCAAAATGGCGGTGGCTGAATGACAAAGAAAGGAAAAAAGCCCAAGAAAATGGAACAAAAGGAAATCCGTGGACTGGTGTGAGAATGTCAAGTGAAACAAACAGTCCCCCTCCTTGGCTAGCCCAATTTGCATAGGGCAGCAGGCTCCGTGGTGGCGGTGGGGGGGCGGATACAAACATATAAAAGGAGGAAGTCAAGAAAGACAGATTGAGGCCTCTCCTTTGGGGTTGGCCTGCCCTCATGCCTCGAGGGTGTACTTTACTGAGCTGTAACCAAGCTGTAACACTTTAGTCTGCCATTTCAAATCTTTGCTGCCACGAGACACAACCAAGAAAATTACACACTCCCTGGATGTATCTGGTGCCACTTCTCAGGTTTAACCTGGCTGAAACAACCTCGGCTTGGCCAAGCACAGCAGAGGCCCAACTAGTTAAAACTCATGCAATGGAAGCTCAACGTGAAGAAAACCCAGCGCAGTGGAAATGACAAGAAGCCTAGTGTGCTGGAAACTGCGACAGCAAAAACAAACTTGGCAGAAAGCTCATGAGGCTCAGACGGATTCCAGAAGGCCTCTGGTTAAGGTAGGAGGTCCTCGCGCCTATGGCTGGAAGGACATATGGCTAACAAAGTCTTAATTCCTTTACAATCTCTCATTTCTTATTCCCTCAAACCCTCTGTGAAGAGGCGAGTGGGAGTGGGTGCAACTGAGGGACTCTGGCAGAGCCTACTCCCCAGTGTGTCTTGAAGGCTCTACTGTCTGCTGCACCTTAGTAACCATTGTCGGGTGGGTGAGGGTTCTTCTGTACTTAACCTCCTTTATGCCAAGGATCAGGTCAATGAAATCTTTGGGCACAGGTCAGGTATTTAGCAGATTTTTCGGCAAGTTATAAAAGGGATTCCTCAGCATTTTTTCCACTGCTTTTTCCTCCTGTCCTTCAATTCCTCTATCTATGGCACCATACACAAAGTATTGAGCAAGTCATCATCTTTCCATTTCTGAAAGTTGTGTTTGAAACCGTTTACCTAAGATTGGGACCCAAACCCATGTGGCAGAGAATGGCAGGGACTCTGTGCTATGCTTGGTCACTCAGTCATGAGCCCAGCCAAAAACCTGAAACCATTAGGTTTCAGGACCTAATGAAGCTCAGGTTCAAAATATCTCATTGCAAAAAAAAAAAAAAAATCAGTGAGAGACACAGGGATAGGTAAGAAGTGAATTTGTTTGGATTTAGAAAGAAGCACACTCCACAGGGTATGGGCCAAGGCAGAGGACTATTGTGGTGGCCATGGACTGTGGTATGGTTAGTTTTCCCGAGCTGGGTGATTTCATATGCTAATGAATGGGAGGGCATTCCAACAATTGGGGAGCAACCCCCTCCTTGGTCTCTTTGATAGTGCCTTGGAACTGTCCTGGCATCTCTGGGTGAGTCATTTAGCTTGCAGATTGAGAATCAAGGTTTAGTTGAAATTGACCTGTCTGTCAGTTCTTAATATTCATTGGAAGGACTGATACTGAAGCTGAAATTCCAATACTTTGGCCACCTGATGCGAAGAATTGCCTCATTGGAAAAGGTCCTGATGCTGGGAAAGATTGAAGATGGGAGGAGAAGGGGACGACAGAGGATGAGATGATTGGTTGGCATCACCGACTCAATGCACATGAGTCTGAGTAAACTCTGGGAGTTGGTGATGGACAAGGAGGCCTGGCGTGCTGCAGACCATGGGGTTGCAAAGATTCAGACACGACTGAGCGACTGAACTGAAGTGAACTGACTTGTCTGTCAGCCTGGACCCATTTGATTTTAATCAGTTTATGTTTTACCCTTGGGCCATTCTCTCAAAAGTTGTGCCCTGCCCCCTTCCTTCCTGTTTCATGCTCTTTTCTTGAGCATGTTCCAGGTCCACAATCTAGATTGTTGCCTCTACAATCTTCTGGAGGGACAACCAGAAAATAGCTGGCCTTTGGGAGGGAAATACTGTATAATATCCAATCCCTCTAGATATTCACGCCTTCATCTTCCATGTTTCCTACAACATGCACAACAACAGCATTTCTCAGTGGACACACTAGGGTGGGTGACGGGTACACAATTCCTGCTAGAAGTCCATCTATTGGCGGCATCCCTTCAAGGGCAATTGGCCTTCCAGGGACAATATTTGCCACTTTGGGAATTAGCCCTGCAGGCTGTTTGGGCCCAAACCCTTACCACCCTTCTCCTGAAGCTACAAACATAAACCCTAGATCAAATCTCCACTCCACTTTTATGGAACATCTGGTCTGTTGCCCCTTATCATTTCATCCCTATGCCACTAACTACTACAACCAGGATCCTGTACTCACTGTTGGCAACATTGCTCCACCCAGCTTATTACTAAAATACTCTTAATGTCCCTAATAAGACCAGGTAACCCACTCCTTTGTCATTATTTCTGTTATTACCTAAAGTGTGTCTATGACAATGAAATGTTTACCATTGGAGACACCCTAAACTGCTCTTATGGAGGACTAGGGGAGGAAATCAGTGACTTACATTCCCTCAGAGCAATAAGAGGATAAGGCTTATGGCTATTTCCCCAGGTTCCCAGTCTCAGGGCGCAGGCTTGGATTGCTTTACATCATGGTATCTATTCCCATCTGCATTGGACAAACTGGCAATGAGTTAAGATTACAACCCCTTCATCCTACCTAGCACCAGTCACACTGGAGACCTTGGGATGCCCCGGGGACCCAATTCTTGGGAAGCCGAATTGCCTCGACCTGCCCGGGGATTCCATCTCCAGGAGGTTGTCATGCCTCAACATGCCCCGGGATCTGCACCCTGACCCAGGGATGCCTGGCTCTCAGGTTGCAACAGTACTGGGTAGAATAAGCTTCAGAAAGACTCATCCCTAAGGAAGTCCAACCATGGAAATAGAAGAATGCCTATTAGTTGTGGGACTGTGCCCAATCTCAGCAATAAATCAGGAGCCCAACATGAACCCCCATTGCCTTTCTAGAAAGTCTAAAAGAGGCACTCCCGAAGTTTACCAATCTGGACTTAAGACTCTTATGAGGGACAGGTGATTTTAAAGGATAAATTCCTGTCCCAGTGTGCATCAGACATCAGGATAAAGTTACAACAGCTACAGCAGCAAGACCTTGCTGCCTCGTTAGATGAGATGGTCCAGACAGCCACCAATACCTTTTATAACAGAACAGGAGAGGGAGGCCAAGGCCAAGGAAAGGGAGAAAAGGAAAGAGACAAGGCATGCCCAGATGCTGGGCACTCTCCAGGGAAGCCCTGTGGCAAACCCTGAGTCCTTGAAGGACAAGGCATGAGGCAAGTGCCTAATCTGTGGACAGGCAGAACATTGGGCCAAAGAGTATCCAAACCATGACAGGTCTGCAAAAACAGCTTTCTACAAATGCCATAATTTAAGACATTGGACAGCACTCTGCCCTGGGGATGCAAAATCCTCAAGATCAAGTGCCAGGCCTTTCCTCACGATGGTTCAACAGGACTGAAGTGGCCCACTCCAGCCAGCCAGCCTGTAACAGATAACCATCACAGGGCTAGAGCCAAGGCTGCAATTGGATGTGGCAGGTAGGTCTGAGAATTTCTTGATTGACATGGTGGCTACCTACTCTGTCCTGACCCTCTACACTGGAGCCTTCTCCCAAAACTGTACCCTTTTTGGTGCTACAGGAAAAGCAATTACAAAAAGATTTCACCAAGCACCCAAGCTGGGGTGGACAAATATTTTCCCACAAGTTTCTGGTGGTCCCTGAGTGTCCTACACCCTTATTGGGAAGAGATCTTTCCCTGCCTTCAAAATCTTGTGGCTATTGCAATCCTGATAGAAGATGCTTTAGAACTCTCTCTTGGGGGTAACCTATTTTTACCAGCCCCAAAGTGAAACAACTCCTGAATGAGAAAGGCCATTTATGGATGTCTGATCAAAGGATCCTCAGATATCAAGTAGTGCTGATGGAAAATCCAGGCCTGACTATATCCCCTTGTGAGGTTCTTAACCCTGTCACCCTCCTGCCTATCCCCGAGGGCTCTCTCCCCTTTCACTCTTGCATAGAAACCTTAGACCACTGGACAAAGCCCTGAGAGGGATTGTCAGAAGATCCTCTGACCAATCCTGAGTAAATCTGGTATACTGAGGGAAGCAGCTTTGTCTGGAATGGAAAAGGAAGAGGTGGGTGTACAGTAGTCTCCAATTTTGAGACCATAGAAGCTAAACCTTTGCCACCAGGTACTCAGCCCAATTGGCTGAGCTCATAACCTTAACTTGAGCTTTAGAGCTGAGAGAGGGAAAGCATGCCTTTCTGGTGCTACATAGACATGCTGCTATTTGGAAAGAAAGAGGTCACTTGACCACGCAAGGGTCCCCAGTCAAATATGCTGATCAAATCCTTAGACCCTTGGAGGCAGTCCATCTGCCCGCTGAGGTTTCAGTCTCCCACTGTAAAGGACACCAAACTGGGAGCACAAAGTGGCATGAGGGAACCATGCAGCCGATCAGGCTGCTAAGAAAGCAGCATTACAGAACAAGGACCTAATAGGGGTTGCCACCTGAATTCCACAGAATAATTTGCCAGAAACTCCTTCATATACTGAAGTTGAGACTTTTAAAGCTAAGAGTGAGGGCTTTTCAAGAAGATCATATGGGGTGGTTCCAAAGAAAGGACTCTTTTTTCTGACTGGGAACTTCCAATGGAAGTTGGTTAAGTCCTTACATGCCACCACTCATTTAGGGGAGAAGGACCTCCAAAGATTACTAGAAAGGTCCTTCAGAGGAACAGGCCTCCAAACGACTATAAGGGAAATGGTCTCCTCTTGTCCCACTTACCAATTAAACAACCCCCAAGGAGCTTGAAGAACCCAACTGGCCCGGCCCATTCAACGATGTGGGACCTACCCAGGAGACTAGCAGAGGGACTTCACCCAGATGCCAGTTTCTCAAGGGTATAAATACCTATAGTCATGATTAGATACATTCACAAGATGGATTGAAGGCTTTCCCAACTGGACTGAGAAGGTGGTAAAAAAAAAAAAAAAAAAAAAAAAATGTTCCATGAAATCATTCTGAGATTTGGTCTGCTAAATCTGTCTGTCATTACAAAGTGACAATGGGGCATCATTTACTTCTAAGGTCTTTAAAGGATTTGGCATGTCTTATTACCTCCATTGTGTCTGGGGGCCTCAGTCTTCAGGAAGAGTAGTAAGAGCCAACCAATTCTTAAAGTCAGTGATAAAAAAGATAACCCAGGAGACATCCCTGGGATTGAAAGAGGCTTTACCAATAGCTCTCCTCCATAACCATATTGGCCCTAAGGAACAGGTTGGTCTTAGTCCTTATGAGGTGCTATATGGGAGACCTTTTCTTTATGTCAATGACCTCTTCCTTGATCCAGAGGCTCAGACCCTCCAATCTTATACTATGGCCATTGGCAATTCCACCAAGATAAATGCTTATGGGGTATCAACCAGGACCCCAAAGAGTCTAAAGAGCCACCACTCTATGCTCCATGGACTCTAGCCCTAATTAAAGTCAGGAAAGATGGGTCCCCAAAGATTCAACTCCAGCCCACATGGAAGGGCCCCTACCCTGTAATACTTTCTACCCACACAGCAGTCAAGGTACCAGGACACAATTCCTGGATTTCTTGATTCATGAGTCAAGTCATGGAAGAAAACTGAAGAGGACACTCAGGACACCTGTGAGCCCATGGAAGAACTCAGATACCTATTCAGGACTACAAATAAGTGCCATTCTAATGAACACTCCCAAAATTAATTTCTGGGAATAAGATTTCTCAGGATAGCTCTAAAGAGCCAACACAGCTTGGCAGGGTTTGTCCTCCAAAATAGACAGGAGGTAGATCTCCTTATCCCTGAACAAGGAAGAACTTGAGCCATCTTGAATGAGATGTGTGGTTTCTGGGTAAATACCTCCCTCTAAGTTAAAGAAAGTCTCACAGTCCTCAAGAAAAACATTCAGATCCTACAGGACCTCAAAGAACAAACTCGAGATTTCTTAGCGTGGCAGTCTCTCTTTGGGGAACACTTCTCCTGGTGAGGGGGGATTTAGAGTTGGCTACTGCCCCTGCTAATACCTGGTATCACCATATTGATGCTGCTTATGATTGCTCCATATATTATCAATTGTCTAACCTGTTCTGTCTGTGTCCAGGTCAACAGGCTACAACATGCAATGCCAGTTCAACAACAAGGATATATAAAACTACAGCTGACCATCGAAAATATCACTGACTCTTAGATGGACACCGCTATTAGGAATCTGAGGTTTGAGACTAGCAAGCGGGGGGACCCAATGCCCCTCGCCATCCTAGTTCACAGGAAGTAGCCAGAGAGACCTTCATGCCCCTATTCCCAAAGAATTGGGCCTCTCATCTCCGGAGGGGGGGAATGTCAGGTAGTTAGACTAGGAAAAAGGAGTCCAAAATGGTGGTGGTTAAAATACAAAGAAAAGGGAAAAGGCCACAAAAATGGAACAAAAGGAGATCTGCAGACAAGAGTGAGAACTTCTGGTGAAACAAACACTCCCCATTCTTGGCTAGCCTTATTTACAAAAGGCAGGCTTGGGGTTGGGCAGGGAGACAAATGTATAAAAGGAGGAAGGCAAGACGGATTGAGGCGTCTCCTTTGGGGTTGGCCCACCCTCACACCTCAAGGGAGTCTTTTTCTTCACTTGCTGAATAAAACTGAACTGTAACCAAGCTTTAACCCTTTTGTCTGCTGTTTCAAATCTTTGTTGCAGTGAGACAGAATCTAGGAAATTACACACTCCCCTGACATAGAGAAATTACACTTTTAAAGTAAATGAGAAGTCTTCTTCAAACAAACACACACAAAAAAACATAAAGCAATTCATAACCAGCAGATGTGACTTATAAAAAATATTAAAGGAAATAATTTATGTGGAATAAAGTAATATTAATCAAAAACTTGAATCACTATTATGAAAGGAAGAGCACCAAAAAATAAATGAAAGTTGAAATATATTTTGTTTTTAAAAACTGATGTCTAATTGACATATAACTTTTAGATTCAGGTGTACAGTATAATTATTTGGTATTTATATATACTGTGAAAAGTCACCACAATAAGTCTAGTTACCCTCTGTTACCTTACAAGTTTACAAAATAGGCAATAAAATATCATTAACTATAGTTAATATTATCTTGTTGTTCAGTCACTAAGGTGTGTCTGACTCTGCAACCCCATGGACTGTAGCATGCCAGTCTGCTGTAGTCCAACTCTCCTCCATTATCTCCTGGAGTTTATTCAAATTTATTTCCATTGATTTGGTGATGCTGTTTAACCATTTCATCCTCTGCCACCTTTAGCTATTATGCTGTACATTATATCCTCAAGAATTATTTCTTTTACGACTGGAAGCTTGTACCTCATGATCCAGTGCACCCATTTTTTTTCTACCCCCAAACTCTTCCCCCTGTGACAACCGCCACTGTGTTATCATTTTGTAATTCCCTACTTTGACTACCTGACTCTCAGTACAACTTCTGGATGAATTTTGGAACTCCTTCTCAGCTGTATTACCAAGTATATTACAGATACAATCACTGAACCAAGGTATGGTATTGTTGGGAGAATAATGACCCAGAGATGATGTCCACAGCCTAATAACTGACAAAGGAATATTAAGTTTACACATGGAATTAAACAGCTAATAAACTGATCTAAAACTAGATTATTCTGTATTATCTGGAGGGCCTAATATAATCACAAGTGTCTTTACATGTGGAAAAATGATAAAGAATAATTATTGGTGGAAGTGTGAGAATGGCTCAGCCGAATTTTGCTAGATTTGACGGTAGAGGAATGGGGCCATGAGCCAAAAAATATAGACTTTCTTTAGAAGCTGGAAAGAAGGAGAAAGATTCTACCCTAGAGCCTCAAGAAAAGAACACATCTTGATCTTGGCTCAATAAGACCCATTATCAGATTTCTAACATTCAGAACTTAAAATCATGGTGGTTTGATCGCTAAGACATGTTCGACTCTTGCAACCCCATGGACTGTAGCCCGCCAGACTTCGCCATCCATGGGATTTCCCAGGTAAAAAAACTAGAGTGGGTTGCCATTTCCTCCTCCAAGGGATCTTCCCAACCCAAGGATCGAACCCAGGTCTCATGAGTTGACAGGCAGATTCTTTACTGCTGAGCCACCAGGGAAGCCCAATAAGATGATAGATTTTGTTATTTTGTTAACCACTGTTTGGTGAATTGTTGCAACAATATAAAACTAATCGAAGCAGTATGCCCAGGTCCTGTCTGACAAGTCTACTTATTGTAGACATCATGACCATAGCCAAGTACTCACTATCCCCCATTATCTCACTAGATTCTTAAAATACTCTCAATGAATTATGTATCAATTTTCATATATTATGAAGAAACTGAGGCTCAAAAAGTTCTTCCCAAAAACTCCAACATTTAAAGGCCAGTCCTAGGATTTTAATTCTGCTCCTTTCATTCCAAATCCATCCCCTCCCCCCATGGTATCCAGCTTCCTATTGTGCAAAATTTCAGCTTGTGCAAAAAACAAAAGAAATAAAATCTCTAAAATGTACTATTTCCACTCTTTTGCCCTTCTCTCCCCATATTCATTATTATCATTATAGCCACACATTTGTGTGCATAAGCCTGTCATTATATGCTGATATTCAATTTGTTTAAAGTTATTTATTTTCCTTTTATTTTTAATTGCTTAGATATATTCAGTTTTATTTTTACAGATCTACAACTATAATTCAGAAGTCCCTCCAACCATCTTTGTTCCCATTTCAGTCAGCCTCAGGACATGCTTCTGCCTTTTTTTGTTTCAGGGACCATCCTAGCAAGGATACCTCAGCAGATAGGAAAATATGTATGTGTGTGTACTAAGTTTCTTCATTTGTGTCTGATTCCCTGTGACCTTATGGACTGTAGCCCGCCAGGCTTCTCTGTCCATGGGATTCTGCAAGAGTACTAGAGTGAGTTGCATGCCATCCTCCAGGGGATCTTCCTGACCAAGGGATTGAACCCAGGTCTGTATCTCCTGCATTGCAGGTGGATTCTTTACAGCTGAGCCACAGGGAAACGCAGGAAAACATGTCCTAAGACAAAAATACTTTCGTTTTGGAATAAAAGATCACAACTTTTTCTTATAGGTGTTGTTATGCTAAATCCCTTATTTTCAAAATTCTGGAGCCTTCTTGCTTACCTAGACCTGGAGGGCTTGCAAGTACTTGCTAGATTATAAATGTCCTGAGGGAAAGATAACAGGTTAATTGATTTATAGCCCCTTAACCTAGCTCAGGGTGTGGCTTAAGTAAGGTGTCCAATGAATATTGAAAGAAGTCCAGCTCTTATTTGAAGTCTTGCTCCTAGCTGTCATTGGTGAACTGTCTTGTGAACACATCTGCCTAAGTAGTCATGTTATCTTTGAGGCCCCGGCTACTGAGCAGGACACCTGGCACCTGCTCCTCTTGAAACGTGCCCCTCATATTGTGGTTCTGACTATGGCATTATGACCTGAATTTAACTAGCATAGTTGAAAAATATAGCATGGTGAAGAAAAATGCTGAAAATAAACACAGATTAACATTAGTCAAATTACATACATGGGAAAAGAAAAAAAAAAAAAGCAACCTCTTTTTCTAATTTGTTCTAGTGGACAGAATCTCTGACTTTTCCTTTTATGCTTCTTCAATATTGCATGTGAACAGGGATATCCTAGAGAGCAGTGGGAACTATATAAAATTAGGAAGTTTCACATTCAATTTAAATTTTGGCCAGCTCTTACAATATGGGTTATTTTTGTCTGAATTGCCCTGTAGCTATAAAATGTGGTTTCTCATTTAAAGGCAACTAGTAGTCAGGAACTGATTTCATGATTGAATGCATTACAAAACTCAGGTTCATTAGTATAATTATGGAAATGTGGTTCATAGCCCTGGGATATATTACTTTCTTCAAAGAAAAATAAGAGACTAACATAAGCGTATGATTTGGTTTAACTAGTATACATGTGTCAAATATTAAAAGCTGAAAACTTTGGGTTATTAACGTAAGAATCATCCATTAAAAATATTTTATCCCATTATTCATTTTTTTCTGTAAAAGATAAAACATGAAATGTGGTACAAATAAAAATTTTAACAAACAATAGTAAGAGAAATGCAGTAATTAAAACAGGCAGAAAAAAAGAAAGAGTTAAAAAGGATAAAAACCCAATATAACATTTTAATTTTTACCTTCTTGATATATTAATTATATCATATGTTAAGTTTCATATAACTACATACTACTGGGAACTTTTGTCTAATTGCTAATATATATAAATTTTTTAAAAAGCCATAGTGCTCTTTTATGCAATATGGTTCCCAATGCCTTCTGCATTTTACTTTTGATTTTATAAAATCACATAGGTAATAGCCACTAATAGTAAGTATAGCTTTTCTCTTTTCCTTTGTCAATATCTTTTAAATTAAATATAAAATATCAGGCGCAAATTGCCAGGAAAACCTAGATGTACTTCAACAGATGAATCAACAAATACACAAAATGGAATATTCAGTTCAGTTCAGATAATCAGTCGTGTCCGACTTTTTGCGACCCCATGAATCGCAGCACGCCAGGCCTCCCTGTCCATCATCAAATCCCAGAGTCCACCCAACCCATGTCCATTGAGTCGGTGATGCCATCCAGCTGTCTCATCCTCTGTCGTCCCCTTCTCCTCCTGCCTTCAATCTTTCCCAGCATCAGGGTCTTTTCAAATCAGTCAGCTCTTCACATCAGGTGACCAAAGTATTATTGGAGTTTCAGCTTCAACATCAGTCCTTCCAGTGAACACCCAGGACTGATCTCCTTTAGGATGGACTGGTTGGATCTCCTTGCAGTCCAAGGGACTCTCAAGAGTCTTTTCCAACACCACAGTTCAAAAACATCAATTCCCTGGCCCTCAGCTTTCTTTATAGTCCAACTCTCTCATCCATACATGACCACTGGAAAAACCATAGCCTTGACCAGACGGACCTTTGTTGGCTAAGTAATGTCTCTGCTTTTTAATATGTTGTCTAGGTTGGTCATAACTTTCCAAGGAGCAAGCGTCTTTTAATTTCATGGCTGCAGTCACAATCTGCAGTGAATTTGGAGCCCAGAAAAATAAAGTCAGCCACTGTTTGCACTGTTTCCCCATCTATTTGCCAGGAAGTGATGAGACCGGATGTCATGATCTTAGTTTTCTGAGTGTTGAGTTTTAAGCCAACTTTTTCACTTTCCTCTTTCACTTTCATCAAGAGGCTCTTTAGTTCTTCACTTTCTGCCATAAGGGTGGTGTCATCTGCATATCTTAGGTTATTGATATTTCTCCCAGCAATCTTGATTCCAGCTTGAGCTTCCTCCAGCCCAGTGTTTCTCATGATGTACTGTGCATATAAGTTAAATAAGCAGAGTGACAATATACAGCCTGAGGTACTCTTTTTCCTATTTGGAACGAGTCTGTTGTACCATGTCCTTTTCTAACTGTTGCTTCCTGACCTGCATACAGGTTTCTCAAGAGGCAGGTCAGGTGGTCTGGTATTCCCATCTCTTTCAGAATTTTCCACAGTTTATTGTGATCCACACAGTCAAAGGCTTTGGCATATTCAATAAAGGAGAAATAGATATTTTTATGGAACTCTCAAAAAATTGATGATCCAGTGGATGCTGCCAGTTTGATCTCTGGTTCCTTTGCCTTTTCTAAAACTAGCTTGAACATCTGGAAGTTCATGGTTCACATATTGCTGAAGTCTGGCTTGGAGAATTTTAAGCATTTCTTTGCTAGCATGTGAGATAAGTGCAATTGTGCAGCAGTTTGAGCATTCATTGGCATTGCCTTTCTTTGGGATTGGAATGAAAACTGACCTTTTTAGTTAGCCATAAAAAGGTATTAATTTGAGTCAATTCAAGTAGGTAGATGAACCTAGAGCCTGTTATAGAGTCAAGTCAGGAAGACAAAAAGAAATACCTTGTAATTGTATATATGTAATCTAGAAAAATGGTATTGATGAGCCTATTTGAGGACAGGAATAGAGATGCAGACATAGAGAAGAGACTTGTGGACACAGTGGGAGAAGCAGAAGGTGGGACAAATTTAGAGAGTATCATTGAAATATATATTAATACATTAGCATATGTAAAATAAATATCCAGTGGGAATTTGCTATATAACACAGGGAATTCAACCCCGAGCTCTGTGACAACCTAGAGGGATGGGCTAGGGTGAGGGGTAGGCTAGAGTTTCAAGAGGGAGAGGACATATGTACACTTTTATTCATGTTGTTGTATGGCCGAAACCAACACAACATTGTAAAGCAATTATCCTTCAAGTACAAACAAATTTAAACTTATCAAATTTAATAAATTTATTTACTTATTTATAAATTTATTTATTTATTAAAATGTCTGCATAGCACATTGCCTCATCTGTTCTACAGGCTAACACTTGCTACCTGGAAGGAAGGAGATTTTATTGTTAAATGACAGATATTATTTCCATAGTAGCTATGTAAGCAGGGTTTAGACCAGAAAAATCATACATGTCTGCTGCCTTTTATTATCAAAAATTGTTTGAATCTACCCAAATTTATTAAATTTAATAATGTTTTTAAAAAAAGAATATCAAATGCATGCTTACCAGGGACTCACTGATTATAATTACAAACACAAAACAAAGGAGCTAGCAATTACAATTTGGTTCTGAAATGGACAAATATAGTCAGACCACACCAGGTGAGGAAGGGAAGTACCAGAAGATAAATTTATAGCATATGCTTCATGATTAGAAACATTTATATAAAGAAAGGCAAATAAACAAAAATGTAAGTATAAGTAATCTTTTAAACATCAATGTTTATGACCTAACTGGGATATCAGAAATGAAAAGAAATAAAGGATGAAAATAGCATTTGTGTGCTTCTGTATAAAATGTACAGAAACAAGTGGCTACTGCTTTTTTCTTAAGTAGGATGACAAAGATAAAAACACTTTCATCTATGATATAATTAAACCATATCTTATTCATAATTAGTTTCTATCACTCTCACTTTATAAATAAATTTCAAAATATTTCAGCCCTCTATATCTTCAACATTGCCATATTCCAAGCTACGATCTTTTCTAATTGGACTCAGAATCTTTTCAGAGAGAAAAACAAAAGTGGTTTGTACAGCAGATAAAGCAAAGAATATAAAAATTAAAAATACATTCTCACAAGTTTTCTTGATACAGAACATAAGGGTTTTTTTTACTTAATTCGGTCATAGTTAACATAGACAATGTTATATTTAATCAATTCTAGATGTACATTATTCCCACCTTTAAAAATATCTCTGGAATTGAATAATCAATGCTGTTATGTTTGATAAGATATGATAACTCAAATGTCTGATACCACATTGCCTCACCTGTTCTACAGGGTAACATTTGCTACATAGAAGGAACACTTTATTATTAAATGGCAGATATTATATTCATAGTTGCTATGTGAGCAGGGTTTGGATCAGAAAAGTCATACATTTGTGCTAATCTTATTATCAGAAGTTGTTTGAATCTACCCAGAAAGTTTGGTAAGAACAGAAGAAATCATCAATAATGTGATAAAAACATTGACTCTAAATCAAGTTGGCTAAGGATATACAATAAAGTCATCATGTGGTGAGACACTAAGTTCTCTGTGTCAATAAAATGCATATACAACGTCAGGTGTTTTTGTAGATAACATATTCATGTTACAGTACCTAACAGATGCTATGTAATTCACAAGTTATACATGTTATTATATATGCAGTTCAGTTCAGTTTGGTTCTGTTTCTTTGTGACCCCATGGACTGTAGCACACCAGGCCTCCCTGTCCATTGCCAACTCCCGAATATTACTCAAACTTATGTCCATTGAGTCAGTGATGCCATCCAACCATATCATCATCTGTCATCCCCTTCTCCTTCTGCCTTCAATCTTTCCCAGCATCAGGGTCTTTTCCAATGACTCAATTCTTCACATCAGATGGCCAAAGTTATTGGAGTTTCTGCTTCACCTTCAGTCCTTCCAATGAATATTCAGGACTGATTTCCTTTAGGATGGACTGATTGGATCTCCTTGCAGTCCAAGGGACTCTCAAGGGTCTTCTCCAACACCACAGTTCAAAAGCATCAAATTTTTTGGCACTCAGCTTTCTTTATAGTCCAGCTCTCACATCCATACATGATTATGGGAAAAACCATAGCCTTGACTAGATGGACCTTTGTTGGCAAAGTAATGTCTCTGCTTTTTAATATGCTGTCTAGGTTGGTCATAACTTTCCTTCCAAGGAGTAAGCGTCTTTTAATTTCATGGCTGCAGTCACCATCTGCAGTGATTTTGGAGCTCAAGAAGATAAAGTCTGTCACTCGTTCCACTGTTCCCCCATCTATTTGCCATAAAGTGATGGGATCGGATCCCATGGTCGAGTTTTCTGAATGTTGAGTTTTATGCCAACTTTTTCACTCTCCTCTTTTACATTCATCAGGAGGCTCTTCAGTTCTTCTCTTTGTGCCATGCTGCTGCTGCGTCGCTTCAGTCGTGTCCGACTCTGTGCGACCCCATGGACGGCAGCCCACCAGGCTCCGCCGTCCCTGGGATTCTCCAGGCAAGAACACCGGGGTGGGTTGCCATTGCCTTCTCCTGCTTTGTGCCATAAGAGTGGTATAATCTGCTTATCTAAGGTTACTGATATTTCTCCCGGCAAACTTGATTCCAGCTTGTGCTTCATCCTACCGTCTTACTTGGGTTTCTCGTACCTTGGACGTGGGGTAGCTCCTCTCGGCTGTGCTTCTGCACCTCTGTCAAAAGCAAAATGGCTCTCTGAGGAGGCCTTACAAATAGCTGTGAAAAGAAGGGAAGTGAAAAGCAAAGGAGAAAAGTAAAGTTACACCCATTTGAATGCAGAGTTCCAAAGAGTAGCAAGGAAAGATAAGAAAGCATTCCTGAGTGATCAATGCAAAGAAATAGAGGAAAACAATAGAATGGGAAAGACTAGAGATCTCTTCAAGAAAATTAGAGATACCAAAGGAACATTTCATGCAAAAATGAGCTCAATAAAGGACAGAAATGGTAGGGACCTAACAGAAGCAGAAGATATGAAGAAGAGGTGGCAAGAATACACAGAACTGTACAAAAACGATCTTCACGACCCAGATGAGCACAATGGTGTGATCGCTCACCTAGAGCCAGACATCCTGGAATGTGAAGTCAAATGGGCCTTAGGAAGCATCACTACGAACAAACTAGTGGAGGTGATAGAATTCCAGTTGAACTATTTCAAATCCTAAAAGATGATGCTGTGAAAGTGCTATACTCAATATGTCAGCAAATTTGGAAAACTCAGCAGAGGCCACAGGACTGGAGAAGGTCAGTTTTCATTCCAATCCCAAAGAAAGGCAATGCCAAAGAACGCTCAAACTGCCTCACAACTGCACTCATCTCAGACGCCAACAAAGTAATGGTCAAATTTCTCCAAGCCAGGCTTCAGCAATACATGAACTGTGAACTTCCAAATGTTCAAGCTGGTTTTAGAAAAGGCAGAGGAACCAGAGATCAAACTGCTAACATCTTCTGGATCATCAAAAAAGCAAGAGAGTTCCATAAATACATCTATTTCTGCATTATTGACTATGCCAAAGCCTTTGACTGTGTGGATCACAATAAACTGTGGAAAATTCTGAAAGAGATGGGAATACCAGACCACCTGACCTGCCTCTTGAGAAACCTGTATGCAGGTCAAGAAGCAACAGTTAGAACTGGACATGGAACAACAGATTGGTTCCAGATAGGAAAAGGAGTACATCAAGGCTGTATATTGTCACCCTGTTTATTTAACTTATATGCACAGCACATCATGAGAAATGCTGAGCTGGAGGAAGCTCAAGCTGGAATCAAGATTGCCGGGAGAAATTTCAATAACCTCAGATATGCAGATGACACCACCCTTATTTTAGAAAGTGAAGAGGAACTAAAGAGCCTCTTGATAAGAGTGAAAAAACTGCCTTAAAACTCAACATTCAAAAAAGGAAGATCATGGCATTTGGTCCCATCACTTCATGGCAAATAGATGGGGAAGCAATGGAAACAGTGACTGAATTTTTTTTTCTTGGGCTCCAAAGTCAGTGCAGATGGTTTCCAGCCAAGAAATTAAAAGACACTTGTCCTTTGGAAGCAAAGGTATGAGCAACTTAGACAGCATATCAAAAAACAGAGACCTTACTTTGCTTACAAAGTTCAGTCTAGCCAAAGCTATGGTTTTTCCAGTAGTCCTGTATGGATGTGAGAGTTGGACTATAAAGAAAGCTGAGCACCAAAGAATTGATGATTTTGAACTGTGGTGTTTTGAGAAGACTCTTGAGAGTCCCTTGACTGCAAGGAGATCAAACCAGTCAATTCTCAAGGAAATTAGTTCTGAATATTCATTGAAAGGACTGATGCTGAAGCTGAAACTCCAATACTTTGGCCACCCAATGTGAAGAACTGACTCACTGGAAAAGACCCTGATGCTGGGCAGGAGGAGAAGGGCACCATAGAGGATGAGATGGCTGGATGGCATCACCGACTTGATGGACATGTGTTTGAACAAGCTCTGGGATGTAGTGATGTACAGGGAAGCCTTGTGTGTCCAAGGGGTCAAAAAGAGTCGGACATGACTGAGTGACTGCTCTGACTGAATTTTGCTATTATAAGAATTATACCCATATTAAGATAGAATAATAAGATAAAGATTTAAACAACATTTATTTCAGTTTGTTTACATTCCAGTTTCATCCTGAGCTAAAATACGTCTAAATTTTATTTACATGTAATCAATTATTTGCCCATCTGCAGATTCTGTTAAAGAAAAGCTTCATAACACAATACTTTATTATCAAAATCACAAACCTAGGTGACTAAATAGAAATTGCTGGTATTGTTCAGTCACTAAGTCATGTCTGACTCTGAAACCCCATGAACTACAACACAGCAGCGTTCCCTGTCCTTCACTATCTCCTGCTGAACTTCATGTCCATTGTCTTTATAATGCCCTCCAACCATCTCATCCTCTGTTGCTCCCTTCTCCTCCTGACCTCAATCTTTCTCAGCATCAGGGTCTTTACAATGAGTATCCTCTTTTTAAGCACAAGATGGTACCTTTTATGCCTCAAGGGAAAGCAATCACATTGAGAAAGGAAAGATACTTCCAGGGTAAGCTTTTTCCTCCTGGTTTCTAAAGCTGCACACTTATTCTCAGTTGTTATTTTGTTCCCTCTCTTAGTTGTGTCTGACTCTTGAGACCCCATGGACTATAGCACACCAGGCTTCCCTGTCCTTCACTATCTCTTGACTGTGATCCACACAATCAAAGGCTTTAGCATAGTCAATGAAACAGTTGTGGATGTTTTTCTGGAATTCCCTTGCTTTTTTCTATGACCCAACAGTTGATGGCAATTTGACCCCTGGTTCCTCTGCCTTTTCTAAATCCAGGTCATACATCTGGAAATTCACAGTTCACATACTGTTGAAGCCTACTTTGAAGGATTTTGAGCATTATCTTGCTAGCTTGCTTGCATATTCTCAATATGCAAATACTAACATTTTTCCTTGTCCTCTTGTGCTTGTATTCTGTTTTCTCTGTTATTTTGTTGAGATTCAAGATAAACTTTCCTCTTCTTTCTCTGGTGCTGGCCTTCACATTACTTGAGAGATCTAGTGTTCTTTATAAATTATGGGAAGTTAGGCAGAGATTGGAGTGGGAGTGGATTGGTAGGAGAAACTGCTGTGAACCCTTGGTACCTGGAGGGTGAGCTGCTAAAAGGGTCTAGATTTGTCCATTATTGTATTGGTTGAGGATGTGTGGATTGTGCGTGAATTTGTGTCTCTTTGGAAACACAGTATCCTCATCCCATGTGAGTCAGAGAATGATGGTAAAGATAACGAGCTTCCCATGTGTGTTCAATCACTATATTTGTTCTTTATTTTTTTTTTTTCTGATTGTTTCAGTTTAAATCAATCAGCCGTATGCTCTTCAAGGACTTCATTATTAGCCAATATTCTACAAATGTGTTCCTGCCATTCCATGTGATTTGGCATGGGAAAGGGGTAGACTCAGGCACTAAAAGTTTTGCTTTCATTGTCAACTCATAAAATTCCTGATTTTAATATTAAAAACATAATATACTCTATTCTTATGAACAGAATGAAAACTTAAATGAACTAATACAAAATTAAATTTATATAAATACATCTCTGGGTATCACATTAAACATGCTTTAGCACACAAATTAGTTCAATTGCTTTCATAGTTAAATATGTAAATAAGTATAAATGATGACAGATTCTGTAGTTTTTAAAAATAATGCCTTAATGACAATGACTGAAATCGAGCATCCTCCCTGATATTTTAAAAACAGTATATATGATGTGGCAGACACATCCACAGAGTAACCCTCAGTGAGTTACACCTTTGTATAATTCTCAGCCTTTGCATGTCAGAGGACCCAATAAGTTGCTTCTTACCAAAAGAATAAAGGTCATAGAATGATACTCCTGGATTAAGTTATGTTATCTGGAAAGGTGATGGGTTTTCACACCTGTGTTACATAAGACACAGTTTTAGCAGACTACAATGAAATTATTGGCTTTGAAGAAACAAACTCTTATTTTGTGAGTAGTCCTGGATAATTTTCCTTATTATTCATTGTAAATGAATATGTACTACCAGTTTTATTTTGTCTGGATCTCCCTCAAGATATTGTTGATATATGTGGAAAACTAACCTGTTTTAGCAACCCGAGTGATTCTGTAAGAGGCACCTTTTTTAATTCTGTTAGTGAATTTAGTAGGAGTGAATACTGTGCTATAATAAACAGAATGTAAAATGTTAATGAAATCTATAGAGAAAGCAAGGTTTGGGCAGAGGAGACACAGATACTGTAGGGTGAAATGATGGGATCCTATGTTATGCTGTGGCAAAAATTCTGGTTGCAGTGGTGCTTTTTTGTGGCTCCCAAACTCAGAGAAAATGGGGGAAAAAATGAAGTCATATGCTGATTATTTCTTGTGAGCTTTCTCTTTATTAAACTTCCATAAAATATGGATTAAGTGATAATAGAGCTGACCAGTCTGTTAAAAAAAAAAAAAAAAAAAAGGTGGAAAAGAACACACAGCTATACTAAAAGAGTTATTGACAGTCTAAACCAGATGGGAATAATATTTTCACTCTTCTTTCCTAAATGTCTGACAGGTTATATTTTTCATACATGAAAGAATCTGGAGATAGGGTTGGTAGGGATGCTCTGCAAAACACATTAGGGGTTCAGACATTTTCCATATTTATACTAGACTCTCTAGGATATAGATGTTCTCCTCCTAGTTGCAAAACCACATATTTATTCTGAATACAAGGCAGGAAAATAGTTAGAAATGAAAAAGTCCAGAGGATATCCAAAAAAATGAATATCATGGCGTCTAGTCACATCACTTCATGGCAAACAGATCTGAAAATAATTGAAACAGTAACAGACTTTATTTTCTTGGGCTTCAAAATCACTCCAGATGGTGACTGTAGTCATGAAATTAAAAGACACTTGCTCCTTGGAAGAAAAGCTATGAACAATGTTAGACAGCATGTTAAAAAGCAGAGACATTACTTTGATGACAAAGGTCTGTCTAGTCAAATTTATGGTGTTTCCAGTAGTCATGTATGGATGTGAGAATTGGACCGTAAAGAAGTCTGAGTGCCAAAGAATTGATGCTTTTGAACTGTGGTGTTGGAGAAGACTCTTGAGTCCCTTAGACAGCAAAGAGATCAAACCAGTCAATCCTAAGGGAAATCCACCCTGAATATTCACTGGAAGGACTGATGCTGAAGCACCAGTACTTTGGCCTCCTTTGAAGGCAGGAGGGGAAGAGGACAACAGAAGATGTTTCTGTCATTGGAACCATTGGCATGGTTGGATGGCATCACAGACTCAACGAAGATGAGTTTGAGCAAACTGCGGGAGATGGTGAAGGACAAGGAAGTTTGGCGTGCTGCAATCCACAGGGTCGGTGGCAAAGAGTTGAACATGACTGAGAGACTGAATAACAAAAAGGACATATGCCAGGTGAGTCTATACTCTTTTACAAGTTTCCCATTCACCCATCTCTGTTGATATCTTAGAGGTTACAAATTCCTCACATCACTGTCCTATTTAGTAGGGCAGTTGGAAATCTGAGTATTTCATCCAGTGAATATTATTAGCTCAGATAAATGTATAGTTCTGTAAAGCACAAAACTGAGAGACGTTATTGGATACCAATCTCTGCCATAACTTTTAAATCTCTGAATCTGGTGTTTATAGTTAAGAAAAGAAAGATCTACATTGTCTTAAAAAAGAAAAAGAAAAAAAGCCTTGGATTATAAAACAATCATCTTTCCTGCTCAGTAAGAAGTCTGGAAATCTCCAATCACTGCCACATTTGCCCCAGATGACACCAAGTTTAGTCTGGATCACCGTATTCCCACACTTATATGGAGATGATATTTGACAGAAGCAGAAAGATGATTTGACTGGTGGGGCTTTATTAGCCTTTGGTAGGTTTAAGGCCTTCAAATAAGATGTAGTTGTAAACAGAGATTGAAAAATAATCCTAATAGTCATAGGTATTGAGAATTTAAATAGTTATATAAATTTTTTTCTAATTTCAGGAAAAAAAAATGGAAACAGGGATGTGAAAAGAACAACCTATGAGAAAAAGGAACCTGGAAGAGATTGAAGGATTAGAATTAAACCAAAGATACATAAGTAAATAAATATAGAAAGGAGTAAAGGGTGAAATAAGCCTATGGTCATTTTAATGACTGATGTTAAGAGCATACTTGAGAGACTCTTGAGAGTGTACAGGTATAGTCCAAACAGCTGAAAATTCTGAGAGAAGAGACAAAGAAATAAAGAGCCACCTGGAAATTACAGGTGTTTCAAAGGAGTAATTGAGATTCAAACCAAAATCAAACTCAGAACTGAAGGATATCTACTGTACTGAAAACAGCACTAAGTAAGCAAACTTAAGTGAAATTAAAATTATTAAAAAAGCAAAAACACAACTAAACACATTCTGGGCACTTCTATTTATTGAGACATAGCCAATTCAATGACCCGAAAAACTAGGTGTTACAAAAGTTCTAGAAAGTCTTAATAAAATATCAGATCCACACACCTACAGTCAATTAATCTTCCACAAAGAAGGCAAGATTATACACTGGGGAAAGCATAGTCTCTTCAGCTAGTGGTGTGGAGAAAGGTAGACAGCTGAATATATATCAATGAAGTTAGAACATAGCCTTTCACCATATAGAACACAACCTTTCACCATACACAAAAATAAACTCAAAAGGGCTTTAATACTTAAACATAAGACATGCCACCATAAAATTCCTAGAAGAGAACATAGGCAACACATTCTGACATAAACCAACAAATGTTTACTATGTCAGTCTCCCAAGGCAATAAAAATAAAAGCAAAAATAAGTAAATAAGACCTAATCAAATTTGAAAGCTTTTTCACAGCAAAGAAAACCATAAATAAAATGAAAAGACAAAATTCAGTCTGGGAGAATATATTTGCAAATGATGTAATTGACAAGGGCTTAATTTCCAAAATATGAAACAGCTCATGAAACTCAATAACAAAAACAATGAAAACAAATAACACAATAAAAAAAAAAAAAGGAAAGAGGACCTAGATATTTCTTTAAAAAAAGAACAAATTATGCAAAACAGAAAAAGAGACACAGGTGTACAGAACAGACTTTTAGACTCTGTGGGAGAAGGCGAGGGTGGGATGTTCTGAAAGAACAGCATTGAAACAAGTATACTATCAAGGGTGAAACAGATCACCAGCCCAGGTTGGATGCATGAGACAAGTGCTCAGGGCTGATGCACTGGGAAGACCCAGAGGGATGGGATGGAGAGGGAGGTGGGAGGGGGGATCGGCATGGGGAACACATGTAAATCCATGGCTGATTCAAGGGAAAAAAAAAAAGAACAAAAAAATACAGATGGACAAATACATATGAAAAGAAGATGCCCAACATCACTAATTGTTACAGAAATGCAAATCAATACTACAATGAGGTATCACCTCACTCTGGTCAGAATGGCCATCATTAAAAGTCTACAAACAAGGGCTGGAGAGGATGTGGAGAAAAAGGACCCCTCCTACACCATTGGTGGAATGTAAATTGGTGCAGCCACTATGGAAAAGAGTATAGAGATCCCTTAAAAAAACTAAAGTAGAGCTACCATATGATCCAGCAATACAACTCCTGGGCATATATTCAGACAAAACTGTCAATTTGAAAAGGTACATGAACCCCTATGCTCACAGCAGTGCTATTGACAATAGCCAAGACATGGGACAAAAACCTAAATTTCTATCAGCAGATGAATGAATAAAGAAGATATGATTATATATACATAGATGTAGAAATACTAATCAGCCATAAAAAAGAATGAAATAATGCCATTTGTAGCTACATGAATAGACCTAGAGATTACCATTCTAAGTGAACTAAAGCAGAAAGAAGACAAATACCAAATGACACCACTTATATGTGGAATCTAAAATATGACATAAACTATTTATGAAATAGAAACAGACTCACAGACATAGAAGACAGATTGCCAAGGGGGTGCCAAGGGGATGGGATCAGGGAAGGGTTGGAATGGCAGGTTGGGATTAAATGATGCACACTATTCTATATATTAATAGAACAGATAAACAACAAGGTTCTATTATAGAGCACATGGAACTATATTGAATATTCTGTAGTAAACCATAAAGAAAAAAAAATCTGAAACATCTTTTAGATACACAATTGAATGTGAAAGTTTATAGGAGAAATCTCATGAATAAGATCAACAAAAAGTGGAAAAGAGGAGCTGGTGTTCAGTGTCCTGAAAGTGGTGGGCTGAGGGAAAAATCACTGGCCAAAAACCAAACGGAATTTCAAAAGTAAACATCTCTATTAGAGCATAACATACTTGAAGAAAGGTGAACTATATAACAAGTTTTCTCAAAGTAACAACCAGTGCAATTTTTAAAAAACTGAATATTACAAGCATCATGGAAACCCTTCATACATCAACAAAGGAAACATGAATTGCAATATAGATCATTTTCTCTATTTGTGAAGTTAAATAAATGGAACCAAAGAGAAAATACTTGTTTGTTTTGGCATCTTCTGCCCACTCTTATACTTGGAGGGTTCCATCATAAATGCATTTATGCATTTTGACTGTATAAATGTATCATAAATTAGTTATTTTTTGTCACTAATGATATTTAGGTTTAGTCTAGTATGGGGCTACTAAATATAATGCCGTTACAAATATTCATGTGCACATCTCTTGGTAAACATACATGGGCATTTCCACTGGGTATATCCATAGGAATAAAAATATCAGACCATAGAGTGTGGATAAGTTCCACTACTGTAACTAGTGACAAGCTTTCTAGTATGATTGTATGCACTCCCATTTCCATCAGTGTATGAAAGGTTCAATCCTTCCTATCTCCACCTTACGCAGTACTGTCAGTTCCTCCCCATCTTAACCCCAGGTCAGGACCCTACCTCACGTCCCACCCCAGAAGTCATGCAGGCTTAACTTTCTGGTTTTAATTTTCATTCCTTTGACAGTTAATGAGATAATTATTAATTAAACTTAAGTGTATTTCTCTACTGTATAGGTCACTTGGGTATTCAAAACAGAAAATACACAAAGGAATAAAGTGTCTTTCAAGTCTTTGGTTCATTTTTATTGAACTGTCTGAAGTCTGAGATTTTTCTTACTGAATTATCAAAATTTTCAAAATAAAAACATTTCTTTATGGTCTGTGTTTATTAGGTCCTATTTACACAGTCCTTACTTAATATAAGGTCATGCTGATATAGCCCAAAGTTAATTTACTTTTCTAGAGCTTTTATTATGATACATTCTATTATTCACCTAGAATTGTTTTACATATACAGTATGATAAGAGTTGGGTTTCTTTTTATGCTCCATATCAATGGTCAATTAACCTAGCACTATTCTTTTTTAAATATAATTATTTTCTTACTGCATTATATTGTCAACTTGATATAAAACAAGTGACCATGAGGTGTGAATATCCCTTGAATTCTTTATTTTGTACCCCTCGTAGAGTTGACTTCTGCTCCACTAATATTACAATGCTATTTTAGCTTTATGATAATGATTTCAGTTGTTATTTGGTAGAATATTTCCATAAATTTATTTTTCTTATTTACATTTCTCTTGGCTCCTCCTGGCCATTTGCAATTCCATATATATTCTAGAATCAATTAAGAATATTCACATATACAACATATAAATAAACCTAACACATTACTAGTAATTTTATTAGGATTATATTGAATTTATAGATAATTTGGAGAATTAGGATATTTTAATATAGTACATTATAAACCACAAATATAAATCCACTTATTTTTAGTAATATTAAAAAAAACTATACACAGTTTTTATATTTTTTCTTTGATTTATTCCCAAGTATCTGATAATTTTTATGTCACTGTAAATGATGTAAATTATAATAATTAAAAAAATTTGTCACTATATATAAAAAACTTTTTACATTGGCCTCAATATTTAGCAATTTAGTTAAGTTCATTTTATTATTTCTAATATTATCTGGAAATAACTATACTGTGATCTGTGTCTCATGTTCAATCCTTTTCCATAAAATAATCTACAGTTTAAAGGCATGACTGATTAATCCTCAAAACCACATTTAAAAAATAAAATGTATAATGAAGTAACATAATTACTAGAAACATGATCCATATCACATCATAAGAACACCAGCAGAAAGAGTAAAAAATTTTTATAATTTATTTAGAAAATTATGGTTTGCTCATGTGGTCAGTTGCTCAGTCATGGCCAACTCTTTGCAACCCCATGGACTGCAGTCCACAGGCTTCTCTGTCCATAGAATTTTCCATTCAAGAGTACCGGAGTGGGTTGCCATAGTCAAAATTAAAATTATATTCACAAGAAGAGACTGAGATACTTAAATTCTTAGTTCCATAAACTACTCATGCTATGAATGATTTGGGTTGTCATTTTATTTTCTTTTTAACATTAATATATGTATGTGGATAATTTATCTAACAAAATAAAGCCAACAATAATAAAAGTTAAAAGTTTGCATACCAGATACTATTTGGTGAACCATTAGTTCACTAATGGTTTGTGAACTAACGGTTTGTGAACCATTGTGTACCAGATACTATTCTAGGTGTTTAATGTAAGATAATTAATTTAACCCTCACTATAAACAATTTCATATATAAACACACTGAATAACACAAATAATTTACCCAAGTTCACATGGCTGGCAAACAGTACATCTGGGATTTGAACCTGTCAGTCTAAGTCCAAAATCTTGCTACCAATCACTGAACGTACTACCAAAAGAGTTTAAAGCACTTTGAATGGAGTTTATATCCAATATTAACTTTTATACAGGTATTCATTGGTAACATAAAAATTACAGAAATTAATGCAATACAAACTTTATGATACCTATTTGAAAATAACAGTATAGCCATATGGTAGGGAAGTCAGGGAAATCCAACTATGAAAACACAAAGCTTCTATTTGTATTGACTTTAAGTCACAATTCAAAGTCTGCTCACTTATTTTATTACCATTAAATTCTCCAAATCCCCCAAAGTTCTTTAAGAAGATAAAAAAAGAAGTGAATTACATTCTGTTAAAAAGGTAATTTGTGTTTACTAATACAAGCTTTCTCGTGTGTGTGTGTGTGTGTGTGTGTGTGTGTGTGTATAAATTAGAATTAGAACTGTCATAGGATGTATAACCAAATAGGTATTCAGTCTGGTTTTGTCTCTCAGTCGTATCAGACTCTTGGCGACCTCATGGACTGCAGCACGCCAGGCTTCCCTATGCATCACCAATTCCCTGAGCTTGCTCAAACTCATGTCCATCAAGTCGGTGATGCCATCCAACCAACTCACCCTCTGTTAATCCTGTCTCCTCCTGCCTTCAATCTTTCCCAGCAACAGGGTCTTTCCCAAGGAGTCAGTTCTTCACATCAGGTGGCCAAAGTATTGGAGCTTCAGCATCAGTCCTTCCAATGAATATTCAGGACTGATTTCCTTTAGGATGGACTGATTTGATCTCCTCACAGTCCAAGGGAATCTCAGTCTTCTCTAACACCACAGTTTGAAAGCATCGATTTTTCAGTGTTCAGCTTACATTATGGTCCAACTCTCACATCCATACATGACTACTGGAAAAACCATAGCTTTGACTAGATGGAATTTCATCAGCAAAGAAACACTTCTGCATTTTAATATACTGTCTAGGTTTGTCATAGCTATTCTTCCAAGGAGCAAGTCCCTTTTAAGTTCCTGGCTGCAGTCACCATCTGCAGTGATTTTGGAGCCCAAGAAAATAAAGTCTGTCACTGTTACCATTGTTTCCCCATCCATTAGCATAAAGTGATGGGACCAGATGCCATTATCTTCCTTTTTTAAATGTTGAGTTTTAAGCCAGCCTTTTCACTCTCCTGTTTCACCATCATCAACAAACTCTTTAGTTACTCTTCACTTTCTACCATAAGGGTGGTGTCATCTGCACATCTGAAGTTATTGATATTTCTCCCTGGTAACTTGATTCCAACCTGTGCTTCGTCCAGCCCAGCATTTTGCAGGATATAATCTGCATACAAGTTAAATAAGCAGGGTGACAGTAAACAACCTTGACAAATTCCTTTCCTAATTTAGAAGCAGTCCCTTGTTCCATGTCCAGTTCTAATTGTTGCTTCTTGCCTGCATACAGGTTTCTCAGGAGGCAGGTAAGGTAGTCTGGTATTCCCATCTCTGTAAGAATTCTCCATACTTTGTTGTGATCCACAGAGTCAAAGACTTTACCATAGTCAATGAAATAGAAAGATGATTTTATGGAATTCTCTTGCTTTTTCAATAATCCAAAGGATGCTGACAGTTTGATTTCTGGTTCCTTTGGCTTTTCTAAATCCAGCTTGAACATTTGGAAGTTCTTGGTTTGTTTACTTTTTAAGCCTAGCTTGAGAACATTGAGCATTAGCTTGCTAGCATGTGACAGAGTGCAATTGTGTGGTAGTTTGAATACTCTTTGGCATTGCCTTTCTTTGGGATCAGAATGAAAACTGAACCTTTCCAGTACTGTGGCCAATGTTGTGTTTTCCAAATTTGCTGACATATTGACTGCAGCACATACACAGCATTATCTTTTAAGATTTGAAATAGCTCAGCTGGAATTCCATCATCTCCACTAGCTTTGTTCATAGTGATGCTTCCTAAGGCCCATTTGACTTTGCACTCTGGGATGTCTGGCTCTAGGTGAGTGATCACACCATCGTCATTATCTGGTTCATTAATATCTTTTTGTATAATCCATCTTTGCATTCTTGCCACCTCTTCTTAATAGCTTCTGCTTCTGTTCAGTTCAATTCTGTTCAGTCGCTCAGTCGTTTCTGATTCTTTGCGACCCGATGAACCGCAGCACGTCAGGCCTCCCTGTCCATCACCAACTCCCGGAGTTCACCCAAACCCATGTCCATCGAGTCGGTGATGCCATCCAACCATCTCATCCTCTGTCATCCCCTTCTCTTCCCGCCCTCAATCTTTCCCAGCATCAGGGTCCTTTCAAATGAGTCAGCTCTTCGCATCAGGTGGACAAAGTATTGGAATTTCAGCTTCAGCATCAGTCTTTCCAGTGAACACCCAGAATTGATCTTTAGGATGGACTGGTTGGATCTCCTTGTAGTTCAAGGGACTCTCAAGAGTCTTCTCCAACACCACAGTTCAAAAGTATCAATTCTTCTGCGCTCAGCTTTCTTTATAGTGCAACTCTCACATCCATATATGACCACTGGAAAAACCATAGCCTTGACTAGATGAACTTCTGTTGGCAAAGTAATGTCTCTACTTTTTAGTACGTTGTCTAGGTTGGTCATAACTTTCCTTCCAAGGAGCAAGCATCTTTTAATTTCATGGCTGCAATCACCATCTGCAGTGATTTTGGAGCCCAGAAAAATAAAGTCTGACACTGTTTCCACTGTTTCCCCATCTATTTGCCAGGAAGTGATGGGACTGGATGTCATGATTTCAGTTTTCTGAATGTGGAGTTTGAAGCCAACTTTTTCACTCTCCTCTTTCACTTTCATCACACTCTTTCTGCCATAAGGGTGGTGTCATCTGCATATCTGAGTTTATTGATATTTCTCCTGGCAATCTTGATTCCATCCCATGCTTCCTCCAGCCCAGCATTTCTCATGATATATTCTGCATAGAAGTTAAATAAGCAGGGTGACAATAAACAGCCTTGATGTACTCCTTTCCCTATTTGGAACCAGTCTGTTCCATGCATAGTTCTAACTGTTGCTTCCTGACCTGCATACAGTTTTCTCAAGAGGCAGGTCAAGTGGTCTGGTATTCCCATCTCTTTCAGAATTTTCCACAGTTTATTGTGATCCACACAGTCAAAGGCTTTGGCATAGTCAATAAAGCAGAAATATCTGTTTTTCTGGAACTCTCTTGCTTTTTCGATGATCCAGTGGATGTTGGCAGTTTGATCTCTGGTTCCTCTGCCTTTTCTAAAACTAGCTTGAACATTGGAAGTTCATGGTTCAAGTATTGCTGAAGCCTGACTTGGAGAATTTTAAGCACTTTCTTCTGTTAGGTCCATACCATTTCAGTCCTTTATTGTGCTCATCTTTGTATGAAATGTTCCCTTGGTATCTCTAATTTTCTTGAAGAGATTTCTAGTCTTTCCCATTCTATTGTTTTCCTCTATTTCTTTCCACTGATCACTGAGGAAGGCTTTCTTGTCTCTCCTTGCTATTCTCAGGAACTCAACATTCTCATAGATATATCTTACCTTTTCTCCTTTGCCTTTTGCTTCTCTTCTTTTCTCAGCTATCTGTAAGGCCTCTTCAGATAACCATTTTGCCTTTTTGGATTTCTTTTTCTTAGGGATGATTTTGATTATAGTCAGTTGTAGAATGGTACAAACCTCTGTCCATAGTTCTTCAGGCACTCTGTCTATCAGATCTAATCTTGAATCTATTTGTCACTTCCACTGTATAATCGTAAGGGATTTGATTTAGGTCATACCGGAATGACCCAGTGGGTTTCCTTACTTTCTCCAATTTAAGTCTGAATTTTGTAATAAGAAGTTCATGATCTGAGCCATATCAGCTCCCAGTCTTATTTTTGCTAACACTATAGAGCCTCTCCCTCTTTTGCTGCAAAAAAATATTGTCAATCTGATTTTGGTATTGTGCATCTGGTGATGTCAGGTGTAGAGTCTTCTCTTGTGTTGTTGGAAAAGGGTGTCTGCTATGAGCAGTGCATTCTCTTGGCAAAACTCTGTTAGCATTTGCCCTACTTCATTTTGAACTCTAAGGCCAAACTTGCCTGTTTCTCCAGGTATTTCTTCACTTCCTCCTTTTGCATTCCAGTCCCCTATGATAAAAAGGATATCTCTTTTTGGTGTTAGTTCCAGAAGGTCTTGTAGGTCTTCGTAGAACCTTATGACTTCAGCTTCTTTGGCATTAGTGGTTGGGGCACAGACTTGGACTACTGTGATATTGAATGGTTTGCCATGGAAATGAAAGAGATCATTTTGTCATTTTTGAGATTGCATCCAAGTACTGCATTTCAGACTCTTTTGTTGACTATGAGGGCTACTCCATTTCTTCTAAGGACTTCTTACCCACAGTAATAGATGTAATGATCTTCTGAATTAAATGCACCCATTCCAGTCCATTTTAGTTCACTGATTTGTAAAATGTTGATGCTCATTTTTGCTATCGCCTGTTTGACCTCTTCCAATGTACTTTGATTCTTGGACCTAACATTTCACGTTCCTATGCAATATTGTTCTTTACAGCATCAGACTTTAATTCCTCACCAGTCACATCCACAACTGGGGCATTGTTTTTGTTCTGGCTATTCATTCTTTCTATAGCTATTTCTCTACTTTTCTCCAGTAGCATACGGGGCACTTAATGACCTGGGGAATTCATCTTTCAGTGTCATATCTTTTTGTTTTATCATACTGTTCATGGAGTTCTCAAAGCAAGAATATTGAAGTGGTTAGCCGTTTCCTTCTCTAGTGGACCACGTTTTGTCAGTACTCTCCACCATGACTCGTCCATCTTGGGTGGCCCTACATGGCATAGCTCAGAGTTTCATTGAGTTAGGCAAGGCTGAGAACCATGTAATCAGTTTGGTTAGTTTTCTGTAATTGTGCTTTCAGTTGTCGGCCCTCTGATGGTTAAGGATAAGAAGCTTGTGGAAGCTTCCTGATGGGATGGAGAGGCTGTGGGGAAATCTGAATCTTGCTCTGATGGGCAGAGCCAAGCTCAGTAAATCTTTAATCCAATTTTCTGTTGATGAGTGGGTCTGTGTTCCCCATTTTTAGTTTGGCCTAAGGCCAAACTATGGTAGGAGTAAAGGTGACCTCCTGCAAAAGGACTTATGTCAGTATGCCCATGGCTTTCAGGACGGCTGAATTCAGTACCCCTGACCCTGCAGCAGGCCACTGCTGACCCATGCCTCCACCAGAGACTCCTGGACACTCATAAGCAGGCCTGGTTCAATCTCTTATGGGATTTATATTGAAATTTATATTACCATTGTACAAAATAATTGCTAACAAAGAAGCAGTGAGTCTGACTCATCTTTCACATTCTACATAATTTTATCAAGATGTGCCTTTCTTCAGAAATATAGGTCAATGGAACAGGAAAGAAAGTCCAGAGATAAACTCTTGCACCTTATCTTTGACAAAGGAAGCAAGACTATACAATCAAGAAAAGATAGTCTCTTTAAGAAGTGGTGCCAGAAAAACTGGACAGCTACATGCAAAACGTTGAAATGAAATTAAAACATTTTCTAACACCACACAGAAAAATCAACTCAAAATGGGTTAAAGACCTACATGTTTGCAAGACTGGAAACTATAAAACTCTCAGAGGAAAAATTACGGAGAACACTTCCTGACATAAATCACAGCAAGATCATTTTTGATCCACCTCCTAGAGAAATGAAAATAAAAACACAAGTAAAAAATGTAACCTATTTAATTTATAAGCTTTTGCATAGCGAAGGAAACTATCAAAAGATGAAATACACAGAATAGGAGAAAATGTTTGCAAATATTTGCAAATAAAACCAACAAGAGATTAATTTCCAAAACACACAAACAGCTCATGAAGCTCAATATGTATTAAAAAAAAAGCCAATCTGATAAAAAAAAAAAATGCATGGAAGATCTAAATAGACATTACTCCAAAGAAGATGTATAGATGGCCAAGAGGCCTATGAGAAGATGCTCGACATCACTAATAATTAGAAAAATGCAAATCAAAACTACAATGAGGTATATTAAAAAGCAGAGACAATTCTTTGTTGACCAAGTTCCGTCTAGTCAAAGCTATGGTTTTTCCAGTAGTCATGTATGGATGTGAGAGTTGGACTATAAAGAAAGGTGAGCACCAAAGAATTGACGCTTTTGAACTCTGGTGTTGGAAAAGAATCTTGAAAGTCCCTTGGGCTGCAAGAAGATCTAACCAGTGAATCCTAAAGAAAATCAGTCCTGAATATTGATTGGAAGGATGACGCTGAAGCTGAAGCTCCAATACTTTGGCCATCTGATGCAAGGAAGTGACTCTTTGGAAAAGACCCTGATGCTGGGAAAGATTGAGGGCAGGAGGAGAAGCGGATGACAGAAGATAAAATAGTTGGATTTCATCACCAACTCAATGAGCATAAGTTTGAGCAAGCTCCAGGAGTTGGTGATAGACATGGAGGCCCAGTATGCTGGAGTCCATGGGGTTGCAGAGTTGGACAGGACTGAGTGACTGAACTAAACTGAACTGAGGACATGGAAGCAACCTAAATATCCATCCATGGAGGAATGGATGAAGAAGATATGATATACACATATGCAATGGAATATTTACTCAGGCATGAAATGAATGAAGTCATTTGCAGCAACATGGATGAAACTAAAGATTGTCATACTGAGTGAAGTTAGACAGAGAAAGACAAATATTGTATAATATCACTTATATGTAGTATCTGAATAAGTGGTTCAAATGAACCTGTTTAGAAAATGTTCATTGAGTTACAGATGTAGAAAACAAACTTGTGATCACCAGAGAGGATAACAGGAGGAGATAGTTTGGGAGATTGGGATTGACATCCACACACTACTATATATATAGAAGAGACAATGGATAAGAACCTACTGAATGGCACAGGGAAATCTATTCAATCCTGTATAATGATTTACATGGGAGTGGATCTAAAAAACAGTGGAAGAAAGAACCTGAAAAAATGTACTTTTTTCTTTTAGAATTATTAAAAATATTCACAATTGAGAAAGAAGGCAAATTCAATTTAACTTAATATTTCTTAATAACTCCATTTTATTTTCATAATCCTCTAATGTCCCTGGAATTTTGTACTTAGGTCAAAAAACACAAAAGCTAGAACCATATCAAGGGTGATTTGCAAACATCTCTGTAGGCCTTTCATTTATAACTATCATGAGTCTTCTGCTAATGATGTGGTATATACAATTTAGAAAAAAAATTCACTGCAAAGATTTATTTCCATACAGCATGATTAATATATATATTATAATTATTGTTTTACTAATACACAGAAGCTCAACAGAAATAAAAAAATATTAGTAAGACAGCAGAAATCCAGAAAATGAATAAAGATATAGAGTTTCTACAGATAAAGTAATCAAAGGCAGTGCAAATATTTTCAATAACTTTTACTTCAAACTATGCATGGGAACTATGGCTTATTTTATACAGGGACTTTTCAGTAAACTTCTGACCATAACAGTGAGAACCAAAACATTTTGGAAAGTGATGAAATAAGTAAAACTATTAGCTTTAATTTTTATGTAAAATTCTGTTCAAAATATACAATATCATTGTTAAAACTAAAAATGTTTAACCTAGGTGATGTGTAAATGAAGCATTCACCCCAGAGTTAAGAAGGTACTAATGAGAAAATTTACTACCACTGACCAGTGAACCTGGTTAAATGAAACATAAAGCAAACAAACAAAAATGATAAAGAAGAAGCTCTTATATTAATTAGCCACACTGATTCATGGAAAAGCATTTCTCGTTTTCTGTTCTTAATATTTTTTGAAGGTACATAAAAGAGATCCATCAGACTAAAGAATCCATCTGAGAAGGGAAAACTACTGAACACTTTTAGGAAAAGCTGGGGCAAGGGAAGCCTTGTCATAGGAAAAAAAAAAAAAAAAAAAAAAAAAAATATATATATATATATATATATATGTATATGTATATACTTTTAAAAAGATCTGTCTTGGAAAATCTCAATAGAACCAAAGAAAATATTAACTTTATAAACCAAAGGATGTAAGATAAAAGGTTATATGTAGAATATAATAAAGGAGGAGCAGGAAGAAGCTAAAGTATTGCAAAACATAAGACTCCTTTGAGTAGGGGGAAAGGTGAGGACAGAAGAAGCAATAACATGATGTAAACTTACATGTGCAGACAATGCAGAAGTTGTACTTGAATTTTTTAGCATAGTGTTTAGGTAAAATGAAAATGTTTACCTAATTACAATTCACTAAATGCAAACTTACCCTGATAAAAATATAAAATTTTTAATCAAAGACTGTGTCCCACAAGTAGACTAGCAAAATAATAAGCAAAACAAACAAAATATGCTTGCTATAAAAATACAAGAAAGAAAACAAATGGAAATAGATCATAATGTCATCTGAAACTAACAGAATAAAGTAGAATAAAAAAATTTTTGAAAGAAAAATTATGTGACTGGCAAATTTTACATCTATGATTTGTTGTTCATAAAGCATAGCAACAGTAACAAAATCTTCAAAAGAGAATCTTAACATAAAAGGACTGAGTAATCAGGACAACCTGAACCCTTTGTGAAAATGTCACCCAGCATTAGAATCTTGGGAAATATACTGAATTATTGTAAATAACTAAGAATTTAAGGGTAAAATAGGGGAAAGCGATTGATGTTCAATACTGAAACAAGAATCAAAAGTCTATGTAGGGAGGGAACTAAGATGGCAGAGGAATAGGACGGGGAGACCACTTTCTCCCCTACAAATTCATCGAAAGAATATTTGAATGCTGAGCAAACTCCACAAAACAACTTCTGATCGCTAACAGAGAACAGCAGACACCCAGAAAAGCAGCCCATTGTCTTCGAAAGGAGGTAGGACAAAATATAAAAGATAAAAAGAGAGACAATAGAGTTAGGGATGGAGATCCGTCCTGGGAATGAAGTTTTAATAGAGGAAGTTTCCAAAAACCAGGAAACCCTCTCACTGGCGGGTCTGGGGGAAGATTTTGAATCTTGGAGGGCAACCTAACTGGGAGGAAAAATAAATAAAATCCATGGATTACATGCCTAAAAGCAACTCCCAGCAGAAAAGTACCCCATACGCTCGCATCCGCCACCAGCAAGTGGGGGCAGAACAGAGAGAAGCCGGCAGCAGTGCTTAGGGTAACGACTGGGCCTGAATGCCCTGAGGGCATTCCGAGGGAGTTAACGTGAGATAGCAACTTAAACTGTGGGATAGCAAGAGAGAGAGAATTAAGTTGGGAAAAGCCCTAAACTTAGGCACTACTTGCAAGTTCCCAGAATGAAGGAATGAGCAAATACCAGAGAAGAGCTACCCAGCGGCGGACTAGCCCATCCCCCACTGGAGGCAGGAGGCGGGGGGAGGGGAAAGGGGCAAACTCGGCCCCAGAGATGGCATCCCTACCAAACTGCAAACAGGCTCCCAGTTTCTAACCAAAGACTTCCTGAGATTCTGGATGGTTGACATCCGCCGAGAGGGTCACAGCTAGAGTCCAGCTCCTGAGAACAGACACAAGGAGCACCTGATGGGCACACACGGAAACTGAGGCTGGGACCGCGGAGGGGAGAAGGCGCCCTGCACCCGGGGAGAGTGCGCACGTCAAACTCCTGGCTGCCTGAGCTGCTCTGACCGGGGAAGGCACAAAACGCAGGCCAACCGAGTCTGTGCTTTTGTGGAATACCTGAAAACCTGAATCTGAGTGGCTTAGGCCTGGGAAGTCCACACAATGCAGGACCCACTCCCTGGAGAGCAGCCTGGAGCCTGAGCACTGTAGACGGGGAAAGCACACACCCTTGAGCGGGGCAAACCCAGAGTGGCTGGAACACTGCAGGTCCTCCCCACACAGGCCAGTGACATTTGTCTGCAGCGCCCCTTCCTACCCACAGCACGACTGAACAAGCGAACCTAAACAAGAGACTACCTCTGCCGGCGAGTGTCAGGGTGGAAATTAGACACTGAAGAGACACGCAAACAGAAGCCAAAGAAACAAAGGGAACTGCTTCAGAAGTGACAGGTGCAACAGATTAAAATCCCTGTAGGTAACACCGACTACACTGGAAGGGGCCTATAGATAGCGAGAAGTGTAAGCTCGAACAAGGAGCTATCTGAAACTGAACCGAACCCACACTGCCCACAACAGCTCCAGAGAAATTCCTAGATATATTTTTACTGCTATTTTGTTTTTTAATTTTTAATTAAAAAATTTTTTTTCTCTTTCTTTTCTTACTTTTTCTTTTTCTTAAAGTCCTCTATTACTCCTTAATTTTCATTTTTATAACCCACTATAACCTGGCCAAAAAAAAAAAAAAAGGACCCTATTTTTAAAGCAAACTCCATATATGTTTCTTAAATTTTTTTTGTTTTTGTGGTTTTTTATTATTGTATTTTTAAGAGTCTAACCTCTACTCTAGACTTTTGATCTTTGTTTTTCAGTATTTGATATCAATTTTGGACATTTAAGAATCCAACCTTCAGTACCCATTTTTACTCAGGAGTGTGATTCCTGGTTTGATCACTCTCTCCCTCTTTTGACACTCCTTTTTCTCCCCCAGATCACCTCTATTTCCTCCCTCCCCCTTCTCTTCTCAATCCAATTCTGTGAATCCTGTGGGTGTTCTGGGCTGCGGAGAACACTTAGGGAACAGAGAACTGTGTAGATCTATCTCTACTCTCTTGAATCCCCCTTTTTCTCCTCCTACTCACCTCTATCTCCTTCCTCCCTCTCCTGTTCTTCATGTAACTCTGTGAACCTCTCTGGGTGTCCCTCACTGTGGAGAATCCTTTCACCATTAACCTAGAAGTTTTATTATCAGTTCTGTATGGAGGGAGAAGTCTTGAGGCTACTGAAAGAATAAGACTGAAACCCAGAGGCAAGAGGCTTAAGCCCAAAACCTGAGAACACCAGAGAACTCCTGAGTACAGGAAACATTAATTAATAAGAGATCATCCAAAAGCCCCCATACCTACACTGAAACCAACCACCACCCAAGAGCCAATAAATTCCAGAGCAAGACATACCACACAAATTCTCCAGCAACACAGGAATATAGCCCTGAGCGTCAATATACAGGCTGCCCAAAGTCACACAAAACCCATAGACCCATCTCAAAACTCACTACTGGACACTCCAGTGCACTCCAGAGAGAAGAAATCCAGCTCCACCCACCAGAACACCGCCACAAGCTTCTCTAACCAGCAAACCTCGACAAGCCAAACACCCTGCCCCACCCGCTGGGAAAAACCTCCACAATAAAAAGGAACCACAGACTACCAGAATATAAAAAGGCCACCCCAAACCCAGCAATCTAAATATGAAAAGGCAGAGAAATACCCAGCAGATAAAGAACATGAAAAATGCCCACTAAGCCAAACAAAAGAGGACGAGATAGGGACTCTACCTGAAAAAGAATTTAGAATAATGATAATAAAAATGATCCAAAATCTTGAAAACAAAATGGAGTTACAGATAAATAACCTGGAGACAAGGATTGAGAAGATGCAAGAAATGTTTAACAAGGACCTAGAAGAAATAAAAAAGAGTCAATTAAAAATGAATAATGCAATAAATGAGATAAAAAACACTCTGGAGGGAACCAACAGTAGAATAACAGAGGCAGAAGATAGGATAAGTGAGGTAGAAGATAAAATGGTGGAAATAAATGAAGCAGAGAGGAAAAAAGGAAAAAAGAATTAAAAGAAATGAGAACAATCTCAGGGACCTCCGGGACAATGTGAAATGCCCCAACATTCGAATCACAGGAGTCCCAGAAGAAGAAGACAAAATGAAAGGCCATGAGAAGATACTCAAGGAGATAATGGCTGAAAACATCTCCAAAATGGGGAAGGAAATAGCCACCCAAGTCCAAGAAACCCAGAGAGTCCCAAACAGGATAAACCCAAGGTGAAACACCCCAAACACATATTAGTCAAATTAACAAAGATCAAACACAAAGAACAAATATTAAAAGCAGCAAGGGAGAAACAGCAAATAACACACAAGGGGATTCCCATAAGGATAACAGCTGATCTTTCAATAGAAACTCTTCAGGCCAGAAGGGAATGGCAGGACATACTTAAAGTTATGAAAGAGAATAACCTACAATGCAGATTACTGTACCCAGCAAGGATTTCATTCAGATATGAAGGAGAATTTAAAAGCTTTATAGACAAGCAAAAGCTGAGAGAATTCAGCACCATCAAACCAGCTCTTCAACAAATGCTAAAAGATCTTCTCTAGACAGGAAACACAGAAAGGTTGTATGAACATGAACCCAAAACAACAAAGCAAACAGCAACGGGACCATTCTTATCAATAATTACCTTAAATGTAAATGGGTTGAATGCCCCAACCAAAAGACAAAGACGGGCTGAATGGATACAAAAGCAAGACCCCTATATATGCTGTCTATAAGAGACCCACCTAAAAGCAAGGGACACATACAGACTGAAAGTGAAGGGCTGGAAAAAAGTATTCCACGCAAACGGAGACCAAAAGAAAGCAGGATTCGCAATACTTATATCAGATAAAATAGACTTCAAAATAAAGGCTGTGAAAAGAGACAAAGAAGGACACTACATAATGATCAAAGGATCAATCCAATAAGAAGACATAATAATTATAAATATATATGCACCCAACATAGGAGCACTGCAGTATGTAAGGCAAATGGTAACAAGAATGAAGGGGGAAACTAACAATAACACAATAATAGTGGGAGACTTTAATACCCCACTCTCACCTATGGACAGATCAACTAAACAGAAAATTAACAAGGAAACACAAACTTTACATGACACAATGGTCCAGCTAAACCTAATTGATATCTATAGGACATTTCACCCCAAAACAATCAATTTAACCTTTTTCTCAAGTGCACACGGAACCTTCTCCAGAATAGATCACATCCTGGGCCATAAATCTATCCTTGGTAAATTCAGAAAAATTGAAATCATTCCAGTCATCTTTTCTGACCACAGTGCAGTAAGATTAGATCTCAATTACAGGGAAAAAAAAAAAAAAAACTATTAAAAATTCCAACATATGGAAGCTAAATAACACGCTTCTGAATAACCAACAAATCATAGAAGAAATCAAAAAAGAAATCAAAATATGCATAGAAAGGAATGAAAATGAAAACACAACAACCCAAAACCTATGGGACACTGTAAAAGCAGTGCTAAGGGGAAGGTTCATAGCAATGTTTCTTGAGGCTTACCTCAAGATACAAGAAAAAAGCCAAATAAATAACCTAACAATGGAATATTACTCAGCCATGAAAAAGAATTCATTTGAATCAGTTCTAATGAGATGGATGAAACTGGAGCCCATTATACAGACTGAAGTAAGCCAGAAAGATAAAGACCAATACAGTATGCTAACACATATATATGGAATTTGAAAAGATGGTAATGATAACCCAATATGCAAAACAGAAAAAGAGATACAGATGTATAGAACAGACTTTGGGACTCTGTGGGATAAGGCAAGGGTGGGATGTTCTGAGAGAATAGCATTGAAACAAGTATACTATCAAGGGTGAAACAGACCACCATCCCAGATCAGATGCATGAGACAAGTGCTCAGGGCTGGTGCACTGGGAAGACTCAGAGGGATGGGATGGAGAAGGAGGCGGGTGGGGGGATTGGGATGGGGAACACATGTAACTCCATGGCTGATTCATGTCAATGTATGGCAAAAACCACTACAATACTGTAAAGTAATTAGCCTCCAACTAATAAAAATAAATGAAGAAAAAATAAAAGAAAGTGAAAGTTAAAAACAAAAACAAAAACAAAAAAGAAGTATATATAGAATTAAAAGCAATGAAGAGACTGCCAGGAATGTAGGAGACTCGGGTTTAATTCCTGGGTTGGGAAGATCCCCTGAGAAGGAATAGGCAACCTATTCTAGTAGTCTTGCCTGGAGAAGCCCATGGACAAAGAAATCTGACAGACTACAGTCTGTGGGGTCGCAAGAGTTGGACATGATTGAATGACTAAGCACAAACTCACAGCACTTTCACGGATAAGAGTATTGAAATATTTTTAAAGTAATTTAAAGATGAATTATCTAATTTTAGACAAAATAATTTCATTTAGAGTCCAATAATATACAAGGATAAATTGAAAATGACTGTAGCAACAATATAAAGAAATATTACTATATTCCTATTATTTCTGACAAAGAAACAATACTTTAAACAGTTTTAATACAATAATAAAGTTATTATTTAAACAATACCCACAGAAATTAAAGCTAGTTAACTACCACATTATGCATAGGAATATTTTTCTAAAAAGAAAACTACCCCTGGTTCAGTTTTGGAAAGTTATACTTTTCTAAGAATATGTCCATTTCTTCCAAGTTGTCCATTTTATTGGCATAGAGCTGCCATATGACCCAGCAATCCCACTTCTGGGCATACACACTGAGGAAACCAGATCTGAAAGAGACACCTGTACCCCAATGTTCATCACAGCACTGTTTATAATTGCCAGGACATGGAAGCAACCTAGATGCCCATCAGCAAACGAATGGATAAGGAAGCTGTGGTACATATACACCATGGAATATTACTCAGCCATTAAAAAGAATTCATTTGAATCAGTTCAAATGAGATGGATGAAACTGGAGCCCATTATACAGAGTGAAAAAGCCATAAAGAAAAACACCAATACAGTATACTAACGCATATATATGGAATTTAGAAAGATGGTAATGATAACCCTATATGCAAGACAGTAAAAGAGACACAGATGTATGGAACAGACTTTTGAATTCTATGGGAGAAGGTGACGGTGGGATGATCTGAGAGAACAACATCAAAACATGTATATTATCAAGGGTAAACACATCACCAGCCCAGGTTGGATGCATGAGACAAGTGCTCAGGGCTGGTGCACTGGGAAGAAAGACCCAGAGGGATGGGATGGGGAGGGAGGCGGGAGGGGGGATCGGGATGGGGAACACATGTAAATCCATGGCTGATTCATGTCAATGTATAGCAAATTGTACACTACAATATTGTAAAGTAATTAGCCTCCAACTAATAAAAATAACTGGGGAAAAAAAATAAGTGGAGAAATTCCATTAATATTTTACTTCCATTTATAATGCTGGAATTCATATGGAATGATACTTGATATGACTAATTCAGGAAGTACATAATTTTCTTTGAAAGTTACAAATGTGACTATCACAACTTATTTTCCCTATTTTTACTTTCACATAGCAGTATCTACAGAGATGCTAAAATGTGCTTCATTATGAGGCAGATGTTGGTTTTGATCAGTTAGGAAATTAAAAGCATAGACTATGATCAAAATTTTTAGATGATACAATGACCTTTTTTTTATATTTCTCTTTAGTATCTTACAAGTTAAAATTTCACTAACTTTTCGAACAAATTTATTATAATCTTGTCACAACAATCTTTAACTATAACATGTCTGGCCAATGCATTGTGGCCTTCCCTGAAATTAGGAAATCTGGTCATGACACCATAAAGAATTTCTTTACAGTAAGGTTTATTTTGTTGCTAATAGATATTTGTTAAAATTAAAATCATCACATTAAATGAATGCACTGTCAAATATTTTTAACATAGAAACATGTTATTAGAAAAATAAATTGTTAAAAGAAACTTGTTTTCCTACCATATAGCACAAGGACTATACTCAATGTCTTGTAATAACTTATAATAGAAAAGAACTAAAAAAGAATATATGTATATGTATGTGCAATGGATTCACTTTGCTGTATACTTGAAACTAACACTACTGTAAATTATCCATACTTCAATTAAATTTTTTTTAAGTTTAAAAAATAAAAAAGAAAAGAAAACTACCCCAAAAATGAACAAAAATTGAGAGGAGATAATGGGAAAGCAACTGTATAAGTTATGATGATGAATTTTGAGAGATAAGAGAAAATATTTTATGATTCAATAAAAGCAAGTCTTAATATAAACCAGGTATTCAGCAACCTGTACATATACAGAACCAGACTAGTCCAACCCCAGGTCAGCCATTATCAATAAAGTGCTTATCAAATATTAAATCTCTTATTCAGTGTTTCATATAAAGTGCATTTCTGTTGATAGAATTCTTAAAGTGAAAATCATGTTTTACTAATCTTTTCTAATTTTTCTATTTGTCAGAAAGTACATATGTAAAAACATGAAACAGAAGGTAGCTTAATAATTCTCACTTTATAATACATAACAATGTATTTTCTCCCCTGTTATTTTTACTAGTCTTAAATTTCATGTCTGTTAAGCTTTGCCATATTGTTTCTATTTTGAATGAATACATTTAATTTTATTAAAATAATTAAATTATCTAGCTATAACTAACAGTTGTAGTAATATATGGTCGACAAATTCTCAGTCAACTTACAGTTTGGACCACAATAGTTTGAATCTTTTTGTAACAGATTTCTATCTAATGTCCCTATGCAGGTATTAGTTTAGTAATTATTATATAAAGCATGGTAATTATTATATATAAAATTAGGAAAGGAGTATGTCAAAGCTGTATATTGTCACCCTGCTTATTTAACTTACATGCAGAATACATCATATGAAGTGCCAGGCTGGATGAAGCACAAGCTGAAATCAAGATTGCCAGGAGAAATATCAATAACCTCAGATATACAGATGACACCACCTTTATGGCAGAATGCAAAGAACTAAAGAGTCTCTTGATGAAAGTGAAAGAGGAGAGTGAAAAAGCTGGCTTAAAACTCAACATTCAGAAAACTAAGATCAAGGCATCCAGTCCCATCACTTCATGGCAAATAGATGGGGAAACAATGGAAGCAGTGACAGACTTTATTGTTGGGGGCTCCAAAATCACTGCAGACGGTGACTGCAGCCATGAAATTAAAAGATGCTTGCTCCTTGGAAGAAAAGCTAGACAGCATATTAAAAAGCAGGGACATTACTTTACCAACAAAGGTCTGTCTAGTCAAAGCTATGATTTTTCCAGTAGTCATGTATGGATGTGAGAGTTGGACGGTGAAGAAAGCTGAGCACCAGAGAATTGATGTTTTTGAACTGTGGTGTTGGAGAAGACTCTTGAGAATCCCTTGGACTGCAAGGAGATCCAACCAGTCCATCCTAAAGGAAATCCATCCTAAATATTCATTGGAAGGACTGATGCTGAAGTTGAAACTCCAATACTTTGGCCACTTTGGCAAAGAACTGACTCATTTGAAAAGACCCTGATGCTGGGAAAGATTGAAGGCGGGAGGAGAAGGGGACGACAGAGAATGAGATGGTTGGATGGCATCACCGACATGATGGACATGAGTTTGAGTAGGCTCTGGGAGTTGGTGATGGACAGGGTAGCCTGGAGTGCTGCAGCCCATGGAGTTGGAAAGAGTTGGACATGAGTGAGAGACTGAACTGAACTGATATAAACTTGTCAAGAATGTAAAATATTAAAGTTTCCATTCTTCATATTTAATTCAAGTCACATATATATGAATTAAAAATATATTTTTCATATATATATAAGTAAAATGTGCTTTAAGGCCTTCAAGTTTTCATGTGTTCATCACTGATGTATTGTGCAGGGGAGTAAATATGTAAGATTATTTTAATTGCCATGAGCAATCATTGAATAAATTGGTGATACACTGACAGAACGACACAATGGCACATTTGCAGAATCATGTGTCCTCATCTGTCTTTTTATATTTGCCAAGTTTATTTTCCCCTTCTACATTTTTTCAGTACTAAACATTCTTAAAAACTGAGATATAGGAAAAACATCATTTTGAGATGTGCTCAAAATTATGACTTCAGTCACCCTCGTCTTTCACTTGCTTTTTACCACTTTATTATTTTTTCTCACTGTGCTGAAATGAAAAGAAATTTAAGAAAGGATCTTGAAATAGTATCTCTTTTCATATCAAGTTTACCAGCTGTGATTGTGGAGACATTTTTCCCCAAAAGGATCTTCCTTCATATCTTGCTGAAGATGAGTCCTTGGAGCCTTTTTATTTAAGCTACAACAATCAGCTTTTGCTGGACTCCTAGTATGTATGAATAAAGAGCCAGTTGGTAGAAAATTATAGATGTGCTGTCTCAAATAGCTATGGATTTGAATTTCTCTACTGTTTTACATTCTGGCGTTTTTGATATAAGATGTTCAACTAGATTGATACTCTTCTCTAAAATCATGTGGTGACCCATTGCTTATTTCTGTGTTTGATTTTCCAACATTAAAATTTGTAAATTTGAATTATTTTTGCATTTTAATAATGTAAAAGTAAGTTGTATAATTTAATAATTAATAAAGCAAAATATGAGGATGAAGAAAAGCTACCAATGAGTCCTACCTCTTTTTGAGATGCATTTTTTTTTCCATATAAGAGAATAAGGAGCTTTGTGATACATTTTAGTGGGCCTATTATATGCCACCCCCTCACAGCCTTGTCATGACAAAGAGGTCTGCATTACTCAATGAAGCTATCAGCTAAGCTGTGCAAGAGTTCTGACAAAATGTGGTCCACTGGAGGAGGGAACGGCAATCCACTCCAGTATTCTTGCTTGGAGAACCCTGTGGACAGTATGAAAAGGCAAAATGATATGACAGAAAAAGATGAGCACCCCAGGTCAGAAGGTGTCCAGTATGCTACTGGGGAAGAGCAAAGGACAATTACTAATAGTTACAGAAATAATGAAGTGGCTGGACCAAAGTGGAAATGACACTTAGCTGCAGATGTGTCTGGGGGTGAAAGTAAAGTCTAAGGCTATAAAGAATATATTGCTCAGGAATCTAGAATTTTAGCCCATGCATCAAAGTAAATTGAATGTGGTCAAGTAGGAGATGAGAAGAATAAACATTGCCATCTTAGCAATCAGTGAACAAAATGGACAGGAATGGAAAATTTTAATTCAGATGATCATTACCTCTACTACTCTGGACAAGAATCCCTTAGAAGAAATGCAGTAGCCCTCATAGTCAACAAATGAGTCCAAAATGTAGTACTTGGGTGCAATCTCAAAAATGACAGAACAATCTCTGTTCGTTTCCAAAGCAAACCATTCAATATCACAGTAATACAAGTTTATGCCCCAGCAACTGATGCTGAAGAAGCTGAGGTTGATAGGTTCTATGAAGACATATAATACCTTCTAGAACTAACACCAAAAAAAGATGTCCTTTTCATCATAGGGGACTGGAATGCAAAAGCAGGAAGTCAAGAGATACCTGGAGTAACAAGCAAGTTTGGCCTTGGAGTACAAAGTGAAGCAGGGTAAAGGCTAACAGAATTTTATCAAGAAAACACACTGGTCATAGTAAACACCTCTTCCAACAATGTAAGAGATGGCTCTACATATGGATATCACCAGATGGTCAATATTAAAATCAGACTGATTATGTTCTTTGCAGCCAAAGATAGAGAAGCTCTACACAGTCAGCCAAAATAAGACATGGAGCTGACTGTGACTCATATCATCAGCTCTTTATTATAAAATTCAGACTTAAATTGAAGAGAGTAGGTAAAACAAGTAGGCCACTCAGGTATGACCTAAATCAAATCCCTTATGACTATACAGTGGAGCTGATGAATAGATTCAAGGGATTAAATCTGGTAGACAGAGTGCCTGAAGAACTAAGAACAGCGGTTCATAACATTGTACAGGAGGTGATGACAAAAATTGGTCCAAAGAAAAAGAAATGCAAGAAGGCAAAGGGGTTGTCTGAGGAGGCTTTACAAATATCTAAGGAAAGATGAGATGGGGAAGGCAAGGGAGAAAAGGAAAGATTCACCCAATAGGATGCAGAATTCCAGAGAATAGCAAGGAAAGATAAGAAGCATTTCTAAAATGAACCATGCAAATAAATAGAGGAAAACAATAGAATGGGAAAGACTAGAGATCATTCTAAGAAAGTTGGAGATATCAAGGGAACATTTCATGCAAAGATGGGCACAACAAAGGACAGAAATGGCAAAGACCTAACAGAAGCAGAAGAGATTAAGAAGAGGTGGCAAGAATACACAGAAGAACTGTAAAAAAAAGGTCTTAATGACCCAGATAACCACGACGGCATGGTCATTTACCTAGAGTCAGCTATCTTGGAGTGTGAAGTCAAGTGGGCCCTAGGAAGCAATGGTATGAATGAAGCTAGTGGAAGGATGGAATTCCAGTTGAGCTACTTAAAATCCTAAAAGATGATGCTGTTAGATTCCACACTCCATATGTCAGCAAATTTGTAAAACTCAGCAGTGCCCACAGGACTGAAAAGGGTCAGTTTTCATTCCAATCCCAAAGAAGTGCAATATCAAAGAATGCTCAAACTACTGTACAATTGTGTTCATTTCAAATGCTAGAAAGATAATGCTCAAAATCCTTCAAGTTAGGTTTCAGTAGTATGTGAACCAAGAACTTCCAGATGTACAAGCTGGATTTTCAAGAGTCAGAGGAACCAGAGATCAAATTGCCAACTCCTTTGGATCATGAAGAAAGGAAAGGAGTTCCAGAAAAACATCTACTTCTCTTTCATTGACTATGCTAAAACCTCTGACTGTTCAGATCACAACAAACTGTGGAAAATTCCTAAAGAGATGGAAATACCAGACCACCTTACATGCCTCCTGAGAAACCTGTGTGTGGGTCAGAAGCAACAGTTAGAATAGACAAGGAATAATTAACTGGTTCATAATTGAGAAAGAGTATGACAAGGCTGTATATTGTCATCTTGCCTGTTTAAATTATATGCAGAGTACATCATGTAAAGTGCTACAGCGGATGAATTACAAGGAATCAAGATAGACAGGAGAATTATCAACAACTTCAGATATGCAGATGATACAACTCTAATGGCATAAATTGAAGAGAAACTAAAGAGCCTCTTGATAAGGGTGAAAGAGGAGAGTGAAAAAGTTAGCTTAAAAGTCATCATTCAAAAATCATGACATCTTATTCTATCATTTCATGGCAAACAGAAGGGAGCAAGTTTTAGGCAGTGACAGATTTTATTTTCTTGGGCTCCAAAATCACTGTGGATGGTGACCGTAGCCAGGAAATTAAAAGATGCTTGATTCATAGAAGGAAAGTTATGACAAACCTAGACAGTGTGTTAAAAAACAGAGACATCAATTTGCAGACAAATGTTCTTTTAGTCAAAGCTATGGTTTTTCCAGTAGTCATGTACAGATGTGAGAGTTGGATCATAAAGAAGACTGACTGCCAAAGAATTGATGCTTTTGAATGGTGTTGCTGGAGAAGACTCTTGAGAGCCCACAGACTGCAAGGAGATCAAACCAGTCAATCCTAAAGGAAATTAACCCTGAATAATCATTGAAAAGCCTGTTTCTGAAGCTGAAGCTCCAGTACTTTGGTCACCTGTTGCAAAGAGCTGACTCACTGGAAAAAAACAAAGACAAAAGGAGAAGGAAGGGGACAGCAGAGGATGAAATGGTTGGATGGCATCACCGACTCAAGGGGCATGAATGAATTTGAGCAAACTCTTGAAGATAGTGGATGACAGGGAAGCCTGGTATGCTGCAATCCACTGGGTTGCAAAGGGCTGCATTTGACTTAATGATTGAACAACAACAATAGCAAATTATATACCAAGAAATTTTGGGGTGTTTTACATGACAATGTCTAAAATGTTTAGAGCATTCCTATCACAGATTAATTAACTTCAGAGACAAGATAAAATATAAAAGTCATCAGTTACTAGATTCTGCCAATTCTCACTCTTGATATATTTACTGAACAATTGTTTACCATATGGTTGTTTTATTCCAAGCACTATTCTAAGAAAAAGAGTAGCTAATGATTTATTTTTGAAAAGATATGTTTAAAGTCTATTTAAGAGAGCCATGCAGTAAACAAATATGTAAACTACATATAGCATACTAAGTGCAGATACATACTATAAAGAAAAGCAATGAACTATAAAAGGGATAGAGTAGTGTGTGTGTGTGTGTGTGTGTGTGTGTGTGTTTATGTGCACACATACAACTTTGGTGTAAGCAGTAAAGAAAGAGCTCTTTGATAAGGTGATCTTTTGAGAAAGGTGAAAGAAGCAAGGAGAGAGAATAATCTATATAAGCTTCTTTACATTTCTCTAATTTATAAACATTTTTTCATTATTTATACTACTACTAATTTAGCTCATAATCCACTCCCAGTGATCCACATCTCTGGGCATCTGCTTTCTCATCCTTCTTCACAAACATTTAGAGCTGAAAATTTTATAATCCCCTATGTAAAATCCTTGACTAGCTTCCATCAAAATGACATCTACATTCTTTATAAGGTATACCTAGTGCATTCTTGTTACTGCATGTAAGGAAATGTTCTATGAAATATTTCTGACAGTTTCATGCTCTCTCTCCTCAACCTATTCTTAACTGGTGAATCTACATACCTCAGGATGCAGTCTGGCTGTCCGTATCTCTGGGAAGATTTCCTAGACAAGGTTTGGTATCTCCTCTTACTTAAGTAATATTTTCAGTTCAGTTCAGTTGCTCAGTCGTGTCCAACTCTTTGCAACCCCATGGACTGAAGCACACCAGGCTTCTCTGTCTATCACAGACTCTGGAGTTCACCCAAACCCATGTCCATCGAGTCGGTGATGCCATTCAACCATCTCACCCTCTGTCATCCCCTTCTCCTCCTGCCTTCAATCTTTTCTAGTGAGTCTTTTTTAGTGAGTCAGTTCTTTGCATCAGGTGGCCAAAGTATTAGAGTTTCAACTTCAGCATCAGTCCTTCCAATGAATATTCAGGACTGATTTTCTTTAGGATGGACTGGTTGGATCTCCTTCCAGTTCAAGGGACTCTCCAGAGTCTTCTCCAACACCACAGTTCAAAAGCATCAATTCTTTGGTGCTCGGCTTTCTTTAGAGTCCAACTCTCAAATCCATACATGAATACTGGAAAAACCGTAGCTTTAACTAGAGGGACCTTTGTTGGCAAAGTAATACTTTAGGCACTCCCAAATAAGAACATTTACCAAGTTTTGGTATATTGAGTGTCTATTTTATCTTTCTTCCCTTATATTGAAGGAAGGATCTGTTTTCCTTTCATAAAAATGTGATGTGTTACTTATATTCCAAATTTATTAAATAACTGTGAATAAATAAAGTAATAATGAAACACATTTCTATAGTTACACTATTAGCAAATGTGAGGGCGGAATTGGAACTGAATCAATCTAAAAGTCGATGATCTATTAATACTAAATGATACTGATTCTGGGGAAATTATTTTAATTATTTTTAGTTCATATAGATCTTTTAACAGAAATTTCAATGTATGTGATATCTGAATATCCTGCACATATATAGAAAGGAAACTTATTCTGTGAAATATTTAATGATTAATTACACATATGTTGCAGCAGTTTTCATTAGATGTACAATGGTTTGATTTTAACCATCTGAATCAAACTAGACAAAAGTATGAGGTAGAAACTCTTACTACCAATCAGTTCCACCTATACTATTTTGGAAACTTGTATTTTTATTCTATAGTCACACAGAGAAAGCCATTTATTATTCACTGCCTTCTACCTGCACCATTGCTGTTTTGAGATTATCTGCTTAACACAAATTATTGTATCAATAAAAGCTGCCCATTGAATTGAATTTGTTCATATTGCAAAAGGTTACCCTTTGTGACCCTGTGTAGAATCTGCCTTCAATGCAGGAGACACAGCTGCATTCCTTGGGCTGGAGAGATCCCCCAGAGAAGGAAATGGCAACTTAATCCAGTATTCTTACCAAAGAAATCCCACAGACAGAGGAGCCTGGTGGTCTGGAGTCCATAGGGTCACAAAGAGTCAGACACAACTTAGCAACTAAACCACCCTGAACATAGTTGAGGGAAAGTATACTAATCTGCAGTACTAAGGAAAGAAAAACTGCTCTGATAGCAGTTTCAAGGCAATTTCCAATATAAATAAAAAAGAAAATAAATTTACCGTGGGTTTGTTGAGCTTACACAGGGTAAATATAATATAAATAGAGAAGTATTCATTCATTAGGAATTGAATCCAAGTGAAAGGCACTCATCTTCTATTTACAAATTGTGATCTCAATGACTGAATGAGAAGCTTTGGGAAAGTAAAGTACGAAAGGTAAAAAGATATTAAACATCACATTTTCAACTAAATCAGAAGTGAAGAAGTCCAGCTGCCCTAAACCATGATAGTACTATGTTAGAAATGTATGCATTTCAAATTGTTAAAATGCTACTCTGATGTTTTTAAAAGCCATAAATTTAGTTCTCTGCACAGAAAATAATTATATACTTAGTTACCAAGAAAAAAAGTTTTCTTCTACTGTTGTCTTTACCTGGTAAGCTGCCCTCTTACTCTCTCAATCAAAATGTTATCCATCCTTCATTTCAGAGGGCTAATCTTACCATGGAAACCTTCCTGATTCTTCTCACAATCAAGTGCTCCTTTTTTTTCTTCCAACTTCCTACAACTCCTTAATTTACTTTTTTTTTTTATTAGTTGGAGGCTAATTACTTCACAACATTTCAGTGGGTTTTGTCATACATTGATATGAATCAGCCATAGAGTTACACGTGTTCCCCATCCCGATCCCCGCTCCCACCTTCCTCTCCACCCGATTCCTCTGGGTCTTCCCAGTGCACCAGGCCTGAGCACTTGTCTCATGCATCCCACCTGGGCTGGTGATCTGTTTCACCATAGATAATATACATGCTGTTCTTTCGAAACATCCCACCCTCACCTTCTCCCACAGAGTTCAAAAGTCTGTTCTGTACTTCTGTGTCTCTTTTTCTGTTTTGCATATAGGGTTATCGTTACCATCTTTCTAAATTCCATATATATGTGTTAGTATGCTGTAATGTTCTTTATCTTTCTGGCTTACTTCACTCTGTAACTTTTTCCAGGTTAAGTTATTTATGATGTGCTATACACTCCCCTGTCAACTTAAAATATTGTTTTATCTGCCTTCAGATTTTTAAAAACACTAAGTAGATTATTTTGGAAATCTCAGAAATATGGCTATTGAAAAAAATTGAAAAGGTTAATGATCACTAAGGTTCCATCAGAACAGTGGTCCCTTTGACTGCAAGAAAATCTTACCAGTCAATCCTAAAGGAAATCAACCCTAAATATTCATTGGAAGGACTGATGCTGACGCTCCAATACTTTGGCCACCTGTTGCAAAGAGCCAACTTACTGGAAAAGACCCTGATGCTGGGAAAGACTGAAGGCAAAAGGAGGAGGGGGTGGCAGAGGATGAGATGGTTAGATAGCATCACTGACTCAATGGACATGAATTTGAGAAAATTCCAGGAGATAATGAAGGACAGAGGACCCTGTCATGCTGTAGTCCATGGGGTCACAAAGAGTCAGACACAACAACTGAAAAACAACAACAACGTAACTGTAGCATCCAAAGGCTGTCACTTCATGCTTTTTAGTGATATTGACCTAAGGCACAACTGTAGGTGACAGGGGTATGGTGAATTGAGGAGAGAATTTTCCATGGCTCTTTCCTTCTTCTGCATATCAGGGAGGCAAAAGCTCTGACTTTTTGCTCCAGACAAACTTTGCAAGAATATTTGTATAGTAAACGGTCTTGGAAGATAGAAATGACATTTCCTTCTGAGACACAGGGAATGCAAAGTTAAAGTCTCAGACTCCTCCTAGCTCTTCACAGTGGGCTACAGGGACTTCGGGAAAGCAACAAGAAAGTTACTGTAAATAGTGACAGAAAGCATTGAGCTCAACGTATTATTGGACCATATTTATGCATCTTGAAGTTGGTCAAGTGCTTCTGAAATAATTTAGAGTTATGAGGAAGTAGATGATAAAATAGTCAAATGATATCCCTTTAAATTATAGAAATAGAGCTTATAAGAAAGAGAAAGATGTCATTATTTTATCATTCAGTATGAAGGCTTATCTGTTAGTTTTAGTAAATAGAATCATTATAATCATGAAATATAATAGACACTAGCTTAATTTCTTAATTTACCAATGCAATACAGTATATAAACACTTCTTCATTTCATTTGGGTGAGTTATTAAGTAGAAACATTTTAAGAAGTTTATGGGTTTTTTGTACATCAGATATTCTAATCTGTTCCTCAATTGGACTGTTATTTTTTTTTTTTTGAAACTAAACACATTTTAATAGAAAACAAAATACAAAATAACTCTTTTCAGAAAACAGAAATATTTAATCCTTTTCCCACAAATTAGAAGTCGCTTCATCCTCAGAGCATAGTTTTCGATGCATGTGTTCGTACTTATGATTTGTTTCACAGACTGTTCGTTAAACTGCTATCGCAAAGCAGGTGGGAGGGATGATCTCAGGAGGAAAAGATGCTGGAAAAGCCACACCTCGGAATCATTTGGAAATTCAACATTTTTTAATTCTTTCTTTTGACTTTTCACTTCTAATTATTTTCATTTCTTTACCACAATCCGACCTTTTGGGGGACAGAATTGTTAATAGAAGTGCAGCCACAAAAAGAATCTTTCTTTCCCACCATTGCTGCAAGAGCCCAAGACTTTCTCAGTCAAATCTGCCCACCCACTTCTAGAAACATATCAGCTGGAGTGGTCCAACTGTCACCCAGAAAATTTCCCTTTCTCCCAACACACTGTGCGACCAAGTTCTCTGAATTCCCTGAACCTCAAAATTCCAAGTGTCACAGCCAGTGCCAGGAGTAAAACCTGAAAGATGAGAGCAGAGAAGCCCCCTCTGCCAGTGCTAGGTCTCCTCTTCTCAATAATAATTATAATAACAATAATAAACGGTCCTGGTTCTCTGTAATCACAGAAAAGGAAAAACATTTGCCAGGATGACCCTGCCCCCTTGCCTAATTCTCACCCCCGCATTCCTACCTGGAGAGAGTCCCTTCTACCCGGTGACCCTGCGGCACTGCTCCTGGGGAGGGTGCCTGGCAAACATCCTCAGGTCAAGTGCAGTCCCAGCGAGGCAAGGGCACCTTGGCGCCAGAGATAGGGAGGGGCCACACGAGGACACAGTGGGGTCTCCGTGATTCCCATCTCACGTTTGCTCCCCGTCACCACCCTTCCTGCCCCTGTGCTTCCACACCTGGGGGCTGAGTGGAGAGTGGTGGGTTCGGGACATCGGCAGGGCAAGGGGGGACACGGGGAGTCTTCACAGTCAGTCAGGGATTCTGTCTGTCCTAAGACTTGCCGTCTGGAGCCCTTTGCACGCCCCAGTCTGTCATATCAAAGATCCAAATCAATGTTCCTGACTTTCTTGTGTGATTCCGGTCACCAGGAGGAGGTTGCAAGCCATAAACTGCACGCTCAGAACATTGCTCATCTGGCCGGTATAGACGCCCACGAGCTCGCTGGACGAGCCGTCCGCGGGGGTGCTGCAGTGCGCGCTTCTGATGTCCCAGACGCGCACAGAGTTGTCCATGGACGCGGATGCGATCAGGCTGCTGTCCGGGCTGAAGGTCAGGCTGGTGATGTTGTCCGTGTGGCCCCGCAGCTCTTTGTAGAGGGTCCCGGACGCCAGGTCCCACAGCTTCAGCCGCTGGTCCTCGCCCGCGGACGCCAGGTACTTACCGTTGGGGGAAAAGGCCAGGGAGAGCACAGGGCCGCGGTGGCCCGTGAAGAGCCTCACCGAGTTCCCCTGCTGGGTGCTCCACAGCCGCACCGTCTTGTCGGTCGAGCCCGTGGCTAAGTAGTTTGAATTGGGGTGGAACTTGACGCAGTCCACGTCTGCCAGGTGCCCAGCATAGATTCGCAGTGGGTACGTCCGATCAAATGACCAGAGCCGGGCCGTGCGGTCGTGGGACCCGCTGGCAAAGTACAGGCTGTGCGGGCTGATGTCCAGGTCCCACACGGGGTAGGCATGGCCCTGGTACCGCACGGTGTTGGTGAAGCTGCCCAGGTCCCAGTACCTGATGGACATGTCTTCGGAGCAGGAGAGCAGCCCTGAGCTGTCTGCGAGGAACCTGGTGCTGTACACTGGCCCGCAGTGTCCCCGCAGGACCTTCATCTCCGTGCCCGCGTTGTCGTCCTCGTCATCCTCCTCCTCTAGGATATCACAAGCCAAGTGGATGTGGGACACGTCTACTTGATGGGGTTCTGACTTTAACTTTTTGGAGCGCAGACTCCACAGTTTTATACAGGAGTTGTCGAAGCCTGCCGCGAGCAGCTTGCTGTCTGGGGAGACCTCTGCAGTGTTCAGCAGCTGCTCTGTGTTGTAGAAGGCGTAGAAGCAGATGGTGGTGAGCGAGGGGGGGCCGTCCTTGACGCGCTTGATGCTCTCCTGCAGGAGCTCCAGCGCGGCCTCATTCTGCAGGATGGGCGCTGGCACGTCGGCAGGCTCCAGGCCACCGCCCTCGCCGCGGGAAGAGCCCCCGCTGGCGTAGAGCTGGTAGTCCGTCCTCTTGGCGGGCTGCACGTCCAGGTGGATGTGCCAGGCAAGGACCCTGCACAGCGCGGTGTTGTTGTCACTCTGGAGGTAGCGGAGAAGGTAGTTGTAGCTGTCTTCCTGCAGACGAACCACGTACTTGTTGTCCAGGAAGGCTCGCAGCCGGAAGTTAGACAGGATGTCCTGGATGGTCTGTGTGGTCTGGAGCTGCTCGATGACATCCTTCTGGCTGGCGTTCTGCAGAAACATTCCATGGAAGCGGCTGTAAAAGCTTTCCACTGTGCTCTTCGGACTGTTCTGGACCAGGTTGAGATGGAGGTAGACAAAGAGAGGGTAGAGGAGAGGCATCACTTCGTGGCTGTGCTGGGAGTCAGAATCGGTGAGAAAATTCCGCAGCCGTCCGAACTGCACTTCATACTGCTGGGGCTCTGCCTGGCAAGGGGCTGCGGACACTATGTTGGCACAACCAGATTCTGATTGGACTGCGAGGCTGGCAGCCATCTCCTCGGTGCTCTGCGACAGCCGCAGGCCTTGCTTCAGTGGGCCGTCCGCATCCCCGTACTGCCGGCGTTTGAGGTAGCAGGACACGGCCATCTGGATCTGCTCGGTGCGGACCCGTTTCATGACTGAACATCCCAGGCGGCTCCCGCTTCCCCCGCCGCCGCTGCCGCCGGGGTCGCCCCGCGTCCGCCTCCGTCGCCTTCGCGGCAGGCTCGCTCTCCGCAGCCGGCTCAGCCGGACCCCCGAGCCCCGAGCCCCGCCGCCCCCGCGGCGGCTCTGGGCGGCCGCCCCATTGGACTGTTATTTTTAACCTGAGGACACTTTGTATGACATTTTTCATGACCAATACTGCCTTTAATTCAACCATGAAGCCATTGCTAATGGTATATTAATATTTCTAAATAATTTTCTATCTAAGGACCAAATTGTTTTTTCTCAGCCTAAGGCAAAGTCATGTACCATAAAATATTCTCAGATCTATTAATTATTTATCAGTCATTAATTCATACCAATTGTTCTATCAAAACATTCTAATTTTTAATATGAGAGATAAATTATGCATTGCTTTGCATTTTCACTAATATTTAGAATTGTGATACCGCCAATGAGTTTTCAAAACTGTATCCTTTTCAAAGAGAGTTTCTGAGAAGTTCTCAGCTACCAAAACCAGAGTAGATGAGACAAAATGATGGCATAATAAGAAACAATATGCAGATTACAGGAATTCCCAAGTGGTTCAGTGGTAAAAAGCTGCCTGCAATGCAGGAGACGTGGGTTTGATCCCTGGGTCGGGAAGATCCCCTGGAGTATGAAATGGAAATCCAGTATTCTTACCTGGAAAATTCCATGGACAGAGGAGTCTAGCATGCACCAGTCCATGGGGCCCCAAAGAATCAGACATGACTGAATGCATATTATAAGTTTTATTATGGCTTACTAATACTGGGTCCCTCTTGTGAATTTTCAATAAATGCTTGAAAAATTTTACTATGAAACAGAATTTACTATAAACCAATAAACTTTACTGTCTTAATTATGATACTTAGATATTCTGTTGCCTACTTTATTTTTTACATTTTATCTGGTTGGACTAAGAAAGTATATTAGAGTCTTCTGTGTTTCCACCTAAATATCATTGCATACTTGCCATTTGCATTATATGAAACTTGCTGCTGTGCAATTGGTTCAAAGAAATGATAATGAAAACATCTTAACAGTGAATTATTGTCTTTCACCTTAAAGCCTTAAATATTTTAGTGGATCTTTGTTCTTCTTTCTACATGTTTCATATCAGAGCATTCTCTTTGCTTTTAGTTTTTCTGTGACTATAACTTTTTTTTTAATTCTCAAGTCTCTTGATAAGCTAACTTCAAGCTTATAGAGCAGTCAATAAGATTTTGACCTATAAGTCAATCTGCAAATAATTTCCTCTTATAAGGGAGATAAGCTCCACTATTTTTCTTGACATAAATGACATGTTGGGATTTTTAGTTATATTAATTTATCTTTATATACAGTATTCTTCATGTGAAAAAGTATAAATACAGACACATTCTTTTCTATGTGGTACCCCTGATATTTAGATGAGTACTTTTATTCTTTTGGTAAACCTTATATCCATCAGTTCAGTTCAGTCACTCAGTCATGTCCACATCTTTGTGACCAAATATAAGTTATATGACCAAATATAAGTTATATCCGTAGCTTAATATAAAATGATGTGTCCCATTCTTTCTAAACAGTGTCTATTAAAGCAACCAAAAATCACCTTTTACATTTATTCTCCCTTCCTCAAACTCTTCCCATTATATTTGCGTCAATTTTGGTGCATTTTGTTGGCTCTTAAATACATTCAATTTGTAATTTTTCTCTTGTGAGATAAAGAAGTCATAACCAGAAGAAAAAAAAAAAAAATAGTTGGAGAAAATTGATAAACTGCACTTCATTAAATTAAGAACTCCAACCCATTAAAAGATAACATTTAGGCAAATGACAAAGATAGAGAACATATTTGCAGGACATAATCAATAAAGGAATTATAATCTCTAGATATAGGTAGAGAAAGAGAACTGATTGATTGAGGGATGGATAGATAAATCAATCTCACAGACAGAATCCTACAAAAAGATAGAAGCTAATTGCAGAGAAGTTAATAGGCAAATAGGCAAAAGAATTAAAACAGTATCTCACAGAAGAACATATTCAAATGACCATTACAAATATGAATATAAGCTCAACCTCTCTAGAAATCAGGAAACTAAAACTACTGTGAAATATCACCACCTCATACCATCATGAGTTAACTCTTTTTTGTTGTTTTTAAGTTTGGTCTACCCATGTGAGTTGACTTTGCTAAAGAAATATGAACACAGATAACGTGTATCACTTCCTAGTGGAAGTTTACAAGTCTCTATTTGATTCATCACATCACAGAAGCTCTTCACTGAACCTTCAACCTGAATCATTGAGGAGCTACAATGAGCCAAGCATCCCTAATGACTTGTGCTGATTCTGTGGTTTGAGCAAGAAATTAAGATTTGTCCTCTTAAGTCACGAGAATTTGCCCTTAATATTATATAGTGTAACTTCACCTTTGCTGTTTCATGAATTAAAACTTAATCAAAGACTAATATTCTTCAGGATGCCCTTCCAAAGAGGAAGCTGCGACGGTTCATAGTGGCAGTATTTGGAAACTGAAAATTGCTTCAGGCAGTCCTGCTATATACCAAGTGTTAAGACAATGAATGATGCTGCCTCACAGCCTTGACCAGTCACTGTGTCATTGGCAACCACAATTCTTGGACCCCAGTCCATGGGATGAGCATGGGATGGGTGCTACCTTTACTTTGAATAATGAAGTGGAAGAAGAGGACTTGAGGCCACGGATTTGTATATTATCCAAGCTGAAGATTCAAGGCTTGGGCCTATCCTAGGCCGTGCTGAAGGACAAAGGGATGTTTTATCAGCCTTGCAGTATAAAGGAAACAAGACTCAGAATTTTTCTTTTTTTTTTTCAAATTTAACACTTAATAATATTTAACACTTAACAAAAAACATTTTTTATATCAACATCCATTTTGTGGTTTAAGTCTCTCTGAATTATTTATAGTAATTGAGAACTGCTTAATTCTAAGGAACCCTTTTCTTTATTTATAGTAATTGAAAGTGAAGTTGCTCAGTTCTGTTCGTCTCTCTGTGACCCCGTGGACTGTAGCCTACCAGGCTCCTCCGTCCATGGGATTCTCCAGGCAAGAATACTGGAGTGGGTTGCCATTTCCTTTTCCAGCAGATCTTCTCGACCCAGGGATCGAACCAGGGTCTCCCTCATGGCAGGCAGAGGCTTTAACCTCTGAGCAATTGCTTAATTCTAAGGAAACCCTTTTCTTCAGAATTGCAAATTTCTGTAAGGAAACCCTGGATTTTCCTCTAGAATTGTAAGTTTCTGTTCCATGTTTTATTCACTTTGATATTTTACATTATTGGTATACTTTTAAAGTCACAATTTTCTCACTTTGAATGGAGTACCAAAGCAAAGATTTTAAGTTATGCAGTTGAATGGGGAACAGTAAAATAACAATCTAAATGAAACATTTCAAATTAAGATGAAAGTTAGCAAATGATACAATTTAGTGATTTGTATCCCTAAAGATCAGTACATTTTCTATCCTTTAGAATTTTAGTAACAATCTGTCACTTGTTTCAGTAGCTTAAAAATATTTTCTTAAAAATAATAAAAAGTGTGCTGCTGCTGCTAAGCTGCTTCAGTCATGTCCGACTCTGTGCGACCCCATAGACGGCAGTCCACCAGGCTCCCCGGTCCCTGGGAGTCTCCAGGCAAGAACACTGGAGTGGGTTGCCATTTTCTTCTCCAATGCATGAAAGTGAAAGTGAAGTCACTCAGTCGTGTCTGACTCTTAGCGACCCCATGGACTGCAGTCTACCAGGCTCCTCTGTCCATGGGATTTTCCAGGCAAGAGTACTGGAGTGGGTTGCCATTGTCTTCTCCAAATAAAAAGTGTATTACTTTTATAATAGTTTTAAAGTATAAACTTAACTTTTTATTGATTATATATGCCCTTTTCAACTGACAGTTGTGAAAATTTGTCTGGATGCTGTGTTCTATGAGGTTTTTTTTTTTTAAATCATATGATTACATAAGCTTGAAATCAATAAAGTGTTTACTACATGATTTATATGCAGCATACTTATATATTTATATGCAATAAAAATTTCCAAGACAATAATTTCTCAGATGTCTTTATTTACAGAAATTTTTCTTCTCATATGTTATATAAAACCCCTCAGGAGAAAAAAAAAATAATAAGAATTTGAAAATGGGGCTATGTGAGACTAGGTTTCTTCTAAATTTATAAGAAAATATTTGCTTTGAAACAGAGTTTATTAGAAAATAAAATGTGATATTATATAGTAGACATATGTATGCTGCTGGGTGTCCAGTTGCTCAGGTATGTCCAACTCTTGCAATCCCATGGGCTGTAGCCCGCCAGGCTCCTCTGTCCATGGGCTTCTCCAGGCAAGAATACTGGAGTAGGTTGCCATTTCCTTCTCCAGGCCATCTTCCTGACTCAGGGCTTGAACATACATCTTCTTCATTGCTGGCAGATTCTTTACCCACTGTGCCATCAGAGAAGACATGGGGCTTCCAAGGTAGCCCTAGTGGTAAAGAATTCACATACCAATGCAGGAGACACAAGAGATGCAGATTTGATCACTGGGTCAGGAAGATCCCCTGGAGAAGGAAAGAGCAACCCACTCCAGCATTCTTGCCTGGAATGTTCCATGGGCAGAAGAAGCTGGCAGGCTACAGTCCATGCAGTCATGAAGAGACTTTAACTTACCTAAATTGATCTCTGACTTACCATAGTAATGCAATTTAAGACTAAGAAAAACATAATTTTCTCAAAAAACTGTAGGAAAATTGTAGACAAAATTATTTGCTCATGACATGATTAGACTTGGATAACAATAACTTCATTTTTCCATTAAAACTGATGGTGAATTTTTAAAAGTTTAAACCATTTGCTAGAGTAAGTGATATATTATTTCCTAGGTACTTAAGCAGTAAAAGTTATAGAGGCCCCTAGTAAAAGTAAATATATCTTTGGAACAAGAAATGTTTCAGTAGTATGCAAAATAACTGGGTACATTTCCTGGCAGGTTGACTCCAAGTACTCTAAAATAAAATTACCCAAAATTCTACATTTTGGATTGTTATTGGTTGCTCTTTAAAGCAATAACAATATTTTTGGGCAAGAAGAGAATCTGTTTTTTTTTCACTGAATAGACTAGGTAAAGGACTAAATGTGAATAATTGCATCTTTAGGAATTTTAACTCATTAAAGTCAAAGAAAAATTATTCTGGTGGCTTTATACATATATGTATATCAAGACCTTCAAGAGTCTGTCTTTCATAAATGCCAAATTATATAATGTATTTTACTTAGCTTATACTCTATGCCTTAGATTAATTTTATTTTTATAAATAATATATACTATATCAATTATATATATTATATATATATTGTATGTATCTTGAGATAGATCTTATATAAAGAATAAAAATGGCAAAGCTCCTCCTTTATATGCTGCATGAATTTATCTGTTTTGTTTTTATATCAGCTGTTAATTTTGTGTGTCAAATTGGCTGGGACATAGTGACTAAATATTTGGTCAAACATTGTTCTGGATAGTTCCATAAAGGTATTCATTTGGATGATATTAGCATTTTTTTTTCTTTCTTTCTTTTAATTAATTTATTTTAATTGGAGGCTAATTACTTTATAATATTGTAGTGGCTTTTGCCATACATTGACATGAATCAGCCATGGGTGTACATGTGTTCCCCATCCTGACCCCCCTCCCACCTCCCTCCCCATCCCATCCCTCAGGGTCATCCCAGTGCACCAGCCCTGAGCACCCTGTCTCATGCATCCAACATGGACTAGTGATCTGTTTCAAATATGATAATATACATGTTTCAATTCTACTCTCAATTCATCCCACCCTCGCCTTCTCCCACAGAGTCCAAAAGTCTGTTCTTTACATCTGTGTCTCTTTTGCTGTCTCGCCTTTAGGGTCATTGTTACCATCTTTCTAGATTCCATATATATGCATTAATATACTGTATTGGTGTTTTTCTTTCTGACTTACTTCACTCTGTATAATAGGCTCCAGTTTCATCCACCTCATTAGAACTGATTCAAATGCATTCTTGTTAATAGCTGAGCAATCTGGTCCCATCACTTCATGGGAAATAGATGGGGTAACAATGTCAGACTTTATTTTGGGGGCTCTAAAATCACTGCAGATCATGACTGCAGCCATGAAATTAAAAGACACTTACTCCTCGGAAGGGAAGTTATGACCAACCTAGATAGCATATCAAAAAGCAGAGACATTATTTTGCCAACAAAGGTCCATCTAGTCAAGACTATGGTTTTTCCAGTGGTCGTGTATGGATGTGAGAGTTGGACTCTGAAGAAAGCTGAGCACAAAAGAATTGATGCTTTTGAACTGTGGTGTTGGAGAAGACTCTTGAGAGTCCCTTGGACTTCAAGGAAATCCAACCAGTCCATCCTGAAGGAGATCAGTCTTGGGTGTTCATTGGAACGACTGATGCTCAAGCTGAAACTCCAGTACTTCGGCCACCTGATGCGAAGAGTTAACTCATTGGAAAAAACCCTGATTCTGGGAGGGATTGGGGGCAGGAGGAGAAGGGGACGACAGAAGATGAGATGGCTGGATGGCATCACCGACTCGATGGACATGAGTTTGAGTAAACTCCGGGGGTTGGTGATGGACAGGGAGGCCTGGTGTGCTGCAATTCATGGGGTCGCAAAGAGTCGGACACGACTGAGCGACTGAACTGAACTGAATTGAATATTCCATTGTGTATATGTACCACAGCTTTCTTATCCATTCGACTGCCAATGGACATCTAGGTTGCTTCCATGTCTTGGCTATTGTAAACAGTGTTGTGATGAACATTGGGGTATGCGTGTCTCATTCAATTCTGGTTTCCTCGGTGTGTAGGCCCAGCAGTGGGATTGCTGGGTCATATGGCAGTTCTATTTCCAGTTTTTTAAGGTGAGGTTGGCATTTAAATCAGTGAGCTTTGAGTAAGATTACCCTCAGTGATATGAGTGGGCTTTACACAATCAGTTGAAGGTCTTAATAAAATAAAGAATGGCCTCTTCTGAGTAAGAAGAAACTCTACTGTGTGACTGCCTTTGGGCTCAAACTGCCACTCCACCTCATCAATATTTTGGATTCACCAAGCTTCCATAACATGGGAGGAGCCAAATATAATAAACGTCTTCAAGGTCTCTGAGATTTATTGTAAAGAATTGGCTCTCACACAATCATGATATATATCTACATACATACACATCCTATTGGTTCTGTTTCTCAGGAGAAACCTGATTAATACATCATCTAAGTTATAATACCTAAAAAGGATACATTGGATTGTGGATTCCTATAAATATCTACACATCTATCCATCTATCTATCTCTATCTTTGTACCTATCTAAACCAGTTAATAATACATGGCAACATAAATAAATATGATAAATGGCAATTATCGCACACATGATGATATGATATGATGAAATATACCTTTATCTGGAGACAGATACCTTAGAATCATTTCCCCTGTAACACTGTGTGACAGCTGATGATTTTCAGTTTCCAGTTTACATATACAGTTGACCCTTAAACACCACAGGTTTCAACTTCAGGGGTCCAATTACACATGGGTTTTTTTAGTACATTCATACTACAGTACTGCATGATTTGCAACTGGTTGTATCTGCAAATGTAGAAACACCCTTGTGAAGGGCAGACTATAAAATCACAGGCAGAATGTCAACTGCCTGGGGATATGCAACCCTAAACCCTGTATTGTTCAAGGATTAATTGTATACAAAATAAATGACAGGATATCTGCTATACAAGGGACTCTCAAAATCAGCTCAAACTTGAAGATGTAGGTGAATGCATTTTATATATTTAAAATAATATAAAGCATTATCGTCACTCAAAATCTTGATATGAAGTATGTAGATGATGTGCTCAGTCGCTCTGTCATGTGTGACTCTGCAACCTGGTGGACTGAAGCCCACCAGGCTCCTCTGTTCATAGCGTTTTCCAGACAAGAATACTGGAGTGAGTTGCCATTTCCTTCTCCTAGGGAAATTCCTTACCCAAGGATTGAACCTGTGTCTCCATTGCAGGTGGATTCTTTAGCCACTGAGCCATCAGAGAAGCCCGATGAAGACGATACTTGACTAAGCAGCCATGCATTTTATTGTAGTTAGTACCTTCTTTCTCTTTACTATTTTAGGTGCATTAACTTTTCTTCTGTGGTGCTAGTTCTCATAAGGATGATTCAACTTCCCTAACCAGACATTTTATGCTTAGTCACTTCAGTCGTGTCTGACTCTGTGTGACCCCATGGACTGTAGCCCTCCAGGCTCCTCTGTCCCTAGGGATTCTCCAGGCAAGAATACAAATGGGTTGCCATGCCCTCCTCGAGGGGCTCTTCCCCACCCAGGGATCAAACGCAGGTCTCCCGCATTTCAGGCAGATTCTTTACCATCTGAGCCACCAGGGAAGCCCATTTAACAATGCCTACAGATATTTTCAATTGCCATGCCTTGCCTGTGCTCCTGGCCTCCTGCGGTAGAAGCCAGGGGTGTCATTAAACATCCTACGGTGCACAAAGCAGCCTCTCACAAAGAATCATCCTGTCCAAAATGTTAATAACCTTACTTGGTAATTTTCTTTTTGTGTGATGTATATCTTTTAGAAATTAGAATCTCCATTGATGCTGGTCTGCTGTAAGCAAACTCAGCTTTTATTAGTCTGAAAATGCTTACTTTTATTATTTTCTTTTATTTTTGCAGAATTATCTGTGTATAAAATTGTACTTCAGCAATTATTTTCTTCCACCACATGGATGCTAGAGATAAGTCAGCTCTTAATCTGTGATCTTTAGAGATGAGTTGTCTTTTTTTCTTATAGTGTTAAAGATGGTCTTGTGTTTTAGCTTTCTGCAGTTTTTCATTTTGATATAACTGGGCATGTATTTTTCTGTTCAATATCCCTTGGATTTATTGGACTTTAAGAATCAGTTAATTGATGTCTCTCATCAGTTCAGAAAAATTTGTAGGCATTATCCTTTCTAACATTGCCTCAAACATTGTGATATTTATTTATATCTTTCCCACTAGGCAAGATACTTGAGAGTAGAAATTGTGCCTATTTTGCTCATCATTGGAATAACTCTTACCTAACGCAGCACCAGACCTATAAGTGCAATACATACATTATAAAGGAAAAAAAAAAAAAAACAAATTGCAAAAGAATATCAAATAGTTTAGGTATGCATACATACAAATAATATGCATATACACAAATACAGAAAATGTACATGCTTTAAAAATCTGTGTCTACCTAAAATTATATTTTGTATTTGAATGACACAGTTTTTAATTTTAAATGAAGATTTTATTCTTTCTAACATAGAGTCTGGTGTGCTGCAGTCCATGGGGTCACAAAGAGTCGGACACGACTGAGCGACTGAACAACAACATGGAGTCTCCTGAGAAACCTCTCTCAAACTTTCTCTGAACTCCTTAAATTATGATATATCAAGAAAATAACATTATATACTTGACTAATTATGAACTGTGCAAAACAAAAAATGCATCACCTTTATCCTGAAGAAAATCTTTTCATTCAAGAAAATGACACATTAATTTTTTTTGACAGCCTTTATCATATGATGGAATTATACCTTGATATTACAGTCAACCCAGGTCATTAAATAATTTAATGTGTTAGTTTTCTATTTCTCTAAATGTTGAGAGTATTTCCTATTTTCTAAAAATCAAGAGTTATAAAGGGAGTTTCACTAGTCATAGTGCTGATAATATAATAATAAATATTCTTTTTGCTAGATTAAGAGATGAGATGGTTAAAAACTCTGAAGATATTATTTTTTTCCTTTAAGCTAGAATACTAAAAAAAAAAAAAAAGACCTAGTATATTAAAGGAACTTGAACAGATGCTTGCTTATTTTAAATGCTTAAGGAATGATAGGTGCCTCCAGTATGACATTAAATAGGTTTATCAAAAGAAAATGACAGGTAGGGTGAAAAAAGAAGACAAATTATTACACGTGAACGAATGTTGGAACTGAAAGCATTGTGCTAAAAACAAGGGAAATTATGGAAACATGATAAAAATAATCCATTAATAATTCATTAAATTAAGTCACAGAAAGGGAAGATTAAATTTCAAACACATCAGGGTCCAATGAGGAACAATATATTAAAATCACATGATCATTTCCTCGAACTATACATGAATATATTTGTCTACAGAGATTTTTGAAAACAGAATAATCTTTCATTCCCTTTCCCTGAAGTTGTTTAAGCTGCAAGAATTTGAAATGCTGCAGAAGGATACAAGTGCTGTGCTGTGGTGTAGATTTTATGGGGTCACTAACCATTGACAGGTATGTGATTTACCAAGACAACCCCAGAGATAGAAGAGATATTTCAGTAGAAATCAGGATTTTGTACTTTAAAAGTGTTTACAAACTTCATAAACATGGGACATTCTATGGACTGAGTTCTGAGTACTGCACTTCTTTATTCAAATAACTTATATGTGAAATCTACTGCAGAAAAATTCCTATGTTCACAAGAAAACATATTGTTTCCTAATCTGTTTTCACCACTTCAGTTAGTAACATTTCAACAGAACTGTAATTACATTATTTTATTTGAATTTCCTTTTGTATTCTTATCAATGAAGTGAAGTGAAGTGAAGTGAAGTGGCTCAGTCATGTCCAACTCTTTGCGACCCCATGGACTATAGCCTACAAGGCACCTCTGTCCATGGAATTTTCCAGGCAAGAGTACTGGAGTGGGTTGCCATTTCCTTCTCCAGGGCATCTTCCCAACCCAGGGATTGAACCCAGGTCTCCCACATTGCAGGCAGACACTTTGCCGTCTGAGCCACCAGTTTCCATAATATTAAAAAAAAGTCAGAAACTGTAGAAAGAAAAAACAAACAACACCCAAAGTTAGTAGAGGGAAAGAAATCATAAGGACCAGAGCAGATATATAGACTTAAAAAAACAACTGAAGAGATCAATAAAGCTAAATGTTTCTTATTTGAAAAGATTAAAAAAAAAAAAAAAAGATAAATCTTTAGCTAGATTCATCAGGAGAAAACAGGAGAGGACCCAAATTAATAAATTTCAGACATTTTAAAGATAAGTTACAATAGACACCACAGATATACAAAGGATTATATGAGACTACTTTGAGCAGATATATGCCAATAAAATGGACAACCTAGAAGAGATGAAAAAATTATAGAAAGGTACAATTTCCCAACTAAACCAGGAAGAAATAGAAAATGTGAAGAGACCAGTTACCAGTACTGAAGTTGAATCGGTAATCTAAAACCTACCAATAAGGAATCTCCACTTCTCCATAGTGGCTGTACTAGTTTGCATTCCCACCAACAGTGTAAGAGGGTTCCCTTTTCTCCACACCCTCTCCAGCATTTATTTCTTGTAGACTTTAGGATAGCAGCCATCCTGACTGGTGTGTAATGGTACCTCGTTGTGATTTTGATTTGCATTTCTCTGATAATGAATGATGTTGAGCATCTTTTCATGTGTTTGTTAGCCATCTGTATGTCTTCTTTGGAGAAATGTCTGTTTAGTTCTTTGGCCCATTTTTTGATTGGGTCATTTATTTTTCTGGAATTGAGCTGCAGGAGTTGCTTGTATATTTTTTAGATTAATCCTTTGTCTCTTGCTCCATTTGCTATTATTTTCTCCCAATCTGAGGGCTGTCTTTTCACCTTGCTTATAGTTTCCTTTGTTGTGCAAAAGCTTTTAAGTTTGATTAGGTCCCATTTGTTTATTTTTGCTTTTATTTCCAATATTCTGGGAGGTGGGTCATAGAGGATCCTGCTGTGATTTATGTCGGAGAGTGTTTTGCCTGTGTTCTCCTCTAGGAGTTTTATAGTTTCTGGTCTTACATTTAGATCTTTAATCCATTTTGAGTTTATTTTTGTGTATGGTGTTAGAAGGTGTTCTAGTTTCATTCTTTTACAAGTGGTTGACCAGTTTTCCCAGCACCACTTGTTAAAGAGGTTGTCTTTTCTCCATTGTATATCCTTGCCTCCTTTGTCAAAGATAAGGTGTCCATAGGTACGTGGATTTATCTCTGGGCTTTCTATTGTGTTCCATTGATCTATATTTCTGTCTTTGTGCCAGTACCATACTGTCTTGATGGCTGTGGCTTTGTAGTAGAGCCTGAAGTCAGGCAGATTGATTCCTCCAGTTCCATTCTTCTTTCTCAAGATTGCTTTGGCTATTAGAGGTTTTTTGTATTTCCATACAAATTGTGAAATTATTTGTTGTATTTCTGTGAAAAATACCGTTGGTAGCTTGATAGGGATTGCATTGAATCTGTAGATTGCTTTGGGTAGTATAGCCATTTTGACAATATTGATTCTTCCAATCCATGAACACGGTATATTTCTCCATCTATTTGTGTCCTCTTTGATTTCTTTCATCAGTGTTTTATAGTTTTCTATATATAGGTCTTTCGTCTCTTTAGGTAGATATACTCCTAAATATTTTATTCTTTTTGTTGCAATGGTGAATGGTATTGTTTCCTTAATTTCTCTTTCTGTTTTCTCATTGTTAGTGTATAGGAATGCAAGGGATTTCTGTGTGTTAATTTTATATCCTGCAACATTACTGTATTCATTGATTAGCTGTAGTAATTTTCTGGTAGAGTCTTTAGGGTTTTCTATGTAGAGGATCATGTCATCTGCAAACAGTGAGAGTTTTACTTCTTCTCTTCCTATCTGGATTGCTTTCCTTAAAAAACTGGAAATAGAACTGCCATATGACCCAGCAATCCCACTCCTGGGCATACACTCTGAGGAAACTAGATCTGAAAGATACACATGCACCCCAATATTCATCGCAGTTTATAATTGCCAGGACATGGAAGCAACCTAGATGCCCATCAGCAGATGAATGGATAAGGAAGCTATGGTACATATACACAATGGAATATTACTCAGCCATTAAATAGAATTCATTTGAATCAGTTCTAATGAGATGGATGTAATTGGAGCCCATTATACAGAGTGAAGTAGCCAATATAGTATACTAACGCATATATATGGAATTTAAAAAGATGGTAATGATAACCCAATATGCAAAACAGAAAAAGAGACACAGATAAACAGGACAGACTTTGGGACTCTGTGGGAGAAGGTGAGGGTGGGATGATCTGAGAGAATAGCATTGAAACAAGCATACTATCAAGGGTGAAGCAGATCACCAGCCCAGGTTGGATGCATGAGACAAGTGCTCAGGGCTGGTGCACTGGGAAGACCCAGAGGGATGGGATGGGGAGGGAGGCAGGAGGAAGGATTGGAATGGGGAACACATGTAAGTCCATGGCTGATTCATGTCAATGTATGGCAAAAACCACTACAATATTGTAAAGTAATTACCCTCCAACTAATAAAAATAAATGAAATAAATAAATAAAAATTAAAAAAAAAAAAAAACCTCCCAATAAACAAAAGTCTAGAGCCAGATGGCTTCACAGGTAAATTCTACCAAACATTTAAAATGAATTAACACCTATCCTTCTGAAGCTAATCCAAAACATTGCAGAGGAAGGAATACTTCGGAGCTCATTCTATGAGACTAGCATCTCCCTGATACCAAAACAAAACAAAGATATCACTCACACACACACACACACACACACACACACACACAAAGAAAACAAAATTATAGGCCAATATCACTGATGAATATAGATACAGTCTTCAAGAAAATAATAGCAAATCAAATCGAACAATATGTTGAAAGACTCATACACCATGATCAAGGATTTATCCCAGGGATGAAAGGATTTTTCAATATTGGCAAATCAGAATATGTGATACATAACATTAACAAATTGAAGGACAAAACCCCTATAATCATCTCAATAGATGTAGAAAAACCTTTTGATGAAATTCAACATTGATTTATGATTGGGGGAAAAAAAAAAAACCTCTCCAGAAAGTACAGAAAGAACAGAATGTACAGAAAGAACATACCTCAGCACAATAAAGGCCATATGAAAAACTCACAACTACGTCATACTCAACCATAAAAAGTTAAAAGCATCTTCTCTAAGATGAGGAATAAGTACACTCTCACTGCTTCTATTCAACCTTTTTTTCAGAAACTTCAGTTCAGTTCAGTCACTCAGTCATGTCCAAATCTTTACACCCATCAAGTGCAGCAAACCGGGCTTCCTGTCCATCACCAACTCTGGGAGCTTACTCAAGCTCGTATTCATTGCATCAGTGATGCCATCCAGCCATCTCATCCCCTTCTTCTGCCTTCAATCTTTCCCAGAATCAGGGTCTTTTCCAATGAGTTAGTTCTTCGCATCAGGTGGCCAGAGTATTAGAGCTTCAGCTACATCAGTCCTTCCAATAAATATTCAATTTCTTTAGGATTGACTGATTTTATCTCCTTGCTGTCCAACAGACTCTCAAGAGTCTTTTCCAACATCACAGTTCAAAAACATCAATTCTTCAGTGCTCAGCCTTTGTTTATGGTCCAACTCTCACATCCATACATGACTACTGGACAAACCATAGCTTTGACTAGACAGAATTTGTTGGTAAATACTGCCTTTGCTTTTTAACATGCTGTCCAGGCTTGTCATATAATTTCTTCCAAGGAGTAAGCATCTTTTAATTTCATGACTGCAGTCACCATCCGCAGTGATTTTGGAGCTGAAGAAAATAAAGTCTGCAGTGATTTTGGAGCTGAAGAAAATAAAATAAACAAAATATTGTTTGCCCATCTATTTGCCATGAAGTGATGGGACTAGATGCCATTATGTTCATTTTCTGAATATTGAGTTTTAAGCCAGCGTTTTCACTCTCCTCTTTCACTTCCATCAAGAGGCTTTTCAGTTCCTATTTACTTTCTGCCACAAGGGTGGTGTCATCTGTACATGAGATTACTGATATTTCTCTCAGCAGTCTTGATCCAGCCTGTGCTTCATCCAGCCCGGCATTTCTCGCATGATGTACTCTGCATATAAGTTAAATAGACTGGATGACAATATACAGCCTTGATGTACTCCTTTCCCAATTTGGAACCAGTCTGTTGTACTATATCTAGTTCTAATTTTTGCTCCTTGACCTGCGTACAGATGTCTCAGGAGGGAGGTAAGGTATTCCTATCTGGTATGGGATGGTATTCCCATCTCTTGAAGAATTTTACACAATCTGTTGTGATCCACACAGTCAAACAGTTTAGCGAAGTCAATGAAGCAGAAGTAGATGTTTTTTCCGGAATTCTCTTGCTTTTATTATGATTTAACAGATATTGGCAATTTGACCTCAGGTTCCTCTGCCTCTTCAAAATCTGGCCTGAGGGTCTGGAAGTTCTTGGTCATGTACTTTTGAAGCCTAGCTTGCAGAATTTTGAGCATTACTTTGCTAACATGTGAGATGAGTGCAACTGTGCAGTACTTTGAACATTTTTGGCATTGCCTTTCTTTGGGATTGGAATGAAAATGGACGTTTGCCAGACCTGTAGCCACTGCTGAGTTTTTTCAAATTTGAGGGCATACTGAGTGCAGCACTTTGACAGCATCATCTTTTAGGATTTGAAATACCTCAACTGGAATTCTATCACCTCCACTAGCTTTGTTCATAGTGATGCTTCCTAAGGCCCACTTGACTTCACATTTTAAGGGCATAGACTTGAATTACTGTGATATTGAAAGATTTGCCTTGGAAACAAACAGATTTCTTTTGTCTTTGAGACTGCACCCAAGTACTGCATTTTGGACTTTTTTTTTTTTTTTTTTTTTTTTTTGGACTATGAGGGCTACTGTATTTATTTTAAGGGATTCTTGCCCACAGTAGTAGATATAAAGGTCATCTGAATTAAATTCACCCATTCCAGTCCATTTTAGTTAACTGATTTGTAAAATGTCGATGCTGACTCTTCCCATCTCCTGTTTGACTACTTCTAATTTACCTTGATTCTTGGACCTAACATTGCAGTTTCCTATGCAATACGGTTCTTCACAGCATCAAACTTTAATTCCCTCACCAGTCACATCTACAACTGGGTGTTGTTTTCTCTTTGGCTCAGCCTCTTCAGTCTTTCTGCAGCTATTTTTCCACTCTTCTCCATTAACATATCAGGAACCTACTGACCTGGGGTATTCATCTTTCAGTGTCATATCTTTTTGTCTTTTCATACTGTTCATGGGGTTCTCAAGGCAAGAATACTGAAGTGGTTTGCCATTCCCTTCACCAGTGACCATGTTTTTTCAGAACTCCCCACCAAGACCCGTCCATCTTGGGTGGCCCTACAGAGCATGGCTCATAGTTTCATTGAGTTAGACAAGGCTGTGATCCATGTGATCAGTTTGGTTAGTTTTCAGTTATTGTGGTTTTCATTCTGTCTGCCCTCTGATGGATAAGGATAAGAGGAATGTGGAGGCTTCCTGATTTTTGGAAGTCTTATCCACAGAAATCATCAAAGAAAAAGAAATAAAGATATCCAAATTGGCAAAGAATTAAGACTGTACTCTTTGCAGATGACATGACTATGCTTAGAAAATCCTAAGCACGCCTCCAGAAAACTACTTAAGCTCATCAATGAGTTCAGTAAAGCTGCAAGATACAAAATTAATATACAGAAATTTGTTACAATTCTATATACTGACAAATAAATACCAGAAAACAAATTAATGAAATACATACCACTTTGTTTTGCATCTGAAATATTATAAATCAAGCATACTTCAGTTTTAAAAAATCAAGTTTCTTGCTTTTTTTTTTAACGCAATTTACAAAGGTGATGGAATTCCAGTTGAGTTATTTCAAATCCTGAAAGATGATACTGTGAAAGTGCTGCCCTCAATATGCCAGCAAATTTGGAAAACTCAGCAGTGGCCACAGGGCTGGAAAAGGTCAGTTTTCATTCCAATCCCTAAGAAAGGCAATCCCAAAGAATGCTCAAGCTACCGCACAATTGCACTCATTTCACACGCTAGTAAAGTAATGCCCCAAATCCTCCAAGCCAGGCTTCAGCAATATGTGAACCATGAATTTTCGGATGTTCAAGCTGGTTTTAGAAAAGGCAGAGGAAACAGAGATCAAATTGCCAATATCCACTGGATCATCAAAAAAGCAAGAGAGTTCCAGAACAACATTTATTTCTGCTTTATTGACTACACTGAAGCCTTTGCTGTGTGGATCACAATAAACTGTGGGAAATTCTGAAAGAGATGGGAATACCAGACAACCTGACCTGCCTCTTGAGAAACCTGTATGCAGGTCAGGAAGCAACAGTTAGAACTGGACATGGAACAACAAACTGGTTCCAAATAGGAAAAGGAGTACGTCAAGGCTGTATGTTGTCACCCTACTTATTTAACTTATATGCAGAATACATCATGAGAAATGCTGGGCTGGAAGAAACACAAGCTGGAATCAAGATTGCTGGGAGAAATATCAATAACGTCAGATATGCAGATAACACCACCCTTATGGCAGAAAGTGAAGAGGAACTTAAGAGCCTCCTGATGAAAGTAAAAGAGGAGAGTTTAAAAAGTTGGCTTAAAGCTTAACATTCAGAAAACTAAGATCATGGCATCTGGTCCCATCACTTCATGGAAAATAGATGGGGAGACAGTGGAAACAGTGTCAGACTTTATTTTGGGGGGCTCCAAAATCACTGCAGATGGTGATTGCAGCAATGAAATTAAAAGACACTTACTCCTTGGAAGGAAAGTTATGACCAACCTAGACAGCATATTAAAAAGCAGAGACATTACTTTGCCAACAAAGGTCCATCTGGTCAAGGCTATGTTTTTTCCAGTCATCATGTATGGATGTGAGAGTTGGACTATAAAGAAAGCTGAGCACCAAAAAATTGATGCTTTTGAACTGTGGTGTTGGAGAAGACTCTTGAGAGTCCCTTCGACTGCAAGGAGATCCAACCAGTCCATCCTAAAGGAGATCAGGCCTGGGTGTTCATTGGAACGACTGATGCTGAACCTGAAACTCTAACCCTTTGGCCACCTGATGCAAAGAGTTGACTCATTGGAAAAGACCCTGATGTTGGGAGGGATTGGGGGCAGGAAGAGAAGGGAACGACAGAGGATGAGATGGCTGGATGGCATCACCGACTCGATGGACATGAGTTTGAGTAGACTCCGGGAGTTGGTGATGGACAGGGAGGCCTGGTGTGCTGCAATTTATGGGGTCACAAAGAGTCGGACACGACTGAGTGACTGAACTGAACTGAACTGAACAATTGCATTAAAACTTTAAGCCACATATTCTCATATATTCTCCAATACTGGTTTAGAATATAGTGCTCAAAAAAAAAAAAAAAAACACTTTTTTTTTTGTTTGTTTTGTTTGCTACTCTTTCACTATTTGACTGATCCAAATTATTGATAAGTATCACAATTCTATTTTCAGTATATTTTTAAAAGTGTATTAAGTATAGATTACTTATACAGTAAACAGACACGTGCTTCTTGAAAGGAAAGTTATGACAAATAGTATATTAAAAAACAGAGACATCACTTTTCCAACAAAGTTCCATATAGTCAAAGCTATGGTTTTTCCAGTAATCATGTACGGATGTGAGGGTTGGACCATAAAAATGACTGAGGGCTGAAGAACTGATGCTTTCAAATTGTGGTGCTGGAGAAGACTCTTGAGAGTCCCTTGGACTGCAAGGAAATCAAACCCATCAATCCTAAAGGAAATCAACCTTGAATATTCATTGGAAGAACTGTTGCTAAAGCTGAAGCTCCAATACTTTGGCCACCTGATTCGAAGAACATTGGAAAAAAAATATTGACACTGGGAAAGACTGAAGACAAAAGGAGAAGAGGGCAGCAGAGGATGTGATGGTTAGATAGAGTCACCAACTGATGGACACGAACTTGAGCAAATTTCAGGAGATAGGAAAGGACAGGGAAGCCTGGAGTGCTACAGCCCATAGGGTCACAAAGAGTCAAACACAACTTACCCAGATGAACAACTACAAATACAGTAAATAAAAATTCTTTTTATTAAAAAGCATAAAATGTTAAATATCAATCAAATGTTCCTAAAATAATTAACACTATTTTATTGCAAATGCTTTATTTAGTCAATTAATTATTAAAAAGATTCCCTGGCAAGTACACTGACCAATTTTTGAAGGAAAATATCATATTGAGTTCCTTTTATTTAATTATGTACTGTCAAACCAAGCAATCTCAAAATAGTATTATATAATATGACAAAGTATTTCAAATGAGATTTCATTGATATTGTAAGTGAGAAAGACATTTTCTTTTTGAGAAGAGAGCTTATTTTTTTTCTAGAAATTAGCTGTGGCATATGTGACTTTAAAGTATTATTATAAAAGTGTTTTGTGTAGGTTGATTGATTAACTCTGAAATTATTCATTTATTCATCTACATGGATAGAGTTTAATCAAAACAATTATTAATTTCTCAGACATTTCTAGACTTTATATTAATAAGTAGGTCTTCAATTATAGCTTCTAATTCAAGTTAAAAACTCTTGCATCTGCTTAGGAGGGAAATTACATGAATGCAAAATAAAGGTAGCTTAATTACTTCTAACTATGTACTTCATTTGGCAGGAGTTGTACTTAGTTTGTGAACTGGACATTTAGCATTAAGAATCCCAACGAGGTAAAGAAACCAAAGATAGGGAGGAATGAATTTGGTTAGAGGTAGAAATATGTACTCTTCAGATTCTTATTTAAAATAATGGAAACTAAACAGAAGAAAGCTGAGCACCAAAAAATTGATGCTTTTGAACTGTGGTGTTGGAGAAGACTCTTGAGAGTCCCTTGGACTGCAAAGAGATCCAACCAGTCCATCCTAAAAGAGATCAGTCCTGGGTGTTCATTGGAACGACTGATGCTGAACCTGAAACTCCAGTACTTTGGCCACCTCATGCAAAGAGTTGACTCATTGGAAAATACCCTGATGCTGGGATGGATTGGGGGCAGGAGGAGAAGGGGACGACAGAGGATGAGATGGCTGGATGGCATCACCGACTCGATGGACATGAGTTTGAGTAGACTCCGGGAGTTGGTGATGGACAAGGGAGGCCTAGCGTGCTGCAATTTCATGGGGTTGCAGTCGGACATGACTGAGCAACTGAACTGAACTGAACTGAACTGAAACAGAAAAATATTGTAAACTTTCAGCTCTTGCCATAAATAACATGGGGTATTTTAAATTAAATTGTTATTGAATGATATAAAATATTTTAGCATTTACAAATGATACATATTCCCATATTACCTTTTGCAAAAAAGATAGGTAAATTGGGTAAAGTGTTAGTCTTCCAATTATGTCCAACTCTTTGCGATCGCATGGAAATACTTACTATATAGTTTTGTTCATCATGGGCATAGATTTAAAGGCAATTGCTTAAACATTAATTTGCTCATGAAATAGTTTATTGTCACTTCACTTTTCTACTTATCTAATCGTAGGTGCCTCTTCCAGTTCATATTTTTCTTACATACATGTAAGGTTGATATTCAGCCACTAGACTGAATATAGCTACAGAACACATGGGTTTAATCTTTAAGCCCTTTTATTCTGCTTGCAAATACTTATTAATAATTGCAGTGAAATACAAAATTAATAATTTATGTTCTGTCCAACAAAGACACTAGTTCAAGTCATTTAAGATGTTAGGACAACTTTGATAAATGGCTTTCTAATATACTATGTGTTAGATTAATTCATAATAGATATAATGAGGAGTAAACACTTCAGAGAATTTTAAGGATTAGAGAACATTTTAATAGACTTGATTTGGGGGCATCAAATGTTGAGACTGAATTTACCATCATAAAGAAAGAATAACCAATGTACACGATGTTGTACACAATGTAAATGATGTACACAATGATGTATTTATTGAGGCTACAAGTCACCTAGTAGTTTTCCCTTGTTTTAACTTCAGAGGTAGGTGGTAGAGATGAGAGCAATGCTAACAGAGGTGTGGGAAAGCTTGGAGGTCACTGGGTAACCAGCGTAAGGGCAGAGGGGGCCATTTGTAGCATCTGCTCAGCCTTCTAGAGATACCTGGTCCTGGCCAGGATGGGGAGCGAAAGGCCTTGGAGGAAACTTGGTGGCACTGTTGATGGAAACTGTCACAGAATGTGAGAAGTACAGGCGTTCAGGCTTGCACCTAGCTATAAAGTGTTAAGTACCATGATTCATTACTCTCCTCTGTAACAAATCGTGAAGGATTGTGCCGCTGCCCCAAGGAATGCCTATGTTTCCTTGTGCAAAGAGAGGGCATAACTCATCTAATGAGAGCAGCATCAGCATGATCACAAAATTTTCTAAAACTCAACTACTGATTTGGGAATTCTTAGCATAGCATGACAAATGACTTATACCTTACAAATTATTATACCTTATGACTATAATTTATACCACAAAGTAAGCATTTTGTGACAGTATATTTTAGTTTCAGAATAAGAAGAAATAAATGACTTCTGGTTTTACAATATTTTATTGTATTTGAAAGGTTTCTTGGATACCCTTAACTATCTCTTCTATATAAGGTCCTAATTTTTTGTTTGTTTTTTGCTCATTTAAAAACGAGTTACCCTCAAACTATAACAAACATCCTTTATTTTGTTGTTATATCTATTAATGGGACTGGTGGTAGTGGGAAAAGGGTCAAATGGAAGATATGGAGTGTTTTTGTTGTTCTTTACTACATGCCAGCTATGGAGTCAAGGTATTACTTTCACATATATTGTTAAATAAGAGCGGGCTTCATTTTTCTTTCTTTAGATATAAGTTTAAAAAAAAAAAAGGAAAAAAAAAAAACAGGCAGTGACAGCTAAGAAAGACCAGCAGATCCTAATATTACCTCTCAAAAAGAGTGACAAATTAAGTAACAGGAGAATAAATTGGTGTATTCTTCAGATACACAGAAATTTTCAAAGATCCATTAAGATAAGTCCTTTCTTAATTGGCTATATTTTCACCTGGAATCTCAAGTTATTTTTCTATTTATTAAAAAAAATCTGGAAGTAATGTCAGTAAAAGTTATATCTTAGTGACAATTAGTAGAAAATTGTAGCTGCTTTTTTTTTTTTTTTTTCAGTTAAATTGTAGCTGCTTTTTTTTTTTTTTCTTTTCTGTGCTTTGAACCACTTTCTGTCACTACGTAGATAAGCAATTTTGTTGTGTTTGGTATTCATTGTTATAAGTTTACTGCTGAGCAGATTCTAGTGACAAAATAATTATTTATTAGGTGAAAAGAAAAGTGGGGTATAATGAAGAAAATAAAGTCCAGGGGAAAATACTATGTGACTAAGTGGGAAAAGTCAATTATGAATCTACTTTGAATAGGCAAGTTCCCTTTAGTATTATTATGAGGTTGCACTCTAAAATGTAATTAGGGCAAACAAAATGTAGTTTTCCATTGGTATAACTGTTATAAGATAATGAGAGGCAATAAACATGAAAAATCATACTAAACAAATATAAAACTAAATGTAATTCAGCCCCTATATACTTCATTTCCCCCTCTGTGCACTACTATTTCCACAAAAAGCATATGTGATCAAGTTCCACTTCTTAATATTGATGGAACTGCCTTACACGTGTTTTATAAGAAAGGCTGGATTCAGAACAACACTGAGTGCAACCACCATTCAATCCACCTTTACAGTGACTCAGAGCTGCCCTGGTAGCCCCGCTGCTAACGAATCCGCCTGCAATGCAGGAGACCCTGGTTTGATTCCAGGGTGGGGAAGGCTACCCACTCTGCTCTTCTTGGGCTTCCCAGTGGCTCAGCTGACAATCTGCTCTCAATGCAGGAGACCTGGGTTTGGGAAGACCCTGTTTGGGAAGATGCCCTGGAGAAGGGAAAGGATACCCCACTCCAGTATTCTGGCCTGGAGAATTCCATGAACTGTTTAGTACATGGGGTTGCAAAGAGTAGGACACAACTGTGTGACTTTCACTTTCACTTTAGTGACTTATATTAGAATGAGCACTACTTTAATGATAACAAGTGACAGGAGTGATTAAATAAACAGGAGTTAACACAGCTGGGCTTCCCTCATGGCTCAGACAGTAAAGAATCCGCCTGCAAGGTGGGAGACCTGGGTTCCATCCCTGGGTTGGGACAATCCCCCGAAGGAGGGCATGGCAACCCACTTCAGTTTTCTTGCCTAGAGAATCCCCATGGCCCGAGGTACCTGGCAGGCTACAGTTCATGGGGTCTCAAAGAGTTGGACACGACTGAGTCACTAAGAACATACATATAACAGAGCTAGAAAGATGTAGACTTTGAAGCGGTTCTATTTTAAAGCAGACTTTAAGATAGTGTGCTACAGCAGATCTCTAGGGAGAAAATGTAGTAAGATGCTGAGTGTCAGAGAGAATTTATGTCTTCACTGGAGTTGAGTTTCAAAAAATCATGTTGGCTTACAGTTGTTGTTTTACCTTTGCTCTTTATTTAATACTTTCTCTTTCATACCCATTACATATGCTGCTATCAGAATAACAGAAATAAAACTCAACATTGACCATTCACTCCCCTTGCACTAAATAATTTAGTTCTTCATTTATTCCCAATATTTCAAAGTTTCCTGGCATTTAATTAATCCACTATCTAACCTCTACCTTTTCAAAATGTTTAGCCAACCAACTCTATTATTCCACACCTTAAAACTCATGTATATTAATTCACTTCCCTGTCTTCTACCCCTTCCTTTCCTCTCTGTCTAGCCCTTTATTCATTCTGGTTCATCCTTTACCCTGGAATATCTTTCCTGCTGTGTACATTTATTAAAATTCTTCCAGAGCTCAAAGGCCAGTTAAATCCCACAGCCTTAAAGAAGACTTTATAGATTTGCATAAAATAAGACTTTTAATTTGAATAATTCTTTTATCTTGTGTTCATTTATTCACCTTCCTTCTCTTCAAAAGGGAGATGGACAAACTTAATAGTTCTTTATAAAAGGTAATACTCAACTATTTGACATATTAAGTCTAGTAAATTTATCTTGGTTTTTAAATTGAATTTACATATATTAACATAATTTATAATTTAAAAATTATATATACCACATTTGGCATATGGAATCATCTTATATAATTTCAGTTACTAAAAATGAAAATGGCAATGTTAGCTATTTCCTAACATAATCAAATAATTTAGCTACAGTTTGGTATTGAAACAATTTATTTCAGTGAAATGAAGCCTGTTTTAAAGGCAAAATAATACTGTATCCAGTAGTATTTTTCAAACTCTGTCCCTGGCAATCCTAGGAATTCTGTGAAGCTCTTTTAGCAGTTGTATTCCCTTTTAACTAAATCAAGCTGCTCTTATTCAATTTTAAGAATATAAGATTTCCATTGGATATATTATTTCTTCTAAAGCCTAAATAAGTTAGATATATTGGTTAAAGTCAGCTATGACAGCATAAATAGTTCATCAATTTATATCTGCTATCTTTAAAACAACATATTAAAATTGTTTAAGCAAGATAAAAAAGAATGAAAAATTGTTTCCAGAAACAGTGTTTGGACTATATAAACAATGTGAAAGTCCAGAGGTTCAAACCAAAGCTTTTGTAGTATATTTTGGGTAGAGAGGTAAAATTCAATGTGGGCTAGTTTTAAGGCAGCATTTCCATGATATAGCATTTTCTTTGGGACTCTTAGAAAATATGAATATTTGCTTATTATGTACAAAAGATTAATATATTGAATTCTTGCTTATATGTAATAGCCCTTCTTTCAATGACTATCTTTGAAATTTAGGAAAGTAACATGATGAGAATCTATTACAGCATTATCTTACTATGAAGTTCTGAATATCCAATTAAGCACAAATGCTAGAGAATTTTCCATCTATTTCAATCTATTTAAATAAGAAAATTTATATTAATCAAAATCTCCAAATGGAAATGCTAACTTCTGATATGCTTTATCAGCTAACAAATATGAATGAGGATAAAAAATCCCACATGTTCATAAATACACTAATAGTTTGCATATGATCTCATATGTTATATGAAACTGCTTTGTAGTGACTCCATTTTAAAGGAAGTTGCTATTGAAATTTTTTTTAAAAAGAGGTTGTTGTTAAAAATCAGGGGAAGGGAGAAAAAAATCGACTCTGGTTTAGCAGAAATAAAGTGAGAAAAAAACCTACAAGACAGAAATATCTTTAGCAGATATTTGAAAAATGTAAAGTGGTAGAAATTGATATACAAACTAAATTGAATTTTAGAAGAGCTATTCTTCGTTTTGAGGGAAAAAGCAAAGCACATCAGAAAGGAACCATTAAATCTGGTCTTAGTAATATACTGGCATTCAATTATCTAATCAGAAGAGAAACTCCACAGATAGACCAGGTTTCAATACAAGTTACAGAGCATGAAGATTATCTTCAGGATGATGTCATGACCTCTTCATGAAAAGAAGAATCACACATCTTCAGGAAAAAGAACTAAGAATTTTAAGAGAAATAAGATATTCAGAAAAGAATTTAATTGTTTAACCTTGTAAGATCTCTGCTGTATCTAGAACTGACTGGAAAAAAATTTAAAAGCAGAACATAGGAGCTTATTTTTCCCTTTATAATCACCTAATACATAATTTAAATTGTCATCATAGGTAAAGAAAAATAGCTTTCTGAAATGTGAAGTGAAGACAAACATTTGCCAAAATAAACTGATAAACCACCAGATGAAATTTCTCTTTTATAAATTCTGGGAAGATATTTTTTATATAGGAATGGTACAGGTGAGCACAGGTTATCCTGCAGATTTAAACATAGAAAAAAATTATATACTAGTAAAGAGACTAACATGATTAAAAATAGCCAAATACTCATCAGTGCTTCCTTCTCATTTTTACCAAGCTTATACTTCATATAAACAAAATTAATTTTACTTACATAGCTACACAGAAGAGACATACTAGCAATTTTTGAAGAAAATTATTTGACTGAATGCTAACTGGTTATAAATTAAGAAATAATTTTGTCTTAATTCAAATTAGGAACAATATAACCTCGAGTGGTAAATATGTAATATGTGGTAGTATGGCTCACAATAGAGAACATTTTACTTTTTCTATTTCTTTTCTTTGAAGTAAGTATCACAATGTTTTTAAGTCTCTCAGTCATGTCCAATTTTTTGTGACCCCATGGACTGTAGCATGCCACACTTCCCTGTCCATCACCATCTCCAGGAGCTTGCTCAAATTCATGTCCATTGAGGCAGTGATATCATCCAACCATCTCATCCCCTGTCATCCCCTTTTCCTCCTTCCTTCTATCTGTCCCAGAATCAGGGTCTTTTCCAATGAGTTGGCTTTTCTCATCAGATGGCTCAAGTATTGGAGCTTCACCTTCAGCATCATTCCTTCCAATGAATATTCAGGGTTCATTGCATTTAGGATTGACTGGTTTGATCTCCTTGCAGCTCTAGGGACTCTCAAGAGTCTTCTCCAGCACCATGGTTCATAAACATCAGTTCTTTGGTGCTCAGTCTTCTTTATGGTTCAACGCTCACATTCATACATGACCACTGGAAAAACCATAGCTTTGACTATATGGACCTTTGTTGGCAAAGTAATGTCTCTGATTTTTTATATGCTGTCTAGGTTTGTCATAGTTTTTCTTCCAAGAAGCAAATGTCTTTTAATTTCACGGCTGCAGTCATTGTCTGCAGTGCTTTTGGAGACCAAGAAAATAGTCTTTCACTTTGCAGTGTTTCCCCATCTATATGCCATGACATGGTGGGACCAGATTCCATGGTCTTCGTTTTTTGAATGTTGAGTTTTAAGCCAGCTTTTACACTCTTCTCTTTCACCTTCATCAACTGGCTCCTTAGGGCCAGTTTCTGTCATAAGGGTGGTGTCATCTGCATATCTGAGGTTATTGATATTTCTCCCAGCAATGTAGATTCCAGTTTGTGATTCATCCAACCAGGCATTTCACATGATGTACTCTACATAATTTAAATAAACAGGGTGACAATATACAACCTTGACACACTTCTTTCCCAATTTTGAACCAGTCTGTTGTTTAATGTTCTGTTCTAACTGTTGCTTCTTGACCTGCATACAGGTTTCACAGGAGGCAGGTAAGGTGGTCTGGTATTCCCATCCCTTTAAGAATTGTCCACATGACATACATTAGCATTTTTAAAACCTGTACCTAAGTCACGACATGCTCATGTTAGCAATCTTATAAATATTTAAGTAATAATTTCATGTGTATGATAAAAATAACTTCTATTCAGTCATTTTCATAAGTGAGAAAAATTAATCATTTTCTTTTTGTGTTATAAGATTACTACCTACTGGCTTAAAACAATTAAGACTATTAATGACATTTTAGCATTTCATAGTTACTTATTTCTAAACAATCATTATGGGACTTGATTTTTTTAACTGACAATATTGTAGCAACAGAACATTAAAAGGACTATGCCTATGGTAATTAGTGCATATGATGACTGAATTGAGTTTGAAATAGTTATTGCCTGCAAATATAAATTCTATGATATAAGAAATGGAAAGAAATAATCAAATTTGTTGAAAGCAGATTCATGTTTTATCATAAGATTTCTATAAAAAGGTATTGAGAAAAAATTGACTCTTTCTGATTAATTTGCAATAAGTCAAAAGGATGTGCAGAAATGGATAATGGAATTCCTTCAAACATTAAGACAAACACTTTTGAATATTTGCTTTAAGTTCTACAAATAAAAAGTAATTTTAGATATTTTGACATGTAACATTTCTTGCTATACTTCTAATATAAGAAATCTTTCTGCTCTTATTAGCACATGTAAAAAAGAATATTTTAAAACTAAAATAAATGAAAATCACTCATTTAGTTTCTAATTAGGATCATGTATTCAAATACAAGTATCCATCATTTTGTTTCATATGCATGCATGCTCATTCACTCAGTTATTTGAGACCCCATGGGCTGCAGCCTGCAAGGCTCCTCTGTCCATAGAATTTTCCAGGCAAGAATACTGTAGTGAGTTGCCATTTCTTCCTCTAGGTTTGTTTCATATATGTCTTTACAAATGATGGACTAAAAGACAAAGCAGACCCTTTTACACAACACAAAACCAGAATGTAGTCATTAAATGAATCCCATAAAATATTTTCACTTACTTAGGTAGCTAAAGGAACTAAATGCATTTCAAAATGATATTCAATTAGCAACTCAACAAAGACTATCACAAGTTCCCATTAAACATTAAAGAGCACATACAAAAAATACTGAGATGAGGACTCAGATCAATTAATTTCTACATGTATTTTCTGTTTTATCTTTTCCCAGACAGATATAAAGATGGAAAACTTAAAATCACTTTTGCAAATCTAGCATTACCTTGATGTGGACATAAAAATAGCATCAAAAATAAAATATAAGCAATTTTTGGAAGACTGGTAATGATAAATTTTAGAGTAGTAAAGCTTCATTTTTGCTTTCTGAAATTCCAATAGTTTCATAAAATATTATGAGTGAAGCAAGAAATACTAAATTCTATTTTTTTCCTTATTTTCAGTAGTTCATGTTGATTTAAAAGTACCCTACTAGAATAATGGCCAAGATGACAGAGTAGAAAGACCTTGAGCTCACCTCCTCTCATGAGCACACCAAAATCACAACTATCTGCAGAATAATCATTGATGGAAAAATGGGAATCTGTCATAAAAAATCTTATACAACTAAAGATATAAAAGAGAAGCTACAAATGAGATGGGTAGGAAGGGCAGACTTGAGATATAATCAAATCTCATAATTCCTAGGTGAGCCACAAACTGGAGAATAACTATATTACAGAGGCTCTATCACAGGAAAGGGAGTTCTGAGCCCATCTGGCTCCCCAGCCCAGGAGACCAGTACGAGGAAGAGGACCCTCCAGATAATTTGTCTTCGAAGTCCAATGAGATTAAAAGCCCCATTGGATCTGGGGATATAGAGACTTCACTCTTAAAGGGTGCATTCAAAATCTCATGCACACTGTGGCACAGGGCAAAAGCGGTAACTTCATAGGAGTCTAGGTCCTACCTGCTGATACTGGAGAGCCTCCTGGAGAGATGGGGCTCCAGTCTCTCACCTTGGAGTCACAGCCTCACCCAAGAGCAGACAAGATGCCTAAAGAATTCTTGAGATCACAGCTGCCTCAAAAACAAAACAAAACAACCCTAGACACTGCCCAGCCATTAAAGGGCAAAGACCTAGCTCCCCCACCAGTGGGCAGGCCCTGGACCCTCCTACCAGGAAACCTGAATAAGCCTCTAGACTAGCCTCACCACCTATTAGGCAGGAGACACAAGAAGCAAGAAAAAAACAATCCTGCAATGCAAGCCAGACCCTATCCTGGGACCAGTTGGGCCATGGCCTTGCCAACTAGCAGCCCAATGCAAACTTTGGGACCCCTCCAGAACCTATTCCCCAATATGTCAAGAACAGCTCCCTCCCACCAATCTGAAACAAGCTCTGGGATCACTGCAACCTGCAACCAGACTCAAGAAACCAGTTCTGCCTAAGAGAAGTCCAGCATTAACCCCAGGATTTGGCTTCACCTACCTGGCAACAACTCCAGTATTCTTGCCTGGAAAATCCCATGGATGGAGGAGCCTATTAGGCTACAGTCCATGGGGTTGCAAAGAGTTGGACATGACTGAGCGACTTCACTCACCAATGGGTGGACGTCAGCCCTGATCTTTGGAACACTGACTCTACACATCAGTGAGCCAGCACTAGCTCCAAGGTTCCCTAGGATTCTGCAACCAACCAGCCTCCTCATGGCTATGCCCTGCTAATAAGCAGCCAAAAGCACCCACATGAAGCAGGGCTTAGCAATCAACCAGACTAGGAACCAACTAAGGCTACCAGACCAAACACAGAGCTGTCCGACCACAACAGAAGTAGCCATGCAGCCCTCTTAGGAGAAACACCTAGAGCATATAGCTTGGGTGATAAGAGAGAGATTGCACTGCTGGGGTACATAGGATGCTTCCTACAGAGGACCACTTCTCCAAGGTTGAGAAATACAACCAAAACTTACTACATACATAAAAATTCAAACATCAATTAGACAAAATGAGGCAGTAGAGGCGTATGTTCCAGATGAAGGTACAATAAAACGTCCCACAAGAAGAACTAAACGAAGTATCAGTGAAGTATTGGTAGGCAATTTTCCTGAAAAACAGTCCAGAATAAAGATTGCAAAGATGACCTAAGAATTTGGGAAGAGAATGGATTCACAGAGTGAGAAGTTAGAAGATTTTAGCAAAGTTACAAAGTATGAAGACCAACCAGACTGAAATGAAGAATACAGTAACTGAAAAGAAAAATACACCAAAAGGAATCGATACTAGACTAAATGATACAGAAGAGCAGATCACTGAATATAAAGTAGTAGAAATCAATTCCTGGGAACAGAAAAAAAGAAGTGAAGACAGTTTAAGAGACATCTGGGATATCAAGCACATTAATATTCATATTATAGGGGTCCCAGAAAGAGAAGAGAGAAAGAACATTATAAAATATTTGATGAGATTGTATCTGAAAACTTCACTAACCTGGGAAAGGAAATAGTCATTCAAGTTCAGGAAGTACAAAGTCCCGTACAGAACTAACCCAAAGAGGAACACACCAAGGCACATTGTAATCAAAAATGACAAAAAATCAAGAGAGAGTACTAAAAGTAGCAAGGGAAAAAACAGAAAGGAAGTCTCACAAGGCAACCAGCTGATTTTTCTGCAGAAACTCTGCAGGCCAGGAAAGAGTGGCATGAGATATTTAAAGTGACGAAAGAAGACTTTGTCCAACAATGATTTCATTCAGATTTGATGGAGAAATCAAAAGCTGACAAAGGTCATATAGTCAAAGATATGGTTTTTTTTGTTTTTCCCCCAATAATCATGTATGGATGTGAAAGTCGGATCATAAAGAAGGTGAGTGCCAAAGAACCAATGCTTTCAAACTGTGGTGCTGGAGAAGACTGTTGAGAGTCCCTTGGGCTGCAGGAGATCAAGCTGGTGAATCCTAAAGGAACTCAAACCTGAATATTCTTTGAAAGGACTGATGCTGAAACTAAAGCTCAAATACTTTTGACACCTGATGTGAAGAACTGACTCACTGGAAAAGACTCTGATGTTGGGGAAGGCTGAAGGCAGCAGAAGGGGTCAACAGAGGATGAGATGGTTAGATGGCATCACTGACTCAATGCACAAGAGTTTGTGCAAACTCTGTGATATAGTGAAGGAAAAGGAAGCCTGGTGTGTTGCAGTCCATGGGGTTGCAGAGTGGGACACAACTTAGTGACTGAATAAAAACAGCAGCAAAAGCTATACTTAGAAGCAAAAATCTAAAAAAACTAAGTACCACCAAACTAGCCTTATGACAAATGTTAAAGGAATATCTCCAGGTAAGAAAGGGAAGGCAACAACTAGAAATAAGAAATTATAAAATGAAAAACCTTACCAGAAAAGGCAAACATATAGAAAGGAGGAAATTATCAATACACAAATATAGCACAGAAGATAAAATACACAAGTAATACTATCATCTGTACCCACAATAAGCAGTTAACAGATATACAATACAATTAGATGTAAAATATGATATAAAAAAGTAATCATTGTGTGTGTGTGTGTGTGTGTGTGTGTGTGTGTGTGTGTATGCTAAGTTGCTCCAGTCATGTCTGAGTCTTTGCGATTCTATGGACTGTGGCCCACTAGGCTTCTCTGTCCATGGGATTTCCCAAGCAAGAATAGTGAAGAGGGTTGCTATTTCCTTCTTCAGAGGATCTTCCTGACCCGGGGATCGAACTCATACCTTATTATGCCTTCCTGAAGTGCAGGAAGAGAGTACAAATATAGGGTATGTAACATGTTTTTGAAATTAAGAAATCAGCAACTTATCATGTACATATGTAGACTGCTATACAAAAATCTCATGGTAACTGCAAACCAAAAATCTGTAATAGATATGTACACAAAAAAAGAAAAACTTATCCAAGCATAGTGCTAAATATAGTCATTAAATCACAAGAGAACAAAACAATAAAGGGGGGAAAGACCTACAAAAGCAAATCCAAAACAAACAAGCAAAAAATATGGCAGTGAGAATATACACTGATAATTACTTTTAAATATAAACAGATTAAATATTCCAACCAAAAGACACAGATTGATCGAAAGGACACAAAATCAAAACCCAAGTATGTGCTGCCTAGGATAGACTCACTTCAGATTAGTAACACCTACAGCCTAAAAGTGAGCAGAGCAAAAGAGGTATTCCCCACAGATGAAAATCAAAAGACAGAAATTAACTGCAAGAAACAAAAAAACACAGACACACAGGGACTAAACAGCCAATATATCACTGAAGAAATCAAAGAATAAATCAGAAAACACCTAGAGACAAATGAAAACTAAAACACGAGGATCCCAAACCTACAATACACAGCAAAAGCAATTCCCACAAGAATGTTTATAGTGATACCAGCATACCTCAGGAAAGAAGAATATCTCTAATAAACAACCTAAACTTATGCCTAAAGCAACTAGAGAAAGAAAAAACAAAACCTAAAATTAGTAGGAGGAAAGAAATAATAAAGATCAGAACAGAAATAAATGAAATAAAGACTAAAAAAAAGATGAAAAAAAAATCAATGAAACTAAAAGCTGGTTCTTTGAAAATGCAAACAAAATTGATAAAAGTTCTACCCAGACTTGTAAAGTAAAAAGGGAGCAGGTCCAAATCAATAAAATCAGAAATGAAAAGGAAAAGTTACAACCAACACCAAAGAAATAAAAAGGATCATAAGGCAGTACTATGAGCAAATATACAGCAATAAAATGGACAACTTAGAGGAAACAAATTCTTAGAAAGGTACAATCGCCCAACACTAAACCAGGAAGAAATAGAAAATATGAACAGACCAATTACTAGTACTGAAATTCAATCAGTAATATAAAAACTAAACTATCCCGACAAATTAAAGTCTAGGACAAGATTGCTTCACAAGTCAACTCTGCCAATTTTTTTTTTCCATTTATTTTTATTAGTTTGAGGGTAATTACTTTACAATGTTGTAGTGGTTTTTGCCGTACATTGACATGAATCAGCCATGGATTTACATGTGTTCCCCATCCAGATTCCCCCTCCCACCTCCCTCCCCATCCCATCCCTCTGGGTCTTCCCAGTGTACCAGCCCCGAGCACTTGTCTCATGCATCCAACCTGGGCTGGTGGTCTGTTTTTCACCCTTGATAGTATACTTGTTTCAGTGCTATATTCTCAGAACATCCCATCCTCGCCTTCTCCCACAGGGTCCCAAAGTCTGTTCTGTACATCTGTGTCTTTTTCTGTTTTGCATATTGGGTTATCGTTACCATCTTTTTAAATTCCATATATATGTGTTAGTGTACTGTATTGGTCTTTATCTTTCTGGCTTACTTCACTCTGTATAATGGGCTCCAGTTTCATCCATCTCATTAGAACTGATTCAAATGAACTCTTTTTCATGGCTGAGTAATATTCCATTGTGTGTATGTACCACAGCTTTCTTATCCATTTGTCTGCTGATGGGCATCTAGGTTGCTTCCATGTCCTGGCTATTATAAACAGTGCTGCTATGAACACTGGGGTGCACATGTCTCTTTCAGATCTGGTTTCCTCAGTGTGTATGCCCAGAAGTGGGATTGCTGGGTCATATGGCAGTTCTATTTCCAGTTTTTTAAGGAATCTCCACACTGTTCTCCATAGCGGCTGTACCAGTTTGCATTCCCACCAACAGTGTCAGAGGGTTCCTTTTTCTCCACACCCTCTCCAGCACTTATTGCTTGTAGACTTTTGGATAGCAGCCATCCTGACTGGCGTGTAATGGTACCTCATTGTGGTTTTGATCTGCATTTCTCTGATAATGAGTGATGTTGAGCATCTTTTCATGTGTTTGTTAGCCATCTGTATGTCTTCTTTGGAGAAATGTCTGTTTAGTTCTTTGGCCCATTTTTTGATTGGGTCATTTATTTTTCTGAAATTGAGCTGCAGAAGTTGCTTGTATATTTTTGAGATAAATCCTTTGTCTGTTGCTTCATTTGCTATTATTTTCTTCCATTCTGAAGGCTGTCTTTTCACCTTGCTTATAGTTTCCTTTGTTGTGCAAAAGCTTTTAAGTTTAATTAGGTCCCATTTGTTTATTTTTGCTTTTATTTCCAATATTCTGGGAGGTGGGTCATAGAGGATCCTGCTGTGATTTATGTCAGAGAGTGTTTTGCCTATGTTCTCCTCTAGGAGTTTTATAGTTTCTGGTCTTACATTTAGATCTTTAATCCATTTTGAGTTTATTTTTGTGTATGGTGTTAGAAAGTCTTCTAGTTTCATTCTTTTACAAGTGGTTGATCAGTTTTCCCAGCACCACTTGTTAAAGAGGTTGTCTTTTTTCCATTGTATATCCTTGCCTCCTTTAAAGAACAGTTAACACCTATCATTCTGAAACTAATCCAAAAAATTGCAGAGAAAGGAGCACTTCCAGACTCATTCTGTGAGGTAGCCATCATGGTAACACCAAAAAAAGACAAAGATATCACACAAAAAATAAAATTACAGGCCAATATCACTGATGAACATAGAATCCAAAATCCTCAACATAATACTAGCAAAGTGAATTCAGCAATATATTAATGGGAGTATGTACCATGATCAAGTGGGATTTATCCCAGGGATGTAAGGATTTTCAATATCTACAAATCAATCAAAATGATATACAACATTAACAAATCAAAGAAAAAACAAAAACAAGACAAGCAAAAAATTACATGAACATCTCAAGAGATGCAGAAAATCCTTTTGATGAAATTCAACATTCATTTATGATAAAAATTCTTGGGAAAGTGGGCAAAGAGGGAACATGTCTCAACATAATAAAGACCATGTATGATAAAAAATCACAGCTAATGTACTCAATGGTGAAAAGCTGAAAACATCCCTTCTAAGTTCAGGGACAAAGCAAGGACGCTCACTCTCTCCACTTCCATTCAACATAGTTTTGGAAGCCCCAGCCACAGAAATCAGAGAGAAGAAATAAATAAGGGAATCCAAATTGAAAAGGAAGAAGTAAAACTGCCACTGTTTGCAAATGACATAATACTATACATAGAAGATGCCACCAGAAAACTACTAGAACTCATTGATGAATTAGGTAAAATTGCAGGACACAAAATTAATACAGTCATCTGTTGCTTTTCTATGCACTAATGATAAAATATCATAAAGAAAAATTATTGAAACAATAGTATTTACCATCACATCATAAAGAATTAAATATCTAGGAATAACCCTACCTTAGTAGGTAAAACACCTCTACTCCGAAAACTATAAGACACTGATGAAGGAAAGCATAGATGGCGCAAACAGAAGATATACAGTGTTCTTGGATTGGAATCATTGATATTGTTAAAATGACTGTACTATTATAATGAACACTATAAGCTGTTTTTATCTCCCCTTGCTATTCTCAGGAACTTTGCATTAAGTTGGGTATATCTTTCTCTTCCTACTTTGCTTTTATTTATTTATTTTTTCACTTCTCTTCTTTTCTCACATATTTCTAAGACTTCCTCAGACAACTATTTGCCTTGTTGCATTTTTTTCTTTGGGATAGTTTTGGTCACCTCCTCCTGTATAATGTTATGAACTTCTATCCATAGTTCTTCAGGTACTCTATCAGATCTAATCCCTTGAAACTACTTGTCACTTCCACTGAGCAATCATAAGAGATGTGATTGAGGTCATACCTAAATGGTCTGGTGGTTTTCTCTACTTTCTTCAATTTAAGTCTGAATTTTGCAATCAGGAGCTTAGAATCTGAGCCATAGTCACCTTAAGATCTTGTTTTTGCTGACTGTATAGAGCTTCTTTACCTTCAGTTGCAAAGAATATAACCAGTCTGATTTTGGAACTGATCATTTGTTGATGCCCATGTATAGAATTGGCTTTGTGTTGTTAGAAGAGAGTGTTTGCTCTGAACAGCATATTATCTTGGCAAAACTCTGTTAGTCTTTATCCTGCTTAGGAAACATTACTATGAACAAAGCTAGTGGAAGTGATGGAATTCCAACTGAGCTATTCAAATCCTAAAAGATGATGCTATTAAACTGTTGCACTCAATATACCAGCAAATATGGAAAACTCAGCAGTAGCCAAGTCAGTTTTCATTCCGAACACAAGGAAGGATAATGCCAAAGAATGTTCAAACTACTGTACAATTGCACTCATTTCACATGCTAGTAAGGTAACGCTCAAAAATTTTCAAGGTTGGCTTCAACAATGTGAACTAAAAACTTTCATATGTACAAGTTGGATTCAGTAAAGACAGAGGAACCAGTGATCAAACTGCCAACATCTGTTGGATCATAGAGAAAGCAAAAGAATTCCAGAAAAAAAAAATCTACTTCTGCTTCACTGACTACACTAAAACCTTTGTGTGGATCACAACAAACTGTGGAAAATTCTTAAAGAGATGGGAATACCCAGACCATCTTACCTGCCTTCTGAGAAAAGTGCATGTAGGTCAAAAAGCAAGAGCTAGAACCAGACATTGAACAATGGACTGGCTCAAAACTGGAAAAGGAGAACATTAAGACTGCATTTTTTCACCCTGCTTATTTAATTTATATGAAGATTACATCATGTGAAATGCCAAGCAGAATGAATCACAAGCTAGAATCAAGATTGCTGGGAGAAATATCAATATTCTAAGATATGTAAATGATACCACCCTTATGGCAGAAATTGAAGAGGAACTAAAGAGCCTCTTGATGAAAGTGAACGAGGAGATTGAAAAGCTGGCTTAAAACTCAACATTCAAATAACAAAGATCATGGCATCAAGTCCTATGATTTCATTCCAAATAGATGGGGGGAAAAAATGGAAACAGTGGCAGATTTTATTTTCTTGGGTTCCAAAATCACTGTAGATGCTGACTTCAGCCATAAAATTAAAAGATGCTTGCCCCTTGTAAGAAAAACTATGACCAATCTAGACAGCATATTAAAAAGCAGAGACATTGTTTTGCCAACAAAGGTCCATCTAGTCAAAGCTAAGGTTTTTCCAGTAGTCATGTACAGATGTGAGATTTGGACCATAAAGAAGGCTGAGCACCAAAGAACTGATGCTTTTAACTGTGGTGCTGGAGAAGACTCTTGAGAGTCCCTTGGACAGCAAGGAAATCAAACCAATCAGTCTTCAAGAAAATCAACCGTGAAGATTCATTGGAAGGACTGATGCCAACCAACACTTTTGCCACCTGATGGGAAGAGCTGACTCGTTGGAAAAACCCTGACACTGGGGAGGACTGGGGACAGGAAGAGAAGGGGGTGACTGAGGATGAACTGGTTGGATGTCATCACTGACTCAATGGACATGCGTTTGAGTAAACTCTGGGAGATAGTGGAAGACAAGGAAGCCTGGTGTGCTGCAGTATGTTGTTGCAAAGAGTCAGATACAATTTAGCAACTCAACAACAACCACAAAAACCCATGACAATCTATAGGTTCAAGATATTCCCTATCAATTACCAATGACAGAACTAGAGCAAAAAACTTAAATTTATATAGAAACACAAAAGATCCCCCAAAGCTATAACAACCTGGAAAAAAGAAGAACAGATTGAGGAATCATGATCCCTGCCTCAAGCTATAATACAAAGCTACAGTAATCAAAACAGTATTAGTGCTCAAAAACAGACACATAGTTCAGTGAAACAGAATAGAAAGCAATGAAATAAACTTATCAACTTAAGGTCAATTAATCTATGATAGTGTAAGCAATAATATATGATGGAGAAACAACAGCCTCTTCAATAAGAGATTTGTGGTAAACTAGACAGCTACATGTAAAAGAGTAAAACAAGAACACTCCCTCTCCCAATACATACACAGAGAAAAAAAAAACCTTAAAATTCATTAAAGACCTAAATGTAAGACTGGACATTATAAAACTCTTAAAGAAAAATATAGTCAAAATACTCTCTGACATAAGTCACAGGACTCTTTTTCAACCTGTCTCCTAGTATAATGGAAACAAAAGCAAAAATAAACACATGGGACCTAATAAAACCTATAAGCTTGTGAAAAGCAAAGGAAACCATATAAGACAACCTTTGGACTTGAAGAAAATATTTGCAAACAATGAGACCAACATGGGCTTACTTTCCAAAGTATACAAACAGGTCCTACAGTTCAGTATCAAAAAACAAACAACTCAATCAAAAAATGCACAGAAGACCTAAATAGACATTTTTCCAAAGAAGATCTACAGATGGCCAACTGAACATGAAAATATGCTTAACAGCACTAATCAGAGAAAGGCAAACCAAAACTAATAAAATGAGGTATCACCTCACACAGGACAGAATGGCTATCATCAAAATATCTACAAACAATAAATAATGGAGAAGGTATGGGGAAAAAGGAATACTCTTACACTGTTGTTGAGAATGTAAATTGGTACATCTGTACAGAGAAGAGTATGGAGGTTTTTAAAAATCACTAAAAATAGACCTACCATATGATCCTACTCCTGGGCATACATCCAGAGAAAATCATAATTCAAAAAGATATATGCACTGTTTAGAATAGCCAAGACATGGAAGCAACCCAGATATTCATCAACAGATGAATGGATAAAAATATGTGGTGCATACACATAATGGAATATTACTCAGCCATAAAAAGGAACACATTCGAGTCAGTTCTGATGAGGTGGATGAACCTAGAACCTATTATACAGAGTGAAGTGAGTCATAAAGAGAAAGATAAATATCATATTCTAACACACATATACAGAATCTAGAAAAATGGTTCTGAAGAATTTATTTACTGGGCAGCAACAGAGAAACAGACATAGAGAATAGACTTAGGGACATGGGGAGAGGAGAGGAGAGGGTGAGATGTATGGAAAGAGTGAGATGGAAACTTGCATTACCATGTGTAAAATAGACAGCCAACAGGAATTTGCTGTCTGGCTCAGGAAACTCAAACAGGGGCTCTGTATCAACCTAGAGGGGTGGGACGGGGAGGGAGCTGGGAGGGAGGGTCAAAAGGGAGGGGACATATGTACACCTATGGCAGATTCATGTTGAGGTTTGACAGAAAACAACAAAATTCTGTAAAGCAATTATTCTTCAATAAAAAGATAAATTTTAAAAAAATAAAATAATGCCACTGTCAGGAAAATGGATGGACCAAGAGATTATCATACTAAGAGAAGTAAGTCAGAGGAAGACAAATATCATATGATATAATTTTTATGTGGAATCTGTAATATAATACAAATGGGCTTATTTACAAAATAGAAATAAAGTCACAGACATAGACAACAAACTTACGATTACCAAAGGGTAAAGAAGAGGAGGGCTGGGATAAAATAGAAATTTGCAATTAACAGACACACACTATGTGTAAAATAGATAAGCAATAAGGTCCTCCTATATAGTACAGGAATCACATTTAATATCTTACAATAAACTATAATGCAAAATAATCGGAAAAAGAACATGTGTGTATATACAACTGAATCACTTCACTGTACACCTGAAACATGGTACTTCAATAAAAACTGATTCATCAATTTAAAAAATAAAATAAAAATATTGTACTAATCATTTATAAAATTCATTTATAGTTTTCACTAAATCAATATGTCAATTATTCCAAATTAACAGAACAATTTCCCTACATCACTGGTCATATCTTATTCTATTCCTATTAATCCATGTTAATTTTATAGTTAGGGGTGCTGACTATAAGGAGTACAGATTTAGATTTTATGTGCATTGTGTTATGAAGATCCCTGAATTTATTAATTTTTCTCTAAGAAGTTATTAGTAAGCACATTCAAATGTCTCAGGTACACTGGAAGAAATAAGAATTTAGATAAAATTTAATATCCAAAGTAAATAAAGACAAAAGTATTAATATTTTAATGTGACTATTGAGTCAATTTACTTCTTTGTGCACTTATACATAATCCTTTCTTCTCCCTCCAACTTAATTTTTTTTCATTCCTTAGGACAATGTACAGTTTACTTTTACATATCAGAAGAGGAAAAAAAAGTTAAGCACAACCTCACTTTTCTAAATATTTCTATATAAATATAAACACAAAACAGTTTATTCAAAGAGTGGCAAGGTATTGAGGAAAAAAAGAAAAAGTTGAAGAGAAAAAAAACATATAAATTCAACACAAAAGATAATTATAGCAATTCTGATGATACTGTGGAATATGGAAAAACAGTAAACAAGACCAGAGGGTACCTTGAGTTTGCATTCTTCTCTAACAGACACTTATATTTAGTACTTGGACATTTTTGAACCCGTTTTCTCTTGAAGACAATGCAATCTACACCCTATGGCAAACATAATAAATTATATATTTGTGCATAAAATTACTTTTATTAGGAATTTATTATCAAAATTACTTACCTACTATATTAGAATGAAAAAAATGTGTTCTTAACAAGATTAGCAACAACATAAAGATGCTCACTATCTCCAATAATATTTGATAAATAGGTGTTAGCCAGTAGAATTTAAACAAGTCAAGAAAATTAGAAGTATAAAATAGAAACAAAAGAAAACTATATTTATAGAAGGCTTAATAGTATACCTGTAAATACCTAGAGTCAACGACAAACTTAACTAAAAATAATTCAACAAGGTAGCAAGATGGAAAATTCTCATGCAAAATATAAGTGCGTTTATAAACACAAATAATGGGACAAAAAAATGCCATTTATAATAACAAAAAAAGAGGAAGTAGAAATGGAATAAGCTTAGAAGTAAATGTTAAAACTGCTGTGAATAAAACTATAAAATACCCTTAGAAGTCACAACCAACCCTAAACAAATATAAAACTGGGCCTTGATTTTATTTAGGAAATCTTAACTGCATCATAATGCCAATCCTCCCTTTGTTAATGTGTAAACTTAGTGTGATCTCTGTGACCTGTTTCATGGCACGGTACATGAACACTGAAGTCCATAAGGAAAATAAGGACACTAGAGTAGCTAGGCAAACATGGGAAAGAAAAAGCTCAGGAGGGGATCAGGCCTTTCAGACTCGAGGAAGCCTCTATAATGAAAACTCCATAGTACTGAGGGAAACAAAAAGGGCAAGAAAGAAATTCCAGGACTATGTGTAGAAATACACGTACATTATAAAAGTAATATTGACTCACTGAAACAAAGTTAGTCTTTTTAGTAAATGGTGTTGGGATAAATGAATAAACATCTGGAAAAAGATGAAAACAGATTCAGTTCACATTTCACAGATAACATAAGAATAAACTCTGTGTTTACAAAGATCTTAAAGAGATATTTGCAAATTATATAGTAAAACATAAAGTACTTATAAAAGGCAAAAATAAATGATTGGCTAACACCACTACAATCGGGGCATAAGATCTTCTAATTATGATAAATTCAGATGGGATAAAAAGAAATATAATTGATTATATAAATTATATTTGGTTATATCAAAAACTTTTGCAAGGCAAAACAGTTTAAATAAATTCAAAGACAAATGACAAACTAGAAAAAGATGTCTGTGGCTTTTAGCACAGGTAAGAGCTAATCTGGGGCTTCCCAAGGTGGCTCAGTGGTAAAGAATCAAAAGAACAGGTAAAGAACCTACTAATGTAGAAGACATCACCCTGCCATTGCAGGATTCATGGTTTGACCCTTGGGTCAGGAAGATCCCCTGGAGGAGGGCATGGCAACCCACTCTAGTCTTCTTGCCTGGAGAATCACCTGGGCAGAGGAACCTGGCGGGCTACAGTCCATGGAATTGTAAATAGTCAGACAAGACTAAATGACTAAACAACAAGGGCTAATGTCCCTAACATAGGAAGAATGTTTTAAAATCAAGGGGAAAGACAAAATATCACATATAAATACTGACAAATGATACAATTCAAACTAAGAAGTAGAAAGCTGACCTAAATGTGAAAATATATTCAGCTTTACTCATCGTAAGATACATGCAAATTAAAACTGCCACCCATAACATTTCTTATCCATTGAAAGTGAAAGTCACTTAGTTGTGTTGGAACTCTTTGTGACCCCATGGACTGTACAGTCCATGGAATTCTCCAGGTCAGAATACTGAAGTGAGTAGCTTTTCCCTTCTCCAGGGGATCTTCCCAACCAGGGACCAAACCCAGGTCTCCCGCACGGCAGGCAGATTCTTTACCCATTGAGCCATCGGGGTACCCATTAGATGGCAAAATTATAAAACGTGACAATCCAACCGTTCAGAGTCTGGAAGAGAAGAGGCAGTCTCACCAACTGTTTGTGGAAATGCAGAATAATGGAATTTATATGTAGGGTAATTTGTTTTTGAGGGTACTTTTTAAAAAATACTTAACTATGTAAACAATGCATTACTCTTTTAGGGCTAATGTAGCAACACAACACATCTTGAGTGACTAAAGAGATATTTGTTTTCTGGCATTTCTGGAGGCTCAAAGTCCAAAATCCAGGCGCTGGTAGGTTTGATTTTTCCCAAGTCCTCTCATCTTTGCTTACAGAAGGCCACCTTCTCATTGTCTCCCCACATAAACTTTCCTCTCTGTGCCAACATCCTTATGTCCCTCTGTCCCTCTAAATTTCCTTCTCATAAAGACAAGTCATATTGGACTAGGGCCTCCCCTTATGGCCTCATTTAATCTCTTCTTTAAAAGCTATGTCTGCAAATATAGTCACATTCTGAGGTACTGAGGATTGAGCTTCAATATATGAGGAAGATCTCTGTAAATGACACAGTGACTGTTAGATGATGTTGGCAAGCATCAATACAAAACACAAAATGTATAAGATCATATATTATATACTAACTTTTGTGTAAGAAAAATGGGAAATACATAGTGTGTTAATATAAAAATAATACATATAAATATACATATGTGATCATTACCAAGGAGCTACTGGAAGGATAAAGGAGAAAATAATGGCATTGAATACCTACAAAGGGTGGAAGGAAGAGACAGGTGTAAGAAGAGGAGGAGGAGGGGAAAAAGAAAGAAAGAACAAAGGAAAGAGACAGTTCTAAGTAATTCATGAACAAAATAAGTTGGGAAATCACAAATCAACTCTCAACATGTTTTAGAAAAGGCGTTTTTGTAGTCATACAGGTGAAGCAACTCAGAATATTTCAGATGTTTCATAGGATTGCTCTAATAAGCAAATGTGTTGGTATTGTCAGGAGTCAGGTTTTCATTGAAGAAGACACAAACGCACATGGAAAGGGGGACAGCAAAAAAGAACTGAGAATAGAGTAGAATTGGTGGTTATAAGCATGAACTCATGGCTTCTAAAACATGTGTGTGTGTATATGTGTATACATTTATATATGTACACATATGCATATATACACTTATCTGTTTATATGCATGTGTGTATACACATGCACTTTCTCTCTTACGAAGCCCAGAAACAAACATTTCAATTACAGTGAGTACACCTGTACCTTGCTCTTGTTCCTAATATCATTCCTTAAAGAAAAATCAGGGCTCCTTAGAGAAGCAGCTGATTCCAGAGTCAGAGCAGAGCAGAGACAAAATAAATATGAAATATCTTGCTATTCCAGAAAGCAAAAAACATACATGATGGGGCTTTCATAAGAAAAATATAACTACTTCAAAAGTGCCAGATATGGGACAATTTCAATCAATTATAAGCACTTGAATAATAAAGAATCCATGAACCCAAACCAACGGGAAATTCACAAATGAGAATGAAGGGAAGACTCTGTCTTACAGTTGGAAGGCTGAGTACTTCTTGACAAAAATGGAGGAACTGTTGGAGTTGCAATATGATCATTTTTGCAGCCATAACAGTAAAGATTGATTCAGGAAAGAATCATAGTCATCAATGATTGAAAACTGGAGGAAGAAGGATTTGATGAAAAATATGACATTTGTATAATCTTAAAATATAAGACAAGATATAGAAGGAAGTATAAATATAGTATATATGACCAATTAATTAAAATTAACATCATTCCTGAGCAGTAGATGGACATTGTGTGCTTCTTAAAGTGATGACTTGAGAGGCACAATGTCCCTCAGTCATCCAATAAAGTCAAAATCAAAATGAAGAATTTTTAAAGAAGGGGGTGGAGAGAACTATACTCTGAAAATATCAAAATGCCAAAAACAAAGCAACAAAACAAGGGCTGTGAAAATATCCCAGGTTAAAGCTCACTAGAGATAGATAAAACTTAATGTGACATGTGATTTGGACTGAATATTACATTGGAGGGGAGGAAAGAGCATTATTGTGTCAGTAAACAAAATCAGAATATGAAGTAGATTAAAGTAATATATCAAAGCTAAATACACTGAAGTTATTTAACTACACTATAATTATCTAAGAGGATGTTCTTATTTTTAGGAAATGGATGCTAAGGCAGGTAGAGATACAGGGCCATGAGACATGCAACTCTTTCTCAAAGGTTCATTTTGGATACAGAGAAAAGAAAAGAGATGCATACCAGGAAACAATGAGTGAGCAAAATAATAAATTACCAAATGGATCAACTGTTAATAATAAACAAATCTGAGTAAGGGTTATACATGAGTCCTTTGTACTATTTTCTTCCATTTAAAATTATTTCCAAATAGAGTGTTTTAAAATATGCCTTGAATTAGACAGAGGATGACATAAGACATAGGGATGATGAGGAAGTAAGCTCTTCTTAGTGAACATAAAAAATATAAAATGGATCCAGTGTACATATTTCAATGCTATTTACACTATTCAAGAATTTTAAGAAAAGTTGAAAGTATAAGGGTTCTGGACCTCTTCTCCTCCCTGTCTATTTCCTGCTTAAGTCTCTGTGTCCTCAGTTTGGATACTTTATCTGAATTTTCTCATTTTATTTTGAAATGCATAATGTTAATACTGAAGGAAATCTAGAAAAACTGTTTCATTTTACAGAACAGAAACTTAGCTCCAAAGAAATAAAATAACTTCTTACCTCACTTGAGGTTTTTCCTGAAAAGTTTAACTTGAAAAATTAGCCTCAACTATTGATTATAAAGTGATTATAAGGCATTTTTGTTATCTTAAATCCTCCTCTCTAAATTAAAATGTTAGGCTGGGAAAACCTCAGCTATCTTTAAGAAAAGCTAATTCAAGTTTCAGTTATTTTCTCAATCATTCAATAATTCTGTATATGTAGCAATTTTGTGCTTCTAATGATTTTAGATTAAAAAATAAAATAGCAATGCTTTCTGCTTACATTTTAAATAGAAAGTAAAATTCACTCTTTTGAAGGTTATTTGTTGGAAATAACATTGGATTTCACTTGATACAGGCAGGGCATGTTGTGAACTCCATTATTTAAGTATATTTCCCATTGTACAATTTTGCCATTAAAATGTCATGACCTTTAAAATTAGTTTAGCTTGAAAAGTGAAAGTTTAGTTGCTCAGTCGTGTCTGACTCTTTACGACCCCATCGACTATAGCCTACCAAGCTCCTCTGTCCATGGGATTTCCCAGGCAAGAGCACTGGAGTGGGTAGCCATTTCTTTCTCCAGAGAATCTTCCCGATCCAGGGATCAAACCTGGGCCTCCCACATTGTAGACAGATGCTTTACTGTCTGAGCCACCACAGAAGTCTTGGTGGACTTAGCTTACTAAAATTTGGTATCACAGAAACAAATGAAATTTCAGTGTAACAGAATTTTATGGAAACTGGCATCTTAATTCTTCATTCAAATAAGTGGACTTTTTATTAATAACATATAGAATTTTGCTTTATGCACTTTGTATCTAAATTATGTTTTATTTTGCAAGATGTCTTTAGATCAACTTAACAGACTATCCGAGTGATATTTACCTGAATTTTTCATATGTTCTTGGGATAATTATTTTATAGAAGTGATCATTAAATTGGCCTTGAAAGAATTAATGGAGTTTAATTTTCCTAAGCAGTTTATTCTGGCTATGAAAGTCTGATTAAGTGTTTAAGAATCAAATAAATCAAGAAGATAGTCTAGTCTTTTATAATTCCTATTAATTACCCACCTGTGGACTGTCAGTTCTATAATAAATAGTTCCTCCCAAATTTTAAAACATAAAATTATTACCATCCAGAAAATGCCAATGCAATAAAAATAAAATTTTAATTATTTTAATGTTTTAAATGTGCCTTCAATTAAAACCTGAGAATTAATAGCTGGCAAAATCATGGGCATTAAAAAATGTAATATATAATGGTAGAAATTAAAGCAATAATTTACAATATATGCTGATTACTGAGGTTTCACACAAAAAGCTTGTGAAAGGATTTTGGTTTTACACAAAAAGCTTTTGAAAATACTTTGATCTTTGTTATGAACTGAATGTTCGTGTGTGTGTGCTAAGTCGCTTCAGTCATGTCCAAGTCTTTGCAACCATATGGACTATAACATGCCAAGTTCTTCTGTCCATGGGATTCTCCAGGGGAGAATACTGGAGTGGGTGGCCATGCCTTCCTCCAGGGGATCTTCCAAACCCAGGGATCGAACCCAGGTCTCTTACATCTTCTGCATTGGCAGGCAGGCTCTTCACCACCAGTGCCACCGATCTGCCACAAAATTCCTAGGTGGAAGCCCAATGTGATGGCATTTGGAGATTTGACCTTTGGGAGGTATTTAGGGTTAGATTATTGAGAGTGGAACATTTATAATGAGATTCGTGACCTTAACAAATAGGGAGAGAGACCTCTCTCTTGCCCTGTATGTGTGCACTGAAAAATAGCTACATGAAGATGTGAACACATAGGGAAAAGTTATCAGCTACAAGCCAGGAAAATCACTCTCACCAGGAACCAAATCAGCTGGAAACTTGACCTTGGACTTCCCAGTCTGCAGAATAGTGAGAAAAAATTTTGCTGCCTAAACCACTCTGTCTATTTTGTTATGGCAGCTGAGCAGACTATGACAATCTTATGTAAAAACTTGTGGAAATACTGCCTTAAGTTCAAATAAAAATTCCATTAAATACTTTATCTTTCTTTTTATTAAATTTGATGCACAAAGAATTCTTGGAAAGCTATATTTATTAAGGGCCTATATGCTTGTATTACAATGTTATAATTAAGTAAATAAATAGAGTTCCTTGCTCCTGAAGGAGACAGTGAATGCTAATCATGTAAATCGATTCACACAGTGATAAATTGTAAGGATAAAAATGAAGATGACAAACTAGAGAATGGCTTTAATGAGGGGGAAGGCCACTTTGAAGGTGGGTTAGGAAAGGCCTCTATAAAATAGTAATGGTTAAACAAAAGCTTGACTAATAAAAAGTAGGAAGCCTCATGTTAATATGAGGAAACAGCCTTAGAGAATGGGGGAACGCCAAGGGCTCAGCCTCCAGGGGTTTCTGCCACCTGTGATTTCAGAGACTTTCAAAAGTTTTTGATCTGGTATTGGTGTTTATTGTTTTCGGGAATGCAAATAACATTTTTTAAATATTAATCTACTTCAATGACCTCAGTTAGTCTTCTTATCCATGTAAGGTAATTAAATTCTTATTCCCTTTAAAGATGAAGACTCCTGAGCTATTGTGCCAGGACCCACCACATGGGTCACAAGAACAGGACGCCAGCCTTGCCCCACCCCAGGCTTGCCACTCAGCCTGACTTCTCTGGGGCACGCTGTCCTCCACACGCGTCATACTGAGTAACTGTATAGACAACTTTTACTTTCTAAGAAAATTAATTATTTTCATTATGAGAATGATAGTGAACATTTTGACATAATGTGAGAAATTCTAGGCATCGAAAAAATATAAATAAGTCACAAAACATCTTCCTAACAAGTATAGACAAAGTATATGCATTATGTAATATGTGATAAGGTAAAATAGTTCAACAAATTGTTTTGATAAAAGTGGCTATAAGACAGTATTACTCTTTGGCATCTGAAATCATATTCAAGATAAAATGACCATGGTGTTTTGATGAAAAATGCCATCATTGTCCAATCGGAAAAATATGTTTTTCCTTCATTTAAATACTTCTATGAAATAACCAGACAAAAGCATTTCTGTGACATAAGTAAATTTCTCTGACAAATGCTTGAATTGTTTTGAAGAAATATTGCTATAAAATATATTATTTACTATTATAAGTATTATTGGTGCCACTGATATTATAAAATATTTAATTTTTAATAAATAAATTTATGTCCATTATAAGATGTATTAGAGTGGTTACAGGGAATTTCTTCTATTTAAGGAATTATCTATAAGTTATAACTCACAGAGGATTTAACTAAATTTGTATTCAGATGCTTAGCATATATGTTAATAATTAGCTAAGAAAACTTTAGCTGTTATTGATTTCAGTAATGATTAAAAGTATTTTGTGTAATGGTCAATTAAAAATTTTAAAACAACTAGATCTCATTCTCTAGATTAAAACCAAGACATTGTGGGCAGCAATATTTTTTCTGAAAATTTAATTTTCACAAAGATACATGCTTTAATCCCATATTATATAATCACATAGTGAAAACTCAAGAACTAACTATACTATAGTTGTCAGGTATGATTTTCTCAATGTTTTCATCATTTGCTTCAAACTACAGATTTCCAAAGAAATTGCACCTACATGATCTTTGATCCTCATAATAATCTTTTGCTATGAACAAGGTAAACATGCAAGCTTATGGACTGTCAATGGTCTTTCCATACTTCTCTTTGAGCATTCAGGAGAGAAAGTAAATATAGATTTTTTTTAATGAATATAAGACTCCTAAACTTTACTCCTTGGAAGGAAAGTTATGACCAACCTAGATAGCATATTAAAAAGCAGAGACATTACTTTGCCAACAAAGGTCCATCTAGTCAAGGCTATGGTTTTTCCAGTGGTCATGTATGGATGTGAGAGTTGGACTGTGAAGAAAGCTGAGTGCCGAAAAATTGATGCTTTTGAACTGTGGTGTTGGAGAAGGCTCTTGAGAGTCCCTTGGACTGCAAGGAGATCCAACCAGTCCGTCCTAAATGAGATCAGTCCTGGGTGTTCATTGGAAGGACTTATGTTGAAGCTGAAACTCCAATTCTTTGGCCACCTCACGTGAACAGTTGACTCATTGGAAAAGACTCTGATGCTGGGAGGGATTGGGGGCAGGAGGAAAAGGGGGCGACAGAGGAGGGGATGGTTGGGTGGCATCACCGACTCAATGGGCATGGGTTTGAGTAGACTCCGGGAGTTGGTGATAGACAGGGAGGCCTGGCGTGCTGTGATTCATGGGGTCACAAAGAGTCGGACACGACTGAGCGACTGAACTGAACTGAACTGACTGAAATTTTGTTTTGTTGCAGATTTACCTTGTAATCAACCATTAGCATTTAAGTCATTAAGAAAACATCTAAAAATGATACAGATGAACCTATTTGCCAAGCAGAAATAGAGACAAAGACGTAGAGAAGAAATGCATGGACACCAAGGCGGGGAAGGCCGTGAAGTGGGATGAACTGGGAAATTGGGATTGACAGATAGACAAAGGAGATAACCAATGAGAACCCACTATACAGCACAGGGAATTCTACTAAGTGCTCTTTGGTGAACCTAATGGGAAAGAAAGTAAAAAAAAGAGAGGGGATATTTGTGTATGTATGGGTGATTCACTTTGCTGTTCAGCAGAAACTACCAACTTTGTAAAGCAGCTATACTCCAATAACATTTTTTTAAAAAAGAAAACATCTGACTTTGTCAGGGTCAGAAAGGAAGTTGGTTACAGAGTAGACTTTGCCCAGTTCCTCAGATTGGAAAAAGAAAGTAAACTAGATCATTTATGTTCACTTTAAATAATCACACACCTGATCTCACCCTCTTTATTAAGCAGCATTGACTATTACATCTGAACATCAAATTCATGTAGCACCTTCCCTGCTGAAGTTTATCCTTGTTTACCTTATCCAAGTCCTGTGTTTTCTTATAGATACTCTCAAAGGTCTCTCAGTGAGTTACTGAGCTTTTATAATATATTAAAGCAGTTCATGTTCCATCACATGTGCCATTAATTCTATCTAGGCATTTAATATGTGAAGATGAAAGTTCTTATCTGCTAAGTATTTGGCTAGAGAAAAACATCATTCATTCATGACAAATAAATCCATTTTAAGATGCAAGACATTTCCTTTAATGGTTTATATGTGCATAGATTATGACACATTATTTTTTGTGGTTTATTTCACCTTTTTAATTCAGTCAGAAATCTGAAGATATGCAAAAAGATATCTTATTCCAAAAGAACATCAGTTCAGTTCAGTTTGGTCGCTCAGCTGTGTCTGACTCTTTGCGACCCCATGGACTGCAGCATGCCAGACCTTGCTGTCCATCACCAACTCCCAGAGCTTACTCAAACTCATGTCTATTGAGTCAGTGATGCTATACAACCATCTCATCCACTGTCATCCCCTTCTCCTCCCTCCTTCAATCTTTTCCAGCATCAGGGTCTTTTCCAATGAGTCAGTTCTTTGCACCAGGTGGCCAAACTATTGGAGTTTCAGCTTCAGTATCAGTCCTTCCAATTAATATTCAGGATTGATTTCCTTTAGGACTGACTGGTTGGATCTCCTTGCAGTCCAAGGGACTCTCAAGGGTCTTCTCCTACACCACAGTTCAAAAGCATCAATTCTTCAGTGCTCAGCTTTCTTTATACAAAGTAAAGAAAATATTTGTTAGCAATGCAAAGTAATAAACCAACTCAAAGCTTAGTATATTTCTTTAAAATGTTCCTCTAAAATATCTGTGAGTCAGCTGGAGCTCAGCTAGTACGGGCCGGACTTGAGACTGACTTCGCGTCACGCTGTGAATGTTGGTGAAACTCTAGTCTTCATTCTAAGTCTGAGGGGCAGCTATGCTGCTGGGTTTCTGTTTTCTTCCTTGGGTGAAGAGGCCATTTTTTTTTTTTGTTCTTATGGCAAGCTGAAATACCTAAGCCTTAAGGCCTGTTCTTATCTAACCTGTATGCCATCTCCAAAAGAAGCCACATAACCAAGCCCATGACAAGGAGGAAGAGACGATACATCCTTTAGGAGGCCATGGCAAACATGTGGATGCAGGAAATAGCTAAGAGTTGGAAACAGCCTAAGTTTCCATCAGTGGATAAATGGATAAGGGAGATATGGTATATACATGCAATGGAATATCATTCATCCATCAAAAGGAATGAAATTCCACCATTTGCAACAACATGGATGGGCCTAGAGGGTATTATGCTCAGGGAAATAATTCAGACATAAAGACAAATACTGTATAATATCAGTTACATATGGAATCTAAAAAAGCCAACTCCCAGAAACAGAGAGAAGAAAGGGAATTTCCAGAGGCTGTGGGGTGGAGGGAATAGGGAGATATGGTAAATGGGCTCAAATTTCCAGTTATAAAATGAATAAATTCTGAAAATCAAGTGTAAAGCATATTGATTATAACTAATAGTACTATATCATATACTTGAAAGTTGCTAAGAGAATGTATCTGAAATATTTTCACCACAAAAAAATGACGTAGTAATTCTGAGATGCAGGTGTTAGCCAGTGTTATTATGGTTCAGATCAGTTCAGCCACTCAGTCGTGTCTGACTCCTTGCGATCCCATGGATCACAGCACGCCAGGCCTCCCTGTCCATCACAAACTCCCAGAGTTTACTCAAACTCATGCCCATCTAGTCGGTGATGCCATCCAGCCATCTCATCCCCTGTCGTCCCCTTCTCCTCCTGCCCCCAATCCCTCCCAGCATCAGGGTCTTTTCCAATGAGTCAACTCTTCACATCAGGTGACCAAAGTATTGGAGTCTTAGCTTCAGCATCAGTCTTTCCAATGAATACCCAGAACTGATCTCCTTCAGGATGGACTGGCTGGATCTCCTTGCAATCCAAGGTACTCTCAAGAGTTTTCTCCAACACCAGTTCAAAAGCATTAATTTTTTGGCACTCAGCTTTCTTCCCAGTTCAACTCTCACAACCATGCATGACCACTGGAAAAACCATAGCCTTGACCAGACGGACCTTTGTTGGCAAAGTAATGTCTCTGCTTTTTAATATGCTATCTAGGTTGGTCATAACTTTCCTTCCAAGGAGTAAACATCTTTTAATTTCATGGCTGCAGTCACCATCTGCAGTGATTTTAGAGCCCCCAAAAATAAAGTCTGACACTGTTTCCACTATCCCCCCATCTACTTCCCATGAGGTTATGGGACCAGATGCCATGATATTAGTTTTGTGAATGTTGAGCTTTAAGCCAACTTTTTCACTCTCTTCTTTCACTTTCATCAAGAGGCTGTTGAGTTCCTCTTCACTTTCTGCCATAAGGGTGGTGTCATCTGCATATCTGAGGTTATTGATATGTCTCCCAGCAATCTTAATTCCAGCTTGTTCTTCGTCCAGCCCAGCGTTTCTCATGATATACTCTGCCTATAAGTTAAATAAGCAGGGTGACAATACATAGCCTTGACATACTCCTTTTCGTATTTGGAACCAGTCTGTTATTCCATGTCCAGTTCTAACTGTTTCTTCCTGACCTGCATACAGGTTTATCCAGAGGCAGGTCAGATGGTCTGGTATTGCCATCTCTTTCAGAATTTTCCACAGTTTATGGTGATTCACACAGTCAAAGGCTTTGGCATAGTCAATAAAGCAGAAATAGATGTTTTTCTGGAACTCTCTTGCTTTTTCAATGATCCAGTGGATATTGGCAATTTGATCTCTGGTTCCTCTGCCTTTTCTAAAACCAGCTTAAACATCTGGAAGTTCTCAGTTTACGTATTGCTGAAGCCTGGCTTGGAGAATTTTGAGCATTACTTTACTAGCGTGTGAGATGAGTGCAATTGTGTGGTAGTTTAAGCATTCTTTAGGATTGCCTACTTAGGGATTGGAATAAAAACGGACCTTTTCCAGTCCTGTGGCCACTGTTGAGTTTTCCGAATTTGATGGCATATTGAGTGCAGCACTTTCACAGCATCATCTTTCAGGATTTGAAATAGCTCAACTGGAATTCCATCACATCCACTAGCTCTGTTTGTAGTGATGCTTCCTAAGGTCCACTTGACTTCACATTCCAGGATGTCTGGCTCTAGGTAAGTGATCATACCATTGTGATTATCTGTGTCATGAAGATCTTTTTTGTACAGTTCTTCTGTGTATTCTTGCCACCTCTTCTTAATATCTTCTGCTTCTGTTAGCTCCATAACATTTCTGTCCTTTATTGAGCCTATTTTTGCACGAAATGTTCCCTTGGTATCTCTTATTTTCTTGAAGAGATCTCTAGTCTTTCCCATTCTGTCATTTTCCTCTATTTCTTTGCATTGATTGCTGAGGAGGCTTTCTTATCTCTCCTGGCTATTCTTTGGAACTCTGCATTCAAATGGGAATATCTTCCCTTTTCTCCTTTGCTTTTAGCTTCTCTTCATTTCACAGCTATTTGTAAGGCCTCCTCAGACAACCATTTTGCCTTTTTGCATTTCTTTTCCATGGGGATGGTCTTGATCCCTGTCTCCTGTACAATGTCACGAACCTCTGTCCATAGTTCATCAGGCTCTCTGTCAATCAGATCTAGTTCCTTAAATCTATTTCTCACTTCCACTGTATAGTCATAAGGGATTTGATTTAGCTCATACCTAAATGGTCTAGTGGTTATCCCTACTCTCTTCAGTTTAAGTCTGAATTTGGCAATAAGGAGTTCATGATCTGAGCCACAGTCAGCTCCTGGTCTTGTTTTTGCTGGCTGTATAGAGCTTCTCCATCTTTGGCTGCAAAGAATATAATCAATCTGATTTTGGTGTTGACCATCTGGTGATGTACATGTGTACAGTCTTCTCTTGTGTTGTTGGAAGAGAGTGTTTTGAATAACCAGTGTGTTCTCTTGGCAAAACTCTATTAGCCTTTGCCCTGCTTCATTCCGTACTCCAAGGCCAAATTTGCCTGTTAATCCAGGTGTTTCTTGACTTTCTACTTTTGCATTCCAGTCCCCTATAATGAAAAGGACATCTTTTTTGGGTGTTAGTTCTAAAAGGTATTGTAGGTCTTCATAGAACCATTCAACTTTGGCTTCTTCAGCATTACTGGTTGGGGCATAGGCTTGGATTACCGTGATACTGAATTGTCTGCCCTGGAAACTAGCAGAGATCATTCTGTCGTCTTTGAGATTGCATCCAAGTACTGCATTTAGGACTCTTTGTTGACTATGATGGCTACTCCATTTCTTCTAAGGGATTTCTGCCCACAGTAGTAGATATAATGGTCATCTGAGTTAAATTCACCCATTCTGGTCCATTTTAGTTCGCTGATTCCTAGAATGTCGACATTTACTCTTACCATCTCCTGTTTGACCACTTCCATTATGCCTTGATTCATGGACCTAACATTCCAGGTTCCTATGCAATTTGCTCTTTACAGCATTGGACCTTGCTTCTATCACCAGTCCCATCCACAACTGAGCATTGTTTTTGCTTTGGCTCCATCCTTTCACTCTTTCTGGAGTTTCTCCACTGATCTCCAGTAGCATATTGGGTACCTACCGACCTGGGCAGTTCCTCTTTCAGTATCCTTTCATTTTGCCTTTTCATACTGTTCATGGGGTTCTCAAGGCAAGGTTACTGCAGTGGTTTGCCATTCCCTTCTCCAGGGGACCACATTCTGTCAGACCTCTCCACCATGACCTGACCGTCTTGGGTGGCCCCACACAGCATGGCTTAGTTTCATTGAGTTAGACAAGACTATGGTCCTGTGATCAGATTGGCTAGTTTTCTTTGATTATGGTTTCAGTGTGTCTGCCCTCTGATGCCCTCTCACAACACCTACCATCTTACTTGGGTTTCTCTTACCTTGGACGTGGGGTATCTCTTCACGGCTGCTCCAGCAAAGCGCAGCCACTGCTCCTTACCTTGGACGAGGGGTATCTTCTCACAGCTGCCCCTCCTGACCTTGGACGTGGGTAGCTCCTCTCGGCCCTCCTGCGCCCATGCAGCAGCCGCTCCTTGAAGGTGGGGTAGCTCTTCTCCACCACCGCCCCTGGCCTCGGGAGCGGGGATGCTCCTCTCGGCCGCCGCCCCTCTCGGCCGCTGCCCCTGACCTCGGACGTGGGGAAGCTCCTCTCGGCCTCCGCTCCTGCGCTGTCACAGCCTGGCGCTCTCCATCGCTATGTCTTACCTTGGGCGAGGGGTAGCTCCATTTTGCAATATGCAAGTATATCGAATCAGCATGTTGACACCTTAAACTATACAATGTTATATGTCAATTATATCTCAATAAAATTGGGAAAAATTAAAATAAAAGCAGAAAAAAGAACTTTTCACACATACACAAAGATATAGATGCCAAGACAGGTGAACAGCCAGTGCCAATTATTTAATCGTTGACAAAAATATCTGATTACGCTTAGTGTATACTCCTAATAAGAGATTAAAACACCAGTAATCAAGTTGAATTTGTCATGAAATATTATGTTCAGATATATTTAGACTTATTTTTTATTCTACACAATACATAATGAAATAGCTTAAAATACAATAACTGTATTTTGTTTATTATTCTTCAATGAATAAATATAAAATAAAAACTCTGTTAAAACAAATGCCATAAATTTTGATTATAAAAATATTAACATTTACTTAAATCTTGCATTTACTAACAACTATGCTAAAATCTTTCTAAGAAGTTAATTTAAACTTCATAAAAAAAGCATGAGGTAGTTATGATTGTTCCAAATTTGTGGAGGAAAAAAATTTAAGATAGATAGTTTAAGTATTGTGTTCAGGATCAAAGATATGATTTAAACTCACACACCCTATACTCATGAAGTATACATTCTTATAAATGCTATTAATATTTGTCTACAAGTACGTACATCTGACTTTAAGTACTTCTAAACTAATGGCAAATATAAAAAATAGATTAAAATAGCAATGTGCTCAGAAAAATTCAAGAAAAATATTTTGAGAAAAGCAAGAAAAATGCTTTCCAATAATCAGTCTATTATAATAGCAATCAGAAATTTCTATTAAGAATTCTAGAATAATTTCATTCCCTGATCAAAAATCAATGTGGTATTCCTTTTAAAATTCATCTGATATATTTTTATTGTGTTTAGGCATCTATTAAAAAGAGATAGAAATAGCATACAGCTGTTGAAGTGCATAGTTAATAGGTGTAAAATACCTTGACTTGTTCGCATTTCATAAGTTCATAGCAATACTAATGCATATCATTGCCAAAAATATATTTATTTAATATTGATTTTCATTTTGTATGCATTTTGTATACTACCTGCAGATAAATTTGCTATTAAATTGGATCATATAATTTACCACAGAAAAAAACAATACACAAAGCACATAAAACACTCAAAACACTCTATTACATCTTGCCACCCTCAAAGGACACAGCAATATTCCATAGTAAAATTGAGTATTTTTGCAGAGGTATAGGAAAACTAAGGCAACCTTAAATTTAAATGTCCTGTGGATTCATTCACACAGGAATGTTAGCCATTGATGTGGGTGGACTAATGGACATATTTAAATCAAATTAGCTTGAACAATTTCCAGGGACAAGTATTTGCTAACACTCAATGTGTTGAGCTAATTTTGGTATGAATTCTATTCTGAATTCAGAATTTTTCATGTCCTTACATTTGTCAAAAAAAAAAAAGTCTCGATTCTCCCAGAGTAGGCTCCAAACCTTCAGGGAAGGTTCTTCAAATTTATGGCTGTCATGACGACTCCTGCCCTAAGAGTCTACCCTCACTCAGGGCTTTGGTGGCGTCCCTGCGTGTACCTGGGCCTTCTAGTCACATAATAGCCTGTCAGTTCCTAGACTGTCTGCAGTGACTCTGAGTATGAGGTACCAGTGGAACATGCTGATTTTTCCAGGACTCTGAAATCTTGGGGATCTCCCATGAACGGAGGTAAGAACTAGAAATGGGGCATCTCCAAGGCCAGAAGGTAACACACTGCATTCCTATCAGTCTGTTTTGAGGCCCACCAGGACTAAATCTTGAAATTTCTCAAAAGAAATGAGAAAGTACATGTCACTGCTCCATCCTTACATCATTAATTCTCAATCTATACATCCCAAAGGGGCATTAGAGATCACATTTCCTGAGATACTCAATTGACAGGTGAGAAACAGAGGCTCAACACAATACAGAATATACATAATAAATAACTAACTTCTTGATTCTTTTTGAATATCATTCATTTCTAAAAGTCAATGGTTTGTCTTCAATACATAGGCCACTTTTAAATTTTTCAAAGTGTTTCTATTATATCACTGTAATACCACTTCTGTGGCTTTTCTGGTAGCTCATTGGTAAAAGAATCCACCTGCCAATGCAGGAGACATGGGTTCAATCCCTGGGTCGGGAAGATCCCCTGGAGGAGGAAATAGCAACTGGCTCCAGCATTTTGCCTAAAAAATCCCATGGACAGAGGAGCCTGGTGGGTTACAGTCCATAAGGTCGCAAAAAGTCAGACATGACTGAGCACTGCCACAGATCACTTCTGATTGCAATATTTAAGTAAATTGTACCTTGGCAGGAAGAAAACAACCATAACCATAGCCAATTTATCTAGAAAAGAATTACTTTTAATAATTACTTATAAATAAATAAAGATGCCGTGGTGATGACATAGAGCAGAAAATACGTTAATACTAATAACTGAAGCTTCTCCCTGGAAGCCACATTCCCTAACTATGTGCACAGCTGCTGCTCATCTTCTCCATGAAGAGAATTTGCCAAAGTTGATAAAACAACATAATTTTTGTTACACACTGTCATCAGAGTTTAGAACATTTTATCAGAAAAAAATGACACAGAGTATGCTATTTTCACTTGAAGATTTATAAACATCAGGTTTTTCTGAAACAAATGCAGTATCAACCAGGCCACATTCTCATGTAGCAAAGTCAGTCCCCAGGTGTCATAAGACAGTGTCTGTCTCCATCTTTCCAATAACCGAGAAAGACATTTTCTTTCAGCTCATGACCTGATGCCGGTTTAATTTTCTTTTACATGGATGGAACTGACAGTGAGTTTTGTCTAGGGACCTGGATCACAAATTCACTTTACATTCCATACCAATAGCCTTCACTAAAGGAAAATCAAGTTGATATTATCATTTAAAGAGTAGGAAACTTAATTCCAAAAAAAAAAATAAACTCATAAGCTGAGTCAGATATGGAAAGAGTCAAAAAGTCACTGATGCCAGCCCAGATGGCTTTTCACAAACCACAGAACATTTTTATTAAAAATTATACCTATATAAACATTTCTGAGAATCAAGACATTGAAAAAGGCCTATTTAGCAATGAGTATAAAGTTTATAAAAATATATCAGGACATAAACTATTTGCTGACAACTGTTACTACATAATACTATTTTTTTTTTCCCAAAAAGTGAAGAGAAAGACTGGTTTGAGATACTTTTTTCATATAATTATAAGATAAAACTTTAATTCTGATTTATCAATTTTTAGTAGTTGTAGGGAATCTACAAGTAAAATATACATTAAAGGGATTAGGATTTAGGTGTTGATTAAAATCAAGTTTTATACTTATGAAATGTTATAGTCTGTATAACAGCAGTTGCCTAGAACAAGAATATTACTCTAACCAGTAAAATAGTAGACTCAAAATAGGAAAACAGTAAGAAAAAACTAAAACTGACCATAAGTATTGGAGAAAACCAGGTGATAAAAGGAATAGAGATGGTGAAATGACTGACAGGACTCACATAGTACACCGAATCGCACACAATTATTAAACATTTTTCTTTTTAGAAAGAACTCAACCTGAGGACAGTTCTGTATCTCTGAAAGGCAAAGAGAGCGAGAACTCTTTCTGCTAAAAGGACTCAAGACAAAGGCAGCAATGCTTAAAGCAGAAATAGCTGGCAGAGATGAACTGCGCAGCTCAGAGAAAATCAAGTTCATCTTCTCATCTAACTTCACTGTTTACCTTCCAAATTCCTCAGAGACCTCACTCTCTCAATTATCCTTTCTCTCAAGCTCACGAACTCTTGTACCACATAATAAATATTTCTAAATGTCCTTTCTGCCTTACATGATAGAGAAGAGAAGGGAGAAGGGAAAAGGGAAAACAAAGGGTGACCCCCAGAAAACTTTGACTCAATTTCGTGTCCCACTGAATTACTAAATACCTTCTCTCTTTCCCAGGAGAGCAAAGTCTCTTAAGTGCTCATCTCTTCCCAAGGAACCCTCTGTCACTTGCAGTTCACCGAAGAACCTTGGTTTTCCTATCCATCCATCCACTGAAATCATTCTGGTTAATGGTCTCAGCACTACCTTCATAGGATACTAATGAATCCTTAAACTCTGATTTCCCTAAAATACATCGACACTTTGCTGGTTGGGGCTTACTTGTTGTGTTGTTCAGTCGCTCAGTCGTGTCAGACACTTTGCAACCCCATGGGCTGCAGCATGCTAGATTCCCTGTCCTTCACTATCTCCTGGAGCTTGCTCAAACTCATGTCCATTGAGTCGGTGATGCCATCCAACCATCTCGTCCCCTGTTGCCCCTTCTCATTCTGCCTTAAATCTTTCCCAACATCAGGGACCTATCTAAGGAGTCAGTTCTTTGCATCAGGTGGCCAAAGTATTGGAGGTTCAGCGTCAGTCCTTCCAATGAATATTCAGTGTTGATTTCCTTTAGGATGGACTGGTTGGATCTTCTTGCAGTCCAAGGGACTCTCAAGAGTCCTCTCCAACATCACAGTTCAAAGGCTTCAATTATTCAGCATTCAGCTTTTTTCATGGTCCAATTCTCACATCCATACATGACTACAGGAAAAACCATAGCTTTGACTAGACAGATCTTTTTTTTTTTCTTTTCATTTATTTTTATTAGTTGGAGGCTAATTACTTTACAATATTGTAATGGTTTTTGCCATACATTGACATGAATCAGCCATGGATTTACATGTGTTCCCCATCCCAATCCCCCCTCCCGCCTCCCTCCCCATCCCATTCCTCTGGGTCTTCCCAGTGCACCAGCCCTGAGCACTTGTCTCATGCATTCAACCTGGGCTAGTGATCTGTTTCACCCTTGATAGTATACTAGACAGATCTTTGTGGGCAAAGTAATGTCTCTGCTTTTTAAAATCTGCTGTCTAGGTTTGTCATAGCTTTTCTTCCAAGGAGCAAGCATATTTTAATTTTGTGGCTGCAGTCACCATCCGCAGTGATTTTGGAGCCCAAGAAAATAAACTCTGTCACTGTTTTCCCATCTACGGCCATGAAGTGATGGGACCAGATGCCATGATCTTCTTTTTTTGAATGTTGAGTTTTAAGCCAGCTTTTTCACGCTCCTCTTTAACCTTCATCAAGAGGCTCTTTAGTTCCTCTTCATTTTCTGCCATAAGGGTGGTGTCATCTGCATATCTGAGGTTATTGGTAGTCTAGATTTATTCCATTCTGTTACCCCTGGATTTCTGGGTGTTATTTACAGTCTGCCAGTGAGATGTACTTACTTAAATTTAGAATGCTGAAGCAAAATGAGCTTCTGCCTCTGGCAGTGGCTGCATGGGTTTTTCTCAAGCCTGGGGATTGGCAAAGACAGGCCGGTCTTCATGTTCTTCTGCCAGTCAGCTGCTTAGGACTGCACAGCGGCTTTGACTGTGGCTGACATTTTCCGCAGTCTCTGAACTCTGAGCATCAGCAACAGCTTCGTGGTACACTGCATGCAGACTGCAGTGACATGACCTGAAGACAAGTTGGCAGCTGTACCGACTTCTGTTCTGCCAGCCCCTCTGGCAAGTTAAGTAAGACTTCCTCCCCTCTATTGTATTTCTTACTGATGGAAATGCATAGAGTGGTTTATCTTCTCCACCTTTAAATGCTAATTATAACTACTTCTGTACCAAGAGTAATTCTAGGAACTATACTTTTAAAGATTGGAATTTGAGATTATTTGTTATCTATTTTCACCTTTATCAACTTGATATAATAAGAGATGCACATTTTGATCCTGCTAGTTAAAATATTGTATGTATGTATATTGTATGCAGATTATAATACAAATCGAATTCTTATAATTATCAGATCACTTATATTAAAAATTAGGGAACCGATTGTAAAACAAATCTGATAAAAGGAATGTTATCTTTGCTGGATTCTAGGTAACTTGAACTCAATTCCATTGAGCATTTTTGGTCAAATAGCACCAGCCCTCTTCTTGAATTTCAGGAACTTATTCCTTCTTATTCCAAAGACCTTTTAATGACCTCATGCTATGTGATCTACCTTAGTCTTAAATAGATGGACAGCTTATTAAAGCTATAACATATGCACCTATACCTCTATTTTTGTCTTTAAACAGAGGCTTGCACTGCCTCATTGGAATAAAGGCTCTGATCTTCTCAACCAGACTAAAATCTCAGTTACTTTTCATTCTCAGCTGTACTAAAAATAGAGGTTGCTCTGCTCCCTGAGTAAGAATTCTATGACACTATGATAAAGAAGGGCTTCCTGACAGCTCAGTTGGTAAAGAATCTGCCTACAATGCAGGAGACCCCAGTTCAATTCCTGGGTCGGGAAGATCTGCTGGGGAAGGGATAGGCTACCCACTTCAGTATTCCTGGGCTTCCCTGGTGGCTCAGCTGGTAAAGAATCTGCCTGCAATGTGGGAGACCTGGGTTCAATCCCTGGGTTGGGAAGATCCCCTGGAGAAGGGAAAGGCTACCCACTCCAGTATCCTGGCCTGGAGAATTCCGTATATAGTCCATAGGATCACAAAGAGTTAGAAATCTGAGTGTCGAAGAACTGAGGCTTTTTAACTGTGGTGTTGGGGAAGACTCTTGAGAGTCCCTTGGACTGCAAGGAGATCAAACCAGTTCATCCTCAAGGAAATCAACTCTAAATACTTATTGAAAGGATAGATGCTGAAACTGAAGCTCTAATACGTTGACCACCTGATTTGAAGAGCTGACTCATTGGAAAAGACCTTGATGCTTGGAAAGATTGAAGGCAAGAGGAGAAGGGGACAACAGAGGATGGGATGGTTGGATGGTATCACTGATGCAATGGACATGAGTTTGAGCAAGCTCCTCCGGGAGTTGGTGATGGACAGGGAAGCCTGGTGTGCTGCAGTCCATGGGGTCGCAAAGAGTCCCACATGACTGAGTGACTGAACTGAACTGAACAGAACTAAAATATTAAACTGTAAACCTTCTTTCCAGCTTATCCCCAAAGGCACTCAATCATTTACCCTAGACATTATACACTGTGAAATAAAAATATATAGACTTTTAAATTTTATTCCCTGTTCTCTGGCTTTGAACTGCTTGCTAATCATAGGAGACCAAAAAAAGAACAACAACAAAAAAATTGCAGCATAGTCAACCTCAACAAATTTTCACGTTCTCCTATTAATTATGTATTTTGGGTTTGTCATCATGGTGGTTGTTTAGTTGCTAAGTCGTGCCCAGCTCTTTTGTGACCCCATGGACTGTAGCCCTCCAGGCTCCTCTATCCATGGAATTTCACAAGCAGGAAACTTGAAATGGGTTTCCATTTCCTTCTCCAAGGGACCTTCCTGATCCACAGACTGAACTCAGGTCTCCTGCATTACAGGCAGATTCTTCACCACTGAGCCACCAGAGAATCCCATTTAAGGTTAGGGTTGGTACAACGTGATGAGTTCCATCTAACAGAACCGGTATACCTTCTCTATCTCTCTCATCCTCCTCCACAACATTCTCTCTTAGAGATCCCAGGTGCCAGGTTTCATAGCCTCAAGATGGTGGAGAACTGCTTCAGTGAACTCTGCCTGTGATGTAAACAAGACATAAAAGTCTTATATTAAATCACTGAGACCTTCAGATTGAATGCTCTCACAGCACAGCTGGGTTTCAAAGTAGAAATGAAAATGACCTTACAAAGTTATAAAGCAGACTACTGCTTGATTTCAACAGTAAGAAACGGGGTTTAAAAATACTTTGATCAATAAAGGCACAGTAAAATTCCTCTTGCCAATGTTGAGATTAAGGATATAGCTATACCCATCTATTTTTTCCAGATAGTAACAATGTCGTTCCTTTTAAGTTGAAAAGTGTTATAGAATTAAGTAGAAAAATAAAGTAGCAGAGAACAAAGTCATCAAAGTGGGCACTGGCATGTGGAATTGACCTAAAATAAATATATTAATGGCTTCAAAAATTTTTGCAGGGAGTGTATTTCCAAAAAAACCATAGCCTTTGCTTAAAATCTTTTGACTGTTTGGGATTTAAAGCAACTCTTTAAGTACCTCAAATTTTAAAAGCAATCAATGACTCTGTCTTTATAAAGTTTTAGGACAGAGTTGAAAAAGTAAAACTGACTTAACTGTAAGAGTAGATGAACTTTAGAGAAAGCTGTCATTCTGCACAAGACTCCTTCATCAAAATCAGGACCATAATAAACAATGCGTGGAAGGAACCCTCATACTCAGGATGGGAAGTCTACATGAGAATTTGGAAGTCCACATCCCCTTGAATTCTTTGTGTCTGAAGAAGTGACCCAGCTACCAATACCTCCTCACTTCTTGAGTAAGAAATTTCCTCTCTTTCTTGAGAAAACATAAAAAAAGGTTCCCTTACAAGGAATTGCTTTTGCCTTTTTCAATGTCTGTCTACACTTGTCTTCCAGGCCACCAGACCTACCACCAGGGTCAAATTGTAACATGACTCAACTTGGTAAATGCTCACCTAGCTAAACTGTCTAATACAACATCTGCAGTCGATGGGGTTGCAAAGAGTCAGACACGCCTGAGCGACTGAACTGAACTGAATACAATATCTAGGATTTTTCTCTGAGAGTCAAACTACTATATATTACTGTTTTACAGAGTTACTCAAATTCAGCACATCTGAAATAGAATTTATTTTCCCCTTAATGCTCCCTTTAGAAATACTGATCAGAATGTGGTGTTTTGTGGTTTTTGTTTTTTTTCCCACTTAGAGTTTCACCAGTCACTTGATACTAAGCATACCACTTTTGTAAGAACTCTGAACACAGACAACTTGGGTTCAAATCCCAGCTCCCATATCTTTGAGTCTCAGCTTTATCTATATAATAACTTTACTATGAAAATTAAATATAAATATATGTAAATACTTATACCTACACCTGGAACATGAAAGTGTTCAATAAATGCTAACCATGCTTGTTATTACTTAAAATAGGTACCAGAAAATTTATAGCAGAACTCTATAGTAGCTATCATTTACTGGATATTTTATCATGCTTTAGTTAATTGCATAATAAAGTAATATGAAATTAACAGGAAGCACTTTAATGGTGAAATGATCAAGGCATCTCCCTTAAATCATGAAGACTATTAAAATGTTTATTCATATTATTACTATTTAGCATTTTAAAAAAATAAATGCTTGACCCTGAAATAAATGATGCAAGGAGGGATGGGTGGGGAAAAGGTATGTATTGGAAATAAAAAAGAGAAGGTTAACACTATTTGCAGATCATGTGATTATTTATCTATCTAAAAGAAACCAAACAAAAATAGCTGGTAAAATGAGAAATAAATTTAATTAGAGAATAAATTAAAATAAAAAATTGCAAGTTTTAAAAGTAAAGTTTTATATGTGAAGGAATATTCAGGTAGAAAAATTAAGATGGGAAATCCTCAAAGCAGTATTATGCTGGTACAGGAAGTTATTTCATTTTGTAGAGAAATGTGGATATTTCCATAAAAGATACTGATAAAGGTGATTAATTTACTATAAAGAGAATCATCAAAAACATTTCACTATTAAAAAAAATCATTATGCTTGTGCTTAGTCGCTCAGTTGTATCCAGTTCTTTGCAACATTTTGGACTGTAGCCTGCCAGGCTCCTCTGTTCATGGGATTTTTCAGGCAAGAACACTGGACAAGGGTGTCATTTTCCTCCTCCAGGGGATCTTCCCTACCCAGGGGTTGAACCTGCATCTCCTTTGTCTCCTGCATTACAGGCAGATTCTTTACCTGCTGAGCCACAGGGTATGCATTCCATATATTTGTACAAATATATGTTTGTTTTTTTCTGACTTACTTCACTCTGTATGACAGTCTCTAGGTCCATTCTGGAAACAGAGACACAGACATAGAGAATAAACAGTATGGATACCAGGGGAAGGGAGGTGGGATGAGCGGGGAGATTTGGACTGACATTTACACTACCATATATAAAACAGGTAACTAACAAGAACCTACAGTATAGCATAGGGAACTCCACTCGATGCTCTGCAGTGACGAAGAGGGGATATTTGTATACGGGTGGCTGATTTGCTTTGTTGTTCAGCAGAAACTAACAATACTGTAAAGAAATTGCACTTCAATCAAAAAATCATACATTTTAATACAAAATCAAAAGTAAAAATCAATCTGGCTAGTAAATGACCTTCGAAGAATAACATGGAAAGCATAAACTAAGCAAATGTAAAACTGATCATTTCAAATATGTATTAGCATTATTTATTTAATATTTAACATTTAATGCTAATAATTTAACAAATAATGTTAACAAATATTTAACAAATAATGCTAAATAATACATGATCTGTAGAACATTTTAGTGTCAATACTAATAATTAAGATCTCTTATATTAATAATTAAGATCTCATATTAATAATTAAGATCTCTTAAACGTTGATAAGAAATAGGAAGATGCTCAAGCAAAAGTTATAAGTAATTCACAAATACTTACACATGTATATAAAACTAAGACAAATATATAAATGAAGCACAGAACTGGAAGAGTGTGAAGAAAAAGCTATTAATTAATGGTACCAAGAGGGATATCAGTTACAATGGGGTTTCAGAGGAGAACTGGTAAAATGTCATATAATCTAAAAATGCAAAAATTCTTAGAACTCAAAAGGATTAAATTTTTTTTTCAGTAAATCTTTATTTTTTAAAGAAAGCCCACTTATTTTTAATTCCAGGATAATTGCTTTACAATATTGTGCTGGTTTCTTCCATATATCAACATGAATCAGCCATAGGTATGCAGCCTCCCACCCCATCCCACCTCTCTAGATTACGACAGAGCCCTGGTTTGAGTTCCCCGAGTCACACAGAAAATTCCCACTGGCTAGGGCTACCCTGCTAGCTCAGCTGGTAAAGAATCTGCCTGAAATGCAGGAAACCCTGGTTCAATTCCTGGGTCAGGAAGATCCACTGGAGAAGGGATAGGCTATCCACTCCAGTATTCGTGAGCTTCCCTTGTGGCTCAGCTGGTAAACAATCTGCTTGTAATGTGGGAGACTTGGTTCGATCCCTGGGTTAGGAAGATCCCCTGGAGAAGTGAAAGGCCACCCATTCAGGAGAGTTTATTCTGGCTTGGAGAATTTCATGGACTGTATAGTCCATGAGGTTGCAAAGAGTCGGACACGACTGAGTGACTTTCACCTTCACATTCACTTTACATATGGTAATGCGTGTTTCCATGCTACTCTTTCCATTCGTCCCGCCTTCTCCTTCCCCCATCCAATGTCCATAAGTCTCCTCTATGTCTGTATCTCCACTGCTGCCCTGCCCCACAAATATGTTCATCAGTACCATCTTTCTAGATTCCATATATATGTGTTAAAATACGGCATTTGTTTATCTCTCTGACTTACTTCACTCTGTATAATAGGTTCTAGGTTCATCCACCTCATTAGAACTGACTCAAATGGGTTCCTTTTTATGGCTGAGTAATATTCCACTGTATATATGCACCACAGCTTCTTTATCCATTCATCTGTTGATGGGCATCTAGGTTGCTTCACCGCCATAGCAACTGTAAATAGTACTGCACTGAACATTGGGGTACATGTGTCTTTTTTAGTTATGATTTTCTCAGGGTATATGCCCAGCAGTGGGGTTGTTGGGTCATATGGTAGTGTTATTTTTAGCTTTTTAAGAAATCTCTATACTGTCTTCCATAGTGGCTGTATCAATTTACATTCCCACCAACAGTGAAAGAGGGTTCCCTTTTCTCCACAACCTCTGCAGCTTTTATTACATGTAGGTTTTTTGATGATGGTCATTTTGACCTATGTGAGGTGACGCCTCTTTATAGTTTTGATTTACATTTCTCTAATAATGAGTATTGTTGAGCATTTTTTCATGTGTTTGTTCGACATCTGTATGTCTTCTTTGGATTATAGGATCACAAAGAGTCAAACATGACTGAAGTGACTAAACACACAGAGAAATCTAAAAAACCTTCACCAGCAGTCTAAATTTATTTATCTCTGGTGGTAAATCACTGTTTGTGTTACATTTTTCTTTATATTTATCTGTCTTTTCTAATTTGTTTTGTATAGTGGGCCCACTTTACTTGGGCTAAAATAAACTAAATTCTATAATAAATAACTTTCACTTGTATGGTATCTCTTCATTTTTTCATTCTTACATGATACAGTCTTTTATCTTTTCATTGCATTGTAAACTTCTTGGTTAAGCAATTCCTTCATTATTATTATTACTGATAAATGTTTCACAGATTGGAAATTGTGCTAAAAGTGGAAGCTCCCAGTGAAATAAGTACATCTTTTATAAGGTTTTCATTAAAATGACTTATTCCTGCATGAATGTGACATAATATGCTTTTACCGAAACCTAACATTAAAAAAGCAACTTGAAAGTATTTTGTAGAAAACTTCAGGGGAGATTTTTGTAAGTAATTCAGCACATGGCTATCCATAAAACCAGTGTGTTTGTGCGCTCAGTTGTTTCAATCATGTCCAACTCTTTGCAACCCTATGGACTGTAGCCTGTCAGGCTCCTCTGTCCATGGAATTTTCCAGGCAAGAATACTGGAGTGAGTTGCCATTACCTCCTCCAGGGGATCTTCCCAAACCAGGTATTGAATCCAAGTCTCCTGCACTGCAGAATCCGCCTGCAATGCAGGAGACCCTGGTTCAATTCCTGGTCAGGAAGATCTGCTAGAGAAGGGACAGGCTACCCACTCCATTATTCTGGGGCTTCCCTTGTGGTTCAGCTGGTAAGGAATCTGCCTGCAATGTGGGAGACCTGGGTTCATTCCCTGGGTTGGGAAGATCCCCTGGAGAAGGGAAAGGCTACCCACTCTGGTATTCTGGCCTGGAGAATTCCATGGACTACACAGCCCATGGGGTTGCAAAGAGTTAGACACAACTGAGCGACTTTCACTTTCACTTCATTTTCACTCTTTACCCCTGAGCCACTGGGGAAGCCCCTAAAACCAGTGGCTTCCCTGAGCTTGTACATGCTTCAACACTGTGCTAAATCACAGACTGAAATAAAGATCATCAAAAGAACTGTGAACTCCATGATAGGCAGAATATATTTATTAATCTCTGAGTTCCCATGACTTAGTACGTGGGGTAACACACCGTGTGTGCTAATTCATTATTTATTGAATAAATAAATGACTTCATGATTTTGTAAGAACAATACAATCATGGTTCATCTGCTTATATGTTATGAAGATCATGGGCTGGTACTTCAAATGGATTTAATGCTACACTATCAGAAAAATCATAATTAGGATATTTAGTATGAAATTACAAAACATGTCTATATTTTTCTTAAAAGATGGATATTTTTATTAAAATGCAGTCAAGTCCCACAGTTCTGCTGGCCAGAAGCATACCTAAGAGCAACAACTTAAGGTATCTTAGTCATTTTAAACAGAATGACTCTGAGAATGTTCTAAATGCTCTTGTTTGAAGTCCCATATAGATCCTGTCAACAATAACTGGGTCTTCAATGGTTTTCTAGTAGTTGCTTAAATCAATCAGTATTACACAATACCCAGGCACTTCATTGATACAATTTGGACTTAAAGTATATAAATGATGTGTATCTCAGTCCTGAACTATAAGGGGCATTCTGACCTTACTTTATGTAAGTTAAGTATTCCAAAGCAACATTTTCAAATGCTTTTCCAATTCATGTCTCCATCACTTCTATAATATATTAAACTCCATCCTACAATTAACAGTGGCATGGTTATAGAAAACAATAACAAGTTATTTTTTAAAGAACATTTTTCCAGTGAACATTGTTGGCACTCTCTTCTACCACCTCCATTCCCTTGGACCACTCTCTCAGGCAGAGCTTCTCCACTTGTACTCATGGACTGTATAGCTAAGAGTCTGCACTTGTACATTCTTCACATGGACAGCCCCTGAGCACTGAAATTGCTTGTTTGTGAAAAGCCAAAAATGCGAGCGTTTTTTGTGCTTTTGTTTTCTTTTTTTTTTATTATTATTATTATTTTTTTTTTGTCATACATTGATATGAATCAGCCATAGATTTACACGTATTCCCCATCCCGATCCCCCCTCCCACCTCCCTCTCCACCCGATTCCTCTGGGTCTTCCCAGTGCACCAGGTCTGAGCACTTGTCTCAGGCATCCCACCTGGGCTGGTGATCTGTTTCACCATAGATAGTATACATGCTGTTCTTTTGAAATATCCCACCCTCACATTCTCCCACAGAGTTCAAAAGTGTGCTTTTGTTTTGTTTTGCTTTAACCCAGCTTCATCCCCTCTGCCGGCCCCAAACCACACCCCCACCACGAGAGTGACTATAGCCAAATACTGACAGTTTGGAGATTAAAAATCCAGGTCCTTTTCCTGTAGGCAGATAAACTTAAAGGTATAATTTACACTCAAGAGCATCCTGAAGGATCAGGTTGAGTCTGGAATTTCATCAGAAATTCCAATTTTGTTTCACATCTTCCCTTCCTGATTATAGTAATGTCATGGTTAAACATAATATATATAGAGAGTTCTATGTATACAAAGGGAATCTGTACTACACACTTAACCTAAATGTTTCTCCAGAAGTACCTTTTAATTTAGTCTTTTGGGACATTATTTTGTTATAGTTTTCTCATGATTTTATAATAAAATATATATTTGAGTAATCTCATGTCCCACTGGTCCCTGGCTGAATCTTCAGGGCATGCAGAGCCTATGATTATTAACATGACTTCAAACTTTTATTCTTACCTTTCATGCATATTATAGCTCTTATGTACAAATAAGATCCTTGCTCTGCAGTCAGTAACCAAGATGTCTGTTATGCTGAAGAGATAAGATTTAATTTATATATATATATATATATATACACATATACACATACACACTTGTTTTGTGTGTGTATATATATACTTGTTTTGAAGCAAGTGTTCATTTTCTTTTTTTTTTTTTTTAGTTTTATTTATTTATTTTTTTTTCAGTGGGTTTTGTCATACATTGATATGAATCATCCCTAGATTTACATGTATTCCCCATCCCAATCCCCCCTCCCTGTTTTGAAGCAAGTGTTCATTTTCATCCTTATTATTTGGAAAAAAAATATAAAAATATTTTTTTGCAATTTGCTTTCCTTGCTCCTAAACTAGATTGGGCAGATTTATATCTTACTATTTTCACATGAAATAACCACACTAGTCAGCATGTTCAGATGTTTCAAAAGTCTTACCAATTTAAATTCGTTTACTTAAAAGTCTGACAAATATACACCCAGTTATATGGAAACTAACAGAAACTATAACAGAAACAACTAACAAGTTAGTAAGTACATAATAAAATAAAAGTTTTACCTAAAAGTTAAACAAAAGGAGACACTATCTTTTTGATGATTATTTAAAAATTTTGGCAAATACAAGCAGCTATGAAGAACAAAAAAAGCCTACAGCTTATAAAAACTGTTCCCAATATCTAATGTTAAATACAAGAAATTATTTTATATTTAAATTAAGTAATAAAATATTTATTTTAAATAAAATTTTAATATATTAAGTAGTTTTCATGTGGGGTCTTGATCCCACAGGTAGGTATCGGTGAACCTCTTTTATCTAAAATTCTGCTGAAATTAATTGAGCAGATTAAAGACTTGTTCGAAAGTAGTGCAGCATTGTGGTTCAGAATACATGATGTAGACATGAATGAATACTTTAACCTAAAAGCAAATCACAGAATCTTTCTTTCCATAGTTTTTCACAAATGTCTACAAAATTAGTATAGATCAGAGGGTTTCTAAGGTATAGTTCTATGTTCTACACTGCTTTCTTTTCCATTATGATGCAGGAAAACTATGTAGGTATAATTGAGAAGAATTAGGGTATTTCATGTGTGGGCATTAATGTTTATACTTGCCCTTATTTGTCTATCCTAGAATTGTTATAGAATGCTTACCATATTGTATACTCTCCCGTTATTGTGTACCATTTTTATAGCTTCATGTAGCTTACATCCTAAAGAGTGAGCAGAAGTGTAATAAAATAATAAATTAAAAATTTAATTAGTGATCTAAATATTGCTAAGTTAAAGAATGAGGACAGCAACCTGATTTAATTAGGATGATCAATGAATATTTCTTATAGTCTCATCTAAGTGGAGATTTGAAAGATGGTTAGGGACTAACTTCATTGAAAATACATGGAAGAGTACGTGCAAAGGCCCTGAGGCAAGAGAGAACTTATGAGTGACTGGGTGTAGGGAAAGGAACATCAGTTGAGATTGGAGAATTGAGAAGTATAAGACTACTGAGGACCTTGTAGACTATGACAAGAGAATTGTCTTTATTCTTCAATAAATGGAGGTTTTCTAGAGAAGTTTAGGCAGTAGACAGACATTTAAGTGGTGCTTATCTAAGGATGTCACTGTCATTATTACACACATATGCCCTCCCTGTTGAGCTTTCTCCTGCACCTCTCCCCCAAAAGGGTCATCACAGAGTGCCAGGCTCGGCTCACATTGTTGTATGGCAGAAACCAACATAACATTGTAAAGCAATTTTCCTCCAATTACAAAATAAATTTTAAAAAATATATGGAATGATTCTACAAATGCTTTGTGCAAATAAAATCTTTCCTCATTGGGGGGGTGGGGGGAAGCACTCTGGTTGCTGTGTAAATGGGTAAACATTAGATTTCCGAGATCTAGTTAGAAGTGTCCTATGAAGGCCAACGGCAGAATTGATTTTTCAGATAGAACACACAATTTAGAATCACTGTTACTTAATTTTGAAGAAGGCAAGTTCATGTAAAGGCAATATATAAATAGCTTTTCACTGCTGGCAAGTGGTAGGTAGTGATGATACTAGGTAATAGAGGTAAGTTGGGGAGCAGAAACCAAGAGTTCACCTTTCAGAAATGGTATTTTTTTGTGTGCTATCTAAGAGATATCCAACTTGAATATTCCAGAATGTACCTTAGAAGTCATGGCAAAAGATATAAATCTGTCAATCATCTACTTGTAGATGGTATGAAAAGTGAAAACAAAAATTGCTCATTCGTGTCTGACTCTTTGTGACCCCCATGGACTTCCATGGAATTCTCCAGGCCAGAATACTAGAATGGGTAGCTGTTCCCTTCTCCAGGGGACCTTCCCAACCCAGGGATCAGACCCAGATCTCCCACATTACAGGTGGATTCTTCACTAGCTGAGCCACAAGAGAAGCCCAAGAATACTGGAGTGGGTGGACTAACCCTTCTCCAGTGGATCTTTCTGACCCAGGAATCGAACCCAGGTTTCCTGCATTGCAGTTGGATTCTTTACCAACTGAGCTATCAGGAAAAGGCCTGTAGATAGTATATAAAATGTAAAATAATAACCACTTTGGAAAAAAATTTTTTTAAAGTAGGGCTACGTTTGAGCCCTTACTTAGGCCAATGTATAGGGAAAGGCTTGGCAAAGAATCTTGGAAATGTTGGCCTGAGAGATGACAAGAAACACATGACAAATCGATGTCAGAAGGCCAGAAAAGGAAATCTTTAAGAGAGTAAGCAGCCCATTGTGTAGAGGATGGAAATGTCCTGGGTTTACTAACATGAAAATTATTATTTTTAAAATATTTATTTATTCAGCTGCACTGTATCTTAGTTGCAACATGTGGGATCTACTTCTCTGATCAGGGACTGAACCTGGGCCCCCTGCTTCAAGAGTGGTGAAGTCCCAGCCACTGTAGCACCAGTTCCTAATACAGAATATCCTAATAAAGAAGTTCCTAATATAGAAATTATCAGTTGCCGTAAGATGATGAGTTTATAGCAAAAACACAACTGCAGTGGTAGAGTAGGAAGGAGTAAAGGAAAGGAGAATCACAAAGTGGGAGATGAAGGGGTATGTGGCTTTAGAAGAGGTTTTTAGATATTTTGCCTTTGCTTTTTATTTTGCTATATTCAGTGAAAATAATCAAGCATTATTCTGTGCTCTTCTGATTTTTCCAGTATAGTCTGTCCTAAACTCCTAAAACTGATACTTTATTTCTCAGTCAGACTTCAAATGTCTACTCTCTCCCCATAAGGCTCTTAAATCCCTTATTTAAAAAGTTCCTATTATAACAGGAAATCATATGCCATCACTATTTTTCATAGACTTAATTCATTATTTTAAAATGTTTTAGATCTATGATAGTACAGTGCAAGAAAAGGCACAGGGGGAGGTTGGGGGTATAAAAAGGCATATCAAATTGCTCTTACTCTTTGAAGCTCAAAGAGAAAAATATATAAATCAAAAATTGCAATATAATCTGAGGACCAAGAGCAACAGATTAAATATTTTAAGTGCTTGCATTTTTTTTTTTTTAATCTTAGCAAAGGTTCAACAATGGAGCCAAAATGACAATGAAGATTAGGATTGATTTGTCAAGAGAACATAGGACGTTCCCACCAGAAGAAATGGCAGATGTAGAGGTATGTTTATATGAAAGAGCAGAATGTACTTATAAGATGCAGATTGAGTGACATGTCTGGAAATTAAGGTAGTAATGCAGAGGTTGGAAAGATAATCTTAGACCAATAATAAAAACCTTTACACCTTAAATGAACTCACCTGATAAGTGGGTTATGTAGAAGTTTGTTTCAAGAGGGAATAAAGATGTGAGGAGGGAGAATCAGTGCTATTTCTTCCCCCCAATGTCTAAAGTTTTTAAGCAGAGGAATGGAATGATCATATATTCAGTTTAGAAAGGTAATTTTGACAGCAGAGTTGAGAATATTTTATGAGATGGAAAGACTGAAGGCAAACTGTTAGGAGTTCATTTTATCAGTTCATAAAATAGCTAATGGAGGCTCAAACTAAAGTATTGGCAGTGAGAATAAAGAGGAAGGTGAAATTTTGAGAGGTATTTATGAACTAGATTTAACAGACCTTTCTGACAAATGAATAAGATGGTAAGGGTGAAAGGAAGTTGAGAATTCAATAAAATGTAAAAAAACATTCACCTACAAGACTTATGCTAGATGTTTTCATATACATTTTCTCATATGCATGTCCCAGTGTCTCTGGCATGTAGATGTTTATCATCCTCAATTTATAGACAAGCATACTAAGGTCTGCAAAGGGAAGATAATTTGCTCAAGATTTTATGGTTAGCAGTTGCCAGAATCAGTGGGACTTCCCAGGTTGTGCTAGTGGTAGAGAACCCGCCTGCTGATTCAGGTAGATGTAAGAAATGTGGGTTCAATTGCTGGGTTGGGAAGATACCCTGGAGGAGAGTACAGCAACCCAATTCAGTATTCTTGCCTGGAGAATCCCATGAACGGAGGATCCTGATGGGCTACAGTCCACAGGGTCAGAAAGAGCTGGGCACAACTGAAGTAACTTAGCGTGCACGCAGAATCCGTACTTGAACTCCAGTTGTTTCATTCACCTCCACCTAGCTTGGTTCCTCGTTCTACTTTGAGCTCTGACTTTCTCAAGGGCTACAAATCTGGCTAAATAACACTGAGAGTCGCTCCAACACTTTCAAGCAACAAAAATATGCTTATAGACTTCAATGATGACTAAGTGCTCTGATAATAACTTGCATTTTTATAATGGGTCACAGTATTCAAAACACTAATATATAGATTACAGGTCCCTTATATAGATCCCCTATGTAGAACCTTCAATTTTCCAACTTTCAAAGATGTGAATGTGTGTTCGCATGTCCAATCATGTAAGTTAGTTCATGTGTCTGGTTTACACTGTCACATGGGTGCACATGTGGTTGTCCTTTTGTGTAGAGTACTATTCTTTGTGTTTGCTTCTGTGTATTATTTTTGTGAAAAGTATTGTAAATCTATTACAGAACAGGACTATATAGCCAATTATGTTAGTTGTGTACCTACACGAACTTGGTTGGACTTACGAACAAATTTGACTTAGGAACGCACTCTCAGAATATAACTTGTTTGTACGTAAGGGACTTACTGTATCTTATTTGAGTCTCAGCACAGCCTTGCAGATAAGTGAGGCAGATTGCATATGAGGATGCTGCTCTTGACCTACTTGCCAGCTCTTTAGTCTCCATCACACTTTCTTTATCTTAGTCCCTCACCACTGGATATTTGAATGACAAAAAGTTTCACAGTTTTCTTGTGAAACCTGAGAGCTGGAGATAGACTTGGAAGGTATCAAGTAAAAGTCCCTCATCATAGATGATGAAAACTAGACCTGCTGAAAAAAAGTGATTCACATAGACTGAACTCAGATTTTCAAATCTTCTGTATCCCCTTTTATAGTGTGCTGTCCCTTTCATTAAAAATCATCCCTAACTTTGCTTTTAATAGCAGTGCTAATAAATTCTAGTCTTTCTCCTATTGAAGATTTGCCTCTTAAAAGGAGGGCAAGTTTATTTTACTAATAGAAATTAAATGTTTTCATTTTGAAAGTAAAACTGTTCTCTAAAAAAACACAGGATTATAATTTTGTTTCATAAAAATGTAGGTTCTATGTAGTAATCTGCTAAGGAATTTAAATGAACTAGTAACTAATAAATGACTATTATTCAAGCCCAAGAAAATACCAGTTAGTCCATAAGCCCACTTTGGTTGCTGAGATAATTGTACTTATTTTTATCTTTCCCTGTTTACACATTTGATTTGGTTTTCTGAAACTATTTCAATGTAAGTTTATTGTTTTTGAGATGGTTTGCACACTCATTTAACTAAATTATAACCTTAAAAGCGTTCTCATTTTAAATCAGATATATCATTAGCAAGGTAAACTAATGAGGACCAACATATATAGCATCCAATGTACTGATTTCATTTTTCCTGAAAAAAATTTTGCTTGAGAATTTGTATCTGTTTAACCTATTTATTGAAATTTATGAGTTTTATGTCTAGTTATATTTACAGTAAAATAATTTTCTATACTGTAGGTTCAATGGGTATATTTCCATTTGTAATTAGATACAAAGTTTGCATTTATTTTTATTCAGCATTGTTGATAGCTTCAGGGAAATACACCTTTTTTATATAAATGGATTAAGAAAATAAATTATTTTAGAAGTAACACTTTGCTCAGCCTCCACTCATTCAACAACAGCAGCTCACAGTTTGCTTTCAATCTCATTTTAGATTTCAACAGGATTCAGTATGTGAATGAATTTTTTTCACAAATAGCCTTTTTTGAGTGAAACTGATTTCTGTGAGTAGTTGTCAAATGTGACATTTCCTGCCATTTTGCAAAAGTGGAAATTGTTCACTAGGGATGGAAAACTCTTCGGTAAGTTAAAGTTCAGAAATTGGTGTGTTGAAAATCAGGCCTTCAATGCACGTCTTGGGAGAATAAGTTTAAGGATGTCTGAGAACTTTTCTTCTCATGAAATAGGAAGATAAAAAAGTTTCTAAACATCATTTCCCATATCTTAGGCAACACACATATTTAAGCAGCTTTTCTCATTTATTTCTAGCAAGTAGGCCATCTAAATTACACAGACACTATATCTTCCTTCAGCAGTAAACAGGCTATTCTAATCACCTTTGATTGCCTAAGTTTGCTGAAAAGAGGTTTTTTGTTTTTCTTTTCATTTATAGCACACCATTTCTGGTCTCTGTCTTTTTATTACTTAACAGACTCATTAAAATATAGATCTTTATTTATAAGCTAGCATTTTCAGACTAACAACACCATAAAACAGAAAATCTTTTCCTCCTCAGTTACTGAATAAATGAAAATTGTGACTAAATGTATAAAATAATATCATTTTGATAATATACATTTATGATTAAAACATAATACTTAAGGATGATCATACCTATAATATTTAGAACATAGAGGGAAGATGAAGATTAATGAAAAACATTATCTAAATGTATTCATATACAATAGACTATTATTCAGTCACTAAAGACAATAATTACATGGAATTTGAAGCAAAACAATTAGCTGTAAAATTTATATATTCTGTGACTTCAAATAAATAAAGAAACAATACACAAGAAAAATTGGTATGAAAGCATAATCATATTTTAGTATTATTCAATGCTAAGTGGTAGGATTATGAGTGATTTTTGTGCTTCTTCATGTATTATGGAATGTGTAACTCTTTGAAATTCAATCAGAAATCAATAGAAGTTTTAAAATAATGAAAAGCAAAAAAACCCATAAATCAATGCCTTCCTTTCCTTTCTATTTTCCAATTCAAAATTTATAACTTTACATGATATCCACAGACTGATAAATCTCAATTTAGATCCATTCTCTGAAATTCAGACAACCAATTTGTCACCCCAACTTGCATGTCTAATAGGTATCTGGTATGCAACACACACACACCTGAGTCCCTAGTATCCCCTCCATAAAGCTCTTAAAGTCTTGCCTCTCAAAGAATTGAATAAAGGTCAACTCAATTCTTCCAGTTGTTCTAGCCAAAAGAGTGGAATCACTTGTTTCTACACATTTCTCATGTTTCTCATCCAGCCCATCAGCAAACATTCATTGCTCTATTTTTAACACAAATGACAGGGTGAAAACGCCACACCATTCTCAAACTCCCATGAATTATAGACTGGCCTCCCATAAATTTTGCCTTTACACCCTCTAGTCTAATCTGAATAGAGCAGCCACAAACATAAAGTATGACTCAGTTCATGTAAATGTATATATATATATACTCCTATGTGTAAAATAGATAACTAATGAGAACGTACTGTATAGCTCAGGGAAATTTACTGAATGATCTGTGGTGACCTAAACGAGAAGGAAATCCAGAAAGAGAAAATATATGTATGCATATAGCTGATTCACTTTGCTGTACAGTAGAAACTAATAACACTGTAAGCAATTGTACTCCGACACCATTTTTTAAAAGACCCTACATAAATCTGGGCTCTAGTTTTGATTATGACTTTGTTTCCCACAACTCTCTATTTCATTCACTCCACACAAGACGCACTGAGCCCTTTGTTATGCCAGCAGGCTAGACGTTCTATTTTAAAATCTTCACTGACTTGTCCCTCTGCCTGGAACTCTGTACACTCAAGGTGGTGGTCAGTATTATACATTAACTTGGTGAGTCTACAGTTTCCTGTTAACCAAACACTAAGTTATGTGCTGCTATGAACAAATTTGAATTCCCTGAAGAAAGGAAGGGCTACCCACTCCAGTATTCTGGCCTGGAGAATTCCAGGGACTATAGTCCATGGGGTTGCAAAGAGTCAGCCATGACTGAGTGATTTTCTCTTCACATGAACAAATTTGTAGAGGTGATTAAAAGTCCACAATCAGCTGACCTTAAGTAAGAGAGATTATTCTAGATAATCTGAGTGGTCCGGAGTCAAGAAGCTGAAAGACCTCAAGAGGAGAGCTGAGACAACCCAGAAGAGGAAACTCTGCTGTGGAAAGCAGCTTCAGCTCATGCACAGAAGTTCTAGACCACCCTTTCTGATGGCCTGCCTACTGATTTCAGATTTTCTGAGTCAGGCTCCATAATGACAGAAACCAATCCCTTGCAATAAATATCTTTTTTATTGGAATATAATTGCTTTATAATATTGTGTTAGTTTCTGCTGTACAATGAAGTGAATCAGCTCTATGTGTGTATATAGATTAACAGCCTCCCTCGTGAGTGTCCCTCCCACCCCTCTGGGTTTTCACAAAGCAGCAGGTTGAGCTTCTTGTGCTTTATAGCAGTTTTCTACTAGCTGTTCTACACATGGTCGTGCATATATATCAATCCCAACCTCCCAATTCGTCCTACACTCCCCACCCTCCCTGAAAAAACATGTCCATTCTCTACACCTGAGTCTTCATTGGTATCACTCCCAGTTTTCCCTCAAAATATGGAGAACTGGAGAACAATTATACCAAAAATTATCCCTCAAACTAGAGAACAATTATACCAAAGAAACGCACACTTTTGCAAAAGTCCTAAGGCCTACAACAGATTTCTCCACCTGGGGATCTGGCAAAGGGACTGAGAAGCCCCAGGGAATTTGACTTTGAAGGTCAGTGGGATTTGATTACAGAACTGCTCCAGGACTGGGGAAACAGACTCCTGGAGGACAAAAACAAAACCTTGTGTGACGAGGAACCAGGAGAAAGGAGCAGTGACCCCACAGGAGACTGAGACAGACTTGCCTGTGAGTGCCCAGGAGTCTCCAGTGGAGACACAGGTCACCAGTCGGGTCACTGAATACAACAGCCCTGGGAGCCACAACATGCTGGCAACTCCTTCTGAAGGAGGTCACCATTACCACCATTGCTCCTACCACAGTTTTGTTGGAGTTTTGTTATGTAGTTAGAATAGGAAAAAGGAGTCCAAAGTGGTGGTGGCTAAAAGACAAAGAAGGAAAAGCCCACAAAAATAGAAGAAAGGAAGGTCCCAGGTAAAACAGCCCTCCTAGCTAGCCCAAATTACATAGGGCAGACTCAGGGGGAGGAGACAAATGTATAAAAGAAGGAAGCCTAGAAAGATTGAGGCCTCTCTTCTCTTGGTCTTTTAGGTCAGCCCACCCTCGCTCCTCAAGGGTGTACTATCCTTTGTTTTTTCCTAATAAAACTGAGCTATAACACCGGTCTGTCTGTCGCTTCAAATTTTTGCTGCAGCGAGACAGGACCGAGGAAATTACACAGTCCCCAACATCTATACCCGAGTCATGGCTCTTTGAGACACCATGGACCACAGAACATTAGGCTTCCCTATCCTTTACCATCTCCTGGAGTTTGCTCAAGCTCATGTCCATTGAATCAGTGATGCCATCCAACCATCTTATTCTCTGTCATCCCATCCTCCTCCTGCCTTCAATCCTTCCCAGCGTCAGGGTCTTTTCCAATGAGTTGGCTCTTCCAATCAGGTGGCCAAAGTATTGGAGCTTCAGCTTCAGATCAGTCCTTCCAATGAATATTCAGGGTTTATTTCCTTTAGAATTGACTGATTTGCTCTCCTTGTTGTCCAGGGGATTTGCAAGAGTCTTCTCCAACACTACAGTTCAAAGTCATCAGTTCTTCAATGGTCAGCTCTCTTTACGGCCCAACTCTCACTTCTATACACGACTACTGGAAAAATCATAGCTTTGACTAGACAGACCTTTGTCAGCAAAGTACTGTCTCTGCTTTCTAATGTGCTGTCTAGGTTTTGAGATGGTAACAGGCAGGAAGGCCAGGGGTCTACCAAGGGAGAAAATATGCTCCAAGTGTCAGACATTTTTTACCTCTCTCTTAAGCGGCAGGAGGAAACAAACAAGTGTTAGAAATTTTCCCTTTACTATACAAATTTAAAAAGAGGTTTCTCTTGAAATTCTGTGTGGTCAGGAGGACACCTGACTCCACCTGAACTTAACTCTTCTCAAGCCTTGAGCCAAGCAATGCATTTTTCTTATGGAAATGCTTTTCTTAAGTTATGTTAATGAACTATATATTTACCCTAGATTCTGTCTTTCTTCAAGTCCATTCCACTTAAGACTCAGAACCAATAATGGCTCAACAAACCAGTATGTTTTACTTATACATTGCTCTCCTAATTTATGTTAACGAAACTATATATTTACTTGAAAACCTGCCTCTCTTCAAGATTCATGTTAATCATTTTATTGACCCAGGATGACTTACCTGGTGCCAATGTTATCTCAAAATGCGTGTTGTGGCTGAGGGGCCTGGTGCCACTCTGAGTTTTGAGACATCTCCTTTCTATAATTAACAGCTTGCTAGGAGCTGTATAACATCTGGCTGAAGACTAGCAGGGGGCACTCCTTCTGCCCCCTTCTGATGTCTATGTCAGAAGCTTTCTATATCTCTTTTATACTTTAATAAAAGTTTATTACACAAAAGCTCTGAGTGATCAAGCCTCATCACTGGCCCCAGATTGAATTCTTCTCCTCTGGAGGCCAAGAATCCCAGCATCTTTCATGTCTCAGCGACAACCATTCAGTTTGTCATAGCTTTTCTTCCAAGGAGCAAGTGTCTTTTAATTTCATGACTGCAGTCACCAGCCACAGGGATTTTGGAGCCCAAGAAAATAAAGTCTGTCACTGTTTCCATTGTTGTGCCATCTATTTCTTATGAAGTGATGGGACAGGATGCCATGATCTTGGTTTTTTGAATGTTGAGTTTTAAGCCAGCTTTTTCACTCTCCTCTTTCACCTTTATCAAGAGGCTCTTTAATTCCTCTTCACTTTCTGCCATTACGGTGGTGTCATATCTGAGGTGCATATCTGAGGTTACTGATATTTCTCTTGATTCCAGTTTGTGCTTCATCCAGCCCAGCATTTTGCATGATGCACTCTGCATACACATTAAGCAAGCAGTGTGATAATATACAGCCTTGATGTACTCCTCTCCCAATTTTGAACCAGTCCTGTGTTCCATGTCCAATTCTAACTGTTGCTTCTTGACCTGCATATGGATTTCTCAGGAAGCAGGTAAGGTGTTTGGTATTCCCATCTCTTTAGGAATTTTCCACAGTTTGTTGTGATCTACACAGTCAAAGGCTTTAGCATAGTCAATGAAGCAGAATTAGATGTTTTTTCTGGAATTCCTTAACTTTTTCTATGATCCAATAGATGTTGGCAATTTAATCTCTGGTTCCTTTGTCTTCTCTAAATCCAGCTTTTACATCTGGAAGTTCTTGGTTCATATAACATTGAAGCCTAGCTTGAAGGATTTTAAGCATTACTTTGCTAGCATGTGAAATGAGTGCAACTGTGAGATAGTTTGAATTCTTTGGCATAGCCCTTCTTTGGGATTGGAATAAAAACATCTTTTCCAGTCCTGTGGCCAGTGATGAAATTTTTGCCATATTGAGTGGAGCACTTTCACAGCATCATCTTTTAGGATTTGAAGTAGCTCACCTGGAATTCCATCACCTCTACTAGCTTTATTCTTAGTAATGCTTCCTAAGATCCACTTGACTTCACACTCCAAGACGTCTGGCTCTAGGTGAGTTATCACACTATTGTGGTTATCCAGGTCATTAACATCTTTTTTTCTTTTATATAGTTCTTCTATGTATTCTTGCCATCTATTCTTAATACCTTCTGCTTCTGTTAGGTCCATACTGTTTCTGTCCTTTTTTGTGCCCATCTTGGCATGAAATGTTCCCTTGGTATCTCTGATTTCCTTGAAGAGATCTCTAGTCTTTCCCATTCTATTGTTTTCCTTTATTTTTGCATTGTTCACTTAAAAAGGCTTTCTTATCTCTCGTTGCTAGTCTCTGGAAGTCTGCATTCAGATGGTATATCTTTCCTTTTCTCCTTTGTCTTTCACTTCTCTTTTCTCAACTATTTACAGTCCTCCTCACACAATCATTTTGTCTTTTATCTGTAGGTGTATGTGTTTAGCCATCCTGTGTGAGGTCGCATTACAGGTTATTCAGGTAGATTGATAGAAGCCAGGATAATTTCCTAACTTTTTGGATCTGTGAAACAAACCCATGATGACTCTACTTCCTAAAGACTGCTTCTCTATTCTGAGTAGCTAACAAAGTTACTGTAGTAAGCAAACTAGTGAAAGTGTTAGTCGCTCAGTAGCGTCCAACTCTGAGACCCCATGAACTGGAACCCGCCAGACTCCTCTCTCCATGGAATTTCCCAAGCAAGAATACTGGAGTGGGTTGCCATGCCCTTCTCCAGGAGAGCTTCCTGACTCAGGGATCAAATGCAGGTCTCCCACATTACAGGCAGATCTTTACCATTTGAGCTACCTGGGAAGCCCACTGTAGTGAGTAAATCACAATATATGGGGGCAGTATATTTATATCACAATACATTGAGATGCACTTACACACAATATACATAGTATAAAACATTATTAAAAAGTATTAATAATTTTGGGATATTAATAAGTATTTCATTTAATAATTAATTTCACACTATATATTCTAACAGGCTAATTTACAATGCAATATATTGTCTTTAAAATGTATGTTAATAATATGGCTGCTACAAATAAAAATGCATTCAGTAAGTACTTAAGGTTCATACCTGAAAATATTTTAATATAATCTGAGATTTACAAAAACATGCTATTTTAGAACTTATTAAATGCAGTTTGTGTTTGGATAAAATATTTTTTTTTAATGAATCTTGGGTAAGGGCTTTATCCACAAAAACTATACTGAAACAAGGGAGACAATGACAATTCATAGTGTCTTCATCTGCCATAAACACTGCCGTTTTCTTTATTGTCATCTGGGATGAGACTTCTGAAACCACTGTCAAAAAATCAACTTCGTTGCACCATCTTCTATGGCTTCCATCATTTCCCTAGGAATCAATTTCTCTCTCTTACCTCCTCTCTCTCACCCACACACATATACATATGTGTAATACCAAGTCACAATTTTGTGCATATAACAATTTGCTCTGGGTCAGAAAAGAAAAGAAAAATCCTGAGCTTAGCTTCAGCTTAACAGCAGAACTTACAAAAAACATCTCACATCCCAATAATGGTTAAGTGTTATTTTGCAAGCACAAGTAGTTTCTGTGATTACTGTAACTCTTGCCTGGAAACATAAAAATCAGAAGTGATTTAGATGTTCTAATTCCAGACAGTAATACTGAAAAATATGTTTATGAAACAAGATATTCTAAATTATGGAGAAAATTTTATATGTAAGTCAAATTCAGTTGAATTTCAAAGTAAACATCAGATTGCATTTCCTAAATATACACAGAAAAATGTGAAATTATTCAAGCTAAGCTCTAATTCAAAATCCTCTCCAATTTGTTGTCAATAAAATAAATCCTATACAGCAACAACACAAAATACACAATCGCTAAAATATACACTTCTTGGGCCAACCCTAATTTAATTGTCTGTTTTTGTTAAGTAAAGAAATACATGTTAGAATACTCTTCTTGAAATTCTACAAGATAATACAAGCTTTGTTGCCCAATATTCAGTTTATTATGTTCTGAATTAGTTTAATATGAATATCTTAGTAGAACTTTTTTAACAACATGTGGTAACCACTTTATTAAATTGAAAGTGCTGATGTGACCAAATTTGGGTAAGGCTTACTAGAATGTCTGTGCACTTATGACAAGAATAAGTTGTTATGACCACTTTGGAAATATCTCCCATTTATAACCATACTCTATGATCCAACAAATTTACTTTTAAGACCTGGAGCCATCTCCTAGTTAGCACCTTCTTCCCCTCCACCTCCCTCCTACCTCCCACCCCCCCCCAAACAGCCCCCTCCACCAAAAGAAAAAAAAAAAATCCACACTTGTTGTGGTAGAGAGATTGGAATCCTCATGGTCAGGGCTTACAGTTTCAGTTGCTTCTTACTTGCTCAGTTGTGTCCCTCTCTTTGCGACCCCACGGACTGTAGCCTGCCAGACTCCCCTGTCCATGACAAAGATTCTCTAGACAAAAGAGAATTCTCTAGATTCTCTAGAAAAAAATACTGGAGTAGGTTGCAATGCCCTCCTCCAGGGAATCTTACTGACCCAGGGAACGAACCCACATATCTTGTGTCTCCTGCATTGGCAGGCAGATTTTTTACCACTGAGCCACCTGGGAAGCCCCATGACATCAATTAAATTGCACTTATAACTGAATGGTATTACTAATTTTAAAAGAAAAATAAAATGGTAATGTGTTGAAGAGTCCTTTCAAGGCCTTGCCATCCTTTTTAGCATGGACATCCCATAAAGTAAAAGGAAACATCTAGATTATCTAGGGGAGCACTGAAGATAGACTGGAAATGTCGTCCTTCACATTGAAACCTAAATGTGCCCAGAATATTTCAGCAGACGTTAATAAATTTACAACATATCTCCTACCTGCTGTCATTATCTAATGTTTTCTGTATTAATAACATGTGTGAGGGTTAAGAGTCTAATGGAGCTAGTAGCATTTAGCAACATCTAAACTTCAAACTAAGTCCTTTACAAGAGTTTCAAATACCAAATGTATTTTTTCGAACCTCACTATATTGATTGGCTAGCTTGCCAGTTTTGAAGAGAGCCCTCATATCCAACTCTTTGTGATTCCATAGACTGTAGCTGGCCATTCTCTGTCCAGGGGATTTCCCAGGCAAGAACACTGGAGTGAGTTGCCATTTCCTTCTTCAGGGGATCTTCCTGACCCAGGGATCAAAACCAGGTTTCCTGCATTGGCAGGCAGATTCTTTACCACCAGAGCTACCTGGGAAGCCCACACTTTAAACTTAGCCCTTTACAATAGTTTCAAATACTAAGTGTTTTTTTATTTGTTTGTTTTTAACCTTACTATATTATTTGTCAGTGCAGGAGACATAAGAGATTGGTTTCGATCCCTAGGTCAGGAAGATTCCCTGGAGGAGGGCATCACAACCCACTCCAGTATTCTTGCCTGGAGAATCTTATGAACAGAGGAGCCTGGCAGGCTGCAGCCCTTAGCATCTCACAGAGTTGGACAGGACAGAAACAACTTAGCACACATGCACATATTGGTTGGCTAGCTTGCCAATTTTGAAGACAGCTCTGTTCCATATACATATTCTTAATATGGATTCAAAAAATTTAAATCACAGTATAGTTCATATTGTAAATATCTTTTTACATGTTACTATAGTTCATGTATTTTATTTTAAGCCCATTTATCTCTTCAAGCATATGTTACGGCAAAAGAAGCCACCATCCCTCCGAGGTATCAGTCCCTTCAAAGGCCAGGCTGTAAAGATAATGATGACATAAAAATCAGAGGTGTCACAGAAAGTTTAGTGGGCTCAAATTTACTACTGGGAATTCCAAAGCAGAAATCTAACTCCTACTTCCTAGTGATGAACAGAGAGCTAAAAATATACCTGCTAGATAAAGAACAAATGTTGTTTAAAGCGGACTGGAAAGGCTTTTCATGATCCTGTAACCTACGAGTTAAAAATTTTGAGCTGCTGCTTCCAGGGAATATGAAATAGTATCACCCAGTGTTATCACAGCAAATACTTTCTCATTTGCACTCCAAGAAGGAAGTATATTCTCACATTCAAAGGATTTTTAATACGGCCCTCCCATCACTGGTGAGCTGGCTCGGGTGATCACGCAGACCCAGCATCCTCGGGTAAGATCAAGAGAGAGAACTGCAGCTTCAACTGGCACTTCCATGAATACATCCAGCAGGCAGGAAGTATTCTCTAAGAACCCGAGTGACTTATAAGTACATGAAAGAGGAAAGAAAAAAAAATTCAGACAAATATAAATTAGACACTGAGTCGAAAGGGCTTGCAGTTAAAGTCAATGCTATCCCCTCCCCTCTCAGAGTCTGCTGTTAAAAGAGCAAGCTCAGGAGCACACAGCTTGGGTTCTGATTCAGGCTGTGACATCGTGTGGCTGTAGAGGTCCAAGGCCCAGCAGGAATCAGAGAGCAGGCTCTAAAGGGTTTCACTGAAGGGAATGTACAGAGAGCGCTATTTTCAGAGACACAGGCGAGGTTAACCAACAAAAATGGCAGGGCAGCCGCGGGTGAGCAACAGCGAAGCAGGGCCCACCCTGACCGGAAGAAGAAGTGGAGGATCCGGGGTAAGATGTTACCCGGACCCAGGGCTTCGCAGGTGGCTCAGTCAGTAAAGAGTCTTCCTACAATGCAGGAGACCCGGGTTTGATTCCTGGGTGGGGAAGATGCCCTGGAGAAGAAAATGGCAACCCACTCCAGTGTTCTTGCCTGGAGAATCCCACGGACAAAGGAGCCTGGCGGGCTACAGTCCATGGGGTCGCAAGAGTCTGACACGACTTAGCAACTAACCCACAACCAGGACCCAGGGGAGGCTGGAGAGGCCGCGCAAGCACGCACTCCAGGAGGAAGGCCACGGCCAGACTGACAGTCCAGCAGGGACGGGGACCGACGGCCCCACTGCCCGCTCCTTCTACTCCTGTTCTCCCACCAGCAGCCACCCACAAAGCCTGTTAACAATTCTCAAGAAATAAAAACAGAATGTGGATGAGAAAATAACGTCTAACCTTTGTCTTCTCCTTTGTGCTTAGTCGAGTTTCACTGGCTCACAGAGCAGCGCGTGCAGAGGTTCCAGACGTGGTCACTTCCTGGTGCGAAATGGCTGCTTGGCCTGGGCGTGTATAGATGCCACTCCCCACATGCGGGTCTGGGGCGCGAGCCACACGGCTGGACTCCCTGCTTGAGGACGCTGGCTCCTCCCCATCCACAACGTCCTTGTAAAGCAGCCCCTTCCCCAACCCTGCCAGAAGCGCATGCCCTCTAGAGCCCAAGTTCACACCTCTCCACTCTCCAATCAAAAAATGGCGCCTGCCTTTGCTTCTGTATCCAACTCCATCTCATTCTTTTGGCTCAAATGACCCTGCACAGAAAGACTCAAGAAAGAAGGACTGTCTTGGGAGGGTCAGTAACAGAGACATCTCAGCTGCAGCAAACTGAAAGCCAGAAGCCAAGAGATTCTGAGTGATGCAGTTCAGGGAGATATGCCTCCTGGGCAGAACAGAACAATGGATCTGGAGGGATAAATCCTTAGTGAATGGTGGGTGGGAACAGGGAAGTGCAATAAGTCTCTGTTTTAAAGGCTAATGTAGCTGCTTCACCTAGAAGCAGAAATTTGAATTTAAGCTTTCTCACTAGGGAGTCAATCACTTGTTTTCATTTAATCCTCTTCAGGACAAAAGCAGCTGCAGGTTATTATTATCCAAATCCCTCAGGCCTGTGTTTCTCCCTTAAGATTTTTCTCATAATTTTATCAATAGCAGACTTGTGAAATGGCTTGTTTTTCGCCCTGAATAAATTTAAATTTGTAAAACCAGATTTTCCTTAAATGATCCTGTATTCCTAAAAGCTTGCCTCTTAAACAGTTCACAGAAAAGATTCACATCTTTGCATAAAATAAAATCTTTAGGTGAGCTGTCTAGAAGGGGAAGAAAACAGAACCCCAACCATGAGAACAAAAAATTGAGTCTAGAATAAGAAGCTAGAAGAGTAAGAGATGTGAGATGAATCTCAGGAAATCCAGACCAGGCCTTGCTACATTCTGGGTGCAGAAAATCCTGGAACCTGATGGGTGTTCCTCTGGGCTCTTAGCTTTACTATTGGCATCTGCTTTCAGTGGTTGCTCGTCCAAGTGTCACAGTCTTTGCTAGTGTTTAATTCAGTTTAAGGCCCAATCCTAGGAATGAGAAGAACTCCTTCCCTTACTCTCCAGAGCTAATGAATTTAGACATTACCATCAAGATGACATTTCCCCCCCCCAATGAATCATCTCTTCACCTCTAATGCTGGGAAGGATTGAAGGCAGGAGGAGAATGAGATGACAGAGGATTAGATGGTTGGATGGCATCACTGACTCAAAGAACATGAGTTTGCACAAACTCCAAGAGATAGTGAAGGACAGGGAAGCATGGTGTGCTGCAGTCCATGGGGTTGCAAAAAGTCAGACATGACTTATGACTGAACAACAATAATCAAGATGTCAATATTAGTCCTATTAATTGGTTGAAAAAAAATCAAAGAAAATTCCATGACTTACTCCCCTATTTTCTGTTGCCCCCAGTTAGAAACAGGTTATATTTATGGAATACATTTCTGTCCTCTTGCCATGTATTAATAACATTTGTACTTGATTCCCTAGAAGCAGACCTGGTTATATTGTGCCCTACCTGATCACTTATCTTGAAGAGTTAAGAAGCTCTAATGGTCATCTTCCAAAATAAGTAGAATGCACCTTCTGTTAAGAAACAAAGTTCAACCCAGCAAATTTTACAGATGTTATTGGCTTTATTCAACGAGTCTTGAGTAGGGCATCACCCCAAGTAGCAGATAGAAAGGAGTTTTGAACAGCTATATAAAATGAGACTTTTATAGGCAGAAGGGGGCAGGACAAGGAGTTACTATCAAGAGTGATTGTTTCAGACAAGCCAGCTTTCCTTTGGAGAATGGCAAGTGATAATCAGGCTGATTACCCCCCTAGGGTTGACCAGGCAATTTCAGATTTACTCATTTAATATTCCACTCCTGAAAGAGGTTGAAATTATAATTGTTAAGTATTAATAAATGGTTTAGTCATGTTAAGTATTAATAAATGGTTAGAAAGCTTAGGATGCTTTCTAACATATACCTTGGTATATCCTTGCTCACTTTTTATGCTCATTCTCCAAGGCTTATGTCATGAATAGAAACAAAACAGTCCCATGATATGATGAGAAATCTTCTGTTCTTATTAGGGAAAGTGATTCATTTCTTTATACTGACTCAAATTTTTTGCATTTATTTTCAAATAATCATATTAATTTTTAATTCATTTAAGAGGTTATTTTCTGTTCTGGCTTCTTCCTCAGAAATAAAGTGCTAGAAAGAGTTGAACACTTACAGCGAACGTAAGCCATAGCAACACTAGAAAGAGCTTCTTGGGTAGCTCAGTGATAAAGAATACTCCTGCCAATGGAGTTGCAGAATCAATCCCTAGTTAGGAAGATCCCCTGGAGAAAGAAATGACAAGCCACTCTAGAAGTCTTGGGTGAAAAGTCCCTTGAACAGAGGAACCTGGCAGGCTACAGTCCATGGGATCAGAAAGAGTTGGACATGACTTATTAACTAAACAACAACAATAGAAAAAAATTTATGAAGTGTCTATTACAGTGCAAAACTGGAGGAAAGGAGCAAAAACCATGTGAGAGAGTCTAGAATCTCCACCTGAATCATACTGGCTTAAAAACAAAAACCTTAATCTAGGAGTTTGGGAAGAATAGTAAACCTCCATCACAGTGTAATTTACCATTTTAACCAAAAAAAAAAGAAGAAAAGCAATGCAACTATGGCAATGGGTATAGAATAGACATTTGACAAAATTCAACAAATATGCATGGTAAATACTCTTAGCAAAGTAGGAATAAAAGAGAACTTTCTTAATCTGATAAACAAAAGATACCTAAAAATTAGAGCTAGCATTATATCAACAGATGAAAAACTGAGGGCTCTCCCCATAAAAACCTGAACAAGGCAAAGACAGCCACTCTCATTAGTCCTGTTGAGTATAGTATTAGAAGTTCTAGCCAGTGCCACAGACAAAAGAAGAAAACAAATGTATTGGGAAAAAATTAAATGAAAGTATGTCTACTCATAGAAGGCCATCAGTATTTTGTAGAAAATTCTGAAGAGTATACAAAAAGTATCCTAGAGCTAATAAATGGGCTTAGCAGGAATGCAGGATACAGTTCATATAAAAAAACCAGTTGCATTTCCTTATATTTTTTAGCAAAGAGTAATCTTAATTCAAAATTTTAAAAGCAATGACATTTAAAATAGCACCAAAATTGAAAATTTAGTTTTGGATCTATGAATGTATTTTCTCTTATCTTTCTTTTCTTTCTATCTAGATAGAGAAAAGTCCCATGTTTTATTAACTCTATTCCCATAGTTTCTTTGGTGTAGCATCTTGCTGAATATTATGTGTAAATGACCCTATAAATACATTTGGTTGTTAGCATTAAAAATATAAACATATATGGTGGTTTGTTTTAGGAGACTTACAGTTGATTTTATAACATATTTTGTATGGTGATAACTATAAAACACTGACTAAACAGAGAAGACATTTTCATAGGAGCTCCATAGACTTCAAGTCATTTTTTTCTTGCTCTGTTTGCAAATATAAGTTCATATTTGTTTTGTCAGACTAGTGTCTTTCCCACGGACAAAGTAAAAACAGCATGGGAATTTTTAGATGATGTTTGTAAAGCGCAACATTTAAGAGGTGTTGGGGAGGAAAAAAGACATCCAAGTAGGCAGAGTTCAGTTCTTATGAGCAACTCTTCAATTTGACCAATATCAGCTGTCAGCCTTTTATTGTCTGTCTCTTCTCACATATTTCTTCTCAATGTTTTCAAGTTGAAAACAATGCTTTTCTCTGGCATTCAGGTTAGACTTTCATTGAGAACAATGAAAAGGCTGATATCCTTATCTAGAAGAAGAAATAAAGGAAAAATATTAGCAACAAGACAAAAATGTGAATTGCCCTTTATATATCTGGTAAAAAGGAAAGAAGACAAATAAAGATAGATATAAATATCAGAGAATAATTTTTCAACAAGTTCCTATACATATAAATAGGCATATTGTGGTGACATTTAGCAGTAAGGAATTTCAAGGTGAGAGGGTAAAGTGTGTATATTTTCCAAATGGAACTAGAATAATAAAAGAAGAGCATTTTGCATAAAATGCTACGTTAAGCACTTGATTTCAATCCTGAGAATTATTGACTCCACAGGAAAATAGATCCAGATGATAGATATGGAACTCAATAATGAAGCAAAGAGAAGACATAAGATAGAAAAAGCAACATAGACAGAATTGTATAGAAATAAATATAATAAGCAGCATCGACTCAATGGAATGAGTTTGAGCCAAGCCCAGGAGATTGTGAAGGAGAGGGAAGCCTGGTGTTTGCAAGTCCATGGGGTCACAAAGAATCAGACATGACTAATCATGAATAACAGCAAAAGCAAAAAGGAAAATAGGGAATTGAATAAAGAAATTTGGACAAAGGAAAAAGAAATTCAAACTAAAGGAATGAGAAGCATTTCAAAAATGTAGATAAAAGCAATCAATCAATATAAATAATAATTTCAACAAATAATATGTTAAGAAAAATATGGCAAGTCTTTGGAAAAATACTTTTTAATGTTACATAGCCCTTTATTCATGAAAATTATTATAATTTATAATGATCTTACATGTGTAGTGCCTGATTACATCAGTAGTGCCTGATTCTTTGAGACTCTATAGGCTATAACCCACCAGACTCCTTGGTCCATGGGAGTCTGAATACTGGATACTGAATACTGGAGTGGGTTGCCATTCCCTCTTCTAGGGGCTCGTCCCCACTCAGTGATCAAATTGGCAACAGCAAGCATCTCTTGAATTGCAGATAGATTCTTTACCCACTGAACCACCTGGGTTGCTCATAATGATCTTAAATATGACTATAAATAAAAAGCATAAGAGTGCTGAGAAAGAAGAGCATATATGAACAATCAACCTAAATAGTAATACTACATCATTAGTATCAACATAATAATAAAGTTCATGACTAAATAAATGGAAAAGAACTTAAATAATTTCTTATGAAGACCAAAAAATTATTGGGAAAAACAACAGAAAGCATATTTTTTTCTTCACTTCAATTTTTCCTCAAAATGGGGCATCTGGTTAACTGGGTGGAGGGGAGGCCTTGAAGATAATTAGTTAAGTATATTCTTTTCCTGTCATGCCCTTTCTTTATCTCCTACCAGTTTAGAAGTGGGTGGCATAGACATTCAAGTTTTGTGGCATCTGAGGATTATGTAACTTGGAGGGTTCTTTTTAAGAAAAATAACACAAATTTAGTAATAAAATATTAGATATAATAGTACTTTTTAGAATCAGGAAAAGTACAATTTCAAAATTGTAAAACCTGATAAATACCACAATTAAAAAAAAACAGTAAAGCAACATGATTTTATTAATTAAATGCCTGATATGCCTTTATCATATATGCCCCCCACATACATAAAATTTGGATGTAAGTCCCTTAAGTAAATCACATGATATTGATTTTATTGAAGAATAGAACTTGATACAGTCTCTTTTGGTACTGTGAATCATTATTTTATTTTTATCGTTCAAAAATGTTTCATGCAGTATAACTATAGTACATTAATAACATAAATTTTAAGGCCATTGTCAAATTTGGGGGAAAATTTATATTTTTTTTTACCTTGGGAGCTATCTTAGACATCTTACTATTTTATAATACTATTCTACATTTGTGCCCTGGGAATAAAATTTTTTGATAAATTATTTTTCATGTGATTCCTGTATTAGCCTAGTGTTCTGAGAAGCAGATACCAAGATAGTATAAATGTGCAAGAAATTTCTTATGGAAATGCCTGTGAGAAAAAGAATGAGGTGATCAGTATCAGACAATGAGGCAAGTCTGATTCCAAGTGAAGCAGAGAAAGAGAGCAGAAAGGAAGGTGGGATTGAAACCTCCTAGACTGCATTGTAGTTCTCAGAAAAGATCTACCAGGCTTCCAGGAAGTCATCAAGCCACAGTCGCTTATTGAGGAAATTCTGTATCTGCCAGGAATGCACTTGACTTAACATATCTGCCACATTCTGTCTTGGCCTGGGGAGAATGAGGCCTTGGTTCAAATTCTGGGATGGATTTAAAGATGCAGCTGCTGAGTCTGTCAGTCAATTATGCCCCCTGCAATTGACAATCAGAAAGGCAAATTCTCATGGCCACCAAAATTCCCACCAGAAAAAGGGAAACAGATGTATGGTTTATTTGTGATTGTTCTTTGTGTTCTATCTATCTATCTCCCTGAAATGAAACAACTTCTATTTTTAGTGTGCATCAATAGAAACCAAGTCATGGGCAATAGAAATATAGCTAGGAGCAGATTCTACATGAGAACAAGTAGCAACTTAACGTCACATGTGAAAAAATTTATATTGGCAACTTCACCTACATTCTCAAGATCAGTCCAATGTCATCCACAGAAAAGGAAATTTTGACAGGTGGGAAATCAAAGTGGAAATGGATAATGGATCAAGATAAACTTGTCTCAATTTCGTAAAGTTTATGAAAATATATGACTGTGAACACTTTGTTAGGGCAGGGTCTTGGGAGGGAGCTTTGAAAATTAGGAGACCCAAAGATTCACAGTTGATCTGTCCCTTAAGATTGGTTAGTGTCTGATTAAATTCTATTTTAAATTTAATTTTTAGAGGGAGTAAAATATAAGAAATTAAAGTACTCAGAAAAGTACAAAGAATCAGTAGGACATTTCTACTGGAAAAATGACATGAGAGTATCTGTTATTCAACTCCTGATTTGAGGAAAGGAATAGAACATAATGGAATCATGAGAGAAGTGTGGGCAGAAGAAAAGGTCAAGTAAAACATCTAATTTGATTACTAGGGGGTACAAGTAAACATATTGTAATAGTACAAGGTAAACAATACAATGGGTGGTAATTATGTGTGTGTTTATACATAGTGGAGTCTATGCTTGCATGCCTGAATGCTAAGTTGCTTGGGTGATGTCTGACTCTTTGTGACCCTATGGACTGTAGCCCTGCCAGGTTCCTTCTGTCCATGGGGATTCTCCAGGCAAGAATACTGGAGTGGGTTGCCATGCCCTCCTCCAGGGGATCTTCCCAACCCAGGGATTGAACCCACGTTTCCTGCAGCTCCTGCATTGCAGGCAGATTTTTTCCCACTGAGCCACCAGGAAGCCCCAGTGGAATCTATGAATTGTCCTAAATCTCCTACTATAGCAGTATAATAGTTTTAATTGTACACATTTAAATGTCAGCTTGAAATGTTAATTAGTATTTGAATCCCTTCGTACCTTTCCAAAATTTTCCTTAACGAGTATGTTTATTACCTGGGATATTTTGATCCCATTTGCTACTACTACATTCTATATATGTGACAAAACTGAAGAAATAGGAAAGCTATGGTAAGATAACGAAGTTTCAAAGAACAGAATCAAATATTAAAGCAAAATTAAAATATTTTAATAAATAAAGTTATTTTATGATTGTATAAATATTTTGAAATAATCATTTGAAAAACAAAAGCTATGAAATAATCACTCAAGAGAAATTACATTTAACAAAATTTAATAAATTAATAGGATTGTGTTAGAATGGAACTAAGTAATAATTCAAACCAAAGTCTTACTTCATACACCAAAGGCCACGCTTCTCTTTCAAACTGACATAAACTTTACCTCAGTTCAAAATAAGTTTCTGACTACAAGGGTTACCAGTTTCGGCACTAGTTTGCTTTAGGAGAACGTGGAATAAACTCTCAATATTAAAACTTTAAGGCAATCTAAAACCATCTTCTGTGAAAGTTCAAATAAAGTCTCTCTTAGAGACAGAGAAATAAGGTGAGTGACCCTGCAAAGCCTCTTCTGACCCCAAGAATGTAAGTAATAAAGGAAGAAAAGATCAGAGAACCGTGAGTGCAAAATCAGGAGCTTCACTTCTACACAATGTTTTCATGGACAGAGTTTAAAGTTCAGAAACAAGCTATAGATATTAAAGAAAATATCTGTCAAAACAAGACATCTTTTAAAAAGATGTAAAAACATGTATGGAACAATTCCACATGAGTAGAAAAAAATGCCTGCATATCTGTAGATCTTAGTTGCTTGTGATTGGCCATCCAGGTACATGCTAATTGTTATGTTGGTATTATTTGTAAATAATAATTCATGTTAAGATAGCATCCTTTCTTAAATATCATAAAACATTTCATCAGTTCAGTTCAGTTCAGCTAAAGCTAATTAAATTTCAAAACCTGTGTGGACATTTGTTTATATAACCCAAGGCTTGTATTTTATGAGGTAGTCTCATTTTACGGACTTCCCTAGTGGCTCCACAGTACAGAATCTGTCTGCCAATGCAGAAGACTTGAGCTCAATCCCTGGGTCAAGAAGATCCCCTGGAGTAAGAAATGACAACCCACTACAGTATTCTTGCCTGGAAATCCCACGGACAGGAGAGCATGATGGGCTACAGTCCATAGGGTCACAAAAGAGTCAGACACAACTTAGAGACTAAACAACAATGAGTCTTATTTCAAGGCCAAACAAGCTGAATGAGACTAAAAAGATCCATGGTGTATCCAATGCTTTTATTTGTTTATGTATTTTATTGCAAGGTAATACCTAAACAGTCTTTAATGTACTCAAAATCATAGTGGAAGACAATTTGCCCAGGGGACAAAGGATGAACAGAAGAATGATATACCACTTCATCAAGTTCAGCTAACATATTCTTGATGGATTAACAGGCCCACTGAATATATTAAACAGTCAAACACTAGAATGTTAAAATATAAGATGCCAGATATATGTAGATATTTGATCATTACAAAGCACTAATCATGAATTTTGAGTTCTGCTCTGGCTAGGTTTCATTTATTTGGATATGCAGTTGCTTCATGCTCTTTCAAGGCAAATACATGCCTTGGTCTAATGATGATAATGAAAAGTTAAGAGAATTTACACTGAATTTCTCAATAAAAATTTATGGTGATAGATAAATTTGAGATAGATGATAGAGACAGAGGAGTAGTATTTTTTTTCCATTTATTTTTATTAGTTGGAGGCTAATTACTTTACAATATTATAGTGGTTTTTGCCATACATTGGCATGAATCAGCCATGGATTTACATGTGTTCCCCTTCCTGAACCCCCCTTCCACCTTCCTCCCCATCCCATCCCTCTGGGTCATCCCAGTGCACCAGCCCCGAGCACTTGTCTAGATGGGTATGTAGATATATATGTAGATACTTACAGAGATATATGTATACACATACACACATAGAAGTTGCAGGTAGTTTCTGGATTAATTTAAATAGTTAATGCCACCGAATTTAAATTCTACCTCTTCCATTCAATTACAAATAGCATTTATTCATGCCATGTACTTACAAGTAGAAACGAAACTCTGTCCCTCTTTCAGGATAGAATGGCCTCATTCCATGCAACCTTCCTCAGTAAGAATGCAGCTTGTGAGAGGTTAATAGTGATTCCACATAGACTCAGAATTTATTCTCTCTAGACATCATTTTTCCCTCTTATTATTACATGAGACATGCAGTTGGACCTCAAGTTGAGTCTCAAAACACCAGGCAAACAAGCAAACTTGCATGGCAGCTCCCCACAGAGTGCATTGTAACCAGCACTCTTTACTGTGTCTGTCCCAGCTCCTGTCCATCATACGTGCGCGCACACACACACACACACACACACACACACCACATACATCATGCAACCTCTATTTCCCAGTATTATTCCCCTAAGCTATTTCATCAGATGTAGGGGATGGCTTGTTTTCATTAGCTAAACTATTTTATCTTACCTGGGAAGAAAAATTGGCAGTATTAGAAAATTCAGTATTTCTCTGGAAGATCATTCTGTCTAGCACAAACTCATTACCTTTGCATTGTTGTTTTACAGCACTACATATCTACTTTTGGAACAGTGAACACTGGTAGGACATATGCTTTTTTTCAATGTGGATGGAGAGGAGATGAAACAATATTCCACAGAAAAAATTCTCAAAATACAGATGAAAATAAACTTTACCTTTAAAAGAGCTGAACCAAGGTTAAGGATGACAACTTTAATACACATCTTCTACAACAGATAATTAATCTGTTCTATTACTTGGGTAAAAAAGGTCTTGGAGGAGTAACGTGTTAAGCAAAAACAAGAATGTTCAGCTTAAATAGGAAGAAGTGTCCACAAAATAAAATAAATTGTTCCAAATAATTTCAGGCCAAGTATACAACCATTCCAACAGATGCAAGACTATTTAGAAAGTCTTTCAAATACAGAACTCTGAAATGTATATCTTGGTTTCACTTAGGTATTGATTTTATTTAAAAAAAAAAAGAGGAAGGAGGAAGGAAAGAAGGAAAGAGAAAGTTAATTACTATTGATATGTTAATATCTAAAGCAAATCATTTTCAATTCACAAATATTTCAGCTTAAAGTAAATGATTATTTTGTAAGCATGCCTGGTAGATGGTAGCTGGTCTTTCTGTTTTAATATCTTTAAAATATCCACTAGAATAGTTAAGGAATAGAAATGGCATACAGACAGTGATATATCATTTGTAGAGTAACTAAATTGTTCAAGAAAGAGAAGTAGATATCCACAAACCTAGATGTGTGTATGTGTGTAGAATCTGCACATTTTAATAATAGTATAAATCTAAATTAATTCGAACTTCACCTATAGATTCATATCCAGATTAAGTATGGCCTTTAAAAGAGTAACTGAGACATAGTAAGCATTTAAGAAATGTTAGCAGCTTTTGATGTTGCTATGCCAAGTTTGAAATCTTGGTTTTCCTCAGGTTCAATCTATTTTGAAATAAAACTATTTATTTGTGGAATAAATAATTCTATGCATTTAAATCTATTACAAGTTATTCATTTAAGCCAAAATGTGTCATCCATTTGTCATTCATTTGTTTTTTTGTTCTTCCCATTATTAATTTCTTCTTTCTTTCAAATTGATATTGATCTCTTACTTCATGAAAGGCTATTTCTTCTAGGTTGTAAAAATTTTAAAAAATGAATATGACCTTTCAACTTTACTTCAAATAGTTTACAGTTAGAACACGGAACTATAGAAAAGCAACACAAAGATATTGTTTTAGAATATGAGAAAATTTATTAGCAGTGCCTTACTTAATCAAACTTTCCTCACAATAATGAACATCTTTTTTTTCATACCAAGAAATACTTTATCTTCAAATTCCTCATTTTTCTCTATTTTACAAGCACACATTCATATAACTAAAACAGATAAGAAAAAAAAAAGATTTCTCATTAGGTAGCATCATATGTTAGGTGTTCTTCATGACCATATAGATTGTTTCCAGTTTGAGAAACAATCATCAGAGCTCTTTTTCTTTCAATGTTTTAAGAAACTAATTCCAAATAAAGCATCCTTTCAAATTAATTAGCAGAAAGTAGGATCATCTTGGCAAGTGGTAGAAGCAAGACAGAAATAAGAATATAGCTGGAAACCATTATGCTTTAGTTATTAACTTTTTACTCCCGTACAGTTTCTAATTGTAGCTTGCTCTCAATTATCTGGTTATTTTCATCATTTAAACCCACATTATATACTAGAGCAGTCTCTTTATTATGAAATTCATGTAGGACAGTGGTCTTTGTTTAATAACTGATCATTGAACTTCATGTATTAATCATCCCATATACAATTATACCATAGGATCGATAGAATTTAATGAACTCTATCCGGTCAGTGAAATAGCTATAAATTATTCATGTCTGAAAATGTACTGTATTAAGTTAATCAGACCATTAGGATCACTTTCTAAAGTAAATTATGAGACAAAGAAAATGTATTTTTGAAAAAAAAGAGGAACTCTCATTTAAATGTTTTGTGCAATCACTCTCTGTGTTTTTTCAGTCTTTAAACTTTATTGAGCCTTTCAATGGCTGGGTCAAAATCTCTCTTGGTAAATGATGCATTGCACTTGAAAATTTGAGGGTTATTTTCAAATATCTTTTGATATTTATCTTTAACACAATTCCACAGTGATAAGAGAACAGACTCTGTGATTTCCATACCTTTTACTGTGCAATTTTTGCACCATGTTTTATGTCCCTGGGTATGTTCCAGTTTATAGTCCATGGGAACTTGAATAGAATTTGTCTCCTGCTGTCGAGTGAAAATTGTATAAAAATCTGAATTATCTTGAATCTTGTTCTTGTGCTTTTCAGGTCTAGTATATCCTTTTCTATCTTTTCATTCTATTAATTTTTGAGAGAGATATATTGAAACTGAAAATCTTAATTTATCTACTTAAAAAATAGTTGTAATACATAGTGGAACTATATGCAACTTTGCTCCGTATTTACCAAGTCTCCTATAGACGTGTTATCAAACTTTGATAATTTGAAAAATAAAAAATAAATTCCAAAAAATAAACAAATATTAAAAATGAGCAATTCTAAGATCTGGCATTCATATAAAGTAAGGGAATTAGATCAAATAGGAAATTTTCAAATGCATTTTTCTGTGCTTTAAGTCAAATCTGTCACATAAATACATATTATTTATTAAATATTTTATGAAACATGTTGAGTATATCTATTCCAGTCTCACAATGATTTAGACTGAGTTTGTAGAAGATACAAACTATATTGCAAATTTATACTCTATGCACCTTTTAAAAAGCATCTAGAAAACATTAATGGTTGCTAAAGGAATAACTTTTACTTAGAAATTAAATTAATTCAAATAACAATGACATATTATATCTCTAAATATTGTATTTTCTATTTTCCACTTCTCTCTGTGCATGTCCTCTAGATCTGTGTTTACACTTGATCTTAGCCAAAAGGCCGAGAAGAAATAAATTTTTGTTAGAGCTACTGTTAATTGCTAATACTATTTTAATTAATTATCTTTTCAATTAGGTCTCTACTATGTAACTCTATTTAACCTTTCCATTTTAATTTTTTAGATGATATTTTTAAATACATCTATTTTAGAATAGATTTCAGTTTACAGAAAAGTTGCAAAAATACTACGTAGTTTCTCTATATCCCTTTACTATTAATATCATACAATAATATGGTGTATTTTTACAAATTAACTAATATTAAAAATATTATTAACAAAACTTCATATTTTACTCAAATTTCTTGGTTTTTATCTAATATTACTTTTTTTTTTGTTCTAGGATTCTATTCAGGATATCACATGACATTTAGCTGTCAAGTCACCTGAAGCATGTCTTGGGCATAATGACTTGTTCATTGAATTTCAAATTTTAAGTATATTCTTTATGTTTTAAATTTTCATATGATTTTTTTCAAAGAAGTCTATACTATATGTGCTTTATTAATGGATGACCTATAAGCTCCAATCCAAATTCAAAGTTCAATGTTTTTGAAAACTTAATAAGTATTAAACATAGATATTGGATAATCACAAGATTATAGTTTTACTAATATGAAAAATGCTAATTTCACATCATATTCCCATTTCATCAATCACATTTTAGATTATAAAATTAGTTGTATCATGTTCTGTTCATATAAATGTGGGAAATTCATGAATGATTCTCTGAAATATTCAGAACATTGGACCTGAATGTCATCATACCATGCTTTCATGGGCTTCCCTGGTAGCTCAGCTGGTAAAGAATTTGCCTGCCATGTGGGAGACCTGGGTTCAGTTCCTGGGTTGGGAAGATCCCCTGTCTACTGGCAACCCACTCCAGTATTCTTGTTTGGAGAATCCACATGGACAGAAGCTCAAAGAGAGATGACGAGCAACTAGCACAGCAGCATGCATTCATATTTTACGAGTTAGTTTACGAACATTCAGGAGAACACAGAATCTAAAAACTATTTAAAAACTCATATTTTAAAATCGTAGTGATTTAAGCAGACATTTTCAAAGATTTGACACTATTATTTGTAGTAAAATAGCAGCTTTAAAAAACAATTTTGCATCAATAGTGCTTTTTATTTCTATAGAAAATCCAAAAAATATATTACTCAATCAGCCTTTATTATATTTCTTTATTACAGAAACAAATATATTTTCTAAACCCTGAAACACTGTATATTATTACCTTTTATTATAGTGAATTTGACTATATAGCTAGCTTACCTCATTAAAAAATAAGTTTGAAATTAAGATCCAGTTTATTTCCTCTGAAAAACTACCCACAATCATCACTATTAGAAATCTGAAATGCATGATGGAATTCTCTAGGCCAGGATACTGGAGTAGCCTTTCCCTTCTCCAGGGGATCTTCCCAACCCAGGGATCGAACACAGGTCTAGCTGCATTGCAGACAGATTCTTTACCAGCTGAGCCATAAGGGAAGCCTCAGAATACTAGATTGGGTAGCCTATCCCTCCTCCAGGGGATCTTCCTGACCCAGGAATCGAACCAGCATCCCGTGAATTGCAGACAGATTGTCTACCAACTGAGCTATCAGGGAAGCCCATGATTTCAGAGAATAGGTCATAATTTAAAACTGATTTAATCAAGATCATAATTACAATTTAAGGAATAATGTGCAAAAGTATATGAAAAATAGTACTGCTCTTCCTCAATCCTGATTTTGTGTTTCTTTATAAAACAAAGTAAATCCATTGCTAATTCCTGAGAAAAATCACTAAAAGCATCCAGGTGAATAGATCAAGCTAGATATTTACACTAAGAGAATATGCTTCCACAAAAGAAAAACGTATATCCTTAAATTAATTAAAATTATTGAAGAATAATTAAAGTGTTTTGAAGACAAAAGATAATAGTTGTCCCCCCACCCTTTTTTTTCCGTGAGTTTCTTTTCAAATCCTTTCCCCAAAGGAAATTACTTCCTTTTCTCAAATATCCTATTGGACACATTTTAATTTTTACTCTTGAGATTCACTTCCCATTTTATATAGTCAACTGTTTTCTCTATATTTCATTTGTTTTAGTCTTCCTTTTCAATATAAATATTTCTTTACACAACTTTTCCATGTTATTTTCATATTAATTTCTTTTTTATTATTACTCACATACTCATTGAATAATCTTTATATACTCACAAGTATGTTTGTAGAACTGTAAACTCTGATTATATAATGTCCATAAATGGAAAAAAATCTATGTTCTCATGAATTTAAAGTCAGGTTGATTACCACGTAAAATGAGGTTTATTTTATTACTAATTTTTTGGCTGGCAAAACGCATAAATGAATTAGTTATCAGAAAGGTATACAAATTTTCTCCTTAGCTGATCATTTATTTGATCACTTACAGTCTTCTTGACATTGCAAAGAATCTCAGAACATGACATTTTGGGACGTTGATAGATCAGGAAGTGCTTTCAGCATCACATGGACACTTTGGCAATCAATGCAGGATGTTTCATCACCCACAACAATAGAGCCCCACACTAAATCCAAAGTCAAGATCATTCGGTCTAATTACTTTCAAACAGTGGCCTCTGACTGTGTTTTATCCTGTTCTGTATGATTTGAGAAGAAAGTAAAACTAATATGGATACTGTGGCACCATCAACTATTCCAAATCTGCTTTTATCATCTGTATGAATAGAATCAATATTCTTAAGCGTTCTAACATTTTGTGGTGAATCTTGTGCTTAATATTCACAGAAAGCAGGCCTTGTGACTCATATTGTAAATGTATTACCACAAGCTCTTTCTTACACTGTGTGTGGTTATCACTCTCTTAATTCTCTTCTTCCCCAGGATCTTGGCCTTCAACCACAAAACTCATCTCAATGGTATCCAGAAGCAAAATAGATTGAAATGACTATCAACTTATTTTTTTGAAAGATTTATTTTATATACCTTATCTCTTTCATGTAAACCAGAAAGGACTTTTTCTTTCTTATCTAAATGCCTAGTATACATTGTTCTATCAAAAGTACAATTATGCCTTTAAGATAAAAATCAGCCAATTAATGACAATCCAGATATAGATGTGATGAGTAATTTATTGTTTCCTGTTTAAGTTCACGTTTTTGCCCCATCTGCTTTCCTTTTCTTCTAGTAAAATTTTTGCAGCCTTAGTACACATGATGATGCATACTTTTTTTTTTTTTCCTGAAATGGGTGTAAAGAAATAGTCCAAAAAACATATTTAGTTGTAATATCAGGTTGTGTAATCCACATTGGCCCCTTACAGATAGTGGTTTCCACGCCAAATTCAGCAGTAACACACATGAATGATGCTTTTCCTGGCAGACCTGTGTTAGACATGCAGACCTGTGTGTGCTTGTTAAGTCATTTTAGTGTCCAACTTTTATTGACCCTATGGACTGTAGCCTACCAAGCTCCTAGATCCTTGGGATTCTCCAGGCAAGAATACTAGAATGGGTTGCCATGCCTTCCTACAGGGGATTTTCCTGACTCAGGGATGGAACCCATTTCTCAATATGTCTCCTGCATTAGACAGGCAGGTTATTTACCAGTAGCACAACCCAGGAAGCAGAGGTGTATATGGGACCAATTCGCTCACCTCCCTATTCTAGGTAATAGCTCCTTTTGGTATCTTCCACTCCAGCTTAAAATGTTCAATGTCAGGAACATTGTTCTTTAGTGGTCACCTCTAGTTATGGAAAATCTCCAGAAATTCTTAAGTAGTGGAAAAAAGAGCTGTTTTCTTTTCTTTGATTCACAATAACTGCCTCAGAAATTAAAGACTCTACTAAGGGAAAGTGATCTATAGCTTACAGTCACCCCAAAAAGTGAAAAATGAGTCATTCAGTTATGGTCGACTCTTTGCAATCCCATGGACTGTAGCCTCCTAGGCTCCTCTGTCCATGGCATTCTCCAGGCCAGAATACTAGAGTGGGTAGCCATTCCCTTCTCCAGGGGATCTTCCCAATCCAGGAATCAAATCCCGTCTCCTGAATTGCAGGCAGCTTCTTTACCATCTGAGCCATCAGGGAAGCCCAATCTTTTTCATTTAAGTGTCTAAGTTCAAATTCAAATCCTGCACTGGATGCAAACGCATATGGCTCCTCTCTTCTTTGGAGAAGGCTCACTTCCATCTGTTTAACTATCGTTATTCCTGTGGAGTTCAGAGTCTGAGTACTGGAATTTCACCAATTACTGAGGAAATGCAAGATGAGTTTGGGAGCTATGCCAAACTCTTCATAAGCAGATCTTCCAGACCTCACTAAATGAGAGGGTATTCACGCAAAATTATACTAGTAATGGGAACCAGCAGTTTATCATCCAATTACCGCCCCTTTTCTCAGTTCCACCAGGCAGGTTTTTATTTATTTATTTGGCTGTGCTGGGTCTTACTTACAGAATGTGGGATCTAGTTCCCAGACCAGGGATTGAACCCAAGACCTCTGTGTTGGGAGCCTGGAGTCTTAACCACTGGACCAGCAAGGATGTCTCCCAGGCAGATCATGAAGTAATTAAATTGGGCTTCTTATCAGAGCAAGAAAATCAGCAGTTTATCATCACTTCTGTTTCACAAAGTATCAGAGTTCTGCTCACAAGTATCGCCTATTTGCAGCTGAATAGTATCCTTTGGTAGCTACTTCGAAGTTTGGAGCCTTTGACCCACTGCTGCAAATTGCTCTTCAAAGCAACATACATAACACATACATAATATATACACACAAATTCATCCAGATTCGCTCTGTTTTTTAATTGCAACTTTTACTATTGATTATGCAATGCTATTTCTCTTAATACAAGGTCAAAAATCTTACCCAAAGACTTCTGCCCTACACTAAACTTTAGTTTAAAAACCATTGTGAAATCAATCACAGGTACTAATCCATTTGGGAATTTGAGGCCATGGATAACCTCAATTATGTCATAGTCTCAGATGTTACCAGTAACAGTCAAGATTTCAGATATTTTCAGCTTAACAGCTTCAAAAACATGTTAGTCCTATAACATCTCAATGGTGCATTCAAAACACCATACAAAAGACATCACTCCAATTCTCGGCTTTACACTTCTAAGTCCCTTGGACTGCAAGGAGATCCAACCAGACCATCCTGAAGGAGGTAAGTCCTGGGTGTTCATTGGAAGGACTGATGCTGAAGCTGAAACTCCAATACTTTGGCCACCTCATGCGAAGAGTTGACTCATTGAAAAGACCCGAATGCTGGGAGGGATTGGGGGCAGGAGGAGAAGGGGACGACAGAGGATGAGATGGCTGGATGGCATCACCGACTCGATGGGCATGAGTTTGAGTAAACTCCGGGAGTTTGTGATGGACAGGGAGGCCTGGCATACTGTGATTCATGGGGTCGCAAAGAGTCGGACACGACTGAGCGACTGAACTGAACTGAGACCCTGCCTAGCCTTTGCTAAGACAAGACTGCCTTAATGGGCTTCATCCTTCATCCTCTTGTCTATTAAAGAGTGTGGATGCAATTTGGGGGGTTTTCAACTCACAGAAGAGGAATATAATTTTAATAATTCAATGGTTTCTAATTTCAAGACTGTAGCTCTTTCAGAATTTCAGTTCCTATAAGTGCTTTGCATAAACATTAATCTTTATAGTTTCCCTTTGCTTATTACTTTCCCCCAAATGTAGAAGTTTAACCTTTCTGGAAATACACATTGCAAGTTTTATTTCTGATATATTCAATCTTGAACAGCTTGTTGCTTCCTAATAGCTACAGTATTGAAGTAAGAGCTTGGCATCTTAATTTGAAGTAACAGAAACCAATTCTACGTAATCAAGAAAGAAAAGAATTTATTACAAATATGTAAATGCTTAATCAATGCAAGTCAAGGATATGGTGAGGCTACAGTGGACACCATAATAGCGATAGAGGGACTTTCCTGATGGTCCAGTGGTTAAGACTCTTCCTTCCAATGCAGGGGTGCAGGTTCGATCCCTGCTTTGGGAGCTAAGATCCTACATGCCTCATGGGCAAAAGGCCAAGAGAGAAAACAGAAGCAATATTGTAACAAATTCAATAAAGACTTTAAAATGGTCCACATTAAAAAGGAAATGAAATGCCATAGTAACAGAAAAATATTTTTAATGAATTATTTATTCTCTACTTCTTACTTCTTTTATCTTCTTACTTCTTACTGTTTGTTTTTTCCTTCTTTCTCTCAATTGATCTCTCCAATCCAAAATAGATTTTGAAAGCTGATCATGAACATCTTACAAATGTATGTCATTTCATTCAAAAGACCATCTAATCTGAGGCTAAGCTCTCACATTCTAGAAGATAAATTCCAAGCAATGAACCCTAATTGGCACAGCCTCCAGAGGCTGGTCCCTGCACCTGGTGGGTCTAACTCAAAGCTAACTTACATTGTGCTACTTAGGTTTCCAAGAGCTATTACCCTAGTGTGCACACCTGCAAATGTGGAGACTAGCCACAGAAAAGGCAGACAACAGAGAGATCTGGATAGACCACCCACTAGTTAAGTACTACAAATAAGTACCTTTAATATCTAAGTAGCTTCAATAACTCTATCATTAATTCAGGGTATTAAGAAAAAAAAAAAAAAAACAGCTCAGATTGTGCTTGGCAGATCTTTATTCTCCCTGTTACTCATCTATAGCTGGGCTGCCATAACAGCATGAATTCCTGGTGCAATGAGAAGTCAAACAGTTAGACAGATATTTCTCCAGAAATCAGAAATTCTCAGAAAAATCTCATGTATGAGTAAACAATATTGGTCCCTTTCCTTTAAAATTCAAATAAAATATATAAATTCTATATTCCAAAATCCTTTGCTATCTAGACATTTTTCTACCATAAAGCCATTAATTTTGGATAATATTTTTAGAAAGAAGTCAAATATTAAAAAATCTAAAAACAATTGTTCTAGTAGGTTAGTATAGGTAAAATGAATGATGAAGAATAGAATTTTAAAAGCAACATGTTCTCCTTGATAAAAAGAATTTAAATACAGATTTAGGTAAGATGGTGGACTCTGGAGCTGGACCCTTTAAGTTCAAACCCCAGTCCAACACCTACCAGCTGTGTGTTTTTCAGGAACTGGCAAAATCTGTGTCTCATTTATTTTCAGCTGGAAAATTGAGATAACAATGATATTCATCTTATAGGACTGTGGTGAACACTAAATAGTTAAAAGAGGTAAAGAGATGTGAATGATGTCTGGAATAGGAGAATGTTCAATAAATGTTAGTAATTGCTTTATGTTTGTGAAGAGTCACAAACACATGAAACCATTATTGATTATTTACTTGAGGTTTATTTCTATATGTGTCCTTCTGCCATTTTAAATTAGCCCTTAAAACTAAATATAATTTCTTTGTCTTCCTCTCCTAAGCAAGCTGTTTCCCTCAACAGCACCAACATTGTGTTTGTCAGAATATTTCAAACATCAGAGTCATATTCTCAGATCTCTCTTCCTTTTTCCTTGATCTCTATATCATAGAAATTCCCTGATGATCACAGTGATCTTACATAGTACATGACATATTTCAGGTAATCAGGAAATGTTTACTGAATGCACTGAGGAAAAAATAAAAGTACATTGTCCTCATTGTATCATAATGCCAGTTTCCTTGTGCTTATCTTCACATTTACCCCAAATTAATTGGGCTTCCCTGGTGGCTCAGATGGCAAAGAATCTGCCTGCAATGCAGGAAACCAGGTTTTATCCCTGGGTTGGGAAGATCCCCTGGAAAAGGGAGTTGCTACCCACTCCAGTATTCTTGCCTGGAGAATTCCATGGACAGAAGAGTCTGGTGGGCTATAGTACATGGGGTTACAAAGAGTCATACATGACTGAGCTCACACACACAAATTACTTAGTGACACAAAGAGCAAGTTAGTCCCATTTTCAAACAATATGTACATGCAAAGGCATTTTTCAGAAATTCAATTTTAGTAAGAGTTAAACAAGAGCTAAAGGAAGGAGAACAAAAGAGTGATAACTTATCTGTCCATCACTTGCTCTGGGAACTGCTGGTTTTCCACACAGATGACAAAAGAATGGTCACTGTACCATTTTTAGTGGTGATTAATTTATAGAGTCTCATGAATAACAGATGGATGGGACAGGGAGAGTTCTGTAATGAAGGTACTCCGGTGACTAGCAGTCATGCAGAGTCACGAGCACTCACAGGAACTGGGTGCCACAAGGGAAGACTGCCAGAATAGACAGGACATTCCTTCTCTTTACCATTTTATTAAGTAATTATAAACCTCCACATGAGTTTGGGTGGACTCCAGGAGTTCGTGATGGACAGGGAGGCCTGGAGTGCTGTGGTCCATGGGGTCGCAAAGAGTTGGACACGACTGAGCAATTGAACTGAACAGAACTGATAAACCTCCACTGTTTCTCATAACATTTTTGTAGACTATTTTAAAAAGAGAGCTCATCACTTTTGTTAGCCAAAAGTTGAGAAACAAAGACCTGATTAAAATAAAGAGGCATTTATTTGAGGTTTGTTAGGACTGCAGCCCAGGAGACTGAATCAAAAAGCTCTTGAATTGTGTTCTGCTGGACCACAAAATGAAGCTTTTATAAAAGCAAAAACCACAAGGTTGCAGTTAGTTCCATGAATTGTATCAGAGATTATAATTGGAGCTGGCAAGAAAGGTGCTTGTTTAGTCAGGATTGGTTGAGGTCCAAATGGTTGAATAGTTACAAATCTATCAACCTTGAGACACAGGTTGCAGCTAGCAGATGTTGTGAAAATGGCTGGTATCCTTGGGTTATGTGTAGTTCATAGGAAGTTCAAGTTCTCAGTGGTGCAGGAACTTGCCTAAGACCAGGTCCTTATTGGCCACTCAACTCCATTTTTATATGTCTGAACTGTAATTACTTCATTATAATTTCATCAAAAGATATATCATGTATAGTTATGTGTTTAGTAAATATGTATGTAAACAGGGAAAATGCAATTCATCAGACTGGAACTTTGTGTCTATTATTCTGACATTACTCAATATTTATTTAATCACAGTGAGCTTAAATATCACAAAAATTAAGTAACTGACCTACATAATTTTATAAGTGGTTCTAGCAGGATCAAAAGGCATTGTAGGGACAAGAAAGAAAGGCAGTCTCACTTTCACAATGTCTTTCAGGGAGAAGTGAGTGGCTGGAGGAGAAGATTATAACTGCAGGACTTTGCTTTTATTAAAGAAAACTAAAGACTAATCATTCTATGTTCTATACATATAAATGGTAATATTTCTTTTTAAGGCATGATTCATTTATTTTAATAACTCACTAGTCAAATTAACAGGTCTATAAATGGCCCTAGACTGAATGTATTTCTAATTCTTAAGCTAAAAGATATTTCTCATTGAGAAATTTAAGGAGAAATTGGAAAGATTTTTTTTTTTTACATTTTAAATAAATTATAAAGAAATGTTAAGGAGGAGCATTTTTGTGTCATGTACAACACTTTATATGTGACCTTATACACTTTATGTGTATATAAACCTAAACTCAATGATGGTAGCTGGTAGCAATCTATAATACCAACAAAGACACATAAGCAATGTTAATCTTTTAGCTGATTATAAAATATATGGTACTTAATGCAGGGTAGTTATCTGAACTATAGCTATTACATTCTAAGGAAGAAAAACTATGTGAAATGGATTCAAATAAACAAGAAATTAGACATGATTTTAAAATATAGTTCTGTGGCAAAATGAAATATTTTGAGAAGCTTATCAAGTATCATACTAACTTTTTAAAGCATTTGCTACTTTAAAACAGAAAGTTAGTCACACAAAGAAATAGACTGAGCACATTCCTAACTTCTTTTATCTGTATTTCCAAAAGGGATTTCTTTCTTTAAAGAAAACAAAGAACCAAACCAATACAGTCTTCTTCAGCTGCTTCAAATTTGAATCTCTTCACAACTTCAATAATACAAGTTTTGAAATGAGACCACACATTTAATTTCCTTCTGAAATGCACTGTGTAGGAGTTAATGTGCCCTAGAAAAGCAATCATCAATTTTATTCCTCTTTCTGTTTATGTACTATAGACAATGTAGAGAAAGTATAAAAACTGAGATGCATTTCCCATTCTCTAAAACTGAAATCAACATGTTAGATTCTTACTCCAACAAAAGAGTTGCCAACATTTTTACAAAGTTGAAAAGTTCAAAGTATTCGTATGAATGCTGAAAATAATTTAATTAAGCTTATCCCACAGTGAACAGACACAATAAGTCCAATAAATAATTCCATTTGGTTTAGATATAGATTGCCCCATTATCCAGCTAAGTAAAAGTACAATATATTCTCATAGCATTCTTATTTTTGTATATATGCAATTTTGAAAATAAAGGTAAACTGTGCCAGTAAAATAGATTTATCAAAAAGTTTAAGATGAGAGTTGCAGTTGATATAGCATGTATCTGGCCTTTTATGTCAATTTTATAATTCTCTTTTCTGAAACTAATACTTGGAAGTAAAAAGCCAGTTTCAATTTAATATCAATATACAACCAATACATCTAACATACTTTGTAATGAGAAATAGCTGAGAAAAACATAAGCTTTACTTCTTATGAAAAGGACAGTTTAATGATAAGAAATCTGTTGACCACATAAGTATCTGATTTCCTAGAAAATGGAAAAAGAAAGGTGATTTGGTGATAATCAAATATATCATGAAATATACTATTTTTGATACACTATTTTTTAAAATAATTTGACATTTAATTTTGTATCAGAATATACACAATATGACTTATAATGGTGGTTTACAAACAAGTTATTAGCCATTTTCAATACAGCTTAGTTTAAATTAAATTTAAAAAAGAAGCTATAAGCTTCAGTAGCAAGAAAATTTAGAGCACAAACATGTACTCCTGAGTTCAAAGTTTTAAATTAAGATCAAACTTGTTGAGATAGATAAAAAAGATAAGCAAATATTTATACACCAATTATCATTGTATGTGAATCTAACTTTCTATTTCTTGTCATCATAAAGCAGAGTTTTGTATTTCTGTTTGCTAAGTCTATTCCTCTGATATTGAAAGACAACTGTTAATAATTTCAAAATCTGTTGACTCATACCTTTGAGATAATAAGTGTTATTTTTTAATAAGAATGTTTTATCGACTATGTGTGGTATAAACATGTTGTAATTTAGCTATGTTTGCCATGGATGATGGAGTTCATTATTGACCTCAGAATGACTGACTGCTGCATGCTATGTAGAACAATAGTTATGGATTATAGCACCTAGTGTGTGCCAAGTACTCTTTCAGGTTATCATGATACAGTAGATGTGTGTGAGTGTTAGTCACATCAGTCATGTCTAACTCTTTGCGGCCCCATGGACTGGAGCCCACCAGGCTCCTTCATCCATGGAATTCTCCAGGCAAGAATTCTGGACTGTGTTGCCATTCCTTTCTCCAGGGGATCTTCCCAACCCAGGGATTGAACCTGTGTCTCCTGCATTGTAGGCAGATTCTTCGCTATCTGAGCCACCAGGGAAGCCCAGTACAGTAGTCACAAAATATATAAGCATGGAACTGACATTCAAGTGCTTGCCTCATAGCTCAATTGGTAAAGAATCCACCTGCAATGCAGGAGACACTGGTTTGATTCCTGGGTCAGGAAGATCCCCTGAAGAAGGAAGGGATAGGCTATGCACTCCAGTGTACTTGGGCTTCCCTTGTGGCTCAGCTGGTAAAGAATCCACCTACAATTCTCTTTCCAAGCAATGCAAGCAAAAGCTAAACAAGCATATAACGTACCAATGGTGAAAATGCTATAAGGAAAAAAATAAATCAGTGCAAGGCAGAGAAAAATAGAGGGAAAGGACCTAATCAAAGAAGACATCTCAGAAGAAGCAACATTTTAACAGAGACCTGTGGCAGGCAGAGGAGGGGATTGTAAGCAGAGATAGAGCAAAATGCCAAGAAATGTGCTTGATATGTACAGAGAATAGCATGGAGGAGAGTTTGTACCAGTGAGAGCTGTTAATGGTTTGGACTTTGATGGTAGCATTGGAAGGGGGAATGATCCCAAGATTATAGAAGACTATAGCTTCACAGTCCTTCCAATGAACATCCAGGACTGATCTCCTTTACGATGGACTGGTTGTCATTGGAAGGACTGATGTTGAAGCTGAAGCTCCAGTACTTTGGCCACCTCATGCGAAGAGTTGACTCATTGGAAAAGACTCTGATGCTGGGATGGATAGGATGCAGGAGGAGAAGGGGACAACAGAGGATGAGATGATTGGATGGCATCACCAACTTGATGGACATGGGTTTGAGTAAACTCCGGGAGTTGGTGATGGACAGGGAGGCCTGGCATACTGTGATTCATGGGGTCGCAAAGAGTCGGACATGACTGAGCGACTGAACTGAACTGAACTAAACTGAATAGCTTCACAGAGAAAATTCAGCATTTAAAAATCACACAGAACAACTTGATGCCAACTCTCCCACGAGAGTTTACAATTATGTCTACATATAGAAATTGACATGGGCCAAATTATAAGAAACACTTTCAGAATTGTACCATTTTTAAGTATTTTGAATTTTGTAAAGGAAAATGTGTGTAAAGCCAATCTCTACTTCTCTGCTTTTTTTAAAGCTTATGCACATGGCTTGATTTATCCAGTGCAAGCTTCTGTCCTTAAATCTGGAAGTGTGTATTCAAATGCCTACTAGATAGCTTATGCACTTGGCATTGATTTACTCCACAAGTTGACTTCTTCCTTGGAATTTTCTCTCTCTGACACTGGTAGTACCGTTCAACTAGTTGATCAGGCACCCAGACTTGGATAATGGAAACATTGTTGACATGTGTATTTCTCACATACTCAACAAGTCACAAGTCATCAGTACATCAGCATATAATCATAATTACCTGTCACAATTCTAACTAGTTCTCACCACACCCACTGCCATCCTTCTGTGAATCCAAGTCAAGATCCGGTTTCACCTCCACTGCAGCAAGAGATCCCTTATTGAATTCTCTCCTTCTATGTCATCCCCACAACCCCAACACCACCACCCCACCTCACACCTAATAATCTGCTCTCCAAGTTAGATCATTTTATCCTCTGCTTCAAATCTTTATGGCTTCTCTTCTCCCTGGGGATGTGGAAGCCACCTGTCATGGCCTTGAAGACCCCACATGACCCTGCCTAACACTGCCCACCTCTGTGACCTCAAATCCTACTGTACTCACCCTGTCTCGACAATATTAGCCTCCCCTCTGTTCCTTTGACATGGTCAGCAAGCTCATGGACTGGGGAGGAACCCTCTTCCTGCAGATGTTCCAGCACTTGCAGTCTCCCCACATTCAGGCCTCTGCTGTCCTTAGGAGAGGCCTTCCCTGATAATCCTTTCTAAAATGGCACTCCTGTTACCTCCTTGTCCTTCATCCAAATGAATTTCCCCCTGTCTTTTGGCATGGAATTGTCACTGTCTGCTATCACATTGCTTTATTTATCTATTTGCTTACTGTTGCGTCATTCTCTGCCCCTGCAATTAAAACAGAAACTCCAGCAGGACAAGGACATCATCTTGTCTCCCAATAATTACTGAGATGTAGTGACTTAGGAGGTGTTACGGGTTGAATTGTGTTCTTTAAAAATTCATATGATGAAATCCTAACCCCTGCACCTCCTGTTTGTAAGTAGTGTCATTGAGATGTAATTAGGATGAGAGCATTCTGGAGTACAGGGGGCTCCCATCCAATGGGACTAGTGTCTTTATGCATGTATGCATGTTCAGTCACTCAGTCGTGTCTGACTCTTTGCGACCATATGGACTGTAGCCCACCAGGCTCCTCTGTCCATGGAATTTTCCAGGCAGGAATACTGGAGTGGGTTGCCATTTCCTACTCCAAGGAATCTTCCCAAGCTAGAGATTGAACCTGCATCTCGTGTGTCCCCTGCATTGGCAGGCAGATTCTTTACCACTGAGCCACCTGGGAAGTCCAATATACTTATAAAGAAGAGGAATTTGAACACAGACGCATATACAAGGGAGAATGCTATGTGCAGATGAAGTCAGAGATTAGAATGATGTTTCTACAAGCCTAGAAATGCCAAATACTGCTTGCAAATCATCAGAAGCTATGAAAGAGACATGGCACAATTTCTTCCTTAGAGCCCTCAAAAGAAACTAATTCTGTGGACACCTTGGAATTTCTAGCCACCAGACTTAAAATCTCTCCTGCCTAAGCAACTTTTTGTGTTACTTTGTTATAGCAGCAAACTAATACCTAATACTTCAATATATAATGTTGACCCAAGTTTTCAATTTAAATTCACCATGAACACTTTTCCATTGGAACTCCATGGGCATATTATACAGGAAGTTAATGACAAGTGAAAGAAGATGTTAAACACACCTAATAAAATACAAGACATTCCAATCTGGAATGTTCCAACGCCTAAATTTTTTCAGAGGAAACTCATAAGTCATTTTGTTTGTATCCTTTAAAACAGGCTGTGTTTACCCTCAGGAATATTATGCAGGAGGAGCACTGTTCCCTCCACATTGAAAAATATAGTTTTAATAGGAATAATGGGAAATATTTTTGCCTTCAGGAAGGAGGAAGATTACATACTTGTGCTTTTATAGAGCAGTAAGGTATTCTCAAATATATATCTTCAATTCCCTACAGTCAAAGGGAGAGATAAATAAAACCAATACATTGTTTGAATGCCAGGAGCAATGTAAGACAATTGCTCTTTAGTTACAAATTTTGTATAATGTAAAAAAGGAAATTATCATTTCAAGCATAAAAGAAACTCATAACCATTTTGGAAAGTCCACAAAAGAATAATATACTAATTTGTAAGGTATAATAATATAATCTCATTGCTCATAGACAATATGATAATAATTGGATAAACAAAATATGTAATGGCTTTATATCTGTATATGATGTACCTTGTAATGTATCTTTTAAATGTATATAATTTCTTTAAAAATATGTCTGCATTTACATGGCAATTATTTGAATTTTCCATAATGTGGATAAAATTTATTTTAATATCAGTGTACTAAAATAATTGAAAACATATGTCAATTATTTTATATGTGACCTGGACTTGCATAATTATTAGATAAAAAGTGTAAGGCAAATGAAAACTGAATAAATACCCAACTCTGCATTCAGTTCAGTTCAGTTCAGCTGCTCAGTCGTGTCCAACTCTTTGCAACCCCATGAACCGCAGCACACCAGGCCCCCCTGTCCATCACCAACTCCCGGATAACCCAACCCTGAAGGTTAATATTTTTGAATCATTATTCTTACATAAAACAGAAATATTTCATGACTAAGGGCTTAATTAAATTATTTGTTTCAGAGCAGTGAGAAACAAGGAAAAAATCACCCTTTTAAAGACAGTACCATATCACTGTAAACAACTATTTCAGTACATCACTAAAACATAAATGAAAAAAAATGAAAAGAATTTAGGTAGAAAAAAAACACAAACTTAGGAGCATAGTACATTATGGTGTACCAAGAAGTTATGACTGCTCCCTTATTTTGAAATATATGAGATAATATATTTTGAATTGAGAATAATTTATATATTGTCAAGTAATAGAGGTTGTAGTTTAGAATCTTCCATTATCTGAAATATTAGTTTATCCATTTTTCATGTTCTATTGTTAGTTTTTTAAACTTTTTATTTTATATTGGAGTAGAGCTGAGTAACAATGTTGTGATGGTTTCAGGTGAACAGTGAAGGGACTCAGTCATATGGATACATGTATCCCCCAAATTGCCCTCCCATCCTGCTGCCACATAACATTGAGCAGAGTTCCTTGAGCTATATGGTAGTTCCTTGTTGGTTATCTCATTTTGTTCATTTGAGTTGAATAGCTATTGATGACTTTTTCAATATTAACAGCAATTCTATCATATGTTGTTTCTACTGAGTGAAAGTGAAAGTTGCTCAGTAGTGTATGACTATTTGCAAACTCATGGACTATACAGTCCATGGAATTCTCTAGGCCAAAATACTGGAGTGGGTAGCCTTTCCCTTCTCCAGAAGATCTTCCAACCCAGGGATGGAACCCAGGTCTCCCGCATTGCAGACGGATTCTTTAGCAGCTGAGCCACAAGGGAAGCCCAATTTCACTGAACATTAGCATAATCAAACATATTAGGTATTCTTCAAAATTTAATCTAACTCAAATTTTTATTAAAGTTGAATTAAGCATACCAATGACACACTAGAGCAAAATCACAAAGCAATGATTTTCTTATGGATATATATGTTTAAACAGCAGCAAGTTTTTTTAGAGACGAAACTTTCAGGAAATATTCAAATTTTAATTTTTTATTTTATGCCTTATTTATTTGTTATAGTCCTAGAGAAAAGCTCTCAAAATGGGACACACACAAACACACACATACACTCATACCTACATCCAGAACAGAATACTTCATATAATTTAGTTTCATTTAATGTTTCTTATAAGAATGAAAAAAAAAAGTGCTTGAAGTACTACATTTGAAAATTAAATGACTGGTAAATCACAGGATTTTTTCCTCATTTATTTCAATGCAAGTACATATTTTTAAAATTTTTACCTTATATTGGAGCATCATTGATTAACAATGTGCTAGAGTTAGGTGTACAGCAAAGTGATACATATATCTATTCGTTTCCAAACTTTTTCTCATTTAGGTTATTACAGAATACTGAGCAGCATTCCTTGTGCTGTACAGTAGGTCCTTGTTGGTTTTGCATTTTAAATATAGCAGTATGTACATATCCGTCCTAAACTCACAATCTCTCCTTTATTCTCACCCTTCACCCACTCCTACCTCCCCCTGGTAACCATGAGTTCCCTCTCTAAGTCTGTGAGTCTGTTTCTGCTTTATAAATAAGTTCACTAGTACCATACTTTTGTTTTATATTCCGCATATATGTGCTATCACATGATATATGTCTTTATCTATCTGACATACTTTACTGATAGTCTCCAGGTGCATTCATGCTGCATATATTTCTATCTGACATCTTGATTTGTGACAGTTATTTATTGATGAGAGTTACATACAGGTAAAATCAAAATTGGAGTAGGAAATGGCAACCCACTCCAGTATTCTCGCCTAGAAAATTCCATAGAGCCTAGTGGGCCACAGTCCACGGAGTCGCAAAGAGTGGGACATGACTGAACGACTGAGCATAGCACAACAGAATCAAAATAGGAGATGTGATTTTTTATATACGTATTCCAAACAATAAACCCCAACTAAAATATCATTACATTTTTGTATTATTTAAACTATGTATTTGCGAGTTTTTAAGGCATAGTTAAAATAAAAGTATATTTATGTGATAAAAATAGATTTTTTGAATAATAAATTTATGTCTGCTTATTAACTTGATACACTTCATTGTGGCTCAGCTGGTAAAGAATCTGCCTGTAATGCGGGAGACCTGGGTTCAATCCCTGGATTGGGAAGATCCCCTGGAGGAGGGAAAGTCCTCCCACTCTAGTATCCTGGCCTGGAGAATTCCATGGACTGTATAGTCCATGGGGTCTCAAAGGGTCGGACACAACTGAGTGACTTTCACTTTTCACTTTCATTAATTTGATAATATTGGCTAAATGAGTTATATTTTTAGTCTCTTTTACCTGCAAAATTCAATTGAAAATTATAGGAAGAATAGTGTAATAGTTATTACCAGCAGTAACTGTATTAATATTAGCTTATATTACCCATAATATTTTTATGTAATATGAATAAAATAGTATCTACAAATGCATTTTATAAATGGAAAAGCATTTTAGAAATATGAAGCATAGGAATCAGTATGGATTGATTTACAGAATCAAAATGGTCCAATATAACTTTGGTCATTAATCACAGCTCAGCAGAGACTGGGTATACTAGTGTACTTTCTGGGCATGACAGCATATTTAGGATGTGCTGCTCCCAATACTTAAATGCTCCTGTAATACATGAAAGAAAGTGTTAGTCATTCAGTCATGTTCAACTCTTTGCAACCCCATGGACTATAAACTGCCAGGCTCCTTTGTCCACGGGATTCCCCAGATGGGAATAGTGGAGTGGGTTGTGATTTCCTTCTCCAGGGGATCTTCCCAACCCAGGGATCAAACCCAGGTCTCCCACACTGTAATACATATGCAGGATTATTGTTTTGTAGAGATAATTCCCACTTTTGCAATATTTGTCATATGCTTTATATTTACAGGGAACATGTAGAGTATTAAAACTTTTTCACAAGTGATATCATTTTTCATCCTCATAGAGTATTTCCAAGGCAGGTAGGGAAAAAGCATGATGTGTTAATAAAATGCAGCTTATAGTAAATTGCTACCATATATTTCCAAAGGCTGATCTATCTGTAAAACTAATCCATGTGAAAGAGGCCAAAGAACTTGGAAATTCTCCAGTTTGGCAAGAATTCTTCCTTTCGTATTGCAGATGAGGGAAAACATTTTTATATAGTTGGTTTAATGAGTCCATACCTGTGTAAGTAAGATACTACCAGATGCTAACATTATGGTAGATAAAGGGAAGTGATTTTTCCATGTTTTTTTCATGTGAGTGAAATTGAAAGTCACTTAGTCGGGTCCAACTTTTTGGGACCCGAAGGACTGTAGCCCACCAGGCTTGTCTGTCCATGGAATTCTCCAGGAAAGAATACTGCAGTGGGTAGCCATTCCCTTCTCCATGGAACCTTCCCTATCAACCCCGGGTCTCCTGCATTGCAGGCATATTCTTTACCATCTGAGCCACTAGGGAAGCCCTGATCTGGATATGCTGGTTACTAAACTCTCAGTTTCATATGAGAGTCTTCCTAAAGCATTTTCAGAGCATCAGTGAAATATCTTTAATACTATCCATCTATCCATCCATCCATCAATTTTTTATTTACCATCTATCTATCCAGCCACTTCCCTCAAATATCTATTTTCTGGACAAGTTGCTGATTATTCACTTCTTACAGATCTTTAAATTATACCATCCATCATTGTAAATGATGATTTCTTAAGTTCTGGATATTTGCTTAGTTTGAAGTATACTGACAAAATCAAATTTGGGGACCTGAAATCTCAGGGATATCCCCTATGCAATTTTTATACACTCAAATCTTGCCAAGCTGCATATCCTAACCATGCTGCTACCCTGCAGGTCTGTGACATATTCATCTTATTTAAAATTGCAGAGCTACTACCTAAACCACAGGCCCTATGCCTTTTCTTCTGCATCCTATTGACTTCCATAAATTTTACTGTATTTATCTGCTGTTTTACCCACAATGATGTTTCTGTTAACCTGTACTTGTGGCACATAACTACATATTGAAATGTTGCTTGCTGAACTTGAAATATATGAGAGTGATACTAGAGATGCAAACTGCCCTCAAATAAATGCATACTTTCTGGACATTTCTTATTTTTATAAATGGTGTTTCATGTTTAGTATAGGGAACATGTATACTCCCTACCTACCTCTTTTCCTAACTCTCATGTAGTTTATTTTATAAGCATTTTACTATCCCTTCCTGCTGGCTCAGTGGTAAAGAATCCACCTGTAGTACAGGAGTTAAAAATGATGCAGGTTTGATCCCTGGGTCAGGAAGAGACCTTGGAGGAGGAAATGGCAATCCACTTCAGTATTCTTGCCTGGGAAATCCCATGGAGAGAGGAGCCTGGCGGGCTACAGTCCATCGGGTCACGAACAGTTGGACACACACACACACACACACACACACTATCCCTCCTTGTATCATTCAAATTTATTTATTTTTTTTCAAATTTAAAGATATGAATGAGGCTGGTCACTTTCCTCTTTTAAAAGGCTTCCTTAAAATAACAAACACACTAAACACAATAATATTACTACTCCTATATCTACAATTCCTACTGTTCTCAAACACTTAATTTGCCAATGCTAACTTGATATATTTCCACATCATATATGTATTTTTGCTCAGTTGCTCAGCCCTGTCTGACTCTTTGGTGGACTCATGGGTACAAACAGGGACATATTCTCATTTATCATAACATAGATAATCAGGGGGAGGTGATATAGATATTAAGCAATTAAACAAACAGAAAAATATATAAATTGAGTGGATGAGTGGCTAAAGGTAAGCAGATTTATCTGAGTAACAGGGTAACAGAAGTAACAGAAGCACAGAGTAACAGAAGGTGAAGTTATTACTTTAGAATGTATAATTAGGGAAGGATTCTTCCAGAATGTTATTTTAGTTCAGACATATAAAATGAGGGAAGCCAGTCAGCAAAGAATTTAAGGGAAAAACGGGGGGAAAAGACAGAACAAAAAGTGCAAAGATTTTGAATTAGGAAAAACATTTTTTCCAAAGTAGAAGTAAGTGGAGTGGTAAGAGGAAGTATTGGAGAATTAATTAGTTAAGAGCTCACACTTGCAAAGCTTCATAAATAATGTTATAAGACTTGATTTTATGACAGATTTCATGAAAAATTCAAAATCACTGGCATTGTGACTATCTGATTTACGTGTTTTAAGTCATTCTGTTCCTATATGTAGCAAGAATTATAGGAGGACCAGAATGAGGGGAGAAAGTTACTAATAATAGTGGTCACTTAAAAACTACCAGATGGTTACTTTGTTTTTTAAATTTAGCCAGTTAAATGGTGGTGCACTGGACATCAAAGCACATATAATTTTGTGAGAGTAACTAAGTATTTCTTCAGGGTAGATTCCTATATTCTTGGACTAATGAGTCTGTTCTTTTTGAACTTAAAACATTTTCCATTTCTTTTTGTTATTATTACATAATACTATAAATACTGTATTAATACTAAAATAATATGAAAATTATAAAAATCCTTCCTTCTAATTTTTATACTTTTGTTCATTTATTATGTTTGTTTTACAAAGTGCTTATATCTCTTGTAGAAAAACCTCTGCTCTAAACAGAAAACAAAATCATTTTTAAAAATAAAATTTTAAATTTATAATTTAAAATATATATATAAAATATATAAAATGTATAATTTTATCATCTTAGTTCCCTTAGCAAATTTGAATGAGTTTCATAGCCAAATAAGAGTTTGCTTAACCAGATTAAGGATAAACTTATTAGAGAATCATCAAGAATAAAGATTCCAGGTTAATGATAAAAAAGTAAAAATAAATTTTAAAGTTCAAACATATTGCAATCATTCAATCTCCTTTTTCCTAATTTAAATGTACTATCTGTCCTAGCTTATCAATTTTGTCATTAAGAAAATAAAGTTAATAAGTTTAATTAAATAGTAAGTCATGAACACAGTCATAAGTTAGGATATTCAGGCAACAGAGTTTCTCTTAAGCAAGTAATCAGATGACTCTTCTGATATATGCGAAGTACAATCAAAAGAACAAAACTTGCCTTTACTCTTCTTTACTGTATAAACAACAGTATGAAATTAGCACACTGGGAGCTCAGACATCACTACATAACACTCAAATCACTATAAACATTTGACAGAGCTGGAATTTTATTCTAATTACTTTTTCAATGAGCTACATTATTAGAAAAACATGTCCATTAATATTTCACCTTGAAGATCACAGCAGAACTTGTATTCACATAACACTTTCCCATAAGTGTCTGTATTTACACAACATCCATTATTTTCTTTCTGAATAAGCAGATTTACTGCCACTGGCATGCTCTAGCTATAAATAAATTTCAGTAGGGTGTATAGAAACAGGAAATAATATTCCTGGAACTTGGCCATTGTTTGATTTGGTTCTCGTTAGAAGTGGCATTAATTTGAAAGAATAGATTGATTGCTGACTTGTGGAAAATATTGTAGAGAGAAGTGGGCAGTAATGTAGCATCAAATTCTGTTGAATAGTCATGGAAAATGAAAATGTGTATGCAAATGTGTAAAATTAATTACAGCAATTCTGACCAATTCCTATACTGTTTTCCAATTATGTAAACTTAATTACCTATGCTATAAAATGAACCATATTTTTAGTTTAAGAAAGTATTTGAATATATGCGTAATTTAAATTCCACCTCAGTTTCTCTCATTGTAATATTTTGTAGGTAAGGGAGTAGCTACCACATCGTATGCATGCCAGTACTTAACATGTCCTCGACTTCCCTGGTGGCTCAGACGGTAAAGTGTCTGTCTACAATGCGGGAGAGCCAGGTGCGATCCCTGGGTGAGGAACATCTCCTGGAGAAGGAAATGGCAACACACTTCAGTATGCTTGCCATTCCATGGACGGAGGAGCCTTGTGGGCTACAGTCCATGGGCTTGCAAAGAGTCGGACACGACTGAGCAACTTCACTTCACTTCAACATGTTCTCAGAAAAGAACCTGAGGCTTTTAGGGGACTTTCTAAAAATATGAATTTCATTGTATTGTCATTTTAAAATTGGAACATTTATAAAAATAATGTTTTTTAAAGGCAATTTATTTCCCAAAAACTTCAGTCTACCCCTTCGATTAAAATATATGGTGGTAGGCAAAATAATGGACTCCCAAACTTGTCCACATCCTGATCTTTGGAAAGTGTGAAATTGTTACATGTCAAGAGAAATTAACACAGTAGACAGTATTATGTAGTTAATCATTGTTGTGGTTGTTTAGTTGCTAAGTCGTGTCTGACTCTTTGTGACCTCATGAACTGTAGTCAGCCACGCTCCTCTGTTCATGGGATTTCCCAGGCAAGAATACTGGAGTAGGCTGCCATTTCCTTCTCCAGGGGATCTTCCTGATCCCGTGTCTCCTGTGTCCTCTGCTTGGCAGGTGGATTCTTTACCACTGAGCCACACGGGAAGCCTCAGTGTAAACACAGGGATTCTTACATTTAAGGATCCACATTTGGATCCACATTTGCCTTCCACATTTGGAAGGCAGAGCAGAAGAGTGTCAGAGTGATACAGGGTGATGTGATGTAGAGTCCACAAGCCTTCAACAATAACAACAACAACTCACAATCGCTGCTTTTGGAAGTGGAAAGTGGCTAGGAACAAAGAAAGCCAGCACCAAGAAAAGGCAAGGAAATGGATCCCAGGAACGAATGCAGCGCTGCCAGCACCTTGACTTTAGCCGAGTGAGACTCATTTCAGACTTTTGATCTCAAGGATTGAAAGATAATAAATTTGTATTATTTTCAGCAATCATATTTCTGGTAATTTGTTACAGCAGCAATGGGAAACTGATGCACACATGAAAATATTTAGCAAATAATTTTAAGGGGAGATAGATTTCACATTTCTTTCATGTTGATAAAATATGAAAACATAATTAGTATAGCATCATAGTATTACAGATATCCTACAAAGTACAAACTCTTGGGGCAGGGGAAACGAACAATCCTAAAAAATCATGAATTCAACCCCTATTTAGCACTCATTTTTATGACCAAAACTAGTAGGACACTTTAATTCCGCAGCATCTTACTTGTTAACTATTTCTCAAAGCCCAGAGAATAACTTCTTAGATTGTATGCACATTAAAGAAAAAAAAATCATGATTTTGTAATAAAAACACATTGTTATTTTAAAATTAAACTCCATAAATACTAAGTTACCTAAGATCTCTCAAACAGGTAAAATGCAGCCAATTTTTAGCACATTTGTGAAACTGGTTTTCCTATAAACATTGTCCCTTCTTGGAGAATTCTTGGAGAAGTTCTTTTTTTTTTTTTTTCCTCATTGGCTATCTATTTTACATATGGTAAAGTATGTTTCCATGTTATTCTTTGAGAAGTTCTTCTTTGTGTTTAAAACTTAATCCTGGGTCTTGAGCTGCATATGTGACTCACTGTACTATAAATAAAAGGTACTGTCAGAATATTTTAAAGAAAGCCTATATTCTTATATTAGAATGAGATAAGAGCCCTGTAAATGTGACTTTTTCTTATTTCTAGTTAGTACTTTTGGATTATTTTTCCAGTAAATATTTTTACACAGAGTCTTTTCCTTCACAGAAGACTCTAATATCACAAACAATAATAAATGCCTAAATAAAAATGGGACTCCTTTATTCATCAGTTTAAAAAAAAACATAAAAAACATATACAAAAAATATGAACAGAATATGGACAAATCATCTATAAACCTGTAAAACTTGTTCAAACATAGATTGGTAATAAAGAATTCTAAGTTTAAGTAACAGTGATTTAGCAGTGAAGGAATTTCCCCAGTGACTTTAAAACCAGACTAGGCAGTTAATTATTGGTCTGTAATATCACAAACTCACTCCATGATTATCTGAGAAGCAGAGCACATTTATATAGGAATTGGAACAGACCTGGTTTTGGCAGGAGCATACCTGGAGTATGAGTAACAGACAAAATTCAGTTAATAAACAAATCAAATATTGAATACATGGAATTAAAAAAAAATTGTGGAAAAAGACTGAAGATGTGACTGTATACATACACTGGATTGGTAGCCTAGGAAAAATAGCTATTAATACCATTACATTAACTTCTTTCATTAATTATTAATAATAAATTAATACATTAATTTCATGTTAAAGGTAGAAAAAGGTAGTCTATGGACCTAAATTTTCTTATGTCTACGATAAAAATTTCCAAAATTCTTTTGACATTTATAATCCAACGAGGTATGGAGGAAGAAAGTGAAGATATGGTAGGAAAATTTTGGGGAAATTATATTTGACATTCTTTTCAACAGTTCTTTCTTTTCGCAATTATCTTATAATTGGCAGTATGCAGTGTTTACAAGGAAGAAAATAATGGACATTTCCTATTGATAAAAAAGTAAAATGGTTTAACAGTTATTTAAAAAGCCATTTAAAAGAGATCATATGTTTTAGGAAGGAAAATTTGTTTGACCTTCGTCCAATATATAATAAAAATATAGACGCACTTTGTGATCAACGCACAGACTCCACCTCTCAGGGATGAAGAAGTGACCTGAAACACATAAAGCCCTGGAAAGCCTCCCTACCCTGCAGTAACTACACTTGTGTTAGGAGAGGGGGAATTCACCACCGCTGTACTTTGCCTACATTATTCAAACTAAAAGGAAAAACAAACGTCAAGAAGTCATATTTATAGGCTTAAGGGAAATAACAAAAATAATACCAATGCTAATAACACTATTTTGAGACCAGGAAGGTAAATTGATTTCAACACTATTTGTCTGTTAACACCATGAAATAGGCTTTTTCTTCCATTTTGTTTTAGTTCTCATGGAAAGAACATTTTATACAAGTAAGGACTTTCTTAAAATCTTTTCAATAACAAAGGAAACAGACTTAAGTCAAAGCTGTAAATACATGACTGGTTTCGGATGAGCTTAGAGAGACCATCTGAGGCACTACTGGATGTGTGACTATCTATACTACAAAGTAATCTTTTTTTAAAAACTTTATTGGAGTATAGCTGATTTACACTGTCACATTAGTTTTCAGCTATACAGCAAAGTGAATCAGTTACACGTATACATGTAACAATTCTTTTTTTAGATTCTTTCCCCTTATAGGCCTTTACAGAGTATTGAGTTCCCTGTTCTATACAGTAGGTTTTCATTATCTGTTTCAGGTATAGTATTGTATATATGTCAATCCCAATCTCCCAAATTATCTCTCCCCTCACTCTCTGGTAATCACAAGGGGTTTGTTTGCTACATCTGTAACTCTATTTTTGTTTTGTAAATAATTTTGCTTGTACCCTGCTTTAGATTCCACATATAAGTAATAATAGCAGGTGATATTCATCTTTCTCTGTCTGACTTACTTCACTCATATGATAATCTCTAAATCCACCTACATTGCTACAAATGACATTATTTTGCTCTTTTTATGGCTGAGTAATATCCCATTGTATATATGTACCATATCTTCTTTATCCATTAAGCTGTGTATGAACACTTAGGCTGCTTCCACGTTCTGGCTATTGTGAATAATGCTTCAGTGAACATTGGGTGCATGAATCTTTGTGAATTATAATTTTCTTTGCATACATGACCAAGAGTGAGACTGCTGGATCACATGGTATCTCTGGAGGCTTCTGAGGTGGTGCTAGTGGTAAATAACCCAGCTGCCAATGCAGGAGACATAAGAGATCAAGGTTCAATCCCTGGGTCAGGAAGATCCCCTGGAGGAGGGCATGGCAACCCACTCCAGTATTCTTGCCTGGAGAATCCCATGGAGAAAGGAGCCTGGAACACGTGAACAAATACATAAAATACACAGCAAATTAGATTTTGTTAGAAACGTAAGCAAAGTAAGAAGAATGAGTTATTGAGGTGAGGAGACAAGTCATGACTATATATGTTAACCAGTGAAGGCCTTAGTTAGAAAATATGAGTATTACCACCAAACTTTGTGGCTTAAAACAGCAATCATTTAAAGATGTCTCATAATTTCCGTAAATAAGGAACTGGGAAAGGACCCAGCAGAGTATTTCTGATGTGAATTACTCATGCAACGGCAATCAGACTGGATGGAGTGGAATGTGTCATTCAGTTTTTGTCAACTCAGGCCTACCTCCACGGGCCCTCTTCATCAGCTGTTTGAGGATTTTCCACAGCACGGAGGTCTCAGGGAAGCTTACATGGTGGCACAAGCCACCAATGAACATATGCAAAATTTTTATAGCCTTTCCTTGAGAGTCATATAGACTCTCTCTCATATAGAGTCATATAGTCATTTCAGTCAGAGCTACAAACCCACCCTCATTTAAGGGGAGAGAACACAGAGCTTGGCTCTTAATGTGAGGAAGAAAGTTGCACTGTTAAAGAGCATGTGTGATGCTATATCTGCTGTCACCATTTAAAAATATACTGTCTGCTGAAGCAGAGAGGTAACTTCACTCTTTTGTAGGGCTGGGACCTGTATTTCTAGGGTCGTGAAAAGTCATTTTTTTAATCTGTGTTTTAGTTTACTCATGTGAAAAATTGGGGTAACTCTATTTGATCTTAACAAGCTCCAAGTGAGGGCTGGCATATGTGGCTGCTTAATAATGATGACTTTCTGTATATTTACCATGAAATTGGAATTATAAATCAACATAACTGGTGATTAAATTATGCTATATATTTTATGCTTACTCATATTTACTCTGTATTATTTATTTATTATATTTTATCTGATGATGAACTGTATACTGACATTAACCTGTTGTATACAGAGAGATCTTGAAACTATGCAAATATCCTTGCTCTCATCATATTCTACCCACTAATTTTAGCAACTGTTGATGGTTATTGCTTGCAATAATTATGATTGTGACCTTTGCTAACAGTAGACTTTTTATTTAATTTCCTCCCAACATTTATAAATTAAAATTACGTTATAAGAAAGAATATCCCTCTTCCCTCAAGATTTTCTGTATTTCTTTTCTCATTTATTTTTATCATATGGACTTGTGGATACTTTTTAAATTCTATGAGTTAGAACCCAAGAATGTCAATATTTATTTTGTTTATACTGGTACATTCTCTAGAAGATATTCTACTTTGGGAGACTTAGACCTGGGAAATTTGAGAGACATAAAGGAAAGTTTCTGCCTTGGGGCTTCCCAGGTGGCAGTAGTAAAGAATCCGCCTGCCAATGCAGGAGATGTGGGTTTAGTCCCTGATTTGGGAAGATGCTCTGGAGGAGGAAATGGCAACCCACTCCAGTATTCTTGCCTAGGAAATTCCATGGACAGAGAAGCCTGGTGAGCTACAGTCAATGGGGTTGCAAAGAGTCGGACACAGCTGAGCATGAATGCATGCTTGTATACATAATTATACTATAGTTATGTAAGAAGATAATAGTAGAAGTTGGGAAAGGACTAAGGGAACTCTCTGCTTTTATGCAATCTTTTCAGGGGGAAGGGAATGGCAACCCACTCCAGTATTCTTGCCTGGACAAGAATTTATTCTTGTCCTCCTCCAAGGACAGAGGAGCCTGGCGGGCTACCGTCCATGGGGTCACAAAGAGTCGGACATGACTGAGGGACTAACACTATAAGCTTAAAATTATTTCAAATTAAAAGTTGAAAAGAAAAAAAAAAGGTGGTAACAGTGGATATCAAGTATTGACTAAGACAGCCTTAACATCCCCCTCAACTAAATCACACACATTTCTTCCTGATTCTCTGTCATAACCTCCCTTTTCTTAAAGCATTTACTCCAGAAAACCTTTGATTGTAAATTCTTGCTCTGCCTCTTTGAGATGAAAACTTTCTCTCAACCTCTTGCTGGTTTTATAACCTACTGACCTAAAACAAATAGACTACCAGTTATCTCTCCAGCAAAGATGGTTTTACTTGGGATCAGAAAAAAATTGCAATTTGGAGTCTGCAGCCAAGGTGCGGTTCAGTCCCTAAGTTGTGTCCAACTCTTTGCAACCATGGTAAGCCCATGCAAGTTCCCACACAGCAAGGGAAGGATAACCCATTTATAGAGCAAAAAGGGAAGTGGGGAGAAATGTAGAAAACAGCAATGACAATTCATTGGCTGAGTCTTTTTTCAGAAAAGAAGAGAAGCCTGTCTTTTTCATGTTGAGCTCTGCTTTGGTATCAGGGATTGAGAACTCCCCAGTCTGGTCTCCCAAATCTATTTCATTGAGGTCTCTGCTTATAACTTTTTTTTTTTTTTTTTTTACAAAACCAAGTGTGTGTTTCTCAAGGACCTGGGAGACATCCCATTTGAAATGCAGCCATCAAAGGAAACAGCTCACCTGTCTCCTAGTCGCTGAGGTAAGTCAGGAACCTAACTTCCATAAGCAATGCTTCACAAACACAGAATATCTCATCAAACCTTCCCACCACCTGCTAGGGTCTCCCTGTGCTTTTCTACCAGCTTATTTCAATGCTTTCAAACTCCCGTCTTTTGATTCATGGGAGCTGAGTTCAATCTCTCTCCCCTTTGATGGCTGTTTCGGATACAGCCTTTCTTGCCTATTTAATTTTCAGGTATATTTACTCTTTGGCATTATTCAAGATTGCCTTTGAGTCTCATTTTATAGAGCTATGATTTTATATAATTTTAAGATTTTAAGACACAATGTTATATAATGAATCTGGTAAATAAATATGCCCTATTTTAAAATTGAATTTTGAGGGTCTGGGACACGCAAACTTAAATTTTATGTCTTATTTTAGACTTATTTTAGGGGAAATGATAGAAAAGGAAGCTCCAAGGTATTTCAGGGTCCTTCAAAATTCACAAACAGCACCATCTATTTTTTCCTAACAAAAATGTCCTAGCATCACATCCCCAGGACTCATTTATCTCATAACCGGAAGTTTGCCCCTTTTGACCACCTTCATCTAATTCCCCCAATCCCTGCCTCCGGTAATCACAAATCGGATCTCTTTTTCTATAAATCTGTCTTTGAAGTATAATTTACCTGTTACACTAGGCTAGTTCCTGTTATACAACATGTGCTGTGCCATGTTTAACTGCTCAGTTGTGTCTGACTCCGATCGATACCTGCTAGGCTCCTCTGTCCATGGAGGAGCTCCAGGCAAGAATACTGAAATGGGTTGTCATGCCCTCCAGGGGATCTTCCCAACCCAGGAATGGAACCCAGATCTCCCACATTGAAGGTGGATTCTTTACTGACTGAGCCAACAGGGAAGCCCAATAAATTATGGAGTGGGTAGTCTATCCCTTCTTCAGGGGATCTTCCCAGCCCAGGAAATGAACCAGGGTCTCCTGCATTGCAGGCAGATTCTTTATCAGCTGAGATACAAGGGAAGCCCATTACACAACATAATGTTTCAGTATTTCTATACATTTCAAAATGGTCACCACAATGTCTCATCATCATCTGTCACCATACAAAGATACTGCATAATTGCTACCTTCTGCACCCTGTACATTTTGCTTCCATCATCGTTATTGACTAAGGGATGTCTTTAATATGTCTAACCCATTTTCTTCATTTGTAGGGGGGGAATAATAATACTTATGTTGCCATATCATTTGAGGATTAAATTATATAAGTAAAAACAGTACAATGCCAATTATATATTAGACATGTCAATGTGATGCTACCCTTTCTTGAACTATTAGAAACAATTCAAGACATATAGCAAGTGCCCCATGAAAACTATTATTTCTACTGAAGTAGTTATTTTTCTGTTTTTAGAGAGATATTACATTGGAACTTAATTAAGTAGAAAATTTGAGGGAAAATAGTAAATGCTTTATAGCAATGCCATGGAAAGAAATCTAGTAAATACCATTTCATCAACATAAAGAAAATTAATTTAATAATTAAACTTTTAGGGAAAATAAACAGTAGTGAAACAAACAATAGCTGCTTGAGGTACAAATATTTGTTTCCATAATAACCTATTCTTAAATGAGTGCTTCCTTAAGAACTTCCATAATTATGCAACATTGCTTTGTGTGTGAAAGTATTAGTTGCTCAGTCATGTGTGACTCTTTGTGACACCATGGACCATAGTCTACCAGGCTTCTCTGTCCAGGGAGTCCTCCAGGCAAGAATACTGGAGTGGGTTGCCATTCCCTTCTCCAGGGGATCTTCCCGACCCAGGGATTGAACTCAGGTCTTCTACATTAGAGGCAGATTCCTTACTGTCTGAGCCTCCAGGGAAAAATCCCACAATTACTATAGTCATATTAAACTCTTTGCAACGTGATCCCAGTATTAACAACTGCTGAGATAAATTTGTAGCTGAATTTACTTTGAAGTAACTGGTACTTTAGCAGTATGTCTTCAAGGGAGAAAGTGAATTATTTAGAGCTTATAGATTCCCTCAGATGCTCATGGTTGTTAGAAACAGAAATGATGCTATTAAGTCAAATTAATATGAGCAAATAATAGAAATGTGCTTCTGTGGGGATTAAAGAAATTGCTTTATATTTCTAAGATACCATCACAGATACCCTGCTTCAATTTACATTTATTTCATTATTTTCTTGTAGAATTTGTGTCTAATCAGGTAATGGTTGCATACAAAGAAACTCACAAGGAAAATAAATCATCTTGCTTCTCAAAATGAGTTTCCTTTATGAAACAAAGCACATAAAACCTGCAAATTTTAGTACTAGAAGGAAAATTTCCTGGTGTATGCACAGCAACACCCATGGGTGTGGGTGTAGGGTATTTTATAATTATTCTTGGACTTTGGTAAACTTCCACTGTGGAAGTCTCAAATCTGAACAAGGCTCAGATTTTTAAGCCCTTGGTACAGCTGTGCCAGTCAGGAGTGTCAAAATATTTCCAACAAAATTGGAATGGAAGTAGAATACAAAGAATGTAAGTAGCATGGATTATAAAGAAGGAGGTTCTGACTTAGCCAGGGAAAAATGGCTTCCAAGGGTTTTATTTTCTTGGGCTCCAAAATCACTGCAGACAGTGACTGCAGCTATGAAATTAAAAGATGCTTGCTCCTTGGAAGGAAGGCTATGACAAACCTAGACATGTATTAAAAAGGAGAGACATCACTTTGCCTACAAAGGTCCATAAAGTCAAAGCTATGGTTTTCCCAGTAGTCATATATGGATGTGAGAGTTGGGCCATAAAGAAAGCTGAGCACTGAGGAACTGATGCTTTTGAACTATGGTGCTGGAGAAGACCCTTGGTAATCCCTTGGACAGCAAGAAGATCAAACCAGTCTATCCTAAAGGAAATCAACCCTGAATATTCATTAGAAGGATTGATGCTGAAGTTCCAATACCTTGGCCACCTGATGCAAAGAGTTGACTCAATGGGAAAGACCCTGATGCTAGGAAAGATTGAGAAGAAGTGGGTAACAGAGGATGAGATGGTTGGATCACTGACTCAGTGGACATGAGTTTGAGCAAACTCTAGGAGATAGAAAAGAACAAGGAAGCCTGGCGTGCTGTTGTCCATGGTGTTGCAGTGAGTCAGAGAGGACTTAGTGACTGAACAACAATAACTCAGTGCTTATTGCTATCATTACATCTGGTTATATTGGGCTTGAAAATATATTATTGTTAAAATTAACTTCACTTATTTCTCTATATCTTTTAAAGTGTTGTCACAAAAAAAAAATTAAATTTACTAATATGGTACCATTGGACATTGTTGCCTTAGATGCTATTGGTCTAAATACACCACACAGTTAATCCTTAAGATCTTGCCACTTCCATAGACAGCAGATTTTATGTCTACTCTGTTCTCAGATTTCAACATCTTTCTACACATTCTGCTGTGTATTCCTGGGAGATTCAGAGTTTGGGCACTGGGTTGTTGTTGATGTTATTTGCTAAGTAGTGTCTTACTTTTTGTGACCCCATGGACTGTAGCCAACCAGGCTCCTCTGTCCATAGGATTATCCAGGTGAAAATACTGGAGTGGGTTGTAATTTTTCCTCCAGGGGATCTTCCTGACCTAGGGATCAAACCCACATCTCCAGTGTCTCCTGCATGGGCAGGCAAAGCCTTTACCACTGAGCCATCCAGGAAGCCCTGGAGATTGGGTAAACGTGGAAATATGTACATAAGCAAAATTCAGCATCTCTTTACAATCTGTTCATGACTTGGTGAAGTCTGGGGGGAATTATGAGAAGTTTCTAAGTTATTCTTTGTGTGTTTTCTCTGATATTTTGTACCAGATTTCTTTCTGTGGCCAAAATAACCTAGACTTTTATGAACAAATAAATAGCACTTTTCTTCTACATTTTGCTTTATGTCCTTTCTCCTGGACTGAAAATTATCATACTGAATGAATGGAAGAAGGTTTAAGGGAGAAAGAAATAATATACCAAGAAAACAAAATAGTTAATATTTAAAAGCCAGTAAGTACATTGACAAACAAAATAGATCATAGTTAGGGAATAAAACTAGGACGTTTATACTAAAACACTGTGCAGGTAAAGCAATGATAACAAAATGAAAACCTACAAAACACTGGAGATATTTACATGCATGATCTTTTTCTCAAATCTGAGTCATGGCATCATAGATGTTGGGGGAGTTTGTAATTTCCTCAGTTCTGTCTCATCACAACAAAAATTTGAAGTGACAGACCAGTGTTACAGCCCTCAGACAGACCAGTGTTACATCCCTTGGATGAACCAGTGTTACAGCTCTGTGTTACAGCTCAGTTTTATTTGGAAAGTAAAGGAAAAGACATCCTTGAGGCGTGAGGGCATGCTGACCCAAATGACACAAAAAGGAGAGGCCCCAGCCCAATTTTGCCTCCTCCGTTTATATGTTTTTCTCCCCCGCCCCCACCCCCGCCCACCTGGAGCCTGCCCTATGTAAACTGGGCTAGCCAGGAGTGCTGTTTCTTCTACCTGAGGCCCTCACTCTGGTCCTTGGACCTCCCTTTGTTCTATTTTTGTGGGCTTTTCCCTTCCTTGTCTTTTAGCCACTGCCATTCTGGACTCCTTTTTCCTATTCTAACTACCTAACAATTTCATATGGAGAAGGCAATGGTACCCCACTCCAGTACTCTTGCCTGGAGAATCCCAGGGATGAGGGAACCTAGTGGGCTGCCATCTATGGGGTCGCACAGAGTCGGACATGACTGAAGTGACTTAGCAGCAGCAATTTCATATACCTTGGTAAGCAATTAATTCCCTATCATTTAATTCACAAAGAGTCAGACACGACTGAGCGGCTGAACTGAACTGAATTATATATTGTTGACAACTTTTTAAGGTCAATATTAACAGATCCAGTTAATTCTTTTTAGCCATTATTTTTACAGTTATTTATAAGTACCTTGCATGTTTGCTTTTGGGGGGGGCATTGTTTCCATTTAATCAATATAAAAATTTATTGTTCAATCAATGAATAAATTTATTGTACAAATAATATGGCACATATGTTTGAATAGACAGAACCATTTTACTAGATTACACTGAACAATGTGAATTTGCATATAATGTGATTGGAAAATAAACTGCAATCCTTTCCATTCTTGAATTGGGCTATATTCCCAGTATCCCACTGCTCCAAATATTTTGTCTGGAACAGGTTAACAAAATATGTGTTACCTACTTGGGAAATTCCTGCAATGACTGTCACTCTGAAAATCTCAGCCAACCATAAGTTCCAGAAATTTGTCCAACACTATTTAAACCAGAATCGACAATCTCTATCATGGTACATGCCAGATCACAGCTAGGACTTGAATTGGTTTGGATTGGGCAGCCGGATCATGGGAGGTGTTGGCCAGCTATCTAGGTATGTTTATCCTGGTCACTACATTAGCCATGCCCTGCCCCTCTTTTTGGATAATATTTATTGGGTTAGGATGGAGTTTCACTATGTTTCTAGAAGACATTTGTAAACATGAGCTTTCAGGGGAAAAAATGGTGCACACTATTAAACTTTATGTGTGTGTTCAGTCTCGTTCGACTCTTTGTGACTGGATTGTAGCCCACCAGGCTCGTTTGTCCATGGGGTTTCCTAGGCAAGAATCCTGGAGTGGTCTGTCATTTCCCCCTCCAGGGGATCTTCCCAACCCATGGATCAAGGCCACATCTCCTGTGTCTCTTGCGTTGCAGGTGGATTCTTTATCTGCTGAACCATTGGGGAAGCCTGCTAAACTTTAATAGGTGAAAAAGTTCTCTAAATATGTCTATAAATATTATTTTGCTCACCAAACTTTCTTCCTCCTCCTCCTCTGTACATAAGTATATCAGCTTTCTTTACATGGACCAGGCCATGTTGCTGAGTTCTGGGAAAGAAAACGTATACAAAATGTGTACAAATGCATCACTTTTGCAGGGGATCCTCTATTATATTTCCAATCTGTGAATGTTTAGTCATGAGCAGAATGGAGTTACAAAGTGGAAAGATCTTGGGACTAGAACAACTATGGGGAAGGGTACCTACTGAGTAAAAATTAAACTTTATTAAACTACAGAGGTTTTGAAATTAGTCTTCTGAAGCAAGAGAATGGATTTTCCACAACATTTCTTTGGCCTTCTCTACATTCTGTGAAGATGATCAAGCTAGAAATTTAGCTGAGATAGACAGTATCTGATCATTTTAGCTCTATAGCACAGATGTCCCCCAATAAGACATATGAAGAAGATTTTAGTTATATATCTGGAAAGAGAGAGAAATGAAGGAAAAATCCCTTCATTTGTTGAATGTTTTAACCTGCCTATTTTTCCTGTATATAATTGACAGGATTGTAAAATATCTATTAAAAAGTAGTTTTGGCATGCTGATCAGATTTTTTTAATGTTTCAATTGGAATATCTCTTTTTGCTACCATATTTGAACATACTTTTATACATTATTTAATTTTTTCTAGCAGATTATTTTTATTAATGTATAAGATTTATTGTTTCATTCTTTCATTCAACTAAAGTGTATGAGGCATGAAATGTGTCCCAAATACTTTGCTAGCTCCTGGAAACATTTTCTTAGGAAGAAAATAAAAGTAGATAACATAATTAGAACATAATGGCTGGGACACATATTACCAAAAAAGCAATAAAGTCAGAATATTTTGAGGATTTGGCATTTAATCTGAGACTTCAAGACCTGAGTCAAAGACTTTACCAAGGACTAAAGATGGGGTCTTTTGGAAACAGTAGACTGTAACCAAAAAAGTTGTAATACAAATCTAGAAGCTTAGGAATTAAGAGACAGGCCTAATTAGAAACTTGTGACTAGCAGGGGTTACCATCAGAAAATTAGGGAGAAGACAAATCATGTGGGGACATAAAAATCAAAGAAGGAATTTGGACTTTCTTATCACTTCCCCTTCCTATTTTCAGTATTTTATTGGTTTATAAGTAGTTCTTGTAAAAAGTATTTATTTATTTGCCTCACTGTATCTTAATTGCAGCATGTAGAATCTTAGATCTTCATTGCAGCATGTGGGATCTTTTAGTTGGGATCTATTGATAATTCCCTGCCTTGGAATCAAACTTGGGCCACCTACATTGGGAGCTCAGAGTTTTAGCAATTGGGCCACCAGGGAAGTTCCTATAAGTAAGTGCTATATACTATTTTCTACTTTAAATCAGATAAACATATTAGAATAGTCTATGAAGTTTATGAAATTAAAACCCATTTGGTAGTTTGAATCAGATGCTCCCAAATTTCTCTAAGAATATAACTCCCAAATACATGAACTCATTGGAAACAAATGTAAAATTCTAACAAATAATAGAAATATCCATAGATTTTATTATCTACCCATCTTCTACTGAGTGTACACCAGTAGTTCTATTTGGGATAAAACCTGCTTGAAGAGCTGAACTATACGATTTTAGTACAAAAGACTTAGGATATCAAGCCTGTGGATGGGAATGATGAAGTGTGTTATAAAAAGGATTTAGTAAGTTTCTGGGCAAAAGGATGACTGGCCATACAATGCACAGATATCTTCTACCAACTGTTCCACGCACTGCTATCCAAAGGTACTGCCAGAAACTTATCACCCACAATACTGACAGGTGCTATAAAGCTAAGTTGCCCTGTACCAGTGAATAAAAATAAGCCAGACTGAAGAGTTGAAAGTGAATTTAAAGGCATAAAGTGTTTTTACAGAAAGTCCATGAAATTTCTACTTGTTTAACAAGTAAAATTACAAAGAATGTAATCTATGTTAAATTCATAGGCTGTATAATTTTAATAGGACAAATACCATAATTTTACTGTTGTAATCATTGGTGATATTCTTATATAATTCCTCTCTGAAAAACATCCAAGACACATTTATATATCACAAAACCTTGTATATTGGATAAGTCTAAGCCACTTAGCACTTAGTTTCCCTACACTAAAGCCTGTGTTTGTGGCATACCAAGTATCCATGTTTAAAATGGTTCATATTTATTGTTTTGAACAGTAGTTTGGTGATATAAGTCTAAAATTCTCAAGGGAATTTTATTTTTCACTTACAATTGCACTATTATATGAGCATCATATTGGGAAAGGCATGTGCATGTTAAGTGTTGAATTTCCTAGAAGTTCTTATGGAAGAGGAGAGTGGAGAAATGATGATGAAGAGATTAAGGCTAAGGCTCTCAGGCTTCATATGTTTCACAGTGCCTGAAGAGGATCTGAAATACCCTTCACCACTAAAAAAGAAGCATAAAACTGTTTCTATGTAGTTTATAAAGTGGAGCCAAGTTTTCTTTCCTTCAAAGTCAATAGTTTCCAGGGAAGCAATGGATATTGATCATTGTAATATTCACGGTATAGCTATGGTAAAGTCATGCAAATTAAGTGCAATAAAAATATAAACCCCAGGGACTTCCCTGGTGATCCCGTGGTTAAGACTCTGCACTTCCACTGCAGGGGGTGCACATTCCATCCCTGTTTGGGGAACTACGACCCTTCACGCTGCCCAGTGTGGCCAAAAATTTAAGTAAGTAAAAAAAAAATTTTAATTATAAACCTAGACCAAAAAAAAAAAAAAGAATTCAAAATAAATATAGGTCAGGGGAAGCACAATTTGTGAGTGTAAGGATTCATAGATTCATAGATAAGGGGTAGCAAGTGTTAGACATGTAAGATTCAAGACTTAACATTTACACTGTCAATCACCACATTCAATCCAGAAGACATCATTCAGAAAGAGCACAAAACAAGACAAAGTTGCTTTTTATTATTATATATTAGCTTATACTCATTTTTTAAAACTCAGTAAAAATGTTCTAATATAATATGCACAACTTACAGAAAGTGAACGGTAAAACGGTAAAATCTTTCCATGGAAGTTTCAAAGTCTTTATCCTAGAATAAGTAGTTTTGATCTGTTTGAGTCCCAGAGTCTAGAGGCTTAGCCAAGAGGCAGTTGGATCAAAGCCTGTCTCCCTGAACTGTGTCAAAAAGAGAATGGTTAATCGTGTTTACTAAAATGGGGAAGCAAGACACCCAGAGCATATCTCAAACTGATGAATATGAAATCTTTACAGAATATGGTGAGAAAGGATATATTTTCATATATTATTTTTAATAAAAGTGCCCTAGTACAGTATTTCAATGCTCTTCAAAAGCAAAATGTATGATTTGTTCTATGTGTTTATTTGAATTAGCCAAATATAAAATGGTTCTACATATGGATGTTATCCAACTTAAGACAAGTTCCTTTCTCTCAAAACCCTAAGAGAATATACTATTTTTTTTTTTAATTCAATTAGCTCATTGAAAGGGACACTTGCAGTTGTAAATAAAATGTTTAAAACAATGTAACATTTTCTTCTTAGTTGTCAATAAATATCACACAATGTATAATGCTTAAATTAAGTAGTTCTTATTCAAAACCCTAGTGATTCTCTAAGAATATCATTTTATGGAAGCAAGTGAAGCAATTAATTGGTTTCTATTTATTAACCAACCTCAGATGTAATAAAAACATAACAGCAAACAAAATGTCTTTCCACTTTAATCTGTGAGTGATGGTAATATTACTGTTGTATTCAAAGTTGTGTCATATTTCTAACAAATGTATGCAAATATGTAATAATGATTTAGATAAAAGTCCAAATTAAATCACCACTTATGTAGAAGTAGCAAATTACTTTTATTTGTTTATTTAATCAAAATATGTTTATTGACCTCATTCTGTGCTTCAGACCCTGGAATAAGCTTAGAATAAAATATTTGTTAAGATAAATAAGGTCCTAGAACTCTCTGAAAATTTTATTGTAGCAATTTTTAAATAACTTCATATCTATATGCTCAATCTACAAATATATTATTTTCAGATTGGTTCTGAATATCATTACAGGCTTTGTTTGGTTGTTTCAACATTTTCAATGAATGTCTGGAAATCTTTAGCATTGTCATTATTCTTTTTTACTCAGTAATTTGTTTCAGATAGTATTTCTATTTATAATCAAAGGGTTATTTTTCTCTTTTTAAAATAACTTTGTTGTGACAAAATTTACACCACACAAATATCATTCCCTTCACTTCAAAATGATCCCTCATCTTCCCCAGCCCCAGGCACCACCAAGTTGATTTTTTATTACATTTTTGCCTCTTCAATGTTTCATATAAATGAAATTATACAATATGTACTCTTGGGTATCTGCCTTCTATATGAGGTTTGTTCATACTGCTGCATGTATAAATAGCCTATTCCTTTTTATTAAGAAGTAGTATTCCATTTTATTTCAGCACTGTTTTATAGTTTTCAGTGTACAGGAACTGTATTTTGTTAAACTTTCATTATGGGTTAAATCAGCCCTAATTATTTATTCATCCGGATGCTATTGTGAAAGGATTTTTTTTTTATCTCACTTTTGGAAACTGTAAATAGTAGATAGAATTACAATAGATTTGCGTATAATGTGTCTATCTCATGGCCCTGTAAAGCTTGCTTATTGGCTACAGTAAGGTGATATATAAATCCTTTCTATACCTTAGAAATCTCTACATACAAGATTATGTCATCATTGAATTAAGACTGTTTTACTTCATCCATTCACATCTGTAAGTCTTTAATTTCTTTTCAGTGGCTTACTGCATTGGCTAGAATTCCAGTAAAACAATGATTAGAAATGGCAAGAATGTCATCCTTACTCTTCCCAACCTTCAGGAGAAAGCATTCAGACCTTTAAGCATGATGTTAGTTATATGTTTTTCATAGGTACTCTGTATTAGGTTAATAGAATTCCTTCTATCCCTAGATTGTCAACAGTGAAGTCAATTAGTCATGTCCGACTTTTTGGGACCCCCATGAACTGTAGCCTACCAGGCTCCTCCATCCATGGGATTTTCCATGCAAGAATATTGGAGTGGGTTGAGATTAGTCTTTTAATATTTGCTTATTTTTAAAAATTAATTTATGTTAACTGGATAATTACTTTACAATACTGTGATGGTTTTTGCCAAACATCAGTATGAATCAGCCACAGGTGTACGCGTGATCCTCCCCATCTTGAACCCGCCTCCCACTTTCCTCCCCACCCTATCCCTCTGGGTTGTCCCAGAGCACCAGCTTTGGGTGCCCTGCTTCATGTACTGAACTCGCACTGCTCATCGATTTTACGTATGGTAATGTACATGTTTCAGTGCTCTTCTTTCAAATCATCCCACCCTTGCTTTCTCCCACTGAGTCCATTTATTTACTCTTTTTTTTCTGTCTGTGCTGGGTTTTCATTGCTGTGAGGGCTTTTCTCTAGTTATGGTTAGCAGGGTCTACTCTTCTCATTGTGGGGGCTTCGCTCATGGAGCATAGACTCTAGGTCATGCAGGCTCAGTAGTGTGGTTCACAGGTCCAGCTGCCCCCGAAGCATGTAGAATCATCCCAAACCAGGGATTGAACCAGTGTCCCTAGTAGCCACTGGGTCAATAGGAAAACTCTGAATGGATTATTTTTATGAAGTGATTTTGCTACCTCTGTTGAGATAATATTATGGGTTTTGTCTCTTATTCTTTGAATAGGGTATGTTACAGTAACTGATTTTGAATCTTAAGACAACCTTCTATTTCTGGGATAAACACCATTTGTTCCCGATATAGGACAATTTTTTTTTTTTTTTGACTGCTAATATCTAATGAAGGAGCTTTGCATTAATGTTCAAAAGACATATCGGTATGTAGTTTCTTTGTTTTGTTTTGTCTTCATCTGGTTGGATATTGGGGTAAACAGACCTTATAAAATGAGTAGGGAAGCATTTCTTTATAGAAATATTGTTCTGCATTAATTTCTTTCCTTGATGTAATTTCATAAGTCTTTCTTCTACCGACAAGTAATAAACCCACATTTGTATGTCTCTAGAACATTTTCTTTTTCATTGTATTTGCTGACATAAAGTAATTTGTAAGAGTGGTATCACATCCTTTTGATTGCTCTGGGATCTGTATTGATGACCTCTCTTTCCTGATTTTGATAGTCCGTGTCTCTTTCTCTTCTCTCCCTATAACTCTCCTTATTTTCTATTTTATCCCATCATTTTTTTATTATTCACAATAGTATAAAATGTTTATTAGTTTTCACCATCAACAGCCAGACAAAAGATAAAAGGTAATTAACAATTGCAGGCCATAATGTGCCCCATTGACTTTTAATCTGATATTCCCCCACTTCTTTTTGATTGTTTTGAATTTAAGTTCTTCATTTTCTAGATTCATAAGGTAGATGCTTAGATTAATAACTTTGGGTCTTCCTTTTTAATGGAGGTATTTAAAACTAAAAATGTTTCTCTAAGCGCTACTTTCACTATATTCCATTATATCCATATATTGCCATCTTTCATTTTCACTCAAAATATGTTCTGAATTATTTTGTGACTTCCACTGGGTTATTTACTGTTGAGTGATTTAATTTTTAAGTACTTGGAGATTTCCCAGATTTTTTCCTGCTACTGATATAAATCCATTGAGATTTGAGAATATATTTTGCATAATTTTAATAACTTTAAACACAATAGAGTGTTTTGTGATTTACCATTTGGCTTATCCTAAAGAATGTGCCTTATGCACTAGATTAGCAAGGGCACTCTGATGGAACTTGTTAGTTTTTACTCAAGAAATTTTCATTGACAGAGTTGTTTTTTTTTTTTTTTCCTTTTGGCAGTTTACAAGCAATTCCACTGCCTTCTTTTTTTTCTCTGAGAATACAATTGTTTTCAATCACATTGTTATTCTCTGTACATTGAGAACTAGTATTTTGCTGATTTCTCTTTGTTTTGGGGTTTCAGCTGTTTGACTGTCAGGAAGTAAACTCTGGATAGACATAAGTAGATACACTATATTATGCACACTTATCTGTGATTTTGGTCATAAAAACAAATTAGAAACTCCAGTAGGTTAAAAAAGATTAGTGATTAAATTTACTCACAACGCATTACATCAAGTGGTATATACACAAAAACTCCAGGAAAAGCAGAGAGTATTCAGAGAGGAGAATCAAATTAAGCATGAACTGCCAAGTTCCAAAAATAGCCAGAAAAGTCACTGTATCAAAGATTTTTTTTAAAGTTGTTGCATTTGCGAGAATTATGACCAGAAAAGGATTCACATTTAATTGGAAGAAGATGCTGAGCAGACGTTAACTAGGAGGATACAGCTTTACTCCTGATTTGGAAGAACAGCTCCTTTCAATAGTCTTAATTAAGTGAAGAACAAAATTGTGATCCCTGATGAACTAGAATTTAAGCAAACTGTGATAATGACGGGGCTAGAGAAAATAGGGACAGATGTGCAAGACAGAGCAATGCTCACAAAAAGTTTTTTTTGCATGTCACCAACATAGCCCTAAGAGAGATCAATGCAAGAGAAATTTAGCCACTCCAATTTTGAATAGGTATCCATGTGTATTTTCTTATTTTAAAAACCATATTCTAGACTCTATATGTTAATGAAGAATTAATTAGGAATGTTTTAAAAGTTACATTTTGACTCTAAAAAAGGGGCTTTTCTGCAGTTTTTAAAAACGACTTTCAAACAAGCTATTTTTTTAAGTTTTTGCTGTCATACATATAACTGATTCAAGTAGCAGCAATTCAAGCCAAATATAGAAGCTAATAATGCATTATTAACAAAAAGAAAATAGAAATAATTTTAACTCATCTTAAACAAAAATGTTAGATCATACCCAAGTGATGAAAAGAAAAATTGTTACCTGGTGCAAATAGCCAACTAGACCACCAATTTTAGGCCCTTCCTGGGAAAAAGTAAAAGATAATATAAAATGATAAGAATAATTATAAAGCATCAGCAATCACTTACAATTAAGAGTAAATTGTCAAGAGTGCTAGTAGGAGCAATTAAGATAGTGGAATTTTGAGGGAGATGAGCAGGCTTAGAGACACAAAATGGACAACACAGAAACAGAAATTTGTACATGTGAAGACACAAGAGTGATGGCAGGCAGAACTCAAGGGATGAGAAATACTTAAATGGTGCTGACCCAATTAGATATCCCTATAGGAAAAAAAAATTATGGTAGATACCTTCCATACAAATTTTATACATCAATCTCAGATAATGGAATACTCAAATGTGAAAGGTTATGTTATAAGACTTACATTAATATATATATTAATATATATTAATTATATATAATTATAATTTATATTATATTTTTATATAATAAATATATATAAATATATATAATTCTTAATATATATAATATATATAATTAATATATAATAATATATATTATATATATTAATGTAAGTCTTATAATTATATATATTATAATATATATATATAATATATATATAGGGCTGCCCTGGTGGCTCAGAGAGTAAAGCGTCTGCCTGCAATGCAGGAAACCTGGGTTCAATTCCTGGGTCAGGAAGATCTCCTGGAGAAGGAAACAGCAACCCACTCCAGTACCCTTGCCTGGAAAATCCCATGGATGGAGAAGCCTGGTACGCTACAGTCCATGGGACGCAAAGAGTCGGACACGACTGAGCAACTTCACTTTACATTAAAATAACTATACAAGACAGGCTTATGACCTTGAGATAGACAAAGATTTCTTAAATACATCTGAAAACTACATATTAAAAGAAACAAACATATATAGAACTATGGTAAAATTAAGAACTTTTCTTAATGTAAGAATGTCATAAAGAGAATATTAAGAATCAAGAACATTTGTACAGTTATCTGCAACATATATAAGAGATGAAGATTGATATTGGGGAATACACCTCTACTGAAAACCAGTGAGAAAAAGGCGAAAAATCTAGTAGAAAATTTTTTAAATGATATGAACATGTATTTCAAAAAAGGAGAAGCAGATGTTCACACACTTAAGCACAACATAACAAGGGAAATGTCATTCATTCACCTATAGATGTGTGTATAAAAATGTATACCCATACATACATATGTATGTATGTATATTTATATATACATGCAAATATGCACAATATGTATATATGTTTACCCCCACATCTTGATAAAGTCAATGTATACCACAGAGGAACTTTTGCATATGTGCACAGAGAAGTGTATGAGAAAGTTCACAACAACTTGGTTTATAAAACCAAAATACTGAAATAAACAACCCAAATGTTCAAAAATAATTAGGGTTTTCCTGGTGGCTCAGAAAGTACAGAATCTGCCTGCAATTTAGGAGACCCAGGTTAGATCCCTGGGTCAGGAAAATCCCCTGGAGAAGGGAATAGCAACTCACTCCACTGTTCTTGCCTAGAGAGTTCCATGGACAGAGGAGCCTAGTGGGCTACAGTCCACCGCGCTGCAAAGAGTCAGACACGACTGAGTGACTTTTAACAATAATAGAACTGACAAATGTGGTACAATTGGCCCTTGTATCCATAGGTTTTGCATCCACATATTCAATTAATAGCTGATTAAAAATACTTTTTTAAACCAGAAAATTCCTAATGAAATTTTATAAAGCTCATTGATATATTTCTTGTTAATTGATTTTAAATCATAGTGTCCACTGGTGAACAGTCACATAAGTGCCCATTGGATGGATGATATTGTTCTTTACATTAATGTGCTTATTTATAGTTTGTGTTACACATCTGATCCTATCACTTCATGGCAAATAGATGGGGAAACAATGGAAACTGACAGACTTTAATTTCCTGGGCTCCAAAATCAGTGTTTACGGTGACTGCAGCCATGAAATTAAAAGACACTTGCTCCTTGGAAGAAAAACTATGACAAACCTAGACAGCATAGTAAAAAGCAGAGAAATCATTTTGCTGAAAAGGTCCATCTAGTCAAAGCTATGGTTTTACCAGTAGTCATGTATGGATGTGAGAGTTGAACTATAAAGAAGGCTGAGCGCTGAAGAACTGATGCTTTCAAACTGTGGTGTTGGACTTTCGAGAGTCCCTTGGACTGCAAGGAGATCAAACCAGCCCATCCTAAAGGAAATCAAACCTGAATATTCATTAGGAGGAATGATGCTGAAGTTGAAGCTCCAATAGTTTGGCCACCTAATGGAAAGAGCCAATTCATTAGAAAAGACCCTGATGCTGGGAAAGATTGAAGGCAGGAGGAGAAGGGGACGACAGATGAAGAGATGGTTGGATGGCATCACTGACAATGGACATGAGTTTGAGCAAACTCTGGGTGATGGTGAAGGACAGGGAAGTCTGGCGTGCTGCAGTCCCTGGGGTCACTAAAAGTTGGACACAACTGAGAGACTGAGCAACAACAAATACTCTCCGTGGACAATTTGCAATAGAAAAGGAAATAAAACCTGACATCTCATTCATAAAATAAATAGCTATATCCAGAAAATTCTGAAAAGCAAAACTTAAATTTGCTGTTTCCAGGCAACTACTTACATAGCTCTTATATCATATTAGGTATCATATGTAATCTATAAGTGATTTAAAGTATATGGGAGGGTGTGCAGAGATGATATGCAAATACTATGCCATTTTATATAAGGGAATTGAATATCCCTGGATTTTAACATCCCTGAGCCATCCTGGAACAAAAGTTCTGACTGTCTACATCAGTCTGAAAAACTCTGGCCACTAAGTTCCTTTTCACATTTAACATCCATTACTCTCCAGACAAGCCTTTGCTCTAATTCTTACGCCTTGCAGCTGCAGCTGTGACTGTGTTGACTACACCTTGGGACTACCTGCATGTTTTCATCACAATGACTAGCAAAGCCCCAATCTTCAGTGGACGGCTCTGAACTCCTTGCGTGCATGCGTCCTAAGTCGCTTCAGCCATGTCTGACTCTTTGCGACCCCAGGACTGTAACCTGCGAGGCTTTCCTGTCCATGGGATTCTCCAGGCAAGAATACTGGAGTGAGCTGCCATTTTCTCCTCCTGTCTCTTACATCTCCTGTCTTGACAGGCAGGCTCTTTATCACTAGCGCCACCTGGGAACCCCCTGTCCTCCGTGATTCCTTGCTGATTTCTCAGTCTTCTGTACTGATCTTTTGCTATGTTTAGGTTCCTTACTTTTTGGAACCCTTCTTTGTCATGGTGCTATATAATTTCATGAGATACTATTTCAGATGGTAGCAAGGAGTGACTCTGACTTTGAATGATGCTTCTTAGGGTTGTGGAAAGTGGTGCCTTACCTGGCACTAGAAATTTATAATTCTTGGTCTTCTTCTGTCATTTTCTTTAGTGTTTCATTTCTTTCCCAATTATTCAATCCATTATTAGACACTGCCTATTGTTGTCCCTGCCAATTTCATCTTTATTTAATTGCCTTTCTCTCTTTACTCATTTTGGTATGGTAGTGACAAATCATTGGTGTGTTTTAATTGTTAAGATAAATTCCAAGGAAATTATCTTTAAATAAGCCATTTCTTGGAGGGTAACTTAAAATGCTCTTGAAGTCTTTACTATACAATGAAGGCTTTGTATTGCCCCGGTCACTCTTTTAGGAAGAAAACTGCATATTGTCCTAACACTTAAAATCCTATTCTAACTCTTAAAATTATAAGACACAATTTTGCATTTAATTTATATTGAACCAAACTACTTTCACATTAATTAAGGTATTCACCTATGCCTTTCAAATAAGTTATTAAGTTCCTTGAGGCCAGGGATATCTCATCCATTTTCTGTAATAATCTTTTACGACCACCTACCACCTCAGTTCCTAACACCGAACTAGATTGTCTCGTTCAAACTAAAATAAATTGCCTTCAGTGAACACAAAAATAGGTGATAGATTCATCATGTTTATCAAGTTACAGTTTCATTGGCCTTTGCTCCTTTTCCCTCAATGAAATTTTGGACTTTGGTACCAGTGTTGTCTTTTGATGTGATTGGGTTTCACTAACTTTATATCAAAGAAATACTATGAATGAACTGGAACTTTCTAAGAGGTCAAGACTCTTAGCAGGTTATAGTTTCTGTGAAGCATGAAACCAATAAGTATCTACCTATCACTGCCATTTAATACCCCTGTTCCAGCTTATTTCTCACTAAGGAAAGATCCTGTTTTTCAAGATCCCCTCAGGTAAACAGCATCTGGACAGTGAAGCTTTAGTGCTATATACACTATGGTTACACTCCTTAATTATAATTAGATACAAACATAACAGCAATAATAATTTTGCTTCTAATTTCTAATGGGCTTTAAAGTAAAGATCATCCCAATTTTAGTAATCAATCTTTAAAAAATTTACATAGTATAACTCAGGATGTATTCAGACAGATAATATACATTGTAAAGCCCAACTATTAAGGAAAGATGCTTACCTGAATTAGCTGTCTCTGAAGATCATTATCTATATGTAACCAACAATCTATGTTTCATAATACTTTGGGGTTCTCAGGACCCCAAACCCAGAACTCAGAACTATGTGAAAATGACAACAGAATTCCCTGGAACACCCTAAAATGTGGAAAAAGTGTTTCCCCATTTTTATTGTCAACAGTGAAATCCAGCATAACAAGGAGTACTACTATGATCAGCTATGTGAACAGCTATAAATGATGCAACAGACATTGTTAGTGCTTCACCCAGATCTTCTCAAACGTTCTTACATTTGTGAAACCTCTTCCTCTGCTTTGATGTGCTTTTTTCCCACTGGCTAATATCTGAGCATCTTCAGAGGCCTTCCCTTGGACTCCATGTGCCTGGGAATTTCAGTTTTCCTGGAGCACCATTTCTTACATTTCAGAATTCCTCTATAAGACAAGGGGACTTGACTTGAAATCAGACACTTGTGTGACTATGACTTCTCCCTCTCTCTTGCCCAGCTTTTCCCACACCTTTACCAGTTTTACCCTAGGAACACTTCTTTGTACATTACATGCACAGTCATCTGTTTGTCTAGTTTGCTTTATGAGACCCTGCCAATGATATATAAACATTTACAATGTATACACATAAACACGAATTCATCCTCACCTAACATCTATGTATCATCCAAAAGCAGGCACTTCAAGAGCATAAGCTTCATCTTTTCCTATTAACCTGACTTTGCCTATGTTTACAAGCTGGGTGTCTGCTTCTCCCTTCAGGTATTTTTCTTACTTAATCATAGAGAGTCTTGTATCTTGGCTTATCTACTTGTTCCAAGTATTGTCTTTGAGTACATTTGCTCTGTTGGTTTTTGGAAAGGCTATTTTTCTCCCACTACATTTCACCAAGTGTTTTATGTCTGCTTGTGAATTGCAGATGACTACCACATTACATTTCTTCAACTCTTTGACTCCTACATTCCAAGTCTCTAGGTTTTTGTCTGGGTATATCTTTTACCCTTAGTTTGCCTCCTGCTCCTCAGGGTAGAGGAGCTCTAAGTCTCTTTTTGAATAAAATTATTTGTGTATTTAGGCACGGCAGAAAAGGGATTTCCCCTACTGTTTTGAACTATATCATGTCTCCTTAAATATCTTCCTGGCAGCCTCCTCTCATGAACATTCACTGCTGAAGTCCATCCACTGTATTCAATACTTAAGGTAACAATGATTTCATACTCTCAGACCACACTAGAGATGGTCTTTCAATGTTCTTCTCATTACCACCAAGGTTAATTTTACTAGTGTGCAAACTTAAGAATTTTTTTGGAACAAAGTCTATACAGTTTGTATAAGAAATTGAGTATAGTCATGTGTTTGCCTTACAAATTTGGATATCTTTTCACCAATTTCCATTTCCTATCCTTGAGATTAATTGTGTGAAATTCTACTCCTTCAAATTTGGTTTTTGACTCTGTGATCTTGTTAAAGTTCTATCTTGTTTTTGTTTGCCCAGTTTTTGGCTGTACCAAGTAGCATGTAGGATCATAGTTACCCAGCCAGGGATTAAACCCACACTCCCTGCATTGGAAGGGTAGAGCCTCAACCACTGGGCAGCCAAGGAATTCCTGTGAAGTTCTGAACTAACTAATGTTTCCACAAGATATTTTTCAATCTTGTTTCTAATTTGCCTCTCTCCTTTGTCTTCTTATTCTGTTTGTCACTTATTCTTTCATTACTATGGCCTTCTAGTCAACTAAATCTATAACTCATGGCAAAGATTATAAGAGTATTAGAAAAATAAAGATCTAGATGGGTGTATATCACCAAATCTAGCTCAGTACAGTTCAGTTCATTTCAGTCGCTCAGTCGTGTCCGACTCTTTGCGACCCCATGAACCGCAGCATGCCAGGCCTTCCTGTCAATCACCAACTGCTGGAGTTCACCCAAACCCATGTCCATCAAGTCGGTGATGCCATCCAACCATCTCATCCTCTGTCGTCCCCTTCTCCTCCTGCCCTCAATCTTTCCCAGCATCAGGGTCTTTTCAAATCTAAGATGATCACAAATCAAACTATGTCTTAATTTTTACTATGTATAGTTAAGTCAGGAACAGACTGAGATTGAGGAATTTGAGGCTTTATCACAGGTGTAGGATTGCCTCAGATATTTAAGAGAAAAGGGACTCTGGAGATAAAATGTTGAAAGGAAAACTCTAGGATAAAGACTTTATAAGACAAAGTTCAAAAATTAGACCTATATACTTAAATTTTTCTTTAGTTCTTTCTGCTAGAAATGAGATACAAATCTTGCTGAGTTATCAGTAACTTATTTACATTTAAACTTACTAAATTAAAAATGTACTTGAGGCAGCTTAAAAATTATAAAAATATATTACCATTAAATAATTATGAAATAATAACTGATCACATAGTAATAATGGATATGAATGCATCAGAAACATAAGATAAATTAGGTGGTTTCCAGCATTACAGTGATGTAAATTTTTTACTTATAAATCTATTGAGAATTTAGATATTTTTAAATAAAAAATTTAGAATTATGAAGATAATTTTTCTGATTGTCTAAATAGATTGCATCTTAAGATTGCTATCATATGGAAAATATGGGGGTTTTGCAGACTTCAACAAAGTTGATTAAGACAGTTAATGTATAGACTATAGGAGAAAAATAGGTCAGATTTTTTAATTCTTCAGTGACCCCTTCTTCTATCCACCCCCATACACAGAAACACACACATATCAAGTTTGACATATATTTCTTAATCTTCATGTCTAACAGTGAAGAGCATTAAAAGTACAGTGCAAGTTGGAAAATTATAATTTAGAAATCAAAGTATAGTTTGCAAAGCTTTTAAAAAGTAATAGGAGAGAAAATTTTGGCTTTCATATTTAGCTAAGTGGCCAAACAGACTAGCAGAAAAAATCAACTTGATGTAATTCTCAAACTATGCAGACTATATAGCATATTGTCATTAAGAGTGAAAATTTCCTTTTTGGCATTTCCTTCCCATTCCTTTCCATTCATTGTAAACACGCACATAATGTATTTTTAAAATAAATGTCTCTAGTGTGAAAATGAAAATTACATACTCTAAAAACTCCTACACTATTATGATAAAGTCCTTTAGATACCATAAATGGAACTAAAACTGAAACTCACGAAACAAATTTCAGTTCCACAGAGCAGGAGGTGATAAGGTGTGATATTTATGGAGTTCCCATGATGGCTTACATTTTAAAATACTATTAATACATTGTTGAGAAGCTCTTCTTATTGAGTTCCTTTTACTCACTTACTAGAAAACTTTATCATAGTATGTCTTGTATTTCACAGTATGAATAATTCCCCAAAATAGAATTAAAATAATACTTTACCAAATATTTCCTGATTATTTAGTGAAAGTAGACAATATGATAAATAAAATCCCTATCCTGAAGGAGTTATTAGAGAAATATGCAGATTCAAATACCAGTGAGATTCATGAAAAAGAGCTAGTCATGCAAAAATGTTAATGTTATTTTTTAGAGAAGAGATTTTTAAAATTTCACTGGTATTTTTGGTGGAAGAACTTTCAGGTTAAAGCTAGACAAAGTAAATATAGAGTGAGGCATAATTTAATTTATCTCTCTCACAACATCTAATATTACAGATTTGAAAGAGAGAAATTTGGTGGTAATATAGTTAAATATCAGCAAAGAAATTTTATGGAGCATATAATAGAGTTGGAAAATATGGAAGGATCAAAAAGATGATCATGCAGAAGGCTGTAGAAGTAAAGAGATTTTGGTCAAAGAGTACTGAGAGTTTGATATACTGGGTGCTAGATAAGTCAAAGTCATTCTAGTCCATTACTGAAATAAAGTTGTCCAAGAAAATTCAATTAAACCATCAAGTTAAGAAGAAAAAAGGGGGATTTTATTTGAGTCAAACAGAAGATTATCACCCAGGAGACAGACTCTCAGAAAGCTCTGAATTGTTCTGCCTGTTAGAAGCGGAGGGCACAGTCACATACATTTTCCAGACAAATAACCATACATCAAAATGACACATCGGGATTCTACATAAAGTTCCCCAAGGGAGCATGGTCCAGGTAAGCACATACACGTCACCCTACAGACCTAGGAAAGAATGCTACTCTTTTCAGAAGAAAGGGTAAAAATCAATCTCTAAGGTCAAACAGGCACTCCCATTTTGAGAAGCTCTGTTTAGGGCGTAGTGCAGATGCACACCGCACTTCAGAAGCAAGGCGCTTGTGCTCAGACACTTCAAAGGTTCTTTGCAGTCCCATGGACGGTAGCCTCCTCTGTAGGCTTCATGGACTATAGTCCCATGGATGGTAGCCTCCTCTGTAGGTTTCATGGACTGTAGTCCCATGGACGGTAGCCTTCTCTGTAGGCTTCATGGACTGTAGTCCCATGGACAGTAGCCTTCTCTGTAGGCTTCATGGACTGTAGTCCCATGGATGGTACCCTTCTCTGTAGGCTTCATGGACTGTAGTCCCATGGACTGTAGGCTTCTCTGTCCACGGGATTTTTCCAGGCAAGAATACTGAAGTGGGTTGCCACTTCCTCCTCCAAGGGATCTTCCCCACCCAGGAATCCAACCCATGTCTCCTGAGACTCCTGCCCTGGCGGGTGGGTTCTTTACCACCGCATTACCTGGGAAGTCCCAGGAGGGAGGAAGGCAGCCCAGATGGACACACGGAAAGAACTTTATGTTTAGTTTTTCTTGTGTTTTAAAATATAAATTTGATCAAAATGAAGACTTAAGCAAACTTATTAGAAGAAATATAATAATGATAACACTTGATTTATCACAATCAATGCTGTATTTATGAAGGTTATATAAAGAAAATATTTATGAAATTGTGTTAAAAATAACTGAGGAAGTTCATATAAAGTCACAGAGAGTGCATGAGTGAACAAAATCCTTCACAGAGTGCATATTGAAAACCTAATGTAAAAAAATGCTAGATATTTTTAAATAACTAGATCGTGATTAGTATACATTCTCTGTTCATCTCCCTTGTTATACTGTCACGTTTGACTCAATATTATTGGAAAATTATTAGAGCAAAGACGGTCTAAAAAACGACTGCTAGAAATAACACTACCTATTATTTTTTTCTTGGAAATACTAAGATTGATTAAGCATTTTAATATATACTTATTAAATTAGTTGTTTCCTAACTTTCAAAATGAACACAAATCTTTCACTGAAATTTCTCCACTGTCTAGAAGTAAATTTAATTTTTACTGTTAATATAATCATCTGTAGTCATTCTTCATATGATTATAACATTGTTTTAGACTGATAACTCATAAAAGTTTTAAGCTTATTAGAAAAAGATATGTTAAGATATTATTCTATTTGGGTCACTTTCTTCAAATAAGACTATGTCTAAATTACTATCATGCATAATTTCAATGTAAAAGCACCAAACTAAAAATACATTTAGAGTAAAAGTCAGCATTAATAATGAAGAAACTAAACAAAAAATTGAAGGTAAATAATTAAAAAGCTGATTCTTTTTGACACGAACAATGAGACAGACAAACTCATACAATATTAAAAACAGAGGGACTTCCCTGGTGGTCTAGTGGCTACAACTGCATGCTCCCAATGCAGGGGGCCTGGGTTCAATCCCTGGTCAGGGAATTAGATCCTGCATGCTGCAACTAAGAATTTGCATATGCTAGCTAAAGATCCTGCATGCTGCTAATAAGACCCAGCATGCCAAATAAGTAAATCTTAAACACACACACACACACACACACACACACACACACACACACACACACAGAGTGACAAATCAAAAAGAAAAATGGAAGTGAGAAGTAAGATAAAAACATCTATAGAGAAGAGACTAAAATAATTGTAAGAATACACTCCTTCCAGATTTATGAGAACAAATGTGTAAATACTGAGGAAATGATTGACTCCTTAGTAAAAATGCTTATTGACAAGGATAAATATAGAGCTTTAAGACCAATGCAAGAGAGACACACTTAGGAGAAATGTAAAGTCTGTTTTAAAAGACTTTGAATATAGGTGGCTTTCTCACTGTGGTCCATCTATACCCTGAATAATAGAATCCATCTATTGGGATGGGAGAACCAGGCTTTCCTTTATCATCAACTCATATGTGGACCAAACAGTTGTATGCCTGGGTTTATGGTTCCTCAGCTACTGAACACCACACTGCTAGGAATAGATCAATGAGCCCAAAGAGCTGCTGAAAAGACTTGTTAAGACAACCAGAGAAGATGGAGGAAATAATCATCTTGGAATAAAACTATTTTCCCACTTTATGGATTACACCAAGAAAGAGTTTCTCTTTGAACCTTTCTGTGATAACTCCTTAGCATCCAGTAAAATCTTTTGGAGCAATCTATTCTATTTTTCCTGGAATTGATTTAAATCAGTAACTAGCATGGCAATGCATCCCTTCCCATTACCTTTCATTCTCTTTACTCCTATTTCTTTTCTTTCCATTCTTATTGCCTTATTTTATACTTGCTAAATAAAGTATGTATTCTTTGATCCTTTTTTGCAGGCTTTGCTGTGCTGAGGACTCAGGCTATATCACCAGGGGTTTGGAAAAGAAGAAAAAAATAAAAAACAACGATGCATTTAAACTCATAATTTCAAACTTTTCATTTAACAATATACAAATTTAATACTCAAGAAGAGTCAGTAAACCTACAGAAAGAGATTTTCACTACCTGATATTATAATACTATATAAAACACTGAAATCAAATTACCATTATATTATTTTAGTAAGATATAAGAAATATTATTAATAATATAAGAACATATATTAGTATATTTAAATGTATGAAAAAAGTGGCGTTTCATTAAGTGAAATAAAAAGTTGTTTCAGTTGGCAAATGTGATGATATTCAGTTGAGTCCAGTTCAGTTGCTCAGCCTTGTCCAACTCCATGCGACCCCATGGACTGCAGCACACCAGGCCTCCCTGTCCATCACCAGCTCCCGGAGCCTGCTCAGTTTCATGTCCATCAAGTCAGTGATGCCATCCAAACATCTCATCCTCTGCCATCCCCTTCTCTTACTGCCTTCAATCTTTCCAGCATCAGGGTCTTTTCCAATGAGTCAGGTGGCCAAAGTATTGGAGTTTCAGCTTCAGCATCAGTCCTTCCAATGAATATTCAGGGTTGATCTCCTTTAGGATTGACTGGTGTGATCTCCTTGCAGTCCACGGGACTCTCAAGAATCTTCTCCAGCACCACAGTTCAAAAGTATCAATTTTTCAGTGCTCAGCTTTTTTTATGATGCAACTCTCACATCCACATATGACTACTGGAAAAACCATAGCTTTGACTTGACAGACATTTGTTAGCAAAGTAATGTCTCTGCTTTTTAATATGCTGTCTAGGTGGGTCATAGCTTTTCTTCTAAGGAGCAAGCATCTTTTAATTTCATGGCTGCAGTCACCACCTGCAGTGATTTGGGAACCCAAGAAAATAAAGTCTCTCACTGTACTCATTGTTTCCCCATCTATTTGTCATGAAATGATGAGACCAGATGCCCTGATCTTTGGTTTTTGAATGTTGAATTTTAAGCCAACTTTTTCATGCTCCTCTTTCACTGTCATCAAGAGGCTCTTAAGTTCCTCTTCACTTTCTGCCAGAAGGGTGGTATTATCCTCTGCATATCTGAGGTTATTGATATTTTTCCCGGCAATCTTGATTCCAGTTTGTGCTTCACTCAGCCCGAAATTTCTCATGATGTGCTCTGCATATAAGTTAAATAAGCAGGGTGACAATACACAGCCTTGATGTACTGCTTTCCCAATTTGGAACCAGTCTATTGTTCCATGTCTGGTTCTAACTGTTGCTTCTTGACCTGCATACAGGTTTCTCAGGAGGCAGGTCAGGTGGTCTGGTATTCCCAACTCTTTATGGATTTTCCACAGTTTGTTGTGATCCACATAGTCAAATGCTTTGGCATAGTCAACAAAGCAGAAGTAGATGTTTTTCTGGAACTCTCTTGCTTTATCTCTTGCCAGCTGCTGTTGGCAACTTGATCTCTGATTCCTCTGCCTTTTCTAAATCCAGCTTGAACATCTGGAAGCTCTTGGTTCACATACTGTTGAAACCTGACTTGAACAATTTTGAGCTTGACTTCACTAGGATGTGAGATGAGTACTATTGTGTGGTAGTTCAAACATTCTTTGGCATTGCTTTTCTTTGGGATTGGAATGAAAACTGACCTTTTCCAGTCCTGTGGCCACTGCCGAGTTTTCCAAATTTGCTAGCATATTGAGTGCAGCACTTTAACAGCATCATCTTTTAGGACTTGAAATAGCCTAGCTGGAATCCCATCAACTCCAGTAGTTTTGTTCATAGTGATGCTTCCTAAGGTCCCCCTGACTTCGAACTCTAGGATGTCTGGCTTTTGGTGAATGATCTCATGATCTTGGTTATCTAGGTCATTGAGATCTTTTTTGTATAGTTCTTCTGTGTATTCTTGCCACCTCTTCTTAATATCTTCTGCTTCTCTTAGGTCCATACTGTTTCTGTCCTTTATGGTGCCTATCTTTGCATGAAATGTTCCCTTGGTATCTGTAATTTTCTTGAAGAGATCTCTAGTCCTTCCATTCTATTGTGTTCCTCTATTTCTTTGCATTGATCACTGAGGAAGGCTTTCTTATCTCTCCTTGCAATTTTTTGTAACTCTGCATTCAGATGGGTATATCTTTCCTTTTCTTTTTTGCCTTTTGCTTCTCTTCTTTTCTCAGCTGTTTCTAAGGTCTCTTCAGACAGTCATTTGCCTTTTTGCATTCCTTTTTCTTGGGGATGGTCTTGATCACTGCCTCCTGTACAATGTCATGACCCCTATCTATAGTTCATCAGGCACTCTGTCTATCAGATTTAATGCTTCGAATCTATTTGTCACTTCTACTGTATAATCATAAGGGATTTGATTTAGGTCATACCTGAATGGTCTAGTAGTTTCCCCTACTTTCTTCAATTTAAGTCTGAATTTGGCAATAAGGAGTTCATGATCTGAGCGGCAGTCAGCTCAAGGTCTTGTTTCTGATGACTGTATAGAGCTTCTCCATCTTTGGCTGCAAAGAATATAATCAATCTGGTTTTGGTATTGACTATGTGGTGATGTCCATGTGATGGTATTGCTAAGTGCCCATTAAAAAAACAATAAAGACAGACTCCTGTGTCACAGAACAACTTAAAATTAAAAAATGACTTAAGAAATTAATTTTAAAATATTACTTACAAGGTAAGGGTCTACATACACACTATAGGGATGAGGAAGACTTTGCCTCATAAGCAGCAAAAGAAAAAATAAATATATTTCATCATATTATAAATCAATTTTATATGACAAAAGTTAGAAAAGTCCAATTCAGATGGTAGACAAGAGTTCATATTTTAGAAAACAGAATCCTAAACTAACACATTTTGAAAATTTGGCAAAGGATATAAAATTTACAGAAAAATCGTATTGGGAATACATGTGTGAAATAATCTATTTATCAGTGTCAATGAAATAAAACAACAAATGAAATACAAAGTTTGACAAATATCTGTACTAATTAATTGGTCAATATTAATAAGAATGTAGTTAAAGATAATAGATCAACAAATATTATCTATCATTTTTTGTAAGCGGTAAGATGAGGAGTAAGTCACAATAAGTGTTTTTTAGTCGCTAAGTCCTGTCCAACCCTTTGAGACTCCATGGACTGCAACACACCAGGTTTCCCTGTCTTTCATCATGTTCATTGAGTCAGTGATGCCATCCAACCATCTCACTCTCTGCTGCCCACTTCTTTTGCCTTCAATCTTTCCCAGCATCAAGGTCTTTTCCAATGACTTAACTCTTTGCATCTGGTGGCCAAAGTATTTAGCTTTTAGATGAGGTGATGAGAAAGAGCCTCTCCAAGTAAGAAGGAGGAAATGGTGTAGTTGCAATGACATCCTGCATTGTGGGACTCTGTCTGCTCATGGCAAACCACTGAGAAGGAATAAACCCAAGGACTTTGCCATCTTTGATAAAAATGTTACTAGCTGCTGAAAAGCTTCATTGTGTCTAATAGCACTTCTTCAGTAAAAGGTCAAATGAGTCTTGTTTTACCAAGAAAGAGATGTGATTATTTGTTTTTCTGGAGGCCAAATGCATCCTCGTTATATAATTTAAGTTGTTAAAAATAATATAACAAGGCAAATAGTTACCTGAGAAGACTGTAAATATAAAATCTGAAGGCCTAGAGGTGGTAGCAAGCTTGGTAATTTTCAAGGAGACTAGTTTGACCAGAACAGATTATGAAGCTGAGAAAGATGTGAGCAGTGAGATCAGAGGAGATATAGGCAGACATGGCCTTGGAGAACTCAGGAAGGAGTTTAGTATTTAGCCCTTGGAGGACTGGAATTAAATAATGGCAAGGAGATCAAACCAGTCAGTCCTAAAATATATCAGCCCTGAATATTCATCAGAAGGACTGGTGCCGAAGCTGAAGCTCCAATACTTTGGCCACTTGATGCCAAGAGCTGATTCATTGGACTAGACCCTGGTGGTGGAAAGGCTGATGGCAGAAGGAAAGAGGGCAGCAGAGGATGAGATAGTTAGATAGCATTACTGACTCATTGCAGATGAATGTGAGCAAACTCTGGGAGATAGTGGAGGACAGAGGACCCTGGCATACTAAAATCGTCATGGAGTTGGACATGACTTGGCGACTGAACAACAATGACAAGTGGCAAAGTCGGCTTAGCTTTATTGTTAAATGAAAGAAGCAAGTGACAAAGAGCAAAGTATGTTACTATTTCTTTATGCAAAAATGTACAAGAAAATAAATGGAATCTCTCCAAATGTGTATAGTGTGAGCAAGGAGAATGTGGAAGATATAACCTTCCAGGCTACTGGTCTTGCTGTCCCAGGTCTATGAGTGTGATGGGTTTGGGGTGAAAAAAAACCTTTCATCTGTAATTTACATAGTGTCATTGGTTACAGTATAATTGTATTCTTTTTACAATTTTAAAATCATCAAAAGAAAAAAAAAGAGATATGAGTATGAAGAAAGTTTAAGTGTCATCAACCATAATTATTTAAACAAGAAATACAGTAAAGCACAGGATATTAAAAGAATAATTAATTCAGAATCTTGGCTGTAATTTGAAAGAAAAATATAGTGAAATGGTTTATACACTTAAATGATAAACAATTAAATTGGTATGTAAAGTATATAATGCTAACTATAATATATTAATACAACCTTTCAGGAATCATATGCTTAACCTCTAAAAGTCAACTTAAATCATGTACAGAGCCTCAGATTTGCAATTAGTTTAAAAGTCTTGAGTTTCTGAGACTGGTGGTACAAGACCAGAATTTTGTGTTCTCTGACTTGGCATTTGCAAATAGTATTCTTTGTTCTATGATCAGTAAAATGAAAATGATATTCATCTGTCTCATGGGATTGATGTAAAGATTAATTAGATAATGTTTATAAAATGTTTTGAAGATTAAAAGTGCTAAGTATTATTATGCTTATTACTTCACCAGTGACTCATCTGTGTTCCTAAAGACTTAATCTATTACTTGGCTAGCAATCAACATTTCACATCATCCAGCCACTGAAAATAGCTTCACTGCTTAGCAGACTGAGCTTAAAATAGTTTCCTTTGAAATTGTTTCATTAAATAACAGGTCCTTTTACCCAATCTAATACGTTCACCTTAGAATGTTATTTACTCAGATTTCAAACAACCTAAATTATTTCTTCAGTGACTAACTTATTTTGGCTAATAAATAGAAGCTTTGCATAATGCCTATGGAAGCATAATAAGAAAATTTCAAAGAATTTTCAAGGAAATCTCTGAATTTTAAAGCTATAATTTAATAAAAGAATGTCTTTATCCATTATCTTATAATGGAACTACCACATGTAAGTTCTTCAAACTTTAACTTGAATATTAATCCTGTCTTTATTCCCAAAGATAACTATGTTGCCAACAAATCTCCCTCATTTATTCCTAAATTTATTCAAATATACGTAACATCTCAATTTTATCCCAGGCATTGTTAGGTTGGCTTTAGACAATATTTTAGAGTCTATATTAATTGACAAGAAAGTTACAAGATCTGGAAAGAATATTATAAAACTGTAAAAATAATGATATAGACAATATTCAGTAGTCTCCCATGTTGCACAAGAAAGTGGGGTCAAATTTATAATGCATTTATATCAGCTAAAAGTAAAATTGTATGAATGTCAAAAATAAATCCAGATTGAAGAATCCAGATTGGGATTTTTTTCCTAAAATAAGAAAGATTTAATATAAGTCCATATTAGTAAAAATCCACAACATTTCTGCCATCCCTTTAACATACCATCCATTTTTAGGGCATCCATATCAATTTTAAATAATACATATAATTTACTCTATTATTTCTGTTTGGTTTACACTTTGAAAATATTATTGAAGAAGAAAACATAGATATTTATGATCTCTTCAATATTACCGTATTTTGATTAATGCAGACAACTTTTTTACACATTTGATTTAAAATTATACTGAAGTTGTGAGTACCTAGCAGCTTGTATAATTGTTAAGAAATATGTGCTCATCAGCAAATACCATTTCTCCTCTCAAGTTTGGTTGCACTATCAGATTTGTTTAGTGAAGTTTATAAAACTACTTTTAATATGTTTGGAATACAATATACTTTACTTTGACAGAAGGCAGTAAATAAATATGCAGTCTATTTTTTACAAAGACAGTATCTGTTAATAGAATCTCGATCTACAATGGCATATAAAGTAGAAAGCAAGAATTCACATCTATTTTTATGTTAATTGAAAGTTTTATGGGTATTGATTGTTAAATTTCTTTAAAGGAAAGCAAAAGTGACTAGCATATAAGATTAGAAAATATCTGGATATCTGTGTTAGGATGTGCAATACAAAGACGTGCAAACAAAACAGACATGTTATCTAGGGTATTGTTGTAATAGGCTTTTATAGATTTTAATAAGTTCTCCCATTATATTTTATGATTTTTTCCTTTAAATTAGGTTACAGCATTGGAAACCCTTGTGAATATTGTCAGGATAGTAGAATGTTCAGGGAATGGTGGTAGGCTATAAAGATTTCAATTAAGGATTCCCTTCAAATACATACAGAATAAAGAACAGAGTTTGGAAAAACATCAGCATTTAAGGGGAAAGAATAGTAGAGAAACTAATTAAAGAGAATGAGAAATAATGGCCAATAAGATGATGTTGAATTAGTTACCACAAAGATGCAAGAAAGAAGAGTAATTTGAGGAAGTGGGTAGTGGTTAACAGTGTCTAATGGTCCAGAAAAAGCCAGTCACACAATCTACAAATGGATTCTTAAATGAAACATAACTGGTGACTTTGCAGTAAACATTTAGTTTTGAAGTGAGGAAATAAAGGGAAAATAATCTGCTTATGACAGAGGAAGGGGAAGAAAATAAAATGGACAAGAGAGTGAATTAGAGGCGAAGAAGTGGAGGAAATAAGGATAGACCACTTTTAAAAAGTATGTCAGTGAATAGGAGAGTTAATGTAGTGTGGTCATGGCTATGAAGGACTGACTGTAATGGTTAATTCTGTATGTCAACCTGACTGGGCCCCAGGATGCCCAGATATTTTGTTAAGCATTATTTCTGGTATGTATGAGAGGGTATTTGTAGAAGAAATTAGCAACTGAACTGGCCAATTGAGTAAAACAGATGGCTCTCCCCAAAGAGAATAGGCATCATCTAACCCACTGAAAGCCTGACTAGAACAAAAATGAAGAAGGTCGAATTCACTCTGCCTGACTCCATGGCTGGAAAACTGACCTTCTCCTGACACCAGCACTCCTGTCTCTCAGGCCTTTATGCTCTGACTGAAATCTCCACTATCTGCTCTCTGGCTCTCAGGACTTCAAATTACATCCCTGTTCTTCCTGGGCTTTCAGCTTGCAGATGGTGGACCTAGGGATTTTGCCTCCATAATTGTGTGAGACAATACTTTGATAGATACTAAAAGTATTATAAGGTATTGTTTCTGTTTGCTGGAGAACCCTGACAAATACAGCTTTGGGTATTGGGAGTAGTTCTAGAAGAACACAATTTTAAAATGAGTTTTCCAAACTGATTCTCTAGATTTGGCCTTCTAATCTGAAGTGAAGACCCAAATGACTTTATTTAGAGCAATTAAGAGAATGCTGGTAGTCCATGACATCCATGGTGTGATTTGGCAGTACCAGTATGCAGTTATTTTTAAGAAGGAAATGGCAACTGGTTCCTGTATCCTTTTTTTTTTTTTGGCAGTTACAGTCTCTTTATTATACATTCCTTTTTCTACATGCAATAAAGAAAACCTGCCAGGTATGTATCATTTTCCAGGTTTCCTACTACAACATTTCCCAATATAATGGACTGCATTTCTGGTGCCTGTATCCTTGCCTGGAAATTCTCATGGACAGAGGAGGCTGGAGGGCTATAGTCCATGGGGTCACAAAAAGTTGGACATGACTTAGTGACTAAACAGCAATAACATGCAATTATCTGCATTTATTATTCCTAATCAACCACTTACAGGACGCAAAAATTGCATAAAAGTATGCATGATACTTTTAAATATTCTTCAAAAACTAACAAATATACTAATAAAAAGCTTGACTAGTTGGCACCAAATGTCACTGGACAAAGTAATGAGACCAAAGGACAACCTCAGGGGGAATATTAATAAAATTCCCAGCTCAAGTGCTGTATGAATTACCCGAAGGCTTGTATGTAGCCCTGAAGTAGAGAGTAGTGTAGATGCAGACGTGACATTGCTGAAAATCACACATAGCTCCACGCTCCAGAACTGTCGTGATTTAGTTCATAGGGATTTTGATTGTCTTCCTCTTCTACAAGATACCACACTAGTCCATTACATTGATAACATTATGCTGATTTCACTTACTGAGCAAGAAGTAGCAACTATTCTAGATCTATTGGTGAGACGTCTGTGTGAAGAGAGGTAGAGGAAAGGAGAATCCTCTCTCTCTGCCTGACTGGTTGAGCTTGAACATTGATCTGTGCTAAGAACTCTTCTGTGCTAATGTGCAGGCCATCAAAGTACACCCCTGACTTTCTTGGGTCTCCAGCTTGCAGATGCCACGTCATAGGACTTTTCAGCCTCCAGAATCACATTATTATGGTAAAACCCCTATATCTGAACAAATTCTGTTCCAAGAGCAGGTTCGTAAGTCCAGTATGTTCGTTAAATCCAAAGAAGTTACCCTAGGTACCCAACTAACACAACCGGCTATATAGTACTGTACTGTAATAGGTGTATAATATTTTTCACACAAATAACACATTAAAAAACACAAAAAAATAAACGAATTGAAAAATACAGTAGTACTAGTACATCACCACTGCTTTAACACTTGCTTCCGGACATCCTGGCCTTGAAATCAAGAATACTCTGCCACTGTATTCTCTACAGTACTGTACAGTAAAGTACACAAAAACATGACCACTTGCAGAGGGTGCACACACATGACAATGTACACAAAACATGTGAACCTACTTCTGTGATTTGACATGTGAATGCACGTTCACATCTTTGAAAGTTAACACCCTGAAGGTTGGTAAATAGGGGACATCCCATATAGAGCAATGGTTCTATTTCCCTGATAAAACATTTCAGTATCTGAGCGGTTCTAGAGGAGGAGAATTTTTAAGGACGTTTTCCAAATAGGGTCTGAGTTTTCTGGGATTGTTTCTTTAGTTTATTCCTATTGGCTCTGCTTCTCTGTAGAACCCTGAGTATTACATGGAAAGTTGGTGTGAGGTGAGACCAGTGCTTTGGCCCATAGCCAGAGGAAAGACTTATGGAGAGAAGGTGAAGAAGCAAAGAAAGGAAATTATTTTTGGCCAAAGTTTGAAGCCTAGTCGACTGTTTGTGATTGGTTGTCCATGGTGGTTTGATTTCATAAACTTGAGGCATTTATAGGCTTAGATTTTCCTTTGCTTAGGTAGGCTCTCATGGCATTAGTCACCTTGGTCTGATGGCTTCCCTGTTTACTTAATATAACAAGGGGCAGAGTAAGTTCTCCACCAACAACTCTGGATCAAAGGCATATACAAGAGCTTCCCTGGTGGTTCAGTTTGAAAGAATCCACCTACCAATGCAGGAGACACGGGTTCGATACCTAGTCCAGGAACATCCTACATACTGCAACAATTGAGCCTGTGCTCTAGGGGGCAGGAGCTGCAACTAGTGAGTCCAAATGCCACAATTACTGAAACCCACACATTCTAGAGCCTGTGCTCTGCAACAAGAGAAGCCACAGCAATGAGAAGCTGGTACACCGCAATTATAGAAAAATCCAAGTAGAAATGAAGACCCATTATAACAAAAAATAAATATATTTAAAATAACAGCATATGAGAGAATAGTCCACTCCACAGTGTCTAACAGATAAAGTGGCAAAGTTGGCAGAGAGAAAGCTGGTAGACCTGTGGCAATGTTTGCAAACTGAAACAGTGTCCACAGAGCAAAAGATATAGTGTGCACTATCCTGCTGGGTTTGAAGGAAGCTAGGCTGTGTTTTAGAATAGTGTAGCAATGATGAGAAAATGCCCAAGGATCAGAGGAAAATGATTACATCTCAAATGTTGTTAATATAGCATCAAGAAAAATCAATAATGAATCTTCTCTATTCTCCTCCCCACATATACGAGCGGTATTTTCATAAACGACTAGATGCTTAGCATGAAGTTCAGAAGGGCAGAAAATATAAAATGGAACTATTACTAAATACAGTTGGAGTGATAATCTGATTTGACTGTGAAATAACTGAAAATAACACGACTTCACTGGAAATGACTATGTTTTTGTGTCATTGTGCAGCAGAGAGAATCAGATGCATAAGATATAAGGTGAATTCAATTAAGGAAGACTTAGTTACGATGTTTAAGGCTACTGAGTTTCTCGATGCAAAACATTTATTTCACAACTCCACCAAAATTCTTGTGAAAAGGAAGCATTCATAAAATTGATAAGGAATTAGAGGAAGGGTAAGTTCAAACTAGAAATGGTAAAACAGCCCTATTTCAGTACTTAAAGAAAGGAAATCAATCTGAAATTTAAACCTTGGTCACAGACAATCTCAATTCATGCAGTTTTACTTTTTACCTTTTGTCATAGTTAATTCTGATAAACAAAAGAATCAGGTTCAAAAAGGAACGGATAGAAACAAATGTATGGATATCATAGGGGATGTGAGGGGTGTAGGAAGACTGGGAGATTGGGGTTGATATGCATATACTATTGGTGAGATTCCCAGGTGGCTCAGTTAGGTAAAGAATCCACCTGCCTATGCAGAAGAAATAGGAGATATGAGTTCAGTCCTTGGGTTGGGAAGATTCCCTGGAGGAGGAAATGGCCACCCACTCCAGTGTTCTTGCCTGGAAAATCCCATGGACAGAGGAGCCTGGTGGGCTACAGCCTATAGGGTCACAAAGAGTCAGACAGGACTGAATATGCATGCATCAATGCAACACTTTTGATACTATGTATAAAATATATACTAATGAGAACATACTGCATAACACAGGAAACTGTACTTAATGCACTGTGGTGACCTCAACTGGAAGGAAGTCCAAAAGGGAGGGTTATACATTTATATAAACATGGCTGATTCATTTGGCTGTACAGTACAAACTGGCACAATATTGTAAAGCAACTATACTCCAATAACAGTCAATTTTAAAAAATGCCCTGATGAAGAGCAGAGCTTGTGATTGAGCAACACCAAGGTAGCACAACACTTAGCAATTCAAAAAAGTGCAGCAACCTAAGAACTTGTATTTAGGTTCTTTATAATTACATAAAACAAATTTATCATGAGATATAATCCTCCATTGGTGATTCACCTACAGTAACAAAGAAGCAAATTGTCTGAGCTCTTAATCGGTCCCTATGAAAATTCACAATAACACATAAACAGCTTCCTTTGGCTTTTCTCTTTCCTCTGTGTTTACTGCTTGAGCACAAGGAGTAAGCCTTCCTGCTTGACTGCAGCCAGTCATTTTAGAAGCGCTGAGCACCGTTCCCTGGGTTCCTTATTTCTCTGCATTTTGTTCTGCTCTGTTATACAGCTCACAGTTGCTATCATGTCCCATCTCCCTGTTGTTTGAAATATAATCTGATGGCTGCATTTTACTCTAATAAAGACCTACTTATACTAATGTAAACTCACTTGTACTTTAAATTGCCTATGATCTCCTCTAGTTGTGTGCTATTATCAAACACATTTTACTATAAAATTTAAGTCCCTACCAGGCACACCAGTACTGCTATGATATTTACAATAATCCATTTATTTACTCTCCAATTTCTTAAGTATCAAAATAACCCTACGATTTATGAGTAAAGGAAATCAATTTGGGTTATTTTCCCTTATGTTTCCCAGAGGAATGAAGAACTAACCACTTAAAAATAGCATGTGTGGTAGCTTATCATATAGCACACAATTTGTGCAATTTTTTTAAAACACTGATTCAAGCCATCATTATTTCCATAGATCTCAAATAATAAGTGACCAAACTCTCCAGGTTAGGTTTTTCGAATGGCCCTTCACCAGACAGTAACACAGATTATTGATAAAGAATGGGAAGTCAGAAAAGTCACTAAAATTTGACAGACCAGTTCATACCTTTAGAATTCATGTTTGAAACTCTAGTCTGAATCAGATCCCTGTATCTCTTTCCTGAAACATTCATCATTTTTCAAAGAACTAGGGAAGAAGGGGTCATTTTTATTTGTGCTTCTGTCTTTTTTTTAATAACACCAGGAATCGCCACAGTTCTGTATTTAAATGACTTGAAGAAAGTATTGAGAAGCAAGGAACTTCTGGGCAAATTTCTAGAAAACCTCAACTAACACATTCAGCACCCTGGGGTGTTTGTTCCCATAAATAGTGGCCTGAATCTGTTATACCCCAGAAGCATAGATGTCAAAATATAAAAGCCAATAACTGTGCTTTGACAGTGAAAATACAGACAATGGAAAAAAGAAAAAAACCCGGTAGTGGCGGGGAGGGTGTATGGAGTAGAATCTTGGAATTTTAACAACTTTCTCCCTCAGTCACATGTCAAAAAGCCAGCAGTTGTATGGTTAAGAGACTAGCGTTTTCACAACCAATTCAGTTACTGCTGCTGCAACCAGATTGAAAACAGTGGCTGTGGTGCAGGCTTAAGAACCATTAAGATATGCTAATTATACTATGGATCTGAAAGATGTCATTTAAAAGGTATTTGTTGAAGTTGAACTGCAAGCACTGAATTTTCTAACAAAGTGTGCACATCTGCTTTATTTATAAATATGTGTAGATAGTATTTAGATTTAGGTCCTGAATTTTTCTTTTTTTGGTAGGAGGAGTCCAAAACACCAAACACCAGTGTAAGAACTTAAGTTTTATTCCTGCACGGACAGGAAGCAACCTATTTTCTACATATGAAGTAAAATGTGTGTCCTATCACAGTGCAATGAGGGAAACATCCCTGAAAATTACGGGAAAAGAGGAGGAAAAAGGATTTTGGAACCACAAACTGTTGTTGTTGTTGCTATTCAGTTGCTCAGTTGTGTCTGACTTTTTGCAACCCCATGGACTGCAGCACACCAGGCTTCCCGGTCCTTCACCATCTCCCAGAGTTTGTTCAGATTCATGTCCATTCAGTCAGTGATGCCATCAATCATCTCATCCTCTGTCATCTCCCTCTCCTTCCTGCAATCTGTCCCAGCATCAGGGTCTTTTCTAATGACTCAGCTCTTCTCATCAGGTGGTCAAAATATTGGAGCTTCAGCTTCAGCATCAGTCCTTCTAATGAATAATCAGGACTGTTTTCCTCTAGGATGAACTGGTTTGATCTCCTTGTAGTCCAAGGGACTTTAGAGTCTTCTCCAACACCACAGTTCAAAAGGATCAATTCTTCAGTGCTCAGTCTTCTTTATGGTCCAACTCTCACATCTATGCATGACTACTGGGAAAACCATAGCCTTGAATAGAGGGACTTCTGTCCACAAAGTAATGTCTCTGCTATTTAATACTCTGTCTGGGTTTGTCTGGGTTGAAGTGATGGGACCAGATGCCATTTAGTCCCATCACTTCATGGCAAATAGATGAGGACACTGGAAGACTTTATTTTTGGGGGCTCCATAATCACTGCAGATGGTGACTGTAGCCATGAAATTAAAAGACACTTGCTCCTTGGGAGAAAAGTTATGACCAAACTAGACAGCATATTAAAAAGCAGAGACATTACCTTGCCAACAAAGGTCCGTCTAGTCAAGGCTATGGTTTTTTCAGTGGTCATGTATGGATGTGAGAGTTGGACTATAAAGAAAGTTGAGCGCCAGAGAATTGATGCTTTTGATCTGTGGTGTTGGAGAAGACTCTTGAGAGTCCCTTAAACAGCAAGGAGACCCAACCAGTCCATCCTCAAGCAAATAAGTCCTGAATATTCATTGTAAGGACTGATGTTGAAATTGAAACTTCAATATTTGGCCACGTGATGCAAAGAACTGACTCATTAGAAAAGACCCTGATGCTGGAAAAGATTGAAGGCAGGAGGAGAAGGGGATGACAGAGGATGAGATGGTTGGATGGCATCACCGACTCAATGGACATGAGTTTGAGTCAACTCCAGGAATTGGTGATAGACAGGGAAGTCTGAACTGCTGCAGTCCATGGGGTTGCAAAGAGTCTGACACAACTGAGCAACTGAACTGAGCTGAATTGAACTGGATTTGTCACAGCTTTTCTTCCAAGGAGCAAATGCCTTTTAATTTCATGGTGCAGTCACAATTTGCAGTAATTTTGGAACCCAAGAAAATAAAATCTGTCACTGTTTCCATTGTTTCCCCATCTATTTGCCATGAAGTGATGAAACTGGATGCCATGATCTTAATTTTATGAATTTTGAGTTTTAAGCCAGCTTTTTCACTCTCCTCTCACTTTCATCAAGAGGCTCTTAAGTTCCTCTTCACTTTCTGCCATAAAGGTGGTATCGTCTGCCTATCTGTGGTTATTGATATTTCTGCTGACAATCTTGATTCCAGCTTGTGTTTCATTCAGCCTTTCATTTCGCATGATGTACTCTGCATATAAATTAAATAAACCACAAACTGTGGCTAAGCTAACTAAGAGTTCCTATGGGGACTTCCTTGTCAACCCAGTGGTAAAGACTCCATATTTCCACTGCAGGGGATCTGGGCTTTGATCCTTGGTTGGGAACTAAGATCCTGTATGTCATGCAATGAAAAAAATAAGGAAGTTTCTTGAACTGAATAAAATACAGCAGATTAACTTAAAAATTATTTTTTTAAAAGTTCCTGTGGCTCAGTTTTCTCCTCTGTAAACTGGGAAAACAGCCTATCATCACAAGATTCAGTATGGATTAATGAATACATACAATGCATTTAAAAAAAAGTGACAGATGATACTCAAAAAAGTTAAATGTGACTATTAGTATCTTAAAATAATTATCTTTATTCATTTAATTAAAATTCCTTTTTCTCTTATTTCCTTAAAAATGACTTTTAAATTATTAGTTTATATATTATCTCTATTTATTCATCTTACATTTCAGTTCAGTTCAGTTGCTCAGTCGTGTCCGAATCTTTGAGGCCCCATGGACTGCAACATGCCAGGCTTCCCTGTCCATCACCAACTCCCAGAGCTTGCTCAAACTCATGTCAATCAAGTCGCTGATGACATCCAACCATGTTATCCTCTGTTATCCCCTTCTTCTCTTACCTCAATTATCTTACATTTTGTCTTTCTTAATTTTACTTTTATAATAATTTCAAATTCAGAGAAAAATGGCAATATTACTAAGAACACTGATACATACTTCACTCAGATTTATCTATTGTTAACATTTTACATTTACTTTAATACTTATTATCACTCTCTATCAAATATACACACACACATACATACCCCTGAACATTTTTGACCAAGTTTCACATGATCATACAGTGTATTTCTAAGTGGGTTGAGTAAGACAAAATTGCCTATGTTATTCCTGGCTTTGCCCACTTGAAGCTTGAAACAAGGGTTTCGCAGTAGGAGCATATCCACTTTTTTACAAAAATCTTAAATTCAGTAATTTTCCATGCCAGACCTCACTTCATAAACACACTATATATTAATCATGTAAGTAAGCTACACACTGAATTATGTATAGGTACATATAGCTATAATGTGGATAAAATATTGAAATCATGAGTTTATACTGATATTTTTGATGGTAATCTAAGACCACAGAATCCTTTCTCACCTTTCTCATTCCACATTTTTTACTCACTTGTATAGTGAGATCCATGACCCCCAATAACATCAATATGTTCACTCATTTGCTCAGTCCTACAGTACTGCCCAAATGGTGACAGACTTCCATATCCAAAATACCATGATAAACAAGCTATTAAACAGAAATGAAGATTGTTTACTGTCATATATTTTTTCTTTCCAGTGAGAATAGAGAATCAAAATATTGGGTTCAAATTTACTTGGATTAGCCATTCTTTTTTTTAAATATTTTTTATTTGAAATAATTATAGATTCACATGAAGTTGCATGAATAGTGCACAGATTCTTATATGCTCTTTTCCTCAAAGTTCTATGTATGTATAGCCAGAAAACTCACTACTGGTGCAGCACTATGAACCAGACAACAGGCCTTAATCAACTTTTATCAGCTTTTACGTTCATTCATTTACACATTTCTTTTTCCTTTTTTTTTTTCCTAACCACTCCGCACAGCATTTGGGATCTTATTTCCCTGACCAGGGATTGAACCCACATCCCCTGGTTTGAGAGTATGGAGTCTTAACCACTGAACCACCAGAGAAATCCCATGCACATTTACTTTTAAGACACTAGCAATCTGACATCTATCCTTACATGTAATTAATTTCTCCAGAAGTCATCCCTAAATTTCTGGGTAGGGACAAATGGAATAGATGGATACCTTTAAGTCTATATTTAATTGTTGTTTATGTGATGCTGGATAGGGACAGATGAAATAGATGGATACTTTTTTGTTCTATATTTAATTGATGTTTATGTGATATTTGATACTCTTAAATCCTCCTCTAGATCCTGCTTTTCTTTAGTTTCTGAGACATTGCTTCTCTTTTCCAGATTCTCTTTCTCAGTCTTTTTCTAAACTTCTCTGCCTTAACCCCTAAATGTCAAGATCTCTCCAGTTTGCATCTTTATTTATTTATTTACTTTTTACTCTACTGGCACAGAGTAGAAGCTCAATACATGATGACTGAATAAGTGAGTTGAAGAATGTGTTTTAAAGAGACACTATTTCAAAAAAAAAAGAGAGAGACACTATTTCAGCATACTTATAGCTATAGTTTGTTTTTTAATAAATGTTTCAAATACCAGTAACTAACCATCGTAATATTAAAATACAATTCTCAGAGTTAGCGATTATGGGATGAACAGACACTAGAAGAATTTTTTTTCATACAATACTTTTTCTAATTTGAGTTTTCTTCATAAAAACTTGATTATACAGCCATCTGAAATGGTTTTGATTCTCTCAACATCACTGTATCAAGGTTTCTGTTACTCTGATTTATTTAGCCATTGGTTTTTAAGCATTAACTATATGAATTCTGTCTGATTTCACTTGTATTATAATGGAAAAGAGAATGAATAACAAAGAAAAGCAAAGTGAAAAGCTAGGAAAGACCAGAAACCATCTTTGTGATTAGTTCAGAGTTGGAATCATTTTATAATCTGAAAACTAACAATTCTCTCTTGAAATATGTGGTAAACTGCATGATTATGAAAGTACTTAGAGCAGGTACCATGTATATTCATATCTACTTCACCTAACAATATCATTACATCTTAAATATTAGAATGTTATTTATATAATTTTTTAAATATAAATGATCTGCTACTGATTTGAAATAAACTGTTCATGCTGATTTGCTACAGTGATGAAATAAAGCCCTGTGGTTCTTACAGAATATTATATTTTAATAAAAACAGCTGATTTAGTAAAGAAATAGTTTGCTAAGCAAATATAAAAGGAAACCATCTCATATAGCCATTCAAGGGGAAATAAAATCTACATATCAAAATTAATGTATTTATTTCTTCTGCATAATAGAAAACAATGAAATAGGACTTGGAATACCACCTACATAACTCTGCACAACTGAAGCAAAGGTATTAATTGTAAGTTCCTTTTCAGTTATAGAGTTAAAAAAAAAGTGAACAATGAGAGTAGGTATATGAAACAATATAAGCAAACATTTATTTTGATTATTTTAAAAATGAAAGTGTGTTAGAAAAAGACATAAGTAACTTAATATTAGAGGGCTTATTAGCTCAAAATGCCCAAACACAAGGAGCTCTGTGAAGCACACAAAAAGAGAAAAAAAATTGATAAAGCTTTACTGTGGAAGCGGAGCTGTTGACAGACATTCTGTTCTGTAACATACTTGTTTTTCAATGTGAATTGGATTATATACATTGGATAAATAAGTGAATGATATCAGAAAATACATGCTCATTTATATGCAGTTTTTCCCAGCTAATGTTTTGAAGCAACCCTTCAAAATACTGAAAATCCCAAAGAGGTCCCTTCCTTTGGAGTAAGAAGTAGATGCTTGACAGGCTTTGAAACTGCTAAACTCTTGAATGTATCTTGGGGCTGTTCATGTGTAGAGAGAAGCTTAAGAGCATATTGCCCTTTATTTTAAAATAATGGTTAATAAAAATGTCTTCTCCAAAATTTATTTATTAACTTTGATAAATAACTAACTTTGATAACTTTGATAAATACTAACTTTTGATAAAACCATTTCCTCTATAGGGAAAAAGACATTTTCTGGAATTCTCACTTATCAGGAAGCACAAATCTCACGTTTAAAGCTACAAAAGATCTGTCATTCCAGGTGCAAATTCCAGTAGAGATTTAATAATACTAAATAAATTTATTAAGTATTGGGATTGTTATTGTGTTTTTTTAAGGCTGTTATCACCGGGCACTGGGTTTTGAGTTATTGGCACCAAATTTATTATTCCCACAGCCCTATTATTTTTACAAACGAAGGTTTTCAGGAACCCATATATAGTAGAAAACTATGATCTGTCTTATGATTGTCATAGGTCTTAAATTGTAATAGGTGAAGATAGGAGTCAAAAAATATCTGCAATGTCAAAACATAAGTATTCCAAGAAACATGTTAAACAAAATTAAAAAGTTTAATAACAAGTAGAAAAGAGCATGAGTTTCTTTAATTTAGACAAAAGTGAAAAGTTGTTCTTTCTTTGAGTTGCAATGTTCCAGCCTGTGAAATCATTTATAAACACTTCAATGACAATAACCCTGTTTTTTTCTTTCCTACCCCTGTGTATTTTTCTCTCATTCTACACACTAAGTGCTCAATAAGTGCTTGAGGATATTCAATTAAGTTTCAGGTTACTTATGAAAGAATATATTGGAAAATTATACTATAACCAGAATCATGTTTTTACTCAGTATTTAACCCAATTTTCCCATTCATATGGCTCTGGTAACAACAACAACAACAAAATTACCAGAAGAAAAAGTTGTGTATAAAATATATTAGTTGAAACACTATTTGAAAAAATATTCAAATATGCGACAGCTATAATAAAAATGTTAAAAATGTTTAGCAAGTTACTATATGTCGAAATAAAATACTTGTTTGTTAAAATCATTTTATAATATACCAAAATACTAAATATTTTCAGAAATAATATCAAGGGGGCAAAGAAGTACCCTGAATGGTATTATAATGATAAATAGTGTTATTATGCACTTAGAAAAGATGCAAAGAAAATATGCCAAAATTAAAATGTTTTTATGTGTTAAATTTTTTTTTAATGATTTTAATTTATTTCATATTTTTATCTTTTTCTACACTGTACCTTGGATAATTTTAAAATAAAGTGCTAAAATAATTTTAAGTTGCAAAGTTCATATTTTGCTAACTTTGACAAAAACTTATCAGTTTTTAATTTTTTTTTTAAATCCAAAATAAAATGCTGTAATGAACTACATTTGGCTTTATGGTAGCTATTAGAAAGGTAAGCAAACAGAATAGATCTAGATAGATGAGAGATAATTCTCCATAAATCATGCTTTCTTAATTTTCTATAGATTGTACTCTCTAAATTTTGAAAATTTATGTTTACTACATAAAATGATAATTATCAGTATAGACAAGGTTCTCATGAGTTTTACCTTTTCATGCATTTTCATGAATAGTTATTTTGTAAGGTATCATATGACTAAAGGCTTATTTTAATTATTATAACAACATACCATTTAAAACAATCTTAAATGATGCATTTTTTTCTCCCAATTATTTTCATTAGTTGGAGGCTAATTACTTTACAATATTGTAGTGGTTTTTGCCATACATTGACATGAATCAGCCATGGATTTACATGTATTCCCCATCCTGATCCCCCCTCCCACCTCCCTCTCCACCCGATCCCTCTGGGTCTTCCCAGTGCACCAGCCCTGAGCACTTGTCTCATGCATCCAACCTGGACTGGCGATCATTTTTAAGCTTATAAGAACGACAATTATTTCTTCATATTGAACATTTTAGAAATTCCATTTCTGACCACTTTTCTATTACTCGTTTTTTTGGGGGGTATAATTTAACCAATCTTTGTCATTTCTCCTCATTCATTGTATAGAGCACGTTGCTGTTGTTCAGTCACTAAGGCATGCCCAACTCTCTAACCCCATGGACTGCAGCACGCCAGGCTCCCCTGCCCTTCACTGTCTCCCAGAGTCTGCTCAAACTCATGTCCATTGAGTTGATGGTGCCATCCAACCATCTCATCCTCTGCTGCCCCCTTCTCCTTTTGTCTTCAATCTTTCCCAGCATCAAAGTCTTTTCCAATAGTCTGCTCTCCACATCAGGTGGCCAAAGTATTGGAGATTCAGCTTTAGTGTCAGTCCTTCCAGTGACTATTCAGGGTAGATTTTCTTTAGGATTGACTAGTTTGATCTCTTTGCAGCATTAGGGACTCTCAAAAATCCTTCAGCAACACAACTTGAAAGCATCTGTTCTTCAGCATCCAGCCTTCTTCACGGTCCAGTTCTAATATCTGTACATGACTACAGGAAAAAATATAGCTTTGACTACACAGACCTTTCTCTGCAAAGTGGTGTCTCTACTTTTTAATATGCTGTTTAGGTTTGTCATAGCTTTCCTTCCAAGGAGAAAGCGTCTTTTAATTTCATGACTGCAGTGACAATCCACAGTGATTTAGGAGCCTAGGATAATAACAACTGTCTCTGCTTTCACAATTTCCTCTTCTATTTGCTGTGAAGTGATGGGATGGGATGCCATGATCTTAGTTTTTTGAATGTTGAGCTTTAAGCCAGCTTTTTCACTCTCATCAAGAGGATTTTATGTCCTCTTCATTTTCTGCCATTAGGGTGGTGTTATCTACATATCTGAGATTGTTGATATTTCTCCCAGCAATCTTGACATTTTTCATGACATACACTGTATACAACTTAAACAAGCAGGGTAACAATATACAGCCTTGATGTACAATTTTCCAATTTTGAACCATCCCATTTTTCCATGTCTGGTTCTAACTGTTGCCTACAGCCTTGATGTACAATTTTCCAATTTTGAACCATCCCATTTTTCCATGTCTGGTTCTAACTGTTGCTTCTTGGCCCACATAGAGATTTCTCAGTAGACATATAAGGTGGTCTGGTACTCCCAACTGTAAGAATTTCCCACAGTTTTTGGTGATCCAAACAGTCAAAAGCTTTAGTGTAGTTAATAAAGCAGAAGTAGATGTTCTTCTGGAATTCTCTTGCTTTCTCTATGAACCAATGAATTTTGGCAGTTTGATTTCTGGTTTCTCTACCTTTTCTAAACTCAACTTTTATATCTGGAAGTCCTCAGTTCACATACTGCTGATGCCTAGCTGGAAGGATTTTAGGTGTAACCTCATTAGTATGTGAAATAGCACAATTGCATGGTAGTTTGAACATTCTTTGGCATTGTCCTACTTTGGGATTGGAATGAAAACTGAATTTTTCTTGTCCTGTGGCCATTGCTAAATTTTCCAGATTTTCTGACATACTGAGTGTAGCACTTTAACAGAATCATCATTTAGGATTTGAAATAGCACAGGTGGAAATCCATTACCTGCACTAACTTTGCTTGTAGTAATGCTTTCTAATGCCCACTTGACTTCACACTCCAGGATGTCTGGCTCTGGGTGAGTGCCGACACCATCACGGTTATCTAGGTCATTAAGACATTTTTGTATAGTTATTCTGTGTATTCTGCTATCTCTTCTTAATCTCTTATGATTCTGTTAGGTCCTTAGCATTTTTGTCTTTTATCATGACCATCCTCGCATGAAATGTTCCCTTGATATCTCCAATTTTCTTGCCAAGATTTCTAGTCTTTCCTATTCCACTGTTTTCCTCTATTTCTTTGCATTCTTCATTTAAGAAGGCCTTCTTGTCTCTCCTTGCTCTTCTCTGGAACTCTGCATTTAGCTGGGTATGCGTATGTGCATGCTAAGTCACTTCAGTTGTGTAAGACTCTTTGCTGTCCTATGGACTGTACCCTGCCAGGCTCCTCTGTCCATGAGATTCTCCAGGTGAGAATACTGGAGTGGGTTGCCATGCCCTCCTTCAGATCTTCTTGATCCAGGGATTGAACCTGTGTCTCTTAAGTCTCCTGCATTGGCAGACACATTCTTTAACACTAGTGCCACATAGGAAGCCCTCAGTTGGGTATATCTTTCCCTTTCTCCTTTATCTTTTGCTTCTCTTCTTTCCTCAGCTATTTGTAAAGCCTCCTCATACAATGACTATGCTTTATTGCATTTATTTTCGGGGGTGGGGGGGATGGTTTTGGTCACCAGCTCCTGTACAATGTTACCAACCTCTGTTCACAGTTCTTCGGGCACTCTTTCTACCACACTGAATGTCTTGCATCTATTCATCACCTCCACTGTATAATCATAAGGGATTTGATTTAGGTCATATCTGAATGGCCTGGTGGTTTTCCCTACTTTCTTCAATTTAAGCCAGAATTGTGCAGTAAGAAGCTCATGATCTGAGTCACAGTCAGTTACAGGTCTTGATTTTGCTGACTGTATTGAGCTTCTCCATCTTTGGCTGCAAAGAATATAATCAGTCTGATTTGGTATTGACCATCTGGTGATGTTGATGTGTAGAGTCTTTTCTTGTGTGGTCTTTTCAGAGTGTGTTTGCTATGAGCAGTGTGTTCTCTTGGTGAAACTTTGTTAACCTTTGCACTGCTTCATTTTGTATTCTAGGACCAAACTTAGCATTAATCTAGATAAGTCCTTTGACTTCCTACTTTTGTGTTCCACTCTCCTATGATGCAAAAGATATCATGATGCAAATCTTTTTTGGTGTTACTTCTAGAAGGATTTGTAAGTCTTCATAGAACTGGTCAACTTCAGTTTCTTGGGCATCAGTGGCGGGGACATCACTTCAGTTCAGTCACTCAGTCATGTCCAACTCTTTGTGACCTCATTGACTGCAGCATGCCAGGTTTCCCTGCCCCATCGCCAACTCCGGGAGCTTGCTCATGTCCATTGACTTGATGATAGCATCCAACCATCTCATCCTCTGACATTCCCTTCTCCTCCTGCTTTCAATCTTTCCCAGCATTGGGGTCTTTTCCAATGAGTGAGTTCTTCGCATCAGGTGACCAAAGTATTGGAGTTTCAGCTTCAGCATCAGTCCTTTCAGTGAATATTCAGGACTGCTTTCCTTTAGGATAGACGTTTGATCTCCTTGCAGTCCAAGGGACTCTCAAGAGTCTTCTCCAACACCACAGTTCAAAAGCATCAATTCTTCTGTGCTCAGCTTTCTTTCTTTTTTTGTTTTCCGTGCTCAGCTTTCTTTATGGTCTACCTCTCACATCCATACATGACTACTGGCAAAATCATAGTTTTGACTAGACGGACCTTTATTGGGAAAGTAATGTCTCTGCTTTTTAATATGCTGTCTAGGTTGGTCATAGCTTTTCTTCTAAGGAACAAGTGTCTTTTAATTTATAGACTTGGATTACTGTAATGTTGAATGGTTGGCCCTGGAAACAAACTGAGATCATTCTGTTACTTTGATATTGCACCCAAGTACTGCATTTCAGACTCTTCTGCTGACTATGAGGGTTACTTCATTTCTTCTAAGGGATTCTTGTCCACAGTAGTAGATATAATGGCCTTCTGAATTAAATTCCCACCTTTCACATCCATTTTAGTTCACTGATTCCTAAGATATTAATGTTCACTCTTTCCATCTTCTGCTTCACCACATCCATTTGCCTTGATTCATGGACCTAACATTCCGGGTTCCTATGCAATACTGTTCTTTATAGCACTGGATATTATTTTCACCACCAGACACATTCACAACTGAACATCATTTCTGCTTTGGTCCAGCTGCTTCATCCTTTCTGCAGCTCTTAAAATTTGCCCTCCACTCTTCTCCAGTAGCATACTGGACACCATGGCTCTTTGCTTCATTGAGTTATGCAATCCCCTTCACCACAACAAGGTTGTGATCCTTGAAGGGGTGTATAGAGCATACAAATTTATAATTCTTATATACAACTGGTAAACTAAATTATTTAACTATAAATTATCATTTTATTCTTTTAAATGTTTTTTATTGATTTAAATTCTTATTTGTTAGACATTAACATAGTTATGTGAGCTCTCCTTTGGCTCATATCCTGTACGGTATATATATTTTCATTATTTTCTCTTCAACCTTTTGAACTTTTTTGAAGGTGTATTTGAACTGTCTCTTGCAAGCAGCTTATATTTAAGACTGCCTGCTTTAGGTGATTTGTGTATTTTCTACTTCCTAAAAATAGTTATGATGGTTATCACTCTTCCACACTCTCCTTATTGGTCATCCTAGAAATATATACATACAAGAATATACACACTTGACCTAGGAAAAATCGACTTTTTCAGTTTTCCCCTGGCTAATGCAAATATCTTAGAATGTGTTAACTAGTCATTCCCCTCACAGTTTACTTGTTCTTATTGCTTTTACTATACACACACACATTCAGAGTAAGACAACATATATTTTGCTTCACACACTCATTTAGAGTCACCCACAAGCTTCTATTTTCCATTCCTTTTCACTTCTGTCTTCATCTTCATATTTCCATGTTGTTGTTTTCCTTCTGCTTATAGAAGACACCTGATGTCTCTACAGGTCAAATATTCATTTAATTTTTGTTTCAAGGACATTTTCAAGTAAGCATATATTTCTTAGTTAGCACATATTCCTATGTTTTGAGTGACCATCTATTATGGTTCAGGGATTTAACCAGATTTTCTCACTGTTTAGTTATGTCTCTCTGTCTCTCTGTCTCTTTCTCTCTCTTTCCCTCACTCACTCTCTTTCTGTCTCTGCTTCTCTCCTGTTTCGGCAAACTCTAAACTCTGCTTTTATTACCCCCAAGAATTTGACAGAACTAAGCTCTCTGAGTGGTTTCTCATTGCCCAGCATCCTATTCCAGAACTGGCAGCCACTCTTCTGAAAAAGGTGGCCCCCAAAGCTAGGCTGACCTCTCTTGCTTGCTTTGCATTTTAGTGGATGTTATCCTTATGATTTTTACTGCTTGTTAGCTCTCAAATGTCTTCAAGGAAATGATTATTGCTTTATACACAGCTTTTCTAGTTTTTCTGAGAGGGAACATTGGCTTGACTATTGGTTTGACTAAGAAGTCTGCCCTTCTTGAATGAAATACTTGGCTTCTTGTAATATAAGGTTGGTAAGATCCAACTGTCTTGCTGAAAACAGATGTTGCTATTGTTCAGTCACTAAGTAATGTCTCTCTGTGACCCCATGCATGCCAGGCTTCTCTGTTCTCCACTGTCTCCTGGAGTTTGCTCAGATTCATGTCCATTAAGTCTGTGATGCTATGGAGCCCATTGATTTTTACTGCTGTATTGTTTTCCAGTGTTTACTTTTCAAATTTCCTGGCAAAGGGTTTTAAAAGGAGGTTTTTTTCATTACAAAGTGTGTTACTCTAAATATTTTCATAGATATCTACTGGTCTGTATGGCAGGTTGGCATTTTTTGACATTAAAAAAATTGGAGTATTATTGCTTTATAATGCTGTGTTAGTTCCTTCTGTACAGTGAAGTGAATCAGCTACAAAGGTACATATATCCACTCTCTTGGATAAATTATTCCTGTACATAAAGCTTAGTCTGTGGGAGCAAGTCTGATTCTTTCCCATAGAAAGGGTTTTCTTCAGCTACTTCTAGTAGCCAGATGTGCTCCCAACCAAGAGTCATGGAAGTTCTCGTATAAGAGTTTCAGGCTGATTACCACATTAGTTTTCAAACCCTAAAATCTCATAGCAGTTTTCCATGTCCCAAGGAATATCAGCCCCTTTGGATTCTTGCAGTTTCAGAATGCTTTCTTGTACTCTGACCCTCTGCTGCTCCAACTCCTCACCACAGGCTCCTTTTTCCATTTTTTCAAGTCCAGACTTTCAAGTATTTAATTATCCTCCTCCCGCTCGCCTCTGCCACTGCTTCTAGCCACTAAAGCTTTATCCTTTGATCATGAAGACCTCATTCTGACCTCCAGGGTATAGATCATGTTTGTTTATTTGCAGGAACGTTTTTGAGACACTTCCTACATTCATTCTGACCTGACAATTATGTGCAGTTCAGGTCTGGTTGTTGTGAGGTTGGAGAATTCCTTAGACTTCAAAGAACTTTCCCAATTAATCACACAAAAGCTTTTCAAACAATCATCCTATAGGTGTCTGCAGCACCTGGCACATTGCCGTGGCCAGTGACTTTACTCCAGGAAACCTGGAGAACCCAAATACTGCTACAACACAGCAGCCCCACACTGGGTGCCGAAAACTGTTGCCAGAAGTGGGGTCCTCCTGCTGCTCACTGTTCTAAAGCCAATAAAGAGCCAAGGCTGGTGGAAAGAGAAGTTTGCTTATTTTCAGAGGCTGTCAAAAGAGGAGTTGGGGGTGAACTCATGTTCAAAGGCCGGTTCCCCACCCCGTCAAACAGTGGGTAAGAGCTTTCTTTGGCAGAGGGAGTGGGTGGGTACATGCAGAAACAGCACAGTCGACTTTGACAGTCATCTTGAAATTGGTCACGCGGTGGTCTGATCAGCATCATCTTGATTGTTTAAAGAACAGTTAATCTGCAGTTCCGGGATCAGTTTGTTCCCATTTCTCTGAGGCCAGTTCTTCGAACTGTGGTGGCTTATGTCATGGCTCCAGCCTGGTCATCATGTAATTAACTTTTTCCACCTGGTGAAGGTTTTACTGTCTGTAAGACGGCTCATAGGATACGGCTGAGAATATTATCTATAGCTCTTGAGGAAGAACTAAAGGTCCCTGACTTTGCTTATTGATAAACCATTATTGTTTTGTCCTGTCTGACTGTTTTCCTTTGCTTTTGTATTTTCTCACTTCTCTGATTAAACTTATTCTTCGGTTACAGTCTCCCACAGATGAAAGGTAGGATGAGGACCTGGGGGACGGACCATAGGGTCCTGCCCTGTTTTAGTCTCCCCTTTCCTTTGACACCCCTCATGCTTGAAAAAGAACAAGTGCAGGAAAAAAGGGAGTAACGTTTTGGAGAGAGACATTAGTCATCAGTTTGGCAGAGGAATGCAGTTCCAGTCTGCATTTCTGCTTCAATGTTCCCCAATTCTTTGAGAGAATGAGACAATGACCATTTGGCTATTTTTTGCTGAAATGGGGTGTAGGCCTGCCTAACTTGGGAAATGGACATAAAGTTGGGGGAAAAATATCAAGTTCCAGGCTTAGAATCAGTATTTTGTATTATGAAGACATTACCTCTCTCTTTAATTGCTTTGTCATAACACCTGAACAAACATTTCAAATTTAGCAGATTACAATGAGGATGACAATCAAAATCCATTTTTGTACTATTCTCTGAATGTATTTTTTCTTAGTGGTTAAAGTATATGTGCAGTGTATGTTTAATAGGCTGCTTGGTTAGTCCAAATTAAGCAATGTATAATTCAAAATGACTTCCCATACTTCAATATGTAAGCATTTTTAAAAATCATGTTCATCTTTTAATTGCAAATCTTTCCATAGATATCATTGATAGTCAATATATTTTTCCGACATTGCTGGAGTGGTTCAGTTGCCTGATCTGGGTCCATTCATGTCTCCTAGTACTAGGTCTATATTTTTGTTTATATATTTGCCTACCTATACACATTGGGGAAAACTAATCAGACATGACAAACAAGTATAGAGGTTTATGTTGATGGGGAAATATTTTATAGGTACATATTTTATCAGCTATACCCAATTGCTTCACAAACATTGTACATGTGCTTCAAGCAATAAACTTAAAGCCAGCAGTGATACACATCATAAGCCGTTATATACTCTGTGACAACTTCACTAGACAATTTTTTCCATCCTGAACACTGGGTCAAAAATATGGTTAGGAGCAAAACAATAACTTTCCATTAGAATTCTCTGTTATCAAAAGCAGCTCAATATTCCAGGAGAACTTTGTTCTCATAACAGAAAAAAAAAAAAAAATCAGTGTCACAACAGTTTGCTGTTAGTAAGAAAATTCATTTACCTAATTAAATTCAGTCTAAGCTTAATCATTCCAGACAAGAGACAAAATTCTTTTCTCAAAGTTCCTCTCTTACAAACCATCTATCACACACTCTATATCAAGATTATTCAACCCCCATCCAGAAATAACCAAATGAAAAACAAAATTATCATTTTTCTCAATAAAAATAATCTCTATTCTTTATACTTTGTCTCACCAACAATACATATGCTATTTGCTTTGCATACTGAAGTGTTTCCCTTACCATTTTTATATATTGAAATTTCTAACCCTTAAAACCTTAACAAAAAATAAGAAACATGTAATTGAGCTAATATACTAGCATTTTCTGATTGACAAACAACATATTTCATAGTCCCCAAGAAAATAGATTTTTCTTATAGCACAATTTCTCTTTAAGGTGGTACCAGATGGGTGTTTTATAAACCCAAACCCTCTTTTCTTTAACTAAGGCTGAAGTCTCGGGAAAAGTGGACTGTGTTTGTATTTCAAGGATGAGATGAGTTAACTTCAAACTTTCTCCTAGGTATATTTTTAGTCTCTTGAGGTCAGAATTTTGAAGAAAGTCCTTTATCAAGCTAGGTTTCTCTAACTGCGTAGACAAAAAGATCCAGTTTTGGAGTTTCAAAAGAGTTTCATCTTAACCAATCTTCTCTGGAATCTGAAGAGCACTGTTAGCTACACAATGTTAAGAAAAATTAAAAATCCTTTCTTTAATCATAGTTTCCTAGCTTAAACTTTTCTAATGAAAAGAACCTGCGTTTCCCATTTTACAAAAGACAACGAGGATACCATTATACAAATGGAATACATATTCGCACACCAGCAGACAGAATTGTCTCAGTTCTTCAAGATGTGACTCATACAAAGTCCAAACAAATACGTTCCCAACACAAATTGTCCTCAATAGAAGACACACATCAGAACCAACTGGCAAAATACCCAAATAGAACTTCATGCTCAAAATAGACATTTCCCCTGGAGCGGGGGTGGGGGGATAGGGAACTGCTGGACTTACTACGTCTTGTAGCTCATCGACTCATCTAGATGCATCTTTCTGTTTCACCCGGGAAAATTCTAAGTTTGCAGCAGTGGTGAGCAAAGAAGAAACAGGGAGGATCCTCAAAACAAATGGTTTCAGCATCTGCTAGGAGTATCCCGCCAACTCTCTCTCAGAGCCAGCTAGTCATCACGGAGCACTGGGTTCATGGCCACCATCCCCGCGCACTGCAGGGAGCAGCGGCTTTACCCTGGAAATCTCGGGAGCCAAATGTCGCGAGAGCACAGCAACCACGCCTTGGGAGCCCCAAACTGTTCTCATCACCATCCTGGCACATTGCTGCAGCCGGTGGCTTTACTCCAGGGAATCTGGAGGACCCAGACACTGCTAGAGCACTGCAGTCCCACTTCGGGAGCCAAAAAACTGTTACCAGAATTGGGGGTTGTCTGCTGGCTGCTCTAAAGTCAATAAAGAGGCAAGGTTGGTGGAAAGGAAAGCTTGCTCTTTTTCAGAGGCTGGCAAAAGAGAGGCTGGTGGGTGAACCACCATTTCCAAAGGGTGACTCCCCACACTGACAACCAGGGAGTAAGAACTTTTATAGGCAGAGGGAGGGGGCTACATGCAGAAACAGCACAGTCAGCTCTGACAGTCATCTTGAAATTGGTCAAATCAACTGATCCCTGATGGGCTGATCAGCATTATCTTGATTGTTTTAAGAGCAGTAAATCTTCAGTTCCAAGGTCAGCAACTTCCCTTTTCTCTGAGGCCAGTTCTTGGAATTGCGGCAGCTTATGTCATGGCTTCAGTCTAGTCATCATGTAGTTAAAGTCTTCCGCCTGGTGGGGTTTCAGTATCTATAAGACAGCTCACAGGATATGGCTCACAATATTATCTGTAGCCCTTAAGAAGAAACTAAAGGTCCTTGACTTTGTTTAATGACTAAATTATTATTTTTTTGTCCTGTTTGATTGATTTCCTTTGCATCTATATTTTCTCACTTCTCTGATTAAACTTATTCTTGGGCTGAGGACATAGGGAGAAGGGCTATGGGGTCCTGCGCCACTCTATACACACGCAAACACACACACACATACACACACACATCTACTCTTCACTTCTCAACACTGAGCACATAGCTCCATATTTGGGACTAAGTTCACAGCATTATGGAAGAACTATTTTTCAAACCTGATTCTTCTAATGTTTGTATTCTGTCCTTTCTGTTTCATAAATGCTGTGTTTCCAAAATAATTTTCACATATTAAATTCTTCAAATCTACTGGGGACATCAATAAACTCAATACCTTTCGATTGCTGATTGAATTGATAAGGGAATTTAGGAAGTGAAAATGAAGAAATTTCAATATCACTCTATTTCATTCTTTAATATCTTTGCAACCTTGGTAAATCCAAATATCTCAAGGAGCTTAGCTGATTGATTAAAAAGTTATATATGTTGTATCATTTGAATCATTTAACAGACTTAATTTGTCTTTGAAAACTCTTAGAAATTAGATTATTAAATTGAGCTACTCATTGTGGTGTAATATCATATTACAGTTGAAAGGCCAACTTGAAAATTGGAGAATACATGTATATATAATATTTATTAAAGAGGAAAAAATATATAACCTCTGATAACTGACTTTTTCTGGTCCAGCATGCTTTGATTCTTAGTGCACTTTTTTTTTGCCATCTTTAATATATAAGCACTGTCCTGTTGTACATGAGACCAAAGCATTAATTTCATTAAATTGGTTAATATCTGACATGTATGTATTATAAAATCTTCACCAGTTGAGGGACAATCTAGTCTTTTTCTCTTATAATATAAAAACTATCCTGAAATAGAAACCACTATCTACTTTAGGAATAAAAATCCAGAATTCTGAAAGTGGAATATTTATGAGGAAATTCATTAAGATCAAATGACACATTCTTTCTTTATCTAATGCTCCCTGTTCATCTATTACTATTAAGTCCTGTAAAGACAGTGAGTTCAAGGGACACAGCAATGATTGAGGAGCCCCCATGGTGCTTCAACCAGTCCTTGCCATTAATTATATACTCTAAGTGGCATATTAGGAATCCTAGGAAGTGTCTTTGCTACACAGGCAAAAAAGGATGATTGGAAAGATACGATGCAAGATGCGAAGTCACTGCTACCCCGTGAAGTCAAGTGATAAGAGCATTGTGACTGACTATATGCAAGGCCACTGTTAAATTGAGCAGAATCAAGACGGACAGAAAACACCGGAATTGGCAATCAGTAAGTCATATTTTGTTACATGCACAAGCATCAGAATATATTTTATGAAACATATAGCAAAACAATCATGCAAAAACTAAGAGACACTGTGGGAAGGAAAGAAAAATATTTTAAAAGTATTTTGTAGTTAAGTTTCTTATGGTTTTAATAAAACACATGCAAATATATTAATGCCAATAACAGGAAAAACTTTTAAGATTATAACCAAAACAAAAAGAACAATATCCTCAAATAACATTCCATGAGGTACAGAAATATACTGGAATCCTCAACTCAAGTTTGAATAATGAAATCACCAACAGATTTTGAATTATGATCTTTTAAAGGTGACAAAAAAGTTGAATAAAAACAATAATGTCACAAGTATGTCTTTAAAAATATTGTGCTTCAAAATAGGTATATAAAAATTTTCCAGGTATAGAAACCTATAGTTTGTAATAACAGAAAATTATTTTAGATGCTGAAATTTCAACAGAAATCTTTTTGCTCCAAAAAGCATTTCAAAACATATAGATCAAGTAAATTTAATGTATCATTTTGCATTTATATGAAATTCAGAAATAATTTATATTACAATCATTTAATGTCTTGAAGCCATATTAATGTGATTGCCACATTTTTCTGCCAAATTTTGATATTCCTTATAATTAAAATTGTTCTTAGCAATTTTTTGCATTATACGAATTTAAATTATCTTTCCACTCCCCAAGAAATAGCATCTCCTAGCATCTCTTTAATTTATTCATTTTTAATTAATATCATCTTCTGCTGCTTTTTCAACCATGGGTAGATTTTGTTCCATTCTCTCAAGGACATCACATTCTAATGAATGTGTTGAGTGTCAGTCACTCAGTTGTGTCTGATTCTCTGCTACCCCATGGACTGTAGCCCACCAGGCTCCTCTGTCCATGGAATTCTCCAGGCAAGAATACTGAAGAGGGTAGCCATTCCCTTCTACAGGGAATCTTCCTGACCCAGGGAAGCCTCCTGCATTGCAGGCAGATTCTTTACCATTTGAGCCATCAGTGAATGAGAAAGGGACATAAGCAATGAACTGGACACCATTAGAGAGAGATTAAAGGTAAGAAGAAATACTTGTCACTGGGTAATCTAGTCTGGGACGGATTTAGAAGTCTTAAAGAATGCAGAATTCAGCCAAAGGGACATAGATGAGACTTTCAGCAGAAAGAATACCGTGAGGTAAGGAATAGACATTAGAAACAGGATACGATGTTCAAGGGACCACAAGGAACTTTGTGTTAGTGGAATGCAAAGTACTGAAGAGTAAGTAGCCTAACCAGATGTTGTTATTTTGATACTGGGAACTAGAAACTAATATGTTTCATTAACAGAAATGCAAAACCATCAATAGATTGTTAGCAATCTAAATCCAACAATGCATAAAATGGTTCATGAACCATCTATCAAGGCTTATTTGTGAAATACAAAATTAAATATTTAAAAATCAATCAATGCAAATCACTGTATAGACAGAATAAATGAGAAAACTGTATGAACATATGATAAATGTAGCAAGACATTTGAACAAATTCAGTTATCAATTGTGATATGATTTCCTAGTAGTCTAGAAATAGAATAAAATAAAATTGTCTTCAATTTGATCTCTATCATTATAAAAAGCCTATATATATATATAACATCAAATAATATTTCTTCTCAGACAGACAACAAGCCAAGGACATCTGAACTGTAATTTCATGTAACTAAGTACAGTTAGTCCTAAAAACTACAGTATGACAAGAAAAAAAAATAACTAAAAGGTGTACAGATAGCAAAGGAAGAGGTAAAACTATCTGTAAAGAAATGACATGATTGTACATATAGATTATGCTGAGAATTCTACAAAAAAGATTTAAAACTAATAATTCAGTAAGATCACAGGGTTCAAGCTCAAAGTACAAAAATCAGCTGTAAATCTATATACAAACAATGAAAAATGGTAAACTTAAAAAATTCAATGCCATTTTTAAAGTGGTTCCGTTCAGTTGCTCAGTCAGATCCGACTCTTTGCAACCCCATGGATGCCAGCATAGACCCCATGGACCCCAGGCCTCCAAGTCCATCACTAACTCCCTGAGTTTACCCAAACTGATGTCCAGTGAGTCAGTGACACCATCCAACCATCTCATCCTCTGTCATCCCCTTCTCCTCCCACCTTCAATCTTTCCCAGCATCAGGGTCTTTTCAAATGAGTCAGCTCTTCACATCAAGTGGCCAAAGTATTGGGGTTTCAGCTTCAACATCAGTCCTTACAATAAAACACTCAGGCCTGATCTCCTTTAGGATGGACTGGTTGGATCTCCTTGAAGTCCAAGGGATTCTCAAGAGTCTTCTCCAACACCACAGTTCAAAAGCATCAACTCTTCAGTGCCCAGTTTTCTTTATAGTCCAACTCTCCCATCCATACCTGAAAAACCATAACCTTGACTATACAGACCTTTGTTGGCAAAGTAATGTCTCTGCTTTTTAATGCGCTGTCTATGTTGTTCATAACTTTCCTTCCAAGGAGTAAGTGTATTTTAATTTCATGGCTGCAGTGATTTCATCATCTGCAGTGATTTTGGATACCCAAAAAATAAAGTCACTGTTTCCCTGTCTATTTGCTGTGAACTGAAGGGACTGGATGCCATCATCTTCGTTTTCTGAATGTTGAGCTTTAAGTCAACTTTTTCACTCTCCTCTTTCACTTTCATCAAGAGGCTTTTTAGTTCCTCTTCACTTTCTGCCATAAGGGTGGTGTAATCTGCATATCTGAGGTCATTGTTATTTCTCTTGTAACAAACCATAAAATATTTTGAAATAAATTTGACCCAGATTAATGTAAAGCTAGAGAATTCAAGACAAGTTTATATTGGTAAAAGGACAGACATGTAGAGGAAGGGACTAGAATAGAATCCAGAAATAAAGCTACACTTATATGGTCGATTGATTTTCAATAAATGTGCCACCATCACTGAATCAGTAAAATGTAATGCTTTCAATAAACAATACTGAAAAATTAGATATTCATATAAAAAAACTAAACTCTTTCATACACCATATATGACAAAAAGTTAAATATAAATGGATCCTAGACCAAAATAAAAGAACTGAATTTATAAAACACCTGGAAGTGGCACATGCATTCGAGGGATTAGATCTGATAGAGTCCCTGAAGAACTAGGGATGGAGATTCATGACATTGTATAGGAGACAGTGATCAAGACCATCCCCAAGAAAAACAAATGCAAAAAGGCGAAATGGTTGTCTGAGGAGGCTTTACAAATAGCTGAGAAAAGAGGAGAAGCTAAAAGCAAAGGAGAAAAGGAAAGATATACCCATCTGAATGCAGAGTTCCAAAGAATAGCAAAGAGAGATAAGAAAGCCTTCCTCAGTAATCAGTGCAAAGAAATAGAGGAAAGCAATAGAATGGGAAAGCCTAGAGATCTCTTCAAGAAAATTAGAGATACCAATGGAACATTTCATGCGAAGATGGCCACAATAAAGGACAGAAATAATATGGACCTAAGAGAAGCAGATATATTAAGAAGAGGTGGCAAGAAAACATAGAAAAACTATACAAAAAAAGATCTTCATGACCCAGATAACCACGATGGTGTGTACATCCATCTTGAGTCAGACATCCTGGAATGCAAAGTCAAGTGGGCCTTAGGAAGCATCACTACGAAGAAAGTTATTGGAGATGGTGGAATTCCAGCTGAGCTATTTCAAATCCTAAAAGATGATGCTGTGAAAGTGTGGCATTCAATATGCCAGCAAATTTGGAAAACTCAGCAGTGGCCACAGGACTGGAAAAGATCAGATTTCAGTCCAACCCCAAAGAAAGGCAATCCCAAAGAATGCTCAAATTATGACACAATTACACTCATCTCACAGGAGATTTCTCAGGAGGCAGGTATGATGATCTGGTATTCCCATCTCTTTAATAATTTTCCACAGTTTGTTGTGACCCACAGTCAAAGGCTTTGACATAGTCAATAAAGCAGAAGTAGATGTTTTTCTGGAACTCTTTTGCATTTTCAAAAGAGATTCAATGAATGTGGCAATTTGATCTCTGGTTCTTCTCCCTTTCCTAAATCCAGCTTGAAAATCTGGAAGTTCATGGTTCATGTACTTCTAAAGCCTGAATTGGAGAATTTTGAGCATTACTTTGCTAGTGTGTGAGATGAGTGCAATTGTGCTGTAGTTTGAACATTCTTTGGCATTGCTTTTCTTTGGGATTGGAATGAAAACTGACCTTTTACAGTCCTGTGGCCACTGCTGAGTTTTCCAAATTTGCTGGCATATTGAGTGAAGCACTTTCACAGCATCATCTTTTAGGATTTGAAATAGCTCAGCTGGAATTCCATCACCTCCACTAGCTTTGGTCCACAAAGGGTCAGAAAAGTACAAAAAAGTGAGGAAAGAAGGAATCCATTCCTTCTTCTGTGTATCACCATTTGACCAGGAACATTTCATCTCATCTTCTCTGGCCCTCAGACTGGAATTTACATCATTGACTTCTCTGGTTTTCAGGTCCTTGGACTCAGGCTGACGTATACTACATGTGTTTCTGGGTCTCCAGCTTATGGAAGGCAGCTTGTCTAACATCTAAGCCTCTGTAATTGAATGAGCCAATTTCTTATAATAAATTTCTCTCTCTCTCTCTCTCTCTCCATATATAATATTGATTCTGTTCCTCTGGAGAAATCTGACTAGTATAGAAAGTGTTCCTTCCTTTTCTATTTTTGAAAGAGTTGTGAAAAATAGGGATAAATTCTTGAAATAGTAAGAATTCTCCAGTGAAGCCATCTGGCCCTGTAGTGGTGTTTTCTTTGGGGGGTAGTTTTTGAATTACTAATTCTATCTCTATACGTAATACAAGTCTATTCATTTTTTTTTTCTTTTTTATATGTCAGAGTTGCTAATTTTACCCTTCCAGCAATGTTTCATTTTTTCAAGATTATTTAATATATGTTAGCATACAGTTGCTCATGGTATTCCCTTATAAACATTTTTGTCTCTGTAAATTCAATTGTGTAATCTCCTTTGCCATTTGTGATTTTAATATTTTGTTCTTTTTTCTTGGTCAGTATACCTTAAAGTTTTTCAATTTTGTCAGTATTTTTTTAATTGATTTTCTCTATTTGTTTATCTTCTTTTTTTAAATTTTCTCTCTACTGTTTATCACTGACATTTTCTCTTTAATGCTTGATTCAATCCAGATTTTTCTTTTGTTGTTCTATTTTTCAAGATATAAATTTATATTACTAATTTCGGATCTTTTTTCTCTCTCTTTTTAAAATAGGCATTTATCGCCATTAATTACTTTCTAAAAGCATTCATCTCAGAGTATTGTCTAGCTTCCCTTGTTTCTTCTTTTTTTGTTATTTAGGAATATGTTAATTTTCACATATTTGTAAATATCCTACATTTTATCCTGTAATTAAAAAAAATTAATTACAGTAGATTGGATAACATTCTTTGTATGATATTGTATTAGACATACATATACATATGCATATGCATTGGGCATTCCTTGTGGCTCAGAAGGTAAAGAATCTGCCTGCAATGCAGGAGACCTGCATTTGATTTGTGGGTCAGGAAGAGCCCATGGAAAAGGGAATGACTACCTATTCCAGTATTCTTGCTGGGAGAATATCATGGACAGAGGAGCCTGGTGGGCTACAGTCCATGGTGTTGCAAAGAGTCAGACAGCAAAGAGTGATTAATATACACATACATGTGTATATGTATTAGGCCACCAGACAATTTGGTGATCTTTGCAATTATGTTATTTAAAAAAATCAACATTGAATGTACATCTTAGGTAGAGGCATAATTGTCATGTCATCCTGATAGACTGAGTATTTTCTCATTAAAAAAAAACAAAACCTAATTTCTCTTTTTTCCTCCATTGACAGTTTTGTCTTACAGAATGTTTTGTCTAATATTGCTGTAACCATCCAGATCTGTTGGTTATTTCTTTTGTGATAACCCATTGATATTTCAGATTTTCTCTCCTTCCCATTCTGCTTCCAATATTGTGTCCTAGTAAATGGGGACGTTTACTGTGGCCTTGTGGTAGCAGGGAAGGCTATTTTAGATTTATGTAGTATTATGTGAATCCTTATGAGTCTTAATGACAATAATGCCCCTTGTCTGGCTGTTCAATACATGTTCTGTGGGCTTCTGTTGTGCCTCTGCAGAACTCAAGATACTTTCACTTTCAGTTAGCTCTTGAGATGGTCTCCTCTTTGCTGATGGACTCCCATCTCAGGTCTCACTGTTATTTCCCCTTGAGGTCCGCCTGTGACACTCTTATTCAATTCTTCCCCTAATAACTCAGTCCTTTCGTCGTTTTCTACAAGTGTGCTGTCTTCCGTTACAGCGAACCATCTCACGTTCACTAACTGCCTTGTAGGCTACCCACTCCAGTATTCTGGGGCTTCCCTGGTGGCTCAGCTAGTAAGGAATCTGCCTGCAATGAGGGAGACCTGGGTTCAATCCCTGGGATGGGAAGATCCCCTGGAGAAAGGAAAGGCCACCCACTTCAGTATTCTGGCCTGGAGAATTCCATGGACTACAGTCCATGGGGTCACAAAGAGTTGGACACGACTGAGCGACTTTCACTTTCATAGCTTTGTAACCTGTCACTTCAAATAAAACACTGACACTGTGGGACCCTTTGTGTCTTGGAAACCACACCCAAACACCAATTTTATTCTGATATTCTGCCATGTTAGGGGGAAAAGGTTATATATAAAGAGAATGAGAATGAGGGAGGAAGGAAAGAAGGAAGTTAGGAAGAGGAGAAAGGAAAGAATTGGGGGTGGGAGTTAGAGAGGGACAGAAGGAGAAGGGGAGGGAGGAGAAAGAAAAACCAATTTGTTCTCAGCTTCTTCAGGTTCCCTCCTTAGGTACTTTGGCTCAGAATTAGGAAGTCTTGAATAACCATAAGTTCTCACTGCCTGTTTTATCTACTTTGATCATTTTCTTATTCCAAAGTTTGGGCTTTTTCCTCTTTATCAACTGTTCAAAAGCTTCAATATGTCATATTCTCCTGCACCTCAGTCATTATTTAGCATCCCTTCCTTAAGATTCTATAGAAATAGTTTTTGGAGCTAGTAATGAAGAGGTGTTAATAATAAAACACATGGGGTTTCAGACATTATTGACATTTTAATAAATTAGATCACAGATTATCACTGCAGATTTTTACTGTACTTTTAAAATAATTCATTTTTCATTAACTCTTGTCCAAAATGTCACTGGCACACTCTAGTATTTAAGAAGATAGATAAGCAGTATAAATTTGCACACCAAATAACTGGATATTCATAATATTAATAAATAAATGATTATGTATTTGAAACAATTTTTATATTTATTTTTGATGTCCAGGCAATTTGACAGTCATTGAGATGATGTTTATTCAGATTTTAATCATTATATATATGGTCTCTATCTTCTTTGTTTTCATTTATTTTTCTATTGTTCAACCTATTGTGAAGCACACTGTTTTATATAAATAAATAGTAATTTTTAATATGGTAAAAATATTACATATAGTGTCTTATATGGCTATATATGGTTATGTAATATCTAATCTATATATATATATAGATAATATTTATATATGATATAGTGTTTCAGTTTATATAACAATTCCAGCTGTGTTTTTTTTTATATATAACCTACATTATTCTTAATTACTGAATGATTTTGTTCAAATATGGGAAGGATTTGACATTTTCATTTTTCTCACAAAACTTTTTACTTAAAAAGTAGATTATAATTATTTGAAGACAATCTACTCAGAATCTGTACCAAAGAATGACTTTTATTTTGAAGTTTAAAATTGCAACTAGCTTCTAATAAAAATTTGAACAGTAATAACAGTAATAAGAATAGAAAATTTGAGTTCAAATTTTTAAGCCACAATGGAAATCTGTAATATTGCCCCCAAATTTAATCAAGTAACATTTAAAATTTTAAGTTTTTACTGTATTTTCTACTTGTGCTTTAGTAGGACTATGGTATTATGCACCAAGAGGTTGAGGTTTATGCAGGTAAGTACCATAACTTTATTTATGATACTTGAGAGGAAAATGTAAATATTATCGAAAAAATATATAATATGCAAATGTCTATAACTGGAGTAAGATTACTTTTTATAGTTTAGAACTTAATAAAAATCAAGATCTTTATATATTTAAAAAGCTCACAGTCCACAGGGAAATATATATATTTCTTTATTGTTCTTTAGTCCCTGCTGCTGCTGCTAAGTCGTTTCAATCGTGTCCGACTCTGTGTGACCCCATAGACAGCAGCCCACCAGGCTCCCCCATCCCTGGGATTCTCCAGGCAAGAATACTGGAGTGGGTTGCCGTTTCGTTCTCCAATGCATGAAAGTGAAGTCGCTCAGTCGTGTCTGACTCTTAGCGACCCCATGGACTGCGGCCTACCAGGTTCCTCCGTCCATGGGATTTTCCAGACAATAGTACTGGAGTGGGGTGCCATTGCCTTCTCCGTCTTTAGTCACTAAGTAGTGTCCAAATCTTTTGCAAATGCATAGACTGTAGCCTGCCAGGTTCCTCTGTCCATGGGATTTCCCAGGCAAGTGTACCAGAGTGGGTTGCCATACCCTTCTCCAGGGGATCTTACCCACCCAGGACTTGAACTCGTGTCTCCTGCACTGGCAGGCAGTTTCTTTACTACTGAGCCACCAGGGAAGCTCACATATTTCATTCAGTTCAGTTCAGTTGCTCAGTCGTGTCCAACTGTTTGTAATCCCATGAATCGCAGCACGCCAGGCCTCCCTGTCCGTCACCAACTCCCAGAGTTTACTCAAACCCATATCCATCCAGTTGGTGATGCCATCCAAACATCTCATCCTCTGTCGTCCCCCCTCTCCTCCTGCCCCCAATCCCTCCCAGCATCAGAGTCTTTTCTAATGATTCAATTCTTCACATGAGGTGGCCAAAATATTGGAATTTCAGCTCCATCATCAGTCCTTCCAATGAACACCCAGGACTGATCTCCTTTATGATGGACTGGTTGGATCTCCTTGCAGTCCAAGGGACTCTCAAGAGTCTTCTCCAACATCACAGTTCAAAAGCATCAGTTCTTAGGCACTCAGCTTTCTTCACAGTCCAACACTTACATCCGTACATGACGACTGGAAAAACCATAGCCTTGACCAGACGGACCTTTGTTGGCAAAGTAATGTCTCTGCTTTCTAATATGCTATCTAGGTTGGTCATAACTTTCCTTCCAAGGAGTAAGTGTCTTTTAATTTCATGGCTGCTGTCACCATCTGCAGTGATTTTGGAGCCCCAAAAAATACAGTCTGACACTGTTTCCACTGTTTCCCCATCCATTTGCCATGAAGTGATGGGACCAGATGCCATGATCTTAGTTTTCTGAATGTTAAGCTTTAAGCCAACTTTTTCACTTTCCTATTTCACTTTCATCAAGAGGCTTTTTAGTTCTTCACTTTCTGCCATAAGGGTGCTAACATTTTTCATTAGACAAATGATAATGAAATCTTCACATTCCCAGGGCAGATGTGAAGAGACACAATTGGTATATCCAAAATGTCTAATTCCAAAGAAAAGAAATAAGGTTAAAATCTCTTTGAAAAATAGGTTGGTGAGAAATTTAAACTGAATTCCATCTCAGATATTTATACAAGAATATATAACAAAAGGAAAGGAAATCTGGGAAACTACTAAGATGTGAAGAAGGAATTACAAGACTGAGACAGAACTATTACTGCATCAGGTGTATTAAAATTATATATAGCATTGAAACTACTTGGATTCAGTTCAGTTCAGGTCAGTTGCTCAGTCATGTCAGACTCTTTGTGACCCCATGGACTACAGCACGCCAGGCCTCCCTGTCCATCACCAGCTCCCGGAGTCCACCCAAACCCATGTCCATTGAGTCGGTGATGCCATCCAACCATCTCATCCTCTGTCATCCTCTTCTCCTCCTGCCCTCTATCTTTCCCAGCATCAGGGTTTTTTCTAGTGAGTCAGTTCTTTGCATCAGGTAGTCAAAGTATTGGAGTTTCAGCTTCAGCATCAGTCCTTCCAATGAATATTCAGGACTGTTTTGCTTGAGGATGGACCGGTTGGATCTCCTTACAGTCCAAGGGACTCTCAAGAGTCTTCTCCAACACCACAGTTCAAAAGCATCAATTTTTCAGCACTCAGCTTTCTTTGTAGTCCAACTCTCACATCCATACATGACCACTGGAAAAACCATAGCCTTGACTAGATGGACCTTTCTTGGGAAAGTAATGTCTCTGCTTTTTAATATGCTGTCTAGGTTGGACATAACTTTTCTTCCAAGGAGCAAGTGTCTTTTAATTTCATGGCTGCAGTCACCATGTGCAGTGATTTTGGAGCCACCCTAAACAAAGTCTGTCACTGTTTCCACTGTTTCCCCATCTATTTGCCATGAAGTGATGGGATCGAATGCCATGATCTTAGTTTTCTGAATGTTGAGCTTTAAGCCAACTTTTTCACTCTCCTCTTTCACTTTCATCAAGAGGTTCTTTAGTTCTTACTACTTGGATTACCATAGTAATTAGAATTATTTGAAACTTAATCATTTTAATTATTTCAGTGAGAAGTTAGTGTTTGTTTGACCAAAACTGATCTCCAAGAAGCTGACCTCCAGAGAAAGAAGTTGGCTTGGGCAAAGCCCTGGAGAAAGAAATCACAGTCTAGTGTTCAGGCAATTGCTTCTGGTCCAGAGGAAGAGCTGGACTAAGGCTCCTGATTCTGCTAAGGAGAGGTTTGTGCTTTTCAATTTGAAATACTGGGCCAGCAGGATAGGACTGGAGTCACAATTTTGCTCTATCACATTGCTATTATATCTTGACCCAGATCCCACAAAGAGGATCTGCTCTTGCCACTTCGAGAATCTTGTGGAGGAAGAATGAACATCCCCCACCTAGATTGTGATGTCATGCCCTGCTGGCCATCTGGGTGTATGCTAGGTGATCATGGACCAACACACCTGCTCCTGCTTATATCCCTGTGAGTTTCCCAATGAGCACTCTTTCCACAGGCCCGGCATTTAGCTCTTGACCATTGCTTTTCTTTTTCGGAAAGTCAGCTCCACAGTAAAGAAAAACTATATCCCATTCTTCGGGAAAAGTCTCCCCAGGTGGCTCAGTGGTAAAGAAACCACCTGCCAATGCAACAGACAGGGGTTTTAGCCTCGGGTCAGGAAGATCCCCTGGAGAAGGAAATGACGACCAACCCAGTATGCTTGCTTGAAAAATCCCATGGACAGAGGAGCTTGGCAGGTTGCATTCCATGGGGTCACAAAGACTTGGTCATGACTTAGCGACTAAACAACAACAAACAACAATTCTTTGAGAAAATAAGAATTTTTTTCTTTTTGTTTGTTTAGGTCAATTTGGCCACTTAGAATTGACAGAACATCAATGTTATATTGTTATTCTTTCTTCTCCATATATATATACATATATATATATATACACATATATATATATATTTAAGGGCATTTAATTCTTATAACAAAATATTTTATTAAAATAACAAAAGCTACAAAGTTTACCTGATGGTATTGTTCTTGACCATGGCAAACCATCTTTAATATTCTAGTATCAATGTCTAAGGGCAGCTAACTCAACTACAGGTTTACAATGAGTTGAAAAACTAATTCAGTTTCTTATACAATAATTACTGATTGCTATATGCAGTATGATCACATACCTACAGATGTTAGGCCTATAGTAAAGATATTATTTAATCAGAGATATCCAAGGCCCACCAGATAATTGCACCTGACCTGAAATATGACAACATAGTAGATATCAAGCACTTTTAGATGAAAAGGAGTCTTATTCCCAACAGACAAATAGCAAGTATAAAGGAAGCATATGGAAACATGACAGGCAGAAGAGAATGAAATAAGGCAGTGTCTTGATTAAAGAAGGTAAAGAGAATTTTTGTACAACTTGAAGCTGGAGAATTTGATTGGGGTCAGGTCAGGTGGCTTATAAGTCAAATTGGGGAACTGTGAATCAACCTAACAGTTGAAACCATTCTAAGGAGCAAATAATTATAATTAGGGGGATGGCATGGTTTATATGACATTGAAAATATCTCTCCAACAAGGTTGTAGAGAATTCGGGATAGATGCAGTTATGTGTTGCATTCAGTTGTCCAAATGACAGATAATAATAATAGCTTGGGCAAGGGTTATAATGATACAGGCAGTAAGGACTGATCTGAACAGGGTTATTTACGGTGTTGTATGTACCTGCTGATAATTGGATATAGAGGAAGAGTAGGAAAGTAATTCAAGAAGGACTCACACCATTGGATGTTTGGTGGGACCACTCACTGACATCAAGAATACTGGAAAATGCATAGGATTTGAGGGCAAAAGATGATGAGACCTGTTTTGAGTTTATTAATTTGCAGTGTTTTGTGACATACATGGTCAGTTTTATGCATCTATCAGGAGCACAGAAGAGTCATCTAGACAGGTGGCACACATGTTACAGTTACTTTCAAAGTTTACTATAAATAATCATTAGAAGTAACTATGGATTATGTAAGCAGAAGTGTGGTTTTATTGGGAAGATTTTTATTAACTCACATTTTCTCAAATATTTCCACAGAACCAGGCTTAGAAAACAATCAAGAGCAAAGAATGCAGGTGGCCAGCTGGAAGCAAAAATCTCATCCAGAGCCCATCTAGTGAGACTGTTTATATGCTCCATCTCATTCACCGCCAGCCCCTCTGTGCGACGGGATATTGCATGCATTTGTGCTAAGTCTTCAATCATGTGACCCTATGACTGTGACCCTATGACATGTGACCCTATGACATGACCCCATGGGATTCTCCAGGCAAGAATACCAGAGAGGGTCATCATTTCCTCCTCCAGGGGATCTTTCCTGACCCTGGGATTGAAAGCACATCTCCTGCATTGCAGGCAGATTCTTTACCTCTGAGCCACCAGGAAACCCCCCACAGGATATTAGATGCAGCTAAAGGTGTTGCCAGCACGGCTCCTGCTGTTAGAACCACAGAGAAGGGGCTGCAGCTGACCCACTGCTACCAGGAAAATGAATCCTGACTGTGAGAGATGATTTGTCTTCCTAGTTGGAGATTTAAACTCTGCTAGGCATGAGCATCTGATGATACAGCCTACAACATATGCTTGAGCTGGAAAAGTACATCTCTGTAGCTTCTCTGAGCCCAACCTCATCTCATGCTGTGGCGAATTCCTCACTTGTAGGAATGGGTTTCAGACAATGAGCAACCAACAGTGTGACAAGTGTCCAGATCAATCTAGTCATTACACTAACCATGTAACAGATTTAAGAAATCTCTTAGGGCATATAGATTGAGAAAATGAAAAGAATTCTACTTAGAAATGAATCTATTTAATTATTAATATTTCCATATGGCAAAAAAAAGACTCAGAAATTTCAGTTGTGCATCTTCCTAATTTTTACCCCTATGTGTTCTTGTGGTGTTTGTTTAACTTGATATCCTGGGTCTACCTTGCCATGCTCATTTTCTTGCTGGAGTATAGTAAGAATTTACAAGAATTTCCTGGAGCTCTAGTGGTTAGGACTCTATCTTCTAATGTGGGAGGCATGGGTTCAATCCCTGGACTGGGAACTAAAATCCCGCATACTGTAGGGTGTTATCAAAAACTAAAAAAAAAATTATGCATACCCGCAGTTTCCCTCATGAGCGCTCTTTTTGGAGAATACTCTGCGTGGAAGCATTATCTTGTTTGGTAAGACAGAACTTAAGTGGTGAACTACTCCTGCTCTAGACCAAGGGTTAAAAAAAAATTATTGGGTAAATTAAAAGCAAATGTAAAATATTATTGGAGTGAATTGTCATTTTTGGCATGGTCTAGCTGCTATGGATTAAATTGAGTCTCTTCAAATTCAGATATTGGAACCCTAACCCCCCAGCCCATGTGATGCATTGGACAGAGGCCTTTAAGGAGGTTAGTAAGGCCAAATGAGGTCCTAAAGGCCATCTTTGATCCAGTAAAATTGGTGCCCACAAAGAAGAGGAAGAGGGGCACTCCTGGTGGCTCAGTGGTAAAGAATTTGCCTGCCAGTGCAGGGGACATGGGTTCAATCCCTGGTCCAGGAAGATCTCACATGCTGCAGAGCAACTAAGCTCATGTACCACAACAACTGGGTCTGGGCTCTAGAGCCTGGCAGCCACAACTACTGAGCCCTCACACCGCAACTACCGAAGCCTGAATGCCTAGAGCCTGTGCACCACAAGGGAAGCCCCCATAATAAGACACCCCCATACCACAACTAGACAGTGGCCCCCCACTCTCTGCAGCTAGAGAAAAGCCTGCAGAGTAGTAAAGACTTAGAGCAACCAAAAATAAATAAATAAAATATTTAAAGAAGAAAAAGGAGACACCAAAATTTCTCTCTACCATGTGAGAACACGGTTGCCTACAAGTCAAGGAGAGTGCTCACCATAGTGCAAACCAACCATGTGGACACTTTGATCTTTGACTTCACAGCCTCCAGAACTGTGAGAAATAAATTTCTATTGTTTAAGTGACCCAGTCTATCATACTTTCTTATGGCAGCCTGAGCAGACTAATACACTATCTGCCTTTTACTGGTTTTGTACTGTCCACAGTTTTAGGAAAACACAAGAAGACTGGAGTATATTTCAACTCTGAAGGACTAAAGGAGAGCTACCAAGATTGTCGGGCTTCCCAGGTGGCTCGGTGGTAAAGAATCCATCAGCCAATGCAGGAGACATGGGTTTGATCCATGGGTGGGGAAATACCCTGGAAAAGCAAATGATAACTCACTCTAGTATTCTTGCTGAAAAATTCTGCAGATAGAGGAGCCTAGTGGGCTACAGTCTGCAGGGTCACAAAAGAGTAGAACATGACTTATTGACTGAGAATGAGCGTATCAAGATCATAGGCTACCAAGTTTGTCATTAGCGTTGTGATGATGTCTGAAGAATTTTCTATGAGTGCATAGAATAAAAATGACCTGTGTTAAACAAAGAAAACATTTTTACTTATAACATTGATAGATATGTATGTAAAATTTTTCTGAATTCTAATGCAACAGTGAATTTTATACACTATTAGAAATAGATCAGCTATTTATATTAGACAGAGTTTATTACTGAGAATATTTAGTAAGAACTTGGTTATATAGTGCCAAGATTCACTGGATCATTGAAAAAGCAAGAGAGTTCCAGAAAAAAACATCTATTTCTGCTTTATTGACTATGCCAAAGCCTTTGACTGTGTGGATCACAATAAACTGTGGAAAATTCTGAAAGAGATGGGAATACCAGACCACCTGACCTGCCTTTTGAGAAATCTATATGCATGTCAGGAAGCAACAGTTAGAACTGGACATGGAACAATAGACTAGTTCCAAACAGGAAAAGGAGTATGTTAAGGATGTATATTGTCACCCTGCTTCTTTAACTTATATGCAGAGTACATCATGAGAAACACTGGGCTCGATGAAGCACAAGCTGGAATCAAGATTGCTGGGAGAAATATCAATAACCTCAGATATGCAGATGACACCACCCTTATGGCAGAAAGTGAAGAACTAAAGAGCTTCCTGATGAAAGTGAAAAAGGAGAGTGAAAAAGTTGGCTTAAAGCTCAACATTCAGAAAACTAAGATCATGGCATCTGGTCCCATCACTTCATGGCAAATAGATGGGGAAACAATGGAAACAGTGGCAGACTTTATTTTGGGGGGTTCCAAAATCACTGCAGATGGTGACTGCAGAAATTAAAAGATGCTTATTCATTGGAAGGAAAGTTATGACCAACTTAGCATATTAAAAACCAGAGACATTACTTTGTCAACAAAGGTCTGTCTAGTCAAGGCTATGGTTTTCCCAGTGGTCATGTATGGATGTGAGAGTTGGACTATAAAGGAAGCTGAGCACCGAAGAATTGATGCCTTTGAAGAGTGGTTTTGGAGAAGACTCTTGAGAGTCCCCTGGATGCAAGGAGATCCAACCAGTCCATCCTAAAGGAAATCAGTCTTGAATATTCATTGGAAGGACTGATGCTGAAGCTGAAACTCCAAAACTTTGGCCACCTCATGCGAAGAGATGCTCACTAGAAAAGACCATGATGCTGGGAAAGATTGAAGGCAGGAGGAGAAGGGGACGACAGAGGATGAGATGGTTGGATGGTGTCACTGACTCAATGGACAAGAGTTTGAGTAAACTCTGGGAGTTGGTGATGGACAGGGTGGCCTGGCGTGCTGTGATTTATGGGGTCACAAAAAGTAGGACATGACTGAGCGACTGAAGTGAACTGAACTGGTTATATATGCTAATAGTAAAGTGATTACAATGTATGAAAATATTCTATTATCCATGTGTGGGACATATAGTGCCATGAATATATTGAGTTTGCTTTCTTTTATCTTTGTATATATTAATTTGCAAATATATATTTGCCCTTTGAAAAGAAATTGCACATTTGCTTATACTTTTTCAAGAAAATGGTGACTTTTAAAAATCTGCTATCAATTACTCATGTGTGTATAATTTGCTTAATCGTTTCCAATTCTTTGAAACTCCATGAAAAGTAGCCTGCCAGGCTCTTGTGTCTATGGGATTTCCCAGGCAAGAATACTGGAGTGGATTGCCATTCCTTTTTCTGGGGGATCATCCTAACCTAGGGATTAGACCCCTCATCTCCTGCATTGTATGCAGATTCTTTATCTTCTGAGCCACCTAGAAAATCTAATTACTCATACTTAACAACAAATACTGTATATTTTCTATGAATTTCAAATAAAAAAAAAATGGGTTTCTCAAAACAAACTAAGATCTTGTCAGAGAACAGCAGCGATAATCATTAATAGCTTTAAATTTTGTTAGAAATATTTGGTTATATTATCTGTGACCAAAATTTTGCCCTTCTTTCCCAATATCTTTTCTCAGTTTTTCCATCTATGGAATATAAATAAAACATAATTAAATATGGAAAAATTGAGGTATGTATTATTGTATTTAAGTAAGATATCTTTAGGGTCGCTAATGTCATCTATATAACATTAAAATTTTTTGTGTCTTGCCTGTGAGGAATATCAATTGATTCATGGAAGAACAGCAAATAAACTGATGATTCTATCCACACATGTACAAAGATTTAACAAATATTGTATTTTAAATATTATTGCATGTATATATTTATAATACAAATTTTAAATAAATTTAAATAAGTAAAACAATATAAAGTTTAAGAAAATTAATCTTCTTTATAATTTTCAATAATTTTTTACTTTTGCAAACTAGATTGAAAGTATTTCTTATTTTTCTAATTAATGTTTAATTATATGTATTAATGTGCTTTGGGCAATAATATGAGTAAATTCATGAATTGTTACATTGGTTCAATTACAACTTTTCTTGGAACTCAATTAGAATTCATCAAAAAGGAGTAAATGTACTGGACAATGTCCATAGATTTTTCTATACTGAATCTTTGGTTTGGTTTGGAGGTTGAAGAAAAGCTACTGGAAAGATAAAATTTGTGTGGGAAAAAAGTAAGATGACCACATTTCAAATATATTTGCATGATAATTTTAATCAATCAATGGTATCCTATTCTATATCAGTATTGGGTTTGATTCTAAAAATGATTTCGCCCCCATTTACCATCTTGCTGGGGCTTCTCTTTTGCCCTTGGACATGAGGTATCTTTTTTTGGTGGGATCCAACATTATTCTGTCAATAGTTGGTCGGCAGTGAGTTGTAATTTTGAAGTTTTCACAGGAGAAGATGAAGCACCTCCTTCTACTCCACCATCTTAAGGGAAGGATGATTCTATAAGAAACTTACAATAATCTGTCAATTAAAATTTAACTTTAGAGAGCCACTATTTTATTTTAGTTCCTGTTATTGACTATGAAGTCCATTACCTTTTAACTGTAGAAGCTAAAGACAGATTTATTTTTCTCCTTTGCCTTTTTTTTCAGTAGCCCAAGCATGTGATCTAGACCCCACAATTCAGATTTTGATAGAATCAATATTGTGAAAAGAACAGAAGTGATGGCATCTGACTTTTGAAGGCAGAAATTGTTCTGAGTCAAATATTCAGGATCTACTAGGTTGTATTGATAACCTCCTAGAAAATGTCATAGAGGAGACCACAGAGGAATATTTGCACTGAAATAAAAGTATGTCCTTGCATGTAGATGAATTCAAACTCATCACCTTATATTATTCTTGTGAAAGTTTTGCATAAGTCCATCTTTGTTATAATGCAATGGGGTAGTATTTTAATATTTTAACTCAGAAGTTGTTTGTTCTTTCCTCCCTTAAGGGAAAAACAATGTCAGTTAATGTCCTGAATGTATTTCTTTAGTCTCAACTCGGTGTATGGTATGAAACCAGTGTTTTTTGTTTGCAAGAGCTAAACATTAAAGAAACTGAATTTTTAACACTTCCCTTTGAGAGCCAGATCTCAGTGGATTCACAGAGGAATCATTTTACTCTAGCAGAGAATTTTTAATCTAGAGATTTTTTTACTTTAATGTTAAGGACATTAGAAGCAATGAGAGCTTTCTCACTTATAGGAAATTAACAAAAGTCGTCTTGACCATAGGAAAAAAGGAGAGGAAGCAAAGAACAAGGGGGAGTCTGGGTGTGAATAGAGATAATTAGAAAGAGAGAATTGGAGGAGAGACATTTCTGCTCACTTTTCTCCTGGAATTTTGGAAGAGAGCAACTTTCAAGGGTGCTATCAACAATACAGGAAGGATTGCACTGTGGCATTTTGGAAAGAAAAGAGACCTGAAGGAGTTGTTGCCGTTTGTTGTTTAGTCATTAAATCATATCTGACTCTTTGTGACCTCATAGATTGCAGCATGCCAGGCTTTCCTGTCCTCCATCGTCTCTTGGAGTTTGGTCAAACTCACGTCCATTGAATCGGTGATGCTATCTAACCAACTCATCCTCTCCTGTCCCCTTCTCCTTTTGCCTTCAATCTTTCCCAGCATCAGCATCTTTCCCAAAGAGTCAGCTCTTCACATCAGGTGGCCAAAGTACTGGAGCTTCAGCTTCAACATCAGTCCTTCCAATGAATATTCCATATTGATTTTCTTTAGGATTGACTGGTTTGATCTCCTTGCTGTTTGAGAGACTCTCAAGAGTCTTCTTCAGTACAATTTGAAAGCATCAATTCTTCAGCTCTCAGCCTTCTTTATGGTCCAACTCTCACATCCATACATGACTACTTGAAAAGCCATAGCTTTGACTATACAGACCTTTGTTAGCAAAGTGATGTCTCTGCTTTATGTCTTTATGCTTTATGTCTCTGCTTAAACACCGTCTAAGTTTTTCATAGGTTTCCTTCCATGGAGCAAACATCTTTTAATTTCATGGCTGTACTCACAGTCTACAGTGATTTTGGAACCCAAGAAGAGAAGAGAAAATACGTCACTTTTTTCACTTTTCCCCATCTGTTTGCCATGAAGTGATGGGACTGGATGCCATGATCTTTGTCTTTTGATTGTTGAGTTTTAAACCAACTTTTTCTCTCTCTTCTTTCACCCTCATCAAGAGATTTTTTAAGTTCTTCTTCTCTTTCTGCCATTGGAGAGCTATCATCTGTATATCTGTGGTTGTTGGTATTTCTCCTAGAAATCTTTATTACTGATTGTGATTCATCTAGCCTGGCATTTAGCATGATGTACTCTGTGTAGAAGTTAAATAAGCAGGGTGACAGTTTATAGCCTTAATGTACTCATTTCCCAATTTTAAACCATTCTGTTTTTCCATGTCTGGTTCTAACTGTTGAATCTTGACCTGAATACTGGTTTCTCAGGGGACAGGTAAGATGGTCTGGTATTTCACCTTGTTTCTCATGAATTATGTACATCATGGAGAATATCCAGCTTTTCCAGAGGGAGTTCATACTGAACAACTGCTTTGGAACCCAATGAGGCCTGGAATTGGGATCAGACAAGTATAAAATATGAATTCTTTTCAATATGATGGCCTAAGGAAGGAACATGTGTTGCAGTTTCTGCAAAGAAGCCAAGACGGCTGGAAGAGAGTGGATAAGGGTACAGTCATAACAGACTAGAGGATAAAGAAAGATTCGATCTTTTGGGGTCTTTGGATCCATGGTAATTGTTTTGGTATTTGTTCTAGATAAATAGGAACTTAATGCTTACTTTTAGCAGAGGAGTTACATGATTAATTTTCATTTTAACAGAATTATAGTATTTGTTGTGTTAAGTATAGAGAGAAATGGTAATGGGGAGACAGAGCAAAGAAGATATTCTTACAGTAAATCGGGTTAGAAATAGTTGGTGGTTTGGGCTAGAATATTAACAAGGAAAGAGGTCAGAAGTAGTTGATCGCTGGTTATACTTTTTAGGTAGGGTCAAGACGGTTTTTGGTTCTTTGACTAGGAGCTCTGTGAGAAAGACAGAAGTCAAAGATCTCTCTATCTCTCTTTTTTCTATCTGCAAAGATGGATTTTTGTTCATTGAGTTGGAGAAGAACTTAGGTAGAATCAGTTTGAGGAAATGTTGGAGTCCAAGAGGAGAATTTTGGCCATGTTAAATTTAGCATGATAACTCTACTCCCAAGTGAAGTTGTTAAATAGGAATTTGTATAGACTCTGGACAGTCTAAGGCAAAGGATCATTGCGAAAATATCAACTTGAGAGTATTCAGTAGACAAATGATATTGGGATGCCATGGAAATGAGTGAATTTTCCAAGAGACTGAGTGTAGACATAAATGTGAAAAAGTTCAAGGACTGTATCTTGGGGAATTTCAACTTTAAAAGTTCAAGATGATAAGAATAAACTAAAAAAAAAAAAAAAATGACTGAAATGCAGCAACCAGAGATATTGAAGGAAGGTCAGTTATTGTTTTGTCCTGGAAGCACTAACCATTGATTTGCGATTGACATCCTGTGTGCTCCATTGATTTATTCCACCTTCCCTAATACCTCTACCGATAAAAATCAGCCACTAATCAATCACTAATTGTTTTACTGTCTCTGTAGTTTTACTTTTTCCAAAATGTCATGTAGTTCAAATCTTACAGTTCATAGCCTTTTCAGATTGGCTTTTTTCACTAAGCGATATGAATTAAAGGTTCCTCTATGTCCTTTTATGGCTTGGTAGTGCAGATGTTCCAGAGCTTATTTATCCATTTTTCTTCTGAAGGATGACTTGGTTGCTTCCAAATTGGAGCAATTAAAAATAAAACTGCAGGTATTTCTGTGGAAGTACTTTTCTACCTCATTTGGGTAAATAGCAAGGAGTTCTGTTGATGAATCATATAATAATATATTTAGCTTTATAAAAACCTGCCAAACTTTCTTCCAAAATAGCAATAAATAAGAGTTCCTGTTGTTCCACATCCTCTGACCATTTGCTATTGTTAGTTTTCCTTTTTTTGGATTTTAGTCATTCTAGTAAGTGTGTAGTGTTGTTTTATTGCTTTTTAAATTTGCAATGTCCTAGGGACACAGGCTGTTGAGCATCTTTTCTTCTACTTATTTGTCATCTGTAAATTTTTAATGAGGTCTCTGTTTAGATCTTTTCCCAAAACTTTTTATTTTTTCTTACTATTGAGTTATTTGTCTATTTTCAATACCAATCCTTTATCAGATATGTCTTTCGCAAATATTTTCTCTGAGTCCGTGCTATGTCTTTCCATTATTTTCATAGTGTCTTTTGCATAGCAAAAGTTTTTAGTTTTAATGAAGTACAGCTTATCATTTTTTTTTTTCTTTTATAAGTTGTGCTTTTGGTGCTGTAGCTAATGCATCATTTTCAAAGTCAAGGTCAAGATTTCGCCTATATTATTTTTTGGAGCATTGGGTTTTACATTTTAGATTTAGGTCTGTGATCTATTTTGAGTTTCCTTTTGTAAAAAGTCTAAATCTGTGTTTAGATTCACAGTTGAATGCCAAATTTGGGCACAGGAGTATTTTATGGGAACCTCCAAGACCATAGGCAAACATTAGTAATTTATTAGTAAACATTTATTAAGCACAAACCATGTGCAGAGCCCATTCTAGATGCTGACAAGGACTGGAATTTCTCCTGTTACCCAGTAGGGTATCACTCACAAAACTCCTTTGTCTAATTCCATCCTACAAAGTGAAAGTGAAAATGTTAGTCGCTCAGTCCTGTCCAATTCTTTGTAACCCCATGGACCATAGACCACAAGGCTCCTCTGCCCATGGAGTGCTCCGGGCAAGAATAATGGAGTAGGTAGCTATTTCCTTCTCCATGGGATCTTCTCTGATCCAGGGATTGAACCCGAGTCTTCTGCATTGCAGGCAGATTCTTTACCACAAGCAAAGTTGAAATCTCTGCTCTGCAGAGATGAAGGGATGGTTTGATGCTATAGCCACATATCAGAATGCTGTGGTTTGAGAATATCAATGCAGCAGATAGCTGTCCATGGTCTTTTCTTCTTCCTAGGCACAAAGTTTGACTTCACTTTACCATTTCCTTTGCAGTCAGACATGGTCATAAGAACTGTTTTGGTCAATGGGGTGTAAATATAAGTGACATGAGCCACTTCTAAGTCTGGCCCATGAAATCTAAGTGATCTTTCACAATTTCTCTTTCCCACATTTACCAAGTGAATAAAGAGCATCTAAGGACTTAGAGGGACACTGGGTCAGAGATGGAAGGCATCTGCGTTCCTGATCATTGTGTATCAGATCACCACATTCATCCCGCTGACTGAATGATGTGTGAGCAAAGAATTCAAATTTTAATTGAACAACAAGATACTGAAATTGTTAACTCCCAATTTAAATTTATAGTATAAAAAACATCCATCCTCCTGAAACTGTTGACTCAAACTCTAAGGAAACTCTTCCTCCCAACAAGTACAGACAATAGTTAACAAACTTCAGTGAGTAACAAACTTACATGCTTCCATAAGCTATTAAATAATATAAATGAATGAAGCACATATTGCTGAAGGCAGCTCATTCATGCCTCAGCTAAAGACACCAGCGATTATTCAACTCTAGGTTTGTTATTTTCTTTTGCTGTTGATGTTGTGATAATGTCAATATTTGTAAGATACTTGGGGTCCATGACTTTGGTCATCTTATTCCATACATTATTTTCAGAAGTGCTTGGCTTGTGGATGGCAATCAATATATATATTTTGTCTCTTGATAAAAGGATGATTGATTATGTGAATAGAGTGTAGAATGGAGTCAAAAAAAGACCTTTTATATTTGTCAGTTTACTCCCCTTATCCTCCTCCTAGGACATAAAAGCTATAACTTACTTATTTTTATATCTTTATAATGTTTAGAAACTTGCTGCTTGCATAAAACCACCAGTAAATGAGTGTTGAATAAATACTTGATAGATATTTGTTGAATTGACTTTTAGGCTTTGTCTCCTTCTATAGATGTGAAATGAATTCATCTTATATAGTCTTTTGAAATTGCTTTTGTCTGTAAATTCATATTTTCTCCTCAGAGACAAAACTCCATGATCAATGTGAGGGATTGTTTTTCATCCTCCTACAAGGTATGTATTTTTGTCAGAATAGGAAGTACAAGTATTAGAAAGATTTTGAAGTACCAAGAGAATTGACAATAAAGTAGTTTAGTTTCTTTCTATTTTCATTAAAAGGTGATAGGCCTTAGGAGTTCATGAGACACTAAAATTAATGATGCATCCTAAGTAAATGTTCAGTTTCTTTTCTTGATTGCAGTACTGTGCAAAATAAAAGGAGAAGACAAAATGATCAGATTGCTTCATATCAATCTTTTCATGAAAATAAAAATCCTCCCACTCCCTGTCAGTCATTCTCTTGTGGTCTCATTTTAGATATCAGATTTCTTCTAATATTTTGCTAACTTCCACTGGCTTTTGCACTTAATCTTCTTGTGCTTTTTCTTCATATCATACATTTTTCATATAATCTCCAATTACACCTATATCTGCATTTTAAAAAACAAATCAATATGGGTTGAATAAAACTATACCAAGTAATATATTCTAAATGAATAAAACTATGTAATGTTATAAGCTTTTAAATTGTTAGTTTATTCTTGGAAAATAGTGCTTTGTCTAGTCCTCGACATCCTGGTTTCTATCCATTCCTTACATAACCAAGTTGGAAGAATCAACCTGGCTCTTCAAATAATTCAGTACCTGGAGGAATGGATTGGCCACAAAGCAAGAATTTGCTGTGAAATCAAAGGTCTTCTAAAGGAAACAACTTGCTGCTTATTTTTTAACCCTTTGCTGACTGACTCAGAATCTTATTGCTGCTGTTGTAAATTACCACAAATACATAGTGTCTTAAAACAACACAAATTTATTCTAGTTCTGAGGACAGAAGTCTAAAATGGGTCAGCAAGGCTTCATTTCCTCTGGAAGGTCTAGGGAAGAGTCTGTGTCTTCCCCTTTTCCAGCTTCTAGAGGGTCCTCTGCCTGAATTCCTTAGTTATGGTAATCCCCCGTCACTCCATCTGCTTCTGGGTCACATCTCTTTCTCTGGCTCCATCCTTCTGTCTTTCTCTTGTAAAGATGCTTCTGGTTACATTAGGCAGACCCAGTTCATCTAGGCTTCTCTCTGCTTCTCAAGGTCCTTAACCTTTTGAAATTGGCAGTTTCTTTTGACCATACTAGATAAACCTAGTTACACATGCTAGAAATTAGAATGTGGAAACTCATGGGAGTGGTTATTATTATTATTTTTGCCATACTGAATAGCTACTGAAATCCAGATACAAGAAAGGATTATAAGAAAGTTGTATGTGATTATTTCCTTGATTGTTTTCAAAATTATTTATTTTTGTAAATTCCTTCAAAAATTATGCAAGTTTATACATGTTAGCTGACGTTGCATTAATCCATAGGATCACTATGTCAATGAAGATATTTTGATCACTACACTCATGAATAAATTTTGATAGTACAAAGAATTTAGTGATTGTCATTATTATTATGGTTAATTTCAAAATTTTAACAAAATGTTATATAAACTGATAGCTTTGTAATGCAGCTCATAACATCAGAAACATTTCCTTCTTCCATAAGCATATTAAACTTGCATAAATAATTTATTAAAAAATTAACACATATTTTGATGTATTGTTATATTTATTTTCTCCGGCAAATTAGAAAATGGAATACAGTTAAAAAATAACTCAAGTATTTCTTTTATTAATTAGTAATGATGCTTCAATTTTCTCAGATTTCATTTTCCTCATTTTCAAATCAACAAAATGTTTTAAGTCACAACATGGTGAGAGGATTAAATTATATGGTGGCTAATATGTATCTTTAGAAACATAAAGTGCCATGTTAAAGCCAAGAGTCATCATTGTCAGCATGGTTTACTAGGCCTAATATATGTTGAATATTCTGAAAATATTTTGAAGAGTGCTGTCATTTGGTAACAATATTTCTAAATGTTGGATAAAAACTAAATATAGTAAGCCTTTATATGAATGTTAAAGAGGGAAAGTTTGGCGAAGTACTTAAATTCATCTACTAACTAAATACTTACTCAGCTTCTTTTCTGTTTAGGATCCTATACTAGTTCACAAAGAAAGTGAGTTAAGAATAAATAATGGAAAAATACAATAACTGTTTCCTCTTCATGGAACTGATAGTAGGCAGTATGTGATTGAAATAGGTTAGGCTCTTAATTCCATGATGTGCATGTGAAGACAATATCAGTCACACAAAAACACATACAACAATACAAACACTACTTAACAAATCTTCCCAGAGTGCTTCTATATCTCAGTATTATATAGATGATTGAAAAGTACAATGGAAATCGAATGAGACTATGAAGTCATAAAAATGGCCTTAATTGTTTTTTTAAGGAGAAAAGGATAGCTTTATTACTTTGCCAGGCAAAGGGGGCCACAGCAGGCTAATGGCTCAAAACTGTGTATCCCCTTGACTTTCACTTCTGGTCCTTCTACTGAGTTTGCCAAATTAATTAAGCTCTTTGAGACTGTCACGTCATATATGGAATGTTTATAATAAAATCACACAGCTTGATATTGAGATAATTTATGTAAAGAGGTTTATAGAAGGCTTTCAAAAGAATTCTATGAACTGATGTTTTCCTTTAACAATTGCACATTTTTATTTGTCAACGCATAGGTTTTGAATTAGTGTGGATTTTTTCAAAATTTAAGACATAAAATAACCAATGTGAATTCTTCTTAATATGGGTTTCATCGTTTGGAATATTCTAAGTTAGAGTAAAATTTTAACTTTATACTAGAGAGCACATCATAATGTTTAAATTTGGTTCTATTCCTGTTTTGTTTAATCCAGGAATGATACCTCTTCTGAAGTAATAATAACTCCCATGGATTTTCATGTTGTTGTTTGTCTTTTATGTTTGTCATTACCAAAACTTACGGCTTATGTGTAACACTCAAATATTGACATATATAAAAGAATGAAGAAGACTGATATGGCTTCAACCACTGCAGAAAACTGAACGCCCTCTAAATGGCTAAAGTCTTGTAGCTTTTCTCCTAATCAGGACAGAACTTTTTTAATGGAAATTTTTTTAACATAATGTCTTCATTACAATGCACTGTCTTAACTTCTGCATTTATTTCATAGTGTCTGCATGTGTGTGAGTGTTTTATTTCTGAGGTAAGTCAGGGTCTAATTAAATGGCTTATTTTGAGATCCTGTCTTTCCTCTTCATACAATCCTATTTTTTATATTGGCAGGAAATTTAAAATGTAGAAAATAGAGGTGACATGATGGAAAATGATGTTGCAGGTGATTGAAATTATCTACATTTTAAGGTTGTATTGTGTAGTTGAACATAGTCTAGTGAACAACCCAATACACATACAAACAGAACACTGAGAATCTTTCCTGAGGAAGTAAAATTACATCAGGAAATATTCCCCAGTCTTTGAGAACAGGGATGGAAGGAAAAGGGGAGGCTAAAACACAGCAGAAAAAGAAAAAAAATTCTACAATAAAGAGTGTTAGCAACAAAATAAGCTCGGAGAAGACTGCAATTTATTCATCTTTACAGTACTTTCTCTCTCTTTCATTTATTGTTTAGCCCAATTTCAAAAACACTACTTGTTTAGCAAGTAGTAATAGAATTTAATTGATTCAGAATAATACTAGCTAAGAAGTTAGGAAAGCTATATTTAAAATTCCCTGGGTTAGTAGCTGGTGTATGATTACACTAATGACTTAATTTCTCTGGTTCTCAATTTTTTCATCATAATGAAAGTGACTAAGCTATCTTTAATACTCCTTCAAGTTTCATATACTTTTTCTGAGATGTGAATATACTGGTCAGTTTATTTAGCAGTATATTGACCTTGTTTCTGAAATTTGGCCTCTGCACAATGGTGCTGGAGTAAACCAGACAAGTTTGGGGTGAAATAGAAATAGCTTTATTTTTTTGCCAAGCACAGAGGGCCACAGAGGGCCAATGCCCTTGAGATCATGTGTCCTACCATGGGGGTAGTGAGGAGTCTTATTTAAGTATTCAAGGAGCAGGGCATAATCAGCTTGTGTTCATTCTTCCGATTGATAGTGAGGTGACTGGGAGTCAATATCATCAGCCTTCTGGTTCCAGTGTGTCTGGAGGTCTCCCTGCCTAGGGGCAGACAACAGAAACTACTTCCCCCTGGTGGGGGTTTCAGTATCTGTAAAACAGCTCAAAGGACATAGTTTAGAATATTATCTACAACCTTTGAGGAGGACCTAAGGTCCTTGACTTCGTTTAATGGCTAAAGTATTAGTTTGTCATGCTTGACTGTTTTTCTTTCTTTCTGCATTTTCTCACTCCTCTGATGAACTTTAGTCCTTGACTAAAGTTTTTATACAAAGGCAGGTGGAGGACATGTGTGTGGGTCTGTTCTGGGAAAGCCTCTGAGGGTCCTGCTCCATTACAATCTCATGAAATAAGACATGAAGATGCTTTCACATTTAGTTATTTAAGAAGTTTTAGACACTTTCAAAGAGAAAACTCTGAAATCAAAATAAGCATATAACAAAGACTAAAATGAATAAATTTAAACATTGTAATGAGGGCAACTATATATGTATAAATGTGAGTGTTACGTATGTATACAAGGAACAGTTTGACTACTTATCTCATTATAACCCATTTTTGTTACACATTTATTTTAGGTTAAAATAATCTGAAGTATATTGACACTTTTCTTCACAAGCAAATTGCTTCATAATTTCTCTAATTCAACATGTCTTGAATGTTGCCTTGTGTTAGAAATTTTAGTGGATTAATAGGTAAGAAATATATTAGGTGATACCCATATACTTAAAAAGATGGAGCCAGAATAACAGACAAAAACATTACCAGTAACAAAAACTGGCTAAAGTACCAACTGCAGATGTGTGTGAAGATTACCCAGGAAAAGACAATCTCAACATAAAAATAAAATGCACAACTTCTGAGTAAGGTCTAAGCTCAAACTTTCTTGCATTTAGGTAAAAACCAGTTAGGAGACAGCTCTATTTGGAGGTTGATCAAATATAATCATATGATCTAATGTAATGTTAAAATATTCATATTATGTATTGATATCTAAGTGCTGTTAACTCTTTTAAAGTTAAAGAACCATGGGTCACAGTATTTTTTCATCCTGTCCTATTTTTTTTCCTCTAAATATTTAAAAGAATATCAACCTCACATTTATTTCACATATGTGCTAAAAATGTTAATGTTACTTTTCTAATTTAAGTTGGGTTCTCAATAAATAATTCTATTTCCTTGAATAACAACTTAAATAGGTTTGAACAACATATTGCAATTTTTATATAAAAAGTATGCTCTTTCAAACCACAACTGCTAGGTTTGTGTTTGTTATAAATGTAATTCAGGATAGTCATCCTCCTGGGGTGGATCTCCAACCTCCCTTGCCACATGTGTCTAAAACATGCACAGAAATCATCCTTTTGGTAAATTCAGATGACTGAAGGAAACCTTCTGCTCTAGGACATCATTAGTAATGGAATACAGCCTGAGGAGAGAAAGAAAAAGAGTTATACAAACATGTCCTTAGTGAAAAAAAATTTTTTTCCCTTTCCTATTTTGATAGTAATGACAGCTACGGATTTGCACATGTGCACACCCGCTTGGTTCTTCTGGGATTTTACCCTAGCAACTTCTAGAAAATCGATGATCAGAAATAAAGTCTATTTTTACTCTCTCATCCATGGAATTTTTAAGATCAGTTATTTCAGATGAGGTTAAGGACAGTCTGTTTGTATCAGGACTACATTTTGTGACAGTTAAATAATCCATTATCATTAAAACTGAGGATAAGGAGTTTACAGTGGGAAGAATGATAATAATGGAGGAAAAAGTGAATATGAATAGTTCACCAATAAATCATGTTCTTGAACTCAAAATGGCAACAATTTCTTTTAGAGCAGGTGTCCTTTAAGTATTCATCTCCAAAGTGGTCAGTTTACACTAGCAAAACCGAGTTCACATAATTTGCAAGCTTTGTGATTCCGAGCACCTAGTGACACTTGATGTCAACACAATCAAGCCTTTGGCTCCTCCCGCTCCTCCACCTACCCGTTCTCCACGCAGGAGTCTGTGCAGGCTGGGGGTGCTGTAGACCCAGGAAAGCCAGAGGACTGGATGAATTCACAGGTATCACCAGGACATACAAAAGCCTACTCTGGACCTAATAAGTTTATATCCGGTGCAAGAATGGAAGAAAGGTGCACACATTTGTAAAACATTTCTATGACTTCATCCTTCCTGTCCCCCCAAAAAAGGGGGATGGGGATTCACATTATTTCTGAAACTGAGACAATATTATATTTTAGAACATGGTAAAGGTATATGAAAAGCATAGGCACAGACCCCAAACTATTTTCTTTATTTTCAAAGGAAAATTTCAGTAAGAAATCAGGGAGATATTTAACTACTCATTTAGCAAGCAAGCACGCATCAGCTTTATCTGAGTTTGTACTTTGAATGCAGGAAATTTAGGACCTTACAGCCTTCACACTGCCTTCTTCAAGCCCCTTTACTTCAAATTCATCCTTACAAGCTCCTACTCTCCTAGGAAGAAGGAAAAGAAAAATTCCACTGACCCGGCTCGTGATTTACATACAGAGAGCAAATAAATGAATGGAGTGGGGGATGGGGCAGTGAGAAGCAATGTGTTTCCTTTTCAACCACAGAAAATAAGATTACTTACCAAGAACATTTTTATCCAGGGCAAATGTTTATTCCCTCTTTCATTTGGCGCCTCCGTCTCTGCAAGAAATCAATTTCCACTCTACCTTTCCCTCTTATTTCTTAAAAAAAAAAAAGAAAGAAAAGAAAGAAAAGAGAAGCGAATAATGCTCAAGCTTCGGGGTCCGGCGGAAGATAGAGGGCAAAAGACTCCCACGGCGCTCTTTACCCAGACCCTAGCGCTGAGAGTGAACCCCTGGGGCACGGAGGGAACCTCTCTAAGGAGGGTGTGTGTGTGTGGGGGGGGGGGTGGCATGGGGGTGCGTTTTACTGCCAAAATCTAAATCATCTGCAAAGAGAATCACCAGCCCCTCAGTCACACAAGCAGTTCCCCGGGGGAAATAGGTTTCAAATAGAAAAGGGAAGTTCCTGAGTGAGAGAGATAGAGAGAGAGAGAGAGAGAGAGAGAGAGAGAGAGAGAGAGAGAAGCTGGGATTTGGGCTCGGGGTTTGGGTTAGGAGAAGCGATGGGGCGGTAGAGGAAAGGGGAAGAGGAGTCAAGATTGTCTTACCCGATCGATCAGGCGATCGTTTGTGCGGTACCGGGCTATGAACATGGCCAGATAATGCATTCGGCAGCAAAGCCATTTCTGACTCACTCTCCCTCCGTTAACAGTGCAGGAATCAGAGGGGGCGCGGGTGACTCGCAGCCTGTCACCCGCTCCCCCCCAGGGACAGGGACGATCCTCAGACCCTCCAAAGCTCTAGCTGCTAAAGTGAGGCATTTGGAGCTGAGGTTCCCGATGGAAGTCCATTGCCTGGAGTCCCGGGGAAGCAGGATTCGCCAAGGAAGCAGGACCTGGGAGGGCTTCTGCCGCCGTCGCCGCCGCTTCCAGCCGCGGTTCCCCGGTCCCCTGCCTACGCCTCCCGGCCCTGCGCCCCCGAAAGCGCCCGGGAGACCCGGCCTCCTCCGCATCTTCAGTCCCCCAGGCCAACCCCAGAGGATCCGGCCATCCTAAAGTGAACACAGGGGTTTATCTGGGGGGCTCGGTGGAGTTGGGCTTCCTTACTACGCCTCCCTCCGTTGCTGCAAGGGAAGGAAAGGGAGATCCTAGTGGAATGCACTGATGGAATACTGTTAATCCTAATAATAATAATGTTCCCAGCGCAGGTAACTCTTAAAGAACTGAGAGAGGGAAGATCTAAGCAGGATTTCCGAAGCGGTGCCCTCTTGAATTCTCATTGGATCCTCCCCAGCAGACTAAATCACTCTTGCTGCTCTATCTATCAGGGTGACTACAGCTTCGCTCACTAGTTCTCTCTTTATCTCGCTGTCTTCAACACGTCTTTTTACTTCTCTTCGCAGATTTATCTGTAGTCCACCTTCTGGTCTCTGGGGTTACACAGCTTCTATTTTCCCCCACTGTCTGGGGCTGTACAGTCGGTAAATTTTCACTTTGCCTGCCTAAGGATCACCACAAATAAGCCTCCCCCCTCCCGTTTCTCACCACCCCCCACCCCCCCGCAATAAAAGGCACCTCTTTCACATTTTGCCTCCCTTCCTTGGGGCTTCCTGGCTTTCCGTGTAACTGGTTTTTGCTTGGTTACATGCCACCAGGAATTGCTGATTATTTCAAAGTTCCACCAGCCTGAAGCTCATCACTCTACCTTGCTTTGGAAGATCATGGAATATCTGTTGGAATCCTGGATGTATTTTTCTCACAGTCATCTTGCTTCCTGAAATTTCCTCTGGTAAGTTCTCTTCATATGTGATTAGAAACTTATTGCTAATGTTATTTATAATAAGCCTGTGTGTTTAAAAAATGTCTCATGTTTTACATTTTTGTCACTTTCAGAACTCGAAGATTTAAGTGACCCTGTTGATTAATTAGTATGTTCGTTGCAATTGTGCTACTATGATATAGCCCATGTACTGAATCACCCCATCCCCTTTTCCATTCTTTATTTATTTCTGCCCTCATTTATGTTTAGGTTATAGGAAACATTAACCATCCCTCCCTCCACAACCACCCCCCCCCCCCCGCCACCAAAGCTTCTTGGCACATATTCTTGCACCATTTGAAAGATCAAATTTTATATTTTTATCTAAGAGTGAGCTTAAACAGACCTGCTGACAATCTCAGGGTCTGAGAAAGTTCACTAGTTCCTGATCTTTAGAAGGTTGTTCAGGTCACTATTTGCTCATTGTAAGCAATTACATGACTAGGGGGTACTTTCCTAAAGTGTATTTTTATGGGTTCAGCAGGATATCAAGCACTAAAATCCACTGTATGGTAACAAGAAGAGTGTGAGTTTTGAGAGTACCATTTTTTTTTTTTTTTTAAACAACATCCCAAATCACACATGAGCACATTATTTTGAGTGTTGTATTTAAATTCAGGCATCACATTTGGGAGTACATTTTCGATTTTGTGAATTTACCCAGTGAACAGTTAATTGGACAGAGTGCTCATTTCAGAGGAAGAGGACTATCAGAAGAAAGCACTCATTTTATTGGTTCTAATCACTGAAATTCTGGGACAGGCTTTATATGAAAAATTAATTGCCTCACTCTTCACACTTGTTCAACCCCTAGACTCATTTTTAACAAGGATGTTGATATGTCAGTGTTTTTTTTTTTTTTCACTTTTATGAGCATTTTTATGGGCTTAACTGACAGTTATGATTACCACTTCCCTTTTAAGTATAGCTGTGTTGAAACATTTAAATCTCAGCTTTTACTTCACACATTGACAAGGACACAGTATTTATTTAATGCCAAACCTGATGTATCATTAGTCATCTAATGCATACGTATTTTTCCCCCTCTGTGAATCCTCCCCCCCCATAAAAACAAGTTGTTGGTTTCTACATTTCTGATGGATAGAGGTGAAAACCTATTTTTCAAGTCTTTTCTCCCCCTTCTTTTCTTTCTTCCTTAAAAAAAAAAAAAAATTCTCGGAAAGAACTATTTCTGTCGTCATTGATGACTGACTCGACAACCTAAGTAATGGGTTTTTTAAAATTCAAGAGCCCTTTTAGCTTCCAGACAGAAAAGTACTCCAGCTGCAGCGACAGCCCATCCCCCAGTCTCGGGATTCAAGGGCTTTCCCCCCCCCTGGCTCCCAGCGAGAAAACGGGGCTGCCTGTGGTCCGCACCTCTTGGCGCCCCTCACCCGTCACTAGTTTCTACCTGGTCTCCTTCCCAGCCTGGTCGTTCTGCCAGACAAGTGCCATCGGCGTCCGAGACTTGAGCTGAAGAAAGGAGAGCTTAGCATAATTCACCCATTCAAACATCCTCTTTGGAGGACTGCTGCTGTTACGCAGGAGTGGAGGGAGGGAAGGAAAAAAAAAAAAAAAAAAAAATCCAACTTTCAGTGCAGTCAGATCTTTGCTTCTTAACCTAGTCTAGCCCCAGTAAGGCACAGACGTAAGGCACCTAGGTAAGTGCGTTTTCCTGTATCATAACCTGAAACTCCAGTTGGTGGAGGGGAGGTGTGCGTCTAGCAGGCTCGCACGGCCAAAGGCGCTTTCGCCGGGTGGGGCAGCAACAGGCGACTCGCCTGGAGGTTTCTCCGCAGCTCGTGGCAACGCCTACGCTACCTGGGCTCCGGGGGGCGCGGAGGACACGGGGCTGGGTGGACCAGGCTGCCCGGGCTGGGCGCCGGGAGTGGGGATGGCTCGCCCGGGTGGGGACGGTACCCCGCGCCCCGCCCGCCCCGTAGGCGCAGCCTCGGCTCTCGGCCCCTGCGGCGAACGTGCGCCCGGCGTGGGCATCGCAGCCCCGAAGCGGGGCGCGCGCCAGGGGTACCTCCTTACTTCCCGCTCCGTTTCCAGCCTTCCTCCCGCCGCTTTTGAGCAAAACCGCTCTTCTGTGCGAGAGGCCAGATTTGGTATGAGAATTCCTCATCCGCTCCCATCTGCGTTTCTATTTATTTTTTATTATTATTTTTGATGAGCTGTGACTAAGATTACGATTTGACGGCTCTCCAGCATGCCTGCCTCAAAAAGAAAAAAAAAAAAAAAAAGTCGCCCTCTGCATCCGTCCGCTTAGCTGGGTCTAGAAGAGCTAGCTGACTTCTCGGGCTCTGTGGGAAAGTGTCACACCCTCTCCTGCTTCACCAACTCGCGGCGATCTGGCGGGCGGGAGGGGTGGCGGAAAGGAGTTGGCTGTCAACTTGGAGCCAGAGGTTGGAAGGGAAGTGTAAAGCAAACCGCAGGGATTAGAAGTCTTTCAGCTTCTATTACCCGCACTTGCGAGTTAGGATTTTCTGTTTCTGTCCCCCTTTCCTGGAGGTGGGGCGCGAGGTAGGAGGGTCCAGGCTGGGCGCGCTCCCCTCCGGCGTCCGCCCGAGAGGGGGTGGTGCTTGCCGGCCGCTGGAGAAGCTGGATCTGCAGCCGACCGGTGGCTGAGAGTTGAAGTCTCCGATGGCTGTTTCCCTAGTCCCCAAGAGTTGAGCCCAGAGAGCTTTCTCCTTTGCACCAGGTCAGGAACGTGAGCAGCCCTTTAGGGCAGGGACCACCCTCGGACGGCAATCCGACTAGGAAACGCTGGGGAGGCTGTTACCTCCGAGGATGAGATGCTTGTTCCCAGCGGTGTGAGATGCCCACCCGAGGCTTGAAAAGGCAAAGAGGGGACTGGGGTTGCGAAATAACCCTACTATTGCTTACAAATAGTCTAGCCAGTCAAATATAAGCAAAGAAGAAAGCATCAGTGTCTAAAACTGTCAGCCGCTTCGAAGACAGATGATCCAGATTTGGGAGACTTTTTTTTCTTTTGCGTGCCATTTAGATTTATCATCATGCAGTTAAGCAGGTAAGAACCGAATGTCTATATTTTATTGACAATGAGGTAACCTGTGTTTGACCCCTCCCGTGACAATTTTTTTCCCCTGTTTGAAGGGATGGGTTATATGTATTTTCAAATGGGTCTGCTATGATGCATAACTTTGTAATATTTGCATTCATGAGCCGTTTAAATCCATTTAAATGTTTAACATGCATTCATTTGAGTGTTCAAGGTACATTTACTCAAATGTCTAACAATGTTACAGAAATCATAAACTGGGCCAAGGTGAGAGGAACAAATGGAGAGGGTAGACGTTAGAGGAAGGAATGTAGAACCCAAATGAAGGAAGTAGTTGCAGAAATGCCTTAAAACTGCTTCTTGTTAAGGTCACAGATCTGAATACATAAAGGACAGCTGGAGAGCTATTCAGGGCATCTTCAAACAGCAATTTAATTCTGACTACTTGAGAGAAATTTTGGGGGGGGGTATTTTCATGTAATTTTCTTAATTAAAAAAAAAATCTTTAGAAATGGGTTGTGTTGTCAAATACGGTGAGAAAAGAGCTTGCCCTAAGGTCAGTTATGTTTGACCCCAGTACAGAAATCTTGGGGCTTAGGAAACCAATTGGAAACTGAAAAATACAATATAAACAATTTTTTTCCATTATGAAAAATCTCCCATAAATAAGACTTTTAAAATTCCAAGTTTTATAGATGTATAATGTTACCAGCCAACAGATTTCTTCCACTCTCAGATTTAACAACACCCCCCCCAAAAACAGTCTCAATTAAAATGTTAAACCTCAATTTGAAAACCTTCTGTTATTATTATTGATATTGTTTTGTTATGTTATGCTAATATGTTTAAGGAGTCTGGAGTCCCCACACAGTGAAGCAAAAAGAAATATTAATAAGGTACAATCCTAAAACTGTTCCATTTATTTCTAACAGTTTTTCTTCTCTAAAAAATTGTATTCTTTAAGATGTTTCTCTGGAAATATTTTGAGTGCTTACATTTATTGATGTAGATCTCTGATCAATAATTTTCTGCTTGTAAGGCTCACTGATAACATATTGAAGACACATGAAAGATAATTGCAACTTTGGGTCATAAAATTGCAAAGTTATAGTGCTTCTCTTAGTTTGATGCAAGGGGTAGTTTTTACTCCACTGGAAAAAGTAATTCATCAATGAATTCCACTTCCTTAGTTCTTTTGCATTTTAACCTCTAGAGTTCTATTGTAGTGAACATGACATGATTATATATTATATTACATATGTATGTCCACTTTTGGGTGAGTGAAGAGGCATTTATTTTAAATTGCATTGCTCTAATAGTGTTTTAAAATAAAATAAGCATGATACCATATGATTGATTTCACTTATCATTTAATCAGATAATATGCCATTTCAGTTTCTGATGAGATATTTTCTCTTAATAAACAACATTGTAATGGAAATGTACATTTTTATAAAGTATAATACATTTTGATTTTAATCATGCTGAATGACTGGTATATGATAGTCAAGTAAATCAAACCTAAGTAGGATGAAACCATTGGAATTCTAAGAGTGTCTGTGTGCGTGTGTGTGTGTATCATACACATACATGCATATATGACATTAGTCTTACTCCTAGGTTTGTGTGTTCTTTAAGTAAAATAGACTTTCTTTTCAAGATAGTGCCTTTGTGTTTTTCTCTCTACAAGTGCAAAGAGCTCAACTGATAGAACTTCAAAACTTTGATGCTTTCTTATCAACCTATGCTTCAGTTTCCTATGTTACTTGTTACTTTGATTTTTTTGATATTATCTCCAAAATGAGTAATTACTGACCAGAGTAAGTGTCTAAAATTTAAATCATTTATAAAATTGAGTATTAGTATCAGAAGCTCAAAGTTCAGACATAAAAAGAAATGTAAAGATTATCTGTGTCAACTTTTGAACAAACATCTTTTATTTAAAAATATCCCAAAGGTATTTGTATATTATGACTATGACTTATGACTAATGAAGTCTTCTGACATTTTTCTTTTTACTTCTAGTAGTGGGTCATTGTGAAAAGTAGAGAGTGATGGATCTGAGATTCCTTCCTCAACTTTTAGTTCCGCCTCACTAATGGGATCCTAATAAGATTTCTGGCTACTCTTTACATTCCTTATCTCTCACATAGTTGAAAACACCTGAGTGTTGTAGAAAAAAATGACCCTAAATAAGGATTCTTTAAAGAGATAAATGTTGTGGAGACAATATGGATTTTGAAAAAGGTATCATTTGCCTTTGATTTTTTTGGTTTGTTTTCTGGATAAAACTCTCGATGAAAGAAGTAATGTTGACTCAACTTAAAAAAAATACATATATATATTAGTACCAAATATTCTTGGTTTGTTTTTATGGTGTCTAATGAGTTTACATGTTTCTTTTATTTTGATATCGTATAGCTTAGAAAGAGAAAAGCTTACTCCTTAAGACACGCTAGTTCTTACATTATATTTACCATGACTTTAATCCTGACTGTCCTGGGAGAAGAGTCACTTTTACAAAAATAGTTGTTCTTGACTGGCTTTTCAATGTCATTTAGTGAAAGTCTGATTTCTTAGCAGGTTTATATTATTAACTTGTTGGTTTCTTTCAGTTTAATTGAAGCAAGATCAGAATATTCTCATATAACAACTTTCATAATAAATAAACTTGAGAAAATCAGACTGGTAATTTCTATCATTTATCAACTCATATTCAGCTTACCAGAATTAATTAGGTGACATCTAGCATTGTTGGTGTTTTAATTTAGCAATTACTTAGCAAATTTCATTTAGACATTTAGTAGTGTAACTCTGACCAGAGTTACGTGTGCTGCTATTTAGGTTTATGTTTTTAATGTTTACAATTCATGAGTTCTAAAGGAGAGCAAAAGAAAAAAGAAATGTGCTTAATATCATTGATTGCTAATGGATGGTCTTGACTCTTAAAAGAAAAGGGTGGTGTAAAGATGTTTATTCCACTCTATAAAAGAGTAAAAGATTCTCTGAAGATGAAATTTAATCGTGAACACTAATGGCCTTTTTACTGAAAATATATCTAGTAGTTCTGATCCAGCTTTTTTTTTTCTTTCTTAGCAGTATCAAATATCCACTCTAAGCGTTTTATACTGGTCATCAAATAGCCTCATCAATAACATTTTAAAGCTTTTATCGCTCTCATTTCAAGGATATTTGATGGGTTATTAAGAATATTTATATCCAATTACTTATTTGCCGACCTATCCAGTTACAAAGTTTCCATAGATAACTATTTCATAAGCATGAATTAGCTCTTCTATATTTATGTTTGAAATAAAGTATTCATGCAAACAGTTCTGGGATATTTTTCAATTTCATATTCAAAGTAGCAAATGATGAATAACTAGTAGATGCTCTAATTGAAACAAACACAGTGATAATTTTCTAACCAGTTTCTTTTCCCCCAAAGATTAAAAGATATAACTAATATACTTTTTAGTGAGCTGAGTGGATTGCTAGGTATTTTATTTTAACATAAATAATTGTGTTAATTTTTAATTGTTTACTTTTAACCAAGAAAGTATGAATTCATATGTGAAAATATGACACGCAATCTAATAGTTAGGAAATCTTATAGAGTCTTTTTCGTCCATATTCTCTGTTATTTCTTATAATTTATAATTTCTCACATTTTTAATTTTAGACTTACAAATGGTAGTTTTCCTCAATGTAACCTATATTAACTTATATTTTAGGGGTATTTGTATTACTGCATAAACCCTAATTTTCTCAGATGTGGATGACTTTAAAAGCACCCAAGGCATAACAAATTTGTTTTAATAGTTAGTAAAGAAACTACCATGCTACAGTTCCAGCAAATTAAATCTATAAAATACACATTTATTGATTGAATTAATAAATATGTTAACATTACATTCAAATGTATTGTAGTTCTCTACTACACAAGAATTATTGTCTCATAATGGTATTTCATTTAAATTCCATTATAGATTTATTGTGAAAGAATGCTTATAGTTAGACTTTTTCTTCCTGATTTCTGTGAGTATCAGCCAACCTCATCAGGATTGAGCTTTTTTTTATTAACTTTTCTGGACTCTTGCATTTTGTTAATTTTAAAAGCTATCTCTAGAATATTGCATCATTAAAAAACAATCTAGCCTTGGGAAGATCAGAATTGAGTAAGCATGCATTTTAGTTTTTCAGTGTCAAATAGTGACCCACTATTTCATAGTTTCATTAAACACTCTCACAACTTAAATATATGATCTTTAAAACATTTCAAATGATGTTCTCAAAAAGAAGCCAGTTTGGGAAAGTGATTAACAAATCAAGGAGTAAATTTAAATGGGTTCACTCAAGTATCAAAATACAAAATCGCCTATTTATGCAGGTTGCTTATCATGAGTTCTTTGTAATTTGTAATATCTTTGATATGCATGCACTTTTAAGATACAAGTATTTGTAACTGCTTTTAGATATGCAACTTAATACTGGGTGTAGAAGAAGCTCCTTCTGAGGTAGCCAAAGTAAATATAGAACAAAAGTTAATTCAATCACTGAGTTTCTGAAATAGATAATATATTTAACTGGCTTTCCTATCTTTGTGTGGCAATATTTCTAATGGTTTTAAAAAATCATCCCCGTAAATGTATGTACAGAGATTGTGGAATAGTCTTTTTCAGAAGTAAACACCTCAAATAGTAATGAACAAAATCTAATTATTCAGAAGATCATTAAAGATGGAATAAATCACACAACAGAATTGTAAAAAAATGCTTCTTTAAGATCATTAACCCATACTTTCTCAACATTTTCTTATATAACACCAAATATATTAATATACAGACCAAGTCTAGCTTACTCAAAACATTTAAATTGAGTGGCCTTACTTAAATTTACAATGAGAATTTCTGATTATTCATTCAGGCCTGTCACCAGAGTACAAAGTTCCAATATATTATATACATGTGATAAAAATATTTTCAGTATTATACTATCAAATAATGTGAAATAAGACTAGCGTTTCCAAAATTGAATAATCTAGAATAAAAATGAATTGCCAATGATCTTTTAACAACAGCGACAGATTAGAAAGTATATTTTCTGTTTTTATTACTAATGTCACTCCAAATGAGGTTTTTAACCAACTTGTTGAGTTCAAAACCTGTCTTGAGTAAGCAATTTTTTTATAGGATATGCATTTTTTTTTATTTGTAAGTTATACTCTGTTCCACTTTTGAAATTTTCCCACTCAAAAACAACACTTTTCTTTTTCTTTTTTTGAAATATGCACCAAGAGAAATGAATCCAGGCTTCTCTGTGAATTGAAACTTAAAATTCATAGCTAAGAAAAACAACCCTGAGCACTTTCTTAAGAAGCAAAAAGTTATTCTTGAAGCCTCTTTTTTGACTAAAGTACTTATTTTCAGCATCTTCTCACCTCTGAGTGGAACTTCTAGTCTTACATCGCTCCTCCCCAACATTCACATTTTTGCAACACCTTGTCTGCTTATTTGAGAACTTGTAGATCAAGGACAGATTATTTTAAATGTATAGCTTTCTATTTCAGCTAAAAGAGTAACACCAATTATGTTTAAAGTGACATAACTATGGAGAAAAATAACTTGCAGCACCCATGTTTCCGCATAGAGTCAACTCTAACAGGTTTTCATGTGGCTCTTCCATCCATCCATGAAATGTGGACATTTAAACACATCTCTTATTTAAAAGACAAAGCAACAAATTACAATCTATGAAGGTAGGCCAGGAAGATATGAAAGATCACTCATGTCATTAGAACTTTTTCTACCTATCCTTGACAGTGTCTCTTTAAGGAAATCAATTCTGATTTAGAGTAAAAACAGCAACTCCATCATAAACTGTGATTAACTATTAAATATATTTCTTTCTCATCAATAACACTGAATCAGTAAGGTAAACCAAAGTTTAGTCTAGGGCCACATGATTCTTTCATCACAAGAATGATAACAATTTGACTTACTTTACTGTCTTTTAGATACAGATTTGCAAAGATCTGAGCTGAAGATAACAATTTGTTTGCTCAGCATTGGAACTGGACAGTTATTAAATATTTATTAAAATTTTTTCTATTACCAGATTTTGGCTTCAGATAAGTCCTGCAATATTGATTCCTATGTTTATTGTTTAGAAGGTATTCCTGGCCAGTTCAGACAGTATGATTTTAAAAATTACTGGGAGTGGTTAAGACTTCAGCTTCCAGTGCAGTGGATGTGGGTTCCATCTCTGGTCAGGGAGCTAGTATCCCACATGCCTGGCGGCCAAAAAAACAAAACATAAAAAAAAGAGGCAATATTGTAACAAATTCAATGAAGATTTAAAATTACCTCTAGTATATACATGATATGCTAGGTATTAGCTTATATTCAACAGTTTCTATATATCAGATATAGTAATGCCCCATTTATTCTTTCTTATAAAATTCTTCAAAACTTGGCTGGCTCTTTTTATATAAAGACTTTTTTTAATAATATAGATTTCTTTTAAAAATAGATTTACTTTACTTTTCATTTTAAACTTAGTATCTTAAGTTCTTTATATCTCCCTGAATGTGGAGACAGTTTGAGCTACTTTAGCAGTTAAAGTAATTTATTGCCAAGAGTGGTCCTTGAAAATACCAAATGTTTTCACAATTCTGTATTGGGCAATGATGGGGAAAGCAGGTGTTCATATTTAGAAAAAAGTTTAGTTACACAAGCTTGAATATATTGCCAACATCAGGCACTGTAAGGATAGTTACTGTATGCAAACATAGACCATCCCAGCATCTCTGGCAAACTAGGTAAGCAAACGTCTATTGCTGAAGACTCATTTTTTAATTAGAAATACCCAGAGTTCTGAATTGGCAAAGGGAATGGCCACCCTCTTCAGTATTCTTGCCTGGGAAATCCCATGGACAGAGGAGCCTGGCAGGCTATAGTTCACGGAGTCGCAAAAGTGTTGGGCACAACTTAATGACTAAGCAACAGTAACACAAATGTTCTGACACGATGGTGGTTCAGAAGAAATTGGAAAACAGCAGACAAAGATGTAACTGCTTACTGCTAGATTGGTTTGTTTGTTGTAGATCACATCTTTTTGTTATTTTTGGTTCTTTTTAAAGAAATATTTATTGGATGTCTGATCAGTTGAGTGCACTAGGGTAAAGCTTGGGAATATAACAATGAAAAGATACAATTGTGCTTAAGAGGCTTATCTTTTTATTTTGATTTTTTTTGCTATTTGAAGTATGCTTTGAATTAATCCACAAGGCAAATTTAATGCTTGATCACTTGTATTTTCACACATGTCCAGTTTGATATTGTAAATATAATTCTCTTTAAGGGGAAAAGATGGTTGTCAAATTCCTCAGGATACAGATAGGTCAGTAAAAAATGTATTTTCTACCTAAAATATTAAAGGATAACTATTAAAGAGACATGGAAGAACAGGATGGTTCTGCAAATAAAGTCATAATGATTTAGTTGACATCTGATTCTGTGGTGATTCGTGTTTCACTGTTAGCTGTTTTTTAGTGGAAACATTTTCAATGGCTTATACCTTTTGATTTTTAGGACTTACAGTGAATGGAAAATCATATTAACTTTGCAAAAATTCACTTTACAAATTTAATTTTTTCATTTCATCTTGTATTTATTGAGGACTTTCCCTGTTTCTGGTTCTTTTGTTGGTGGTACAGATGTATTCCTGGTGGCTCAGATGGTGAAGAATCCACCTGAAATATGGGAGACCTGGTTCGATCCCTGGGTTGGGAAGATCCCCTGCAAGAGGGCCTAGCAACCCACTCCAGTATTCTTGCCTGGAGAATCCCCATGGACAGAGGAGCCTGGTGGGCTGCAGTCCATGGGATGTCAAAAAGTTGGACATGGCTGAGCGACTAAGCACAGCCCAGCACACAGCATAGATGCATTAGAAAGAAAGAAAGTGAAGTCGCCCAGTCGTGTCCGACTCTTTGCGACCCCGTGGACTGTAGCCTACCAGGCTCCTCCGTCCATTGGATTCTCCAGGCAAGAATACCGGAGTGGGTTACCATTTCCGTCTCCAGGGGATCTTCCCGACCCAGGGATCGAACCCGGGTCTCCCGATTTTGGAGGAAGACGCTTTAACTTCTGAGCCACCGGGGAAGTTTCACAAAGATGCATTAGTGAATCAAATAACACAAATCACTGTCTCATGTTGTTTATACTGGAATTAATTATTACATTATTACAGGCATTTCAGAAATTATTGCACTATTATAGGAATTATTATCCTGTAAATTGAATGGTCCCTATAACCAGAATTAGAAGATAAGTTTAGGAGTTCACTGACAATGTTTATAACCACACTCTCTTAGGTTGGTGGTGATGGTTTTATCGCTAAGTAGTGTCCAACTCTTGGGACCCCATGGACTGTAACCTGCCAGGCTCCTCTGTCCATGAGATTCTCCAGGCACGAATACTGGAGTGGGTTGCCATTTTCTTCTCCAGGGGATCTTCCTGACCCAGGAATCGAACCCGGGTCTCCTGCACTGCAGGCAGATTCTTTACCAACTGAGCGACAAGGGAAGCCCTGACTTATGCTGGAAGTTCGAATATTTTCACTTCCTTGCAAATGAATAAAAAGAAACTGAATATTATTATTTTGAAATTTTAAAAGAGTTGTCTATGGCTGAAACAATCAGGTTCTTTGAAAAAACTTTTTAATAATCTTATTAAACTTTCTTTGGAACTTCCTTACATGTACTATTTGTGTGTGTGTGTGTGTGTGACTTCAGATTATACACTTCTATTTATGTGTCTCAGTATAGACACTTCTAACTCAAAAGCTCTTTTCACCTTCTAGACCTGGTTAACTTCAAAGCAAGATTTAGTCTTATTAAAGAGCAAGAGATTTATTGTCCATTTGGTTACCAAATTCCAAGATTTCTGAACTTCATCCCAGTTATTATGTTTTAGTCTTAAAATACATCATTGAGCCTTTATCAACAGTAGTACAGATACCTTAGCTAAGCAACAAGTTAGTATCATACTTCAATTTTTATTCAGGATCACTATAAATATATATTTTTTATAAAGCATTTCTGAAACTTTGCAAAACTGTAACTGATGCCACTGTCCTTAAAGGCAGGAGCAAAAGGTTTATTATCTTTGCACGTGCATGAATTTGCACAGAGTATGTTTTTTTCAATTAAATTTTTTCATCAGATTCCCTATAAATTTGCATTTTTGTGGCAGAATTCTTTTTACTGACAAGAAGCACTTTGTCCGCCTCACAAGCCAGAATGCTTTTTATTATTGAAGCATGCCAGAAAAAGCAGACCCGTGTTTCCAGTTATAGTAACCATATTAAATCCAGATGTCTGGTACCATTATTTCCACTTCATTCCTGTACATAGATTATTTTAAATCTTTATTTTAGACTGTCTTCTGTTTCTCAGTTTTGGTAGTCAAAGATGCTAATTATAATAAGGTTTCTGAAGCATCCCTCATATTTTACTTTAAAATTAGATTTTTAATCTAAAAATACTATTCTAAATATCTTCCATTTGAATTTTGCTCTTCAGTCTCTGACCACTTGCCTTTTGGATGAAAATTGAGTACAATCTGAATCTTACCATGATTTTTTTCTCTGATAACTTATATCAAAACACCAACATATTTTATATTTAAACTGTAAAGATAAAGCAAGTGACTCTTGAACTTTGGGCTTTTAAGAATAATGTCTCCTATGTTCTGGACAGAATTACAGAATGGAACTCACTTTCTGTTCATTTTTTCTAATCAGTTCTACCATTAGGTAGTAGCATTTAACTTCCTCTTTATTGGTAGGACAAGATTGTATTGACAGAATCAAGCAGGAGATTAGTTCCCTCTGCAATATAACCTCCTCAGAGGAATACTAACCCTCATTAAGATGGAAAACACTTAAAGCTGTAATTCAGAGGCACTGTATTGCTCCATCAGCTAAATAAAATAAATAACGACAAGTGCCCTCTGGAATAGAGGTTTAGCAGAGTTAAATGACTAAGAAGATTCACTTCTCAGTCCAGTCTTAACAATGTGATTTAAAACAAGAAAGCTCAACTTTTTTAGAAGAAGAATAGTGAGAAAGTACGATAATAATGCATTATAGCATATTAATATCATGACACTCTCTTGCTAGTGGAAGCAGTACCTAATGAAGCAGCTCATATATTTTCAATAAAATAAGAAGGAATTCAGTTCAGCACATGTTGCAAAACCTTACAATGTGCGTGACAGTGTGTTAGACATGAGGGGCTCCCCGGGTTCCTTTGCCAGCAGATCCTTCATCATTTGGCCATAAACTAAGGTGGTTAAGAGGATAATATTAGTACATTGTAAATTTTTAGAAGACGAATGAAAATCCATCCAGTATGCAATTATTTTAATAATTTCCAACAAACATATTGAAAATAATTTAAAGTAGTTATTAACCCACCGAAACAATTGTTTTTAAAATTCAAAAAGAATTGCTAATTCAGATCAGTGCATTCCATTATTTCTGTCATCTCTGAGTGGAGAACGTGAGATTTTTGTGATGTCTGGAATTGAATGGCTTTTTTTTCCTTTTTCTTCAAGGATCAGTGTTACTTTTTATAAATTTGTTTAAGGGAAAAATGCAAGAATTAGGAATTCATAAGGAAAAGAAGAACTTAATTTTGGGTTTAATTCTTATATAAACCCAGTAATAAATTGCATAGCTAAGAGTCAGAATGACTTTCTTTCCATTTCAACATATTACTGTTTGCTTCAACAGGTGCACTAAGATAAAGCAATGCCTTCTCTACACATCTGGTGAAGTATGGAAAAGAGAGTGGCAAAATCCTACCCATGAATATTGGGTTCCTTAAAATCCTACCTACTCCACTGGGTTATTTAAAAATTCAATATCTTTAGGGATTTCCCTGGTGGTTCAGTGGGTAAGGCTGTGCTCACAATGTGGAAACCCCAAGTTTGATCTGTAGTCAGGAAACTAGAAGATCTCACGTGCTGCAGCTAAGACTTGGCATCAGTTCAGTTCAGTTCAGTTCATTTCAGTCGCTCAGTCATGTCTGACTCTTTGCGACCCCAGGGACTGCAGCATGCCAGGCTTCCCTGTCAGTCACCAACTCCTGGAGCTTGCTCAAACTCATGTCCATTGAGTCGGTGATGCCATCCAATCATCTCATCCTTTGTCGTCCCCTTCTCCTCCTGCCTTCAATCTTTCCCAGCACCAGGGTCTTTTTTAATGAGTCAGTTCTTTGCATCAGGTGGCCAAAGAATTGGAGTTTGAGCTTCAGCATCAGTCCTTCCAATGAATATTCAGGACTGATTTCCTTTAGAGTGGACTGGTTGGATCTTCTTACAGTCCAAGAAAACTCTCAAGAGTCTTCTCCAACACCACAGTTCAAAAGCATCAATTTTTCAGTGCTCAACTTTATAGTCCAGTTCTCATATCCATACATGACTACTGGAAAAAGCAAAGCTTTGACTAGATGGACCTTTGTTGGCGAAGTGATGTCTGCTTTTTAATATGTTGTCTATATTGGTCATAATTTTTCTTGCAAGGAATAAGCATCTTTTAATTTCATGGCTACAGTCACCATCTGCAGTGATTTTGGAGCCCAGAAAAATAAAGTCTGTCACTAAATAAATATTAAAAAAAAATCAATACCTTTAAATAAACAATGTCTAGATTAAGGTAGAGCAATTTTAGGCCATTTGAAATCTAAAATTATAGATCATAACTAGAATTGAAGTCATAAATTAATGCATCATTACTAAAGAGATGATGTAAATCACTGAATAATGATTCTCTCATTCTTTTATTAAATTTGACTATGTACTACATATAGTTCATGAACATTCAAAGATGGTAATTTGTATGTACATGCATATAGGAAGATGATGTGTCATATTATGCATGCATGTTTGAATAGGTCAAATTTAATACTTGAGTTTAATTGGTGTTCATGAAAAGCTATACCCTTAAAATTATTTTTGTTATATCCAGGGATCTTCCTTGCTAAATGTAACTATAATATATAAATATATGTATATTTTTAGCTGTAGTCTTGAGTTTTCACACTATTGTTCTTTCAAATAATACTTGTTAGAAATGATCCTCATATTCTTGTCATTATCTGGTTTGTTTGAGAACATAAGAAAACTGACCTTATATAACAATTTATGACTGAATTTCAACAAAATATTAAAGTCATCTCATTCCTCTGAAATGATATTATGTCTCCCATTTTGAGACACCAGTTCTGTTTTATGTATGTTGGATAGTGTTTTTTTTTCTTTTTGTTATACTGTAAAGCAATTCATAATCAGATTGAGTAATTAGACTATTAGATTAATCTTGTAATATCTCTGGAGATCAGATAGGTAAGTTAAATCAATCTGACCATGATTATATTTTTAACTCAATAAATAACACATACACTCTGAAAACCTTAGTTTTCTGATTTTTGTTTTTTAGTTTATAGTACATCTTAAAAGATATTAAACTGAGTAACATTTAGTTGATTAAGCTATAATCTTTATTGAAAACATTAAAGTATATGGAGCAGACATGCTTTGAAAAGCCATCATATGAAAACCTATATTATGAAAATTCATAATATGTAGTTACTCAGATCACTTGCTTATAATTGCCTGAGATAAAATGATCCCATTTTCATTTTATTTTGTATTTTTATTATTTATATTGTCCATTTAAAGATTTTACTTTGTTCAAAAGCATTTCACTAAGTGGCAACGAAAATCCTAATAAATAACTTCCAATATGCAATTAGTTCTAGTTTGGTTGTGGTATGGTCTTAACAGAGAGCACGGTTTTCAGTTTAAGTTCAAGAGAAGTGCTTGAACCCTTGTTCTGCTGCATGTTCTTTAACCTTGAACTTCAGTAATCTAAATAAGTAAATGGTGATAATAAAACATGCCACACTGTACATCTCGGAGGCAAAAGAGGAAACATTGGTAAAATGCATGGCATATCAAAAGAGCTTAATATATGTTTACTTTGTTGTGAAGAAATTAAATATAGCATGTCATTTTCATCATCAGTCTTCTCCCCATCCTCTACCTCCCAAAGCAAGGAGCAACCCATTCCACTGTTGTATCTATATTATTATTCTTTAAATGCAGCAGTTACTATGTGGTGTGACACATTGCACTCATTAGTGAGAAGAGGCTTTGTGTTTGACTTTACCCGTGACCTCTCATTCATTTGGTCTATCTTTTGAAACCTTGAATAATGGAACATCAATGAAAAGTTTCGTAGCTTTCCACAATTGTGTGTGTGATCATGAGAATACCTTATATTTCTATCTACAGCCAGTAATTAATAATGGTGCTTTCAGATCCTTGTTCTTCACAATTTTTGAACATTAAGCATGCTTTGCTTTGGTACTGCTTGAACATGTCATTTACGATTATGGTTTGAACACAGGAACTCTGACCTCAGAACGCCATTTCTGTCTTTTCTCAACTAGCAAAGCCAGTGCCATCCTGAGGCATAGGTCAGTTGCAAACTCCTCCATAAAACATTATTTTTTTTTCCACATTGAAGAAGTTTTCTTAACCTTGCCATCTGTAGCACATTAATTGCACCTCAATTTAGTACTTAATTAATCATTTATTCATTCACTCAAACTATACTTATTAAACAATTTTATTTCAGACACTTTGCTAACTGTACTCAGTTGCTGTTAAACTAGGAACAATTATTATCCTCCTAAAACGAAGTCTAATTGGGGGCAGGGGAGATATGCAGGCAAATAGACATTACCCAGATAAATATGCAGTGTTAATGTGCTATAATAGATGAAGTAATGGCTTCAAACACTATGACTGGTTAACCTGGAAGGGTCACACAGAGGCCTTGTGGAGGAAGTCACAACCTCGTCTGAAGTTCAGAGATAGGGTTGGGTTTGGGCAGGTGAAGAGGTCCAGGTGGAAATCATGGTTCAGGTGGAATAAACTACATAAGCAGAGGTGCTGAGGATAGGGAGAAAGTGAGGAAAATTTGTGGAATAAAATTAAGACTGGAACAGAGTTGATGTTTGGTTGATAATGGCGGTGGCATATACACGGCATGGGGTTTGAGTGAAGTTAGACAAAGGAAGACACTTAAGAAAATTATTTATTTATTTGGCTGTGCTAGATATTTGTTGCTTCAACGGGTTTCTCTAGTTGCAGCGAGTTGCTGCAGTTGTGATTTGTGAGCCTCTCATTGTGGTGGCTTCTCGTTGCAGAGCACAGGCTCTAGGGCGCACAAGCTTCAGCAGTTGTGGTGCATGGGCTTTGTTGCTAGGAGGTTTGAGGGATCTTCCTGAATCAGGGATCGAACCCTTATCTCCTGCACTGGCAGGTGAATTCTTTACCACTGAGACACCAGGGAAGCCGAGGAAGACTGTTTTATAAATTTTCTGAAGAGTTTGGATATTATCCAGAGGCAACATCATGATCACAGGTGCCTGTGTGTGCTAAGCTACTCAGTCATGTCCAAATCATTGTGACGCTATGGTCTGTAGCCTGCCAGGCTCCTCTGTCCATGGGGATTCTCCAGAAACCTAGAGCGGGTTGCCATGCCCTCCTCCAGGGGATCTTTCCCACCCAGGGATCCAATCTGTGTCTCCTGCAGCTTCTGTATTGCAGGTGGATTCTTAACTGCCTAATCATCGGGAAAGACCTCATGATTACAGAGTGCGGAAAAAAAAAGTGTTGCAAGCTCAAATTTATTTATTTACTTATTTATTTTTTAGTGAGGTAGCTCTGCAGTTAAGACAGGTTGGAGAGAGTCACATCGGTGTTAGGATGACCATTTATGACGCTACTGTAGTAATTCATACAGATTCTGGGAGGTCAGTAGGACCTATGGTCTCCTCCCTCCTCCTTCTAGCCCCTCCCAAGAATTCTCCTGTGTGAGTTTTATGAGACTTACTGTGAGCTGGAGTGGTCCCTCCTTTCAGCCGCTCGGAAATTCTTCTGGTTAGTTTTCAGCCTGTGTTTTCCTTTTGAGAGACAGGCTCAGGCTGGTGGTTATCCCTGTTCCTGTCAGAGGCGGGTAGTTTCGGTCATCAACCTTTCCCTCCAAAAAGAGGAAGAACTCTTAGAATTCTGGAACTGGGAGGTAAGGAAAAGTAGATCTGAGTGAATGGAAATATCATTTGTAAGATAAGGCACTAGAATAAGAAACAAATGGAAGAATGTTGATTTTCAGTTGACAGAGGTATCTGTTTCTGACAGAGATGACTATGTCTGCCTTACATATAGCATTCCTCAGTTAATTCTAAATTACTAAGGACAGAAGTGGTATTTTTCGTGGCCACTAGGGTTTACATCCATCTCAAAACATATCAGAGTGTTTTGTACATTGTAAATGATGGATAAGAGTTACTCCTTTGAAAAAAAAAAGAGTTACTCCTTTGTGTTTTGTTTCTATATTTAGTAGGAATATAAACAATGAATAAATGTGGAAAAACTATTAAATATTTACAGTTAAAATGTGTTTCAACTTTTCCATCACTTATTTACTTATACAGTGTTATATTTAACAGTTATTTAGAGCTAACATTTATTTCATTCAGAGCTAACATTTATTTCAATATATAATAAAATAATTCCCATATATTATATAATATATGATAAGATAATAATGGGACTTTGAAAGTGGTGCTACTGGTAGAGAACCCATCTGCAAATGCAGAGACGTAAGAGATGAGGGTTCAATCCCTGGTCGAAAAGATCCCCTGGAGGAGGACATGGCAACCCACTCCAGTATTCTTGCCCAGAGACTCCCATGGACTGAGGATGCTGGCAGTCTACAGTCCATACGGTCAGAGAGAGTCAAACATGACTGAAGTGACAGCATGCACACGCACCAGATAATAGTATGCTGTATGCTAATGGAATTTGGAACTATTTTATACAAATATGCTTATTTTATAATAAAATGATTCTTTTTATACTTGATAGATTTTTAAAATATTTAATATATAAATATAAATATTTATACTTGATAGATAATATATTACATTTCATTATTTGGGAGAATGTGGCTTTTTAACTGAATGCTATTACTCTGGGAATTGGAGACTTTATTTTGATGATTCAAATATTTATATTTACAAATTTTAAAATTAGCGATTATGCATGTTAAGAAGCTGCTTCATAGAGCAATGCAGTAGTTGCTCAGACTGAGAAATTTAGAAGGGGCCTTTGTCCTTGGCAAATTAGGCAATTTTCTTTAGATTTTTGTTTCATACAAAATAATTATAAGGGATTGAGATAAAGAAAAAAAGAGAAAAATACTGACTAGAATATGTGTTAAAATATAAACAATTGGTTTTCTAGTTGAAGGATATATGTGTTTACTAGTCTCTTAGCTTTTCTCTACATTTTTCAAAATAAAAAAAGAAATATCTTTGACACAATTATTTATGAAACTTCTTTGTATTCACAAGGCCCTAAGTGGACTTTTCTCCCTCAGAAAATACTTTGGACATTTAGTAAAAATAGGTCCAAATGCAGATGTAAAAGCAATCATGTAGCATGAAATGTTAATTTTTAATAAATAGGAATCATTAACATTGGAATACCAACTAGATATTGGATAATGAATTAATATGGTTTAAATGATGACCCTTAATGATTTGACTAATGATTCTAAAGGGTAAAGTCTGTATCAGTGATTCTTAATCTGCTTTTCATTTTTGTAGTTTCAGTCATATTAGAAATTCACCTGTCATATGATAGAACATATTTTATTTTACAAATTTCAGTATTCTATGAATTTCAAATACACATGAGATGTCAACATTTTAGGTAAAAGTGCACCACTACCCTGGAATATTATGGAATTTAATTATGGATTATAGTAATTTAATATACTAGAATATGTATATATATATGTCATATTTTGTGTATTTATTGTGTATTACATGTATTAGTATATATTACTAAGTAGGTAACATATTCTCAGTGTGTTTTTTCTGAGTAGATTCCCAAGGCCATTAGGTATTTACAAGTAATAATAATGTCATGTGAATTGATAATCTCACTAAATTTTATTTATAAGATATAATTTGTTACAAGTAGACCATGTACTAAATATATATTTTTAAATAGTATGATATTTCAATAGTCTTACTTTCTTTTATTTTATGAAAAGGGAATCTAGATCAATGCTACTTTTTAATATAAATTCATGTTTTTATTTTTAATACATTTTTTTACCCTAAATCTCTTTTATTATTCATAAAATATACCCTTACATGTTCCGTAAAGTATTGTGCATTGACACTGTTATTTCCTTAATTGCTCTCTTAGGTATTTATGCCTTGGGGTGGCAGAAAAGTCGGAAATGACTTATAAACAACAAGAAAAAGAGAACAGAAATCTGTTTGGGCTTCCCTGGTGACTCAGCTGGTAAAGAATACACCTGCAATACAGAAGACCTGGGTTTGATCCCTGGATTGGGAAGATTCCCTGGAAAAGGGAATGACTACCCACTCCAGCATTCTGGCCTGGAGAATTCCGTGAACTGTCTAGTCCATGGGGTCACAGAGTGTCGGACATGACTGAGCGACTTTCACTCACTAGGCATTTATTTAGGAATAGTAAACTTAAGATCATTTTGTACTATCCCTGCACTGCAGGGAATGGAACTGACGAATTATTTATAATTTTCACTTTCATTATACCTCATGATTTATTTTCCTATTAGTACCTCTGAGTTTAGCTGTTTACTTGTGACTTCCAAATATCCTCAAAGAATTCTACTCATTACTTTTGCCATTGGTAATATAGCTCACAAAGTTATCATATTATAATAAAGACAACTCAGTAATAATTTTAAAATTAGTACTCATGTACGAGGGTAATTCACATGTGCATTTACCTGCTTTTGTGAAAAATCAGGTTAATGATGTCCTTTTGTTCGTGAATATGGAGCCTAATGGTCACTTGTTCTCAGGATTTTTGAAAGCCTAAATATAATAATGTGTTAATGTATTTTAACTCTACTTGTCTTCTTGTTTTGTAACTCTTCAACATTATTTCTTAAAGAAGACTTCAATAGAACTGTTAGGGATCATATTTGGGCCATTGTTGTTGCTCTTGTTTAGTTGCTGAGTTGTATCCGACTCTGTGACCTCACGGACTCTAGCAAGCCAGGCTTCTCTGTCCATGGGGATTTCCTGGGCAAGAATGCTGGAGTGGGTTGCCATTTCCTTCTCCAGGGGATCTTTCTGACCAGGGATTGAACCTGTGTTTCCTGCATTGGCAGGTGGATTCTGTACTGCTGAATCATTATAATAGAATGATTATATCATTATAATAGAATGATTATAATGTCATTCTATTATAATGATTATATCATTATAATAAAATGATTATAATATCATTATAATATAATGATTTCTATAGATCCTCCAAATTACTTAAATTTAGGCGGGATTCTTATTCCCATGTGCTAATAAACTGTTTTGTCAGAAAAACTCATTTCTAAAGAGAAGTGGGAAACATGTACACATATCAGAAGTTGAAGAAACACAAATAAATATAACACTAACATTTTTAGGCAGTTTCCCTGTACATAACTTAAGAAAATCTTTCCATCTTCCTATGTATTAAAAGCAAGAATTATGAAGATCTTGACACATCTTCAACCTATTTGTAAAGAAAATATTAAAAGCAGTCATTCTGGGTAATTATATACTAAAAAATTACAGAATTTTAGGATTGTACCTTAAGTGCCATCTGGGTCAATCATATCCTACTTTTATGTTAATAACATGCTGTATCATAACAAAATCATGTGCTTGACCTTAAAGAATTGGATTTAATTTGATGGTGTATAATTATATGATTTTGTACCAGTATAAAATATGCTTTAAAACACTCCTAATGTCCTTACTACATGCTAGGTGCTATTCTAGTATTTTAGGTAAGAAAATACAACTTTTTGGTAGCAATGATTGTGTTGTTTATTTGAATATATTTGATCAACAAAATAAAAAATGTGTTTCACAAAGATAAATATTTGTTAGTCATTGATGTGTTATACTTTACCATTATACATAATAATAATTCTTAGTTTATGAATAAAAATGAAATATATTGTTTTTAAAGTAAATAGCTTCCACATAAGAAAAACAATACGGAAGAAAAATCTATTTTCTTAATCAGAACTGGAAGTTATGACCTGAATCATTTGACAGTGTTATGTTTATACAAATAATTAATGGAGATTCAGTGTCTTTTAACTCCTATTCCAAAATCTATTTATTATATGATATTGTCCTTTCTTATGATAAATCATTGTTAAAACATCGTCACTTGTAAGGTGTCCCACATTGTTTACAGATGAGGTCATTTTTTAGTTATCATATTTTAAATTACCACAGAAACAACTCATAATATTGGGGTGAATTAGATAGTGTATGGATATTGGACCTTATAATTATATAGAGGCTGAAATTGAATCTGATGACCTAGGTCAATCATATCATATCATTGTTTTGAGATACATTTTAGTTGCAAAATTGTGGTATCTCTCTCATATTGAAATAGTTTAAGATTAAATTATGAATTAAAGTTTATAACTAAAAGCAAATTAAGCTTGTCAATCAGTTTAACCTAACACCAAGGAAATATGGCAACCATTATAGTTAAAATATTTTACTTAACACTATGCATTTTGATTGCTCCCTAAAAGAGATTTTATTGACCAAAAATGCTCACAATCAAACTTTCTTGCTAGTCAGAATTTATCTACTGCAGAGTTTTATGTGCTATAAATAATAATATTGAAAAGGTTTGGTGAGATGGAAAGTAAAATTGAATTTAGATATTTGTAGAATATTTTGCATAACATATAGATATTGTTTCAGTTGTTTTGTGTAAAGTCATTACACTGCACCGCACTGGGATGATGCCTTTTGTTACTTGAGTTTTGAATGCCTATAAAATTAGTGTATGTATTTTCATAGTTTATATATAATCTGCATTGTTTTGTGTGTGTATACGAATTTTATTGATATACCTATTTATCTTTTGAATAAGACACAGATGCACATTTAAATCTTCCAGAGTCCTAGAAATTTTTAATTATGATTCTGTTTAAATAATCAGGAAAGTTTTTCCTTATCAGAATAATGGAAAAATATCTGAATAAACTTGCTTACTCCCAGTCCTACCCACCCTCACACTCATCCATCTATCTAAATATAGAGATAGATAAATGGCATATGCATAAACACACACAAAATTATTTATGTATTCTAAGACCCACAGTTCCATTCCACCTTAGTTTATCTATATTATGGATAATTTTAATTAATTTAAAGCCTTTCTCTAAAAGAAGTAAAGGATAAAATACATGTAGTGTTAAAATTTATAACAGAATTTATTAAATAAACATATCCAGTGTTTCTTTTGAAACTGTTCAGTGTTGTAAAACATTTATGCTGAAAAAGTAATTATGAGTGAAAATTTCTGATGATCGTTGCTCAGAGTGGGCTTTAGTGTTCCACTGTATGATGTTGCCCTGACAAGGTTTGTTGGAACTCGGTGACTTATTTTCCAACAAATAAAGAAACCTAAGCATGAAAGAGCTCTGGAAAAAAAGAAATCATTTTGGTGTACTACTTGCGGTTGACTTTTGCTATCATCTAATTTGAGACAATGGTATTAGACTTTTAAAAAAGGATTTTCCACCTCAGCACCTTAACTGCTAGAAAAGAACCTTCCAGGGGCTAACTAATTGCCTGTGTATTTTGTCTAGGTGTTGAGGGAAAGCTAAGAGAATGAAGGCTCTAAGTCCCCAGTGGAAGCATGATATGGCGAAGCAGAGCTGGTGCTGAATTGTTCTCTCTGATGGCTCCATGGGAGTGGATAGCACTGAGTCTTCATTGCTGGGTTTTAGCGGTTGCTGCTGTTTCGGATCAGCATGCCACAAGCCCCTTCGACTGGCTCCTCTCTGATAAGGGACCCTTCCATCGTTCACAGGAATACACAGATTTTGTGGACAGAAGCCGGCAGGGATTTAGCACAAGATACAAGATATACAGGTATGAAGCAAAGGGAAAGCAATGGCACCTTCCTTGAAGGTGGTGGATAAGTAAGTTGCTGTAACGGCAAGTTTCAGATGGGAAAGGGTTTTATATGAAGGGTTATTAATTGCCATTCACCACGGTAAGGTTTTCTGGTTATTGCAAAGTATTTCTTGTAGATGCAACTTCTTCCAGAAAAACTGGATAATGGTGACCACTTGTGTACCACTCCCAAATTCTACACTGCTACCCTGCTGTAAATTTCAGTTCACTGTGAGGCTATGTTTATCAGTTTAAATACTCAAAATTTTAAATCAGAATTTCTTGAATAGCATTTCCTTTCTACCTTGCACCATGCTTTGTTATCTTTTTTAGCTTAAATGGAAATGGTATCTTCTAGGAATCACTGAGCAGTTGAGTCACCTCATCATTTTTTACCTTCAAGGTAATTGCACATTCAGAAGCTGGAGGAAATGGCCATGGGATAAAAAAGGAAATGCACATAAATAGGATTTGGGAGCAAGGGCCAAGAAAAAGGAAGAGATTGAGATATATGGTCTTTAACTTTCACTGCTCTTCTAAGCGTGAATCTAAATAAGTTACACAAAAGGAGTCATATATTAAATCTGTCAGACTGCTTGCTTCCCACAAGTGCAGTGAATCCATTAAGTAGAGGGGTATACAAGTGGTTGCCTGAATGGGTTAGATTGCATTGATCTATGCCATAAAGAACATTTTATGAAGGTTATCGGTTCGGTTTGTTTTTTCATGATAGAAGTTTACAATTCCCAGTGATTGGTTTAGAATGCATGCAGAAGCAACATTTTGTTTTGTATTGGTGTCTGTATCTGTGTAACTCCTGTTACATAAATATTTTATTTTATGTTAAACGCGCACCAGAGGGCACTGTGCTTCTGATCTGTATGTAGTCTTTCATATAGCATTCTGAGAAATGTATAGATCCGATCAGCCATGCATATTTACAGAAGAGACTGAGGGTATACAGAACATGTTCTGTAAGGCATCACACAATTCTCGCTCTATGTGCGCGTGTGTGCCTTTATTCCAGGCAGGCAGGGCACTGTCATAAGTCTGCAAAAAAGAATTATTCTACTTTAGTAGATGAAATGACAAATATTAAAGATTTCCTTTCTGAAACGCACCAGGAAGCAGTCAATATATTATGATTCCAGTTATAATCAATTTTACATGTTTTTGTGGGTTTAGCCAGCTTTCTTTCACAGACTGAGTGAAGCTATTAAATTTCAGAGAGTGAGACTGTCTTCTATTTCAGCATTCTGCAGAAAAATTTTTAACAGTCTCTCAAACAGACAGATGCCAGAGCATGTCTCCATAATCTGTGGCATCTCTGTTGGGAGGTCTGAGGTGTTGTCTTGTGTGTGACTGTGAGCTTTGGATTATTGATTGATTGGCTGTGAGTTGCAAACATGGCTTGACATGTGTACAGAGGTTCTTGGCTGAATGAAAGAGGCAATCTCTGGATCACCACAGTGAAAGGTAATAAAGAAAACAATGCCTTGGGATTGGTTTGTAGGGTTCATGCATTCCCTGTTGTCTTCATGTTTCTCTATTCATAAAGACCTTCAGTAACTATCTACTCCTCATCCTTATGTTTTTACTGTTGTGGTTTGAATAAACGTAAATGGGAATTGTTTCTTTATAAACAATGGAATAAGATGTCCCTGTCCTTCTGCTTGGACCAGACTACAACTTCTGTAACCTTTGACGCATTGGCTGATGATGCTATGATCAGTGACGGTTGCTATAAAATGAATGGTATAGTATACTCATGAAGATTCAATTTGCCTTGGCACTGTGAGATATTTCATCTGTCCAATGTGTATTTCCTCACATTTCAGAGAATGCTGTCTACCTATCTGTTTGATATAATAGATGGTTATATGGGTATGAGTTTTTCCTAGTGAAGTTGACCTTATTTTTGAGAACTCAAGAATCTAAATTCAAAGATTAGAATGTCTTTCTGGCTTTGTTTAGTTCTTACCTCTGTTTTTAATATTTGTCTTAATCAGTCTTAGAGATTTATGCTTCATAAATGTTTAATTACAGAATTAGTGAATATCTAAGACACATAAGTGGAAAATTAGTGTTTTTCACTATTAAGCACTAAATTTATCATGTTAAGGGACCACATCATTTTGAAAAGTGATCAAATTCTATAGGTGCTTATTACTGTCATAATCTTCTTTTTGCGAGTTATTGCATTGACATAATATCTGAAATGCCTTACTTATAAATGTACAACACACTAAGCCTGAATAATTAGGTCAAATTTCTTTCAGTTGTCAGTCTTCATTTTATCTTCTTTACCAGTAAGATATTTTTCTTTTCACCTCAAATATAGAACAACAAGAGCATAACAACTGATCACTGCTAGAATCATAGTTAGGACTTAGAGTGAAAGGAACCACCATTATTTTCTTGATAGTGTGCATTTGTGTCAACTATCAAGTCTTATTTTTAAATTGAAGTATATTATATTTTTAGGTTTTATTCTGAAGCTACGTTAAAAATATGAAGTGATTACTCTCTGAGCAGATCATTGAATTGAAGACCTAGAATGAGGTTGCTAACACTTAGATTGTCATTTGGTTAAGTATTAAAGATTGGATTTTCCACTATATTTTAGCTAAAGATTGATAATGGGACTTAGGGTAAGCATTTTAAGTTAGGGTTCTCACTTTCAGAAAGTGGACTGTGCCTGGAGAAATTTTGCCCCATGTGAAGCATTAGAAGAGGAGCACACTTGGCCCCCGAATAAATGGAAGCCTGTGATGGCAGTTATTATGGTCTAAAAACACCCTCAGGCAGTAGGCCCACCAGCAAACATATCATTTCTTCCAGACCACAGAAATCCTCATCCTTTTAATAAAATGACAGGGGCTCTGAACAAGGGACATGCTTTTAGTATTTCTGACACCATTATCGTGAACCAGGGTTGTGAATTCTAAGATAACATAGATGGTGATTTTTATCCCACAAAAAAGATATTTCACATGTATAAATCTTCATATACTTTGCTAGAAAATAAAAGTCTCCCCCCTCCAACTTCTACCATTCTTTGTTTAACCATATGTGTGAGAAAATCATGGGGGGAAGTAATGATGCTTTTCTTATAACTTTAAAGAATAATATTACTATGTATCATTTTACTACAACTTAGCTTGCTTCCTCAGAGAGATTTTTCAAAGCAAAATTTGAGTGAGAATAAGAGACAATAGGGATAAATATGATGCCTTATTGGTCTTCTTGGTAATGTTCCCTGAGAAAAATTATATTTAAAGAATGACTTGGAAGGGATAAGATAGTCTAGGAAAAAAGTAAGTGTGTGGATACTTCATGACAGGGGTATAATGAAATAGTGTGTGGGGGAGGGGAGAGTTTTGAATAAATGGTTCTGCAGTTTGCGTAGCCATGTGTGAAAAGCAGAGCTTCTAGATGGCTCAGTGGTAATGAATCCAACTGCAATGCAGGAGATGCAAGAGATGCAAGAGACGTGGGTTCAGTTCCTGGGTTGGGAAGATCCTCTGGAGGAGGAAATGACAACCTACTCCAGTATTCTTGCCTCGAAAATCCTGTGGACAGAAGAGCCTGGTCAGCTATAGTCCACGGGGTCACCAAGAGTCCTCCATGACTGAATGACTGACAGCACACACATGAGAAAAATAGAAGTGAGATCTCTTTCCAGTACCACATTCACAAATCTACTTTATAGGGAATAAAAATCTAAATAAGAAAGGCAAAATATTAAATTTCTAAAAGAAAAACAGAGGAAAACACTTTCAGATATATAAGTATTTCTTAAAGTTCAAAGCATTAAACAACCAAAAACCCTGATCAATTCAGGTATATTAACATAACAAGAGTGTAGCCACCAGCAGGATTCTGGATGAATCTCCCAAGCAGAATGTTAAGTTTAAGAAGCATAACACAGGAAACATTTACACATAGTCTGATTCTATTACACGAAATTCACAAAACAGGTAAAAGTAAATTATATTTAGATATGCATACCTAAACATGGTTGGTAAAACCTAAAAAAATCCCCAAGGAAAGGACTATAATAAAAGTCAAGATAGCAGTTATCTCCATGAGGACGGGAGAAGGATGGGACTTTTAAGGGAAAACGAGTGATCTCTAAAATAATAACAATACTCAATTTTTTAAACTGCTTAGTTGTTACACTCATGTATAGACTCTAAACATTTTAGACAATTATTCATATGGATTTTGCATTTCATAATCACTTAATAAGTAAATACATATTGTGTCAGCTTTGAACTAAAAAACTGGAATCCTCAGATTAAGTAGATTTATTTTTTTCTTTGAGTTATCTGCAAATTCAATATTAAAGCTTATTAAGCCCTTTTGTATTCTATAGAAATGTTTAATTATGTGAGTAATATGTGCTCTGATACAAAATTATATTTTGGTACATATACATGCATTTCTGTACAAATATCAAAATTTTCCTTGTTGCTTACAAAGACTGTCCATTTTTTTAATATGTAATTTTTACTGTAGCCTTTTATTGATGATACTGTATCAATTTCAAAAAGTTACCACCCAGAGATTTTAAGTAGTATGTCTGTAAACAGCAGACATATTAAAAAATAATTAAAACCCATACTTTTGAAATTAAATTCATTAATCATTTTACCACAATTAAGTAAAAACAAAAGTTTTCATAGATAATTGACCACGTCTTTGGAATTAAATCTTCTAATATATAAAAACAAATTCGTTGCACAACTTACATCTTTCTATGTTCACATTTATTAGTCAGGTTTGTTCAATAAATATATCCTTGATTTATTTGCCAGAGATCTAATAAAATTGCATTAGATTGTTACAGTCACATCTCCTGGTGACTCAGATCTCCCAACCTCTCCGACTTTGCATATTTTCCCCACTATCGACTTTGGGCTTGGCCTTTGCCTTCTTTTGTCAGTGTGGCATCAGCAAATATGATGCAAGTAGAAGCTTATAAAAGTGTCTGTCCACTTGCCTTGCACTGAATCAGATCTGAAAACAACCTTTGAAGAAGTTCAGTCTAGACCGACAGAGCAGAAGAAACCACCCAGAGCAGAGAGGAACCAGGCCAGATAACGTGCTTTGGACCTGACAGCCCCCAGACAGAAACAATCACCGCATGAGGAAGTGGGGCCATCCCAGGATATTCAGACCTAGCTGATCTGGTAGAAAACTGAAAACCACATTAGTGATCAGGCATACTGGAAGAACCAGACAGCTGAGCCCAGCTCATAATGGTCATTCATTCATGGAATCATTAATAAGCAAACACCAAATCTTTCTCTAAGCCTCTAAGTTTTGGGAAGGTTTTCTATGTACCACATATAATTGATATAAGTATTTTTTCATCAGAATATAAATTGGCCAGGTATTTATTAGTGATATAAATAATATGGTAATCATGATGTCATTTACAAAAGAACATTAAGAATGTAAATGTTTTTTAAAGAAAAAAGGAGATTCTGGTTTAAAATGTCTTCAATATAGCAGTTCTTTATAGCATCACTTTAAATTTTCTATTCAAACTAGTGTAAATTCAACAGTTCAGTTGCTCAGTCATGTCTAACTCTTTGCCACCCCATGGACTGCAGCACGCCAGGCCTCCCTGTCCATCACCAACTCCAGGAGTTTACTCAAACTCATGTCCACTGAGTTGGTGATGATATCCAACCATCTCATCCTCTATTGTCCCCTTTTCCTCCTGCCTTCAATCTTTTCCAGCATCAGGGTCTTTTCCAATGAGTCAGCTCTTCGCATCAGGTGGCCAAAGTATTGGAGTTTCAGCTTCAGCGTCAGTCCTCCCAATGAACATTCAGGGGCGTTGAAAGCTCATAACACAGTAACTTGGTTGGTATTCAACTTTGTGCCAGAATATGAGAAGCATTTTAATGGTTATATGAATCAGTGATTAGCAAATATATTTTAATGCTTAAGATAGAGCAAGCCCAGTGGTCTTGACAGAGATGACACTTACTGTAAATACAGTTGGGAATTATATCATTACTATCAGCTACCTGCTCAGAAACCCAGAGTTGGCTCCAAATAAGAACTATGAAGTTGTCTCTCTCCTGCAGAACTCTGCCTTGTGATGTAACCAGAGTGTAAGTTTTCAATTTCTCTCTGTTCCATGATATTTGGAGATGGTAGTTCCCAAGAATAGTGTGGTAGGTAAAGATTTTGGCAGATAAGCATGACCCAAGATCCCCTGGAGAAGCGATTGGCTACTCACTCCAGTATTCTTGGACTTTCCTGGTGTCTCAGATGGTAAAGAATCCATCTGCAATGCAGGAGACCTGGGTTCAATCCTTGGGTTGGGAAGATCCCCTGTGAGGAGGGCGTGACAATCCAAGCCGGTATTCTTGCCTGAAGAATCCCCATGGACAGAGGAGCCTGGTGAGCTACAGTCCATGTGGTCGCAAAGAGTTGGACACAATTAAGCACAGCACAACATGCCATATTTGGGACATACTTATACTAAAAAACAATTTATTTATTTACACTCCACTTTTACTAGTTGCATGTTTTATTTACAACATCTGGCCAGTCTAGGAGGAAATAAGTGATTACTGACATCAACGATTATGTATCAGTGACAAAGATGCCCAGAAGTAAATTTGGAACAGGAAAGGGAAGAGCCCAGAATGCAGTGAAATCTATGTTTGTAGCATTTAAGTGGAGTGGTAAAATTTATATTTATTTAAATTCTAAAAATAGGAACTGGGAAAATAAGTTTGAATATTACTGCAAACTTTAAGGGTAGATATAAAAAATCAGCATTACATTTTAAATGTCCTTGCTACATATAAAAACAAACATATAAAAATTTAAAGGTTAAATAAAAATGATAAACATAACTTAAAACAAGGTGGCTACAGAAAAATATAGTTAATGTCATGAATGTAAATATTTCAAGCTCCAAAAATAGCTGGAGTAAAACATTTACTTAAATATGCTACTTATAGCAAAGTTACCTAAAACAAAATTAAATGTAAAAAAAAATGATGTAATATATTAAAATCCGTATGATACTCTCTAGAGGATAATAGTGTTTTATGGAGCATGTATATCTTCCCTGATGGCTCAGCGGTAAAGAATCCACTTACCAACGCAGGAGACATTGGTTCAACCACTGGGTCGGGAAGATTCCCTGGAGAAAGAAATGGAAACCCTCACCAGTATTCTTGCCTGAAAATTTCCATAGAACAGAAGGAGCCTGGTGGCCTACAATCCATGGGGTTGCAAAAGAGTTGGATGCAACTTAGCTACTAAATAGCAACAACAAATGGAACATCCATATAGTTTAGACTAAGAAAGGAGTAAAGATGGAACTAAATACTGTGGTTTTATTAAGTGATTATGCTTTTACATGTTATGTCATTTAATCACCATACCTCTTAAAATAATTCCCAGTTTAAGGTTAGCAAAATAAAAACTTAAACCCTTTTCCCTTTTGTTTACCCCTCCTACCCCTGAATATCTGTCCTTGTACCTTTGATACTGCTCTAAAATTACCTGTTGTCTCCTCTGAGGTATGAGTGCCTTGGAGGCAGGACCTTTCTAGTTTCTATTTTATTTTTTAAATTTTATATACCTCATCTTATTTCTTTATTTCTATTTGCCTAGTTGCTCACTTTACATTTGGGCTGCTTGGTTTCAAAATCAAGCTCATCTCATTGAAAATATACCCTCTTGAATGTAAGCGTGGAGACTTGAATTGATTCTTCGTCACTAACCAAACTTTTTAACCTCAGGCTTGTAAGTTAATTTCTCAGGCTTCAGTATTCTATTTTGTAAAATTAAGGATGCTCTAGATTTCTAAAGATCCTTTGAGTTATAAACTTCAGGGTTAGCAATCCCAAAAGCAAAATGGGAAAATATCGAAACAAATTGATAAACATGAAAATGAAAATCAATTATGGTTAATTCTCCTATCTGCAGCCTTTTGTCTTTTGCAAAAGTCACTTATAAATACTTTTTAAAAGTAATATCTAAAAATCTCTCAGATTACTCTGTGTTCATGGGTACCTAAACCTAAATTTTGCAATAACTTCCATTGTCCTCATTACTTCAGTTCTTTTCTGTTTTGCATACTGTAGGGGCTATCGTGAGGAAGCTAGTTTTCCTCGTTGGTTGATTTTCCATAAACCCTTCCATTAGTCTGTTAGCACAATACCGTTCAGTGGTAAATTAAGGAGAGTATTCTAGCTAGTGAGCTTATACATAAATAACTTAATATATCTACTCAACAATTCTAATTACATCTCCAATTTTGACAGTAAACCATAAAACAAATTTTAATTTTTGGTATTCAATTCTAATTCACAGTTGAATCTGCATATGAATTCATACTTTGTATCCTTTAGTTGACACTGGGAAAATTTCAGTGAGGAAGAAAATAGAAATATTAATTCAAGGCTTTAGGAGTTATAATGAAATTTTAGAAAAGCTAGTTCTTAATGGGGATTGTATATAGCCTCATGATAAGTAAAATACATGCTTTGCAACAATTAAAAGCATTTATAAATAATAATATTTAGCTTAAAGTACAGTCACATTTGTTTCTGTTATATTGAAAAAAATGAACAGAATTCCTAGTTCATACAATTATTTATAGAGGAGAAAATAACAATTATGATTTTTTGGCATTCAGACAAATACATTATTTGATTATTTGTTTCTCTAGTTTCATCTAACCAACCACTCTAATTCTTTACTACTCTTGTCTCTGTGATCTTCTTATCAATTTAATTGCCAACATTATCAGTATTGTTTCCTCTTGTTATCATTGCTCTGTGGATTTTGAATTGCTAACATGCATTTTTTTTTTTTTTTAAACTGGGCACTATTCCAAAAATGCAAAGTTTAAAACTCAAGTGAAAAAGCTGAGTAATAATAGTTTTTAAAGAGTTTCCTTGGCTTATTTCTTGAGAGTGTGTGTGTGTGTATTTAGAATGACTGTTATGAAAAAAAAGTCTTTAGCATTGTATTTCTCATTGTAAGTAAGAAAAGGTCCTAAAATGGCACTTATTATGTCTTCTTTGTTTTAATATAAAAGTAATGGTGCTAGTGGTAAAGAATCTGCCTGCCAGTGCAGGAGACCTAAGAGATTCAGGTTTGATCCGTGGGTCGAGAAGATCTGCCTGGAGGAGGGCATGGCAATGCACTCCTGTATCCTTGCCTGGAGAATCCCATGGATAGAGGAGCCTCATGGGCTACAGTCCATAGGTTTGCAAAGAGTCGGACATGACTGAAATGACCCAGTGTACAGGGATGCAATTGCTATTTAATTGCAGTATTTTAAAAAATTTCCAACTTTTAAAATATTAGGTATAAAATTAATATTAGGTTACTATTGTTTTTATTTTAACAAGCATATAACATGAATAGCAGTAAAAGAATCCTCACCTTCATATTATAACTTCCAAAGTTAAAGCTGTAATTTATACTGAATATTTATGATTTTTAGCAGAATACATTTATTCAGTTTCTATCGGCAAACCATTCTTTTATAGAAGTAACAACTTTTAGTTATTTTTGAGATTACTTTTTCTATAAATTGCTTATTTTCCCTATTATTTTCAACTGGAATTATAATTCCATAATTAGACTTAGGATGTAAACTGAAGTTCATTTGGCCTAGAGAAGAGTCTTATGTCAATTAATTAGTAATATTTATCCTTGGAATTTGCCTCAGACTGAAGTGATATATGAAATACATAGATGTCCAGCAAGTGTTAGTTGAAAAAGATTACTCAAAGAGTGAACATGCTGTGTTTATTTTTCTTTCATCTATTTCTTTAAATATTCCAGTAAACAAATGCCATGTAAATGTAAAAAGTGTACTATTTATTGTATCAACAAACTTAGAAAAAATATTAATAAACCATTTTAGTGTAAGAGTAAAAGCTTGTAGCCTTGATTATAGGTGTAGGAGACAGTTTCATGCTGTTTGGTTACTATTAAAGAATTACTAAAGCTTTTTGGGATGATTTACCCATGGTCAAGGCAGAGTTTTCACAATATATGGAAGTAGTTCACTTATGTACAAGTCTGTTGTGAAGGCACCAGTATCTCTAAACCCCAATATATATTTGCAGACATGATTACTTTTGTGTCTGTCTCTACTTTTTTTTTAGTAGTCTTCTCTTTTCCAAATAAGTGCAGACTCTTTGTTCTCTTCCTTTTTGACACAGTTGAAAAGAGGCATCGAGAATGGCCTTGCCTTCATTTGCAAGTCCTTTTTCTAACAGACGTTTCCTTGGCTGCTCACTTAAACAGTTATTAGCAGCTAGCTCACTAATTAAACTACCTCCCTGTCAGTCTGAAATTATCAAAGGCTGGACTTGGCTGTGGGTTTGTGCATGGCTGTCTTATCTTAAAGACACACACTACTATTGCTCCAAAACAGAATAGAACATTCGATTTAAATAAACACACCCATTTAAAGTTATAAAGCAATTCCTCACAAAATGCAATCTTTAAACAATTATTCGTTGTATAAATGTTTTTTTACAACAATCACTAAATCCATTACACATAAGAATACTTTTTCATACTTATAAAAAGCCAAGGGATAATAACTTTCTTTGAATTTATCATTTCAGAAGATAAACTTTTTGAAACATAAAGTCAAAGATTCTAATGATTAAAAATGTCTTTAACGTTCATCTATTCAAATCAATGATATTTAATTCATGCTGTGCAATCCCTATGTATAATACTACTGTCAAATGGTCATCAACCCTTTCTTTCAATGTTTCAGTGGATTGAGAACTCACTCTTTCCCAAGATAACAGAATCAGTGGATGAAACATGACACTTGGGAATGCCTTCCTGGGCAAGAGTCACAATTTGTGAGCTTGCGTCTTCTAACCATCGTACCAAATCTCTCTCTTCATTGTTTATTCACATCATAGTACCCAGGTATCCCATTCATCTTCAGTTTTGTAGAAATCATACTTCTCTGTATATGGCAGTCTAACTCTTCTATTTGGAGAGCACTGCATGTGTGTCTATATCTCATTGAATGTAATATAAAAGCATTTTTGGCCTGTTTGACAAATTTATCAAGAAAATCTGTTCTTGATTATTATAATCCAATATTCTCCTTATTTCAAATCTGCACATTTGAAAACAATATCTTCTATATAAATGAAATTATTTTGAAAAACCTTTAAAAAGCCTATGGATGTAAAAATATTTTTTAAAAATATAGCAGAAAAAGAGTAAAAACAGAAATTTGAACTGCATTGTGAGAAACCTTCCAGCTAGATACATTTCAGTTCTTGCAAAGTTCAAAGCGCTATATCAGAAATTTCAAAATCCCAGTGTTCTGAAATTGAATCATTTTTCTCTTAGCAATTCAGGTTTCAAAACTTGTCCTGCCCTGGACAGACATGAGGCTCTAGTTTTTATTTTAATATTCAATGTAAACATTCATATGTTGCATTTCAAGGGCACTGATGTGTTTGATTATGAGTTGATGACTTAGACTCCACTGAGGATATAACATAAGGTACACTGTATATATTAATACCTCATTTTCCATCCAAAATCTGAAAAACTGAACTCGGATACACTTCACTCAAGGGCTTCAGATAAAGCCCTGTGGCTCTGTATTAACCTCCAGGCTTTTCTCTAGTGTCCCCATAAAGTATATTATTTTTGACTGTGTTAAATGCAAACAAGGTACCATTGGATCCCACAGCGTGTGCTTTATGGCCTCATGTGCTGGGCAGGGAGGGAGTAAGGGCAGGTCTAGCAGAGGGGCTGGGAAAGTAGGGCCTGGGATGTGCCGAGTGTCTGGGAGGCTCAGAGGATGGGGGATGGGGCCTGAGGTGATGCTGAGACCACCCTTCCCAGATGGAGCCTGACTGTGGGATCTCAGAAGTTACACCCGGTGACGAGGAGATGAGACACACTCGCATGCCCTGGGTGCCAGAGGCCCCTGGCCCCAGGCTCATGTGTAAGCAACCTGGGTCACAGCACCTATCCAGTAAACCCCAATCCTCCTTGACAGCTCCCCAATAACACTCGGATATTTGATAGAATACAGACTTTGTTGATCTGTTAGATTAACTATGCCATTTATGGAGTAAATGAAATGAATTTTCTAATTATTCATTTTCTTTCCTAATTTTTTAAACATGTATAGAATGCAATCTAGAACACTCTTGTTCCTTTTTAAATGTTCAAGTTATGTTTGCAAATCCTTAGGTGTGACCATGTAATCCTTATACTGTATTGAAAAGGTTTTAAATCAATTTTTTTCATTTGACCTTTCGCTTAAAGAGTTAAGCTACTTATTTTTGGCATTATATTAATTTAATCCTGCTCATAGAATAGAGAGGTGAATGGAACTAAGAGTAGGATAGAGAAAACTAAGGTTTATAGAACTTGGAACTGGAATTATAGAATCAAGTTTTCAGGCCTGTATCTATCATCTACTTTTTGTATAAATGTATAAAATGGTATCACCTCTCTTTGTCTCTGAGTCCCTATTTATTAAAGGAGGATGACAGGAAGTTCTATCACTTTGTTTCTAACCATGAGATTCTACTGAAGCGCAGTCCTTGCTGGCCTCTTTTTGACAGAAAGTGTTAGTTGCTCAGTTAGTTGACTCTTTCCACCTTGTGGACTGTAGCTCACCAGATTCCTCCGTCCATGGGATTCTCCAGGCAAGAATACTGGAGTGGTTAGCCATTTCCTTCTCCAGGAGATCTTCCTGACCCCGGAATCGTACCTGGGTCTCCTGCATTGCAGACAGATTTTTTTACCACTGAGCTGCCAAGGAAGCCCCGAAATTTATTCACTTGACTCCACTGGATCTTGGTTGCAGTACGTGGTATCTAGTTTTCTGATTAGGCTTTGAACCTGGGCCTCCTGCATTGGGAGCCTTGAGTCTTAGTCACTGGACCACCAAGGAAGTCTCAAAGAGAACTTGTGTTTGTAAACATACCATAGAACTGACTGCATTGTTTTTATTTAGGGTCATTATTTGAATTTGTTTTGAACATAGTTTTGTAATTTAAAGACTTTTACTTAGTGAACTTGATATCTGAAAATAAAGATCTCAGATTTTTCTAGAATTTCTAAAGTTCCTGTGTAATTTTTCAAGATAAACAATCTTAGTTTTTTCTAAAAAGAGAATGATATTGAAACAATGTAAGATACATGAGGGCTTCCCTTGCGGCTAAGCTGGTAAAGATCCACCTGCAATGCAGGACACCTGGGTTCAGTCCCCAGGTTGGGAGGATCCCCTAGAGAAGTGAAAGGTTACCCACTCCAGTATTCTGGCCTGGAGAATTCCATGGACTCTATGGTCCATGGGGTCACAAAGAGTAGGACATGACTGAGTGACTTTCACTTAACTTTAGATACATGAATTAAAATATTAAATCTGTTGGAAGGGAAAGAACTCTCCATTGTTGATGCTGCCATGATAATTAATCATTATGTAGTTTTAGCAAGTCATGTGAATAGTTTTTTTTTTAATTTAATAAAGAATCCATGTGAAAATTTGGTGACTGCATTTTATATTTTAGCTTTCAAAAATGATTTTTGATATCTGCCTGAGGAGGTATAGTCTAGTATGATTCTTAAATACATATTATATTAGCATATTTTAGACTAAAGCAGTTTGATTCAAAGTATTTTTCTGAAAAAAGTAAGACATTGTGAGTATTCCTTTCATTCCACTAATGGAAAAAAAAAAAAAAAAAAAACTTAAAATGAGAATAAAATAATTGGCCCGTGACACAGAAACAATATCAAGAGTCCTGTTTTTGTCCCTTCTTATGGATTCAGGTGCTTTATTAGAGGAATTTGGGCTTATTGTTGATATGATATGAAGTTAGTATTATATTTCATAAGACTGAGATTCTCTACCTCTGTTTCTGGCATCATAACTATTAAAATTGGGCTCATACTTCAGCCTTTCCTTGGCACTCTTCACATTTTGAGATTTACTGTTCAGGCTTTACATTCAAATTGTCTTCTTTCTGATCCTGGCCTCAGTAATACTTCTAAATTAGATCATCATAGAGTTAAACATCTTTCTACCATTAACTCAAATACCAAATACCACACACACATTCACACACACACATCTTATTATGGAAGATAATGAACTGGGACTTCTGTCTTAGAACAAATTATTTGTTTTTAATTGAGTTATAAATCAACATGTATAATTGATTATATACATTTGATTATATTCATTTCAGATGTACAACATAATGATTTGATATTTGTACGCATTGCAAAATGACCATTAGAATAATTCTAGCCAACATTTCTCACAATACATAGTCACAAAAATGTTTTTCTTGTGATGAGGACTCTCAAGATCCACCCTCTCAGCAAATATAAAATATAATATTATAAACTATAGTTACCACGCTGTGCATTAGTTGTGGTCTAGTTTTTCACATATTAGTCATGATCTAGTTTTTAACCTATGTCTTCTATTTGGTTAAATATAAAGGAGTTTTGTGCCATACTTTTGCTCTTTTAAACTTAAAAATAAATTGAAACTGGAAACTCATGCCATATTAGGCTACTAGGATTATATAAAAACAGCTTGTATTAATATAACCAATTTCAGCTGAAATTTCATTTCATCTTTACTATAATATTCATATGAACATCATGCCTACTTATGAGCAACACATGTTTCTCTTCTCAGACGTGTGGAAGGTGAAGAGTACAGCAAATTACTTTCACCTTTGCATCTGCTGCTCTGAATCATTTCAGAGTCAAAAGAGAAGAAACATGTTCACTTTTAAGCCTCTCCCATTATGTGCCTTCATACACACACACACACACACACATACACACACACCCCCTCTGAAGATGACACCATTAAGCAGAGTAGATAGAAGGTGTGATTTCAAATCAGAAAAGACTTGGCCACATCCTAATTTGCAACAGGCAACCAGGGCAAAAATGAAAATAAGTAAATCTCATAATAGTGGTGAAATTTTTCTCTGGAAGCTGAGATTGGTGGATCCCGTAAAGAAAAAGGAACTCCCCCAACAAGACTGGCATTAACCTGTTCATTACTCCTCCAGTCACTTAACTTGTATTGAGAGCTGGGAGTGCATCACTTTCAGGCTGTCTTGGGGAAGAAACATCTACTCTAGGTGAATGCCCTGCTTCTGAATGGCAGAAGTAATAACCTACCTGCATCTGTGCTAGACCCAGCATGTATCTCAGGCAAAATTACAGTTCACTAATCATTTGTGGGATTGGATTCAAATATAACAGGATTTCCTAAATGTGGATGGAATCTTTGTGAAAATTATTCCAGTGACTTTGAATATAAAAATTCTCAGGTTATATGCCAAGTAATGGGATTGGTGGGTCATATATAGATTTAGCCCTAGTTCTATGAACCTAGAGCCTGTTTAGAAAAGAAGAGGAACCAGAGATCAAATTGCCAACATCTGCTGGATCATAGAAAAAGCAAGAGATCCAGAAAATATCTACATCTGCTTTACTGACTATGCCAAAGCCCTGGACTGTGTGGATCATAACAAACTGTGGAAAATTCTTCAAGAGATGGGAACACTAGACCACCTGACCTCTCTCCTAACAAATCTGTAAGCATGGCAAGAAGCAACAGCTAGAACTGGACATGGACCAACAGACTGGTTCCAAATAGGAAAAGGAGTACGTCAAGGCTGTATATTGTCACCCTGCTTATTTAACTTATATGCAGAGTACATCATGAGAAATGCCAGGCTAGATGAAGCACAAGCACAAGCTGGAATCAAGATTGCTGGGGGAAATATCTATAACCTCAGATATGCAGATGACACTACCCTTATGGCAGAAAGCAAAGAGGAAAGGAACTAAAGAGCCTCTTGATGAAAGTGCAGGAGAGTGAAAAAGTTGGCTTAAAATTCAATATTCAAAAAACTAAGATCATGGCATTTGGTCTCATCACTTCATGGCAAAAGATGAGAAACAGTGGAAACAGTGATAGACACTCTTTTCTTGGGCTCCAAAATCACTGCAGATGGTAACTGTAGTCATGAAACTGAAAGACACTTGCTCATTGGAAGAAAACCTATGACCAACCTAGACAGCGTATTAAAAAGCAGAGACATTACTTTGCCAACAAAAGTCAGTCTAGTCAAAGCTATGGTTTTTCCAGTGGTCATGTATGGATGTAAGAGTTGGACTATAAAGAAAACTGAGCATCAAAGAATTGATGCTTTTGAACTGTGGTGTTGGAGAAGACTCTTGAGAGTTCTTGGACTGTAAGGACGTCAAACCAGTCCATCCTGAAGGAAATCAATCCTGAATATTCATTGGAAGGACTGATGCTGAAGCTGAAACTCCAATACTTTGGCCACCAGATGCGAAGAAATGACTCATTGGAAAAGACCCTGATGTTGGGAAAGATTGAAGGCAGGAGGAGAAGGGGACGACAGAGGATGAGCTGGTTGGATGACATCACTGACTGGCTGGACATGAGTTTGAGCATGCTCTGTGAGTTGGTGATGGACAGGAAAACTGGCGTGCTGCAGTCCATGGGGTCACAAAGAGTTGGACACGACTGATAGACTGAACTGACTGAACTGAGAGCCTGTTATACAGAGTGAATTAAGTCAGAAAGAGAAACAGTTATCTCATATTAACCATATATGTGGAATCTAGAAAAAAGAGTATAGATGAACATTTTGTAGGGAAGGAATGGAGATGTAGAGAATAGACTTGTGGGCACAGTGGAGGAGGGAGTGAGTAGGGTGAATGGAAGAAATACCATCAGCATATATACACTGTCGTGTGTAAAATGAATAGTTGATGAGAAGTTGCTATATAATGCAGGGAGCCCGGGCTGGTGTTCTGTGTTGACCTAGAGGAGCATGGTGGGGGGTGGGGAGGAGGCTCAAGGTGGAGGGGATATATTTATAATTATGGCTGATCTTGTTTTTGTATGGTGAAAACCAAACCAGCATTGTAAAAATTTAAAAAACAAACAAACAAAAAACATGAGGTTTCATAAGACATTTCTCATAAAAAATCCTGTAGGTAAAAAGCCTAAACTCCACATAGGTTACTAGTTTAACCTAACAGTAAAGTTCTACTGGTAAACTGTAAGTTTCCCCAAAGTAAGGAAACATGTCTTTTCGACAATGCAATTCTGAAAATATTGTTAATAAGTACTTCTGTGACTTTGATTTTAGTACAGTTTATATACAGAGAGGAGTGATAAGAAAAAGCAAGAGGGGAGAGAGAGAGAGAGAGAGAGAGAGAGAGAGAGAGAGAGAGAACCATTACTGGGTCATCTAGTGTTTAAACAAATGAATAATGGCTTAAAAATTATTTTTAGGGTTTTCTTCTATGTTGTTTTGTAATAAAATTACATTATTTTAGTTATTTTTGTAATTTTTGTAGCAGCATCTAAAACTTGTGTTTAATATTATATAGTGATCAAAAAGTGATTCTAAAAGAATTCTTGGAGTTCAAAGAGATCTTAGAGACTATTAATTTGGAATCTCCTCATCTTACTTTTGATTTTACTGTAGTATCTTGAGGAGTGAAGCATATACTGTTGTAAAATACCTCTACATGAGTTAGACCCCCCCAGTATTCTTTTTAGCATTACTTCTGCTGTTCCACTATGTATCTTACAAGAAAAAAAATTTATAACAGAATCTAGTAGAACATTATTTTAAAAAAATATTTACTCCCCTTCAATATGTTTTATTGTTTCTAAGTTTATTAATTATAAAATTAAGTGAATTAGTTATATTTTGATACAATTTTTAAATACATTGTATACCAAGAAGTTTGGAATTAGACCTTTTCACATATAAGCATAAAAATTACTTAAACGAATAATAAAAGTTTTGAATGCTGGTTTCCCAAAGTATTAGTAAAAGAAGCTGTTGATACAACAAAGCTGATTTTATTCCTACATCATAAATAAGTATTTTCCTTTGTAATAGAGATTTAATAGATCTCAGAGTAGAGAAGTTAAAGTTGAAATATTATTGGGATTTTCCAATTTTGGTTAATTTTTATATATGATGAGCATCTTGGCATTTTGTTGAAGAAATCAAAAGGGGTCATCTAAATATTTAATAAAAATTTAATAATAGGAAAAACATTGTAAAAATAAGCATCTACCTTAAACAATGCTTATACACAGAATGCTTTGAGCAGTTCTCAGGTGAAGATCTGTCTTCATTGAAAGAGTAGAATTTATAAGACATTTATTGTACTTGTGTAGTTATCTTACAGAGTTATCTGAGACTCTTAGCTTTCTGAGAGCAAATATAATATCTTGTTTCTCATAGTTCCAGCATTTACCAGTCTTGGACACACTATATGCTTAATAAATACAATAATAATACAATAACAGCTTCCACCAGATGGCATTGTCTTTACTTCACACCATGTCATTTGCTTGTTTGCAGCCACAGACAATTGAGCCCAATAAGTCTCGTAATTCTATTTGTTTAATATCATTTTCAATCAAACATTTTTTTATATTCATTATATTGCATGGGATGAATTATTCAAATGATTTTTTAGGAACAATTTGATTTAAGAACAAAAGTTTTTAAAATGAATTATTAAGCGCTATTATTGGTATTTGTATCATGTATTTGCCATTTATAATTCAAAGATGTTAGGAGATGCAAATTTGGATCTCCTTGTGCTCCTTTGGGAATGATAATTTATCCTGGGTAAATTTATCTATTCTGTACTATTTATCTAAGAAAGTCATTGAATTATAGCCTTCCAGGAAAGATTATTGGCCATATAAATTTTCAAATCTTTAGCTCTGGAATTGTCCACCCAAAAATTGGTGTAAGTCAAAACCAAAACAAAAATTTCATGTTTCTTCTAGTTCAATAGTACTTTAATTACTGCTTATCTACATCTAACTAAGGCAAATTAGTTCCCTCAATCCATGCATGTGTTAAAAGGTTATTTTATAAAAAAGGTATAACTTTCATAGATATAGAAAATAAATGTGTGCAAAAATTTTATTTAACTCATTGATTAATGGGGAACTAGTAAGAAGTTATACTGTTTCAAAGAAGAATTCAATCAGGGATATAGACGTGAATTTACAAATAGATGTGTAGCTAGTTTATTACATGGTGGAGAGGATAATTAATTGTCTCTCTATCTTACAAAAGCTATTTGCATGTCTATGAACAAGAGTCATTTGCATTGCTGTCAGTTATCTAAAATTTGCAGAGTTGTAAATAGCTCAAAGGTGATGGAAAGTTCAGAATCCTCATAGAGTAAAATAACCCCAAAAGGTGTGTTTGGACCCTGCCACATTTTTCACTGAAGACACCCAGTGTATTTAAAAGTCGGTGTATTTAAAGTCATTTGCATTTTGTTCCTACTCTCTCCCCATACTCACTTGGCAACCATAAAAATCTAAACGTGAGATTCTTGACTGCAAAGAAGGCCGCATGGTTTGATTTGGCCTAACTGTTTATATACATGCAGCATGGATGTTAATTTTCCAGAGACCTCGAATTTACTTGTGATACTCCGAGCAATCATTAAGACCACAAATTGAATTTCTGTCTGGAATTTTTCTATACATTTTGGATTGGACTTTTAAAAGCTTTAACTGTTTGTTATCCCAATAATAGGACTCCCAAGTCCAAGAGAGTGTCTCTAATAGATTTCACCTCTCTTTCCCAGCCTGGCAAGAAGAAACGTTCCTCACCCCTGATAAACTTTGAAAACCAAGTATTAGGCTAATTTTCTTGGAATAACTTTCTGAGAATTGGTTGCAGAAGTATAGCCACCATTTGTTTCTTAAGTAAGAAACCTTATTATACTACACAAATGACACTTCAATGAAACTTCGGTTATATAATTGATTTGCTGAACTAAATCCTGGTTAGAAAGAGGGCAGCTTTTTACTGACCTAAGCAAATAAATACATTGCTGTGAAAAATTAGGAGACAGCTAGAAAGATTCTGAATTCTGAAAGTTCAGTGAGAATCTGATGTCATTTGTAAGTTTCAAAAGTATACTGTACTGCAAAAGTATAGATTATGATATTGGTATGGATTAGGTTGTTCAGAAAATAGACTTTCTTCTGTATCCAGAGGGTTAAGCATTAGATAAAAAACAAATTGTTGTTGTTCAGTCGCTAAGTCATGTCTGACTCTTTGCAGCCCCATGAACTATAACATGCCAGGCTCCCCTGTCCTTCACTATCTCCTGGAGTTTGCTCAAATTCATGTCCATTGAGTCAGTGAATCTATCCAACCATCTCATCCTCTGTTGCTAGCTTCTCCTTTTGCCTTCAATCTTTCCCAGCATCAGGGTCTTTTCCACTGGGTATTCAAGCATGATTTCCTTTAGGATTGACTGGTTTGATCTCCTTGCAGTCCAAGAGACTATCAAGAGTCTTCTGTTCTGCCTGACTCTTTGCAACCCATGACCTATAGCCTGCTAGACTCCTCTGTCCATGGCAGTCTCCAGGCAAGAATACTGGAGTGGTTTGCCATTTCCTACTGTCAGGCAAGTGTATGCTCCTTGGTTTTGTCTTATCACAACAAAGATTTGGAGTGACGGACATTAAGGCCCTCCAGGCATGTCACAGCTCTCGGGTCTTGGACAGACCATGTTATAGCTCTTAGACAAATCAGTACTACAGCTCAGGGTTACAGCTCTATTTTATTTACAAGGAAAATCCATCTTCAAGGCGTGAGGGCACGTGGATCCAAAGACGCGAAGAGAAGAGCGCCCGGTTGCAAGGGAGCGAGGGAGGGAGCCCTTTGGCTCCTCTTTTTATATGTTTCTTTCTTCCCCCGGGCCTGTCTTATGCAAGTTGGGCTTAGGCAGGAGCGCTATTCTACCTGGAGTCCTCACTCCGGCCCTTGGACCTCCGTTTGACCTTCCTCTGCTCTATTTTCATGGGCTTTTCCCTTCCTTGTCTTTTAGCCACTGCCAATTTGGACTCCTTTTCCCTATTCTAACTACCTAACACTACTCTACTCAACAAAAGCAGTGTTCTAAAAATTCTGACATCGTCTACTGATAAGATCTGAAATTTGTCTAAGTGATGTCTATTTAGAACCCTTGCCAAATGTTTAAATTGTCAAATGGTTTTTCTAGGCTTGAGGTGTTATAAACCAAGGCTAGTAAAATTCACTTTCCAAGTTTTGTCCTTCCTTATGCTTGTTCATATTCTGGGATTTGACTCTTTCCTTTAAGACAAGTCTCAGGCCTCAGGAGGTCAAAGCTAATTACATTAATATAAATGTGTTCATCTTTCTGTATTTAATGAATCAATAGATACTCATTTAAAAGATTTTTCAGTTTTGGTGTGTAGTGTCTGAATCATTACACCCACAGGGACAAAAAGCTCTTCCCCAATATGTCCCACGAGTGGGAAGAAGTGTCATGTCAAAAGAAATAATCGACGCACACACAACACGCACACAGAGTCAACAACTACTACTTTAGGACAAAACCATGTTTTTCCTTGAAAAACAAAAGCACAGACAAAATTATATTTCTCTGCCACTGTTGCTTCTAGAGTGGTCTGCACGCCTCATATGAATTATACCTCTTAACCAAAGTAACTTGTTTCATGGAAATCTGGAATGTGGATAATTGAGAATTTTTTTGTCATGCACAAACATTTGAACAGACTAGCAAAGCACATGACTACACATAATTCTGCTTCTTATAGTACACATATTCTTTTTTTTTAAACTTTTTAAAAAGTGGCTAGAATTAACATTTCCATTAACATGACCAAAAGATATAGCCTGCTGTAGTAAATATAAATAATGAGCACAAGTATATAACAAAGCAATTGCAAGAATGATGTCTAGCTACTCACTAGAAAATTGGAGGACAGAAGACAATGGAATGTGGTAGATTGACAGACAGGATTAAAGGTTTCAGATTGGACCTTTGCTCTAAGAGAAAGAAACAGGAAGAACTAAGGGAAGACAGCTGCAGAGGGAGGTAGTAGAAATGATAATAATAAGGAGTAATAGTGGTAACATGTGATATTTGAGCTGAGATCTGAAAAGTGAGCATGCCCCATACACAGGTTGCAAGGAGAAAGAATACCCCAGGCAGAGGAAATTGCAGTCAGTCATTAGAGAAAGGGCTTGAAGACTTTGGAAGATTAAGTATGTGATGTTAGATGAGGTTAGAGAAAGACCCAGAAGTTCAATCTTGGAGGTTTTGAATATTGGGAGTTGAGATCAGGTGATTTTCTACATGCTAATACAAGTTTATTGATTGTTGATATTTTAACCAGAGGTTAATGGTTGATCTGATTTCCTTTTTTTAGTTTTTTTTTTTTTTTTTTAGTTTACATTTTACAAAGAGCTTCATTTTTTATTGGCGTGTAGTTGCTTTACAATAATTTGTTTCTGTCACACAGCAGTGAATCAGCTACATGTTTACATACATCCCCTCCCTCTTGGACCTTCCATCCTCTCCCTTCACCCCACTCATCTAGGTCATCACAGAGTACCGACCTGCTGCGGTTTCCCACTAGCTATCTGTTTTATACATGGTAATGTATATGTGTCAATCGGATTTACTTTTTAAGAGATTATTTGACACCATGAAGATAGTGGACTAGAGAGCCAATATTAGTCAAAACAAGGATAGCAGCAGTGAGATTTACAGTAATATAACAAGGAATAGATGAAGACTTGGATCCAAGGTAGTGACAGAATACATGTAAATTTCTCCATTTCTTTAGTTATAATTTAGAACAATATTCTTAACTTCTCAATCCACTAGAAGTGGTCCTGTTAACAAAACAACATTTTCTAAAATGTTTGTTAGTCTATATCTCTTTCTTTTAATGAATTTCATGTATTTATTCATGTTTATAAATAAACATGTCATACTAAGTATGTGTTTATCAGAAAAAAATTAAAAGCAAATGTTATAAACTATGTTTGAAATTAACACAGATCAGTCATCTTTTGCTCCTGTCCCAAATATCAGATATGACCATTATCTGTGAGTTGGTAAGTTTCAACATCTGAAAGGTTAATGATAAACTAAGCCAGGTCTATTCCTAATTCTTATGGTAAATGGTGGATTTTTCACATATGGATTAAAGTAGACTTTGCTGAGAGGCAAGAAAATAGGTTCATGCCTCTATTAAGTCCTGTGGAGACAGAACCTTCAAGAATCATTTTAGGTCCACCTCTTAACAATAGGCAGTAGAATTGCAAGCAAAAACAGATAGTTATGGTTCCAAAGGGGAAAGATGGTGGTGGTGGCAGGGTGGATAAGTTCAGATGTTGGGAATAACATATACACACTGCTATATATAAAATGTATCATCAACAAGGACAATAGCACAGGGAACTATATTCAGTACTCTATAATGACCTATATGGAAAAAGAATCTGGAAAAGTATAGATGCATGTGTGTGCATAACTGAATCACTTTGAAACTAATGCAACATTATATATACCTGAAACTAACAACAATATAAATACCTGAAACAATATATACTACAGTATAAATACCTGAGACTAATACAACATTGTAACTCAACTATACACCAACATACAACATGTTACAATACAACATTGTAAATCAACTATATGCCAACATAAAATAAAAGTTAAAAAAATAAAAAGTGCCCCAAAGCTCCAAGCTCCTTCATTGTAAAATTATAGTTTCAACTCTAACATTAATGACAGTTGTCGTTAAGCAAAGATGAGTTTGTTAGGGAATAGCAGAGGAACTGCAAACCATGGCACATCACATGTAAGTTCAAGGAGAGGAAAGGGAGGCTAGTTTTTATTAGGTCCTCAGAGGAAGTTGTTACGAACAAAAGTTCTTTGGAGGAGGAAGAAGGCTCAGGGTTGTAGCAGTTTCACATGGGTTATAAGTGATGAAGATTTGCTCTTTCTGAGCAGTAAGGAGGTCTTACTTCAGGTGACTGGGTAAGCTGAGACCAGGAGTACGTGTGGGAAAATTCTCTTTCCCAGCTTCATTTTAAACCAGATTTCCATTATCCATTTTCACAGTCCTAAAACTCTCATGGTGCCCTGGAAGATGGGAGTTTCTGATGGATAATTGGTCAAAGGATGACCAATTAAAATTATGTTTTCCATCATTTTTGTGTGTGATATGGATTCTGAATATCATCAGTTTTGAATGACCCAGAAAAATGAGAAGTCTGTTTCGAATTCATAAATTTTCAACTGCATGTTATGGTTCTTAAGGTATCTTATTTTGGAAATAGAAGAAATATATCTCTAAAAGGCAGCTGGGCATTTCACTGTTTCCATTATGTAGAATTCCATGACTTTAATGTTTAAGATTTGTGATATCTGTACTTTTAACAGTGGAAGCTCTGTTTACAGGAACAGAATTTGACTTCCGTGTGAATGAGAGCAGTAATAAAGTGTGGATAGAAGGGTTCTGTTTCATAGAAAACTACTGGGACTTACATATTTGTGATTTGCAGTTTTGATTATTTCCAGTGCATCACTCTTTCCATTTGTGTGTATATTTGTGTATGGATGAGTGTGCTTTGTTTCTGTCTTGTCCTATTCCCTTCAGTATGTTCTTTTTAATGGCATTATTTACTTCATATTTTATACTAAAAATGAATACCCATTAGATCTCATGGGTTTATGTGCAAATTATTTTTTTTTAATTCTTTCAGCAATGCAGATAAATGTTTGAATGACATTTCAGAAAAAGAAACACATAAAATGTAGATTAATATTCATATAATTTGCATTAACTGACAGAAAAAGAAATATAATTATGCAGTAGAAAATTCTTGAAGGAAACAGTGGATTACTTGCAAAGTTTATGGGCATGAGTGCATTCATTTTCCCATAAGATGGTTTTTATTGAAAATGAAATACTAATCACTTTTAGCTTAATATTTTATTAAAATAGTTGTTTTTAAGTAAGAAGTGATAAAATTTAAAAATTAAAGTTTCTATGTGAAATATTATCTTTTAAACTTGAATATAAATATTTGAGTATGACCTATATAACATAAAACATTAAATTCATTTAAAGATCAATTAATCAAGCCATAGTGAAAGTTGCTCAGTTGTGTCCGACTCTCTGCGACCCCATGGACTGTATGTAGTCCATGGAATTCTCTAGGCCGGAATACTGGAGGGGGTAGCCTTTCCCTTCTCCAGGGTATCTTTCCAACCCAGGGATTGAACCCAAGTCTCCGTCATTGCAGGCAGATTCTTTACCAGCTGAGCCACAAGGGAAGCCCAAGAATATTGGAGTGAGTAGCCTATGCCTTCTCCAGCGGATCTTCCCTGACTCAAGAATCGAACCGGGGTCTCCTGCATTGCAGGTAGATTCTTTACCAATTGAGCTATCAGGGAACAATTAAGCAATAGCCCTGCTTATTTTATTATTTAGATAAAATATCCATTAAAATTCCAGAAATATTTTATTTAAAAATAATAATGTTATGCAGATTCGGGAATACCATACTTTTAGACAAGGAAATTCAAACTAACATTCTAGATAGAGAGATAATACATAATATGTCATAAATTATCTCTTTTTCCTGAGATCTCTCAGTAACTAAGCATTATCCTATCAGACATATTACTCAGGCATAAATTTTCTGAGGAAAAAAAAAAACTTGTAAGGTTATCATTTGAACAGGACAAACAGATTTGAGTAATTTACAGCACCATTAATTTGACATAAATTGTACAGTGGGGTTGAAGAGTTTCATTTTATGGATTGACTTCAACAGCAAGAACCACACCAGTTGAATTTCTTGCTTCATAAAGCTAAATTATGGCTCTTTGTCAATAGTTCAGCATTCCATACCAAGAAGAAAATGTGGTATGCCACCACTGCTTTTGTATCTGATGGCCTTTCAATGTTGCTGAAAATTGGAAATTATCCCTTATGATGGATGAAATTGCAAAGTTTAGATATGAGCACATATAATACTAAACTGCATTTTAATTTTACAACTTAGCTATGAGGTTCTGACCTATTCCCTATACCTGCTAGTCTTTCTTTCCCACCAAGTTGGAACCTTTTGATTTTTGTCCTCTGAAATAGGCATACTGAGCCCCTTGTATACAACTGAGCTCAGTGGAAAGAAATGTGGATGGCGGCTGCAACCCTGTATTGCAGGACCGAGCCTTCCCCTGCTGTCTTTTTCTAGGGCAACTTGAACTCCATAGTCTCAGTTCTGATAACTGGGATTCTGCCTTGTTTCTATGAATGAGTAATAAGCTTTACCACTGTAGTGGTACTTAGCTTACTTCAGTGGTTTCTTGTTTTAGTAACTGCATTGATATCCATGCACTGCCCTGCCCCCCTCATTTTTAAATCCTACTGCTGGGAAGATGGCAAACAAGGACCCTCTCTCTCATTTTTAAATCCTACCACTGGCAAAGTGGCAATTGAGGAGCAAAACTGACTTCAGGTATTTGAAAATGTTTTCTTTCTGTGATTCACCTAACCTCTGATAAAAGCCAAATTTGATGTAAACATCTGTATTTGGTGATCAATTTTTACAAGGGAAAGCAGGAGATGTCAGGTTAAAGTGAAGTCAAGTTTTATTGGAAATGTCTTTAAACCTTCCCAGCTATAGGAATGTACCTGTAGACCGGAAAGATCTAGAATCATATGTTAACAGCTATGTTGCAGTAATGTTCATTAAGTACATCCTTAAAGTTATGAAAATATACTACTAAATAGCCTTTTTAAAAACAGGTAGACATAATTAAAATTAATCATCAAATTTTTAGTTATTATTTAAATCTGGGCTGTACTTAGTCACTCAGTCGTGTCCAACTCTGTGATCCCATGGACTGCAGCCCACCAGGCTCCTCTGTCCTCGGGGATTCTCCAGGCAAGAATACTAGAATGGGTTGTCATTCCCTCTGCCAGAAGATCTCAACCAAGGGATTGAACCTGGGTCTCCTGCATTGCAGGTGGGTTCTTTGCCAACTGAGCCACCAGGGAAGCTAGCATATTTAGTACAAATTAAAACAGTGCACATTGATTTACAGTATAAAGTAAGTTCCCATCCTAGTTTTGAACCTCAGTACCCTGGTTCTCAAGTTTTCATCAGAGGCAACCATAGTTTCAGTTTATATAAGCCTACCATTTGTTTCAGTGGTTACATGGTTTCCATTACATGTAAAAACACAACTTATTAAACCATTCCTTTGATGTTGGCATTCAAATTCTTTGCAGTCTATATTGATATGAAATACATCTTTACAAAATATCTTTGTCCAATATATCTGTAAAATAAATGCTTATATATGGCATTGTTGGTGAAAAATTATATACCTTGAAAATTTTATTGTGGCTTTCAGTGACCTTATCTGCTAAAGTGATACCTTGGTATTTAAATGCGTTTGTCTTTATTACGAGTGAGCTTACAAATCTTGTATTTTCTTTGGCTAAAAAACATAGTTTCATGACTTCTCACTCTTTTCACTACCTGTGAGCAACTTCCATGTTTAAAAAAGGGAAAGTGATGTTATGAAACTGAAGGTAATATTTCAAAAGAAAGGATAAACTCATAGATTAATATATAAGCTAAGAATGTAAAAAGAAGTATCTTAATGAAAATGCCTAGAGAGAAAAATAGATTTGGTGTTTTATCTGCTCACTCTTGACACAATCTACAGTCTTTGATTCGAAAGTGGTCATCTAATTACCAAATCCAGGGGCTTCTTCTCAATTTTGTGATGGTGTGGGAGTAGCTAAATGGCATAGTAATTAAAAAGCATGGACTACATTTGAATTATGGTCTGGCCTCTTCAGTATCTCATAACCTTGAACAAGTCACTTAAACTTTCTATCTGTATTATTATCTGTAAAATGAAGATGATGATGGTATTTACCATACATATTTTATGTGATCATTCAACTAAATGATGTGTCAAGAAAGCACTTAGTCTAGAGGTTGACACTAAGTAAGCTGTGCTTCTATCAATTTGATTATTATTGGCATCTTGTCAGAGCTTCATAGGGTGCTCTTGACCACACCTCCTTGTTCAAATTCATTTTTCCTTTGCGTTTATAGTTAAAGGTACTCAGCTTGGCTCTTTCTTCTCTGATAATTCTTACAACTTCTTTCCTGATCCTCTTTCATCTTTATAATGGATATTTCTATTTTTGAAGGTTATCCTATTAGATATAAGATGAATGTTTCCCAGTCACAGTTCTGCCCATGCTGTCACTCTGATTACAATTAATTACCAGTAATTAAGAACTGATTTGGAAAGTATTTTTAGTCTTTTTTAATTTTTTGGCCTTGTCACAGGGCTTGTGGGATCTTAGTTCCCTGACCAGGGATGGAATCCAGGCCTTTGGCAGTGAAAGTGTGGAGTTCTAATTACTGGACCAGCAGGGAATTCCTTGATTTCTGAAACTTTTCTATGAGCTATCCAAGAGTTAAGGTCCGGGGATATGTTGTGCAGAAAGAACTCCAAAATAGAACTGAGATGTATCTTTGAATTGTGGCAACTAAAATATGTATGAATATGTTACAGGCTAGTTTATCTCTCTAGAAAGCAACTTTTCCAAAGAAGCTGGAATAGATCAAGGTACATCAACTGGAACTCTCCAAATATGTTGTAGGAGTCAGATTTTTACTATTCTATGGTCATTTGATAGTAAATTGAAGAAATCTATATACCCATACTTATGTAAATTATTCATTGTAACTGTGTGCTCATGTTGACAACTATTAAAAAGCAAAGATATCACTTTGCCAAAAAGGTCCATGTAGTCAAGGCTATGGTATTTTTAGTAGTCATGTATGGATGTGAGAGCTAGACTGTAAAGAAGGCAGATTGCCAAAGAATTGATGCTTTCGAACTGTGGTGCTGGTGAAGACTCTTGAGAATCCCTTGGACAATCAAGTTTAGTTCAGTTCAGTCACTCAGTCGTGTCTGACTCTTTGCAATCCCATGGACTGCAGCACACCAGGCCTCCCTGTCCATCACCAACTCTTGGAGTTTACTCAAACTCATGTCCATTGAGTCAGTGATGTCATCCAACCATCTCATCCTCTATTGTACCCTTCTTCTCCCACCTTCAATTGTTCCTAGCATTAGGTTCTTTTCAAATGAGTCAGTTTTTTGTATCAGGTGGCCAAACTATTGGACCTTTAGCTTCAGCATCAGTCCTTCCAATTAATATTCAAGACTGATTTCCTTTAGGATGGACTGGTTGGATCTCCTTGCCGTCCAAGGGACTCTCAAGAATCTTCTCCAACACATTTCTAAAGCTTCAATTCTTCGGTGCTCAGCCCTCTTTATAGTCCAAATCTCACATCCATACATGACTACTGGAAAAACCATAGTTTTGACTAGACAGACATTTGTTGGCAAAGTAATGTCTCTACTTTCAAGTTGTTCAGGTTGGTCATACCTTTTCTTCCAAGGAGCAAGTGTCTTTTAATTTCATGGCTACAGTCACCATCTGCAGTGATTTTGGAGCCCAAAAAAATAAAATCCATCACTGTTTCCACTGTTTCCCCATCTATTTGCCATGAAGTAAATGGGACCAGATGCCATACGATCTTAGTTTTCCGAACGTTGAGTTTTAAGCCAGCTTTTTCACTCTCCTCTTTCACTTTCATCAAGAGGCTATTTAGTTCTTCTTTGCTTTCTGCCATAAGTGTCATCTGTATATCTGAGGTTATTGATATTTCTCCTGGCAATCTTGATTCCATCTTGTGCTTCATCCAGTCCAGCGTTTCTCATGATGTACTCTGCATATAAGTTAAATAAGCAGAGTTACAATAACAGCCTTGAAGTACTCCTTTCCTGATTTGGAACCAGTCTGTTGTTCCATGTCCAGTTCTAACTGTTGCTTCTTGAACTATATACAGATTTCTCAGGAGGCAGGTCAGGTGGTCTGGTATTTCCATCTATTCCAGAATTTTCCAGTTTGTTGTGAGCTACATAGACAAAGGCTTTGACATAGTCAGCAAAGCAGAAGTGGATGTTTTTCTGGAAATCTGTTGCTTTTTCTATGATCCAGCAGATGTTGGCAATTTGATCTCTGGTTCCTCTGCCTTTTCTAAATCCAACTTGACCATCTGGAAGTTCTTGGTTCATGTATTGTTGAAGCCCAGCTTTTAGAATTTTGAGCATTACTTTGCTATCATGTGAGATGAGTACCACTGTGTGGTAGTTTGAGCATTTTTTGGTATTGTCTTTCTTTGGAGTTGGAATGAAAACTGAACCTTTCCAGTCCTGTGGCCACTGCTGAGTTTTCCAAATTTGCTGGCCTATTGAGTGCAGCACTTTCACAGCATCATCTTTTATGATTTGAAATAGCTCAATTGGAATTCCATCACCTCTATTAGCTTTGTTCTTAGTGATGCTTCCTAAGGCCCACTTGACTTCCCATTCCAGGATGTCTGAATCTAGGTGAGTGATCATACCATTGTGATTATCTGGATCATGAAATTCTTTTTTCTTTTTTTTTACAGTTCTTCTGTGTATTCTTGCCACCTCTTCCTAATATCTTCCTCTTCTCTTAGCTCCATAACATTTCTTTCCTTTATGGTGCCCATCTTTGCATGAAATGTTCCTTTGGTATCTCCAATTTTCTTGAAGAGATCTCTAGTCTTCCCCATTCTGCTGTTTTCCTCTATTTATTTGCACTGATCACTGAGGAAGGCTTTCTCATCTCTCCTTGCTATTCTTTGGAACTTTGCATTCAAATGGATATATCTTTCCTTTTCTCCTTTGCCTTTCACTTCTCTTCTTTTCATAGCTGTTTGTAAGGCCTCTTCAGACAACCATGTTGCCTTTTTGCATTTCTTTTTCTTGGGGATGGTCTTGATCACTGCCTTCTGTACAGTATCACATACCTCTGTCCATAGTTCTTCAGGCACTATGTCTCTCAGATCTAATCCCTTGAATCTGTTTGTCACTTCCACTGTATAAGGGATTTGATTTAGGCCATATCTGAATGGTCTAGTGGTTTTCCCTGCTTTTTTGGACAGAAAGGAGATCAAACCAGTGAATCCTAAAGGATATCAACCCTGAATACTTATTGGAAGGACTGATGCTGAAGCTTCAGTACTTTGGCCACCTGATGTGAACAGCAGACTTCTTGGAAAAGACTCTGATGCTGGGAAAGATTAAAAGCAGTAGGAGAAGAGGGTGACAGAGGATGAGATGGTTGAATGACATCATTGATTCAATGGACATGAACTTGGGGACATTCCAGGAAATGGTGAAGGACAGGAAGGCCTGACATACTGCAGTCCAAGGGGTCACAGAGTCATACATGATGGTAACTGAACAACAATAATTTGCTTGACAGCTGTTTTGATGATGATGAATTTAGTTACAGATTTGATCATATATAGAGAAAATAAAATGATAGTAAGCAATGAAATAGGAGATATGATATTTTAAAGTTATATGAAAATTGAATTCAGGATGCCTGTTGTCAACAAATCTGGGTTGTTCTACTGTTGCTCTCTATCAGAGTGGCAATGAAACAGTCTTGTCTAATGGCTCCTTACTTGCTCCTGTTTCTACTGCTGCCCCTTTTCAGTGTACTCTTGAATTAGCATCCAGAAAGATTCTGTTAACATAGAAGGGAAATTAAGTCATTCATTGGCTACAGTGACTCCAAAATTTTCCCATCATTCTCAAAACAGAAGTTAAAACTGGTTCATTGATGTATGAGTATTAAGATGGTCACAAATCACTGTTCCTGCTGTTCACACTTACTGAGTTCCAGTTCTCTTTGCCTTCTTGTTTTTCCTAGGACCATATCAGGCAAACTACTTCAGGGCATTTGCATATCCTGTTTCTTTCCTGGAATACTCTTTGACCAGATTCTCAGATAGCTCATTCCCCTACCTTCTCCTGTGAAGTTTTTTCATGGAAGCACTTTCACCTTTTTCAACAAAGTCTTGCTTATTAGTTTACTTACATTTGATACCATCAGACCTCTGTACAACTCTTCCATGGCTCATTTTTCTCAATAGCTTCTTGCCTGTCTGTCTTTCCCACTGGTAATACAAGGTTCCATGTTTGAATTAAAACTCTGTGAATGGTAGGCATTCTTTTCCAGTTTTGTACTGCTGTAATATGTCAGAAACTTAGTATACTATGCCCCCTGTGGAAGGCTCTTAATACTAATTGAATGAGTATGTGTAAAGTAGCTAAAGAAATGTTTAACCTACAGCAAGTAGTTAATATGTTTTTTTCTTATTATTTTTAAGATAGGATTAAAGAGTTGACATTGAACAGACTTTGTGATCTTGAATCTATGGTCTGAGTCTTTATTTTAGCAAGTATTCATTGGGAACCCATTGGAATGTTTTAAACTGTGCTTCCAAGAGTTTTATTTGGACAAGATTGAGCATTAGAAGTGAGTGCATATACTTAGGGAGAACACAATGTATGGTAAAATATTAAGATCCACAGCTTTAAGATGGTGGCAAAAGTAAAGGAAATGTACCAGAGATGGTATCTTTCAGAGGAAGGATTGATATATTTGGGAGTAAGGAAAAGAAGAAGTAGACAACTTAGCCAAAGTTATTGTGATGACAATGATGTAATTAAAAGCAATAGAGACTGAAATGGAAAGTATATTTAATACCTTGAGTAATGAATTTAATATAAAAAGACATCAAGTGGACTGCTGGCTAATATTTTAAAAAGAGGTAAGCACTGGGAAATCAGAACACTTGTATACTGTTGGTGGGAATGTAAATTGGTAGAACAGCTATGTAAAACTGTATGGGGATTTCTCAAAAAATCAAAAATAGAACTGCCAACTGATCCAGCAATCCCACTTCTGAGTATATATCCAAAAGAGTCAGAATCACGATCTCTAAGAGTTATTTACATGCTCATGTTCACTGAAGCATTATTCTCAATAACCAAGCTAGAGAAACAACTCAAAGTACCCATTGACAAGTGAACAAATAAAAAAATATGCACAATGGATATGACTCAGCCTTAAAAAAAGAAGAAATTCCTACCACCTGTGACAACACAGAAGATGGTGTTATCCTTCTGCTTAGTAAAAGAAGTCAGTTAGTGAAGGACAAATAGCTCATGAGTTCATTTACATGAGTCATCTAAAACAGTCAAGCTTGTGGAAGCAGAGATACTATGGTGATTGTCGAGGGGAAATGAGACGTTGTTATTCAGTGGGTGTCAAGTTTTGATTATGCAAGATGAACAAGTTCTAGAAATCTACTGTACAACATAGGGCCTGTAGTTAACAATATGTGATGTCATTTCAGAGTTTATTAAGAGGGGCTAATTTCATGGTAAGTGTTCTTACCACAAAACACAGAAGCAACACATGTATACGGAATCTAGAAAGATGATGCAGATGAATCTATTTGCAAGGTAGAAATAGAGATGCAGGCAAAGAGGATGGGCATATGGACACAGGGCAGGAAGGGAAGGGTGGGGTAAATCGAGAGAGTAGCTTTGACATATATCCACTGCCATGTATAAAATAGATTATTAATGGCAAAAGCTGCTGCATAGCCCAGGGAGCTCAGCTTGGTGCTTTGTGATGACCTTGGGGGCTGAGAGGGAGGCTTAAGAAGGAGGGAATGTATATGTACGTATAGTTGATTCACTTTGTTGTATAGCAGAAACTAACACAACATCGTAAAGCAATTACACTCCAGTAATTAAAAAACAACAGCAACATGCTGTACACCTTAAATAAAAATGCAGAAACAAAATCAAAAACTAAAGGACACAGTAGGCTCTGGGAGGTATTGCATACATCTAGTTAAATTGATTGTGGAGATGATATCATGGGTGTATGTTTAATGTTCAAACTCATCAAATTGTAAAGATTAAATATGTGCAGTTCTTTTTATATAAATCATATTTCAATATAGCTCTTCTAAAAAATGAATGAACAGAAGACATATTTCAGACATGTGCAAGAAGCACTGCAGAGTCAAGAAGAGAAAGTGGGATAAAGTTAACTGAGACTTTTTTTTAGCAGAGGAGAGCATGAGTATGTTTTTTGACTGTGAGGTATTAACAGGGGAGAGGATGTGATATAATTAGAAGGCATCCTTTTCCTGAATGAAAAACCCCAAAATTCCCATTCATAATATTTTTTTGATATCAATGACATAATGACTTTGTATTGCTGCTGCAACAAATTACCACAAATACAGTGGCTTAAAACAACACAGTTGATTGCCTTATAGTTCTGGAGTCAGACATTTAAGATGAATTAGAAGGCTACATTTTTTTGCTTAAAGCTCTAAGGGAAAAGCTTTCACTTACTGCTCCTTTTTATAATGATATGCAAATATTTTGCACACTCAGTAATTTGCAAATAATCATTAGCTTTAACAAAGTAATCTACCTACTTTGTTAATGAAACTATTTTACAAATGCTATTTAAATTCAACTATTCATTATAGTATATCATAGAGAGTGATTCTTGTTGAAAGGAGGGCTGCAGATTAATTTTGCTTGTATGATTTATTTCTTCATATGTACAACAGGTTTTATTTTTAGTATTCTGTGTTAATACAAAATGGGAGCACACAAACAGAGTAGTTTAAATAACTTGAAATTTAGAAGACTTTGCTATTTTTATAAGCATTTCTAATTACTTTTTTTCCCTTCCATATAAAGTTAAGACAAAAAGCACATTGCCAAACCAGTGGAGAACACGTTACTTTGGCTAATAGCATTTAAAAGCATGTCTAGTTGTTCACATCCATGGTGGAAGGTAGAGATGTGTTTTCTAAGCTCATCTGAAAACGTACTCTGTGTAATAATTTCTTTGATTTTAAGAGTCTAACATTTTAAAGCTAGAAACAAAAGAGTAAAGAATCACATAGATCAAATGTAGAGACAAGGGAACACAATGTTAGGAAATTGACCATTTACATGATACTCTCTTAGGCTGCAAGCCGTATCGTGGATATTTTATATTTTCTTTTAATTTTCACACTAATCCCTGAAATAACTTTTAAAGATCTCCCTCCCCAAAATAGGTATTAGAGAAAGTTAATAACCTGCTTATAACATAATACTCTAAATATTCATTCAGAACTCAACATTATGTGGCCCTTAGCACAATATTCTATTATTTATTAGTAAATTAATTACCACATGAATAATTTTAAGCTAATGAAAGCAATAAAGAAAGCACAGTGATTTGACTGTCTGGAACTCAGCTAGGTATAAGTATTTAAATTATAATAATTCTATAACGTTACCACAGAGAGACAACCAAATTTAACTTTTGGTGTGTTTTCATCCAGTATTTTTACTGGGCATATATTGCCCAATTGAGATTATGTATTTCTAAAAACTCTTACTTTTTAAAAATTTTATATTTTAAATACTTCTATTATTATTACATTTTTATAGTAATTGTATTTAATAAATATATTCAATTTAATCAGGTCACATGCTCTCTCATAAAGTATAAGAAAGTAAAATGATAGAAAGGGGCTTCCACAATGGCTCAGTGAGTCAAGAATCTGCCTGCAATGCAGGAAACACAGGAGACACGGGTTCAATCCCTGGTCGGGGAAGACCTCCTAGAGAAGGAAATGGTAACCCACTCCAGTATTCTTGACTGGGAAATCTCATGGACAGAGGATCCTGGTGGGTTACAGTCCATAGGGTTGCAAAGACTCAGACATGACTGAGAGAGAGAGAGATGAAAATGATAGAAACTATACTATATGAAATAAAATTACATGCAAATTATACATTAATGTTGCTATAGCAGCACTTTTATTAATATAATTTTATGAGTTACATGGTGTTAAGTTGAGACTGAGAAATGTTTTACTTCTTCCTTCAGAAATAATCCTGAAAATTATCCTCTGGATTATTTTCAAACTAAAGGATACTAATAGACATTTATAATCTTCAGATTATGTTGTAGTAGTAATGGCGTGTGTGCTTCATTTTTGAAACTTCATGTTGTACATATCAAAATATAACTGCACAGCTTTTTTGCAATAATGACATTGCGTATGCCAATGCATTTAAATTTTTGCTGATTAAAAATAAAATGCTGCCACTGAAATGTTGTGAAGTGATTGGCCTCCAACTAATAAAAAAAAAAATGTGAAAAAAAAAAAATAAATGTAAAAAAAATAAATGTAAAAAAAAAAAATAAAACAAAATGCTGGCCTTTTCATTATTTATTGGCTTATCATGAAAGTCAAATTTATTGGCTTCCTGTTGAAATGAATACTGTTAGAGAGGAAGATTTTATGGCAATAATTTTGTTTGAGCCATTTACCTTTCAGAAAGGCACAAATCAACATTGTTGGGGCTAATGGTTATTGATTTGGAAATAATTCTAACAAGTATGGTCCTTTAAATTCAAGCAAAGGTTTTGCCAACTTAGCTGTTGTACAGTGTTGTACATTGCCTGAACTGCTTTTTGTACTTTGTCTGGTTTATAGTTCATATTTCTGGTACAAAGGTGAAATGTTAAAATGTTAATCTTTTTCATACTGTGCACTAACGCCTTATTAAGTGTGTTGTTGCTGACTCATGATAGAGAAGTTGCTGTTATTTGCAAGTTAAAGATACAAGCTTCTTTGATAAAAGTAATTTGGCCCTCACTTTCTTAGCTCTATCTAACACACTGTCATATTTCTTAATGGTTTAAATAAATTGGTTATTGGAAATTGACTGAAGATGTAAAAGCCTTATTCAATATTTTTAGGACCTGTTTTGGGCTTATTTTGAGATAATATCTATTTATTTGCTAACATCTATTAAATTTTTAAGTCATTGTTATTGCCTTGATACTGTTAAGTCATTGAAGTTCGCAAACTTTTCATGCCATTAAGAATTTCTTCCATCTAAGTTTTTAATTATTTTCTGTGTGTGAAAATTGTTCTACAGCATATCTAATTCATAGAACTCATATTCTTTTTCTGACCTTCAAGCTATCACCTTGCTGCTCCTTATTTTAAGGTTTTTCTTTTCCATTCTAAGACACTTTTCTCAATATTTCCCTCCATGTCCTGATACAGTTATGTGAACTGTCAGTTCTGTTTTTGTTTCCTTCTCATCTGATTTTTATTTTATTATTGCAATTCTAGTCCCCTTGAAGTCCTCCCTTCTCCCATCCATCTTCCCCTTAATCACATCTGTTTCTCTCTCTGGCTTCTTTTCTCCCAGGAGTGCTCTTTTAAAGAGTCCATGTCATCTTGCATACTTCTTTGATATTACTGGCACAGTACTGAAATTTCCTTTTTATGTTAGAAAGAAACATCCTGTCTAAAGATGACTTTCTAAAGTTAACATCCTTGACGCTTCTGGATTTACTTTTCTTGATCTGTGGTATTTTATACAGCTCCTCTATCATTTTCACATGGCGAATCTTTAAGTTCTAAAAAGACTGGATGCTTACAGATATTTCTACCATATATGCTGTAGCCATTCCTTTCTCATATGTATAGCAAGAAAGTAGTCTATTTTGCAGACTTTCTAGAACAAATTTCCTTCAGTCATTTCTTACTGGTGCAGAGTTGGCATGTTATCATAAGCCATTGAATGGTTCCTTGACAATCTGAATTACAAATATGTGTGACTCTCTAAAGTCCCTATAATAATGTATTTTTACTGGGGTATAATTAGCATATAACATTATATTAACTTCAGGTATACAACAGCATGACTCACCAGGAAAAGTCCAGTTAATACCCATTGCCATGCATAATTGCAAAAATTTATTTTTCGTGTGTTGAGGACTTTTAAGATGTACTCTCCTAGCAACTTTCAAATATGTGATACAGTTGCGGGGGCGTTAGTGGTAAAGAACCTGCCTGTCAATTCAGGAGACGTAAGAGATGTGAGTTTGAGTCCTGGGTCGGGAAGACCCACTGGAGGAGGAAATGGCAACCCACTCTATAATTCTTGCCTGGAGAATCCATGGACAGAGGAGTCTGGTGGGCTACAGTCCAGGGGTGGCAAAGAGTTGGGCACAACTGAAGTGACTTAGCATGTATAAACACATTCTAAATTATAGTCACCATGCTTTGCATTACATCCTCCTGACTTATTTATTTTATAATTGGAAATTTGTACCTTTTGATCTCCTTGTCTCATTTTGCCCCTATCATCTAGCCCTCTAGAAATTATCAGTCTATTTTCTGTATCTATGAGTTTGGCTTTGTTTGTCTTTTATATTCCACGTATAAGTGAAATCACGTATGACACTTGTCTTCCTCTGCTTTCTAAGTTATCCATGTTGTTTCAAATGACAAGATTTTATTCTTTTTATGGCCAAATAATATCCCATTGCTTGTCTGTCTTATATCTCCTTTATCCAGTCATCTATTGATGGATACTTAGAACAACAGGGAAAGGACTATGTCTTCAATATGTGGGGTTGGGAAAATTGGATAGTCACATATGAAAGAAAGCTATACTGTACATAAAAATTAACTCAAATGGAGTAAAGACTTGAATGTAAGACCTCTAATAATACAATTCTGACAATATTGATCCCCTACTTTCCCTGACTGTATTGTTCTTCATACAAAAACTCTGCCTCTGATTTAAAATGCTCTTCTGTTAACATCAGGTTGTTTTCTAAGCTACGATATCTCTGAATGGATATAGAAAGACTAGGAAATGGCAGTACTTATGATTTTGAGTGACTAGAAAATAATAGCCATTAATGTATTTTGTGCTGGCCTCAATACTTTGGTTGTGTAACAGCACATTCTAGAATACAGTGAATATCTACAGCACAATTTAAGATCAAGTTTAAGACTCAAGTATGTTATATGTACACAAGGTGTCTTTCGTGGAAAAAGGCAGGAGACACATATTGTAAAATCTGTCATAACTGGATGTATTTATCTGGATTTATAATCCAAACAATAGACTTCACTATACCTACTTAAAAAATGAAAATGCTATATATGGAATGCTCACCAACTAAGATGCTAAATATAACAATATTCAGGATGCAGATCTATAAAAGGACAGGTGGTGTGCAACACTGAAACTAGGTTAACACAAACTGACTCCACATTGTTCAAAACTGGATGACAGTAATACAAATTTATAAAATTATTTTTAAAGACAAATGAAAACTGCCATAATAATAATAATAATAATAATAAAATCTTTATGTCTGGTACAAGTGGCATGAGCTTTATGTGCATATGCTTTATTTATTGGTTGGGAAAGCTGAGAGTAATACATGAAATCAAAAGTTTGACAAATTCATTCATGAATAGGAAAATATCAAAAAACAATATTTCATTCTTTTTTAATGATTTAATACTTAAAGTGTTTTAAGTTATGAAATTGTATTGGATACATAAATATAAAGTATAAATAAAACTTAAGTTGAAAGAGTTGGCAATATTTTTCTTGTCAACTTACCAAATATGTAAAGGTACAATAATTTTTTGCTTGGTAAGAGTCATTGATCTATCTGATGCCAGTTCATAATATTTATGGAGGGAAAGTTTTACACTATTATATAGATAGATTTAAATATTTATAATGTTTGGTCAGTACTTTTTGTCTGATTTTAGACTAAATGAATAAACAGAGAACGCACGTCAAGGCAGTGAATTTAGATACCTTAGCGAACTGCTGATCTTACTACAGAAATGTGGAATAATTTGTTGTTTTTGTTGATGATGATGAATTAAAACAAACATTCCCATTGTAAAAGGGAATATTCAGAAATGAAGAGGTCAATCCCCATACAAGAGTATGAAGCAACATTTAAGCCATTGTGACTAGATTTGGTGCTCTAAGGACACCCCAGCCAGGGTCATGATGCCTCAGATCCCACCCTTCAGGGAGCTGGAACTGACCAAGACATAAAGAGCTGCTCATCTGAAAAACCAATACGATGGGCTAGTGGTCTAGAAAATCTCCTTCTCTCCCTTCCAAAGAGAAGACAATAGAAATTTGCTGCCTACCTGAGCCACAGCTGAAAATTGGTCACTTTTCCAAAGCCAGATTAAAAATCTCTAATGAATGTTTCAAAACACGAAGCAATGCATTGGAACAGGGTAATACTCTAGTGTTTTAATTTTTCTATAAAAGTTATTAGTTTATTACAAATGATGTATGTCAAAAAGATTTTTAATATTGAAAGCTATTTGTCAAAAATTACAAACCTAAAATACAAGCTTAACTAAAAATACTCAAAATGCTCTTATTTTTTGAATGAGTTTCAAGAATTTAAATTAATTCTTTCCCGCATCCCACTCTCCCAGCACTGGACTTCAGCTCTGATTTCTGAAGACTAGACTTAGGATATGTGATATTTATGGTGGGGTATAAATCACTCATAAGTTCTAGAAATCCTCCCGCTGCTCTGATTTTCACTCTGTTTCTAGTCACCGACCGTATCGGGGAATGTTTATAATGAAACTGCAGCATGCGTTCTGAATGTGTCATTTTTCATGTTGACTCCTCTATAGCAGGTGTCATTTTTCAGTGACAGTTACTTTTATGGTTTCTGAAGGCTTAAATAATTTAATAATATAGGATCTAATTTTCTGATGTCTTTTCTGAGATTCATAGAGAGTCTGAGCAATATGATCTTCCCAGCTATAGATTATTTAATATATTCAAAATGTATCCATCTTTATACTGACAATCACTTGTTAACTGGATTTGGAGAAGAGCAAAAGCATACATTCACTTATATCACCCTGGTCACGGTTAAGATTTGCACACATAGTTCTAAACACTTCACATATTGTCTTAGTTAATTCTCAGATTACACCATGAGCTAAGTACCGCTATGATTTTCACTGTGCAGATTAGAAGGCTCAGATGTAAAAATGTTAACTAACTCACCCCAGGCCACAGGAATTATCAGGGTTGGGACAAAAATCCAGTCATCTGATAAGATGTCAGGGCTGCCTTGGAAAATGTGGACAGGAAAATGGGTGCTATATAGATAATTCATTGAGTAGTCAGAAAGAGATAAAGGGCAAAATGATTTTTAAAATTGGGAAGAATAAGGAAATCGTGTAGAAAACATCCATGAGAACAACACAAATGAGTAACAAGAGTAGGAACTGGGGCTTTAGGCATTTAACATTGGGGACTTTATGTCACCCACTGCATTGGCATGACCACTTTTGACTCTTTCACAAACTGTACCTTGTGCATTTTTCAGATGAGGAAACTGAAACTCAGGGATCTTAAACAATTTGTCTGAGGACTCTGAATGTATTGATACTACTGCCAGAATTAAACCTACATACTGTGGGGCTGACATATACACACTGCTATATATAAAATAGATCGCTAATAAGAACCCACAGTATGGCACAGGAAACTCTACTCAATATTCTGTAATGACCTATATGTGTAGATCAGAAACTAACACAGCATTGTAAATCAACTATTTCAAATAAAAAGTAATTACAAAACCCTATGTATTGTGTTAGCCACGATATGTCTGTAAAAAGTTCTCAAAATTATGAATTTTTTAAAAAGAGTATAACAGCTATTGTTTGCAAGTCTGAATGACATATCTTGTAGTTGAGTCTTACTTTTTAAAATTTCACTACTTTGGACTCAGAATTGGTGACTATGATGGTAGTACTTTCTTTTCTTGAAATTAATTTAATTCTATGTGTGTTTGAAGTTTCAGTTTAATTACCATTGTGTGGAATTTTGGATTAATCTGATACTTTATACTCAGAAATGACATCTAAGTGTTAGCTTAAGTTTTAGAAACAAATTTTTAAAATTATTAGATCTTTTGTTTTATAAAGAATCAATACTTTTCCTGAATGACTTTAGCATTTGCCTTGTAATGGAATTCCATATTTTATTATATTTAAGCAAGCTAGAAGCATCTCTCATTTTGATTATTGGAAAACTGAACTTTTTTATTATTGTAAATCTTGCAGTATCTAAGATGCTAAAGCTGACATTACTTAAAAAAACGTTCTGCATATTTATATCAGCACCTTAGATTTTTTTTCCCATTTATTTTTATTAGTTGGAGGCTAATTACTTTACAATAATGTAGTGGTTTTTGCCATACACTGACATGAATCAGCCATGGATTTACATGTGTTCCCCATCCCAATCCCCCCTCCCACCTCCCTCCCCATCCCATCCCTCTGGGTCTTCCCAGTGCACCAGCCCTGAGCACTTGCCTCATGCATCCAATCTGGGCTGGTGATCTGTTTCACCCTTGATAGTATACTTGTTTCAATGCTGTTCTCTCAGAACATCCCACCCTCGCCTTCTCCCAGAGAGTCCCAAAGTCTGTTCTGTACATCTGTGTCTCTTTTTCTGTTTTGCATATATGGTTATCGTTACCATATTTTTAAATTCCATATATAAGCGTTAATATACTGTATTGGTCTTTGTCTATCTGGCTTACTTCACTCTGTATAATGGGCTCTAGTTTCATTCACCTCATTAGAATTGATTCAAATGTATTCTTTTTAATGGCTGAGTAATATTCCATAGTGTATATGTACCACAGCTTCCTTATCCATTCGTCTGCTGATGGGCATCTAGGTTGCTTCCATGTCCTGGCTATTATGAACAGCAGCACCTTAGATTTTACTCTCTTTAACACCTCACATGGTTCAAACCTAAAAGTCAAGATACCATTGAATAAATAAGAAGCTAAATATTTAGGTGGATTATTTCTCTGATTATGAAATCTAAAGTTATCTGCATTATTTTTGACATAAAAGCCAAGACAAGGAGACAAATTAGGCATGTATTCTGAAAATTTATATTCTCCCAATTCACATAAACCACATACACACACACAAACTTTTGTTCTTGGTCTTCATATGTTTATTAAGTCATAAAGGCAAGGACATAAAAACTTACAAAATTTTAGATAAATGCTATCATAAGCAATTTATATATGTTTTAAATGCAGTCATGTGCATATTCTGATTTAAATGAAGAACAAGTTGTTTTTGAGGTTATACACTAGAAGACATAATAAAAATGTGTATATTTTAAAAAATGTCTTAGAACCATTATATTATTATTCAAAAGTTTTATGTGACTATTCTAAGAAATATTACCTTTAATAGTTTAGTGTATAAAATGATAACCAAATTACACAATAAGAAAATTCTTGTTTCATTGCAGGCAGATTCTTTACCAGCTGAGCCACAGGGGAAGCCCAAGAATATTGGAGTGGGTAACCTCTCCCTTCTCCAGTGGGTCTTCCACCCAGGAAGCAAACCAGGGTCTTCAGCATTGCAGGTGGATTCATTACCAACTGAGCTATCAGTGAAGCCCCCACTTACCATGACTTTCCATTCTTTCTAATATTTTCCAGATCTAATATTTAAATAAATGTTATTTAAAGTGCCAATATTCACATAACCACATTGCCATACTTTATTCTTAAGTTCTTAAATAACAAACAATATATTAAGATAAAATTATAGACCACCTTAAATAAGTATACATGTATATTGAAAGCCTCTTTATTTACCCCTATTATGTGGCTCAGTTGGTAAAGAATCCCGCCTGCAATATGGGAGACCTGGGTTCGAACCCTGGGTTGGGCCGATCCCCTGGAGAAGGAAAGGTTACCTCTCCAGTGTTCTGGTCTGGAGAATTCCATGACTGTATAGTCCATGGGGTCACAAAGAGTCGGACACGACTGAGGGACTTTCACTTTTCACATGGAATCTATAGAGCTTACCAGGTGATGCTAATGGTAAAGAACCCACCTGCCAATGCAGGAGACATAAGAGACTGGGTTGGGAAGACCCTCTAGAGGAGCAAATGGCAACCCACTCCAGTAGTCTCGCCTGGAGAATCCCGTGGACAGAGGAGCCTGGCGGGCTACAGTCCACAGGATCGCAGAGTCGGACATGACTGAGCATGTATGAAATCTCTGCCACTTACTCTGGTCCCCCAGTTATGATCGCACAGTGCTATCTCTGCCCTCTGTAGAAATAACTGTAGTCTGATCTTTCATTGTTTGATGTTGGCCCCTTTCCTTGAGAAAACCTGCTCCTTGTGTGCAAGGCATAGCTGTTTCTGTTCAGTTATGTAACCTCAGTAGACTGTCTGACACATAGTAGGAGTTCAAAAAGTATTTTCCAGAACATTGACTGAATGGGTAATTTTAAGAAACCTTAAGATAACCTCGAAAATACCAACATTAAAGACAAGTCATATTTGATGACAATATAAAGAACATGATTAAATAGAAATGCTGAGTTTTTAGTAATCTTTGAAATGCTAATGATACAGTATTAAGAAAAAAACAGTTATAGTAACATTGTCAGTGCTGTTGAATTGCAACCATATATTCAAGGATTATTTTTAAAACCTGAATAGATAGATCCATGCACCAAAATGTTGAGTGGTTCATTTTAATTGGTAGAGTAATGTGGGATTATTTTTCTGTTTATTATACTTTTGAATTTCCAACACTATTAGTATTAATATTACTCATCAGGTGAAAAAAAGTATAAATATTAAGTTTTATTTTTCACTTACAATTAATTAAATTAGAATATCATTTTTTTTCTCAGAGTCCCAAGTTGATTCACTATAAATTAGGAGTTTTATGATGGTACACATACATAGTCAAACAGTTAAAAATCACTCTGATTACAGACATTTTACATTCTTGAATGCAGTTATAGATTTCTTTAGATTGAATTTGGGACTGTCTTATAAATTCTTTTATAATGTAACATTTAATGTTTCAATAGTAAACCAATCATTAATTCATGCTTGTAGTTACTTGTCTGTATTAATTATGTTTTACTATGAGCTAGAAGAAATTATGGGCTTCCCAGGTAGCTCAATGGTAAAGAATCCACTTTCAATGTCAGAGACCTGGGTTGGATGCTGGGTTGGGAAGATTCCCTGGAGAAGGAAATGGCAACCCACTCCATTATTCTTATCTGGAGAATCTCATGGGCAGAGGAGCCTGCTGGGCTACAGTCCATGACATCAAAAAAGAGTTGGACACAACTTACCTACTAAAGCACCACCACCAGAAGAAATTCTGGTTTCATGTTTTATATGTATATATTATATTCACAGTGGGGAAAAAGCAAAGACAAAAATGTCTTTCCTTATGGAGCCTACATTTCTAATTAAGGGTAACCAATGGGGCTTCCTCAGTGGCTCAACGGTAAAGAATCTGCCGACAATGTAGGAGCCGCAGGAGATTTGAGTTCAATCCCTGGTTTTGGAATATCACCTGGAGGAGGGCATGGCAACCCACTTCAGTATTCTTGCCTGGAGAATCCCATGGATAGAGGAGCCTGGTGGGCTACAGTCCATAGGGTTCAAGGAGTCAGACATGACTGAAATGAATTAGCACGCACACATGCACAGTAACAAATTAGTAAATCAGTTCAGTCACTCAGTCCAGCTCTCTGTGACCACATGGACTGCAGCATGCCAGGCTTCCCTGTCCATCACTAACTCCCAGAGCTTGCTCAAACTCATGTCCATTGAGTCAGTGATGCCATCCAACAATCTCATCCTCTGTCGTCACCTTCTCCTCCTGCCTTCTATCTTTCCCAGTATCAGGGCCTTTTCCAATGAGTCAGGTGGCCAAAGTATTGGAGTTTCAGCTTCAGTATCAGTCCTTCCAATGAATATTCAGGACTGATTTCCTTTAGGATTGACTGGTTTGATCTCCTTGCAGTCCAAGAGATTCTCAAGAGTCTTCTCCAACACAACAGTTCAAAAGCACCAATTCTTCAGCACTTAGATTTCTTTATTGTCCAACTCTCACATCCATACATGACTACTGGAAAGACCATAGCTTTGACTAGATGGACTTTTGTTGAGAAAGTAATGTCTCTGCTTTTTAATACTCTGTCTAGGTTTTTCATAGCTTTTCTTCCATGGAGCAAGTGTCTTTTATTTCATGACTGCAGTCACCACCTGCAGTGATTTTGGAGCCCAAGAAAGTAAAGAGTGTCACTGTTTCCATCGTTTTCCCATCTATTTGCCGTGAAATAATGGGACCAGATGCCATGATCTTGGTTTTATGAATGTTGAGTTTTAAGCCAGCTTTTTCACTCTCCTCTTTCACTTTCATCAAGAGGGTCTTTAGTTCCTCTTCACTTTGTGCCGTAAGGGTGGTGTCATCTGAGGTTATTGGTATTTCTCCTGGAAATCTTGATTCCAACTTGTGCTTCATCCAGCTTGGTATTGCACATGATGCACTCTGCATGTAAGTTAAATAAGTAGGTGCTAACATTCAGCCTTGATGTACATCTTTCTCAATTTTGGACCAGTCTGTTTTTACATGTACGGTTCTAACTGTTGCTTCTTGACCTGCATACAAGGAGGCAGGTAAGGTGGTCTGGTATTCCCATGTCTTTAAGAATTTTCCATAGTTTATTGTGATCCACACAGTCAAAAGCTTTGGCATAGTCAATAAAGCAGGAGTAGATGTTTTTCTGGAACTCCCTTGCTTTTTCAATGATCCAGTGGATTTTGGGAATTTGATCTCTGGATCCTCTGCCTTTTCTAAACCCAGCCTGAATATCTGGAAGTTCTTGTTTCACATACTGTTGTAGCCTAGCTTGGAGAATTTTTAGCATTAATTTACTAGTGTATGAGATGAGTGCAATTGTGTGGTAGTTTGAACAATTTTGGCATTGCCTTTCATTGGGATTGGAATGAAAACTGACCCTTTCCAGTCCTGTGGCCACTGCTGAGTTTTCTAAATTTGCTGGCAATTGAATGCGACACTTTAACAGCATCATCTTTTAGGATTTGAAATAGCTCACCTGGAATTCTATCACCTCCACTAGCTTTGTTAGTAGTGATGTTTCCTAAGGCCCACATGACTTCGCATTCCAGGATGTCTGGCTTTAGGTGAGTAATCACACAATCGTGGTTATCTGGGTCATTAATATCTTTTTTGTATAGTTCGTCTGTATATTCTTGCCACCTCTTCTTAATATCTTCTGCTTCTGTTTAGGTCCATTCCGTTTCTGTCTTTTATTGTGCCCATTTTTGCATGAAATATTTTCTTGAAGAGATCTCTAGTCCTCCATTCTGTTGTTTTCCTCTATTTCTTTGCATTGATAACTTAGGAAGACTTTCTTATCTCTCCTTGATATATTTTGGAACTTTGCATTCAGATAAATATATCTACCCTGATCAGCGATCAAACCCAGGCCACCTGCATTGGGAATGCAGAATCTTAGGCGTGGGACCACCACCAGTGAGTAAAAGGGTATGTTCATATTATTTTATGGTGATAGGTATTGTAGAGGAAAAGTACGGCAGGTGAAGTGGATAGGGTATGTATATATGTGTGTGTTGGAGTCAGGTTTTGAAATTTAACTGGATGGTCAGAAAATAATTCATTAAGAAATCATAGAAATTGAAGAAGTTTTATATCATACCCCCAATTTGTTCTTAGAGATACATTAGTTAACTTACTGAAACCATATTCGTTAATCCAGTCACACATGATAGTCTACCCGAGTAAGTAATACTTGTATATACATTTATATAGTGATGCACGTCAATTATTTCTCAAGAAAAATGGAGAAAAAAGAGGAGAGAAGTTTGGGATATATATCAATTGCTTATTTCTTTCAATAAGTAAATATTTGTTTTTATCTCACAGTTTGAATGTAGAAGTGTTTTGTGGGTTTGGGTGTTTTTAGAAAATGTGTGTTGTCCCCAATATGGCATTAAAATTCAGTGTATCATCAAAAGAAGTAAAGTCTTACCTCAATACCCTACACAGTTTTGCTTGTGCTACGCCTCCAAGCATCTTTCTGATGCAATTCATCTTTTAGGTCCTGCCAAGCTTGACTCTCAGATGTCTTAGTCTCATTCTAAATGTCAATGTTCTGCTCAGAAATTTCTTTGTGACCCACAATTTTATATAAATAGAAATGTCAAGAAAACATTAAAATTCTAGTCATTTCTCATAAGAATTTTGAAAATAAATATAAACATTACTCAACAATATTTAAAACACTGTGAAAACCTTGCAGGCTGTTGTGATAGTCACGATGCACAGAAACATCAAATGGGCAGATCAGTCTATAAGAATTCTAAAGAGACTGTAGAAAGTTTTCTGTGAGGGTCAGTTGAGAGTATGAGAACTTTTGCAGAAAGTTCAAAGACTTTCTGCAAAATACAAAGACTTCAGAATATGGGCATAGTGATTTTAGGCATCATGATATCTTAATGATTAGAACATGCCCTTTATGGTGTGGGGAGTCTAAACAGAACAAAATGATATTTATTTATGAAATCACATATGCAACTAATCTCAAGAAATAGAGGTCAAATTTATACCATAGAGAATCAGTTACTTTTCATAAACATCACATATTATTATAGTCATATGATCTCCTCTAGTCTGACATATATACATTCACACATATTTATGTATATATATATGAGTGAATATGAATCCTTAGTCACTCAGTCATATATGATTCTTTGTGACCCCATTAGAATGTAGACTCCTCTGTCCATAGAATTTTCCAGACAAGAATACTGGAGTTAAAGTAATTAGCCTCCAACTAATAAAAATAAATGAAAAAAAAAAAAAAAAAAAAAGAAGAATACTGGAGTCAGTTGCCATTTCCTCCTCTAGGGGATCTTCCCTATCCAGGGGTTGAACCTGTGTCCCTTGAGTCTCCTGCACTTGCAGGCAGATTCTTTACCACTGCGCCCACTGGAAGGCTCTATATATATACAGTAATGATATGTTTCTACACAAGATTGAATCAGATCATGTATAGGTTCATTTTCAGTATCACCTAAAACATACATCTTCAACAGTTCATCCATCAGAGATGGTTGAAAGAATCTGCTAAAAATCAGGGTTTCCCTAAAAGCCTCGTTGCCCTTCATACCACTTCAAATAGCAATAAGGAAAAAAAATCTTGTTGAAGTACCCTTTACTATAGACTGCTCAGTACTGTAATATTTCAGTTGCATCCAGTCTACAAAATAAGACCTGTTTGATGTAAAAATTCCCAAGTGTTGGGAATGCATATGAAAGAAATCTAATAATTAGCAGTTTATTGGATTGCAGTATAAATCTTTTTATTTTTAATTGTAGTTAGCCTTAGGTGAAAGGTTTGTGCAGTTGTCAGTAGAATAGCTGGTACCAAGATGATATTTGTGTCATCCTTTTCATACTAAGTGATAATCATGCAACTATTCTATTTGCTAACGTCACAAGGGCAGGACACTATTCCCTTTTCACTCAAGAGGTTGCAACAAAAAGCTTGTTCTGACCTCTTTCTGGTAACTAAAATTGAAACCTTTAGATGGTGGAAGATCTAAAATTCCTCTGCAAATATGTCTTTTGCTAAAATCGTTGTTTTAGCTTGGCAGTCTATAAAATCTCAACTATCTTTGCTGGACCTTTGAATGAGATCGCTGCTATTACCTGGGTGACAGGACTTATAATGTTTCAATGTTAAAGAATAATAAGATTTTTGCCACCAAAATGATGGTTTGATGACCTTTTCTACAATTGGGGGGCCAAAGTCACTATTTTTCTAAATAGAAATTTGTTAAAACCTAACACATTGAAATTGTGTGGGTAATTCATATATTGCTTCCCTGGTGGTTCAGTGGTAAAGAATCCTCCTGCCAATTCAGGAGACATGGGTTTGATCCCTGGGTTGGGAAGATCCCCTGGAGGAGGAAATGACAGTCCACTCCAGTATTCTTGCCTTGGAAATCCCATGGACAGAGGAGCCTGGTGGGCTATAGTCCATGGGGTCACAAAAGAGTTGGACATAACTTAGCAATTAAACACCAATAACAACAACTCATTTGTTAATTAGAAATAGTTGATCAATTTGGTTAATCTAGGAGTACAAATGGATAACACCATTTGATTTTAGCCTGCTTTCATGTGGAAGGGCTTCCCTGTGTCTCAGTTGATAAAGAATCTGCCTGCATTACAGGAGACGGGAGTTCAATCCCTGGGTCGAGAGGATCCCTTGGAAAAGGAAATGGTGACTCTCTCCGGTGTTCTTGCCTGGAGAACCTATGGACAGAGGAGCCTGGCCGGCCACAGTCCATGGGGTTGCAAAGAGTCAGACACGACAGAGTGACTAACACTTGCACTTTCATGTGGAAGGTGAAAAGTCTGATCTAACTGCATGTGCTACTAAAGCTTTTCTTTTCTCTTTGGGACGTCAGTGACTGCATCCTTCCAAGCTCTGACAATCTCTAGCATTTTTCACACATGTCTTATACACCTGTTCACGACGTACAGTTAGGGCTGGTAACACAAAGACTGTTGAGTGAGTGTGACGTGTTGAGACAATTGAAAGCATCATGGTGGCCAAATGATTGACAAAAGAGGCCAGCTCCACGGACTGGAGATTTCTTAGAGCTCTGTGTGTGTCCATCATTACTTCAAGACACTGACACATGCTTCTTCTCGAAAAGCTTGAGTTGTTAAGACATTACCACCTGCAAAGCCATCTGTGTGCTTATTGAAGCTTATTTAAGATTTATATATAAATTCATTATAAAAATTTACTTTGGCCCCCAAATTTGGTTTGCTTGCAAACACATTATACAAACACAGCTGATATTTGTAAAACCTCTCAAGAGAAACAGCTTATTTCAAAAGTCAGAATGCTTTCAAGTCACATTTGCATATTGACCTGGAAAATTTTTTTCTAAATAGGCAATTTTTTTTTTTTCTTGTAGCTCGCAATTGGCCTATACCCCAGTACTTTGCATTAACTTTCTGTTTTTTGTGACCATTGTTCTCTTTTCTAGTTTCTTTGGAACCTAAAATGTGTGTGTGTGTAAATGTATGTATACACATACTTTTTAAGATTTAAGGCTCATACAGAGAAAATATGAAAATCTGTGTTTGTGTGTATGTGTGTGTATGTATGTGTAGGTTTGCCATCTTTGTTCACTTAGCATCATATATCAAAATTTCATAAAAGTTATTTCTACATACAGTTTTATTTGAAATATCCATTCATTATGAGAAAATATTTTTGAAGCTATGTTTGGATGAAATAGTCATAAGTACTTGTATTACTAATCTTCAAACTCAATTATAAATATTGGTAAACACATTGTTATAAGTATAACCAATGATTTAAACTTAAAATTCATATAAATTTTATATTTTGTCTCTGGAACAAAAATAATCAAAAGCAACCTACTGGGTTTAGTTGTCTCTGTTAATTCAGTAAGAACTTGGTGAGTATGTAATGACTGAATTTTTATTTTTATAGCTTTTAATTTTAATTTATTAAATTAAATTTAATTTTAATTTATTAATTTTAATTTTATAGCTTCAGTTTTGAGATGAATTTTAACTTTTTTAAATGTAATGCTGTCAAAACATGGTTTTATTCCTTTTTTCCTTTGATCATAAAGGAACTCAAGTAATTAGAATTTTCTAATATTTAAAATTTCACTAAAGGATGGATGTTGATTTTTAAATTTGCTTTTTTTCTTAGACAAGCTAAATAGCCCATAGCTTACAGATGGGTACTACCATGGAAAATATAGAATAATTCTAATTTTTTCATGAGAATTCTTTAATACCAGGGTCTCAGATATTTTATAAAGAATGAAACTATTTATATTTTCAAAAAATCAATATGATTTAATTTTTCACAGAAAAAGTAAACTATCAGAGGTACATTTTGAATAACGATATATTATGCCTTGGCTTGGGTTTGACAGCGATATAATGTGTATATTAGAGGTACCATTTTCTCCTTGTCAAACCATAGCTGAGTTGTGAAACTACAGGATGCACAGGATCACAGGGAGGCTGATCTCACCCTAGGCTTGAAGCCTCAAGTTAAAGTAGCACAAGTATTGGCTGGCAGGTGGAAGGCAGATGAGAACCTCAGAAGGACTTACTCTGGGTCTTGATCATTCTTGCCCCTGTCTGTTCAGTTAGCCTCAAGTGCTGTTCATCCCATACCCACCACAGTCCTTCTCAAAAGAATTCCAGACAAAGCACTTAGGTTAAAATATTGGTTAAAATTTAGTTTAATAAATTGTTCAATTGCTAAGTTGTGCCCGAGTCTTTGCGACCCCGTGGACTGCAGCATGCTGGGCTCCTGTGTCCTTCACTATCTCCCCGACTTGCTCAAATTCATGTACACTGAGTTGGTGATGCTGTATAATCATCTTATCTTCTGCCAGTCCCTTCTCCTTTTGCCTTCAATCCTTCCCAGCATCAGGGTCTTTTCAAATGCATTAGATAAGTTCAGTTCTTTATTTTTTGTTGTTCTTTATTTTTTATTTTGTAGATTTTGGGTAAAAAAAAACCTGAGCTATATTTAATTGTAGGATGAGTTATAACTAAGGCTTTATTTTTTAAAGTTTTAAAGGTGACTAGTTTCATTCTAAGGGATATATGAAGATGCTGAACAATATTTTCAGGCAAATGCAATTCAAAACTGCAATGACTTATTAGCATGACTCATCAAAAAGGAAAAAATAACAAATGGCGAGGATGTGGAGAAATTGGAGGATTTGTATACTGTTAGTGAAAATGATGCAGCAATTAGAGGAAAGTATGAAGATTCCTCAGAAAAATTAAAAATATAACTGCCATTGGATCCAGCCATACCACTTTAGTTGTATGTCCAAAGAAAATGAAGTCAGGATTTCAAGAATCCCATGGTCACTGCAACATTATTTACAATAGCCAAGATATCAAAACAATTTACATGTCCATCAACAGATGAATGGATAAAGAAAATGCAGTATTTATATACATATGATGGAATATTATTCAATCTTAAAAAACAAGAAGATCCTGTCATCTGGACAACATGGACAAAATTGGAAGATATTACACTACATGAAAGGACAAATATTGAATTTCTAGGTTGTTTTGTCATGAGGAACAGAGCAGAATATTTAGGAAGTGTTCAGATAAATGTACAAGGAAAAGGAAAATAAGAATTAACTTAAGAAAGAATGAATATAAGATATGGGGAAGAGAATTTATATAGGGCATAAATGTGTAAGCTCTATAGATGACAAAAGCAATGTGATGTTGAGTGATATTTTAATTTTAAAAAAGAATGAGAAAATAATTTGTGTAAAAGAACATGATAAAATATAATATTTTTTTTTTTATCATCATCAACCAGATTTTGTTTAGAGATTTTTTTATGGTAAATAGGTATAATTAAAAGAGGCGCCATTTTACATGAAAAAAGATCGTTATTGATAGGAGTTGTTTACTGCAGCTCCCATTCAAGCCATGCTGTAGGAAATGTGTGGTATAATAAACAATATTATATACACTAATACCCAAAGTCCATAGCAGTGAGTGTCAGGGGAAGGGGCTGAATACTTACAGACCTTTGATATATTTGTTTATATGATGTCTTAGGACTTGCAGTGTATGAGTGCTTAGTCGCTCAGTGGTGTCCGACTCTCTGTGGCCCCATGGACTGTAGCCCGCCAGACTCCTCTGTCTGTGGAATTTTCTAGCAAGAATACTGGAGTGGGTTGCCATTTCCTTCTCCGGGGTATTTTCCTGACCCAGGGATCAAACCCGTATCTCTTGCGTCTCCTGCATTGGCAGTCAGATTCATTACCAATAGCGCCACTTGGGAAGCCCCCAGGCAATGTGCAGGGAGGATTGAAAATCCCTAGCCTACGAACTAGACACCCAGTGGAGGGACTGATTGCAATTCTGTCTTATTCCAAAGGTGTTGCACTTACTACTTAGTTCTCTAAACTCAGAGAAGAAACTTCTGTTTTTACGCTATTTATTTCATCCGGGTATCTTTCAATGGGGGCTTCCCAGTGGCTCAGTTTGAAGATGAGCAGTACAAAATGCCAATGCAGAAGACATCAGTTTGACTCCTGATTGGGAAAGATATACTGGAGAAGGAAATGGCAACCCACTCCAGTATTATTGCCTGGAGCATCCCACAGACAGAGGAGCCTGGTGAGCTACAGTCCTCAGGGTTGCAAAAGAATCAGACACAATTTACCAACTAAACAACAATAGATCTTTCAATAAGTAAGAACCAAGTTAAATAATAGCCATCATCTTACTTTCTAAAAGGAGACATTTATTTTTGTAAGTTATTATAAAGAATGGTCCACCCGGAATTCTCAATATTTCTCCAACCTTACATTATCTTCTTATTATCAAATATGTCATATTTTTATAGTCAACAGTATATGGTGTCTTATCTGATATTAAAATTTGCATTTATAATGAGAAAATTTATCCTTTTCAATATTCTTTGTTTCTGTATTGCTTGCTACTCAAATTCTTCTTCTTTAACTTTAGAAAAAGGTCAATTATGTAGCACTAAAAAGAAAACCAAAAGATAAAAAAACAGGCTACAGGAAGGGCTGAATACATTTTTATAAAAAACAATAAAACAGGTAAATTTTTGACAGATAACTTCTAGAAACTACTATAACACAAATATATCAGTAGTAAGGTGATTAATAAATATTTATATGTTGCTGAAAAGGGTTTTAAAGTAAATATCAGTAGACAATTAGGCATATTGTGTTAATCAGGTATACTTGAGATGAAGAGTTCTGCCAAATTCCTTAATATATATTTAAAGTAAAACAAATGCACAGAATGTGGAATTCTACACTCAATTTTTTAAAGGAAAATGAAACTCGATGTAATCTCACTGTACAGCCACATCTCATAACAGATTATCTTTTTAAAAAGTCAATAAATATATATATCTAATAATATAAAGAATGAGGGCAAAAGGAGAAGAAGAGTGGCAAAGAAGGAGATGGTTAGATAGCATTACTGACTCAATGGATGTGAATTTGAACAAATCCCGGAAAATAGTAGAAGATAGGGGAGCCTGGCATGCTGCAGCCCATAGAGTTGCAAAGAGTTGGACATGACTTACCAACCAAACAACAACTGCAACCATGTTAGAAAAACCACCTTTGAAGTGAGTTTTGTTTACCTTAACTTGTGATTCCATTTTAATAGATTTTCACTCTATTTCAGAAAATTGTTTCTGTTCACTTGAATTTAATGGCATTTTACACAATTCTGAAGTGTCAGTTTCTTAGCTACACGAAAAGATAGGGGTTATTGTGAAACTAACTTTAGTTTCTGAAATAAGCATATCAATAAACTTTCTATTTAATCTCCTACATGCCCTTCCCTCTGGTTTAGTTACAACTGTGAATCTAGAGAAAAAGATAATCCAGACTGGTTTTTCTCTGGAAGGAAACAGGTGTCTATACTCAGTAAGGTTCTTCATGTTCACAAATACAGGTCCTTAACCTGTGGATAAACACTTCAGTTCTGGACTAAGGCTGTCGACAGCTGTTAAGATCTCAGACAAAGCTAATTTATACTCTCTAAGCTTTAGCTTCCTTATTGGTAATTGATGGCACATAATAATAACAATGATAATAATGTTTGGATCACATGGGATAATGAGCCTAAGGTACATCACAATGACTGGAGTATATGTTGGTGCTAAATTCATGTCTGCATCCTTATAACCTATCTCAGATTCACGTTAGAGACATCCAGCAGGCCATGGCTGTCAGGAACATCTATGGATACCTACTCCACAATAAGAGTTTTCAAATATTATGCTCATGTGTCTACATTCTACTTCTGATTTTTTTTCCATTTATTTTTATTAGTTGGAGGCTAATTACTTTACAATATTGGAGTGGTTTTTGCCATACATTGACATGAATCAGCCATGGATTTACATGTATTCCACATGCCAATCCCCCCTCCCACCTCCCTCTCCACCCGATCCCTCTGGGTCTTCCCAGTGCACCAGGTCTAAGCACTTGTCTCATGCATCCAACCTGGGCTGGTGATCTGCTTCACCCTTGATAATATACATGTTTCGATGCTGTTCTCTCAAAACATCCCACCCTTGCCTTCTCCCGCAGAGTCCAAAAGTCTATTCTGAACATCTGTGTATCTTTTTCTGTTTTGCATATAGAGTTATCGTTACCATCTTTCTAAATTCCATATATATGTGTTAGTATACTGTATTGGTCTTTATCTTTCTGGCTTACTTCACTCTGTATAATGGGCTCCAGTTTCATCCATCTCATTAGAACTGGTTCAAATGAATTCTTTTTAATGGCCAAGTAATATTCCATGGTGTATATGTACCACAGCTTCCTTATCCATTCGTCTGCTGATGGGCATCTAGGTTGCTTCCATGTCCTGGCTATTATAAACAGTGCTGCGATGAACATTGGGGTGCACGTGTCTCTTTCAGATCTGGTTTCCTTGGTGTGTATGCCCAGAAGTGGGATTGCTGGGTCATATGGCAGTTCTATTTCCAGTTTTTTAAGAAATCTCCACACTGTTCTCCATAGCGGCTGTACTAGTTTGCATTCCCACCAACAGTGTAAGAGGGTTCCCTTTTCTCCACACCCTCTCCAGCATTTATTGCTTGTAGACTTTTAGATAGCAGCCATCCTGACTGGCGTGTAATGGTACCTCATTGTGGTTTTGATTTGCATTTCTCTGATAATGAATGATGTTGAGCATCTTTTCATGTGTTTGTTAGCCATCTGTATGTCTTCTTTGGAGACATGTCTGTTTAGTTCTTTGGCCCATTTTTTGATTGGGTCATTTATTTTTCTGGAGTTGAGCTGCAGGAGTTGCTTGTATATTTTTGAGATTAATCCTTTGTCTGTTGCTTCGTTTGCTATTATTTTCTCCCAATCTGAGGGCTGTCTTTTCACCTTGCTTATAGTTTCCTTTGTTGTGCAAAAGCTTTTAAGTTTCATTAGGTCCCATTTGTTTAGTTTTGCTTTTATTTCCAATATTCTGGGAGGTGGGAAATAGAGGATCCTGCTGTGATTTATGTCGGCGAGTGTTTTGCCTGTGTTCTCCTCTAGGAGTTTTATAGTTTCTGGTCTTACATTTAGATCTTTAATCCATTTTGAGTTTATTTTTGTGTATGGTGTTAGAAAGTGTTCTATGATTTGTTGGTTATTCAGAAGCATGTTATTCAGCCTCCATATGTTTGCATGTTTAATAATTTTTTTTCCTGTAATTGAGATCTAATCTTACTGCACTGTGGTCAGAAAAGATGACTGGAATGATTTCAATTTTTTTGAATTTTCCAAGACCAGATTTATGGCCCAGGATGTGATCTATTCTGGAAAAGGTTCCCTGTGCGCTTGAGAAAAAGGTGAAGTTGATTGTTTTGGGGTGAAATGTCCTATAGATATCAATTAGGTCTAGCTGGCCCATTGTGTCATTTAAAGTTTGTGTTTTCTTGTTAATTTTCTGTTTAGTTGATCTATCCATAGTTGTGAGTGGGGTATTAAAGTCTCCCACTATTATTGTGTTACTATTAATTTCCCCTTTCATACTTGTTAGCGTTTGCCTTGTATATTGCAGTGCTCCTATGTTGGGTACATATATATTTATAATTGTTATATCTTCTTCTTGGATTGATCCTTTGATCATTATGTAGTGTCCTTCTTTGTCTCTTTTCACAGCCTTTATTTTAAAGTCTATTTTATCTGGTAAGAGTATTGCGACTCCTGCTTTCTTTCTACTTCTGTTTTTGAAACTTAGTTCAGATGAACTCCAGATCATTTCTTAAGCACACACAGTGCACCAGCAGCAGTTATGTGTGGAATAAATATTATAGGGGCAACAGTTATGCTTGGAATAAATCACAGTTCCTTCTCTTATGGTGTTCCTGGGCAAGGGACAGCTAGGAGCATATAGGCAGGATTAACAAGCAGTGGATATTTAGTAATGAGATGACAGATGGAAAACTGAGCAACTTAAAAATAGGGAGAAAGCAATTTGTGAATGTTTATAGCAGAGATAAGATCTTGTATATAAAACTAATGTATTTATATAAACATTTACATATTACAGATGTGGATGAAATATAAACAAACACACACACATATACATACAGAGAGAATAAATCTTTGAAGAGACTCATAGTTCTTGAGACCACCTAATAGATTTGTGTGCTGAGTTGATCATTCTTTAATCAAGATTTTATTTTGTTTTCTATAAAAGTTAATTTAAAAGGCAATCAAAGGGGACAAAAATTAGGTTTAACTTTGGGAACATATTGAATGTGACTGAGACACACTAGAATAAAATATGTAACATAAACATAGAAATATACAAAAGAGAACATTTTTTGAAGATCATGTTGATATTGAATTATATTTAGGTTCTTATTCATTTTATACTAATATTAATTTGTTGAGTAATCTTTTAATTAAAAAAGTAACAATTATACTTATATCAAAATGCTTACTAGTATGCCTATTTAATATTCATTTATGCTTTGTTTCACTTGCTTTGTTTTCTGTTAATGATTCACAAGAATTGAAGCAATTAAGTGTGCTGTATCTCCCTCAGTTGTGTCCGACTCTTTGTGACTCCATGGACTGTAGCCCATCAGACTCCTCTGTTCATGGAATTTTCCAGACAAGAATAGTGGAGTGAGTTGCTATTTCCTACTCCAGAGGATCTTCCTGACCCAGGGATCAAACCCCTGTCTCTTGCGTCACTTGCATTGGCAGGCAGATTCTTTACCACTGTGCCACCTGGGACGCCCATTAAATATTAATCATTAATTTATATAATCTAAAAATTGAAGATTTGCAAGTCTTACTTTTAAGTGGATTAAACTGAACGCTTTTTGAACCAAGCACTTAAGATAGGAACTTAGTCTAGTTATAGTCTATAATAGGCAAGGAAGGAGTAACAGACATAGTCAGTCTTTAGTCTTAGGATAGAGCAATCTTACCATTGAATTGTTCTTTCTAGAGTAATATGACTGGCAACAAGTATCACAGCAGTGACTCCTCCTGGATGGTGATTTGAATACTTCTCAGTGACATCTTTAGTTGTTGGTTTGGTGGATATGATCATTACTGCCTGCTGTCAAACCAATATCCATTCTCCCTTCTACCTTAGGAATTGTGCCCATCAATAAGACTACACTTTGCTGCCTCACTGCAAATTGGGATGGCCAATCAGATATGAGTGGATATTAGTAGGTAAAGCTCCTAAGAGGTTTGGTTGGAAGTATCTTCTCCTTTGCCCTTTTCATTCTCCTAAAATGTTGAATCAACGTCTACCTTATGACAACTGAATGCCCCTGAGAAGGAAGCGGTGCCCTAAAAGTGAAAGAATAAAGACAGAAGACACTAATGCCCCTGGTGACTTCCAGAACTGCTACACCAGCCCTCACTAATCCTAACTTAAGATTGATTTTACTTGAGAGGAAATAAGCCTATCCTACACTGAAGTCAGTGAACCAGGGTTTCTGATGTATGTATGTATATGCTCAATTGCTCTATCATGTCCGACTTTTTAAGGTCCCATGGACCATAGCCCACCAGGCTCCTCTGCCCATGGAATTTTCCAGGCAAGAATGCTGGAGTGGGGTGCCATTTCCACCTCCAGGGGATCCTCCCAACACAAGGACCTTCCTGTGTCCCTTGCACCTCCTGCATTGGCAGGCGGATTCTTTACCACTGATGCCACTTGGGAAGACTCAGGTCTCTGATATTAGCAGCCAGATAGAATTCCTAACTGACTCACAGAAAAACACAAAAATTCCTTGAGTCTCAAACCATTTCTAATAAGATATATTATCAAACTGCATCAGGCAACCATGCCACTTCATAGGGCTCAATATCGCCAGGTACAGAAAACTTCAACTATGTCACTTTAGCCTGCTTGATTAGAAATGGGGGTATTTTGCAGTTGATATATACATAAATGCATTTTGTTTAAAAATTATTATTTTTTGTTTAAAAATTAAAATAACATTTTTTTTTGTTTTTTTATTATTTTTATTTTTTTTTTCCAGTGGGTTTTGTCATACATTGATATGAATCAGCCATGGATTTACACTGGGAAGACCCAGAGGAATCGGGTGGAGAGGGAGGTGGGAGGGGGGATCGGGATTGGGAATACATGTAAAATAACATTTTTTACCAGAAAAAAATAATATATGGTTATGGTCAAAATTAAAAAATTCACAAACTACCAATGATCTTAATATTCATGTATAAGTCCTGTCAGTATATTTTTTAGGTATTTTTCATGTAAATCTGGATATGCGTGATTCATGAGCTGACAATCTTAATTAAACTATAGACATTTTCCTTATTGATGAGTATAGGTAGTATATTAGCCTCCTATAGCTTCTGTAACATGTTACCATATCTTGATGGTTTAAAGCAATAGAAATGTATTGCCTCATAGTACTATATGCCATACCTCCAAAATTTAGTATCATTGGGCTGAAAGTAGTGGCAGAGTTATGCTGATTCTTGACACTTTGACGGAATACGTTCCCAGCTGCATCCAGTACCTGGTGACTGTCAGCTTCCCTTGATTGTAGCCACATTACTCCCACCTTTGCCTTGGTCCTTGGTGGGCACATTGCCTTCTCTTCTTTCACCTGCGTCTCTTATAAGAACAGCCTACTGGGATAATTCAGTGAAATCTGTTCATGTTAAGATTCTCAACGTAATTATATGTACAAAGGCATTTTTTTTTCTTATGAGGTAACATTTACAAGTGACAGAGATTAAAGTCCAATGTCTTTGAAAAGTCTCATTAGTGGCATCATCCTTTTAAGTATTTATATTATATTGCATGTATGTACACACAATGCCTAATTTTATCAATTCCCAAGGATAGGTATTACAGTAACTCAGAATTTTCAATTTTTTAGTTAATAGAAACAAAAACAGCACAATAACACACACAAGCACATACTTCTTATTTTCTAAATAAAAGGATCGGAAAATTGTCTTATCAAAGGATTTGATCCTTGAAATAACAACTTTATCAAAAAGCTCTTCAAAAAGTTATTACTACACATTCAGCAATGGGTAGAATTAAAACTCAATTTTAATTCTGCTGAAGCAAAATATCCCATTAATGATTTTTTAATTGATGGTAAAGTTCAGTGTGGTTCTTACTTTGTTTAAATGGGTTATATATTCTTTTCTCATTTCACTGTGGAGCTGTCTAAATTCCTCTAACTTAATTGCAGGAGGACTTGTGACAGAAAGTGTAACCCTCTCTTCGTTAGGCGTATCATAAGCATCTTTTCCAAGTTTGTTGTTTAACATTGTTAATTGTGTTTTTATTTACAGTAGATGATTTTTTCAACTTCTTTACCACAAGGTTATATAAATGATTATCTATATTTCACATGACAGCTATTATCTATTACATGTTTAGATGTTTAATTACCAAGTAATGTGATAAACACCCTTCAGTTCTTCCCTAATCCTTGTGAAATTTTTCTTGTTCTTGATTTGCTTCTTTGTCTTTGAAGTCTGCTGTTTCATGTATCATACAGAAGTGAATTCTGTGAATGCTGTTTCTGAGGATCAGTGTCAGATTTCCTGGACACAGAGGGGATGAGGGGAGTATGTGAGGCATGGGGTAGGGATGTAGTGACCTGGGGCTGGGTGGTAGGTACAAAAGAGTCTGAGGTATAAACAAACTTGCAGCCATATGCCTTCTCCCAACTCCATTTCTCATGTAGCTGGTGATTCTGTGAGCAAACTGATTTGCTTTCTCTGCATTTAACCCTTCAAGCATGTAGGTTATCACTTTCTCTTGCTTCTAAACTGATTTCTAAATTCCAAAATGTGTTTTAATATCTGTCTGCTATTATTTTACTCTTTGTCTTTGGTTTTCCACCTTGTAAATGTATGCCATTGAAAAGGTCTTAATGCCATTTTAGCAATATTTCAGTAGGAAGAAAAATAAACACTTGTTCAAAAGACTGTATTTGCAAGTCTCCATTTTTGTAGCCATTCCGATTAGGCTTTTGACCCAGGCACTTCACTGAAATAACTCTTGTTAAAGTCATCAAAATTGCCTCTCACTATGGGCTTCCCTGGTATCTCAGTTGGTAAAGAATCCACCTGCAATGCAGGAGATCCTGGTTCAATCCCCGGGTCAGGAAGATCCACTGGAGAAGGGAGAAGCTACCCACACTGGTATTCTTGGGCTTCCCTTGTGACTCAGCTGGTAAAGAATCTGCTGGCAATGTGGGAGACCTGAGTTTGATCCCTGGGTTGGGAAGATCCCCTGGAGAAGGGAAAGGCTACCCACTCCAGTATTCTGGCCTGGAGAATTCCATGGACTGTAAAGAGTCCATGGGATCACAAAGGGTTGAACACGACTGAGTAACTTTCACCTTCACGGTCAAGTCTCTGTTCTTTCCTGACTTTACCCTCAGCAGGATTACACTCTTATCAGACCTTCTTTTTGAACTATTACTTTACTTGTCTTCAGGGAGGACATTTTCTGCTGGTTTCCCTTCTAAAACTCGCTGATCCTCTCTTTCCCTTTTTCTGATTCCATGTCATCCCCTTGACTTCTAAGCTTTCTAATGTGTTAGCCTCTGTTCTATTTCTTTTTCTCTTTTCTAACTTTATATTCTCTATGGGTGATTTCACTTAATACTATTTGTGTGCTCTTATGTACTGATGACACCAAATTTGTAATCCAAACTCTCATCTTTCTATGAGTCCCAAATATTTTCTTTTATCTCTGTATGGGCAATGAAGATCCTAAACTTAATATGTTGAAAGTAGAAGACTTACTTTTCTCCATAAAACAAGCCAGCAAGCAAAAAATATAATGAAGAAAACAAAACCTTCTCAAAGAAACAAACTTGCTCCTTTGGTTTCCATTTCTCAGTGATGGCCAGTACCATGAATCCAAATATTTAAGCCCAAAAGCCTGGAAGCATACACTCCCTTGACCCTCACATCTGATATGCTAGCAGATCTTAGGATATTAAGCTTTATATTATATCCACTTTTTCTCCCTTTCTCAGCACTACTAACCTAGACCATGACATTCCCCATTTATGATGTTTTCAGCTTATACTCTTCTAAACAGCTAATGACATCTGAAAGGAAAAATGAAAAAAAAAAAAAAAACTAATGGAAGAAGGAAGGAAAGAAGGAACAAGAAAAGAGAAATGAAAATAAATTGATTCTGACATTTTCCTTTGTAAAATATTCTACTGGTTTCCATTAACGGCCCTCCATGCCTTATGTGAGTTTTGCTCTTGTCTACATCTCTGGATTAATTTTCTATCGTTTCCTCTCACTGATGACTCTTCATCCCTAAAAGGCTAGATTTCTTTTTCCCTTGGATATGCCCCATTTATCCTTCCTTGGGTTTTTTATAGAAACATTTCCCTTTGTGCTTTTCCACTTTGTCATGGGGTCTGCCCCTTCCTGGCATGCTGGCATGCAGCAGGTGCTCAGGAAATGTGGGCTGTGAAAATAATAGGCAGTGTCATTCTCAGTTTCTATTTTTCAACATGAGATATTCACGTCGATTTTTAAAATTAAACAGAAATTACTTGAAACTTCTGCCAAAAACTGATCAGTTTGTAAGATAGAATGACAGTTTAAACAGAGTAAAAAATAAATAATTTTGCTCTGTTTTTAATGTGTAAGATATGCAAAATATCTTTACAAGATTAAGAAAAAAGAAGCTAAGATAAGATATTAGACTGTAGTTTTGAAAGTGATACAGATCTAGAAATTAAAAGGCTGTTTTTGCTTTTTTTCCTGAAGTATGCTATGGTCATCGTAATGTTATTTAATATATAGGCATTTATATTTCTCTTATAAGAGTAGGCTAAAGGCAGAAAGGTTTCTTAAGCTCAATACTGTTGACCTTTTGGGCTAATTCTTTGTCCTAGTTGTTATCCTGTGCATTTTCAAGTGCTTAGAAGCATTGCAGGCTTCTACTCACTAGAGGCCAGTAGCAATACCCACCCCCCACCCCACCTCAAGTTCTTACAACTCAAAATATCTTCACACACTGCCACATCTCCCCTGGGGGTGAAATCACCCCACTCCTCAGAAAAATTAGCTTAATTTAAATAATTTCTTCAGGACCAAAACATCCTCGCTGGAGAACCAATAATCTGCTAACTGTGATAGTAAGTTTGAGTATATTGGTCTTCAAGTAAAATGAAAAGGTACTAGTAAATAAACTTCATTGACCCATGTGCTTGGAATTCATCAGTAATAAGTCTTTTCTACTAATTAATATTTCAGATCTTTAAATCAAGACTTTTTAGAGCTGAAAGGGGCCCTAAGCAGAGCGTAGTCCAACACTCATTTTATAGGTTAAGACATTGAAACAACAACAATAAAATATACCTACTTTGTTCGTGATCACATACAAAACCTATTTAAATAATCTATATATAATCTAATTTAAAGAAATGAATTGCATCTATTAAAATAGCAAAAATATAAATAATTAAGCATAGAACAACATTCTAGTGAGAAAGAATGGAAATATATCAAGGAGTAACATAATTGTTTGATTAAATTTTTAATTTGATTTAGAAATTCCTCTAAGTTAAAGCAGCAAATTCTCATCTAATAAAAGAGCATTAGCTGTTTAAGTGAAACCAGATTTTTGTTTTTTTAACCAATTTTAAGAGAAATTTGCTTCATGTATCATACTTTTCCTTTTATTATGCATATTTGTTCTGAATAAAAACCATAGTCATAACATTTAAAATATCTGTTTTGTTAAAAAGTAAATTAACAATGAAAATGTATTCTTGTTTCCATGTACAAAACCTTCTATAAATTAAGAGCTTACATGCTGTAAATCAATATACTGCATGGTGCATACATCTCTTTTCTTCAGTAGCACTTCTTTTTACCAGAATATACTAAAGAACTTGGAGAAGGAAATGGCAGCCCACTCCAGCATTCTTGTCTGGAGAATTTCATGGGTGGAGGAGCCTGGCAGGCTGCAGTCCATGGGGCAGCAAAGAGCTGGACACGGCTGAGCTACTAACACACACTAAAGAACAGGAGAATAGCAGTGCCTTCAAATTTAAACTGTCTGGAGAGAGCGCGATGTGCCCATATCAGTTATTGACTAAAGGGGGATTAAATAGTTTAGATTCCAATTATAGTGTTAGGGGTTGTAATCTATTGTGTTAGGTGGCAAACCAAAACTGTGGTTTATCCAGTTGGAAGGATGCCCATTTTCTGTGGACACAGCTCTCACAGTTGCTGGCAAAATTCAAGCAATTTGTATTTTCCCCCCTCAATAAATTGCTTTGCTGCTACTACAAAACTTGTTCTATAATGATCAAAGGGATTCTGATCAAGGAACATGACAAATATCTTAGACTGATATATTTTCAGATCGGTTGTAATCTGACATCTAATTTGATCAACGAAGAGCTCCAGTGATGTTCGTATGAAACCTTTAACTTTGTACGGATCTCTTCTTTCACTTTCAGTGCTTTAATTAAAAGTGAACTAGGTACAAAAGATAACTAAATTGATTACTAGCTAGCACTCTTCTGTAATTTTCATTTGAACTTTAGGAAGCATCCGCCAGAGTCAAGAGAACCCAGTATTTTTTTTTTTTTTTTTTGAGACAACTCCTGGTTTGTAATGATAGAACTGTTTTCGGCATACAGGATGCTTGCCTATTTTAAATTAACTGGATGTATATCACGGCAGGACATTATGTATCTGGGTTCATCTCAGAGCTGTAATACGTTTGTGAAAAACAAGTGAAGGGAAAGCATAATTAAAATGTATTCTATTTTATATCACTTGAGACTGAAATCTGATCTGTCAGGAAGCTCATCCAGATAGTTCTGACTCTTGTAGTGATATGAACATACAGCCTTAGCAGGAATAGTAGTATCATGTAATGTGTGTTAAGCTTATAAAACATGGTCCATAGCATATTAAAGGATGGTGATGGTTAGCTGATTACTATGAAATCTTTGCCATATTCTTGTTGGTTTCTCAGTAAGATGAAAGAAAGTAGCCAGTGGAGTAGTTGTGTGGAAGGTCTGGTAGCGCAAAGAATTAGTGATGGAGCTGAATTTAATGCCAATTATCCTATAGCCATGTGTATATTTTTACTTCTTTGATTATACATACTAACAATTTTATAGTACTTAAGAGTTTATAACTTACAAAATTCTGGTGAAATCTAATAGGGTTGGCCTGAAGAAATTATTGGTTCTCTCTAAAGCAGACAATAACTTGGAAATCAGATTTGAAATGTACAAATGACAAAATAGGCAAAAGCAGGCTGCCTCAACACCAAAAGTCATCAGGTATTGTTCAATGTTACTAGGCATCCTCTACCACCTAAGTAATGAGATGAAAAAGACACGTTGATCTGGCTGACTGGTCTTCAGTCTAATTACTTGAATATATTTGGAATGATTTTGTTACTTGTCTGCCCTAATATGGTTGCTGCAGCATATCTGCAAGGTAAAGGATGATTGCAAACGAAATCCTCAGATCCATCTTCAGAATTCAGAAAGATTAAATTGACGAGTAAAGCGGTATTATTGCACATTTTTGCTTTATTTCAATATATGGCAATTCCTTTCCTTCGGTTTGAATTCATTTCTCTGATTGTGCCTTGCTTGCTAATGCGATACTGCACTAATTTGTATGGTAAGCCTCCAAGCTGCATACTGTGTGATCCTGCAGAATCATTAGAGCTCAAACCTGCCCATCATTATTCAGGCTAAAAAATGATGTGACATGTCGCTGATTCTTTGAAAATAATTCACATTACTCTAAACTAAGAAAATAAGGTATTATTAATTCAAAAATTCAGGAATTATTGATGCAAGCCATGGATGTCCTTTTTAACCACTTCTATAAATTGAAGAACAATTGCTTCCTTTTTGGTTTATTTATTTACATATTTGGCTTTCTGCATTAGAAATATACTAATTTCTGTGAATGATTTTTGAAAGCCTTTATGGGGCTTTATAGTTGTTATTTCACAACATTCATTCAGTTCTAATCTTTAGATTAAAACCATTTTGAAAACTAGGGAAACATTTGTAAAATTTTATCTCAAATAGTAAAATCACTGTTGTTGAAGACGCCAGAAAATCTAGAAAGAAACTTGACTTTAATAATATATAAATGGCACCATAAAAGCTACTTGTATTACTATGCAAGACACTTAATCTTTCTGAGCCTTAATTTGCTTACCCATAAAATCGGGTTACTCATTTATCTTTCCTTGCAATCTCACAGGGCTTTTGAAGGGGTACATACTATGTGGGAAAGAGCCTTGAAAACTATAAAATGCTTTATAAATTTTAGGTAACATTGTTAACTTTTTTAAAACTAAAGATATTGCTTTCCACATTGGCTAACCATATTCTGTCTTTGTTGCTATACACATATAGTACTTGCCATTCACCTCTAAGCAAAATAAGTAAATACAATAATAAGTAGCAACATGCTTTATGGCATAGAGAGTACCTGTAACTTTATTAAGAAGAACACCCGCGTCTTTATAGGATGCTTCCACTTTTACATCTAAAGAAATTCTTCTGAAAATAAAATATATCTTTTCTTTGAATTTTGGCCATGGGCTCTAGTACTTCTTTAATGGATTCATTTTCCTTCCTTCATTCTGTTGCATAATACTGCTATTAATTTTGGTTTGCAACAGACTGAAATTTTTTCATTAAAATTATTATTTGTGAATAACAAAGCCATAGAGAGGCTATGCAGAATAAACAGTAATAGTATTTAAAGAGCATGAAATATGAAATGAGAATTAATTTGTGTATATATATATACAATATAATTTGTATATATATATATTTTTTCTGATCAGATTTGGTCATTTGTAAAATTACCTGGAGTAATTATCTCTGTCTCTTAAGGCTGTTTTGGAGAGTTAAATGGAATAAGGTAGGTTCATTGGCACATAGTAGATTCCAAAAGAATTCAGATCCATTTCATGCATTCTCTTAAAAAGCTCTACTTAAAATACGCATTACTCTCTGGGCCAAGGAATTCTTCACTTACTTTTCACTTTGGCATGGACATATTTATCATATTACCTATTGAGATGGAAACATTGATTCAAAATCAGTAAATATAGTGATGGAAGGGTTACATTAAAGAGAATTAGATTAACTCTAAAATGTGGAAGAAGCTCCATACTTTTTAGTTTATTTAAAAAATCATCCTTTAGCTGTCAGTTTCCTTTAGAAAGTACATTGCTTTTTCATATTCTGATTTATTAGCATGTTGATTTTTTATTCATAGCATCATCAAATCATTCATGTACTCAAGGTGATATTCAATTTAAATCCCTACAAGTTTTGTTCTATGCTAGGCAGTGAAGATAGAATGAAATCATTTGGCTCCTGTGTTTGTATTTGATTTATTTTTTTTTTTTTTTTTTTTTTAATTTTTATTATTATTATTTTTTTTTCCAGTGGGTTTTGTCATACATTGCTATGAATCAGCCATGGATCTACACGTATTCCCAATCCCGATCCCCCCTCCCACCTCCCCCTCCACCCGACTCCTCTGGGTCCTCCCAGTGCACCAGGCCGGAGCACCCGTCTCGTGCATCCCACCTGGGCTGGCGATCTGCCTCACCATAGATAGTACACATGCTGTTCTTTTGAAATATCCCACCCCCACATTCTCCCAGAGAGTTCAAAAGTCTGTTCTGTATTTCTGTGTCTCCCCTTCTGTTCTGCACACAGGGTTATCGCCATCACCTTTCCAAACTCCATATACATGTGTCAGTATGCTGTAATGTTCTTTATCTTTCTGGCTTACTTCACTCTGTATAATGGGCTCCAGCTTCATCCATCTCATTAGAACTGATTCAAATGAATTCTTTTTAATGGCTGAGTAATATTCCATGGTGCATATGTACCACAGCTTTCTTATCCATTCATCTGCTGATGGACATCTAGGTTGCTTCCATGTCCTGGCTATTTTTTTTTTTTTTTTAATTTTTATTATTATTATTATTTTTTTTTCCAGTGGGTTTTGTCATACATTGATATGAATCAGCCATGGATTTACATGTATTCCCAATCCCGATCCCCCCTCCCACCTCCCTCTCCACCCGATTCCTCTGGGTCTTCCCAGTACACCAGGCCGGAGCACTTGTCTCGTGCATCCCACCTGGGCTGGTGATCTGTTTCACCATAGATAGTATACATGCTGTTCTTTTGAAATATCCCACCCTCACATTCTCCCACAAAGTTCAAAAGTCTGTTCTGTATTTCTGTGTCTCTTTTTCTGTTCTGCATATAGGGTTATCGTTATCACCTTTCTAAATTCCATATACATGTATTTGATTTAAAGTAATGTGATATTGGCAACTCTTCCCTCCATGCACAGTTTTGTCCAGCATTTTGATTGAATTCATTCTGTTTTCACCTTGTTAGAAAAATTGGAACCAGACTTGGGATATGCAGCTTCTAAGGCTTTGCCTTTTGAGTTCAAGTGATTCACTCAGCAGAACTTAATGGATTAACTGAATGTAAATCTAATAAAACTTTTCTATTTAGCCAAAGTATCACAGTTTGACACATGCCAAGTTAGATTATAGGCTGTTCACTCTTCATGCTCATATTTCCCTAGACCTACTCAACGTTGAATAAATTTATAATACTTTAAATGTATCATTTTATTGGTCCATAAAATCATGTTTTGAGAACATTATGAAAAATAATTTGAACAGGCAAGAAATCTAATATTTAAAAAATTAAATGTTAGCACACTTTAAAGAAGTCATGGCAGAAAAGTTCAACTTATCAATTTATGAATATAGTGCCTTTTTTGGTAGAGGTTTCAAATTTTATTATTTAACTTTTTTTATATTGAATGGTCAAGCTTGAGCATTAAGCACTAAATATGTTTGAATGGGTGTAAAACTTGATTCTAATTTTCTTATAAGTTCAGCATTAGTATGTGAACTTAAGACTTTCACTTGTTCTATGAATAGACTGGGTGATTTTAATGGCAAAACATTCTTCTCTGGAGACACTTTCAAAGATATTTTAACATAGAGTTTAAAAGGATTTTTTTAAAAGTAAATTGGATTTCTAAAATTGATAGTTGCTGTTAAGTGTAGAGATGATGTAACTAATTTTAATTTACAATAAGAAGCAGCTATTATAGACCATTAACATTTGAATGTTCGTGTGTCTAAAGCTCTTCCAGTTGATGAATATATGAATATATTAATTGCATATATTTATATAATTTTTAAATAGCCTGTAATTTCACAAGTGAAACTATAATCAACTGTGTAATTTTTAAATATAGAAATGTATTACCTTAATTTCTTTAAGTTAAACTCTCTTTTGAGGAAAAAAAAATACCGTAAAAATGAACTTTGTCATACATACAAATATGTATACCTACATGATATGACATCAGTTTCTATTTAAGAATGGTTCATGTGGATTTATTCTCAAAACTGTTATTCTTCTAAGGATGATGTGTACTAACTATTAGATTTATATTTACATATTAGACTAATACAAAATAAAGTTGCCTCAGAAGTAGGCTATTGGTTCTCTTTTCCCTGTTCATGCCACAGCACTCGTGACACCAAATATGCAGTTTTTTTTTTCCCCCATGCACCAGTTCTCTAACTTTCCAGGCACCAATTGGGGTTCTACAATGCAATTATGACACTAACTACCTGGAGTTTGTCAGACCCCATAGGCTAAGGGCTCAGTCCCACAAGTCTGTCTCATTCTAGATGCTAGACACAGGTAGTGGATCCCAAGTTATCCACAATGTGTCTACTTGGCTCAAAATCGGGGGTGGGGGGATTATTGCAGTTCTTTCCTCAGATTGGATGCTTTGCTACGGTGGCTTCTCAGAACTCAGGGAAATAGTTACTTATGTTTGTGTGTGTGTGTTCTAAGTTGTGTCCCCGACTCTTTGCGACCCTGGTTTGTAGTCTGCCAGGCTCCTCTGTCCATGGGATTATCCTGGCAAGAGTACTGGCGTGGGCTGACATGCCCTCCTGTGGGGATCTTCCTAGCCCAGGGATCAAATCTGCGTCCCTTATGTCTTCTGCATCGGCAGGCAGGATCTTTGCCACTAGTGCCACCTGGGAAGATGTGCTTATATTTACTAGATTTGTTTAAAGGATGTGATTAAAGAGTACAGATAAACGGCCAGGATAGGGAGTCCCAAGCCCAGGAGTTTCTGTACTTGTGGAGCCAGGGTTCCCCACCTTCTCCACATACAGGTATGCTCACGAACCCAGAAGCTCTCTGAAGCTCCTGGTTTATTGACTTTTATGGAAGTTTGAATAATTATTAACTCCCTCCTTGAAGGATGGGGGCGGGGCTAAACAGTACAGGTTTCTAATCATGGCTTTATTTTTCTGACTCTCCCCATCCAGGAACACACACATTTACTTCATTAGGACCAAAGATACTCCTATTACTCAGGAAATTCGAAAGGATTTAGAAGCTCTGTGTCTGGACTTGAAGTCAAAGACCAAATATTAGAGCAAAAGCGGCTCTTAAGCAACCTCATCCATCAGGAGATTACAAGGATTTTAGCAGCTCTGGGTTAGATAATTGTTGCTGCTGTTTAGTGGCTAAGTCATGCCCGACTCTTTCGCAACCCCATGGACTGAAGCCTACTAGGCAAGAATACTGGAGTGGGTTGCCATTTCCTCCTCCAGGGAATCTTCCCCACCCAAGGATCGACCCTGCATCTCCTGCATTGGCAGGCAGATTCTTTACTGCTGAGTCACCTGGGAAGTTCCATGTTGGGTAACATGGGGAGGTATATATCTATATCTCTATCTATCTATCTATCTATCTATATATATACACATACATAGGTATATACATTGCTTCCTCATCTATTTTCCATCACTTTATGGCAGGTAGATGGGGAAACAATGGAAACAGTGACATACTTTATTTTCTTAGGCTCCAAATCACTACAGATGGTGACTGCAGGTGTGAAATTAAAAGGTGCTTGCTCCTTGGAAGAAAAGCTATGACCAACCTAGACAGCATATTAAAAAGCAGAGACATTACTTTACCAACAAATGTCCGTATAGTCAAAGCTATGGTTTTTCCAGTAGTCATGTATTGATGTGAGAGTTGGACCATAAAGAAAGCTGAGTACCTAAGAATTGATGCTTTTGAACTGTGGTGTTGGACAAGACCCTAGAGAGTCTCTTGTCCCTTGCACAGCAAGGAGATCAAACCAGTCCATCCTAAAGGAGATCAGTCCTGAATATTCATTGGAAGGAGTGATGCTGAAGCTGAAGCTCTAGTACTTTGGCCACCTCATGCAAAGAACGGACTCATAGGAAAAGACCCTGATGCTGGGCAAGATTGAAAGCAGGAAAAGGGGATGGCAGAGGATGAGATGGTTGGATGGCATCACTGACTCGATAGACATTGGTCTGAGCAAGGTCTGGGAGTTGGTGATGGACAGGGAAGCCTGGCGTGCTGTGGTTCATGGGGTTACAAACAGTCGGATACAACAGTGCAACTGAACTGATTTGATGTATAGGTGTGTATATATATATATACACACACACACACATACATATATATGTATATATATATGGCAGGCTACAGTCCTCAGGGTCGCAAAGAGTTGGACATGACTGAAACAACTTAGCACACATGCATGCATGAATGTGTATATATATATATATGTATGTATGTATTTCAAATATATGTATATTTGATAATAGATAAGATACATATACACTCATATATATATATATATATATATATATATATTTTGTTCAGTGGGGAAAGTGAATTTTTATGAATTACAAATAGAGATGATAACAACTTCAAATTTCAATTTTAAAGAGATTTATATTACATTTTATGAAAATTTTTAAAGGTTAAATTTTATTTGTAAATATAGCATTATTTGGCAACTCTGTGTGTGTATGTGGCACCCTTGCTTTGATAGAGGGGACTGCTTTTTTTTATTACTTTGGGCACATTTGACTATAATTAATAGAAATCTTGACTTAAAGTAGCTCATATTAACGCCTCTCCAACTTTGGTGTACCTGGGAATGTCATGGAGACCTCACTGGGCCACATAGATCTACAAGAAACACTGCAATTTTCTGATTTATTTGATCTGGGATGGAGCCTAGAATTTGCGTCGGTATTCATCTCCCCAGTGATGCTGATCTTGCAAACCCATGCACCATGGTCACAAAAACTGGCTTAAACAAAGAGACAAGTAAAACAGTCTGAAGACTGGACCTGCTCCAAGAGACTGTTGAGCCCCAGGTTTTTTTCCTGTGTTGCTCTTCTCCTTGCTCCTCCAGCACCACTAGGATTTGTCCTCAGGCAGCTTTCCCTCAGGGATGTGATATGACTAAAGGCCTGAGGACTGGAAGCTTCCTTGTTCACGTTCAGCAAAAGAGAATGAAAGCTTTGTCTTAATTGTGGAACACAAGCTCTTTTGTAAGACCTGATGTGACCATCATAGATCACACACCTCACTAGGAGCAAATAATAATTGCAAGGGGATTGAATTATCTGCTTGGCTTAAGCCACTGATCCTGCCCCAGTAGTACTGGCAAGGAGGTTTGTTGTTTTTCAATTGCTGTGTTCAACTCTTTGTGACCCCATGGACTCAGCACATCAGGCTCCTCTATCTTCCGCTGTCTTTTGGAATTTGCTCAAATTCATGTCCATTTAGTTGGTATTGCTGTCTAACCATCTTATCCTCTGCTGCCCTCATCTTCTTTTGCCTTCACTCTTTCCCAGGATCAGGATCTTTTCCAATGAGTTGGCTCTTCACATCGGGTGGCCAAAGTACTGGAGCTTCAGCTTCTGCATCAGTCCTTCTAATGAATATTCAGGGTTGATTTCTTTTAGGATTGACTGCTTTGATTTCCTTGCTGCCCAAGGGACTCTCAAGAGTCTCCTCCAGGCAAGGAGGTCAGGATTACCTTAAATGGTTTATACAAATCAGGATTAATTTATGGAGTTATGACAAAGATCTGCTTTTCTGAGTCATTTGGGCTACAGCAAACAGGATGACAATTGACCGAGATGAATGTTCTGTTATGATGGTGGGAGAAAGTGAATGGGACTGGCAAAGAATACTACCACTTTTGAATACTGGCCAAGGCTTATTTAAACACAAAGTCATCCACAAACAGTGGAAGAAAAGAGAGGGGACCGTCACATCTGTATGATTAGTCAAAGAGCCCTCTCAGTAGATATATTGGGTTGTTGTTCAGTTGCTAAATCGTGTCTGACTCTTTGCAACCCCATGGACTGCAGCATGCCAGGCTTCCCTGTCCTTCACTATCTCCCAGAATTTTCTCAAGCAAGTGTTCATGGATTCGGTGATGCCATCCAACCATCCCATTCTCTGTCATCCCTTTCTCCACCTACCCTCAACCTTTCCCAGCATCAGGGTTTTTTCCAGTGAGTTGGCCCTTCACATCAGGTGACCAGAGTATTGGAGCTTTGGCTTCAGTGTCAGTCCTTCCGATGAATATTCAGGGTTGATATATTGGGTATTTTTTAAATATCTAGAATTTTCATTGAATTAAACTCCTTCTCTTGAAAAAATATTGTAATATAGTTGCTTTGCGATGTTGTGTTAGTTTCTGCTGTAGAATAAAGTGAGTCAGATATACACTTACATATATCCATTCTTTTTAAATTTCCTTTCCACTTAGATCACCGCAGATCATTGAATGGAGCTCCCTGCGCGGTACAATAGGTTGTCATTATTATCTGTTCTGTACACAGTCGTGTGTATATGTCTCTGTCAGTCTCACAGTTGGTCTAACTCCCCCCACCCTTCCCTCCTCGGTAATCATGTTTGTTTTCTGCATCTGTGACTCTTTTAAATTTATCCATAAAATTATCCATACCTTTTTTCTATATTCCACGTGTAAGTGATAGTATATATTCATTTGTCTCTTTCTGGATGACAGTCTCTAGGTCCATCCACATCCTTGCAGGCAGCATTATTTTGTTTCACTTTATGGCTGAGTAATATTCCACTGTATACATGTACCATGTCTTCTTTATCCACTCATCTGTTTTTGGACATTTAGTTCGCTTCCATATCCTGGCTATTGTAAATAGTGCTGCAATGAACATCAAGTGCATGCATCCTTATGTATTATTGCTTCCTCCAGAGATATGCCTAGGAGGGGAATCGTTCTGTCAGATATAGCTCTGTTTTTAGTTTTCTAAGGACCTTCCATACTGTTCTCCATAGTGACTGTACCAATTTACTCTCCCACCAACAGTGTAGGAAGGTTGCCTTCTCTCTACACCCTCTTCAGAATTCATTGTTTGTAGACTTTTTGATGATCATCCTGAGAGATGTGAAGTGTTACCTCATTGTAGTTTTGATTTGCGTTTCTGTAATAATTAATAATGTTGAGTATCTTATCATGTGCCTTTTGGATGTCAAACTCCCTCTTTGTTCACAGTTATTGTTTAATACACAGTACTCAGTAACATTTTTTCAATTTACTACATTAACTAATTAGAATAATTGATTTTGCTTCTCAACCATTTTAGAAAATCTAAAATATTTTTTGTCCTGTATTCTTTTCTTTCAAAATTAAATTATATGACATCTATATTCCTATTTTTAAGTTGAGATATAGCAGACATAAAATATTTGTTTCTGGTATACAGTGTAATTAATATTTGTATATATTGCAAAATGATCACTATAAAAATTCTAGTTAATATCCACTGCCATGAATAGTTACAAAATACTTTTTTTTATTATGATGAGAAATTGAAATGAGAACTACTCCTTTAATACAATATATTATTATTAACTGTAGTTACCATGCTATACATCACATCCTCAGAATTTATCTCTCTTATAACTGGAAGTTTGTACTTTTGACTCCCTTCACACATTTCACTTATCCTCTCCACCACCTGCCACTGGCAACCACCAATCTGTTCTCTGTATCTGTCTTGTTTTTCTGTTTGCTTTTTGTTGTCAGATTCTGCATACAAGTGAAATTATACAGTATTTGTATTTCATGACTGACTTATTTCACTTAGCATAGTGCCCTCAAGGTCCATTTGTGTTTTTGCAAATGGCAAGATTTTTTTTATCCATTCATCAATCATGGACACTTAGATTGTTTCCATGTCTTAGCTATTGTAAGTAGTTCTGCATGAACATGCAGGTGCATACATCTTTTTAAATTAGTATTTTCATTTTCTTCAGATAAATATTCAGAAGTGGAATTGCTACATCACCTGGTAGTTCTTTTTTTAGTCATTTAAGAAAACTCATATTGTTTTTGATAGTGTTTGTACAAATTTATAGTTTTACCAACTGTGTACAAGGGTTCCCTTTTCTCCACATCTTCACTCATGATTTCTTGTCTTTTTGATTAGTCATTTTAATTGGTGTGAGGTGATATATCTCATTGCAAATCTGATTCACATTTCCCTGATAAGTAGTGATCCTGAGCATCTTTTCATATACTTGTTGGCCCTCTGAGTGTTTTATCTGGAAAAGAAAAAGGTTTGTTGTGTTCTTCTACTCATTTTCTAGTTGGATTTTCTGTTTGTTTGTTATTGGGGTGTATGAGTTCCTTATATATTTTGTATTATAGCCCCTTATCAGATATAAAATTTGTAACCATTTTCTTTCATTCCATAAGTTTGATTTTCATTTGATTGATAATTTCCTTTGTTGTGTAGATGTGTAGCCCCACTTGCTTATTTTCACTTTTGTTCCCTTAGCTTGTTGTATCAAATCCAAAAACCTCTCTAAGACCAATGTCAAGAAACTTATTGCCTATGTTCTCTTCTAGGACTTTTATGATTTCATACATTATACATGTATTACATTTATATCTTTAATCTCTTTAATTTTTATGTACATGTAAGATAGTGATCCAGGTTCATTTTTTTGCCTGTGGCTGTCCAGTTCTCCCAACTCTGTTGCAGAGACCGTCTTTTCCCACTGTATATTCTTGACTCACTTGTCTTAATTTTTCTTTCTTAATATATATATTATATTGAAGTTTAGTTTAGTTGACTTACAATATTTCAGGTGCACAGCAAGATGATTCAGTTATACATACACACATATATTATTTTTGAAATTACTTTCCATTATAAGTTATTACAATATATTGACTATAGTTTCCTATGCTATACAGTAAAATATTGTTGTTTGTTACATATCTATTATGTTTTAAAAACTAAAGATCTAACATTCTATTCATACTAGCTCACTGATGACCTTTTATCTAGTTTGTTTTACTTTTTCTATTTCATATTCAGTGCTCCCATTTCATTTAGTTTATGTTTTCTAGTTTCTCCATCTCTTCTTTTTATGAATGTTCTTTCTCAAGTGTTTATCAAGCATAGTATAAAAGCTTTTGTGTACATACATATAAATGATATGTATAATATATATATATTTTAGAAAACTTACAAAATTTTGCCTAACTAAAAAATGTTTGACACTTTGATGTCTTAAATTAAGTTACTCTATATGAATAGGTTTATTTCTGAACTCTCTATTTTGTTCCATTTACCTATGTGTCTGTTTTTATGACAATATCATACTGTTTTGATTAGTATAGCTTTGTAACTTAGTTTGAAATAAGAGTGTGAGATGTCTTTAGCTTTGCTCTTTATTCTCAAGATTACTTTCGCTATTTGAGGTCTTTTGTGTCTCCACAAAATTTTAAAATTCTTTATTCTAATTTTGTGAAGAATTCTGTTGGAATTTTGATATTTTGTTGAATCTATAGACTTTTAGGTACCACGGACATTTTACCAATATTAATTCTTCAAGTATATGAACATGGGATATCTTTCCACTTATTTGTGTTTTATTTTATCTTTTTCATCTGTATCTTATAGTTTTTAAGATACCATCTTAAGTTTTTAAGATGCCATCTTTTAATTTTTTGGTTAATTTTTTTCCTTGGTATTTTATTCTTTGTGATACAGTTGTAAAAGGGATTATTTTCTTGTAGTCTGTTATTGATTTATTCTTTGTTATTTATCTTCTGATAGTTTGTTATTAATGTATAGAAATGCAATAGTTTTTTGTATATTGATGTGAATTCTAAGAGTTTTTGAAGATGGATAGTGATACATTGAGGTTGTTCTGTGTTCTTTGAAAATTAGATTATATGACTAATTTACATGTATAATTAACCTACGTGAATTATAATTATTAAGTCTTTGTGATACTCTTCGAGATCCTTTTCAAATCTGAAATTCTGGAAATCTCCAATGCCTACTAGATTGGAGGTCTGTTATAAACTCAGAATGACAAAATATTCTTTTCAATTCTCTCTTCTATGCCATCTTAGATGTTTTTTAGTCAAACCCTTCCATAGATTTGAGATGTCTTCACATAGTGAGATGTCTTCACTATCTTACGTGTTAACCTTCTGAGGATTTATATGTCAACAGTACTGGGGAGTCAATAAATGCTTGTTATCTGAGTCAATGACTAGAGCAGGTGAAGGGCAAAGAGAGAAAGAATTGTGTGGTACAAAGAACAAGAATTCCAAGTGGACAGACTGCTCTCTGATCATTAGGCCATTAGAATACAAGCATCAATGTTCTTTACTTGAAAAATATTGAGACTCAGTATGTTCATCTGTAAGACAGGGAACAACTGAAAATATATGACCTTAGACATGATTTACATTGTTAAAAATGAATGACTTATTATGGTTTTTGTTCTTGATTGCAGATAATCTAATATAGTGCATTTCAGATTAGATAGATGTCGTTGTTGTCCAGTCATTAAGTTGTGTCTGATTCTTTGTGACCCCATTGAAAACAGCACGCCAGGCTTCCTTGTCCTTCACTCTATCCTGGAGTTTGCTCAAACTCATGTTCATTGAGTTCCTCGCAGGTGGCTTAGAAGGTAAAGAATCTGCCTGAAATGCAAAAGACCCACGTTTGATCCCTGGATTGGGAAGATCCCCTGGAGAAGAGAATGACAGTCCACTCTGGTATTGTTGCCTGGAAAATCCCATGGACAGAGGAGCCTGGTAGGCTACAGTCCATGGGGTCACAGAGTCTGACACAGCTGAATGACTAACACCTTCACTTTCACGTTCATTGAGTCGGTGATGCTAGCCAACTATCTCATCCTCTCTCCATCACTTTCTTCTCCTCCTGACCAAACTGCAGGGGTGGGACGGTGGGTTGTTGTCATTGTTGTTGTTTTTTACCGTCAGAAAATCTTTATCTTATACAGAGGTAGAGGACCATCTCTATGCTAATTTCAGTACATGATACTCAACATAGGGAAAAACCATGTAAAATATGCTGTGCTTTCTTTTTCCTGTTTCATTTGTATCTATATATACCCAGAGACTGGTTGTGAACAGCAGAGCACTACATACCTATTTAAATTTTTTTAATCTATAAAACCCCTGGGAAATTCTAAATGAAAACTATGTATTGTACTTCATAAGGATATACTTCAATTTCATACGCAGGTAGTGTTACTTTTATTTTTAGCTTGAAGTCATTGTAACTTGATGAAGAGGCACATAGGAACAGAAATTAGCTCCCCTGGGAAGATTTTCTATTTTTAATCAGAGATTTTAGTAACGGAAAGATAAGAAAACAAAACCATCAGGATTGTTTGAAACTACTTTCTATCTTTGTTTTCTAAGGGCATTGCTGGTGCTTTTTGCTTATTGTGTTTGGAGGAGTGAATGTTTTCCATGTTATTGTGTGTTTCTAATGAAAAAATTAAATGAATCATCTTGATTCACCTATATCTGGTATGTCTTAAGAAGTTTCCAAATTTAGCTTGAATGAAGTGTTCTCCCTGTTAGGCTCCGAAAACACCAATTATGTAAATTAAGACAAATTCTTATCCACAAAGAATCCATAGTCACTGGTGAGAACAGATAAAAACAGAGGGTACAGCAGCTTGCCCAGTGATGGCGTGGGACCACTATTAATGTTATAAGAGGCATATCTAAGGAGAAGTACTAGGTAGAGGTTGATCATGAAGCCTTCTTAGAAGAGTTTAGCTTTGAAGTAGGTACATTTTTAGCTGAGTGAGAATGAGGGAGGCTTTACCAGGAAGCAGACAACATTCTGTTTACGAGATCATCTTAATTTCCTCACCTATTAAAATATAAATAACACCTAACTCATAAATGTTATGCAATTAAACTGAAATATAAATGCAAGACACTATGCTTAACATGTGGTAGGCACTTAAGAAATGTTTACTATTTTTCTTTTTATACTTAACTGTATTTCAGGAAATTAATGAAAGAAATGTTCTTTTAAATAAAATTGTGCTGTTTCGGTAACATCCCTGTTAACATAAATTGGATTACCCTCTCTCCATATACATATATATATATATATATATATATATACACATGAAAGAAAAGTGAAAATGTTGCTCAGTCATGTCCAACTCTTTGTGACGCCATGGACTGTAGCCCACCAGGCTCTTCTGTCCATGGAATTTTACAAGTAAGAATACTGGGGTGAGTTGCCTTTTCCTTCTCTTGTAAGATTCCTAGGGAATCTTCCTAGGAATCGAACCCTGCATTGTTGGCAGATTGTTTACCATTTGAGCAACCAGGGAAGCCCCCATTTGTATATGTCTGTGTGTGTATGTGTGTGTTTGTGTGTGTTCCAGAAAGAGTTAAATCTTTTACTCAAGGAATTGATGAACCATCCACCAAGTTAATTCTCATATAAAAATGTTTATATGATATACAAATGAGCTTATTTACAAAACAGAAATAGACCCACAGATGTAGAAAACAAACTCGTGGTTACCAAAGGGAAAAGAGATAAATTAGGAGCTTTGTATAAACGATACAAACTACTATATATAATATAGATTAAAGAAAAAAACAAGAACCTGCTTTACAGCATATGGAACTATACCCAATATTTTATAATGACCTATAAGGGAAAATAATCTGAAAAATTACTGTTTTATATATATGTAAAGCAATATTATGTATATATATATATATATATATATATATATATATATAGCACTGAATTACTTTGCTATACAACTAAAACTAGCGTAATTTTGTAACTCAACTATGAAGAAGTGAAGTTGCTCAGTCGTTTCTGATTCTTTGCAACCCCATGGACTGTAGCCTACCAGGCTCTTGGGTCCATGGGATTTTCCAGGCTAGAGTACTGGAGTGGGTTGCCATTTCCTTCTCCAGGGGATCTTCCCAACCCAGGGATCGCACCCGGGTCTTCTAGGTTGTAGACAGACGCTTTTACCTTCTGAGCCATCAAGGAAGTCAACTATATATATAATTAAATTACAAAAAATTTATATGAGAATGAAATTCTTAGACTCTAGTTTGCCCAAAACTTGCTTGTGTGAGCTTCCCTGGTAGCTCAGTTGGTAAAGAATCCACCTGCAATGTGACAGACCTGGGTTGGATCCCTGGGTTGGGAAGATCTAATTCCCTGGAGAAGGGAAAGGCTACCCACTTCAGTATTCTGGCCTAGAGAATTCTGATGGACTGTATAGTCCGTGGGGTCACAAAGAGTTGGGCATGACTGAGCGACTTTCACTTTCACTTTGCTTGTGTTTACGATAATGCAAACTCCTAGACTCTGAGAAGTCTGATGTTGCAAGCCTCATCCCTAACCTGGAAATGTGAATTCTTGTTAAATACCTCAGGGAATTCTAGTGCAGATGTTCAGTGGGCAATACTTTGAGAAATACTTGCACTAAATGGATTTTGTCTCATTTTAGCCCAATGTACTGCATCCATCTGAAAAGTGAACCATCATATATTTAGCATAGAGTGTTTCATGAATGACATTCAATACAATATAGGCTATAAACTAGACTTTCTTGATTCACTTGATCCAAACTTGCATTTATAATTTTTTCAGCATGATATTTAATATATGAGACATAGTCACCTGTAAGAAGAAAACGCCCTGTTAAATATAAATTTGGTTATATTTTCTGCTGTCCATAACGTTCTATCATCACTTCTATTAATTCAAATTTCCACATAGGCTATACTAAAACTGTCTACACCCTGTTAGTCAGGTGTGGATGTCAATGAAGTTTTAAAACTAATAGTTTATCACCTTTATAAAGATACATATGAGCCTTCACCCTATTCAACTCTAAAGGAATTATACAGTCTGTTTGTACTCAAGGGCATGAACTATTGTTAATGGTTAAGTGGAATGTTAATTATATGAAAATTTGTCCTCTAAAACTGTATTGTGCATCACTGAGAAAAACAACTTATGACTTTTAAATTGTTTTGAATTTATGTGATTTTTTAAAACTGCAGTTTGATTGATTGGGATATTTCAAAATTAACTCAATTTCTATTTTTTGTAGCATAAAAAATGCCTCCTTCACATATGTTCAAGGTATTTAAAGAAAATAAAATCCACACTGAACAGGATATTAATCCAATAGTAGAGTCTCATTTCAGCAAAACATGACAGATCCATATATTCATTTTCTTTTCTTAGATAAAGATTGTAAAAATCATCTCATACATAAAAATAATGATTCAGAAAAAAGGGTTAATTATTCATGTATTTTTGTGCAAAGATTAAAATATTATTTACCTTTTCTTTTTCATTAGTTTTCCTAGTATATTGTAGGGAAAATTTTAATAATTAAATTCACTTAATTAAATTACTCCCAATGATAATTAATTGTAGCTTTAATTCAGTCTCTATATTTAAACTCCAAAAGGGAATTCGATTCTGTCCCAAACTTTCTGACTCAGGGAATACCAAATTTAGGTTATAATTATATATATATTTCACTGTATTCTCAGTGTAGAAAGAATTGGGATATGACATGAGGAAAGCAAAAAGTCCAAGACTTATTTTTTCTAGCCTAGGATGTGAAGTTTATTAATAATTAAGCATGAAGTGGGTAAAATAAGTCAAATGCCTAAGTGAAAATGTATGGGGAGGCGGGGAGAGAAAGGGTTAACAATATCAATAATTCTGGAAAGATCGAGAACAGCAGCCATAGTGATACACTTCACTGGTAATTAGGGGAGGCTGCAAACCTGTCCCAAATCACCTGTACATGAACAATTTCAACATGATATGGGTGGCCTGGTGACAGTAGAATATGTTTAGGCGGGTGAAACTGGAGTGTGTTTCTTAGATGCCCATGGCTTGCAGGTGGTATACAGGGGCCGTAAGTACCATACTTGTCATGGTAAGGGACTGCGGACAGATGGGCAGAGGATGGCAGAAGCTCAGAATCAAATGAAAAGGCCAAAAGTGGACCTTCTAGCACTGAGTCTAGAAGTAGAAGGTGGGAACTAGTTTCTCCAGTGAGAAGTCATAAGAGGAACTGAACTTTAGTTCACAGTGACAAGCACAACAGCCTCTGCATAGTGAATCCATGTTCAACCTCCATTTCCCTCTGGTTACAATAGTCACACATTTCCTTTGTGTTGCAGAAGGTTTGGAAAAAGAATGTCAAAGTTTTATGCCTACAGAGTCAGGACATATACCACCAGGGAAGCCCAAGAAAGCTGGAGAGGGAAGCCTGTCCTTCTCTACAGGAACTTCCTTATCCAGGAAACGAACCGGGATTTCCTGCATTGCAGCCGATTCTTTACCAGCTGAGTAAAGCATATCTAAAGTAAAAGCATTAAAAAGGACTGACTTCACATAATTTTAGTTTATATTTTCCTCCCTTCTCATCCAGCTTGGCAGATGGGGACAGTTAAGAACACATGCTCTATTAGAAATGAATATAGACATTAATTAACCTTTCTCTCTCTCTCTCCTCACACACACACACACACACACACACACACACACACACACACACACACACACACAATTGACCCTTGAACAAAGAGGTTAGGGGCACTGAAATTCTCTACACAATTGGAAATCAGTGTATAGCATGTAGTTGGCATTCTATATACTGGTTCCTCATATCTGAGGTTCTGCATCCATAGTTTCAACCAACCCAGGATCGTGTAGTGCTGTATTATCTACTATTGAGGAAAATTCATGTATAAGTTGGACCTAGCCAGTTAGTGTTAAATGTATATGTGTATGTGTATATATATATGTACACATACACATATGTACACATACACATATATATACATATATGTGTATGTATTCATTTACCTACCCCTGTCTTTGCCACTCTTCTGCAAGTATTCTTAAAGTTATAGTCTAGTATTCTTGAAATTATAACATAAAAAAAGGAATGCAACTTATTGAGAAAGTCATTAGATTTAGTTGGAGAGTTTCCATAATTGATAATTGGTAAGATCACTATTTTTCAGTAAATAAATAGATACTTAGTCTTTGAGGGGGCTTCCAAGGTGGCTCAGTGGTAAAGAACCTGTCTGCCAATGCAGGAGACCCATGTTCAAACCCTGGCTTAGGAAGATCCCCTGGAGGAAGAAATGATGACCCACTCCAATATTCTTGCATGGGAAACCTCATGGACATAGGAGCCTGGTGGGCTACAGTCCATGGGGTTGCAAAGAATCAGAAGTGACTTAGCAACTTAGCAGACAGATGGGCAACTTAGCAACTTAGCAGAAGTGACTTAGCAGCAGCAGCAGCAGTCTTTGAAGACTTAGTAAGAAGGAGGCATTCAAACCTAAACTTGCTTTTGATACAGGGAATAGGATAAGGAACTATGCCGGGAAGTACCTCTTTGGCCACTGTGGTTTAGGTCAGCAATGTTGCTTTGTGCGGCATGCATATGGATTGTAAATAGTATAACTTCCTCATGAAAATATCACTGCTGCTGCTGCTGCTAAGTCGCTTCAGTCCTGCCTGACTCTGTGTGACCCCACAGATGGCAGCCCACTAGACTCCCCCATCCCTGGGATTCTCCAGGCAAGAACACTGGAGTAGGGATTTAAAAATGCTTAAAGCTAGTAATGATTACTTGGTGGAAACATTACTTTCTTTATATGTAAGGCTGCCTGTAAGTTTCAATCCTAGCATTGCCCATGTGCTAGCTTTGTGACGTCGAGCAGTGCATTTAATCATCTTCTGGATTCTTCATCTATAAAAGGCAGTGGTATTACTTGCCTTCTAAGTTAGTTAGGAGGATGACATAATGAATATTAAGAACTCTGCATCTTAACCAAGTACATTTGCAGTACTGAAAAGGCCTTTATTTTTTTTTTTTTTACCATTTCCCATTTATTGTAATGAAAGAGAATCTGCAAATATTTTAGAAGTGATAGCATGTGACTTTGAGAAAATATTAGAAAAGAAAACAAATAATGTTCCTTTCGTTATTACCAACAACCTAAAGAGTCGATCAGCACTTCAGGGCTTCTAGAGTGGAATTCCTCACACTGAATAAGAACCTTTATGACAAACTGATTTGAACAGTCCAGGTAACATCTTGCTCTCAGGGCAAAGATTGAATTTGAATGAAGGTAGTTTTGTAACCAAATCCTGAGTTATCAGTAACAGTAGTGAGTTTTGTTGTTGTTTAGTCACTCAGTGGTGTCTGATTATTTGCGACACAACAGCCTTCAGCATGCCAGGCTTTCCTATCCATTATCAACTCCCTTGTTCAAACTCATGGCCATTGAGTTGAAGATGCTGCCGAACCATCTCGTCCTCTGTCATCCCTCCTCCTCCTGCCTTCAATCTTTCCCAGCATCAGGGTCTTTTCAAATGAGTCAGCATTAGGAGGCCAAAGTATTGGAGCTTCATCTTCAGCATCAGTCCTTCCGGTGAATACTCAGGGTTGATTTCCTTTAGGATTGACTGGTTTCATCTCCTTGCAGTCCAAGGGACTCTCAAGAGTCTTCTCCAACACCACAGCTCAAAAGCATCAGTTCTTCAGCCCTCAGCTTTCTTTATAGTCCAACCCTCGTATCCATACATGACTACTAGAAAAACAATAGCTTTGACTAGATGGACCTTTTTGGAAAGGTAATGTCTCTGCTTTTTAATATGCTGTTTAGGTTTGCCATAGCTTTTCTTCCAAGGAACAAATGTCTTTTAATTTCATGGCTGCAGTGAAATTTCAAATCTGCAGTGATTATGGAGCTCAAGAAAATAAAGTCTGTCACTGTTTCCATTGTTTCCCCATTTATTTGTCATGAAGTGATGGGACTGGATGCCATGATCTTAGTTTTCGGAATGTTGAGTTTTAAGCCAGCTTTTTCACTCTCCTCTTTCATCTTCATCAAGATGCTCCTTAGTTCCTCTTCGCTTTCTGCCATAAGGGTGGTGTCATCTGCATATCTGAGGTTATTGATACTTCTCTTGGCAATCTTGATTCCAGCTTGTGCTTTATCCATCAATGGTTTGGTTACTTGTAATATACCAAGAAAACGGGATACACTGTTGAATAGTTTTAATAAAAAGTTGAATTGTGTCAAAAACACAGTTAGAAAGTGAAAGTGAAACTTGCTAAGTTGTGTCTGACTCTTTGCAACCTCATGGAATATACAGTCCATGGAATTTTCCAGGCCAGAATACTGCAGTAGGTAGCCTTTCCCTTCTCCAGGGCATCTTCCCAACCCAGGGACTGAACCCAGGTCTCCCTCGTTGAAGGTGGATTCTTTACCAGCTGAGCCACAAAGGAAGCTCAAAACATAGTTAAATGAAAGATATTTTTCTTCAATTAAAATCATGGTTAATACTCTTACTAATGCTTAGTAACTGTTATGCAATTGGAATTCAAAAATTACACAGAGATAAAGTCACATCTCCTTTTACTCTATTCTTTGATATTGCTTAGTAAAACTATGTATTTAGAGGAGAAATTAAATATATAATTTTGGTCTATTTTTACATATGGTAGCATACAAAAATTTTTAACAAAATGACAGGAAAAATAAATAAATGCCTGAGTACAAGTCCTTGATATACAAGATTACCACAAATATTGTAACATGCTTTGATTTTACAAGATGTTTTCCATTAAAGGAATTATGGATGAGAATTCCTTAGTGGTTTACTAAATCTCCATTCTAAACATAACAGATTCTAAACATGCTACAAAAGCCATCTCATTGAAATGGTACAATTTTTTATACATTCAGGAGTCTTTCCCTTTCCAGGAGGCAAAAAATTTTTCAAGAATAGGCTGTATATTGCCTTGTCCACTTAACCCTATGATTTAAGTGAATGTTCATAGGGTATATTTTATAAGTATGTAAACCTTTGTTTAAAAAGTAATTAAATAAACACAGTTTGCATGAAAACATTAAAATGGGTGTTAATATTGAACACAGAATACATTTGACAAAAAAACTGTGGATAGAAAAATACAGTTTATACTTCAGTTCAGTTCAGTCACTCAGTCATGTCTGACTCTTTGCGACCCAATGAACCTCTGCACGCCAGGCCTCCTTGTCCATCACGAACTGCCGAGGTCCACCCAAAGCCATGTCCACTGAGTTGGTGATGTCATCCAACCATCTCATCCTCTGTTGTCCCCTTCTCCTCCTGCCCTCAATCTTTCCCAGCATCAGGGTCTTCTCCAATGAGTCAGCTCTTCGCATCAGGTGGCCAAAGTTTTGGAGTTTCAGCTTCAACATCAGTCCTTCCAATGAACACCCAGGACTGATCTCCTTTAGGATGGACTGGTTGGATCTACTTGCAGTCCAAGGGACTCTCAAGAGTCTTCTCCAACACCACAGTTCAAAAGCATCAATTTTTCGGCACTCAGCTTTCTTCACAGTCCAACTCTCACATCCATACATGACCACTGGAAAAACCATAGCCTTGACTAGATGGGCCTTTATTGACAAAGCAGTGTCTCTGCTTTTTAATATGCTATCTAGCTGGTCATAACTTTCCTTCCAAGGAGTAAGCATCTTTTAATTTCATGGCGGCAATCACCATCTGCAGTGATTTTGGAGCCCAGACAAATAAAGTCAACCACTGTTTCCACTGTTTTCCTATCTATTTGCCATGAAGTGATGGGACCAGATGCCATAATCTTAATTTTCTGAATGTTGAGCTTTAAGTCAACTTTTTCACTCTCCTCTTTCACTTCTATCAAGAGGCTTTTTGATTCTTCTTCACTTTTTGCCATAAGGGTGGTGTCATGTGTATATCTGACGTTACTGATATTTCTCCCAGAAATCTTGATTCCAGCTTGTGCTTCTTCCAGCCCAGCGTTTCTCATGATGTACTCTGCATATAAGTTAAATAAGCAGGGTGACAATTTGCAGCCTTGACGTACTCCTTTTCCTATTTGGAACCAGTCTTTTGTTCCACGTCCAGTTCTAACTGTTGCTTCCTGACCTGCATACAGGTTTCTCAAGAGGCAGGTCAGGTGGTCTGGTATTTCCATCTCTTTCAGAATTTTCCACAGTTTATTGTGATCCACACAGTCAAAGGCTTTGGCATAGTCACTAAAACTGAAGTAGATGTTTTTCTGGAACTCTTTTGATTTTTTGATGATTCAGCGGATGTTGGCAATTTGATCTCTGGTTCCTTTGCATTTTCTAAAACCTGCTTGAACATCTGGAAGTTCATGGTTCATGTATTGCTAAAGCCTGGCTTTGAGAATTTTAAACATCACTTTACTAGCATGAGAGATGAGTGCAATTGTGCAGTAGTTTGAGCATTCTTTGGCATTGCCTTTCTTTGGGATTGGAATGAAAACCGACCCTTTCCAGTCCTGTGGCCACTGCTGAGCTATCTAAATTTGCTGGCATATTGAGTGCAGCACTTTCATGGCATCATCTTTCAGGATTTGAAATAGCTCAACTCAGATTCCGTCACTTCCACTAGCTTGTTCGTAGTGATGCCTCCTAATGCCCACTTGACTTCACATTCCAGGATGTCTGGTTCTAGGTGATTGATCACACCATCGTGATTATCTGGGTCATGAAGATATTTTTTGTACAGTTATTCTGTGTGTTCTTGCCACCTCTTCTTAATATCTTCTGCTTCTGTTAGGTCCATACCATTTCTGTCCTTTATTGAGCCCACCTTTGCATAAAATGTTCCCTTGGTATCTCTAATTTTCTTGAAGAGATCTCTAGTCTTTCCCATTCTGTTGTTTTCCTCCATTTCTTTGCATTGATCCCTGAGGAAGGCTTTCTTATCTCCCCTTGCTATTCTTTGTAATGATATAATTTTAGATATTTTACTTTTTTGGCCTGTGCACATGAATATTCTCTATAGAAAGGAAATTTCTTAATTAGAAAAAGAGTACAAGGAATCCATTGACAGCTGAAATCTGTTATTGGAAATAATGACAATTTAATTGTACTACTCTGTTTAATAATTCCATTTTTATTAAAAAGGGAAATTACATTTTATTCTGAGAACTTATTAAATGCTCCATAATAATAAGACTAAATAATCATAAGTAAAGAATGAGGGAAATGTTATAGCAGTGAAAGACTTGACACTTTAAAATCATGTGCGTGTTCTCTGGGTTGTTTCTTTGAATTGAGCTTAAAACTAATTATGATGAGCAATTTACCTAGCATACTTCACTTACCTAACTGATAAGAAATTCAAAATACAACAGAATTGATGTTAAATATTTTGTGTGGATTAAAATTGAGTTTAAAAGAATGAAAGACTTGCTGTTTAGTAATTTCTCAAGCAAAATAGTAGTTTTAATGCAGGGGGAAATTTTAAAATAAAATACTTAAACTGTGTTTCATCAACTTATTCCCTTTTCCTTTGGCTTAACTTTAGGGCATGTGGATACATTAAAACATTTCTTAAAAATGAAATTCTGCAGTAAGTGCACAAAAGTAGCCATAACATCCATTTTATCATAATCAAATGCAAATCTTAGCAGCCATTTTCAGTGTAATACATGCAGTCAATGTTTTTCAGCATGCTTTTAAAATTTAGTAGTTCTGAGATGTGAGCTATATATAAGAAAATTAATCTAAAATATATTTTGAATTCCTCTTTTAAGTGTATGATTTTACTAGATAATTAGAAGGGAGTGCAGAAGAGTATGATTTTATATGTCTAAATTTTTCTAATGTTAGTTGCTATGTTAAATATGTATATATATATGTGTATGTATTTTAAGAACCTGTGGCCTCCTTGTATTGTCCTTATTGCAGAAATGGATTCCATGTCTACTTTATATCATAAGTTCTCTCCAGGTATATGTTGAAAAATACATTGTATGCCAACTTTCTGCTTATTAATATGTGCTACTATGTCTTTCCTGTCCCCCCCTCCCACAGAGGGCTTTCTTTCCTATCAGAGGTGATCTCACCATAGTGTCTGTCTTAGAAGTGTACCCAAAAGCCATTATCAATCAGTAAATTAATTTGGTGTAAGTAATACCTGATTGTTATCCTGATCTAAGAGCATTCTGTAATCATCCTAGGGAAACTCATTGGTCCTTTGGCACACACAAAACTATATACATATATATATACACATAACATATATGCATTTTATATATATTATATATGTATTGCATATATATACATATGTATATATATACACACACATATATATATGATATATATACACACAAATGCATCCATACATATGCAAACATATAAATATGTTTCACATATTTAAATGCATATATAATGTTTTCCAGAATCCTACAGTTAATGTCCAAGTGCACATTACAAAAACGACAACATTGGAATCATGTATTAGGTGTAAAATTCTCCTGATACTATTTTTAAATGGGTTTCATGTATTGAAAATGTTTTTGAGGTCCTTGACAAAACACTATTTATATGGATAGCTTTTAATTCAGACATGATTTATTCCCGACCTTGTGATTTCAGCTTGATCATAACTACATAGAAAATACAGTAAATATGAATACAGAAAGAGTTAGTGAAGTGAGTGATGTTGCTCAGTCGTGTCTGACTCTTTGCAATCATGTGGCCATAGCCTGCCAGGCTCCTCTGTCCATGGAATTTTCCAGACAAGAATACTGGAGTGGGTTGCCATTTCCTTCTCCAAAATAAAATAGAGTAAATATGAATATAGAAAGAAGGTCAACATAATTAAATCATTTCCTTACATGAATAGCATTTCTAAGACTTTACCAGCAATAATTCACAAAATTTAGGTTAAAGGAAGTTTTAAATTATTTTTCCTGATCCCCAAATTATTAATACTTTCCTCTTATTTTATTTTACTTGCACTAAGAGTAGAAATGTATTGTTTTACAGTGAACCCAGGTATTTATAGTATGGTATTGGCACCAGGTTTGGGTTTGTGAAGAAAGCTGAGCGCCGAAAAATTGATGTTTTTGAACTATGGTGTTGGAGAAAACTCTTGAGAGTCCCTTGGACTGCAAGGAGATCCAACCAGTCCATCCTAAAGGAGATCAGTCCTGGGTGTTCACTGGAAGGACTGATGCTGAAGCTGAAACTCCAATACTTTGGTCATCTCATGCAAAGAGTTGACTCACTGGAAAAGACCCTGATGCTGGGAGGGATTGGGGGCAGGAGGAGAAGGGGACGACAGAGGATGAGATGGCTGGATGGCATCACTGACTCGATGGACATGAGTCTGAGTAAACTCCGGGAGTTGGTGATGGACAGGGAGGCCTGGCGTGCTGTGATTCATGGGGTCGCAAAGAGTTGGACACAACTGAGCGACTGAACTGAACTGAACTGAACTGAACTGAATGGGTCTATTGGGAATGAAGGTTTTAATTTTTCACTCTTACCCTTTCTGAAAAAATATAAAAAAATGTGAAAATGGAAAGGAAATATGAACTGTATAGTTTAGGGGTGTCTTACTTTTCCCTTCAGGAAATTTTTATTTTAGGGAGGGTCAAAAGTGACATTTTCAGATAATCCTTATAAATTTGTGCTATCCTCATCTACACTGGAGTATCATGTATCATGGGTAAGAAAAGCAGATTGCTTGGGAATTCCAGTTACATCACATTTGAACTAGATAACCTTTTAGTCAAGTTACATCACTTTTCTTATCCTTAGTTTTTTATCCATCAATAAAGTAGGAATAATAATATCTACTTCACAGGTTTGTTGCAAGAATTAAATGGCTTGAATTCTGCATATACTACTTATTTTCCGGTTCATAGTAAAGGAACCAAAAATTTCAGATGACCTTATTGTATTTATCTATATTATTGCCATTTTTAGAGCTGTACTAGTCCAGCTCAGCAAGATTTATTAAGAGTCTTATTACCATAAGCTCATATGTATTCTATGAGAGTATGCAGATACAAGATAATTTTAAAGCCCTTTTAAAGAGGAGTATTAATAATTTGCACCAAAACATTTTTGAAGTTAATCTCCAGAAAGTCTTTCTAATTACAGAGTTTAGGGTGTTTGACCAATCTAATCCCTTGTTCCATTTTAAACTTCATAACATATGCTGTGCTAACCAAGTAAAATTGCAATGCAGCAGAGATTAGGGTTATGCACACATTACCATTCCCTGTAAAATATTGCAGAACTGAAGAGAATGGCTTCTGAAAACTAATTAGTATTGTCTGTCCTCTTCCAGGTATTGAGTGTAAAGTGATAAAGTTAACTGTCTTCAGTGCTTAAAGAAGTGATGAAGACAGACATGTGTGATCTCTCTCATTGACCTTAATAATCTGGCAAAATAGATTCAATCTAACTTACTTACAGTGTGGTTACAACTCAATCATTTCCTACCTGGAGATCACCAGGGGAAGCCTTAATTTTTGGAGAAAAAGTGACTGGAAAGAACATTTCTATATCTTACACTCCATAAATAACCTGTAAAGTTTTAAAAGCTTCAGTTGGATCTTTTCAAGTTTCTATTTAAAAAAATCTATTTTAAAATCTGTTGGTTTCTATGAATATTTTTTTTGTTTGTTTTCCAATAATTCATCAAAGACTTGATACCCATCATGATGACACGTCACTATTGTAGTACTGTTGGCATAATATAAATGCTCTTTATAATTCAAATGCTAATCATGCTGAGTTTTTATTCCTTGTTCAGTTGCTTAGTCATGTCCCACTCTTTGTGACCCTATGGACTGCCGCATGGCAGGCCCAGGCCCCGCTGTCCTTCAACATTGCCTGGAGCCTGTTCAAATTCATGTCCATTAGTCAGTGATGCCATCCAACCATCTCATCCTCAGTTGTCCCCTTTTCTTGTGCCTTCAATCTTTACCAGCATTAAGGTCTTTTCCAATGATTCAGTTCTTTGCATCAGGTAACCATAGTATTGGAGCTTTACCTTCAGTATCAGTCCTTTAATTAATATTCAGGGTTGATCTCCTTTAGGATTCACTGGTTTCATCTCCTTGTAGTGCAAGGGACTCTCAAGAGTCTTCTCCAGCACCATAGTTCTTTGATGCTCAGTATTCTTTATGGTCCAACTCCCACATCCATACATGACTATGGGAAAAACCAAAGTTTTGACTAGATGGACCTTTGCTGGCAAAATAATACCTTTGCTTTTTAATGTGCTATTTAGGTCGTTATAACTTTGCTTCCAAGGAACAAGCATCTTTTAACTTCACATCTGCAGTTACCATCTGCAGTAATTTTGGAGCCCAAGAAAAGAAAGTCTGCCACTGTTTCCATTGTTTCCCCATCTAATTGTCGTGAAGTGCTGAGATAGAATGCCATGGTCTTCAGTTTTTGAATGTTGAGTTTTAAGCCAGCTTTTTCACTCTCCTCTTTCACCTTCATCAAGAGCCTCTTTAGTTCCTCTTTGCTTTCTGCTATAAAGGTGGTGTCATCTGCAATATCTGAGGTTATTGATATTTCTGCCCACAATCTTGATTCCAGCCCATGTTTCATCCAGTCAGGCATTTCACTTGTTGTACTCTGAGTATAAGTTAAATAAGCAGGGAGACAATATACAGCCTTGACGTACTCCTTTCCCAATTATTAACCAGTCTGTTGTTCCATGTCCAATTCTAACTGTTGCATCTTGACCTGCATACAAGTTTCTCAGGAGGCGGGTAAGGTGGTCTTCATCTCTTGAAAAATTTTCCAAAGTTTGTTGTGATCCACACAGTCTAAGACTATAGCATAATCAATGAAGCAGAAGTAGATGGTTTTCTGGAATTCTCCTGCTTTTTCTGTGACCCAACAGATGTTGACAATTTGATCTCTGGTTTCTCTGCCTTTTCTAAATCCAGCTTGAACATCTGGAAGTTCTCAGTTCATGTACTGTTGAGGCCTAGCTTGGAGAATTTTGAACATTACTTTGCTAGCATGTGAAATGAGTGCAATTGTGAGGTAGTTTGAATAATCTTGTCACTGTCTTTCTTTGAAATTAGAATGAAAACTGACCTTTTCCAGTCTTGTCACTACAGCTGAGTTTTTCAAATTTGCTGGCATATTGAGTGTACTACTTTTGCTGCATTATCTTTTAGGATTTGAAATTGCTTAGCTGGAATTCCATCACCTCCACTAGCTTTGTTCACTGTAATGCTTCTTAAGGCCCACTTGACTTTGCACTCCAAGATTTCTGTCTGTAGTTGAGTGATCACATCATAGTGGTTCAGTTCCGTTAAGTTCAGTCGTTCAGTCGTATCCGACTCTTTGCGACCCCATGCATCGCAGCAGGCCAGGCCTTCCTGTCCATCACCAACTCCCAGAGTTTACTCAAACTCATGTCCATCGAGTCAGTGATGCCATCCAGTCATCTCATCTTCTGTCGTCCCCTTCTCCTCCTGCCCCCAATCCCTCCCAGCATCAGCGTCTTTTCCAATAAGACAACTCTTTGCATGAGGTGGCCAAAGTATTGGAGCTTCAGCTTCACCATCAGTCCTTCAAATGAACACCCAGGACTGATCTCCTTTAGGATGGACTGGTTGGATCTCCTTGCAGTCCAAGGGACTCTCAAGAGTCTTCTCCAACACCATAGTTCAAAAGCATCAATTCTTTGGCGCTCAGCTTTCTTCACAGTCCAACTCTCACATCCATACATGACCAATGGAAAAACCCTAGCCTTGACTAGATGGACCTTTGTTGGCAAAGTAATGTCTCTGCTTTTTAATATGCTATCTAGTGGTTATCTGGATCATTAAGATCTTTTTGTATAGTTTTGTGTATTCTTGCCACCTCTTCTTAATATCTTCTGCTTCTGTTAGGTCCATACTATTTCTGTCCTTTATTGTGCCCATCTTTGCATGAAATGTTCCCTTGGTATCTCTAATTTTCTTGAAGAGTTCTTTGAGTATTGACTAGCAATTATATATCAACAAATGAAATTCAACGTATTTCTCTTTTCAGGTGTCTACTATGAAGCACTACTGTGAGGTAGTATGAAGTTTTAGAGATGAGTAATCCATGTCCTCTTCCTCCCAAAAGCTGGTTTGGGAACTTTATTTCATCTCTACAGGAACATTTTCATCAGCTTATTAGCCTACTGTTACAACTCCTGTCAATTATCAGTATAAACAACAAAATGCTCTCTTGACCCATGACTGCATATTTCTCCACACTCAGGGACAGTAAAACTCATTCATCTAAAGAAATATATATACATTTTATTTCCAATTCTTCTCCTTCCATTTTTCTTGAGTGAATCCCAATTAAGGTTTGACTCAAAATAATAACACTTGATATAATAATAATAATATCAAGATCCCCAAGAATTCTCATATTCCTAAAATGAATTGTCAGCTGATTCATTTTGGTTCCAATAACATCTATATTTATTTATTGAGGTCTTGTTAATGCTTCAAGGAAAAGAATATGCTTGAATGTGCCAAATGATATGACTTAAGCTTATGATTTTATTTTCCCAGAAAAGAGGAATGTATCTCTCTCAATTCATGAAAGAATCCTTTATGTCAATATAATTGTGCTAAATTAGGTCTTATGAAACTGCTTTTTATAAACAGTCATTTGGACCCTTTGTCCACCAATTAGCTGAACCTTGGTCCCTAAACCAGTTATTTGCAAAGGCATGCGATGCTGTCAGTTCATCAAAATCTATTTTTGGAAATATGAAAATAGTCTTTTTTTTTAGATTCATGAACCATAAAGTATATGGTTAAATAGTTGATCAAAAATAAGATTCCATTAAGAAGAAGAAGGGCTTCCCTGGTGACTCAGACAGTAAAAAATCTTCCTGTAATGTGGGAAATAGAGGAATAGAGAGAATGGATGGTATGGTGTGGTCACCAGTTTTATATGCATTTTCTCCTTTTGGTGAAGATTTTATCACATACAAGCATATCAAATCTTGGTGAAGTGAATTGAAAATGTCAGTTGCTCACTTGTGTTCAACTCTATGTGACTCCATGGACTATAGCCCACCAGGATCCTCTGTCCCTGAAATTCTCCAGACAAGAATGGATAGCCATTACCTACTCCAGCTCATGTTCCTGACCCAGGGATCGAACACAGGTCTCCTGCTTTGTAGGCAGATTCTTTACTATCTGAGCCACCAGGGAAACCTGTTTATTATAGTACTTTACTTGCATTTTTATTATTACTTAATTCATTTTTGTCTTTATTTTATGATAACATTTTACCAACTACACAGTGTTCTTCTGAATATGATGTTATTCTGGCCTCAGTTTGCCTTATTTCGACTCTAGACATTAAACCAGTAATTTATTTTTCATTCAAGCAATCATTAAGCACTGACTTCTTTTACCTAGGACCCTCAGAGGCTGAATATGTAAGCTAGAACATTCCCAGTGCCTCACTTCAGTAAATTTTTTCCTGCTGTCCCTTGCTAAATAATCTCATAGTATCCTGTGTATATTCATAACACAGTTTGCATGCTGATGATTAATCATCTTTGATGGCTTTTCCCACTGGTCACCAAGCATAGTGACTGTGATGTCTTACCATTCTATCATTAGTACCCACTTGTATTGGTTACCTAGCGCTCTTGTAATAAATGATCACAAATTGGGTGGCATAAAGCAATAGAAGTTTATTAAGTCACAGTTCTGGAGCCTAGAATTCCAAAATCAAGGTATCATGCTCTCTCTGAAAGATACAAAGAACACATAGCTGATCTTATAGATTTTGGTGGTTACTGGCAATCCTTGGCATTCCTTGACTTGTTAGATGAATTACTTCAGTTTCTGCCTTTGCCAGGGCTTCCCTGGTCACTCAGAAGGTAAAGAATCTCCCTGAAATGAGGAGACTCAGGTTCGATCCCTGGGTCAGGAAGATACCTTGGAGAAGGGCATGACAACCCACTCCAGTATTCTGGCCTGGAGAATCCCATGGACAGAGGAGCCTGGTGGGCTATAGTCCATAGGGTCACAAAGAGTTGGACATGGCTGAATGACTAACACACACTGCCTTTGTTATCACATGGTATTTTCCTCATATGTCCTTGCCTCCAAATGTCTGTCTTGTTATAAGAATACCAACCACTGGAATCATAATAATCCATTTGAACTTCATTTCCAAAACTCTTTCTCAAAATAATGTCACATTCATGGGTACCAGAGGTTAAGACCTGGATATATATTTTTCGAGCACATTATTCAATCCATCATCCTATAGTGTCTCGAACATAGGAGGAGCTTAGAAAATGATATTGACTACAGACTGAAAGAATTTTTATTCCTATGGGTACTGAAATACAGTCCATATAACTGGAAATAATCTAATAAATGAATATAATGTGCTATGCATTTTAATAGCAACTCACATGGAGAAGGGATTCCTTCATGATTTATGCTAAAGTATGTCTATTCCATCTCTATTTGCACTTGAATTATGAAGGAACATTTGTACCGAAGAATGGTTTATTTTTACTAGTCAACTCTTAATATTTATGTACACACTTAAATATGCACATACAATTAATGTACATTCATATATGTGTACACAGACTTTTTTTTTTGAGTACTACTCTGACCTTTGAGTTCAGAATTGACTTAGTGAGGTAAAGGCCAAAGCAAGAACTCTAGTCTGCTGCCTTTTTCTAAGTGAGAGTTGGTGAGTTAGACCAAATTAATAGTCTTGAATTTGGTGAGAACTGGACAGTTCATGCTTACATTGCAAGATATTTGAAGGTACCATGAGAAAGAGAATTGCCAAAGATGGCTCTGGATGCTTTAAGTAAGAGCATTGATGAAGTCATTTACCTAGAAAAGGAGGAATTTAAAATAATGCTTTTGGGGGCAGAAAATCAAGATTTTAGTTTTTCATTTATTGAGTTTAAGATTTGTGAGACTTCCCAGTAGAAATTTTCAGAAGATATTTAGGTATTGCAGCATAAAGTCCAGCAAAGAAATGCAAGCTGAAGATACAAACTTCTAAGACATCATAAAGATGGCATTTTAAGGCCATGATGCTGGATAAGGTCATCAGAAAGGTTAATGTCAACAGAACAAAAAAGAGGTCAAGACCCAGCCTTGTATCACACCAATGCTTAGGACCGGTGACATGAGGATAAGTAAAAAAATAAGACTGAGAAAAAAACAGTAAAATGAAATAGAGAGTGTGGTATTCTACAATTCTAAGCATGCCTGATCTCTTTAAGAATTTTCATATAATTTGCTACTGTTTGTTGAGGACTTTTGCAACTAAATTCAGTCTGTTACCTTTGAGGTTTTGTGATATTTTTCTGGTTTTGATATCAATTCAATAGTAGTCTTGCAGAATTAATCTGGAAGTGGTCCCTTCTCCTCAAAGTTTCAGAATAATTTAAGAGTAAGTATTAACTCTTCTTTATATATTTGTTAGAATTCCACTGTTTGGTCCTGGACTTTTGTTTGCTGGGATTATGTTATATAAAAATATTGAATCAATATGTTGTATACTTGAAACTGATATAATATTATAAATCAACTATACTTTAATTAAAAAAGAAAAAAAAAGAAAAAAAAGAATTATCATAAATCTCAAATTACAGACCTGTCCTCATTTTTAGCAAAGAATGATAGCCTCTCGTTTTCATTGCCTTTCCTAAATTTTAGTATCCAGAATTAAACAGTGTTCAAAATTCATTTTGACAGTGCAGAGTATAGTGAGGTTATCAATTCCCATGATAAACACTCTATAACTCTATTAATGCTGCCTAGGATTAAATTATCTTCTGCTAGTTTGTCATATTATTTACTTTGATTAACTGAAAATTCCCAGGTCTTTGGCAGATGAACTGTTTTCAAGCCAAGGCTCCTCCATTTGTTAATTTTTACTATTGATTTCTAGGAATTATATCCAGAAATTTGCATTAATCCTCATTAAATATCACCATTTGGTTTTAGTCAATTTTGCCTTTCAAATGACTCCTCATTCTTGATTCGTCAATCAAATAAAATAGTTATCATTTAACTAGATGTTGTATCCAAATTGGCTTCCCGGGTGGTGCAGTGGTAAAGACTCTGCCTGTCAATGCAGGAGACACAAAAGACACAGTTTCCATCCCTGGGTCAGGAAGATCCCCTTTAGTAGGATCCAGCACCCTATCCTAGTATTCTTGCCTGGAAAATTCCATGGACAGAGGACCCTTGTGGGCTACAGTCTATGGGGGCAACAAAGAGTCAGACATGACTAAGCAAGCATACAAACACATGCACACACATCCAAATTTCGTGATGATGCATTATTTTCTTCTCCAATTCACAGATAGCAATGATCAGAAGAGATGAAGTCTATGGCTATTAGAAACCTTGGCACAGAAAAATACTGATTTTTCATGCCATTGTTGAAAAGTGATATTCCTTAATGATGGTATTGGTATTTGCAAGGCATTTATAAAATCAAAATAATAAGTCCCAATTTTATTCTTTCTTTAAGAAATAAGGATGTTTATGATGGCATGAATAAGAAAAATAAAGATCTAATAAAATCATTTCCTCCATGTAGCATAGTTAAGAAATAGCTAGCCATTATTGGCTGATATGAGTTGTATGCTGCTTACTTAGATAGTCATTTAATCCTTAGTGAAACTCTAGGCCAGGGGCTTCCTTGATGGCTCAGCAGGTAAAAAATCTACCTGAATTGCAGGAGACACAGGAGACTGTATTCAATCCCTGGGTTGGGAAGATTCCCTGGAGGAGGACATGGCAACCCACTCCTATATTCTTGTCTGGAAAATCCCATCAATAGAGGAGCTTTGTGGGCTACAGTTCTTGGGGTCACAAAGAGTCCCATACTACTGAAGTGACTAAGCATGCACACATGAAAGTCTAGGCTAGATATTATTAATGTCTTCATGTTGCAGAAAAGGAAGCTTGAGATTTAGACAAGTCAGCATCATAACTCTTCAACTATTTATCAACACACAGAATGTGGAGTTGATGTACCACCCAGATATCCAACTCCAGAGCTCCAGTGCTAATCCAGTGAGCCATTTTACATCCATACAAATCAGTCTTTCTAAAGGGATCAGTGTAAAATTAAAACTGTAAAAAATGTCCTCTCAGGTACAATTACTGTAATTATTTTCAACTGTATGTTATCACATTTTGAATATATATCTTTATTTAGACATTAATAAATAATTCTTGCTATAAAATTGATTTAAAAATTTTTTTTTCATTACTGGAAAACATACCTTGAATGCATTCCCATGTCAAAGTGTATAGAACCATATCATTTGCTGTAATAGCTGCATAACTTGTACTGATTTTGGTGTTGACCATCTGGTGATGTCCATGTGGAGAGTCTTCTCTTGTGTTGTTGGAAGAGGGCGGTTGCTATGACCAGTGTGTTCTCTTGGCAAAACTCTATTAGCCTTTGCCCTGCTTTATTCCATACTCCAAGGCCAAAGTTGCCTTTTACTCCGGGTGTCTCTTGACTTCCTACTTTTGCATTCCAGTCCCCTGTAATGAAAAGGGTATCTTTTTTGGGTGTTTGTTCTAGAAGGTCTTATAGGTCTTCATAGAACTGTTCAACTTCAGCTTCTTCAGCATTACTGGTTGGGGCATAGACTTGAATTACTGTGATATTTAATGGTGCCTTGGAAACTAACAGAGATCAATCTGTTGTTTTTGAGACTGCACTCAAGTACTGAATTTTGGACTCTTTTGTTGATTATGAGGGCTACTCCGTTTCTTCTAAGGGAATCTTGCCCACAGTAGCATATATAATGGTCATCTGAGTTAAATTCATCCATTCCAGTCCATTGTAGTTCGCTGATTCCTAAAGACTCTACACATGGACATCAACAGATGGTCAATACTGAAATCAGATTGATTATATTCTTTGCAGCCAAAGATGGAGAAGCTTTATATGGTCACAAAAAGAAGACTGGGAACTGACTTTGGCTCAGATCATGAACTCCTTATTGCCAAAATCAGACTTAAATTGAAGAAAGTAGGGAAAACCACTAGACCATTCTGGTATGACCTAAATCAAATCCCTTATGATTATACAGTGGAAGTGAAAAATAGGATCAAGGGATTAGATCTGATTGACAGAGAGCCTGAAGAACTGTGGACAGAGGTTCATATATTGTACAGGAGACAGGGATCAAGACCAACCTCAAGAAAAATAAATGCAAAAAAGCAAAATGGCTGTCTGAGGAGAGCTTAAAAATAGTTGAGAAAAAAAGAGAAGTGAAAAGGAAAGGAGAAAAGGAAAGATATACACATTTGAGTGCAAAATTTCAAAATCTGTATGCAGGTCAGGAAGTAATGTCTAGAACTGGACATGGACTAACAGAATGGTTCCAAATTGTTAAAGGAATACGTCAAGGCTATATATCGTCAGTCTGCTCATTTAACTTATATGTAGAGTACATCATGAGAAACACTGGGCTGGATGAACCACCAGCTGGAATCAAGATTGCCGGGAGAAATATCAATAACCTCAGATATGCAGATGACACCACCCTTATGACAGAAAGTGAAGAAGAGCTAAAGAGCCTCTTGATGAAAGTGAGAGAGGAGAGTGAAAAAGTTGGCTTGAAGCTCAACATTCAGAAAACTAAGATCATGGCATCTGGTCCTATCACTTTGTGGCAAATAGGTAGAGAAACAGTGAAAAGGGTGGCAGACTTAATTTTTTTTGGATTCCAAAATCACTGCAGATGGTGACTGCTGCCCTAAATTTAAAAGACGCTTACTCCTTGGGAGAACAGTTATGACCAACCTAGACAGCAAATTAAAAAGCAGAGACATTACTTTGCCAACAAAGGTCTGTCTAGTCAAGGCTATGGTTTTTCCAGTGGTCATGTATGGATGTGAGAGTTGGACTATAAGGAAAGCTGAGCATCGATGAATTTATGCTTTTGAACAGCGGTGTTGGAGAGTCCCTTGGAGTCTCTTGAGAGTCCCTTGGATTGCAAGGAGATCCACCCAGTCTATCCTAAAGGAAATCAGTCTTGAATATTCATCGGGAGGAGTGATGCTGAAGCTGAAACTCTAATACTTTGGCCACCTGATGCAAAGACCTGACTCATTTGAAAAGACCCTGATGCTGGGAAAGATTGAAGGTAGGAGGAGAAGGGGATGACAGAGGATGAGATGGTTGGATGGCATCACCGACTCAATGGACATGAGTTTGAGTAAACTCCTGGAGTTGGTGATGGACAGGGAGGCTTGGCTTGCTGCAGTCCATGGGGTCGCAAAGAGTTGAACATGACTGAGTGACTGAATTGAAGTGAACTTTTACTGAAAGGATGAGTCATTATTTTGTCAATCTTTTATCACCTGTGTTTCTAATTAAAAAAAAAAATTTAAGGATGATAAAAAAAGTCCATTACATAATTATAGCCATCATGATATAGTGGTTTGGAATCACATAGCTTAAATTTTAATTCAGGTTGCTCCAAGAAATACTTAGGTTCTGTTAAGCTTCATGTTGCTAATGATAAAAGAATATAGTAAAAGTACCTGTTTCATAGAGTTGAGGTGTGGATAAAGTAAGCGGACCAATAGAAGCTTATAGTAGTGTCTGAATGACTGAGAACTATTATTTTTATGCTTAGGTATATGCAAATTGTCTTATTATTTTTGTAGACTAAGTCCCTGAAGGTGAACTTTGGGGAATTTAAAATATTTATGTTAAAATCAAGCAATATTTGGTATATATGTGAAGTTTCTCTCCAGAAATATTTTACTAGAGTCCATGGAAACTTTACAATGGGGAAACATATTTAATTACATTGATATAGATCAGGGTTTTCAGTTTTCATTACTTAAAATAAGAAATGACATTTAATGCCTGATTTTCCTAGAACTGATTTGTAATTTATTTGTTCCTGCATTTCTTTTTGCAAAAATTAAGCTTTCTATTTCCTATTTCATGTAAAACTTAAAGCAGCAGTCTTCTATTTTTTTAATATCTGATTTTCAGGGCTACTTTTATGTGGCCCTCTTCTGATAGCATAAAAATAAAAGTTCTAGTAAAAAGAAAGCAATGCTAAAGCAATGCAAAAGGAATTTGAGGTCAAGAGCATTTCACCAATAATGTGGAATGATATGATCTTTTCACATACTGATGAGGTGACTACTTTAGAGCTTTCTACTTGTGTTTTAAGGGTCTCTGACCCCTCTACTCCCATAAGCCAGTTAAGGATGCTACTAATAATACTTTTTGACCCTCCCACAAAGAAAATTCTAGGATTGAGTATATGAGAACCAAGAGTTTAATTTATCAGAAAGTTAGAGGCATTCAAACCAGTCCTGAATCACAGTGTATCAGTTTAAAGGGAACAGTGGTATAATGCTGTGCATAAGCTAATATTTCTCTATTAGCCTAAAGGAAATTTATGCCTTTGTAAATTTATGCTTAACTGAATCATCTTTGTTTTCCCACATATAGAAGAGTAGCTATATAGAAATGTATTTCATTACCTGAGAATTGTATACTTATCAAAAATGACATATTAATATTCTTGTCACTCAGTGATGTCAATGATTAATATTGTACTTCCTTCTCTGTCAGATAAACCTCCCCTTGAACATTGTTTAATTATCAGTACACAAATATTTTAAATGCTTTCTGTGTGAAATGTATACTTTTACTCCAAATATCACAATCATACTTTACCAGAAAAATGAATTTCTTTATCCTCATAGTAGCAATGATTGTATGTTGAAATTCCAATTGTAATTGCTATACTTCCTGGAGCCTTGGAGTTACTAAGTAACAGAGGACCTCAGTCTTAGGTTATGTATTATTTTTATCTTAAAAAATATATAAGCGAAGCAATGACAATACAGTTTTCTTTTCAGGAAATGCAATTTTGTTTTGAAAATTAATATATAATGGAAATGCACTAAAGTGTAGTGACCAAGTTAAAACAAAGATTCTGGATATTGGTACCTGAGATTTGAGTCTTAGCCCCATTATTTGCTATGTGTGTGATGTTACTTAATTGTTCTGTGCTTCAATTTCCTCATTTGCAAAATTGGGATAACTATAACTACTTCATGAGTTTATTGCAATGACTGAATGAATTCATACATGTAAAATGGTTATAACAACAACTTGCACCTAGTAATAAATTAATAATTCATAGTATTATTTTATTAATCTATACAATTTAGGAGAGTTGAGTGATTACCTATAAGAATGAATAATAGTTAATGTCTATTTATTAACAATTTAAGAAGTACATCTTCACAAATATTAGATATCATATTATCCTTTGAACTCAGTGTTCTTATTTTCACTATACAGAAATCAAGGGAAATAAAGTTTGGAAATTGTGAGTAATTTTTTCATGCTAAATAGATGTATAATGGAAGAGCTAGGGCATGTTCCCAAGGCTATATTAAATTTATTTCAGTATCCATGCTTTATTTTCCTCACTAGCAAAACAGTGATTTACTCTCTAATATTATAAAATATATACTAAAATTGCTAACAGATATGAATCTCACATAATTGATACAGAGTTCATTATTCTCTAGAAATTTGGAGGGACTCAGAGAAAACATTTAGAACTTACTAGCTTATCCTAACAGGTTTATAGTTCAAAGGTAACTGCAATTTTATAAGGGATGCCTAATATCAGAACTTAATCACAATATTTTCTTCCTTCTGAGTGTGCTCGTAATTATAAATGCCATATTACTGCTATCCTAAGTTAGAAAATAATATCTTCAATTAATCAGAGGTCAGGTTTTACTGTTATTTTTACACTTAACAAGAAACTGAGACTCTCCTGGATCTCATGGCCCACTAAAAATATAAAAACAAAATCAAACCACCAAGGGAATTACTTTGTGAAGGGCCTCATACAAAGCACCCAGTTAGATATTTTCCTGATCAAAATGAGATGAATAGGGGAAAAAATGGGATCCATCCCAGGGATGGATGAGTGCCAATCTACTAATTTCAAGAGCCTCCTTTCATTTCCCTGTTCCACCTGCACCACTGAGAAGACACAAATCAATACTGTATCTATTCTGAGCTGTCAGTTTGCCAAACCCAAGTGATGAAAGCACTTGAGGAAATTCAGAATGAGGCTGGGTCCACATGACTACAGTGAATCGGAATGGCTTCAGTATTCGCTCTGCCTGGATTCGGTTGGGGCGACTCACTGATACAGCTTGAACCTCAAGATCCAGAATGAGGCACATGCATTTGGACTTCACAACCTGGACAGATGTGCTGAAACTGTTCTGTGGCCAAGTCAGTGGCTGCTGATTTTGTCAAAGGAAATATATGATACTAGGACATTTTTAATATGTGAAAGTCAGTGAAATGCATGAGATGGGCTTTTGAACTGTTAAATAAAGGACAACTTTGGAGGGCATATTTTAAAAGGACAAAAAATTGAATAAACATGTACTTGGCTCCAGCATTTGCCAAAAGTAGGCTGTTCTTTTCTCAGGAAGATTTAAAAAAAAAAAGTTAGTGCCACACTCCCTGCTTTTTTAAATAAATAAATACTGGCTCAGGGTGATCTTTTGCAGAACTTTGTAGTTAGTTTTTTAAACATGTTACAGTACTAAGCTGAAATATGAGTTAGCTAAGACTCCTGAAGTGAGTACACATTTCACATTTTCTCAGTAGTTGAATATGCACTGGGAACCCAAAACAATGTTTTCATTGATGATGGTGTATTGGGAGGGAGAATGTAAATCCCAGTTTGTAGACAGGGAAAGATGTGACAGGATTCCTAAGTACAAAGTAATTAGGAAAACTTGGGAGGATTGAAAATTTCAGAAACAACAACAACTCAAGATTTTTTAGAAGTATGTACGTACATCTTTTTTTTTTCTTCTTTCTGATTTTAAATTTATGTCAATGAAAAGGGTAAATGAAACAGGAAAGTTCATTGTAAGGCAAATTTTAGGCTTCCTGAAGTGTGAACTATTTTAAAACAAAACAGTTCATATTAAAAGAGAAACTGTGTTGTCACACATATTCTCTGCGAGGTGTAAATGGTCTTAGGTGATACCTGTATCTATATTTTGTATGTGAACACATAATTTTCTGTCACTTGTGATTATCTCTTCCTTTGTATTTTCAAATTTGCACACCATAAGCTTTACCCAGAGGATTTAAACTTAGTATGGAACTTTTTAACATGAAAATTTCTGCATAAAATCTGAAGAAGTTAATTTCCACACATTATCTGTAAGAAAATGAAAAGAATATTGAAATTGTCTTGGAAACAAGTACAATCCATATGCCTAGGAACCTACAAGATATCAGTGTGTGTTGAATGAAATTGGGTTGGAAGATGAATGAGAATTAGCTGATGGGTTTAATGAAAAATATGCTATTCACTGCCACTCATTTCCATTATTATTATTTGATATTTAATGGCTTCTCTGATTGAAGGTTATGAATATTTTCATGTAATTAGGGCCAAAAGGGAAGGTGGTTAAAAAGAAAACTCAAGGTCAGTGATATAAATGTATCTGACCAATTAAAATTTTAAAGATCCAATAAACTTAGAGCTTTTTTGTTGACTCAGTTGTGTCTGATTCTTTTGTGATCCCAGGGACTATAGCTCACCAGCTTCCTCTGTCCATGGAATTCTCCAGGCAAGAATACAGGAATGGATTGCCATTTCCTTTTCCAGGGGATCTACCTGATCCAGGGATTGAACCTACATCTCCTGTACTGGCAGGTGGATTTTTTTTACTACTGAGTCACCAGGAAAGCAAAATTTTAAAGATCCAGTGAAGTTATAGATATTAATATATAAAAACAGAAATAAGACATAAATACATGTTTAAGTTTTTTTTTTTTTATCTTTATTTTCCTTTAAATTAGTTAATGATAGTCGTGTCCTACAATAAAAATAATACAAGTGCTTTTTCTGAAGCTGAGGGCTGGCTTGGCCCGTAACTGAAATTAATGATTTGTGGTCCTCAAAAGCTTGTACTGACACAGGTGCTGAGAAGGTTGTGTGTGTCGTCATTGTGTTTTTGGTGGAGGAAAAGGTCAAGCAAACAAAGTATTGCCAAAAGGAGAAGCTAGGACCAACACACAAAGTTTTTTTGAATAGTATATTTAAGTAAACAGATAATGGAAGAAATAGAAAGCTGCTTTTATAATGGGAGCATGGCTGGGCAAGCCACCTGACTTAGGTAGGACTTGAGACTTGAACCCCAGTCAAGACTCTGCCACTTACCAGTGAAACCCTGGACAGATCATCAGATATGTTTGAAGTCCATAGTTCTCATTGATTAAAAAAATGGGGATAATTGGATTTACTATCCTAACTTCATAGATTTATAGTATTATAATGTGACATATTAAATATTTATTTTTATAAGAGAGGATGATAGACATGAGTCTAGACTTTAATGTCGTGCCTCTTTATTTACTAATTATGTAAACTTGAGTGAGTTATTGTTTTTTTTCCTCTGACGGTAGGTTTTGTTATCTGTAAAGTAGGTAAACCATGAGCAACAACTCCCTTTAGGGTTGTCAGTATCATTGCAATGGTAACTCTGCAGACTCTGAAGCTCATCTTACCTCTAGATTTACTTGTATATTACTTGATAATTTTCCTTCTTAATTCACGTTCAGAATGGATCTAATGCTTCTCTTTTAAATATTTTCTTGCCTTGAATCTCTGTCCTGGTACATCTTTTCCTTTGGAATTGGAATATCTTTCTAAGAAATATTATCCAATCCCATCCATAGTATTAAATACAAGTATTTATTAATATAGACATCAAATAGGTTTCTTTAGTTTAGATCTCTCTTCAGAAGGCCAATCTGATTCTAGTAATTGTCTACTTTTTTGACATCTTATTTTAGATATTAAATGCCTGGCTCAAAATTAATATGTTGAAAATAGAGCTCTTGATATGCTTCCAACAATTATACCTCCTCCCCTTTATCATCAGTCAGCTGCTTGCTGAGTTTTAAAACCTATGGATTATTCCCAATACCCTCTTTCCCCTCATTAGCCATATACAGTCCATTAATGAACACTTTTAGATATCTAATACATCTATTTTGCTCCATCCCATACCTCAGCCTGAGTCTAGGATATCACATTATTTGACTGGACTATTGTTACAGGCATCCAACGGGGCTAAATAAATATACCTCAGAGAAGCCAGAGCGACATTTCAGGATTGTAAATTAGATCATGTCAATTCTTGGAATTAAAATGTCTAATGATATTTTTCTGTTTCTCTTGGAACAAATTCTAAATCCTTTCCCATAACCCACACATTTTTTTTTTCCTTTCCATCTCTTTGCTGTTGTTGTTTAGTTGCTCAGGTGAGTCTGACTCTGTGCCCCATGGACTGTAGTCTGCCAGGCTCCCCTGTCCATGGGATTTTCAGGCAAGAATACTGGAGTGGGTTGCCATTTCCTCCTCTAGGGGATCTTCCCAACTCGGGGATCTTGAAAACCTAGACATAGAATTTTAATTTTATTTTTAAAATGATGATCATCTATTGGAGGACATTAGGTGATGAATGATAATTTGAGAGTTTCTTTTAAATATGACTTAGAGTTTTCAGTTATGGTGAAATAAATATGCACAATGAAATTTGCCACTTTAACAATGCTGAAGTATAAAAATCAGTGGCATTAATTAAGTTTACAGTGTTGTACAATCTTCTCCACTACTAACTGGTTTGAAAACATTTGCTCAATTCAAACAGAAACTACCCATTAAGCAATAACTTTCAAATCCATCCCCCTCCCAGCCTGTGGCAACTTCTAATACACTTTCATCTCTATAAGTGTGTCTTTGTTAGATCTTTCATATATACACTTTTATATGTATTTTTCTTTTTGTGTCTGACTTATTTCACTCAGCATACTGTTTTTAAGGTTTACTCATGTTGCAACTTGTAGCAAAACTTCATGCTTTTGTAAGGTTAAAAAATATGTATTTCATATATACACCACATTTTGTTTATCTCTTCATCTGTTGATGGATACTTGGGTTGTTTCCATCTTTTGTGCATAATGTTGTAATAAACATTGGTGTACAATCGTCTGTTTGAGCTCCTGTTTCCAATGTTTTAGGTATGTAGGAGTTGAATTGCTGGATCATATGGTAAATCTATTTATACAGTTTTGAGGAACTGCTAAGCTCTCTTCTATAGCAGTTGCAATATTTTGCATTTCCACCAGCAGTGTACAAGGGTTCCAGTTTCTCTGCATCTTGGTAATCCTTCCTTCTTTCTTTCCTTCCTTCCTTTATGCTTTCCCTCTCCTCTTTTTCCTTTTCTCTCTCTCTCTTTTTTTTTCATTATAACCATCCCAATATTGATTTGTGCTTTGGTTTACATTCCCAAATGACTAATGCTTTTGAGCATTGCTTAGTCTGCTTATTGGCTGTTTTGCAAATCCTCTTTGGAGAAATGTCTATTCATATCCTTGGCCCATTTAAAAATTAAGTTGTTTTTCATTTTGCTGTTGAGTTGGAAACATTTTTTTTTTTTTACTATGAAACCCTTTTTAGACATATGATTGGCAAATATGTTTTATTATTTGTTTTTTGTTTGTTTTTTATTCCCTTGATAGCTTTCTTATACCCACACATGTTTTTAGTTTTGATGAAGTCTAACATATCTATTTTTTGTTGTTTTGCTCTGCTTTTGGAGTTGCATTTAAGAAACCATTGCCAAAGCCAGGATCATGCAGATTTGCCCCTATGTTTTCATCCAAGAGTTTTATAGTGTTAGGTCTACTCTTTTGATCTTTGATCCATTTTGAAATAATTTATGAATCTGGTGTGTGTGAGATAGTTCCAGCATCTCTCTTTTGCATGAAGATATACAGTTTCCCAAGCATTGATACTGTTCTTTCCCTCTGAATGGTCTTGGCATTGGTGTCAAAATTTAATAGAATATAGTTGTGAGAGCTTCTCCCTAGGCTCTAAATGTTATTCCATGGGTCTATACATCTGTTCCATGTACTATTTTAATTATTGTGGCTCTGTGGTAAATTTTAAAATCAGGAAGTGTGAGACCTCCAACTCCGTTGTGCTTTTTTAAGATTGCGCTTGCTATTCAGCTCCCCTGAGATTTCATATGAATTTAAAGTGGATTTTTACATTTCTTCAAATATGCTGTTGAAATTTTGATGTAAATGCATTGAAAATCTAAACTGCTCTGGGTAGTATTCTCATCTTAACAATATTAAGTCTTCCATTTCGTGGACATGGGGTGTCTTTCCATTTTTTATGTCTTCTTTAATTTCTTTAAAAATTTTTTGTACTTCTCAGTGTACAAATCTTGTACCTCCTTGGTTAAATTTACTTCTAAGAAATTTTATTCCTTTTAATATTATTGTAAATAGAATTGTCATTTTAATATAGTTTTTGCTAGTGTGCAGATATGCAACTAATTTTTGTGTGTTAATTTTGAGTTCTGTACTGTTTGTTTACTAGCTTTATGGGCTTATGTATTTCATTAGACTTTTATCTATGTAAGATCATTTTATCTGCAAATAGATAAAATACTTCTTATTTTCTAGTTTGGACACCATTTATTTCCTTTTCAAGACCAAATACTCTGGCTAGAAATTCCAATGCTGTGTTAAACAGAAATGGTGAAGATTCGCATCCTTGACTTGTGCCTGATCTTAGGGAAAAAACCTCTCAGTCTTTCACTGTTTAGAATTTTCTTATGTTAATTTGATTTTTTAAAGACTTACTTTTATTGTTGTCTGGAGAATGGACTGCAGGAGTAGAACAGGTGTACTAGTTAGAAAGCCTTTGTAACCTTTGTTGATATAATGGTTTGGAAGATGAAAAAAAATGGGCACATTGAGACATATCTGGATGTAAGCTGATAGGACTTCTACCATGAATGAGGTGCTAGTTTGGCATAAACTTTAGAGGTGAAATGCCTTACATTAGTTTATATCATCCATTGTTCATTTGTGGCTAATAAAAAGTAAAGTTAGTTAAAATTAAAAATTCAGTTCACTTACATTAGTTTAATTTTAAAAATCAAAGCAAAAAAATAATATTGGACACATTCCTCCAGGTTTACTGAGATATGATTGATAAAATAACATTGTGTAAGTTTAATGTTTACAACTTGATGATTTAGTGAAATGATTATCAAAATAAGGTTAGGTTTGCACTTGGGGAAGGAAATGGCAAACTACTCCAGCATTCTACGCTGGGAAACCCATGGACAGCGGAGGCTGTTGGGCTACAGTCCATGGGGTCGCAAAGAGTTGGACACGACTGAGCAGCTAAACGACAACAACCAAAATAAGATTAGTTGACACATCTGTCACATTACATTGTTAGCTTGTGTATATGGTGAGAATATTTAACATCTATTCTCATAGCAACTTTCAAGTATACAATACATTATCATTGGCTGTGGTCAACATGCTCTATGTTACTTCCTCAGGATTTATTTACTGAACCTTTTGACCTCCTTCATCCAACCTTCCCATGTGGCTAGTGGCTGTCATATCAGGGAGCAGGGATATAGAATACTTCGATAATTATAGAAAATTCTATTGGACAGCACTACCCGAAATCCTGCCTGTGAATTGATCTCTGCCTTTTTCCACTTCTCATAGTTCAGAAAGAGAAAAATGAGTTGAAAAGAAAAACAAATATAAACATTAACCTGTAAAGAGGTAAAATTGTTTTAATAATGTAACATATCAATTAACCGGTTCAAGACTGATGCATTTGTTTATGTCAGAAGTTCAGCAAAATACATTTGTTATAAATGCATGTATATGAGTATTTTTAAGGAGAGTATATAATCTGCTGTTTAAGAAATTATGCTATGATGTCAGACATTTTGATTCCACATCAAAACAGATTAATGAATATTTGTAATCCTCTGTTTTTCATAGTTATTATGAAGATAATATTTTTGACTAGTGTTGTATTAAGAATAAAAAAATAAAACTTATAGCACAGCTTCTAGCACATTTAAAAATGCTTACTGAAACACAAAATTCCAAATATCTATGAAAAATAGCTATGAAAACAAGTTATAAATGGATGGGCTGATAGATGATAACATGGTTTCATTACACAACTCTAGTTATACCTGCTTCAAATTCTGAGTAAAGTTTGCAGATTTAATATGAGATTTAATAATGTGCATTCCTTTAAGTATACTGAATATTATGGATTTGATGTTGCTTCTATGTATCATTTATTCAAAACAATGACTGAATGAAAAAGCCTCAGTACATCCAAAGATAAGCTGTTGCTTAAATTGTTTAGTTTTTTCTCTCAGTGAGCTGCTTCTATATTAAAATAAAATGATATTCATAAATTATTACACATATGAAACACTACAGAGGTAGGATTTGCAAGCATCTTTGTCTTCATTGATGCAATAAGGATTTGATAGCTTTGACTACCTGGATTGTTATGAGAGTAAAAAAAAACAGTGTAGTAATACTTCTTTGTGGCTTGGAATATTGTGTGTCCCTGAATATTTAAAGATGTGCGCAGTCAGTTACAGCTTCTTTGTTTAAATTACCAAGATATTTTTTCATCAAAAAAGAAGAAAATATGCAAGATAAAACTCTTGTTTTTATTATGCTGAGTATATTTTATTTAAAATTAAGAATGTCATGAAGAGGAATTAAAAATTCTCATTAGTTTAAATATAAAAACAAAATCACTAGCATTTTGTTTAGTCTATATTTTTAAAGGGCAATCTTTTTAGACACCAGCCATTTCAGAGTGCTGTTTTGAAATTATTTTCTTATCATTGTGGAAATGAAATTTGAAAGTCTTTTCAAAGTGGATTTTCCATATGTGTATATGAACCAATGTAATTAGATTAGCAACAAAGACCATTTTTAGGAATCCAGCTATATGACGTGATGAACTTATTACTTAGCATTTATAATTACCTATTCATTTGTTTTACCCATTGTCTGTTGAACTGATCTTTTTCTTATTAATGTACAGAGCTTTTTACAAGTTAGGTATGTTAGACTTTTCATCTGTACTATGAATTCTGATATTTTCATCATTTGTTGTACTTTCTGTCTTTGATTATGGTGGAAGAGTCTGTGGACAGAGGAGCCTGGCGGGCCACAGTCCATGGGGTAACAAAAAGATGGACACAGCTGAGAGACTGAACACGTGGTGATGTGGGGTGTCTAGGCAAAGAATCTTATTTATATTAATATAAAGTAGAATTAAATGTTTCTTTTATAACTTCTAGATTTTGAAACAGCTAGAATAGCCTTTTCCAGTCTATGGTTATAGATGATTTAGCCATACCTTCCACATCATTGTTGGAGGTAAATATAAAAATTGTATGAATCTATATCTGTGTGTGTCTTTAATCAGTTGTGACTCATTACAGTGTGTGATGAGGTATCAATTCAGCTCCATTATTTCACAAACTTATCACACCTTGGTTTAAAATTTCAATCCTACCTATTTTAACTGAAGTGCTATAGTATTATAAATGGTATAGTAAATTTCTATATGTATATGAGTTTATTATCTGAAAATTCAGTTTATTTTGTTGGTCTGTTAACACAGAAATCAATAACTCAGTTTTTAATTTTATGTTTGTTTTCTGGTAGTGCTAATCTCCCCATGTCACTCTTTTGGCCAACATATTTCTGAACATTTACGCCTGTTTACTTTTCCATATGCCCTGCACGTGAACTCTTTATGAGGCTGAGTCTTCATATGGTATATAATTCCCCTTGTCTCATTCTACTTTTGTGATTATTAAGAACACTTAAAATTTTTTCTCAAGTAGATTTTCCCATTTTTCATTGATTTTTTTTCCCGCATGCTTTTAATTTTCCTTTGGCTGCTAATATAAATAAGGTCTTCTTTTACCTTGTATCTTCAATTGGTCATTACGTGTATACATGAAGGCTATTGATTTCTGTGTTTTAATTTCACGCCTCACTACCTGAATGAATTATTTATTGTTTGTAGAAGTTTTCCAGTTGAGTCTGGTGGAATTTCAGGTTTAAATCATATCATCTGCAAATATTAATATTTTAGTGTTCCCTCCTTTTCAGTATTTATGCTTCTAATTTTTCTGTTTTAACCAATTACATTGGTGAGAGCATCTAATGCTGTACTATATAGTAAAGCTGATTATGGGATTTCCACGTGCTTAACTTGGCAATGAAGCCCTGTATGCCATTCTTACTTTTCACACATATGTGATACATACCCATATACACAGGATGCACGCATATATAGGGGTGCATATATATTCACATGGGTTTCCCTGGGGCTCAGATGGTAAAGAATCTGCCTGCAGTGCAGGAGACTTGGGTTTGTCCCTGGGTCAGGAAGATCCCCTGGCAACCTGCTCCAAAAGGAAATGATAACCCACTCTGGTATTCTTGCCTGGAGAATCACATGGGCAGAGGAGCCTGAGTGTCCATGGGGTCCCAAAGAGTCGGACACAACTGAGCAAGTAATACACTTTTTTCATATGTATACTTTCACCTATATATGTATTATGTATACTATGTATATATTTTATATATACATGTGTAATATATATTTGCACACTTGGTTCTCATTCTTCATGATAATCATGTTCTATAAAGTCACCATAGACTCTTAGCAAGCACAAAAATACCGTGGCAATAGTGTGAGTGTGGTTCCAGACCATTGCAATAAATTAAATACCACAGTAATGTCAGTCATTTGACTTTTTTGATTTCCTAGTGCATATAAAAGTTATATTTACAGCATGAATTGTACATTAGCATTATGTCTAAGAAAACAATATACATACCTTAATTAAAAAGTACTTTTTTTTTTTTTAAAAAAAGTACTTTTTTCTAAAACTGCTAGCAATCATCTGAGTCTTCAATCAGTTGTAATCTTTTGCTGATTGGTAACATCAAAGGTCACTCTATGTGTGTGTGCATTTGTGTATATATATATATATAATATCATATTTTAATTCGCTTGTCTGTCAGTGGACACATGTTGTTTCCTTGTCTTGTCTCTTTATATTTAAATACTTCCTTGTTTTTATTTCTTAGTCCAGTCTGACATATTCTTGCTTTGTAATCAGGATTTCAACAATTTACATGTGATATTATTACTAAATATAGATATATTTTAATATCTGCAATCTTGTTATTTGTCTTCTATTTTTCCCTGATCTTTTTGGTTCACTTTTCCTCTTTTTTTTTTTTTTTTTTTTCAGTTTTCTTTTGCATGTTTTTTGTTTCTTTTGAGTACTTTTTATTACTCAACTTTTCATCCCTTTTGCTGGTTTATTCACCATAATTGTTTTCTTTGTTACTATAGTAGGTTAGTATTTGTAGTCTGTGTTTCTAAATTATCAAAGTGTATAATCACATTATGTTACACTACTTTACATAAAATTAAAAAAAAAACATAAATCAATTTTCTTTTCAGTTCAGTCCAGTTCAATCGTGTCTGACTTTGCAACCCCATGGACTGCAGCACGCCACGTCTCCCTGTCCATGACCAACTCCCGGAGTTTACACAAACTCATGTCCATTGAGTCGGTGATGCCATCCAACTAACTCATCCTCTGTCATCCCCTTTTCCTCCCACCTTCAATATTTCCCAGCATCAGGATCTTTTCCAATGAGTCAGCTTGTCGCATCAGGTGGTCAAAATATTGGAGTTTCAGCTTCAACATCACTCCTTCCAATGAAAACTCAGGACTGATCTCCTTTCGGATGGACTGGTTGGATCTCCTTGCAGTGTAGGGTACTCTCAAAAGTCTCTCCAACACCACAGCTCAAAAGCATCAACTCTTTGGCACTCAGCTTTCTTTGTAGTCCAACTCTCACATCCATACCTGACTACTGGAAAAACCATAGCTTTGACCAGATGGACTTTTGTTGGCAAAGTAATGTCTCTGCTTTTTAATATACTATCTAGGTTGGTCATAGCTTTCCTTCCAAGGAGTAAGCATCTTTTAATTTCATGGCTGCAGTCACCATCTGCAGTGATTTTGGAGCCCAGAAAAAGAAAGTCTGACACTGTTTCCACTGTTTCCCCATTTATTTGCTATGAAAGTGATGGGACCGGATGCCATCATCTTAGTTTTCTGAATGTTGGGTTTTAAGCCAACTTTCCACTCTCCTGTTTCACTTTCATTAAGAGGCTCTTTAGTTCCTCTTCACTTTCTGCCATAAGGGTGGTGTCATCTGCGTATCTGAGGCTATTGATATTTCTCCCGGCAATCTTGATTCCAGCTTGTGCTTCTTTCAAATATATTTACATAATCATAAAATATGTATTTGGGGATTCCCTTGTGGCTCAGCTAAAGAATCTGCCTGCAAAAAAAAAAAAAAAGAATCTGCTTGCAGTGCGGGAGACCTGGGTTCAATCCTTGGGTTGGGAAGATCCCCTGGAGAAGGAAATGGCTACCCACTCCAGTATTCTTGCCTAGAGAATCCCATGGACAGAGGACCCTGACAGGCTACAGCCCATGTTGTTGCAAGAGTCGGACATGGCTTAGTAACTAAACCACCACCACCAAAATTGTATACATTTTCTCCCTTAAAAAAAGTTCACTGAAAAAAATAAAAGTTCACTGATCACAAATCAAATATAATACTGAAAATGTTTGAACTATTGTGAGTTGCCAAAATGTGACAGAAATACAGAAATTGAACAAATGTAAAAATGGCACTGATGCGCTTGCCGGACTCAGGGTAGCCACAAATCTTCAATCGGTAAAACAACACAATATCTGTGAAGCACATCAAAGCAAAATGCAACTAAATGAGGTATGCTTTTACTGAACCACTGCCCCTAGGGTAGTATATGTGAATTTTTGTGGGGTACAGACATATCTCACATAATCTTAAATCCTAAAACAACTCGTTCTGATATTTCTTTTCTATTACAAAAGAGGAAATAAGATTCAGCGGACTTAAGTGACTTGCCTGACTGTCCCACTAATGCTGGTAGAGTTGGCGCAGGGCTGGGCTCATGGCCCACGCTGCACTGCCCACTGCTGTCTCCATCTTATCATGGGCTCTGTAGTTGTCCTGGATCTCAGCAAGTTTGGACAGCTCAAAATTTTCACTGCCCTGCTCTTGTGTGTGTTCCACAATCACTGCAGCAAGTCCACAAGTATTGATTTTAGGATTACAAATACCTTTTCGTCAGTAGGTGGATCACAGATACAGAATCAGCAACTAATGAAGATCATTGATAAATGCATTTGTTAGTCATTAAGGGATTGTCCATCAATTTCTATTTTGTTCAGTGTTTCTGTTTTTATGAATAATTACTGTTGAGCCTGACAAACCCATTTTCAGGTCCAAGAAGGAGGTAATGTGAATTTTTTCTCAGATATATTAATATCGTGGGTTATATTAATAAACTTACTAATAATGTGTGCTGAATGGTTTACAAGCACAGAAAACAGACCAAACTGATCATATAGATCACAGTCTTGTCTGACTCAATGAAACTATGAGCCACGCCATGTAGGGCCACCCAAGATGGACATGTCATGGTGCACAGTTCTGACAAAATGTGGTCTACTGGAGAACTTTTCTCTTTTTTTGAGGGGGGGATGACAACGTTCTGTATCTTGACCACTGTGATGGCCATATGCTTATATACGTTTGTCAAAATTCTAGAGCTGTTAGCTTTAAAAGTGTGTACATTCTTAAAGATTACAAAGTAAAAGTGAAAGTGAAGTCACTCAGTCGTGTCCGACTCTTTGCGACCCCATGGACTGGTCCTTGGTCCATGGGATTTTCCAGGCAAGAATACTGGAATGGGTTGCCATTTCCTTCTCCAGGTGGAGAACTTTTCATAACAAACTGTAGAAAATTCTTAAAGGGATGGGAATACCAGACCACCTTACCTGCCTCCTGAGAAATCTATATGCAGGTTAAGAAGCAACATAAGAACTGGACATGGAACAACAGACTGGTTCCAAATTGGGAAAGGAGTAAGTCAAGGCTGTATATTGTCACCATGTTTATTTAACTTATATCCAGAGTACATCATGCAAAATGGCGGGGCGAGGGGACGGATAAAGCACAAACTTCAATCAAGATTTTGGGGAGATATATCAATAACCTCAGATATGCAGATGACACCACCCTTATATATAGCAGAAAGTAAAGAGGAACTAAATAGCTTCTTGATGAAAGTGAAAGAGGAGAGTGAAAAAGCTGTCTTAAATCTCAACATTCAGAAAACTAAGATCATGGCATCTGGTCCCATCACTTCATGGCAAACAGATGGGGAAACAATGGAAACAGTGAGAGACTTTATTTTCTTGGGCTCCAAAATCACTGCAGATGGTGACGGCAGCCATGAATTAAAAGACACTTGCTCTTTGGAAGAAAAGTTATGACCAACCTAGACAGCATGTTAAAAAGCAGAGATATTACTTTGCTGACAAAGGTCCATCTAGTCAAAACTATAGCTTTTTTCCTGTAGTTATGTATGGATGTGAGAGTTGGACCATAAAGAAAGCTGAGCACCAAAGAACTGATGCTTCTGAACTGTGGTGCTGGAGAAGACTCTTGAGAGTCACATGGACTGCAAGGAGATCAAACCAATTAATCCTAAAGAAATCAGTCCTGAATATTAATTGAAAGGATTGATGCTGAAGCTGAAACTCCAATACTTTGGCCACCTGATGTGAAGAAATGACTCATTGGAAAAGACCCTGCTGCTGGGAAAGAATGAAGGCAGAAGGGGAAGGGGACGACAGAGGATGAGATTGTTGGCTGGCATCACCGACTCAATGGACATGAGTTTGAGCAAGCTCCGGGAGTTGCTGATGGACAGCGAAGCCTGGCATGCTGCAGTCCATGGGGTTACAAAGAGTTGAACATGACTGAATGACGGAACTGTACTGAACTGAATAATCTGTGTACCTCCTGGCTTCTTAGAATATCTCTCTTACTTGCAATATTCTTTAAATGAGGTCCTCTGATTTATTTTTTTATATTTTGTTTAGAGTTTTAATTATATAGAGATTGGTCTGTGAACTATTTGTGTGGTATTTGTTGTTTTATTCTATTGATTTATATTTGGTTCATCAAAAAATTGTTTGGATGGAAATTAATGCTCTGGAGTAGTTTAAATGGCATGTAGAATTACCGGCTCTTTCCAACAGTCTGTTTTGGTGTAATTCATGTTTTAGAAACTGAAATTACCTCATAAACAATGAGTCCATGAGGAGGTTGTGAGAGTATAATGCAGTAGACACGTTGGTTCACGCATACTCTTTCTGTGCATCTGGAGCAACAACACTAAATAACAACAGCTGAAGATAAATTCATTGACACAGAAGGCTGCCTTCACCCTTTGTTCCAGGGGCACTTTCTTGCTTGCCTTTCAGCTGGTATGGGACTTGATCCTGTGTCAGACAGAACCTTACCTGAATGATATGGGGCTATGGCTTGAGCATCACACAACTTCGCTTTCTGTCTCTAACCAGCCAGTGGATATATATTATGTCAGGGCTTGAGCTCCCTGGGGGAAGACATGGAGGCTCAGTGCACGATGCAGTCTGCCTTGGTGGAAATGGTCATCCCCTTGAACTTGGTCAGATGCTATAGAAACTGTGCAGGCAGAGTGCAAGACACCAGGCTGAGTGGCATCTGAGTCCCTGCAAGGTCTGGACTCCGTGGGGTTTCCTCTCTTAGCCTCCCAGGATGGAAGTCATTCACTTCTCCCCTCAGTGCGTCTGAAACCAAACACCTCTAGTCATAGACCTGTTTAGGACCAGCAGTGATCAGAGCACCACCGTGTCTCCAATCTTGGCAAGGTCTTGGGGAGAGTGGGAGACAGTATAGAAGTCACTGCAGGCCCCTGACATGGAATACCAGGCGTGCGTGGTCTTTATTCCAAAGTGGTCATGCCTGAGGCCACGTGGACCTCCAGAAGCATTCAGGAGCTGGGTCCTGATGCCTGGTCCTCAGGGCTTGATTGTTGCTGTCAAGGTCAGTGTAGCTGTGAAAGTCGGCGGTTGATCCAGGTCTGTGCCCGGGTGCAGAGGCCTCACCTCTTAGGGCTCTGCCCTGCCTCTGGCAGGCCTGCCCCACCCATTACCTTGAAGCATCCTCTAATCTATTTTCCCCATAAGCCTGATTATTTCTAAATATAACATTGTGTTGCGATGGCTTTCTAAAAATGGAAATGCTGAGAGATTCGTATCTGATGGTAATACCATCTGAATCCAGTACTGGGTGTTTTTTCTGAGTTGTTTTTTATTTTCTCTCTAAAATGTTTCTGCTATCTCTATACCTTGTTTAGAATTCTATTAGCTTGTAGGATTGGTTTTGGTAAAGTTCTAGAAAATTTCATTTTTCTAAAAAAAGTATCAATTTTATGTAGGATTTCAAATTTATTTGCATAGAATTGTGTGGACAGAGGAGCCTGGAGGGCTACAGTCCATAGAGACGCAAAGAATCGTACATGGACTGAAGCTGCTTTGCACATGTGAACACACACATATATATCTGTGCCTATGGCTATTTCTTTCCTGCCTTTTCTCTTTTTTATTGATTGTATTAACTGATGATTTATCTAATTTAGATATTTTCAAAGAACCAGCATAGGAAAGCAATGTGTATGTGCATGAGGATATTAATTATTTTGACTTGTGAAAATGTTAAGGGTATGGGAATGGCTTGGAATCATTCTTGCAGCATCCTCCTTTTTCCTATCCTCCTTGCTTTTAAATTTCTCTGTTCTCTTCACTAAGACAGTCAAGGGGATGTTGTGCATGTTGGCAGGGTGAGGAGTATGGCCCTGGAAATGAATTAAGCCAACCAACCCTTGGGAACAATATCTAGCATGAGTTTAAAATATTTCTGATTCAGATCATTCACAAAGGTACAAATGTATGTCTACTCAGGTCCTTTTTTGTGATGATAAGTGACAATTATTAGTTCAAACATTGTCATAAAATGTAACATATTTAATAATCTGAAGCATTTCATTGAAATTCAGACCTAAAATTTACAAATATTCTATTCAGTAATTTCATAGTTCATGTAAAGCTTGACTTGGACTCAACATTTTTCAAGCAAACTAACTGTAAATCCAAATGGCTTTTGAAGCCACAGCACATACTTGGACGGACCTGGAGAATATTATGCTAATTGAAATAAGTCAGACAGAGACTGGCAAATATTGTATGATTTCACTTATGTGTGGAATCATGAAACAAATTAAGAAACACAACAGAACAGAAAGAACCATAGATACAGAGAACAAACAAGTGGCTATGAGAGAAGAGAGTAGTGGGTTGATGAGAGAAATAGATGAGAGAGATGGAGAGGTAAAAACTCCCAGTTACAAAATAAATATATCATAGGTATGAAGTGCACAGTGTGGGGAATATGTCAGCTACTACATCATATCTTTGTATAGTGATAAGTATTCACTAGACTTATCCTAGTGATCATTTGAGACCTGGGACAAAGCATCAACCACCAGAAAATGTCCACTTCTATCTCCTCCTTTCTCATCTTACAGCTTCTCTGGATGAGCTTTGTGTGTAGGTGTTGAAAGATATACTGCCTATGATCTTTCATGCCTCATTTGTTGGAAAGCCTCTATCCCTTTTTTTCTAGTTATTTTCCTTCTGTTCTTCACAAGTAAACTTAAATTTTTTCAAAGACGTTTTCCTTCACCTTTTAAAATTTGACACTAGGCTTCCCTGGTGGCTCAGACAATAAAGAATATGCCTGTAATGCAGGAGACCCAGGTTTGATCCCTGGAGAAGGGGACAATTACCCACTCCAGTATTCTTGCCTGGAGAATTCCATGGACAGAGGAGCCTGGGGGCCTACAGTCCGTGGGGTCACAAAGAGTCAGATACGCCTGAGCGACTAACACTTTCACTTTTTTTTTTTTTTTTCATATATTCTCTCTCTCTTTCTCTGATAGTGGTCTTTGTGGTTTTAATATTTTACTAAAAATATTAATTTAATTTGCTTTTTAAATTTTTTATTTAAGTCTAGTTATTTTACAATGTTATGTTAGTTTCAAATATACAGCAAAGTGATTCAGTTTTATATATATATGTGTGTGTATATACGTGTGTGTATATATATATATATGTATATGTATTTATAGTCTTTCTTTTTCTGATTCTTTAATCATCTAGATTACTACAGTTTATTGAGTAGAGTTCCCTGTGCTATACAGTAGGTCCTTGTTAGTTATCTATTTTGTATAGAATAGCATGTGTACATTAATCCCAAGCTCCTAATTTTTCCCTCATCCCTCAAAATATTGACTTTGTAATATTTGTTTAACACTCATCTTCCCTAAGGCTAACACAAGAGCAGGGATTCTGTCTAGTTAGTTCATCATTGCATCCTTAGCACCTTGCAAAGTGAAAACAGAGAAGGTAATCGAATTAATGTGTACATGAGTGGATGTGTGAATGAATGATTGGATGGATGAGCACAAAGCCTTTTTCAGACAGTCACCAACACCTCATACTGAGCAGTCACCTCTGATTTTTTTGGAGGAGGAGGCAGCCTTGGCTTCTGTTGTGGGGCTAATTTCATTCTCAGGAATCAGGCAGAAGTCCGGTTTGCTTGACTTTTTAAATAAATTAATATCCACTGAGATGATAACTAGCACAATCAGAGATGGTTGGATTTTAAATTAGGATCTTTTAGTGATTTAATGTCTTATGGGACAGCTGTGATTTTGATGAAGTAAATAAGCCATTCTCCCGTGTCACCTATGACTGTAATAGAGGTGAATGTACACCTGGCCAATGACTGTAGGCCAAATTTGATTCTTATTAGTCTATGGACTCCTCACTCCACTCTTTCAGAGCAATTCCATCTGCAGGAAAATTAATGGTGTAGACAGTCTCTTTATCACTCAGTCATTTCTTCCTTTCACTCTCTTTTCAATTCATTTCTCAAATTCAGTGTGTTGGTAGTGAAATTTCAATTTTTAAGCTTTACTATAAAAGATATTTGCAAAGGCAGTTTTGCAAGTATTATAATGTATATTTAGTACATTTTAGAATTTACTATTACAACTGTCACAAAGCATAATAGTCACATTTTGATCCGTATTTTTACAGAGTAAGCCTACTCTCTGTTCTCCTAGTTCTTAGCTTTTTGATTGTCACACTTCTGTCTTCTCCTTGGGCTCCACTATCTCCTTCTCATAGTCTGATCCGTACAGTGATATGAAGACTGATATAACTAACTTCTTACCAGACAGATTCAGAAACAGATCACCAGCCCAGGTGGGATGCATGAGACAAGTGGGCTTGGTGCACTGGGAAGACCCAGAGGAATCGGGTGGAGAGGGAGGTGGGAGGGGGGATCGGGATGGGGAATACGTGTAAATCTATGGCTGATTCATATCAATGTATGACAAAACCCACTGCAATGTTGTGAAATGGTTGGCCTCCAACTAAAAAAATAAATGAAATAAAAAATAAAAAAATAAAGAGTGGCTATGAGAAAGAAGAGATATGAGCATAGATGGACAATGCTGACTATGGCAATAGTTATGGAAGGTGGGTACTGGGTACATGGACATTTGTTAAACTATTTTTTATTCTTTTGTATATATGTATAACATTTCTCATCATTTAAAAAAATGGGGAAAGCAAAAAAAAAAAAAAACCAGAAGTTGAATTAAATAAATTGATTATTCACACTTTAAAAAAAATAAAAAATGTTCAGAACATTGATATGTGAACGTACATTCAAGCATTATTTTGAAGTTAATACATTATTTTGAAGTTAATATATTTGAAGTTAATACAAAGGCAGATTTCTGAATCAGACCGGTTCAGATGCTTGTTAGAGATGTCTATAAGGAAAAAAGAGAGGTATGCATCCTTGCAAACTTAAAAAAGAAAAAAAAAATCTGATTATTAGACTTTTGATTGACAGCTGAGTGGGAGGGGGGTTCATTTCCCAGAATTAATCTGAATACCATTAAGTTTATCTGATTGAACATTTTATCCGAAATGCTAATTTCTTCCAAGAAGGGAGTGTGACTATTTCAGACAAAAACATGCAACAGATTTGGGACATCATTTTTCCTTCACATTCTGTTCTACATAGATACCCAAACACTGTATTTCCAAAATTTAATTCATTATTTCTTCCCATCTGCCACCTTCCATTGTATTCCCACGTTTGACTGTAGCCCACCTATCACTTGGACATTCATGGTAGAGATTTGGGAGTCATTCCAGACTATTTTCTTCCTTCATTCTCCACATGCAAACATCTCCATGTCTGTCGTTTTACCTCTTAATCTCTTTTAATAAATTCACTTTACTCCATTCTTGCTGCTGCTGCTCTAGACAAGCTCTCCTTTTCTATTTGCCAGAGGATCACTATAGCGTTGTATAAGATCAGCAGTAGTGCGCTCTTATTTACCCTCTATACTACAGCCTTGCACAAGGAAATCTGACACGTGTCCCTGCTACAGTCACTCAGAGCGTCTTCACAATCCACATCATGAAGCCCAACCTCCTCTATCTTGCCTCTTCAAGTTTCATATATTAAAATCTCTTTCATTGGAAGGACTGATGCTGCCTGACTGAAGCTAAAGCTTCAAAAGTTTGGCCACCTGATGCGAAGAGCAGACTCGTTAGAAAAGACCCTGATGCTAGGACAGATTGAAGGCAAAAGGAGGAGGGGGTGGCAGAGGATGAGATGGTCAGATAGCATCACCTGTTCAATGGGCATGAATCTGAGCAAATGCCGGGAGACGGTGGAGGACAGAGGATCCTGGAATGCTACAGTCCACGGAATCACAAAGAGTCAGTTATGCCTTAACAATTGAACAACAAAGTAATATATTGGGTTTCTATTGGGTTGGCCAAAATGTTCATTCAGGTTTTTCTATAAGATGTTACAGAAAAACCTGAATGGATGTTTTGGCCGACCCAATATTTCTGCCTAACTAGGTACTACAAAGTTACTCATTCATGACAACTCCAACTTACCATCTCTGTGGGTCAGAGTTCAGGACTTGGGAGTCTCTCTGATCAGTTTACTTTGAGACCAAAATCAAGGCATTGGTTGGGTCATGTTTCAAACTCACAGTGTTGCTGATGGTATTCAGAATTCTGTGGTTGTAGGACTGAAGTCTGTTCTTTGCTGGCTGTTGGCCCACGGCTCCTCTCAGCAACTTCAGGTCCTCCACAGTTCTCCATCATGTGCCTTGTCCACATGCCCCCTCACACCTCAATGTCTCTTTCTTCATGAAAGCTCCAAATCCTGATAAGAGTTTCCATGGTCAACTCAGGTATACTCAAATCCATTCCCTTTTGCTGAACTCAAAGTTGACAGATTAATAACTTAATCAAAGCAGAGATATTCCATCATGTTCACAGTTCTTCCTGGTATCAAGAGAAAAAAGAGGAAATCTTAGAGTCTTTCTCAGAATTCTGCTTTTCATGAGAACCAACTAGTTAAGATTTTCTCTAAATATTCATGTTTCAACTTATGCTATTTCTTCTAATGAGAAATCCATTCACAATTTTTGGCATTAGTTATGATTACTTCTTACTCATCTTTTGTTTGTTTGTTTAAGCATAATATCTTTCAGAAAATAAGATTTCCCTGAATTATCAGGACTTGCTAGTTCTCCCTCTGATATTCTGTTATATTATACTACTACTGGCAAGAATTTTATTAAATGAAGTCTCTGTTTACTACTTTAAATCCCAAGAGTAGAGTATTAGTCAGCTCATGCCTTGGTAACAAAATGCCACAAACTGGGTAGTTTAAGTTTATATTTTCACAGTTCAGAAAGCTGGAATTCTGATATCTGGGTACCAGGATGGACAGTTTCTGATGAAATCTCTCTTCCTAGCTGGTAGGATCCCACTGTCTTGCTGTGTGCTCACATGACTACTTTGTTCTGGAAAGAAGAGGGAGCGAGCTCTCTGCTACCTCTTCGTACAAGGGCACTAATGCCATTATGAGGGCCCCACCCTCATGACCTCATCTAATCCTAATTACTTCCCCAAAGACCCTATCTTCAAGTCACATTGAGCTTAGGGTTTCAACACATAAATTTGGTGGACACAAATATTTGGTCCATCACAAGTAGGGATGGTGATTTCTTTCTCTTTGTCATGTTGATACTTAGTAGCCTTTGACACATAGTAGCCTCCCAAGGTTATTTGTAAGTGACCTAGCCTTGCAGATCAAAACTCATCATACTTGATGTCGTTCCCTTCTCTATTATTATTATTTCTACCTCTATTATTATCTCTACTATTTCTATCTCTATTATTTCCCTAATCTCTATGATCCAATCACTTACCACTTTTTATTGGTCTATCTTAATATTATTATTTTTTGTCATATTCACCTTTTCTCCAGTCTTTATGCTCTCATATTGTTTTAAATGCCCTTCTAAGTAATTTAATTCACCAACTTTAACCTTAATTATATCACTTCATTACCTAGTTTTTGAGTACAAATAAAGTTTATATTGCCTAACCTGTTCTAACTATAGAGGTCTGGAGAGATAGAGAGATACTGAGATAAGTATATTTATTTAATTGAAACATTATAGAGTAACATACAAAGGAATAAGTGTTCTATTATGGGACTGGTCATACTAATTGTATATTTGCAAAGGAAAATAATGTATCCCTTGAAATTATATGCTAGAAAATAATAATATTGTATAATAATCATGATGGAATAAGTTAAAATTGATCTAAAGAAATGATATATTTTGTTGCATCATTTATTTTCCTATCTAATCCTCCCTACCCTCTCACATACACACTGTGATCTTTGAGGAGAGGGCCTGTATTTTATTCATCTTTATGTTATTGGAAACTACCAGATTGTTGAAAGATTGTAAACAGTGAAAAATGTTTTGGCTGAAACTCAATGGGAGAAATGTAAAACGTGAAAATACTTTTAGTAACACAAAGATACACATACTGCCATATATTAGTGTATAATCATAAATACTAAATATCTTACATGAATTTTAAAGCAAGACTAAAACTATCAATGGAATTATAAAAATCTACATTTTGAAATGGAAGTAATTCAACTGTTTCATGTACTATGTCTCAGTACAAGCACTTTTCTCCTTTCAGAATACTTTTCTACCTGTATGGTTATGATATTTTTCCAGTTTTATGAAAGGGGCCAAAATGATTGCTTTTTAAGTTTTTTGACCATTTCTCTTACTCATGATTTATACAGATTTTATAGAGCATAAATATGTTATGATAGACTTCTATACACATCTGCAGGTGAGAGATCCTTTGAAAGTCTGCAGCTCTAAAAGAAGTAACTAGAGAAACAGTTCACTTAGTAAGAACAAATTACTGCAGTTTATTTTTTAGTTGTGGATTGTGTCACTTGTATATATATTTTCTTTCTCCCAACTAAAGAAGTTATTTATTATTATTATTATTGCTGTGGGACCCATGGATTTATTTAAACCACTATCTTTTGACTTTAAGGTTAATCTCTTACTTAAATTATGTCAGCAGGACCTGCAGTCTAAGAACGGAAATAAAAAGTTATTATATGCAAATTTACTTATTTTTCCCAAGGTAAAGTGTGTGTAAGTGTGCAATTATATATGTGTGTGTATATTTGTATTTTCTAGATAATAGGAATTTTTATAATGTGAACAAATATGCATAGCATCTTGCTTTATTTTCAGATCAAAATAAAAAACTACTAAGCATAAACCGTCATTTATCAATTTAGCAAATATTTGTCAAATGCCATATAGATCATATGGTACCAGATAGTAAGTTTAAAGTGGTAAGCCAAAAAGACAGATACTCTGTTCTCCAAGGCTTAATCTCGTGTGTGTGTGTGGTTTGGGATGCGGGGGAGAAATCTCATTCACCAAAAGCTGTTTTACTCACTTAAGCCTAACTAAAGAGGGAAAAAAAACCAAAAACATTAAAATATGTCATAAGAGAACTGCTTAGGGTGAAGTGTGAAGTCTGAGGATGTGTCCCACATGGAACTTCCCTTGTCTTCTCCCTATAGAGTTGGCTTATGCTGCTGTCCCACCTTCACCATATGCAATAATACTCATGAGGTATAGACAGGGTATTTAAAAAAGCAGAGACTTCACTTTGCTGACAAAGGTTATATAGTCAGAGGTATATTTTTCCAGTAGTCATGCATGAATGTGAAAGTTGGATCATAAAGAAGGCTGAGCACCAAAGAATTGGCACTTTCAAACTGTGGTGCTGGAGAAAACTCTTGAGAGTGCCTTGGCATGCAAGGTCAAACCAGTCCATCCTAAAGGAGATCAACCCTGAATATTCATTGGAAGGACTGATGCTGAAGCTGAAGCTCCAATACTTTGACCACCTGATGCAAAGAGTCGACTCATTGGAAAAGACCCTGATGCTGGGAAAGATTGAGGGCGGGAGGAGAAGGGGACAGAAGAGGATGAAATCATTAGATAGCATCACCGACTCAATGGACATGAATTTGAGCAAACTCTGGGAGATAGTGGAGGACAGAGGAGCCTGGTGTGCTGCAGTCCCTGGGTTTGCAAAGGATCAGACACAATTTAATGACATGACAAAAGTTGCCAAGATCACACAAACATGTGTTGGGAGTTTTTATTGGCGCCTGTCATGTAGACATGATTGTTTGCTTGCTCACATAGTTCTCAATCTCCGTGTGTACTGATACTGCGTGACCAAAAGCTTCTACCCTAAATCACATTGTGATTCTTTCGATTTTTTTTTAAATTTTAATTTATTTTTATTGGTTGGAGGCTAATTACTTTATAATATTGTAGTGGTTTTTGCCATACATTGACATGAATCAGCCATGGATTTACATGTGTTCCCCATCCTGATCCCCCTTCACACCTCCCTCTCCATCCCATCCCTCTGGGTCTTCCCAGTGTACCAGCCCTGAGCACTTGTCTCATGCATCCAACCTGGGATGGTGATCTGTTTCACCCTTGATAGTATACTTCTTTCAATTCTATTCTCTCAGAACATCCCACCCTTGCCTCCTCCCACAGAGTCCAAAAGTCTGTTTTGTACATCTGTGTCTCTTTTTCTGTTTTGCATATAGGGTTATCATTACCATCTTTTTAAATTCCATATATATGCATTAGTATACTGTATTGGTCTTTATCTTTCTGTCTTACTTCACTCTGTATAATGGGCTCCAGTTTCATCCATCTCATTAGAACTGATTCAAATGAATTATTTTTAATGGCTGAGTAATATTTTTAAAGTGACCTGTCTTCACTCTGAATCACAATGTAAATATCTGGCTGACCCAAGGAAAGTAAAGATAACCTCCCAGGAACTAAGGGAACTAGACCTCTTTTGGGACTAGGTTAAATTCTTTACTAAACAAAGAGCTCTTAAAAGATATCCTTAGAAGTTGCTACACTGAATACAGATTCAGCATCACAACTGAGGAAATTTGAAACTAAAAGGACCCCAATTCTCTATTAAACATAGAGAGTTGAAGTGACATGTTAGTGAAATGATTCTACAGTCAAGTTCTTCTGGAAATTTGTTTAAAAACCTCATGTATTTAAAAATATAACCTTTTTAAACACAGACATCCATCAGATAAAAATTTAGATTAAGTTGTTGACTCTGTGAGGCCAGTTTCAAAATGTCTTTAAAAAGCCCATGCAGGACCCTTTTTTTTTTTTTTTTGCCACTAATTTATTGTTCCATAAAACTTAGAGCGATCTTAATGATCAGTACTAACCATTTAAATATACAATATGAGTTTGATAAAGTAAATTATGGTCCTTGGGCTAAAAAAAGTGGGAAGGGAAGAGAAGGA